>NW_027555847.1:504055604-505355604 GCF_003287225.1 Phascolarctos cinereus
TGAAGGGACAAATGTGTTAGTCTATTCAATTCTATGATGCCTCTCCCATTCTCTCTTTCTGCCCCCTTCTCTCTACTCCCAACAGCACTACCTTAGTATAAGCTCCTATTACCAATCACTAGAACTTTTACAATAACATCCCAAAATAGCAATCCACTCCTCTATGCCTTCCCATCCCCTCAAATCCATCTTGATATAGTTGTAAAAGTAATTTCCCCACCATCTTAAACTCCTGACTCAATTCCATTGTCTCCATCATGCCTCCATCTTCCCCTCCTTTTTTTTCCCCAGCTTCTTATTGTTGTGTTGTGTTCTTCCATTAGATTATAAACTCCTTGAAGGCCAGGACTAACTTTTTTTTCATACTTCTGTTGTCAACACTTAGCATTACATGTCTGGCACATACAGATCTGATATAAAGATCTGCTAATACCACTCTTTCATGCTAAAGGCTTTAAATGTTTAACAAATAAGGACGCTGCAGAGAACAGACCAGTGGCTTAGAAAGCTGTTACTGATAGTGAAAGTTCTTGTATCCAACAAGTCTCTCTCTCATTTTTTCCATATTGTACAAAAGAAAGAAGCTAGGACAGGTTGGGGGTGCCACAGTGCATAGAACACCCAGCCTGGAGTCAGGAACACCCACCTTCCTGAGTTCAAATGTGGCCTCACACACTTCCTAGTTGTGTGACCCTGGATAAGTCACTTAACCTTGTTTGCCTCAGTTTCCTCATCTGTAAAATGAGCTGGAGAAGGAAATGGCAAACCACTCCAGTATCTTTGCCAAGAAAACCCAAATGGGGTCACAAAAGAATCAGACACACTAAAAAACCTAACAACAAGCATTGATTCTGGAAAAGGTTATGTGTCAATTGACTCCCCTATGGCCTATCTCACCATCTCTATTACTTTCCAGACCAAAACACCCTTCCTTGGCCACCTCTTCCCTATCTCTCTCTACTGGAATACAGAAATGGCCTCAATTCAAGATTTGTATTTCCAGGGCTTACCTACCACACAGCAAGCACTTACAAAAAGTTACCCATCCAATCATTCCAGAGACTAGTCAAGTATCAGGTAGCACCCCTGCTAGACTACGAGTACCTCCTAATGTCAGGAGACGTCATCGAAATCTTCATTTTCTCTATCATTCTCAGTCCAACCTGGCACCATGTATGCCCACAGTAACACATGATAAATCCTTATTCACAGAGTGGTAGAAGGAACAGCAGTCTTGGGATGAGGAGACAAATAGCTTGCTTTTGAAGATCCTCAACAATGTGACAACATCCTATCTTTAAGCTTTGTATAACATTGTCTTCTTCCATATCTGCTATGGACTATTTGATATCCCCTGTAAACGCTCATCTGTGCTTTTGCTAACACTCCCTCCCCTAAACTTCATTTCCAAGCCCAATTCATTTTATGCCCTAAAAGGGCATAATTTGTATTTCTCTTTCAGCTTGCCTCAGAGGTAAAGAGACCACACAAGCAAGTTTGAGAGCCAAAGAGCCTAGTGAGGATCTTAACCAGGTAGACAGCATAAGCACAATCCAATAGTTCTCTTCAGAAAAAATACCTTTTGGAGACAAGTATCTTCAAAAGAGTCTGAAAAGAAATTTAGGGAGGCAAATGGAGAAAAGCATTAAGAACAGCTATGGGATTTTAGCAAAATGTGAAATCATAGAGGATAGGATTTTACAAGACTGATTTCAAGTAAAGAAATTTATAGGCAAAAGGTTAACATAATGTGCAAATTCTGCACCTAGGCATAATTTGCATGAATAAACAAATCAGTAAAAACCTAAGTTAGTTTCTCTATGACAGATGGTGGTTAAGTGTTACACAGTATCTTAGTTTTGGCTGTTTTGCTGCTTTAGAAGTAGAGAGTACAATTTTGTAAGAATGTAATGGAATTCTCATAATAGTCAAATTTTAAGTGTTAAGACTTATTTTATAATATTTTTTTCAATCCAACAATCATTTTTTAAGTACCAATTGTGTACAAGGTTCTGTGCCCGGTATAAAGAAACATTAAAAAAAAATATCCTCTGCACTCAAAAAACCTATATATTGTAAGAGTGACTAATCTGGCTCCCTACCACCTGAAGACCACATACAGTTCCCCCTCCCCACCCTATTAACGTTACCTCCAATTTTAGGGGTCCAAGCAGCCCATTTCTATTAAACTACTTAGCAGTCAGATTAGTATTTTATACAATGTTTAAAAAGAAAGTTTTTCAGAAAATTATTTCAGCCCATGAAAAGCATGTGAATTGTTTAGAAATGAAAAGGTGTAATAATATGTATAGGAAATGGGGTATAGAAATCTATCCTGCCCTACAGCAAAATTGAACGGGAAGGCAGGGAGACAGGCAGATTAGGAGAAGGGGTATTCAAAATGCATGTCATCTTGGGGTGGAGGGGAGGGACAAGAAGGGGAGAAAATATGGAACACAAAATCTTGTGGAAGTGAATGTTGAAAACTAAAAATAAATAAATTTATAAAATATTGTCCTGAAAAAAAAAAATAAGAAATGAAAAGGTGTATCCCTTTGGGCCAAAATTAGTAAGCAGGAAAAAATGGCCAATAAGGCATTTTACAAAACAGTGATTTTCCCAATCAACCTCCAAAGGTAATAACTGTCAGCCTAATAAAACTTAAAATGCTGAACTTAGTCAAATTTCTTATGAAACCACACCAATTATTCAATAAATTGCTGTCATCTGCTAACTTACCTAGCACAGGGCAGTGGTCTCTGTAGAAAGAGCCTCCTTTAGCATCCTGGACACACTTCAAGTCAGACTAAAGGCAAGAAATCAAATGCATATATGAGCGATTTCAACAGAAATGTGGGCAACTCAAAACTTACTTTCAAAGGAATCCTAGAGTAGCTCTGGATTCGTGGTGGTCATACTTTAACAAGCTTTCAAAATCACATATTGTGACCTCTAAAGAACCTTTTAGCTCTAAGTCTATGATCACTGTTTATTAAATACTCTGAAGAATACATGGACTTTCTCAGCTTCACCTAAAGCCCCGAACCAAGAATTAAAAAAACTTGTCAAATCACCAAAACAATTCCAAATTAACTACTGGATTAAATAATTTTTAAATAGGTTGTTCAAAAATCTCAAGATTTTCTTTCTTTTTTTTTTTAATAAGTACTGCCAGTTGTTAATATATTTTAGTTGAGCTGTCAGCATCAAATTTAGTTCATTACAGATCATCCAAAAAGATGAACAGTAACATTATTTAATATTTCAAAACTCCATTTTCATTTCCTTTAGGCAAACAATTGACTGGAAGAAGCATTTAACAAGGAAATATGGCAGCAGCAGCAGCCCTCTCAGCATCAAAAAATACCATTTCTAAAAATGTGTGTCATAAATGATCATTCCACTGAACATTCACCGTATACATGTGTGTATACATATATGCACAGATAAGTTTATCCCACAAGTTTTCCAATTTAAAGAAAAAAGGGAAATTACTGTAAGTATACAACGATGCAATATATTTATCTAGAGTTTAGTTTTTGAACCACATCTAAATCTATAAATCTATATAACCCCCACAACCATACATACTCACATATACGCAACATGCCCACATACATATACACAATCTCATTTCAGCTTCAAAAAAACCTTGTCAGGTAGACAAGGCAGTTTTACCAAGAAATGCCTACTTTTTTCTTTCTGTTTTGTGAGGCAACTGTGGGTTAAGTGATTTGCCCAGGCTCACACAGCTAGTAAGTGTCTGGTTTGAGATGAGATCGGATTTGAACTCAGATCCTCCTGACTCCAGGGCTGATGCTCCTCTATCTACTTCGCCACCTAGCTGCCCCCAGAAATGCCTATTTTTGAGATGAGGAAACCTGGTTTAAGAAAACTAAGTGATCTACCTGAGGTCACACATCTAATAAATAATAAAATCGCTAGTACTTATATTTCATAACTCCTAGTTTGAGTCTTTTTACTATACTTATCTAACCTCTGATATCACGTAGCTATTTCCCCTCATTTCTTAATAATATAATTACTTCAAGCCCTATCCAATAACATTGTTAAGAAAAGACATTTAAACTGTAAAAAAAAAAGGGGGGGATGTAAAAACATTCATCTTAAAAATATTATGGATTTTTAAAAATATTGTTATCTAACTGAATCCTTAAGAGAAAATGAACAATTTTCCCTCCAGAGTTTTGACAAGCCTCAGATTTACACTTATCCTACTGAGCAGTAAAGAGTTTCTGATCCCTTACATCCTACTTGCCATAGCCAGTAACAACTTCTCCAATAGTTGGTTTCTTTGGTGCTTTATCAGACTATTGCAGTTTCTAAATGAAAAGGGAACTAGTTTTTCTTCCAGTCAAGGGCATCATGAAAGGAAAATCAGTAGAGGAATAGGCTCTATACACCCCCATGGTTTCCTTAATTTCCTCCTGGGTTATCCAACATCTTTCTCCATATAGTAATTTCGGATGATCAGTACAATATTTGCTTAAACAACAATTTTTAAAAATCCTTTATTTTGAAAATAATTTCACTTCTAACATACAATACACTTGTTTCTGTAGAGAATCTTGCTATACCACAGTCTTAATACTACTGTCCTTAGTATTCACAGTTCTTTGTTTTATTGACCTCCTTAATGAGGTCCTTCTGATGTTTAAGTAATCTAAGTGACCTTGGATGATGTCCAACATAAAACCAATACAATTAGCATTTATTAAGCTTTTCTAATGTGAAAGGATAAGGATACAAAAACAAAAATGAATGGTCACTGACTTTTGAGCTTACATTCTAGTGGAAGATATACACAAGCAAACAGGTAAGAAATTATGAAGTAATTTGAGGAGGGCAAAAGTACTAACAACTAGAGGGATCAGGAAAGGCTTCAGGTTCAAGATACGTGCGTGCATGTGCGCACGCGAGCACACACACACACACTCACCAACCACTAGAGATATAAATATAAAAGTCCTTGTCCTCAAAGAGCTTATATTCTAATAGAGGGCAAGAAGATAAATGGGAAAAGTGGACAGAGAAGGGGGATGGTAAAGAGAACAATAGGTAGAGGAAATGGTAGTAATAATCTGCTTAACATACTCAGGGCAAAACAAGTAGTAAGATAGAGGGAGAAGTAAGGAGAATATGTATGGAGCAAGCCAATCAGATAACAGCTGTACTGATAAAGCCTGGTCTCAGAGTTCAAGGCTGACTGGAGTTCTGATGTCTTTCAAAGCTATTTTTATTTACATTATTTTACTTATTTTGTAAACCCTCTTCCTGATTCTGCTCACTAAAGTCTGCAATCCATTCATGAGCCCTCCAAAATTTCCCTGAATTCTTCATATTCATTATTTCTCAGTATGCATTACATTTATTTACAACAATATCTTTGGCTGTTTCAGAATGGACGTGCAACTACTTTTAATCACTCAACTAACAAACATTTACATGCCAGGCATTGTGGTAAGCACTTTGCAGTATTTTGCTAACACAAAAGAGGCTGCTAAAAACATTTTTTGTACATGTGTGATGGGGGCTGGTTATACAAGACACAGAGATGGAACACTAAGTACTAAAAACTTTAGGCAGGTCTGGCTGAAATATTAAGAATCATGCTTTAAGTAATGAGTTTTAGGAAAGTCTCCATGAACATTTAAGGAAAATAATAGCATGTTTACAATCAAAACGTTCAGCTAAAGCCTTAGAGAAAGTTTAAACATCTTCCATTTTATTAACATTTCACATAACAGACTTCTATCCCAATGCATATGTATAATGAGGACAGCTGAATTCACAATGGATTTCCAAATGGGATGAAAATGGACAGAAGAACATAACAAAAGGAAGAAGATAAAAGAACACATTAGAGTCTATTTTTATTACTCTTCCCTTCCCCAACCCAATATTCTTAACATTTGTATTTTTTTTCCAGCTTACCATGCCCTCAAAGCCAACTCTGTAAAGGTTCTTAGCACCATTGTCCCATAGAACATATGCTGCACTGTGTGGACTAGATGCACTCCAGTCCTGAATTTCAGTTACCTAATAGATTTTAAGGGGAAAAAAAAACAATGAGGGGGAAAATAAAGTTAGTTCTTTTAACAAAGTTTACCTCTTTTGGCTAATAAATTCTCCTTTTGTTTTTTTTTTGTTTTTGCTAGGCACTAGGGTTAAGTGGCTTGCCCAGGGTCACACAGCTAATAAGTGTCAAGTGTCTGAGGCCACATTTGAACTCGGGTCCTCCTGACTCCAGGGCCAATGCTCTATCCACTGCACCACCCAGTTGTCCCCTTAATCTCCTTTCGTTAACTGTCACATCTTCTATTAATGATTCATTTCATTCCAAGATCAATCCTAAAGTATCAAGGGACCAACTGTAGTCAGGCCTTTCCTATATCGGCATTCAAAAAAAATGCATTATGGGGGCAGCTAGGTGGCACAGTGGATAGAGCACCAGCCCTGAAGTCAGGAGGACCTGAGTTCAAATCCGGCCTCAGACCAAATACTTGACACCTACTAGCTGTGTGACCCTGGGCAAGTCTCTTAATCCCAATTCCTAAAAAAAAAAGAAAATGCATTATGGCAGTCAGTCAATCACTCAAGCATCTTTAAAGCCTTTACCAGGTCCCCAGCACTGAGCTAGATCCTGGGGACATAAACAAAAATAAAAGACTCTGACCCCAAGGAGCTTAATTTTATTTAATTATGAGGATATCACAGCTGCTCCAGTATTTGATAAGTGTCACAGAGAAGTCTAGCTCCAGCAGGCAGAATCAGGAGCAATGGATAGAAATTTCAGAGACAAACTTTAGATTTGATATAAAGGATGTCATCCTAACAATTAGAGCTGTGAGAGATGGCCTAAAACGCAGTTCCCTCAGGCCTAAGCCCTGAGTTGAGTTTCATCTTTCTCAAAAATCCACATCAGCACAGGCAGTTAGCTCCTGGTCGCTCCCACTTCCTGGTACACATATACATTTAGTTCCCAAATATGGGTATGTTTGCTTCTATTGGGTATTAGTTGCTGAGTTTAGATGGTACACCTTAAGTGACCAGTCAATGGGGGAAATAGAGGTAAGTGAGTGGGAGGAGGCAGGCTATAAAACTTTGCTTCTCACAGCCAGCATGCGTGCACTCCCTGGCTGCCGCTGCTTGAGCAGCAACAAGGGCTGTGCCCTTTCTCATGAGAAAAAATAAAGACCTTTTCTGATCTCTGATTCAGATTCCAAACTCTTGATTTCAGTGGTCACTGTCCCACACAAAGCAGACCCAAGAGCAACAGGATGCTTGTCAGGGACATAACAGGAAGGATTATTTTCTGGTATGGGTTGGATCAAATGGCTAGTTACTTCCAATTCTGAAATTCTATGAAGAATGCCACTTTAAAAAAGAAAAATACTATCTTCTCAAATTGTGATGCAAATTTTGATTTTAATCTTGGCAAATTATAATAGATTCACTTAAATTGAATCTATCCTGGTTTTACACAACCTGAGCTGAGTACCCAAATGACAAGTTAAGCAGTATCATACAGAATTCTTTCAGTTGATAAAACTGTCCTTGTCTTACTACTGATCCCCTTAGCTGCTACTATCTTCCCCTCTAAAGCTGTCTTCCATCTAACCTGTATGTATCCATTTATATACAAGTCATCTGAAAGACTATCACTTGAAGAGGGATTAAACTTTTTCTGACTCCAAAGGGCAAAACAAGGAAGAACTAACAGAAGCTGCAAAGAAGCAAACTTAAGCTAGATATAAGAAAAACTTTGACAATTAGATCTATTCAAATGTAGAGTACACTGCCTTAGGAGACACCCTCTCCACCCCCTCACCAGACAAATAAGCAGGATGACTAATTGCCTGGTGTGTTCCAGTGCAGAGTCTTGTCAGGGATGCGTTAACTGCTTAGGTTACTTCCAACTCTGTGATTTATCCAAAACACATGCATAAACAATACTACTCAAAGGACTATTCAATGGACCACTGCCCATCCCACGTCAAAAAATTCACCACCTACTGATTAAGCCTCCAGGTGATAAGCCTCTACACTTATGCTGGATCTCAAACACAAAATGTAATCTGTAACCATGATGAAACTCAAAATTTTCCCTGCATGGTAGAACTTGCTGGTTTATTCTGTTGTTATAGCTTTTAAAAACCAAAAAGTCTCTGCACCAGAATAGGGCACAGGAGATGACTTTCAATTTTTTTTTTTTTACAAAAGCTCTTTTCATTCTTTTGCTTTCTAGCATTTTTAATTGGAATGTATGTTTTATTTTGTTAAAAGATGTTTCTGAATCTATTGATATAATCATATGGTTTTTGTTGGTTTTGTTACTGATATGGACAATTATGCTTATAGTTTTCCTAATCTTGAAGCAGCCCTACCTTCCTGGCAAAAATCCAACCTGGTCATAGTGTATGATCTTTGTGATATGCTGCTGTAATCTCCTTGCCAGTGTTTTATTTAAAATTTTTTGCACAGATTTTATTAAGGAAATTAGTCTATAGTTTTCTCACTGTTTTTGCTGTGTGGTTTAAGTATCAAAACCATATTTGTGTCATAAGAGGAATTTGGTAGGACTATTTTTCAGTTTACACTGTATTAGAATTAAATGTTCATTAAATGGCAGAATTCATCTATAAATCCTTCTGGCTTGGGGAATTTTTCTTAGCGAGCTCATCTTGTTCAATTTCTTTTTCCTAAGATAGGGTTATTTAAATATTTTATTTCCTCTTCTATTAATCTCGGCAATTTAAATTTTTTTTTAACTATCCATTCATTTCATTTAGATTGTCATATTTTATTTCCTCTTCTATTAATCTCAGCAATTTAAATTTTTTTTTAACTATCCATTCATTTCATTTAGATTGTCACTTTTATTGGCATAAAGTTACTAATAATTGCTTTAATTCCATCTTCCTTGTTGTGCATTCATTCTTTTCATTTTTGTTACTGGTAATTCAGATTTTTTTTAAACCACTGTTTATCTATTTTATTGGGTTTTTTCATAAAATCAACTCCTAGTTTTATTTATTAGTTCAATGTTTGTTTTTTAAAACTTCCCATTTTATTGCTCTCTCCTTTGGTTTTCAGGATTTCTATTTTAGTGTTTAGTTGGGGATTCTTGATTTCTTGTTTTTCTTGTTTTTTTAGTCACATGCCAAGAAAGGTTTTTTGTATTTTTAAATAAAGTTTTATTGTATTTAAAAATCAAAAAACATTCAGGCAAGTAGCAGATCAACTTCCTCGAGCATGAGAACCTTCCAAGAGACAACCACGTAAGGTAATGCAGCGGGAAGTCCTGGACTTTCCCAAAACAATATTGTGTAGGGTTTTATACGATGCTTTTTGTAAAGATTTTTCCTTCTAGAAAAATAAAAGTTATCACTGTTTTAATCTATTCAACTCTCAAATTGTCTCATCATAGCACAGTAGTGATCCGGGGTTCTCCAAAGTTAATTTAGTGGAGGACAAATTCTGGCCAATCTTCTCAAGCAAGAAAGCCTTTGAATATGAGTGTGATAACAAAAAGTTATGTCTACTAAAGATCAACTTTGCTAATATATGGAGAGGTTCATCATCAAAAAGATGGCCATTAAGTGATTTTTTTTTCATTCAAAGCAACTCACAAAGACTGTTTAATCTTAAGTACAGAAAGGCAAAAATCTCTACTGGTGAAGGGAATACCCCTAACCAATGAAATAAAAGATCACTTAAGAGCTGAAATAACAAAATAACAACAAAGTATTCAGGAAAGAGTATTCAAAGATTTTTCTAAGGCAAGACATTTTCAAAAAGACTCCCTTACCTTCCCTCTTCTTCCATTTCCACCATCTTGATCTTCCCATTGCCAATCCACTCCTCGAACCACTCTGGCTCCTGCAAAGATTCCTCTGGCTGTAATTTTTTTTGATTTCCGACGAGATTCTAAAAGTACCCTAAAGATAAAAATATATATATTGATATGCTTGATTCAGTAAGAAGAGATCTAATTGGTTCATAAAAACAGTATCAGCAAGTTATTTAAAATTTAAAGGATGTTAAAGAACTTACATATATAAGATCTCAAAGTTTCCCCTCCCTTGATTTTTTTTGCCAACATAGAATAAGGAAGGATAGCATAACAACATCTTTTATCACCAAGAAGTACTCTGTAATTTCAGACTGAATTCCCAATCCAATATCATTCAAAAATTAAAACTGTAGCCAGGCAGCTACGTGTCACTGTGAATAGAGCACCGGCTGTGGAGTCAGGAGGACCTGAGTTCAAATATGACCTCAGAGACTTACTAGCTGTGTCACCATCAGCAAGTCACTTAACCTTCATTGCCTCCCCACCCCTCAAAATCAAACTATAGCCAAATCAGTTTTTTGACTACGTTTTTTCCTCAACACATACTCCAAAAAATATTTTCACACCAATACACAGGTAGATTTTCATGGGGGGCCAGTCAAGCCATAACTAGGTAGACCAGTAATGAGAAACTAATAAGGTTTTGCTCCAGGAACCCTTGGAGGTCAGAGTCTTGCCTGAGGTCCTCTCAAGCAGTCATAGGAGAACAACTACTTTATCCTGACTTTTTGTTTATTTTTGCCACTTTACATTCACTTTAAGATGATGATCTGTCTTGTTTGTGGAGGAAATTTGGAGAACCTAGAATTTTGTTCTACTCTGCCATCTTAAAAGGATCTCCCTAGGTAACATTAGGCCAAATCTAATAAGAAGAAATATGACATAGAAAATGTAATTATATATTTGGGTTAAAATTTGAAATTCACAAGCACAAGATGGGGCTGCCATGGCTAGATAGACATACTTCAGCAAAACATTTAGGAGATACAAGGATCAGCAAATTTACTACAAGTAAACAATGTGACAAGGCAGCCAAAAGCTAACACAAATTTAGGTTTGATTAAAGAAAGATTATAGTGTTTGAGACTAGAGAGAGAGAACAAAAAAGGTCCTAATACTTTCTTTGTTTTGTTGAGTTGTTTTCCAGTCATGTCCAACTCTTCATGACCCTATTTGGGTTTTCTTGGCAAAATACTGGAGTGGCTTGCCATTTCTTTCCTCAGAACATTTTATAGAAGAGGAACTAAGGCAAATAGTGTTAATGACTTGCCCAAGGTCACACAGCTAGTAAGTATCTGAGACCACATTTGAACTAGGGAAGATGAGTCTTCCTGATTCCAGGCCTGTCACTGTGCACCTAGCTAGCTGCCTTCCTAATAATTAGACCTGCCCAAACGTGGAATGGCCTGTTTTGGTAAAGGTAGGTTCTCTCTCACTTATTAGCAAAGGTTGGATGACCATTTGTCAGGTATGTTAGAAAATGGATTCTCATTTCAGGTATCATTTGACCTAGATGACCTCTAAGGTTCCCTTTAACTTTAAGATTCGGAGATTTTCTCTTTCCTACTTCTGTCAACCCTGTACAAAATTATGCTAGAAATTGTTATTAACAGTAAAATAAGAGTTCGTGATTTTTCTAATTTCATTTATAAGACTGAATACATTTTCAATACATAAGCAACTTATATGTGTAAAATTAACATTTACTTCCTACCTTTCACTTCCTGGTGTAGTAATTCTGTAAAAACGATGCCTTAAGTGATGCTTGTCTCCATGGTAACAGACTGTGCACAAATCATAATTTGTGCACTCAGCACACTTCCATCGGATACCAATGATTGGCTGTTGGCGACAGGTGTCACACATGGTTCCATCATGCTTGATGCCTATTTTAAAAAAGACACATACTTACATTTTTCAAAGTTTTATAATATATTTTGATTACTTGACAAAAGCTACTGAAAATAAGTAAAACAAAAGATATTTAAAGACTTTTTAACAAATTATATGGGGAAATAAGAGTGTTTAGTCTCCTCAAAGCTTAAAGATAAAAGGTTAATAACAGATTTCCATTATTTTAATTAATACAAACCACAATGTTGTTTTCCTTCTCAACTCACTGATTAAAAGAAGATGCTACTGTTCATCACTTTTTTTCCTTATATACACAAAATTGACTTCACGTAGCAGTTTCATTTAGAGGAATAAGGAAGACAAAAAAACACTTAAACAAAACCACAATTTTTAGTATTTCAACATTTGAATACCTGAAACCTCTCTTATAATTTCAACTGGTGCTCAACTATGATAAGTGACAAATCAAAGCACAGAGAATTTTATCTTGGCTACAGAAACCAAGATGCATAGTATTCTTCCCAGGTTTAACTGTTTTCTCCAAAGAATAGAAAAAAAAATGTAGTATATCCCAGTGACAGTAAGAGTTAGAAAGAAAAATTCCTTTCAAAATAATTACAGAACACATAAAATACTTGGGAGTCTACCTGCTAAGACATACACACACAAATTATATGGCTATAACTACAACACTTTATATAATAAAAACAGAGCTAAGTAAATGGAGAAATGTTAATTTTATTAAATTTCAAATAGAAGTAGATCCCTGAAGCCACATATTGATTTGAAAAACCACAAATTACCATTATCTATGTTACACTGTATTTTTATTTAGTTAAAAATTTCCTAATTACATTTTAATCTGGTCATCCCCTGCCTACACCACTATGACATCTCTGATCAAAACAATTTGGCACTGGTGAAAAAAAATGAGAGGGTCAATCAGTGGAACAGATTAGGTAAACAATATACTGAAGCAAATGAACACAGTGGTCAAGGATCCCAGTTACTGGGTTGACAACTCAATATTTGACAAAACTGACTCTGAAAACTAGAAAGAAGTCTGGTAGAAAGTAGTTACAGAGCAACATTTTGCATGGCATAGCAAATTTAACTCCAAATGGATACATTACACATATATAGCGACATCACAAACAAATCTGAGGAGCAAGGAAGAAATTCAGATCTATGGATAAGGGAAAAGTTCATGACCAAGCAAGAGATAGAAAGGATCACACAACATAAAAAGTAGCAATTTTTGTTCCATAAAATTAAAAAAGCTTTCTCACAAACAAAAACAGTGCAATTAAAATTACAAGGGAAGCTATTAACTGGGGGAAAAAAATATTAGCAGCAAATTTCTCTGATAAGAACTCAACAGAAAAATGGTCAAAGGATATCAACAGGCAGTTCTGAAAGGAAGAAATCAAAACTATCAATAATTGTATTGAAAAATCTCCAAATCATTAGTAATTAAAGTTGACAAAGCTGGCAAAAAGGGAAAATGACAAATGCTGGAGAGGCTTGGGAAAAAAGGTGTAATGTATTATTGGTATACCTATGAATGGATTTAGCCATTCTAAAAAGCAATTTTAACTTGCCCCACCTCCCTCCTACCCAATCATTAAAATGTGCATAATACCCTTCGATCCAATGGTATTATGGAGGTCTATACTCCAAAAGAGATCACAGAAAGAAGAAATGGATCCATGAGAACTGATGCACAGATATAGTGAAAAGAACCAGAGAATCATGTATAACATTATAAAGAAAAAAAACTTTGAAAGCTATGAGAACTCTGATCAATGCAGTGACTAACCTCGATTCCACAGGGCTGATGATGAAGCATGATACTCATTTTGATGAACTCGAGATTAAGAGTAAGACTTATGTTTTTTCACACAGCCAAAGTAGGAATTTGTTTTGTTTAATTACACAATGTTTCAAGGGCTCTTATTTTTTTTTAAAAACCAGGGAAAGGTGGGCTAACAGAAAGAAGGGAAAGAACAGACAAAAGAGGGGAAGGTGGGGAGAGGGAGAGGTTATTTAGGCCTTTTTTTTAATTCATAAAAGAGAACAGAAAGAAGACCAGAAAGAACCGACAAGTAGGAGAGCTTTTTAAGCCATAGGTTAATTTATTATAGTTTTTTTAAAAAGCAAAATATGCATAATAGAGATCTACAGTTTGTGTTTAACATAAAAGTAAATATAAATCTTTTTAAAAGTACAAACATTTGTACAACTCTTTAAGGTTTGTACAGCCTTTTCCTCACAACAATTTCTTACCTGTGCTACCCCTAAACAGGCACCAGCCTCATTCTGGATCAGTTTTAAAAGTATCATACATCAAGTATCATACATCAATTTAAAAATATTCACTGCTCTGCAATCTCTTCTGTGACACTCATCTTACCTCTTATAACAAAAAAAGCACTAGACTTGGCGGTGGAATATAAGCCTTTTATTTCTACCTCTGCCACTTACTGTGGCTACTACCTTAGGAAGATGGGATGACCTCTCTGTGCCTCAGTTCTTTTTCAATTGTTTGTTGTTGTCATTTTTCAGCATGGACAACTCTTCATAACCCCATTTGGGGTTTTCTTGGCTAAGATACTGGAGTGGTTTCTCATTTCCTTCTCTAGCTCATTTTATAGATGAGGAAACTGAGACAAATAAGGTTAAGTGACCTGCCCATGGCCACACAGCCAGTAAGAGTCTGAGACCAGATTTGAACTAAGGAAGAGAAGTCTTCCTCATTCCAAGCCCAGTGATCTATGGCACAGTGCTGACTAGCTTACTCATATATAAATTATGTACTGTACCCTACCTCAAAACATCATATAACATTATATTAAGTTGAAAAACTGTATACAATCCTTCCATTTACAAGTGTAAAGCATTATTATTATCATGCCAAAATCTTTAAACCTAGTCTTAATGATACTTAAGCCTCTATCTGTACTAAGCATGAAAACTAAAATTTAAGTGGCTTGATAGCAGCTGTGCCATTATAAAGCATCTAATACTAAATTAACTGTGCCTGCCTCTGAGCTTGCCAGTTGACAGGTGAAAAGCATAAGAAAGTAAAACTTAAAAATCATTTATTCAAAAACCTTCATCCAAAAGTGTTTTCCACAAATCTATTTAAATATTTTGGTCTCCACACTTTATTCTTCGAGTTCAAACTGAAAGGATGATAAAATTCATGAACTCAAATGCCCAAACTTCCTTTAAAAGCAGCTATTTAAAAAAAACACAAAGACAACTGGTAAAATCTTCCATAATTCATGGTTTCAAAGTATACTTCAGGAAAGCAATATATATACAATCACATTCAAACCCAGTTTTGCTCCCACAACTCAAATGCCAACAAAGCTACTCAACAGCTGTGAAACTGACTAATGCTGACTACTGGAAAGAGTAACAAAGCAACCCATTCAGCTACCAAAATCAACACTACAGAATATAAAACAAGAATACAATTAATTAGCTCTTAAAAGAAAATTTGCCTATTTGATGGTATCATAAAACACAATATTAGGGAAAGGATGGTTTAAATATTTCCACTTTTTCCCCCTTTATCCCCTATCACACACATCAATTTCATTCCCATTTACTGTCTTCAGTCCCACTCTGATCCCCTGTGGCCCTGCAAGAATTGTTCCTTACAAAGTATGCCCAAAGGGCTACAAAAATGTGCATACCCTTTGATCCAGCAATAGCACTTCTAGGGCTATATCTCAAAGAGATCAAACAAATGGGAAAAGGACCCACATGTACAAAAATATTCATAGCAGCTCTTTTTGTGGTGGCAAAGAATTGGAAACTGAGAGGATGCCCATCAATTGGGGAATGGCTGAGCAAGTTGTGGTATATGAATGTAATGGAATACTATTGTGCTATAAGAAATGATGAAAAGGCTGACTTCAGAAAAACCTGGAAAGACTTATATGGTCTGATGCTGAGTGAAGTCAGCAGAACCAAGAGGGTCTTTGTGCACAATAACAGCCACGTTATGTGATGACTAACATTGTTAAACTGAACCTTTCTCAGCATTACAAGGATCTAAGACATCTCCAGAGGCCTCGGGATGGAAAATGCTGTCCACATCCAAAGAAAGAACTATGGAAGTCAAATCGCTGTCACTCATTTTTACCTTCTGTTGAGTTTTGTTTCATCTTTCTGATGCTTCCTCCTACTGGTTTTAATTTTTACTTACAACTTCACGAATGTGAAAATATGTTTAATGGGTATGTAAATGTAAAGCCTATATCAGATTGTGTGCTGTCTGGGGGGGGGGAAGAGGGAGAAAAATTTTCAACTCAAAAGCATATGGAAGTGATTGTTGATAAATCAAAATAAATTAATAAAATCTTAAAAAAAAAGAATTGTTCCTTACAAATTTTACATTTCATACTAGCTGACTGCATCCCTTCTCTTTGACCTAAATTTATCAGCTTTCCTCATTGCCAAAGCTTCCTGTAAATTCTATGATCCCTGGAGGATTTTTGTGCTCTTTCTTTTTGTTCAGTTTTATGACCACATCTGCCATCTACTTTTCATTGACAAATGAATCACCTACGACAACAGCTTTTGACTCATTCTATTACTACTCAAATCACCATCTGTCCTATACTTTTGGTGTTCTCCTAAGCTAAACAATAATTTAAAGAATCTATATATTTGAAGATGTGAGTGAAAAATTCGCAATAGATTAGTAATACATGCTAGTGAGATAACAAGCAATAAGTTCACAAATAGAATAAATTCAATAAACAAAATAATAGTTAATAAATAAATTTCTTCAATAAATAGAGAAAAAAATTTAAAGTAAAAGGGCAGAACTCAGATGGTTAGGAAGAAGAATCAATTTCTGCCTCCATGAACTAGAGAATTGTATTATTGTTATCTAACCTTTCAGCGACCTCCATGGATGTCACCATCTCAAAAGTTATAAACTTGGACAAACGATCCTAGGTAAAGATTTAAATCGTTAAAAGGACTTATTTATGTACTCTTTCTTAACTAAGGCTTTTTTTTTAAATTCTGTGTGCACTATTGTAACTGTTTCTAAGACAGTTTCAAAGTTAATTAAATTTTTTAGTAAGGGCAAGGCCTTGGTGACCTGCCAGCTGGTTAATACATTCCACATTCATTACTCTTGACTTACAAAAATATGGTGAACATCAAGACTTTTTCCTTAGCTCAGATCAAATGTGGTTGCCAGTTATGTGTTAGAGGAGTTTCATGCTAACTATTCTGGTCCTCTCAAATCTACACATTTATAAATTGTGTCAAAAATCAAATTCTCCATATAAAAAGGGGATGTGAAGTGTTATGTTTTCTTTTAAAGAACATTTCAGAGGAGAGAAGTAGAGATAAAATAAACATTCTTTTTACATAATGTTAATACTTCAGACTTTTAAAATACTTTCAAACTGCCTATCTTTACAGTACTCTGCCTCACCCCTAAATCTGTTACTTATACATAGATTTAAAATCCAAGTCACCCTGCTCTCTTATTCCATCACCCTTTTTTCTGGCTTCACTTTCTTCACTTTGCAACCTTATTTTTACAGTTAATAAACTCATCTATACACTGTTCTCTCTCCTCAAATCTCTTGCTCCCTCCCCACCCCCTTCCCACCCTGCTCCTCCTTGTTTGATATGTCAATCAAGGGTCAGACTCACCACCTGTCTCTCCTTCACTTTCACTCTCAGAGGCTGAATGCTGCTAGAGAAAGCTACATAACCCATGCCCAATTGTGTCCACTACAGATGTATTACATAATTTTTATGTGGGTTCTCACTGGCAATCCACTTGTTAGATCAAGTTGATTCTCTTTCACCCTCCTCAAGGCAGCTATTGCAAACATTCCTTTCTCTCTCAAAACATCCCCAACAACTGCCCTCCAACTTCCTTGGCTTCATTCAAGACTACTCAAATCCCACTTTCTGCAGGAGAACTTCCCAGGCACTCTCCCCACATACACAGACTTCCAGTGTTTTCTCTTTGATATTATCTTCCACTTACATTGTATTCCACTTGTATGTACATAGTTGATTGAATTTGTTATGTCTCTTAGTAGAATGTGAGCTCCTTGTGGGCAGGGACAATGTTTTGTTTGTTTGTTTGTTTTTTGGCTAGGCAATGGAGTTAAGTGACTTGCCCAGGGTCACACAGTGTCAAATGTCTGAGGCCAGATTTGAACTCAGGTCCTCCTGACTCCAGGGCCAGTGTTCTATCCACTGCACCACCTAGCTGCCCCAGGGACAATGTTTTGGCCACCTATTTTAAATTCCTATTTTGAGTCTCTCCTCTTCAAATCCATCTTCCACAGAGCTGCCAAATACAAAAAAAAAAAACTATCTAAAACACATGCCTGACCATATCACTCCCTGCTCAAGAATCTTTCATGCAGCACAAAGACATACTTGGTATTTAAAGTCTGAGGCTTCAACTTTTCTTTTTTTCATTTTTTTTCAACTTTCTAATCTTATTTTACATTAAAACCCTTCATGAACTTTATGTTCAACTAAACTTCCCACACCCGACATTTCATCTCCACCTATGTGACTTTGCACAAGGCTGTCACCAAGCCTGGAATATACTCCCTTCCCACATTCACCTCTTACAAACTTTAGCTTCTTTTAAAAGACTCATCTCAGGTGCCACATTCAAAGAGAAGCCCTTCCTGACTGACCTAGTTGTTAGTGCTCTTTTCCTCCTAAAATTATCCCGTATATACTAAACCAAGTTGTGTACCCTCCCAGTAGAATGTAATCTTCTCCAGGGTAAAGACTAGTCACCTTTTGTATATACAGAACTGAAGCATCTGAAGACTTGCACATAGGCATGAAGACTAGATCTGTGATTTTATCAGTAAAGTGAAATCTCAGATGAGGAAACTCTCTTAAAGAGTTTCTTGGAACACAAAAGGTTAAGTGAATTACAAAGGCAATTCTGTCAGAGGTAGGATTTGAAACCAGATCCTCTTGGCTTCAAGGCCAATTCTCTGTCCACTACACCACACAGCCTTGAACTTGGGAGATGACCAATAAAGGCTTGCTGAATTCAGTTCTTATTTTAAAAATGTGACAATACATTTTTTATTTTAAACTAAAAACTACAAAAATGAATGAATTATCACTTTTATAGGCTATTTTGCCTTGATGAGAGGGCTGAGTTAACATTTCATTACGAGTATTTTAGAGTTTCATATGGAGTATCAAAACAAAATTTATCAATTAAAAATGAAAACTATGTCTGCATAATTATTTTTATTTGTATGATTATTACTACCTCCCAAAGCAACCTGACAATCAATCAAGAATTTATTAACTACTTACTGTGTACTAGGCACTGGGTTAAGTGCTAGGGATGCAAAGAAAAAGCAAAAACAGACCCTACTCTTGAGAAGCTTACATTCTAATGGGTGAGATGACATATGTATGAAATATATAGAGTAATTGAAGGAAGTCATGGAGGGAAAAGCACTAGCAGCCAAAGAAACCTGGAAAGGTCTCCTGCAAAAGGTGGAATTTGAACGGAGTCTTTTTTTTTGGGGGGGTGAGGCAATCAGAGTTAAATGACTTGCCCAGGGTTACACAGCTAGTAAGTGTCAAGTGTCTGAGGCGTATTTGAACTCAGGTCCTCCTGACTCCAAGGCCAGAGCTCTATCCAAATTTGAATTGAGTCTTGAAGAAAGCCAGGGATTCTAGGTGATAGAAGTTAGGAGGAAAAACATGGGAGGAGTGCCAGTACAAAGGCACAGAGAAAGGAGATGGAAGGAGAACAGAGTATCATGTAACAGGAACAGTAAGTAGTCAAGAAAGTTCTACTTTCAGAAGAGAGTTGCAAAAACCATTAGTTTTTCCCTTACTAATATAAGAAGATGTTGATTAAGGAAGAGGTAAGATTTCTGTAATTACACAAGCAAGAAATTGTTTGGCAGCTAAGGCAGGCATTACCAAGCATAAACGGTTTAGTCAGGGGTAAAGTTAAGTAGAGCTTTCAGCAGAAGGGCTTAACACACACAGGAGGAACACTGTGAGATAAAAGAAGGTTGTCAAATAACACCTAAACAGAATTTCTGAGATAAGCAGAGACTTTAAACTTAATTTACACAGTATATATTTTGTGAAGTGTTATACAGCCATATACCAAGATAAGGTCAAAATGGGTACATGATTTAGAAATAAGGGGTAACATCATAAGCAAATATTACCAGAGCACAGAATATCTTACCTTCCAGAACACAATGCAAATTAAAATTTAATTTAAATTTTGCAAGTACAAATGAAAACTGAGTACCACCTCACACCTATCAGACTGGCTAATATGACAGAAAAAGGAAATGACAAATGTTGGAGGGGATGTGAGAAAATTGGGACACTAATGTACTGTTAATGGAATTGTGAAATGATCCAACCATTCTGGAGAACAATCTGGAACTATAACCAAAAAGCTATCAAACTGTGCATACTCTTTGACCCAGCAATACAACTACTAAGTCTGTATCCCAAAGAGATCCCTTCCCAAAAAAGGAGGACCTATACATACAAAAATATTTATAGCAGCTCTTTTTGTGGTGGCAATGAATTGGAAATTAAAGAAAAATGGCAGAACAAGTTGTAGTATGATTGTGATGAAATACTATTATGCTATAAGAAATGTCAAATAACAAGGTTTCAGAAAAAAGTTATATAAACTGATGCAAAGTAAAGTGAGCAGAATCAAGAAAACATTGTACACAGTAACAGCAATACTGTATGATAATCAAATGTTAATAACATATATTCTCAGCAATACAATGATCCATTTCTGAAGGACTTATGATGAAAAATGCTATCCATCTCCAGAGAAAGAAGTGATAAGAGTCTGAATGCAGACTGAAGCATATTTTTTTTAAATTTTATTTTACTTGGGGTTTTTTGGGGGGGGTTAGTCTGCGCTGCCTTTCACAACATGGCTAATCTGGAAATGTTTTACATGACTGCACAAGTATAGTCTATATCAAATTGTTTACCTTCTCAAAAAGGGGGGAGATGAGGAAGAGAATTTGGCACTCATAATTTTTAAAAATGAATATTAGAAATCATTTTTACAGGTAATCAAAAAATAAAATACAAAATTTTAAAAAATTAAGAAACTAAAAAAAATATAGAAAAGTGTTATAGAGCTGAAGTAAACAATACAAATAATGGTAGGGCGTGATCAAAAGGTATGGAACAAGAGCAATCTCTCTCTCTCTCTCTCTCTCTCTCTCACACACACACACATACACACAAAATTGTTTGTACTGGCCTTCCAGAAATATGCCTGAGACAGTGATTTACATCTTAAGGGGAAATCAATTTAAAAAAATTAAATCCAAATGACTTGCTACAAATATTGCTATAAATATTAACTCTTCTGGTCCTCACAATAACCCTGGGAGGTATGTACTATGATTATCCACGTTTTACAGCTGAGGAAACTGGGGCAAATGAGGTTAAGTGACTTTACCAAGGTCACACAGGTAGGAAATATCTGAGGCCAAATTTGAATTTAGGTCTTCCTGAGTCCAGTCTCAGAGCTCTATCCTTTGCACATCTATGTATTCAAGAAAGGGAGGTAGAAAAAAAAACAAAAGTCAAAGTCAAAATTTAATTCTCAGTAGTCTCCTTTGTTTCCTGGATTATCCTGCAAGAAAACAACCTAGAATGAAACAACTGAGGGGGAAATTTTTGAGGCTGAGGTCTTCTGAATCTGATATCAGTAGGCAAACAGCCTAGGATTCTTCCCCAAAACCCTAGCATATAACTAAGTCCTGAGAAACTGGTCTTACCACCACTGAAACTCACCTCCACTAAGCAGCCTAAGGAAAGACCTGAACCTTACACTTTTAACTTCTGATCTCAGAGAAATATGACTGCACTTGCACTGACCTCCTTTCTCTTCCCACCATGACAAACCTTAAGGGAAGAACTTGAAATTATTAGTGGCATTCCTTTTTCTTTCAGGGTCCCTAGCAGGTCCTATATAATAGTCTGGAAACCTGAGGTTAAGATGAAAAACTGAGAGAAAAAGAAAAGAGATCACAAAATGTGGAAAAATCACCAACACTACTGAACCACGTTTCTGAAATGCCTAAAAGGGGAAAAAAGGCATTGTGACAAAGGGGACAACTTTGAAAGTAATAAATTAAACTTATTACATACTTAAAAAAAGAAACAAGATTTTTTTTGCAAACAAAATTTGTAGCTTCATGAAAACCCTCTCTGTTATACTAGTGTAGGGTACTGAGAAAGCAAATGCTACGTAAATGTTGGTTATGAATATTATTATTATTAAGCAAGATTATCAGCTAGTTCTCATTTTCCTCCTCAAAACAAGAATTTTAAGTCAGTCAAGATCTTCTCTAGGTGAGTGAGATAACAATAAAAGGTATTTACGGAATTAAGTCTATCTTTGGTTTAAAAAGGAAAAAAAAACCCTAGCTGTGGTATGACAGAGAGAATACTGCTTTTGAAGTCAGAAGACCCTGTTACTGGGTGACTATTACAAAGATGGGGACAGAAAAAGACAATAAAAATTATAGTTCAAAAAGCAAGAAACAAGAGTCTAAAGATTTGTCCACTACTCAGAAGTCTCACATTTGTCCATCATAAATATAATATTCAGGGCGAGTCAAAAGACAGAGAGGTGGTGAACACTCAAATGCAATCACTGAAAAAAAAATGAAGTCTATTATTTTTTAAAAGATGTTTTGTTTATGCTTTTTCTTTTCTCTTTAAAATTTAACTTTTCCAATTAATAAAAATTATTTGCTCTCCCTTTCATTTTTCCCAAGGAAGGAAAAAAAACACCTTATAAGAAATAAAATATGTGGTTAAGCAAAACAAATTGCTACACTGGTCAAATCCAAAAAAAAAAGTCTCATTGAACACCCTCAACCCACTACCTCTTTGTCAACAGGTGAGTGTCATCATCAGTTCTCTGAAACATAGTAGACCACTGTTCTTGACTATATCTTAACAGACAGGAAATGACTAAGTACAGACATAGCATTCAATGACAGCATTCATTTCATATTAAGCTTTTCTATTTGAAATGAAGGATAGACTTCAGTACCAAATTAGAAGAAAAAAAGGAGGGGAGATGAAATCGCAGTAGTAAAGGCTGAAAATACAGTAGTTCAAACCTGACCTGCTTAAACAAGCTGTTGACTACTAAAAGTACAGACACAGACTATCACTGTTTCTCTGAAGTTTAACCAATGCAAAGAATGGTTGAAAAGAGCTCACAAACCACTTCATCAAGCACTTGATCTTGCCAAGGGGAAAAACATGGCAGCCAAGAGAAACATCAGTTAGGAGCACAGACTCATTTGTTGTTTTTTCTCCACAAGCTCATTTGTAAGAAGGAGGAAGGTAATCAATTAGCACTTATTAAATGATTATTATGTGCCAGGCACAGTGCTACACTGGGATACAAAGACAAAAGGAAAATGAATCTCTGACCTTGAGAAGTTTACATTCTAACAGGAGACTGCGTGAACATATAAATACATACATAATGCATACAAAATAAATATAAAGTAGGGTGAGGGTGAGATGGAAGAGCAGAAAACATTCGAGGGAAAAATGCTTTGGAGACCTTGGCGTGAGATTCAATTAAATCATATTAACCCAAGAGCATTTGTAGATGAAGCTGAAAGAGAGATAAAATAAAAATGACATGAGATGGAACAGATGTCCTAATGTTTCTATAGTCATTTATTCGCACTAACAATGTCAGTAGAATCACACAGCTGGACTCTTATCATTCCAGTACCAGAGTATCATGAGAAAAATGCCAATGAAACTTAAGATATGAAAGAGCAGTTATACCTGACCAAACACACATGAAATAAAAATCATGCTAGAAAAAAATAATTTTAAAATATTGTTATCATCTATAAATAATATTTAGTACTTTAAAGTTGTACAGCTCCTTCACATACATTATGTACGTGAACCTAACCACCCTGTAAAGTAAGTACAATGTCTATTATTATACATCTTTTCAGAAGAAACTGAGGCTCAGATTAAACAATTCATCTAAGGTCATGGCCTAGTAAGCATCAGAAGCAATATCTGAAACTGGCCTTCCTAACTCTTAGGTCTGGCACTCTGTCCATTATAACATATTGCCTCTCCTCTCCTTAATTCAAGGATCAATTTTAAGAATCTACAAATCGGAAAAAATAAACAGTATAAAAAAAATGACCAAGAAGACATCAGCCACTACTGAGATATATGCCTGCTTTTATCATCTCTCTATAAAATCTTTGTGGCAATGGTGCATTAATTCACTAAGGATCTCCTCACTCAAAACTCTGAAAAGGGAGAAAGCATGCTTTTGCAAGTCTTCATTTCTTTTCAAGGTTGCCTAGGGACTTTCTCTACCATACTCCAGAAACCTCTTCAACTTGGAAGTTCACTCCAGCCCACGAATTCACACATAGGAAGTAACCCTTGGGCCCTGCAGCATCTCCCTCTAACTAGATGGCTCTTCCTAGAACCTCCATTAAATTAAAGAGTCCAGGCCAGCCAAATTTTCATACCTCCCCAGACTCCACTCCAACTTTTTTTTTTTGGTTAAGTAATTGGACTGTTCAATGATCAACTATGACAGACTTAGCTCTTCTCAGCAATACAATGATCTGAGACAATTCCAAATGACTCATGATGAAAAATGGTATGCACATCCAATGAAAGAACTGATGGAATCTGAATGCATATTGAAGCATGTTGTTTTCACTTTTTTTGTATTTTTTTCCTTTTGTTCTGTTTCCTCTTTCACAACATAGAATTAGTATGGAAATGTTCTACATGATTGCACATATATAACCTATATTTAATTGCTTACCATCTTATGGAGGAAGGAGAGGGAGGGAGAAAATCTGGAATTCAAAATTTTGTTACAAAATGAATGTTAGGCAGAGCCAAGATGTCAGAGTAAGAGCAGTGACTTGCTTGAGCTCTCCCTCAAACTCCTCCAAGTACCTGTAAAAAATGGCTCTAAGCAAATTCTAGAGCAGCAGAACCCATAAAAAAGACCAAGTGAAACAAATATCCAGCCCAAGACAACCTGGATGGTCGATTGGAAAGGTCTGTTGCGACAGGCTGGGACAGGCTGGGAGAGGAGCACAGTTCAGCATGAGATCAGGCCTCAGCAAACCCAGAGTAGGCTTTAGGGGACTGAATCACTAGCAGCCATAGAGGTTTCCAGACTTCTCAATCCACAAAAGCCAAAGACAACTTAGAAGGTCAGTAGGAAAGATCTGTTGGACCTTGGTGAGAAAGAAGCAAGGTCCAGCCTCAGTCCTGGTGGAGCCCCGGGCCAGCTGCTTTGAAAGCTGTGGGGGAGAGGGGGGGTTGAGTGGCTGATTGTAGGGATCTCTTTGTTGGGTAGAGGCAGGATTCTCTTGCTTTTTTGCCCATGCTTGGATCTGGGTCACAGTTCTGGGTGGTAGTCCTGGGGCGAGAAGAAATGCTAGTGTGATAGAGCCAGTGGTGGTGATGCGGAGAGAATCCTCATCACAGTTCAAAGGCAGAAAAGAGTGCTTGTGGTCACTCACAGACCAGAGTACAGACCAGGAAAGGAGTAAACACCTCACCTTTGATCACACCACCTTGGAAGAACTGAAAATTTACAAGTCCCTAGAAGTATCTCTGAAAACAGCTGCACAAAACCCCTGAAGCTTGGGACAGTACACCCTCTACACTGTAAGCAGAGTCCTACCTTAACAAAGAGTTTAAAAGTCAAGTAATAGGCTGGGAACATGAACAAACAGCATAAAAAAAATCTGACAGAGTCAGGTGAGGAGGGAAAGCATTCCAGGCCTGGAAGAAAGCCTGTACAAAGGCACAAACACAGGAAATACAGTGTTGGGTGCAAGAAACAGCCAGTAGGCTAGTATACCTGGAACACAGAGTATGTGGATTAAATAGTTCCAGACCACATCTTCATAGCCACAACACTGAGGTAAGTGGTATAGAGAATATATAACCTCCTCTTGAAATTTATTATTTATTATTTAAAAAGTATTTGACACTGTGAAACAGAAATACCATCTTGAAGGCTTTCCTCAAACAGATCCTTTACTAAGGTGTCTAATATGCATATATTAAGGTCATATAAGATTTCATGACAGATATTAAAATGGTATATAACTTTCTTCAATAATCTGAATATCAATGTCAAGAAAAGCACAGTACAGGGACACTTGTTTACTTAAGGTGCATTCACCTGTATCATAGACAATGTCCAAAGCAGAATCAAAATAGAATTATCTAAATATTTTCAAAATATCTAATATATAATAGCAAGATTTTCCAAGTTCTGAGGGAATTGTGCTAATTTCACCGAGCCTGAAATGTTACAAAACATTCAGTCCTTCAAAAGTCTTTCAAAAGAGACTGACCTAACCAACTACATGTGGAAACAAAGATAAAAAATTGCAGATGGATTAATACCTGCAAATGAACAAGCAGTTGGTCTATGTATTTATCGTGGATAGATACTGCAGATGGACAATAAGCAGGGCCCAGAAACTAATAGCAGAAACAGTCTGCATTGGACTGCTTTTGAGAAAATAAGTCATACTTTCAACAACCTCAGACTACTGGCTGCAAAACCCCCCCGAATTTTTTAAACACCAATATTCCCCAAGTGATTCTATACAGATTGAAGTCACAGAAAAGTCTTAGAAAAATCAAATTGCAAGTGACACAAAACGTCAATGGGAAGATAAATTGCAAATATAGCAAGGCTGCAACTCATTACCAATGACGACATATATAAGAAGTTGTGTAAAAGACATTATCAAGGAAGTATGATGGGAAAAGGAAGTGAACTGATTACATAGCAAACATGAGAGAAAACAAATAAATAGTCCAAGTGTTGCAAAGGCAACCCAAAAAAAAGGTTAAAAGAAATTAAGGAAGGCATCTAGAATGCTGAGGAGATTCTTTATTAGCGATCATCAGAAAGACATGAACAAGAATCACATGGAATAAGAATGCCTGGAAAGGCTAACATCTGAACCAACAGAAGAAGTACTTACACAGTAAGTTTACAAATTCGGTGAAATATTAATATTTAAGAGATACACAACACTACATGTGGTCTGAAGGTTTCATGGAGAAAATGGTTTCTGAGCTGGATTTCAAAGTATCAGCAGTCTTTCAAAAGAGAGATGGAGGAAGAAGAATGCATTCCAAGCACAGGAATAAATGGGAAGAGAGTTGTAGAACCACCTCGGAAGAGAGGAGGCAGGGTAAGAATGTGAACATTCAAGAAGTATCTCCTATTTCCTGCAATTTGGGTAGCATGATGGGCAGTATCCAGAGTATACCTTAAGTCCTCAGAACCACATTCCACAAACAAAATATAGAAGAAAGAGCGTTGAATTTACAGTCCGAGAATCTGGGTTGAAATCCCAATCCTTCTCGGCTTAGTGGACACTACTAAAGTCAAACTCTTTAATAGTTCAAATCCTGCCTCAGACATTTAGTAGCTCTGTGATCTTGAACAAGTTGTTTAACCTTTCAGATCCTCAATTTCTGCATCAATAAAATTGGGATAATACCTATGAAACAGTTACTGTTTTGGGTCAGGTCTAAATCAGGCTGGTCCAGTAGTTTAAGACTGGAATTGGAAGGAAATGAGGCCCTCACAGAACATCTAACACTTAACACAAAAGAAATTTACCTAATAGCACAGAAAAAAATATTCAGAAAGCATACAGCATTGACTCAACTGGGCACAGCTCTCCAGCCTTTGAGTTAACCACAGTATTGGCATCTAGTCAGCAGTATGTGGTGACAACTGAGGAGTCCCAACTTCTCCTGCACTAGGCTTTTATATTGTTATCAACCAGGAAGCTACATACACCTTTTGGGCCTAAGTCCTCTGAACCAATTAAATCTCCAGGACAGTTTCACTGTCTTTTAGGGAAAAACTAGCTCAGTCTATATGGCAAGGACTTTTCTTTTAAAGATCTTGTTCCTACCACAGTTGTGATGAGGAAACAGCTTTCCAAACATTAAATTGTTACATAAACATGAGTTATTATTACCTTTGTGAAGTGGAGCCAATTTAGGCTTCTGGTTTTTATCTCTAAAATTTGTAAGTTGGACTATATCATTTCTGAGGTGCCTCTTGATCCTGTGACCTTTAGACACAAGAAAAAGCTGGTTTCCTGCTCTTTTGTACTGTTGGAAACAAACAGCTGTCTCCTCTTGAATTGCTTTCTGCTCTAGGGCTTCACAGTTCTGGGACCTCATCTTTTATTTCTGGATAGTTCCCCCACACTCTTCCCTACCCTTCACTGACCAGACTCAATGCTTTGGCAATTTTCTTACCTGCATATAGCCTTCATACAGTAATAAGAGTAACTGACATGTAAGGTTTATGCATATTCTCATTTGATACTCATAACAATGCTCTGATCCAGGTGCTATTATTGGCCCTATTTTGAGACAAAGAAACAGGCTTAGAAAAGTTAGAGTCTTCCTCAGAGTCAGTTAGCAAGCGTCTGAGGCAGGATTCTACCCACTAAACCAAGCAGGGCTGAAATTTTAGTGCAGGTTCTCGACTACAAATTCACCATTCTTTCACTGGTGAACACACTCTTCTACTTGCCGAATTGCAAAATTGGATAGAATCCAAGAAAACAGGAGATTTCTCTTGAAAGCTCATGTTCTCAGTCAGCTGTTCCCTAGCTCCCCCAACGCATACAAGAGAAATGAAATATTGGCAATTCTCTTTTAACTGTCCCAAGCTATCTCTCTGCTAAAGGTGCTATGTTGGTGTTGCTCAATCATTTCAGTTTTGTCCAATTCTTTGTGACCCCATTTGGGATTTTCATGGCAAAGACACTGGAGTGGTTTGTCATTTCTTTCTCCAACTCATTTTACAGATGAGGAAACTGAGACAAACAAGGTTAAATAACTTTCCCAAGACCAAACTGCTAGTAAGTGTCTGAGGCCAGATTCAACTCAGGTCTTTTAACTCCAGGTCTGGTGCTCTACTCCAGGTCTGGTGCTCTATCCATTTTGCCACCCTACCTACCCCACTAAAGGTGCCACAGAACAGCAAAATTATTAAAAGCTAAGAAGCTGGGGTGTGTGGGGGAGACAAAGGGAAAAATATCCACACAACTATCTTGTTCTAAATAATCAACTATACTTGACTTAGATTTTTGTTTTCAATATTTTCATTATCGGCAAACTCAGCGAAAGTTCTTCATGGAAAAGATTTCTTTTTTAATAATACTCATTTATACCACTAATTTGTACCTAGTGTATCCCATCTGAAAATTACATTGCCCTGAAGAGTCAACATAGTGGAGTAGCAAAAAAATGTAGAGTAGCTGGCCCACCAAACCTCCTCACATGACTGAATTCAGATAAGGAAACCCAAGAAAAAGTCACAGTGAGTCATTTTTCCAGCCCAGGGAGGCTTGGGGAGACAGAGAGTTCTGCACATACTAGGGATAAGGTGCAGCCAGAAGCATGCTTAGAAATGAAAGACCAGGAAGTGAAAGAGAGCTGAGCCTAGTCAACAGGGCAGGAAGCAATGGGGTAGAAAGCAATCTAAGGGCATTGCTAAACTAGCACAGGGAGCAGGAACAGGTGCCATTGGGCAGCTTTGTCACCCCCTAAACAGTTTCAGGTCACAGGTCCAGAGCAGAGAGACGTGATCTGGGACAGAGAGGATTAGTCCAAGGCTCTAGCAGAGTACTAAACAAGGAACAATTTCAAGAATCAAACAATAGCTGTGTGGCTCTGAAACCAGGAGCAGGAACTTGTTTCTAGCCAATACCTCAGGACAGAAGCACACAATAAAACAAGGAGGACAAAAATCTCAGACCAGAGAAGCCTGCAGTTCAATCACTCTGAACCTGCAAAGCCTCTTAGCAGGCTAATGGCTGATTCCAGAGGCAGTCTACTGAAACTCCCAAAGATTATACACTGTAACCAGGCTGGATATATACCAGGAATGCAGGGCTGGTTGAATACTAGGAAAACAATAAACATAATTGACCATATTACTAACAAAACCAACAAATAATCAAAAAAATCACATGGTTATATTAATGGGTACAGAAAAAAGCTTTTGACAAGATACAACACCCATTCCTGTTAAAAATACTAGAAAGATTAGGAATAATTTTCCTTAAAATGATAAGTAGTATCTATCTAAAACCAAGACCCACCATTATCCTTAATGGAGATAATGGAAAGGCCTTTCTAATAAGATGAGGTAAAGCAAAGATGGCCATTATCATCAATACCATTCAATATAGTGCTAGAAATGCTAGCTATAGAAATAAGAAAGAAAAATAAATTGAAAAAATAAGCATAGACAAAGAGAAAACAAAATGATCACTTTTTGCAGATATGAGTTTTTTAGTTGACTCAGGTTCTCTAAGTAAACTAACTGAAAGAGTAACTTTATCACTTAACCCCAATTGCCCTCACAAAAAAAAAGTAACTTTTGTAAAGTTACAAGATATAAAATAAGCCCCACACAAATCAGCATTTCTGTGTATTACAAACAAAATCTAGCAGAAGAGATGGAGAAATTCCATTTAAAATAATTACCAACAGCATCAAATATTTGTAAGTCTAAATGCCAAGATACACACAGGAACTATATGAACACAACAGAACACTCTTTACACAAATAAAAGCAGATCTAAATAACTGGAGAAATATCAGTTGTTTAAAAGTAAGCCTAGCAAATATAATAAAAATGACAATGCAACCTAAATTAATCTACTTATTAAGTAACATATTAATCAAACTACCAACGGATTACTTTAGAGAGCTAGAAAAATAATTTTTAAAGCAAGCAAAGGTCAAGAATATCAAGGAAATTAAGTGGGAAAAAGGGAGAAAAGCGGGGGCGGCTGGCAATACTAGATCACAAACTATACTACAAAGCCACAATCATTTAAAAAAATTGGTACTGGGTAAGAGACAGATTAATCAGCGAAACAAATTAGGTACACATTGTAGAGGCAAATCGGCATAGTAACTTAGTGTTTGAAAAACCCAAAGATGCCAGTTACTGGGGCAAGAACTATCTGACAAAAACTGCCGGGAAAACTAGAAAGCAGTATAGCAAAAACCTGGTATAGACCAACATCTCACAACATACATACCAATCTAAGCCAAATGATAACATGCTATAAACAAAAGGGTGACATCATAAACAAATCAAAGAAGCAATGAAGAAAGTGCCTGTTACATCTATGGATGAGGAAGACTTCATGACCTTCAAATGAACAATTGTGATTACATAAAATTAAAAAGGTTTTAGACAAACAAAACCAATGCAACTGAAGTTGGACAAGAAGCGGGAAATTGTGGAGTGAAAAAATCTTTGTAGCAAGTTTCTCTGATAAAGTTCTTATTTCTATTCTATAACTGATTAAAATTTATAAGAGCCATTCCCCAAGTGATAAAGGGTCAAAGGATATATAGATAGATAGATAGATAGATATAGATAGATAGATAGATAGATAGATATAGATAGATAGATAGATAGAAAGTTTTCAGATGAAAAGTCCAAGTATCAATAGTCATATTAAAAAAGTTATAAATCACCAATAATTAGAGAAATACAAATTAAAACAATTCTGAAGTACCACCTCCCACATTCACCCAGATTGGCTAAGTTGATAAAAAAGGAAAATGACTAATACTGGAAGGGCTATCAGAAAGGAGGTACATTAATGCACTATAGGTGGAGCTATTAACTGATCTAGCCATTCTAGAAAGCAATTTGGAACTACAGTATGTCCAAAAAGCTACTGAATTGTACATAGCCTTTGACCCATCAATACCACTACTAGGTCTTTACCCCAAAGAGATCAATGAAAGGTCTCATATGGACAAAAATATTTATAGAAATTCTTTTCATGGTGGTAAAGAATTGGAAACTGAGAGGGTATTGGAGAATAGCTGAACAAGTTGTAGTTTATGTACATGATGGAACTGTGCTATAAGAAATGGTAAAAACCATTTTAGAAAAACCTGAAGACTTGTATGACCTGATGCAAAGTAAAATGAGTACAGAACCAGAACAATTTATACAATACAACAAACAACTCTGAAAGACTTGGATCCTCTGATCAACAAAATGGAAGCAACCATAGTTCCCAAGGACCCATGATGAAATCTGCTAACCACCTCCACATGGAGAGGTGATATACTCAGGGTGTAAAATGAAGCAGGTTTTTTTTTTGACATATTTAATGTGGGAGCTGTTTTGTTTTGTTACATATAAGCATATGTAACTGGTTTTGTTTTACTTATCTTCTAAATAGAGGGGGGGATGAGAGAGGGAGATAATTCAGAATTAAAAATAAAATAAAACTGAATTTTTAAAAATTAAGGTAGTCCGCTTACAAATTATGGAGAAGAAATACAACTCCTAAGCAAGGAGCAAATAAGCAATTAATAAAATAGAATTCCAAAGAAGATACATAGTGGCACCTATTCATAGGAGCATCCTACAAAAATGCAAACCAGCAGTCTGAGGTTGCACAGTGGATAGAGTGATGAAGTCAAGAAGACTCATTTTCCTGAGTTCAAATCCAGCCTCAGACACTTACTAAGCTTTGTGACTCTAGGCAAGTCACTTAACCCTGTTTGCCTCAGTTCCTCATCTGTAAAAATGATCTGGAGAAATAGCAAAACACTCCAGTTTCTTTGCCGAGAAAACCCCAAAAGGGGTCTCAAAGTCAAACACGACTGAAAAATGACTAAACATACAAACAAAACATATGGAAAAATGCAAAATATGGGCAATCTTATATATAAAATTCAAAGAACACACTTCAAAGTCTACAGCTTTGTGTGAGCAAGGGAAAAATTAATGAGTCACCATAAGCAACTTTAGTTTTACATCTAGTAGATCTGTTGCCTCCCACTTCTACAGCTGAAAATGATTTCTAAAGGATCCACCACTAATGAAGAATGATTATAAGAAGAGTGGGTAATCAACATCGGGCTTTTCTATTACCTGCCTATCTTGAATCACTTTTCTGTCTTTCTCCTCATCTTATTATACTGATACAAGTATGTCTGTCTCACAAGATAAGGTAGGCATATAAAGACTGTGATCTGTAATGACAGAGGGTGTAATCACAGAAATGAAATGACAGCACAGATCCTCAAAGGATGACTGTCATAAAATACTGCAAAATATTTAAAATTATTTTGTGTGTGTTTTTGCCCCCAGAAAGAAGTATTAACATCCTCTGAAATCTTATAGCACATATGTGTAACCCTCTGACACTTACATTCTCATTTGTACATACAGTTTATCTCCCCTAGACTGTAAGATCCTGGAGCTCCAAGGATTATTTATCTTTATCTTTCACCCAACAGCCTAGGTGCCCAACAAAATTTTATTGAATCATTAATTCACCTCCAAGATATTATCATATAAATGAATGTCAAATAGGATGACAAGCTCTTTGAAGGCAGGACTGTACACCTCACGACTTACAATAAAATGTCAATAGTCTCTGATGCCAGTTTACTTTTCACAGATTTATTTCACATTACTCCCTTCCAGCACTCTCCACTGCAGTTAAAGTCTTTTACTTGCTGTTCCCCAAGACCAGCATTCTATCTCAAATCCTCAAATTATCAGGTATTTTACTTAGGTGGTTACATGTTACACACACCAGTAGAACACTTATTCCTGGAGCGCAGTGTTTTGTTACTTCTTTTTATGTTGGGGGGTAAAGAGGGGAGGTATTCCCAACACCTTGGACAGTTCCTTGCATTCAGTAGGCACTTAGTAACTTATTTTTTAAATCAAATTAAAAAGACACTATGTGTGTATAAAAAGTGCTCTGACTTGCCAAAATTCTCACATTTTCAAGCAAAACTAGGGAGTAAAGGTTTGTAATTTCTGTATTTAAAAAAGAAAAATCCCTGAACACTGATACAATAATAAAAGGAATGGATGGGGTGAATGGGATCAGTTGCAGAAAATAATACTGAATTATATGTAAAATTAGTCTGCAAATCAAATGAACCACAAAATCCAAAAAAATCAGGTAAGGTTGTATCTGAACACTTGTTTTCAGGCAGATGTAATTATAATAACCAATATATGTACAGACTACAAAATGTACTACACATAATCTTTATAGTTTAGAAAAGCACATCAATACATGATATTTTAATGATATTGCATTAAGCTGTTATTTAATTTTCCTACAAACCTACAATTATAGCTACATCCCAGTGTCTCTCCAAATGGCTGAGCTGTGGTAAGGACACAGATTTCAGCTACCCTCAAAATATAATTTCATTTTGTATTTCCTCAAAATTAGTTTATCTTAATAATTCAAAAATTTTAAAATATCTATTCCTTGCTGATCACAATCTATCACCCACTTCAAGATTCCAAACTATACCCCTACCTTCCTTGAAGTCTCAGCTAAAATCCAACCTTCTGCAGAAAAAGATGACTTTCCCAGTCCCTTTTAAGGTTGATGTTTTCCCTCTGAGATCACCTCCAATTTACCCTATATTCAGTACATCTCCTTCACACATAGTAGTTTGCTTGTTGTCTCCCCCATTAGAATGTGAGTTCCTTAATGACAATTCTATTTTATTTCTTTGGTTTAGTGCCTGGGACATAGTAAGCGCTTGTTGTATGACTTTTAATAAAACTTAAGCATTGCAATTTAGAACAATCTCATTATTTAGTAAAACTTAAACATAATTTAGAACAATCTCATTTGAAAAATAGTGGGGAAAAATTTCTCAAAATTTGAAAAAAATTTCAAATCCTTGAAAAACAAGTGTAAATTTTATTTTTTTTTTTTACTACTAGAGAACAGGCTGGCAAGGCTATAGCAGACGATGAAAAGAGAACGGCTATTAGTTTAAGTAAGCTCTCACTTTCTAAATATTATGTTAACTATTAAAATCCTGTGAGCATAATACATTCTCATATGAAAGGTGGTTGTGCTAAGTACAGAAACTCCATAACTTTTTCAATTCCCACTTCCCCACCCACCCTACCCCGTCCCAGCATCTCTTGAGATACCAAACACTGCATGTACACAATTCTACAACCTTTCAATAACTATTCATCCATGAAGCCATCCCTCGAGATGAAGCGGAAAAAACCTCTATTATCCCAACAAATTCAGGGTCTCAGCCTACTCCCTCTTCAGCAAGACTAATAGAAACTAGCCTGCCATATGGCAAAGCAACGCCCCCCCTTCCACACACTCACATATCAGTGAGTTATCACTGATTAATTTCAAAAGCTTATTTGCATTAGACTGCCTGCTCCTCACCCTCCAGCCCCTTCCCGGGGGAAGGAGGGGGAAATCACGGGCCACCTGTCTTCCCAGGAGCTTTGTGTGGTCCGAGTCTGGACGCAGCCCGGCGGACGGGGGTACTCCCGGCCCCCGTGTGGCTCCCGACCCCTCCCCCAACCTCGCAGGGCCCCGCCGCCGCTCTCGGGCTCACCTGTGGGGGCACTGTCCAGGATGCGGAGATCGTAGGCCCCGGAGCAGCGGTAGTTGGCGGCGGTGCCATTGTCCCACACCACCACCACCTCTTCGGGGCTCTCGAAGCTGCGCACTGTGCCCACATGGCCCTCGCCGCCGTCCTGCTTCCCCCACTTCCAGTCCGGGCCCCGGACCACCCGAGCCCCGACCCCTTCCACCATCACCCGGTTGTTCCGGGAGTTACTCATCGGGGCCCGGGCGGGGGGCTCCGCTGCTGCAGCCGGGGGGCCCGTGAGGGAGCCGGGCCGAGGCCGGACGCTCGGCGGCGGCGGCGCCGGCGGCGGCTGCAGCAGCGAAGCCCGGGGGAGGCGGGGGTTGCTCAGCGGGGCGGTGGCGCGGTCACCTCGGCGAACGCACCCGCTCCCCAGCCGCCGCCGCGGCCGCTGCCACCGCCGCCCCGGCCCCCGCTCGGGCCTGAGCCCAGCTCCCGGCTCGGCGGCTGGGGGCTGCGAGAGGGAAGGGGGGCGTGGGCGGAGACTCCCCCGCTTCCTCCGGGCTCCGGAGCCAGGCTACAGCGACAGCCGCCAAGAGACAACGCTATCCCCCGGCCGGGAGCGCGGGGGGCGGGCGACCGAGGGGGAGCCTTCGCCCACAGAGGAGACGGGAGCGGCGGAGGGGAAACTTTGCGGCTGGGCTCGCCTCTCCCCAGCCCCGTCGCACCAGGGCCGGCTCCTAACAGCCACAGCCGCCGCCGCCGCCGCCGCCGCCGCCGCCGCCTCCGGCTCCTCCCTCGCGAACGACGGGGGCGGTGGAACCTCCCAGCGTCGAGTGAGCGCCTGCGGCCAACGCGCCCCCGCTCCCAGCCCCCGCGCGTACGGCGCCGCGCTCCGCCCCGCCGCGGCCTCCCCGCCGTGAGCTGCAGCGGAGGGACGGCTGCTCCACATCCGGGGACTGACGCACCGAACGCAGTCGCCGCTGCTTTTCCTGAGGGGTGAAGGAAGGGGGAGGAGACGAGGGGAAGCTTCCAGCGAGGTTCAAAGAAACCGGTGGGAGGTGCGAAGAAGAAAAGAGGAATTAAATCGATCAATTAAAAAAACTCTCAGCGGAGAATGATCACACATGCGCGCTGGACCGCTGGGTTTCGCCACAGGATTTGCAGGGGGCTTGCTTCTGGCAGCGCCCGGGTTGGGGCCTTGAGAAGCACCACCGAACAGCAGGCTGGCTCTGCAGCGCCTATTGGCTGTGAGCGCAAGAGGGCGGGGCTGTAGACGTGTCCTGATTTTTTAATGGGCTCAGTGGTAGACAGTCACGAGGTGAAGGGATAGAGTGACCATTTTTCAAAACCGGGAGCAGGACGTATGGTCTGGCAGAGCCCTTGTTGAAAATACATTTTATAAAAAACAAAAAAAATACATTTTTTTTCTTGAAACCAGAAAGTTCCAGAAAACATGGGAGTACTTTGGGGCATATAACTCGAGGAAATTAAAGACAGGGTACTAGATAGATGGAGAATTCCATATATATAAACATTTATTTGTAGCAGTGTTTTTTATATCTATAGCAGAGCACTTGGCACTGTATGGTTATTTGAGTATACATAAGGTTATATGTATAAAGCACTTCGCAAACCTTAGTTTGTGCAAAAAAACCCCTAATAATAAACCAAAAGTGTTTATTTTGACCTTTTAAAAACATCTGAAATCTCATTTAAAGCATTAAGTAGGTATGCTCTGTGTCTCTCTGTTTTAATGGTATATTAATGTATCAAATCGCCATGATCTGACGTATGATAAAGTTATATTTACTCTTTGCAGTCTGGGAAAACCTCCATCACTGGCCCTATCTCTGTTTTTCAGTGCTTAGTCTTTGAAATTGAGCTCCTCACACGACGTCCTGCATTTCTCTTGGGTGCATTTATCGTTCCTGTATCCATCCAGGCCACAGCTGTAACAAGATAATTTTGCTTCTTTGCTTCTGTTTTCCTGGTGGTTATTTTGCATCAGACTGTTGTAATCTCAGTTCTCTTGATTTTTCCTCTGTACAAATAGAACTGTTTTGTTCACAGTTCCATATTTCAACAGATTCTCAGTAAATTTTTGTCCTTACATTTTTATTAATAACCTGTGTGACTAACTTGCTATGCTATAGAAGAGGCTCCTTTAGAGTTAGTCTATATTGGACATCGTTCCCATTGGGAATCCCACTCTGCAACTCTATACCTGGCATCTTAAGTACTATGCTCATCGAGTGGTAGAAATGTAGTAGTATCCACTGTATTTCAAGAACAGAAAATGCTGCTCCTGTCCTATCTGTATGCTATACATCTCTTCCTAGAAGCTAACCATATCTTCATCCTCAGGTGCCCCAGCTTCCCTGCAAATCAATCTCTGTAACCTGGCATCTGCCCAAATCACCAACTCTGTTGACTTTTCCCCTTTCCCATGAATTGTAGGATTGCTGAATATAGCATGTGTTTCCCATGGTGTCTCACCAACTTAACTCAGCTTTGCAGGCACTTACTATGTGATATCAGGCTTTTTATCCCTGTCCAGCTCATTTTCCCCTGAACATATTCCCCTTCTCCATGGTAGACACCTACCAAGTTTACAATGACTTGGTTACAGGGATGACCCAAATTTCCCATGGTGCTTTCCCAAATGGACGTGGTTTATTTAAAGGGGTGTGCAGATAAATGTTGAACAACCAGCTCTCCAAATACACACACATAAATCACTTTTAGGTTTACTTTCTATTACTGACATTTTCTCCATTTTCTTAAGCCTGGACAATCAACAGAAAAATAAATCAAAGTCTAATTTGTAGCATTTGCCCTATTTCCAAAACATAAATGCTCACATTGAAGGTTTAACGATTAGGTTCTCATAAGATAGTTTGAGCTGGCTCCATCACACCACCGATTGTTTTCCAAAAAGACTACCAAGTTGAATTTATGATATCCCTATACAAGACTATAGCTACACGTAGTCTATCCCACAGGGCACTTTCCTGTTTAACTTTGGGGTTCTAGCTCTTGCCTCACACACAGGTAGCTTATCTCTTTCTGCTTTGGGTGGCTTAGCTGTGACCCTTCTCCCAGACAAATTGTCACTTTCTGATTTAAAAATTCTTTTCAATCTCCTTATTGTCAGTCCTCCTTTTCTCATTATAGCCTCTACTCTCCTAACTAAATAATCCTTTTTCTCAGAAGGAGGGTATGTAAATCATTCTCTCCTGCTATCTCCTCACTGCATCCAGCATTTTTGCATGATGCAGTAAGTAATTAGTAATAATAATAGCTAACATTTATATAGCACCTACTATGTTCCAGGCACTTGCTAAGCACTTTACAATTATTGTCGAATTTAATCCTCAAGACAAACATGGGAGGTGGTGTTTTATTATCCTCATTTTACAAGGAAGGAAACTGAGGCAACAAGGGTAAAATGACTTGCCCTGGGTCACACTGCTAGTAAGTGTCAGGGGCTAGTTTCAAATTTAATACTCCTGAATCCAGGCCTGGCACTCTACCTACTGTGCCACCTCGCTGTCCCAAGCCTTGAGGGCTCTCCAGCCCTCACCATACTCTGAAATTCAAGACTGGAGAGTCCACTCATTAATATTCTGTGAATTATCTCAGCTACTAGATCATGCAGAAATACTGGATTGCAGACTAGACCCTGCAGTCTTCCAGTCCTTTGACCTTTCATTTCAATATTCTTTTAATGTCCTTATTTTTATTCTCTAGGAATTCCCATTTAATAATAATAACTAGGAATCTCCATTTAAAAAATAACATTTATTAAACATGGTCTCCATTTAAAAAGTAGTGATCATATAAAATTTAAATTTAGGAAACTAATAATGCTAAATTAATCATTAGACAGTCAACATATACAATAATAAGCAAAAGATACAATTAATATATATCACATATAAAACAGTAAAACAGGCAATTTAATCTTATTAACCCACAGCAGCTCTGTCTGTCACTGCATTTATTATTCTATTAGAAAATATGAGAGGCAGCTAGGTGGCACAGTGGATAGAGTGCTGGGCCTGGAGTTAGGAGGACCTGAGTTCAAATATGACCTCAGACACTTGATACTTACTAGCTGTGTGACCCTGGGTGAGTCATTTAACCCCATTCCCTGGGAGGGGGGAGAGGGGAGAAAATACTTATGAGAAAGAAAGGATTACAATATACCTTCTAAAAATCCTAAACACAAGTCTCTCACAATTAGGAAGGTTTGGGAGTTGACCACACACTTTCTGATAGCCTACATGGGATGGTTACCCTTGAGCAGGCCACTTGATTAGTTTTCATAGTAATTCTCATCATCCAGGGGTCTACAGTAATCTGGAAGTATGTTCAAATATTTCCTTATTATTACTAAAATTTTAATATGCCATTAATTAGCTCAAATCCAGTTTGCTAAATATTATTTATTTAACAAATTGGAGAAACCCCTTTTCCCAAAAGCATTTACACATCTCTATCAAACTTCCTAATCTCCCAAGCTTAAATAAAAAGGAAGATTTTATGAGCAGGAATATGACATGGTCAGAACTGTCAAGTGAAGAATATTTTGGTAGCTGTGTGGATGATCACTTGAAGAGGAGTTACTGGAAGCAGGGAAATCAATAGATTGATTTCCAATAGTCCAAGCAACAGGACTAATGTACTAGTTCTAGTTCAGAGATCCTGACCTAGGATAGTTACTTTATGAATGGAGGAAAAAAGAATAGGTGCAAGAAATGTGGGGTTATAATCATTAAGATAGGGGCAGCTGATTGGATATGGAGGATGAGGAAGATAGAAGATGTGGGAATGATTGAAGTTTGTGAATCTGGGTTATTGAAGGGATGGTGATGCCACACCAGAGACAGGGGATCTGAAGGAAGTGTAAACTGTTTTCAGTTTCTCCCCTGTCCAATCTATTCTCTGCACTCCTACTAAATTAATCTTCCTAAGACATCACTCTGAGCATGTTACTCAAGATAATAAGCTCCAAACTGGCCTTTCTGAGTTTGAGATGACAATTATCCAGGTGAAGATGGCGATCTGTCATTCATTGGACTGGTGTCCAAGATAGAAGTTAGTGCTCTATACATGAATTTGGGGAAAATCCATATAGAGATGCTCCCGTGGGAGCTAATGGGATCATCAAGAAACATATAGAGAAGCAGGCCGATCACAGAGACTTGAAGTACAACCATGTTGAAGGGTAGGAGACGGAATGATGATCTAGCAAAGGAGACTGGGAAAAGGAGTTACTTAGAAGGAGAATCAGAAGAGAATAGTGTCATGAAAGTCTAGTAAATATCTAAGGAGTGAGTGGCTGATAGTATCAAAAGCTATGAAGAAGTCAAGTAGGATGAGAACTAAAAAGAGATTGTTGGAACCAGCTGTTAAGATAACCTTAGAAAGTACAATTGCTGTAGAATTATTGGTCAGACAGAAGGGAGGGTATAACGTGCCTGAGTCAAAATGAGGGGAAAGTGATCCCTGTGGAAGAGCCAGCAGGGGAATTGGAGAGAGGGTTCCATTAACGAATGTTCCTGTGAGTCAAGAGAGATGTTCTGTGAAGGGATGGAGACCATATACTGGATGTTATCTGCTGGGATTTGGTGCTTGAAAATTTGGTACTTGCCCTGCCTTGAGAAAAGGGGAGTTGGAACTCCTAAGGGCTACTGGCACCTGAGGGGGAAGGAAGACATGGACCAATGGAGGAAAATTTGAGGCAAATGAGGAAGGAATATGACCAAGGGAGTGTATAGGTAAGAGGTGTACAGCATAACATACAAAAAGACAGAAACAAAAGACACAGGCTCAAACGGAGACTTAACAATGGAATCCTAAATAATGAGTGAGACAAAGAACAAATCATAGAAACACTAATTATGTGAGAGGAAATGATAATGATGAAATAACATACTAAAGTTTCTGAGATGCATCTAAATCAGTCCTCAGGAGAAAAAAAAATCGTATCCCTACAAGCATACATTAAGAAAATAAAAAAGGGGGGCTTAATGAACTGAAAACACATTTTCAAAATTAGAAAGCCAACAAATAAACCTAAAATGGGCACAAAGGAGATATTAAAAATTACAGCTGAGGAGCAGCTAGGTGGTGCAGTGTATAGAGCACCAGACCCGAAAGTCAGGAGGACCTGAGTTCAAATCTGACCTCAGACCAAACACTTGACACTTACTAGCTGTGTTGACCCTGGGCAAGTCACTTAACCCCAATTGCCTAAAAATTTTTTTTAAAAAATTACAGGTGAAATAGATAAACTTGAGCCCCCCCAAAAAAATAGGAAAATTAACAAAACTAAAGCTAGTTCTTTTTAGAGAACAAATACAATTGATAAATCTATAGCTAATCTGATCAAAATGAAGGCATAAAACCAAATTTAAAAAATAGCAAATGAGGAATATTAAAATCACAACAAAACCAGAAGAAATAAAAATAGCAGAATATATTATGTACATTTATATGCTAACAAAATTAAGAACATAAAAGATAAAAAGGAATACTTTCAAAAATATAAAATACTCAAACTATCAGAAGACCAGATAGAGGTCTAAAACAACCTAATCTCAGAAAATAAAATTGAACCAGCTGTAAAGGAACTACCAAAAAGGGGGGGGAAATGAACAAATAAAAACCTCTGGTCCTGACGCATTCACAGAAGAATTCTACCAAACTTTTAAAGAACAATTAGTACTCATACTTCACAAATTATTCTCAAAAATTGAGAAAGAAAGCACCCTACCAGAATCCTTTTATATGACAAGTACAGTTCTAATACTTAAACCAGGGAAGGATAAAATATAGAAGGGAAACTATATGCCAATATTATCAATGAATAGTTACTCAAAAATTTTAAACAAAATTCTGGCAAACAGACTAAAACAATTTATCCAAGAAATAATTCATAATGATCAAGTAGGTTATATGCCAGGGGTGTAAGGATGGTTGCATTAGGAAAACAATCAACACAATCATCCAAAAACCAAAACATTCAAAACCACATGATTATCTCAATAGATGCGAAGGAAGCCTTTGACAAAGTACAACACCCATTTATGCTAAGGAATTAAATTAAATTACAATAACTTTTAAAATAGGCATAGAAGGACTTAGAATTTTTTTCTTACATGTAAAAACAATTTTAACATAAGTTTTTTTAAAAATTTTGAATACCAAATTCTCTCCTTCCCTCTCCTCTCCCCTTTGAGAAGGCAAGCAATTTGATATAGATTATAAATGTGCAGTCACATAAAACATTTCCATATTAGCCATGTTGAAAAAGGAAACAACAACAAAAGAAAAATAAAGTTTTTAAAAAGTATGCTTTAATCTGCATTCAGACTCTATCAGTCTTTTCTCTGCAGGTGGAGAGAATTTTTCATCATAAGTTCTTCAGATTTGTCTTGGATCATTATTTTGCTGAGAATAGCTAAGCCATGCACAGCTGATCATTGTACAATATTGCTATTACTACATGAAACAGTCTCCTGGTTCTGCTCACTTCACTTTGCGTCAGTTCCATATAAGTCTTTTCAAGTTTTTCTAAAAGTATCCTGCTCATAATTTCTTATGCCACAATAGTATTCCATCATAATCATATACCACAATGTGTTCAGCTATTCCCCAATTGATGGGCATCCCCTCAATTTCCAATTTTTACCACTATGAAAAGCATGTTATAAATATGTTGTACATATAAGTCCTTTTCTTTTTTCTTTGATCTCTTTGGGATACAGACCTAGTAGTGGTGTTGCTGGTCAGAAGGTAGGCATAGTTTTATAGCCCTTTGGGAACAGTTGCAAATTGTTCTCCAGAATGGTTGAATCAGTTCACAACTCTACAAATAGTACATTAGTGTCCCAATTTTCTCACATCACCTCCAATATTTGTCACTTACCTTTTCTGTCATATTAGCCAAGCTGATAAGTGTGAGGAGGTACCTCAGAGATGTTTTAATTTGAATTTCTCTAATCCATAGTGATTTAGGGCATTTTTTTCATATAACTATAGATAGCTTTAATTTCTTCTTCTGCAAACTGCCTGTTTATATGTATCCCTTGGCCATTTAACAATTGGGGAATGACTTACATTCTTACAAATTTGACTCAGTTCTCTATATATTTGAGAAAGAAGGCCTTTATCAGAGAAATTTGCTATAAAATTTTTTTCCTGCTTTCCTTCTAATCTTGGCTACATTGGTTTTGTTTCTGCCAAACCTTTTTAATTTAATGTAATCAAAATTATCCATTTTACATCCCATACTCTATCTCTTGTTGGTCATAAATTCTTCCCTTACCCACAGATCTAAAAGGTAAAATATTCCATGTTCCCCTAATTTGCTTATGATATCACCCTTTAAGTCCAAATCATCTACCCCTTTTGACCTTATCTTGTTATATGATATATGGTGTAAGATATTGGTCTATACATAGTTTCTGTCAAACTGCTTTTCAGTTTTCCCAGCTATTTTTGTCAAATAGTGAATTCTTGTTGAAAAACAAGATTTTGGGTTTTATTAAACACTAGATTACTACGATCATTTGCTATTGTGTATTGTGTACCTAATCTATTCCACTGGTCCACTACTCTATTTCTTAGCCAGTACCAGATTGTTTTAACAATTACTGCATTGTGATATAGTTTGAGAAGTGATACTGCTAGGCCACCTTCCTTCAATTTTTTTTCATTGATTCCCTTGATATTCTTGATCTTCTGGTCTTCTTGATGAATTTTGTTATTATTTTTCCTAGCTCTATAGAATAATTTTTGTAGTTTGATTGGTATGGCACTGAATAAGTAAATTTATTTAGGTAGAATTGTCATTTTTATTATATTGGCTTAGTTTTAGTTGAAGGAAGTGGAAATGTTTAACTTAGAGAAAATAAGATTTCAGGGGATATAATAACTATCTTCAATTATTTGAAGGTCAATCAGTTGGAGATAGCATCAGACTTGTTCTTTTCTCTAATGGTCCAAAGGAGGACCACGGAGTAGAAGCTGCAAAACCCCTGCAAATTTAGGTTTGATGCAAGAAAAAACTTTCTAACAATTAGAGCTGTCCAGAAGTGGAATAGACTGCCTCCGGATGTAATGTGTTCTTCCTCATTGGATCTCCAAGGAAAGGCTGGATAATCACTTGTCCAGCATCCTTAAGTTGGCATGCTCCTGCACCTCTGACTTGGAACTGAAGCTACTACTGTAGGACTCAGAGTTTCTGATTGGTGAGTATTCACTCTTGTCTTGCCCTGACAATCCCCACCAGCACCACTGCCACCTGCAAAATCGGCCCTGACAGTTTCTTTCCCACCTCCTCTGCCCTTAGCCAACATGGTGTAGGCCTAGGGATGGGGTGGGAAACCTGCTGCCTCGACACCGAACATTCCCCACCCCACCACATGGTGTTTGGGTCTCTAAGACTGGGTAGATCTCTGAAGTCCAGGAGAGTGACCTTATCCTGTCCTGCTGACTAGATGCATTTCCATCTGGAGACAATAGGGACTGAGTCCAGAAGAGCTGAACGAGAGCCAAAGTGATTTGGGTTAAAGTCAAGGTCCTTAAGAAAAAAATCTAGCACATAAACCCTAAGATAGCTTGCCAGGTTTCAGCGATCAAAATTTACATTCCTTTGAGCAGAGCGCTATCAGGTAAAGGTATGATACCCTATGTGGACACAAGGAAGGGAAAGGAAGGAAGGGAGAGAGAAAGAGAGACATTGACCAACTGGCCAATTCCAGTAGGGCAGCTCCTACTACCACTCACAGAGATTTTTGTTTGTCCTTCGTTCTCAAAGAGGACCACGACATCAGGGAGGTGATGCTACAACATGCAAGTGAATTGGATTTAAGCAAGGGAGAGATGTGCAAAGTCACCAGCCTCACTTTATCCTCTGGAGCCATCTAGGTCCAGTGGCAAGATACAGATTAGGACAAGTGGAGATGGCCCCAGAGGCAGTAGGAGACCTTGGCCTCTTTAAGCTAAGGTCTTTAACAGGTCTTATTTTGACCGAGGCAAAACCCAATCCGTGATTAAGGCTAGGTAAGGAATGAGGCAGAGAATGGCTTTTGCTACTTAGTGAAAAAAAAAAAGTGCCACTGTATCCCAGTTTCCTACCCTTGCTGTGTTAGGACAAAATAAATCTCTGTGTGTTAAATGTTCAATGGGTTAGCAGTGCCTCATTTCATCCCAATATCAAACCAGAACAAAGAGATTACTGGCCTTACGGCTGCCTCTAAACAGTAGGAACTCACTTATTTGTACTTGTATCCTCCTATCATATCATCCTCCCAAGGGTACTTCTTACCATTCTGAGAAAGAAAAGCCGGGAGGGGAAAGGGAAGGCAATGCCATGATGGTACCATTGCCAGACAGAAGCCAAATAGACTTACTTCCTACTATTACTTTCCACCAACTCACCTACTTGCCTGCTTATCCATTTGTCATGAAAACAAAAGGAAGCACCCCAATCAGAGATCATAACATCTAAAATATGAAATTTATACTTAGAAAAGCTCTCTTTGAATGTAATATTACATCTAAAGGTTTCCATTAGTTTTAGAATTAGTGTAAAACATGGGGCAGCTAGGTGGTGCAGTGGATGAGTACTGGCCCTGAAGCCAGGAAGACCTGGCCTCAGACCAAATACTTGATACTTACTAGCTGTGTGACCCTGGGCAAGTCACTTAGCCCCAACTGCCTAAAAAAAAGAATTAGTGTAAAACATTATTTTTATGCTCAAGGGTTCTCAAACAAACCAGAGCAAAGGGCTAAAAAAACCTCTCAGAATGACCGAAACAAAAGATAACCAAGAATGGGGTGATTTAAAAGTTTCACAGACTAATTTTGGTTTTAGGCTGAAATTTTGGAGATAATTTCAAATAACCAGTTCTTTACTCTCTTTGCCTGTCAGACATATCCTTTAAATGCATTCTTAAAGAAAAAAGAGTTTTCATCAAAGGACTTAATATTTTTTATCTCCTCCTAGTTTTCCATGTATTACAAACATAGAAACTGATCATTAAGGAAATCTTGTTTAATGCGGTTTTCCTAATAATTGAAAACTGAGTCAGAATGGCCACTCTGAACCAAAGAAATACATGTTGTTAACTTAAATAGGTTGTCTTTATTACTGTTATGATTTTTTAATTTACTATACATTTACCTGGGGGCAGCGAGGTGGCACAGTTAAGAGAGTGCTAAGCCTTAAGTCAGGAAGGCTCATCTTCCTGAATTCAAATCTGGCTTCAGATACTTACTAGCTGTGTGACCCTGGGCAAGTCACTTAACCTTCTTTACCTCAGTTCTTCATCTGCAAAATGAGCTGGAAAAGGAAACAGCAAATTACTCTAGTTTCTTTCCCAAGAAAACCCCAAATGGGATCCTAAAGAGTCAAACATGACTGAACAACAACAACAGATATATTTACCCAGGTCTATAAGCCAACTTCATCTGGTATTTTAGGAAAGGAGACACTGCTCACACTCAGGGAATTTATCCCACTACAATTCACAGAGTCAAAGGATTAAAAACTGGGAGGAACCTTAATGATCATCTAATCCAACCTCTCATTTTACACATGAGGAAACTGAGAAGGGAAGTCACACAGGCAATATCTGGCAGAATTGAGATTTGAACCAGGTATTATGACTCCCAAACCAGTATCCTTTCCATTACACTCTGCTGCCTCCTGTCTCTATTTATTTGGATCCATATATCACAGCAAATTTTTGTGCCTTTCTAATTTTATGAATGATACATTAAAATACTGGTAAAAATTATAAAGTATAACTAAACATCTAGAAAACAGCTATTAAGGTCCTCACAAATAAAAATAGTCAAAAGAAGACAGAAACACCTTTTTTAATGATGTGGGAAAAGAAGAAAAAAAAAACTTAATGAAATTCAGAGATGATACTAAATTGAGAAGCATTAGAAACAAGAACAGAATGAACATACCAAAAAGTTGTAGATTAAAGTTAATTATGTGAAATAAGAAAATTAAACTTTGCTTTTAAAAGAGTACTAATGATCAATATGGAAAAGAAAATTAAAAGCCTAAATTGGTAAATGCAAGGAAAATGTGAAAATTACATTAAATCTAAAACTAGTTTGGAAATAACAGTGAATGGCAAATTAGGTCATGGCAGTTGTTTGAAGAAAGAAAATGTGATAAAGGGTTGCAAGACTAGGGAAAACATAGGTTAACTTAATAGGTTAATATAATCTTAACTCTGCCATTAAATAGATATGAGACCTTGGGCAAAATGCTTTTTCTACTTCTCTTTCCTCTGTTTCTCTCTTCTTTCTCCCCCACACTTAGCACAGTGCCTGGCACATAGTAAGCACTTCATAAATGCTTTTGGATTGAAAATTGACTAAATGATCTCTAAGCTCAATCACCCCTCCCCACCCCTCACCCCAGGCACTATAATGCTATGATTCCTAGTGAATGTGCCAACAAATCTTCTATCTGGTCCTTTTACTTTGGCTGCATGATAATAATATCTAAATAGCATTTATAATAATGTAGGTCTGTACATATATTATCTTATTTGATCCTCACAACAACCCTGTTTTACAGATGAGGAAACTGAAACTAAGAAAGGTTACAAGACTTTCCTAAGCCACACAGCTAGTAAGTGGCTAAGGTAGGATTTGAACTCAGGTGTAGTGCTCTTACCCTGTGAGCCACCTGGCTCCTGAGATCATCTGTTGCAGCATCTATTAATGTGTAAAAATTAGGACTTCTGAGACTATGACTGGTAAGTTTTATTTTTGAAGCAGTTACCCTTTTCAGTTGTGTTTATTTTGTTGTTGTTCAGTCATTTTAGTTGTGTCCTACTCTTTGTGAACCCATTTGGGGTTTTCTTGGCACAGATACTGGAGTGGTTTGCCATTTCCTTTTCCAGTTCATTTTACAGATGAAGAAACTGAGGCAAACAGGGTTCAGTGACTTGCCTTGGGTCACACAGCTAGTAAGTGTCTGAGGACAGACTTGAACTCAGGAAGATGAGTTTTGTTCACTCTGGGCATAGTCTACCCACGGTGCCACCTAGCTGCCTTGTGTTTACTTAGGTGGCCCCAAATTTTTTTTTCCTTTTCCTTGTTTCTTGACATGTGTTATGCTATTCATGAAAAGAAAATACAGGGTAATCAAACAACAGGTTATATCTACCTGAGGATATCCTTGAAGGTAATTTTTTTAAAGCTCCTAGTGACTTTTCAGAATAGGCTTTAAGAATTCTCTCTTTTTCATAGCATATCCTATCATTTTAATAATGTGGCATACATTTGTGACATGAGGTCACCTGAGATATTGGCTCATACATACTGTCGCATAGGTAAAAAATCCAGTCGCGGGGTTTGAATTAACTCAGCATGCTGTATCCGAGTTAGCCACCAGGAGAGACTCATATTCTATAAGATGTTTCTCCCATCAAGCGAAGGTGTTGCTTTGCCCAGGTTGCTAAAAACTCTTCAGCAAGCTGTAATATCTCTTCTTGTCACTAGAGGACCCTTGAAACCATCAACTATCTGAGCTGCTCCCCTCTCCCCTCAAATAGCAGCCGTTCAGAATGTCATTTTGCCCCTTGCTTTCTTGGGTCTGTCATGGTAAAGAGCTCAGCTTGGTATTTTTGAGAACAGATCAGCAGAAGCTTTTATTCAGGAGTACAGAAACACATACTCCTGTAGTACTAAAAGGACTCTTGGGAAAAAAATATCCTTTGAACAGAGCTTTAGGGGAACTATTTATACATTCAGAAATATATCTTCTTTCTGCCTTAGCTTTGTAGGCTGGCCTGTGTCCATCTAGAATTTATCACTTTGTGTAACATTGATACAGGATTATGATTATCTATTTATCAGCCTTGTAGGAGAAACAGATGTGGTACAAATTTGAATAAAGAGTAGAAAAAAAGGTATCTGACTTCATGTTTTGAAATGGAGGCCATTTTCCAAGGAAGGAAAGAGAGATGAAGTAGGGAGAAGGGAACAGAGAGAGAGAGAGAATATCCATGACCCCTTTCTCTTTGTCTCCCCAAGTTCTAATTTAGGTGATAAGATGCAATATTAAAATGTGAAATGTAATTATATTTTAGCTCTGTCGTCCACCCCTTGAAATGGCTCGCTCTTGCAGTATCTTACCTTTGTATCAAAATGGTTGGTTCAGACACTCAGTAAGCGCATTCACTGCAGCTTTATTAACACTAACTTTAAATGAAGAAAAAACAGGGAATACTTTACTTCACCAGAACAGATAGTAAGCACTATCTTCCCACCACACCTGCAAGTACACCTGCAGTTCATAAAGGAGAAATGGGAGAAGAGGGAGAGGGGAAATGTACTTCCTCTTCCTATTCCAGGAACAACAAAATTCAGGAGTAGCTTTTCTCAGCTAAACTGTATAATCCAAATAGAATTCATTAGTAGTTGCTGCTCCTTGCAGACTCTTGGTGGAGAAGAACTCCCCACAGCCCAAATCAACAGGCCACTCCAGGGTCCCTGGGTGACACTTGCTCAGGGTGATGATCTGGGTCTCTAAAACCCCTAGCCCTGCAATACTTCCAGAAGTCCTGACAAGTTGCTGATTCCTTTAATAATGTTATATGGCTCCAGCTCTGTTTGCACTCCTTACTAGACCCAATCCCCACTATGGGGAAGAGGGAAGACCATTTTATTCCCAGTAAGAAGTCCTCAGAATTGCTCCTGACTTCCTCTTGAACCTGCTGGCTCATGCTGGAACTGCCTCACTGGCCAGCCTTCCTCTACCTTCAACAGCCTCCTCGATGGACCACACTCCATGGAATAGTCCTCTACAAGGCCTGCCCCCCTTTCTCAAAATGTTTGAATTTCTCCTGGATTCTAGATTTTGTGAAGAGGCTAAGGCTAGCCCGCTTTCATTGTTCTGTGGGCCTTGTTTCTTACTACCTCTGGACTTCAAAACTATTTCTTCCTTCTTTCTTTCCTTCCTTCACTGAGGCCCATTCTGTGAATGACCTTGAACCAACTTTCCTTCCTTCCTTCCTTCCTTCCTTCCTTCCTTCCTTCCTTCCTTCCTACCTTCCTACCTTCCTTCCTCCCTCCCTCCCTATTCCCCTCTCTCCACTGAGCCCCATTCTAGGAATGATCTTGGACCTTTAGAATCTTTACAGAGGCAGAAAAACAAGTAAGATTCTCCAGTGCTACAATGAATTTCTTTTAAATTCAATGTGCTGTAGAGGTCAGGTAGAGGAAGGCCCTGCCAATGTGTAGAGGTGTGATTGCAACCTATTTATGCATCCCGTTCTTAGCCTTACCAAGAGCAGAGAGAAAGGATATATTCTCCAGGCAGAGTGCAAAAGAAGTTCTCTTTTCAGTCCATCCCAAAGGCAGATCCTACATAGAGAGCTGGCAGTTTTAAAGCTTCTTTTTCTGGAACTCCGGGGAGTACAGGATCCCTAATGAACATCCCTTTGCCATAGAAAGGTTATTAGAGTGCCTGTTCCTCTATTTTGGAGGTCTTCCATCCTTTAGCATTTTAGACATAAGAAAAGGGTAAATTACAAAAATAAGACTTGGGCATCTGGAGAGGTAGCCTCTTTCTTTAGTCTCCCTCTATCCCACCCCATCTATACATATTCATGATATTAAGGACTCAAAATATGAAGGGCTTAAATCTAGGCTCTGCTTGCTTCCCTGCCCCAGTGTTACCCTGTCTCCTGGACACCTCTGTCTGTCTGTGCAGCTGCATTGTTGCCCCTTGGCAAACACTACTTCTGCCATAAGTAGAAGATTTTCTAAGAGAATCCTTTTCTTTATCTTCCTACACACGCACCAGCTTTTCCCCATCCTCTTTCAGCAATAAGGGAAATGATTGTCCCAAACCTTTTGGAACTATTTAGTTCCTTTTGGTCTTGGACCTATAATATCATGGAAAGATTAGCTAAATCTTTTTGGTACCTGTCTGCCGCACTCATAAGAGCTTTCCTCCCATACTGTGGAAGCAGGTGTAGAAAATAGATAACCTTTCATCAATATATTTTATATCCCAAGTAAAAATTATTCTCAAGACTCTGAATAATTCTTTTAACTGGGAATTCTTAGTATGTTTATGGACCATACACACCATCTGCTCACCAGCAGGTTCTATCATTTCTACTTGTTTCCTAACTGCAATAAGTGGCATTGCTTCAGATCTGATTTTGGCACGTGTTTCCAATATTTCATATAACTTCCCTGGGTTTGTCTACTCTGAGTTCACAGACTACAAAACAGACCATGATTTGGGAATTCAAAGGGAGGAGTGTTTTCAGAAGATATCGAGGTAGTATATGCATCCTGGAGTTCTGATTAGTATACTTTTAGGAGCCAAAAATATCTTTCTTTCCCCTACATCCAATCAGAAAACTGCATCTTTAAATGAAGTTTTTAAAAAGTAGCAGGAGGAGGGGAAGGAAAAAAGGCAGAGGATGAGGGTAAATAGACCTAGTCTACATAATCTTAATATAAAAAGTCATGTCATAAAAAAATTGGAGAAGAAAATATCACAGATTTAGAGATTGAAGGGACCTCCACGGTCATGTAGTTCAACCCCCTCACTTTACAGATGAGCTGCCCTGCAGCCATGTGACTACATGGCTTCCAGGTCTCCTTTTGTGTTTGTTCTTTCCTGATCTTAGGTTAGTGATTATCCCAAGATGGAATGGCCAGGAGACTTAGTGAGTTCCAAGAGGTCAAAAGAGCCTGTGAGGTGGCAGCTTTGATGTTACCAGAGGGGCAGTGACTGACAAATGAAACTCTGAATTGAGAATGGAAAGACACACCAAGGACTAGTACATGTAAAGATATAGTCACTTGAGTAAAGGCAGCTTCAAGAAGTACGGCCCATCATGGCAAAAAAAAAAAAGTTCCAGCTATGTACTCAAGAAAGGTACAACACCTTGGAGACCAGTTAAAAAAGCTGTCTGCCCACCAGAAAGACCAATCAAGGGAAGCTACTTCAGGTTCTTTGAAGGAAGAAAAGGACTTCCAGGACCAGGAGTTATAAGGCACCCCTTTGCTCAATGGGCCCCCCATATGTGTGCATCATCACCATTGTAGTTATGTGTGAGCCCACTCTCCCCCATGGACCTATATCAATTCTTCTTAACATATAACTCCTTAGTAAACGCCTTTGCTAAAATCAGATTGTTGGCTATGCTTGGCCACTAAGCAGTGGGTAACCAGGTCTCTGGCGAGCCAGGAGCCAACATTGTCCTCCATGTGTGAGAGATAGCAAATAAGTGAGAGCTGAGAGGGATCGAGAGCTTCAGGTACAAAGGAGCCTGGCAAATGGCCCTGCCTTGTCCCCAGTGCCTCTCCAGGAGGGTCATGAGCTCAGTCCCATGATTGTACCCCCTGACTACAGCCATAATCATTGCTAGCTCAGGCTAAGAGTAGTTGAAGTACCAGTCAGTCCTGGGCCTCCCACCTAGCCTGGTCCAACCTAGCCTCTCCATCCTGGCCTAGGGGCTCCAATCATATTGCACGTGACAATATGCACCTTAGCCTGAGGAAAAGACACAATATCCAAATAACATTCTTAAAAAACTGTGAAGTCAAGCCCAGGAAATCATTCAGTCATCATGGCACAGGTTCTGTGACATGGAACTTCATCCCCTTCTTGCTGAAAATAAGAATTCTTCTTCTTCTTCCTCATCTTCTAAAGCTGACATGGCAGACAGGATTTGGTTCATCTGGCATAACTAAAGTATGGTCTATGGTCAGAGGTGTCAAACATGCAACCTTTGGGCCTCAACACTCCCCAGTGTGGCCAGAATCAGATTAAAATGTTGGGAAATATTTAACAAAATAAGTAAAAACACAATAGAACATAGATAATGTTCATATATAGTTTTCTAAGTCAACATGTAGCTCACAAAGATCTTTATGGACAGTGTAGTGGCCTTCATTTCTCTTTGAGTTTGATACCACTGATCTACATAGTCATGGCAGACTTTGTTGCAATCTTTGTCATGCTGCTACTTTTCAAAGATTTTTGGTACTGTAAGATTAACAACTTTGTTTTTAACTGCTTAGCAGTTTTAGTCTGTCATCTCATCTGTTGTCGTTTCAGTCATCTCTGACTCTTCATGACCCCATTTGGGTTTTTTTGGCAAAGATACTGGAGTAGTTTGCCATTTCCTTCTCCAGCTCATTTTGCAGATGAGGAAACTGAGGCAAATAAGGTTAACTGACTTGTCCAGGGTCATGCAGCTAGTACTTGACTCCAGGTCTGGCAATCTATCAACTGCCTATCATCTCATCTGAGAACTATGCAAATTCACCCTGGGTTATACTAAATGCTACTAAAGAATATGTGGACAGTTTCCAGCTAAAACCTGGTGAAGTAAGCTACAAGGTACCCCAAGTGTTGTCATATCAAGCCTGAATGTTCACACCCCTACAATATTTTTAAGTGATGTATTTGAAAAATGGATCACCACTGCCCATGGATGAACAATTGAGTGGGAGAAAAAAAAATCAGAGCATTTGTGCTCTTTCCCTCCCAACCCTGTTTCTGACTTTCTGGACTTTGAAATCATGCCTCTATTCCTGTCTCATCCTAGAACTTCCCTGAGCACCTGGGCCTCCCCTCAACCTGGAGCATCCCTTTATTCCTGCAACCTGCATGGGATACCCTTCCCCAAGGCCCAACCCCCTTTTTCCCATTGGTGAGTTCCTCCTGAAACCCCCATTACCTTCATCCTCCTCCCCCTCCTTTTCAGCTCATGTTAGTGTGTTATTCTACTAACAGGTATTCTCCTTGAGGGCAAGTCTTCTTTTTGCTTATATTTGTATACTTAACCGTGCTTAACACAGTGTCTGGCACATATGAGTACTTAATAAGTGCTTCCTTCCTTTTTTCTTTCCTTCCTTCCTTTCTCCCTTCCTTCCTTCCATAAATATATATACATATATATATGTATACATATATATATATATATAAACCCTGTCTTCAGCTCAGCTTTTATTCTATGTAGATTTATGTGTGTGTGTGTGTGTGTGTGTGTGTGTGTGTGTGTGTTTTCCTATGTCTGAGGGCAGTGGAACTGAATGCAGTGATTTTTCTCTGCTACTGTAATTCTATTGATTTTCTTATGTCTTGAGGACCTTCTGTTTCTCACTTTCACACAGTTATATTTGGCACCTAGAATCATTCACTATGCAATGAGTGGAATAGGAAATTGAAAGGCTGAAAAGTGAAAAACCCATTTCAGGAATGAAGGCTCTGATGGGAAGAGCTGAAATCCTATGGAGGAAAATTTTCATAGGATTTCAAATCAGGAGATCCCTACTGAAATCAAAGATAAGTGGTCCATTGGTCCAGTGTGTGATACCTATTTTCCCACAGTAGAATTTGCAAATGCATTCTATGATCTTTATTTGGGGTTTGAAAGCCTATCATCACAGAATCTGGACTCACGAGGAATGAACCAACTTAAAACAGTTGTTTGTATCAAGCGAATGTAAGGTTGCTGTGAGCTGTTTTGCACATCTCCTTTATTTGTGTCTATATGAGTCATCTAGATGTGGCTTGAAGGGAGGAATGAATAGATAGCTCTAAAGTTTTTTCCACCTATCCTTCTCCAAGGACAATTTTGATTCCTGCCAGGAGAGGAAGCAAGCAGTCTGAGCCAGAGGCTGGCTACTCTGTTCTCAGAGAAAGGCTACTGGGCTAGAATGATATCCATTTGTTCTCCACCACCATCACACACACAATATTATTAGTCTTTTTTTAGGTTCAGCCTGAGTTCCTTATTGCTTGGGAGTGCCCCAAGTTATGTATCCAAACTGTGACTATCTTCCCACCAAATGCCAGTTCCACCGTGAACACACATTGCAAATAGCCAATAAACCTATTTATTCACACTGAGAGAAAACAGAAATCAAATATAGATGAGAATATACCAGAAAATACACAAAGTGAATGATCCCATTGAGATAATAGCTCAACTGACAGAGAAAGAGAGAGAGAGAGAGAGAGAGAGAGAGAGAGAGAGAAGAGAGAGAGAGAGAGAGAGAGAGAGAGAGAAACCTGGATTTCACCCAAAGGGGAAATTCTCTGAAGTCTATAGAGTAGTAGGCTGAGAATAGGGACATGATTGAGATGCCAGCTCCTCTACTTCTTCACAGTCTTTCTCTCCCTTCAGGTCTTTGAAAAGAGGCTGGAACCACAAACCTTCTTTCTTGGCACTGGAAGCCAAAAGACTTCTCTCTTAAGCTCTTGCCAACTCTGACCCTGACCCAGCCACAGAGCTTGAGTAATAAATCTCCACCGACAAGGAGAGTTCCATACAAATGGACTTTCAGCAGCAGACTTTTTATTTTAAAGAAATAAATACTTGTACTATCAGTTACTTTTTTTGTGTGGCTGTTAGAAGAAAGTAGAACACATGTTTGTAACTATCCTAGTAATAAACAGAAATTAAACTGAACTACCAGAAAACCTATAGAAAAATTGATTAAAAAAACAAGAACCTTGCTGCACTATAATTTTTGCCTTTGTGCCATGACTACACAATCAATTATTATTTTAAAGGTTCTCCTGTCTTCAAAAGGGATATGAGAGATAGAATTATATCTATCACAAATTAGATATTTGAAGTCTAGAGGTATGGAGCTTTTTGGGGGTTTGGAGTAAAAGCCACCTTCCCAGGTCACTCCAGGCTGGAAGGGTAACAGCTTAATTACAGTTTAGCTCCCCTCCTACCAAACAATTATTACACACTAGACAATCACAGGTATCAAGAGAAAATATTTATCAAAGCAAGCAGCAAAATGGTAATTGGAGAAGTTATACAGATTACGCTAGGTATTGGGAAACACAAGAGTCATGGGACTATGCACTTCAGGAGCAAGGTGAAGTCTCAGCTCAACCAAGGAAAGAACACTCTCACCCAAGAAGTTTGCTCTTAGCAATCTCTGTGAGTACAGGGACTAAAAAGCAAAGGGTGCAGGCTTTCCCCCCATGCCTATGGCAACCAAGGAGGACTCCCATCTACCAAAGTCCATGCCTTGCCAACTTACCTCCTTGCATCTGTTTCATCTCCCTTAGCATCTCTCTCAAACTCTACTTCTCTTTTCTCTAAAAATTCTCCACCAATCAGGAATTATATCTCCTTCCACATATTTAACACACAGAGTTACAGGGTTAACCTTAAGGGCATCACCAAGCTTACCTAACTGTCAAAGGATCGGGGATGAGGCTACAGACTGATGAAGAGCTGAGGCCCCAAGAGGTTAAGTGATTTGTCCATGGACACATAGGTCATATGGAGCAGTACCATGATTCAAACCAGGTCCTCTAATTTCAAATCCAATGTTCTTTCCATTGTGGAGAGGGACTGTCACTGTAAGTGCCTTCTGTCACAGAGGAGATCACAGAGATGGAAGGAGGTTGGCAGAAGCAGAGTCCCTTTGGTCCCCTGCCAAATGTCATACAAGTAAAGTCTTAACATCACAACTGCATTGTCAAAAAAAAAAAGAACAAACAACATACACCAAGGTCAGGACTCACTGATTCTGAGTCATTACAAAAGACCAAAGGTCTTCCATGAATCTCAGTAATTTCTAACCCCCTCCCCCAATTATCCAACACTTGGACCAGTCTCCTTAGGAAACTTCTTTCTCCTTGACCTCAATTTTCTGCCATCTGGAACTACTCCAAGCATTAAAAACATCAGTACACCTCCGAAACTGACTAACAAACAAGAATATGCCTCCCTGTACTACTAGATAACGTAAGGAAGTATTGCATTTATATGAATTCTTCCTGCAGAAGTGGAGAAAGGTGTATTTTCAGTTTGCTATTCCCCCTTAAATCCTGGCAACCACAATTATAATCCAGAGCAGTAATCAGTGGAAGAATACGATAAATATATAAGAATTCCTATAGCTCCTCTATATTCTTAAAAATAGTGATAGCAGATGGAGCAGACCAGGACAAGGTGAGAGCAGCTGAGAGTATAAGGATAATTTTGTACTGAAAGTGAATATGCACCCTAGAATCCAAATAGGTGTTATTTTGATGTCTGATTTGGTGGGGTAGGAACTGAATGTTTTGAGGAACTGACTTAAACTCATGAAGAACAGAAGCCAAGTGGTAATTTCCCCCCCAGATTATATGTAATCTGCTTCTCCCTTGAAGCCTTATTGTGAGTACCTTATCATGTTGTGGAGATGACCCTGCATTCCCAAAGGCTACAGTAGTGGGAATCAATCAATGATCTATTATGCACCAAAGCAAAGACAAAAAATGAAATAATCCCTGCCCTAAAGGGGCTTATCTTCTATCAAGAAATAGCATGTGTACACATAAGTATATAGAAGATATTTACAAAATACATGCAAGTTAAAGCAGAAGGTAAAGGGATATAATTCAGGCCTTTAATAAACTAGAAATGTCTGAACATGGAATGGATGCTTTGTAAGATAGTGAGATCTCTGTCACTTGAAATACTTAAGCAGAAGCTGATTGACCAATTCTTAGATATACTATAAAAAGGATCCATAGAAATAATAAAGGCTTATATTTATGTAACTATCTCAGTCCTTATGGAGTATCCCAGCAATTAAGAGACTTAAATAATGGGACGGGATGGATTACAAAAGGATTGGACAGACCAATATTTCTGCCTAAAGTAATAAACCTTTTATTACAGTATACTTGAATACACATAGGGTAGGCTAAAGGCCAAAATGCCAGGGGGCAGGTAGGTGGAGAAACCAGTACAACGAGAAGGACAGTATCAGGTCAGTTGGAACCTTGAGAATGTTGGCCTTCAGACCAGTACGTGAAGAGCAAGAGGAATCTGCTGTCCATTTGTAAAATCTCCTCTTGAATTCAGCATCCTCAGCTTGGTCAAACTAGTTGTTCACTTCTCCTAGTGGGCATGCAAGCTACCTGGCTTCACTCAGGGGTCTCCCATTAAGCATAAATGATAGCCATGGGCTTATAGGGAGGGGGGCTTTTGGTTACTTATTTGACTTATTTCTCATCTCTTATATTATAAATAGAGAAACATGAAGTAATGGATAATTCAGTTAGGTGGTTCAGTGGCTAGATCGGTGGACCTGCAGTCAAGGAGGACTGAGTTCAAATCTTGCCTTTAACATTTAAAGCAATATGACTCTAGACAAGTCACTTGACCTTTTTTCAGCCTCAGTTTCCTCATCTTTAGATAGAGATAATAATAGCATGTACTTCACAGGATTGTCATGAGGCTATGATGAGAAAACATATGGAATATACTTTACAAACCTTAAAGTGCTATATAAATGCTATAGCTAGCTATTATGTGAGAGAACTCACTGAATCAAATAGGAAGTACAAGCATAGGATATGGGAAATATCCAGAAAATGACAAGGCAGGGGTGTTAGGAAGGAGGATGTAGCATATTCTGAGTATAGACAGCTTGCTACAAATGAGCCTTATGAGTCTAACACAGGCCCATAGGCTCTAGGGTTTTTTGATTTTCACTTATAATTTCCATCTGAAGAAGTTTCTGTATCAGCCAGCAACTATTATTTTTCCCTTAAATTTTTATGGGTTGCTTTGGTGCCAGGGAGGACTCTGGGCATGTAATATAAATAGAGTTGCCTAAAGACAGTCCAACTGGCATGATATATGTGGGACACTGAAAAAGAGTCACCATACTTTCAGGCCACAAGAAATATAACGGAGATGCCTAAGGTCAGCAAGAAAAAATGGCAATGGGTTGTAGGCACTTAGATTCCTGCGGGGTAGCTGATTCATCGTGTGAGGAGATGCAGAAAAAGAATCTGGCCATATTCCCTACACTGACTACCTGAGTTACCCAAGAGTTGGCTTAGCTAGTGGGTGGCTAGCCGTTGAGAGCAGTTATCATGAAACTGGGAGTCAGAAGGTTTTGCCTAGTTTGCTGGCCAGGAGTGGCACTATGAGGGTAGTAAAATAATTATTCCTTCCATTGTCACTTTGAAATGTGTGAGTAAAAAAAATACTTGAGTTCCTGCTTCCTAAGAACTTTGAGTACACCTGTGGTGTTCTCAGGCACAAAATGTGTTGAGGAAGCTGGAAAGTTTAGACTCTATAGTTTAGACACTACAGCAGTGGCTATGGCTTACTCAAGTCATAGTGGCTTTTAACATTGTACCCCTTAATTTTCTTGTCTTTTTTTCTTGCATTATGGTGTTCAGAGTTTTTTCACTTGTCATGTTCTTTTGGAACAGCTATGATCCTTAAGTTGTCTCTACAAATTCTATCATTGAGATCTCTATGTTTTATTTGTATAGAAATCACATATTCTTTATCAGTACTGTTTTTTGCTTTCCTTCCAGATTGTCCTTCATGTCTATATATTTGTATCCCTATTTGGTTGTTCTCTCTTTTGTTTCTTTGGGGAGATTTCCCACCATAGATTCAAGTTTTTCTATTCTTTGTATTATTTCTACTGTGCAGACTCTAAATTCTGCTTTCTTATCTTTCTTATCTTTCCACCAAAATCTTTCCTCTTCCTAACTATTACTATTAGGGTACCACCATTATCCTAGTCACCCAGGCTTACACATCATTCTCAACTCTGCATTCTCTTTCCACTCCCCACCCACCCCCACCCCATAGCCAATCTGTTGCCAAGGTCTGTTAATTTAAAAGATCTCTTGATGCCCTCTTCTTTCCTCTGACACTGCCACCACCCTGATGCAGCCCCTCATCACCTCATACCTGGATTGTTGCAATAGCCTACTGGCTGGCCTATTGCCACTGCATTCCATCATCCTCCTAAAACATAGATCTAACAATGTCATTCCCCTACTCAAACTCCAAAGGATTCACTTTTCACTGGCCTTAGTGCCTGCTTCAAGTGATTTCTGTGGGGACAGAACAGGTCCCAGCTGGATGCTAGTCTCCTTTCCTTCAGGACCGGTTCATCCCATACACATGCTGGTATCCTGCCCTCGTCCCCACTTTTCTTCAGGTTTCTGGCTGAGTACTGCTGCCATGCAGTATGCTGCCATCCTAGGTAGAACAGGCTACCATCCTCTATATTCCACTTTCTACTTAGTATTCTGCTGTTTATTGCTACAGAATAGTGAAATGAGGGCAAGTGCAGGATGCACTGGCAGAATGCAGCAGCAAGAGGGAATTGCTGAGTGGATTCCAAAACATAAGTCTATGTGTCAGGTTGGGCCACCCTGCCAGAGCATCTGGGTGATCAGAGGAGGGGTTTCTGAGTTAGTACATTAGGAATTAACAATTAGCCTTCTCTGGTGTTAATTCATCAGATTGTTACCTCATTAGGCTTCTTGGTTTCTTGGCTCATGGAGACAGCTGCAATTATTTTACCTCTTGCATATAATTCTTATTTTGGGAATTCTGAGAATTTGGAAGGATCAAAGAAAATTCTAGTCCTCATTCTTGTTGGCCATATGACTGACTACCCCTTGATTTTTAATTTTGCTGCAGAAAATGTACTTAAGCTATTTGTAAGTACATAATCCTTTCTGGATAATGCTGGCATAGGATAGAGATTAAACTCAATCAACAAACATTTATTAAGTACCTACTATATACCAGGCACTGTGCTAGGCACTGGGGATATAACACAAAAATGGAGTCCCTGACCTCAAGGAACTTACATTCTATGTAAGATCGTATGAGAATAAGGGATAGATCCATTTGATAAGTTATGAAGTACTGTTGGGAATTAGTCATACCCTTAGAAAAGAGAAAAACATATAAAAGGCACTAGGAGAAAAAGGCTAAAAGACACAGGGAGAGTGGTCTTGCTGATGCATGTGTACAATGAGTGAGCTTGAATACCAGGGTTTTGTCCATGCATCCAAACTTACTTAAGCTAGTAACTCAGGGCTTGGAATGCTACTTGTTGGCTTGCCCAAGTATAGCACCACAAGGAGCTAGTCTAATCACACCTCCCTTAGTGCCTACCTAGGGCAGTTGTCTTTGTGTTTGTTAGAACACACCCTTTAAATATAATCATGTTTTAGGGTTTACAAAGCATTCCCCCCCTCCCCCACAATCATTCTGTGAGGTAGGTAGTGCAGGTATTATTATCTACATTTTATAGGTAAAGAAAATGAGTTTCAGTGAGGGTAAATGACTAATTGAAGGTCCTACAACTATTAAAAATCATACCTAGGATTAAAATCCTGGTCTGACTCCAAGTTCAATGCTCCTTCCAAAAGACCACCCCTAGATGTTTTCTATGACCCCTTTGAACTCTAAGATTCAGACTTTCATCAGAGCAGTTTCATAAAAAGATTTTTCTCCAGGTTATGACTTTTCTTTTTGCTCTAGCTGCACTTACTTTATTTGTGGAAAAAGCTTGTATATTCATTTACTTGAAATAGTCTATTTTGAAGGCAGCGTGACATAGGAGATAGAGTGCTAAGCTTGAAGTTATGAAGATAAGGGCTTAAATCCTGTCCCTGACACCTACTAGCTGTATGACCTGAAGAAAGTCATTTATACTTCAAGGAGCTCCTTAGGATTTCTTTAGCAAGTCATAGATATGTTGTGAGCTGGGATTTCCCTAGAATGATGAAATTACAGATCACTCATGTACTCACATATTTTGTCTTTATAATATGTAGAGTCTACATTATGACTAATTACAAATTCAACCACTATCCATACTTATGAAAGATAAAACTTTTGGCTCTCCTTAACTTTTTGTTTTGTTTTTTGGGGTGAAGCAACCAAAGTTAAGTGACTTGCCCAGGGTCACACAGCTAGTAAGTATTATGTGTCTGAGGTTGGATTTGAACTCAGGTCCTCCTGACTTCAAGGCCAATGCTCTATCCACTGTGCCACCTAGCTGCCTCTCTTAACTTTTTAATGGTATGACTTTTAGTATTTCACTTGTTTATTAATTGGGAATTTATTGTGGTATAGAAAATAAGATTCTCTTCCAAATACACTTCCCAACAAACTGCTCTGTGGAATTTAACAAAATGTGGGAAGACATAAACTGACAAAAAGTGAAGTAAACCACACCAACAAAACAATATCTATAATAACTTCTGCTGGAAGAGGAGAAATTCATTCCATTAAGCACCAATCTTCTGCCTTCGGGGGTACAGAGAGAAAACACTATTCTATAGCACCAAATCTCCAGCCTAGTCTCCAGCTTCCCTTGGGAAGAGGAGAGAAACATAGTTACATAGTTCCAGTTCTCCTGCCTGGTGTCTGGCCTTCTCCCTCACACACTAGTCTTTTTCCGTTGTTTTAGGGGAGGGGAAGAGAAGTTGCATTTATATAGCACCTACTGTGAGCCAGGCACTGTGCCAAACACTTTTACAAATATCTCATTTGATCCTATCTGATCTGAAGTGAAGAAAACACCATTCAATTGGGCAGATCTCCTGCCTGGACTCCCTCTGAAGAGGAAAAAACTATTCTATCTTCTCCTTTCCAGGGAAAAGGAGAAAGGCTATTCCACCAAGTCTCCAGCCTTGTCTCCTGCCTTTAGAGGAGAGTAACACCATTCCTTCAGCTCCAAGCACCAGTTCCCTCCCCTGAACTGCCTAAGTCCCTGAAAAGACTGCACCCTAAAGTCAAACTCCCTGGACAATGAAGATCAACCTAAACTCATTCCTCAATAATGAACAAATTCCAACTTGATCATACCCTCCCTCCTTGGTGATTCTGAACCTTCATCAGTCATCATTTAAACCACATTCCCATCTCCTCAGTAAGATCCTTTATTCCTGTTCACCTCAACCCAATCCCCCCAATGCCCTACCCAAAAGCTACTCACTCCTTCTACTGTGCTCTCCTCCTTTAGCTGTCTTACTTGAGGATGTATCCCTTTTCCATCCCATCTTCTCCAACAGATTGCCTCTTCTGTAATCCCCTCCTCTCTTCTGTTTAATTTCTCCCTGTCTAATGACTACTGCCCTACTACCTACACATATACCCACGTCTCCCCCATCCTCAAAAAAACCCCTTACTTGATCCATTCATCCCCGCTAGCTACCATTCCTATCCTTCTCCTCTGTGGTAAAACTCCTTGAGAAGACCATCTACAAAAGGTGCCTCTATTTTCTTTCCTCATCTTTTTCTTCCTTTCCCTTCCTTTTCCACTTTCTCCTTAACTTTATAGTCTGGCTTTGGCCTTCATCATTCAATTGAAACTGCTCTCTCCAAAGTTACTAACAATCTCTTAATTAACAAATATTTTGGCCTTTGTCTCAGTCCTCATCTTTCACCTCTGGGCAGTGTTTGACACTATTGATCACTGTCTTCTCCTTGATACTCTCTTTTCTCTAGGTTTTCAACCACTCCCTCTCAGTTTCCTTGGCTGGATCTTTATCCAAGTCTTGACCACTAACTGTGGTTGTCTCTCAGGGCTCTGAGCTGGGCCCTCTTCTCTTCGCCCTCTATACTATTTCATTTGGTGATTTCATCAGTTCCTGTGGATTCAATTATCATCTCTTTGCTGATGAATCTCAGTCTCTTTATCTAGCTCTAACCTCTCTGCGGACCTCCAGTTTCATACCTCCAATTGCCTATAGGGCATCTTAAACTGTATGTCCCATAGACATCTTAAATTCAACAAGTCCAAAACTGAACGCATTATCTTTCCCCCTAACATTCCCACACTCCTTCCAAACTTGCCTACTACTGTTGAGGACACCCATCCTCCCAGTCACTAAAACTTGCTACCTTGGTGTTGTCCTGAACTTCTCACTCTCTCTTACTTCCCATATATAATCAATTTTACCTGTTATAACATCTCTCACATGTGCCTCCTTCTCTTCTCTGACACTGTCACCACCTTGGTACTGGCCTTCATCATCTCATGGCTGGACCATTGTAATAATCTGCTGGTTGGTTTCCCTGCATCAAGTTTCTCCCACTTCAGTTCATCCTCTACTCACCTGTCACAACCATCTTCCTAAAGAAAAGGTCTGGCCATGTCATCCTCCCCTACCCCCACTCAATTAACTCTAGTGGCTCCCAATCACCTCCAGGATCAAATATAAAATCCTCTATTAGTCAGTCAATAAACATATTAAGTGCCAGGCACTGTGCTAAATGCTGAGATCATAAAGAAAGACAAAAGACAATCCCTGCCCTCAAGGAGCTCACAGGCTAATGTTTCATACTCAAAGCCCTTCATAACCTGCCCCCCAACCTTTCCAGTCTTTTTACGCTTTCCCTCCCCCGACATATTCTTTGATTCAGAGACACTGCCTCCTTTCTGTTCCTCAAACAAGACACTCCGTCTGCTGACTCCAGGCATTTTCACTGGCTGACCCTCATGCCTGGAAGCCTCTCCCTCCTCCTCTCTACCTCTTGGCTTCCCTGGCTTCCTTCAAGTTCTAGCTAAAACCCCACCCTACAGGAAGTCTTTCCTTATCTCTCTTAATTCTAGTGCCTTCCCTCTGTTTAGTATTTCTGATTTATCTTATCTATAACTCTTTTTTTTTTTAGTGAGGCAGTTGGGGTTAAGTGACTTGCCCAGAGTCACACAGCTAATGACTGTTATGTATCTGAGGCCGTATTTGAACTCAGGTACTCCTGACTTCAGGGCCGGTGATCTATCCACTGTGCCACCTAGCTGCCCCTCTATAACTCATTTGTAGATAGTTATTTGCATATTGTCTCCCTCTTTAGACTGTGAGCTCCTTGAGAGCAAGGACTGTCTTTTACCTTTCTTTGTATTTCCAGCACTTAGCACAGTGCCTGGAATATATTAGGTGCTTCATAAATGTTTATTGACTGTCTGGCTGGGATTCATGGAACAGTACAGGCTCCAGAGAATTTGAAATTAATATTATTCAGAGGATAAAAGAGAGTTGTATAGTGGAGGCAAACAAGCTATAGTATATAACAAATAAGGAAATAAAAACAAAAGTAAAGAATGTCATCAAACAAATATATGATCAGAAAAGAAAATGGGTTGGTCATATCTTGAGAACCAGAGGTGCCCAGTGGACAATCTATGTGCTCTTCTTGTATCCTTGAATTGTTAGGAGAAATATAGGGGTGGGGGAAGTTGGGTGAATCCACTGTGATGAACTTTTACACAAAAGTTGCATAGAATCAGTATGGTGTGATTTGGGCTATATTTTAAATCACTGGAGATAACGCAATGAAATCACTGTTGTACCCAGATATCTGAGTAGGTCTTTTACATGAATTAGACCTTCTGGAAGCCAAGCGCTTTACCCCCTCTTTTTTCCCATTCATCTATTTGTGAAATTTCAGATCTTGCCTATTTCTTACTAATCTTTAAAAAAATGTTGTTTGTTTTTGAGAGGCCGTCTTCTGATGAGATTGGCTCCTAGAAATATTGATTGATCAATCAAGCAATCAGTATTTATTAAGCATTTACTAGTGTCAGGCATGTGCTAGGCACTGGCTGAATAAGTAGTGGTATGGTAGAAATTTCTCTAAAAAAATAGACTTTTAACTGCAACAATCTATAGGGCTTTTAATAAAGGTCAAGGAGGCAGGAGATATATATATATATATGTATGAATAGCTAAAAGTTAAGTTATGGTACAAGAAGAACATAGGAAAGAGCTTAGGGTCACACAGCTCATAAGTGTCTGAGGCCAGATTTGAACTCAGGAAGATGAGTCTTCCTGACTCCAGGCCCAGCACTCTATCCATCGAGCCAAATAATTCTATTGTTGAATTAAATAAAGAAATCTCTCCTCCACAATTGACATAAATATATCACTTTAGTTTCTTCTATTTTCTTTTAGCATTCACTTTTTTATGTTTAATTCTGGAATTCATTGAATTATGTGGCATAGGATATATATCTAGAATCTGCATTGTATTTGTACAACTTTTAAAAAATTTTTATGTAATCAGAATTGTCCTTTATATCTTCAGTGATGTTATATATCCCTTGTTTTTCTTCTTTTTAAAAAATTATTTATTTTTCATTTTCAACATTCACTTCTTTAAGATTTTGAGTTCTAAATTTTTCCCCCTTCCTCCCCCCCTCCCCAAGATGGTATGCAATCTGATATAGGCCATACATGCACATTCATATTAAACCTATTTTCGAATTAGTCATGTTGTAAAGAATTAGGACCAATGTGAGAAACCACAAGAAAGAAGAAACAGAAGAGAGAGAGAGAGAGAGAGAGAGAGATTGAGACAGCAAATAGTATGCTTCCATCTGCATTCAGACTCCATAGTTCTTTTTCTGGATGTGGATAGTATCATGAGTCTCTTGGAGGTGTCTTAGATCCTTGCATTGCTGAAAAGAGCTAAGTCTATCAAAGTTAGTGCTCAAACATTGTTGCTGTTACTGTGTACAATGTTCTTCTGGTTCTGTATATCCCTTGTTTAATCATGAACTGTTGTGAAATGTAATTTCTTCTTTGTTCCTACAATTTGTTTACAATTTGACCTTTTCTTTCTAGGTCATGCATACATTCAGAGTTATCTCAGTACGAAGTATGAAGTATGAAGTGGTGTTCTAAATCTAATTTTTGCCATGTTACTGTCCAGTTTTCCTGAGAGTTTTTGTTAAATAGTGAGTCCTTACCTCAGTAGCTGGAGTCTTTAGGTTTATTAAATACTAGTCTATTAGTTTTGGTTGCTTTTGTATGGTATATAACTAATCTGTTCCACTGATGGAGCTCTGTTTTTTTAATCAGTACCACTCTACAGTCTTGTTTGGTGTCTGGTACTGCTAAGCTCCCTTCCTTTCTACCAGCCTCCTTTTGCTGAGGGCATCTTCTGTTGCTGTGGACATCTGTTATTGTGGATATCTCCTGTCTGACCTCCAGCCTCCCACAAAGGAGATGTGCTATTTCATCAAACTAGCCACCTGCTACTGTGGCGAGAGGAGAAGGTGCCTTTCCATAAAGTCTCCAGCTTAGTCTCCTACCTGGGACAGGGAATGGAAGGTGGGGAAAGAGAATAACACCATTCCTTCTGCTCCAAGTACTTGCTCTCAGCCTGAACTAAGGTTCTGAAAGGCCTCCACACTGAGGCCAAAACCCTATTGACTTAAAAAATCTAAAATCTTCCCTTAATGATTAACTCTCTCCTGATTAAACCTTCTCATGTTAGTGATGCCAAACCCCTGTCAGTCATCACCCAAACTGCATTCCCTCTCCCCCCCTGCCAGATCCCTCAAATGCTACCCTGCCATGTCCCCTCTCAAAGTTATTACCTCTTCCACTGTGTGTTCTCTGGAATGCCTGGTCCATAGGCAACAAACTTGTTTTCACCTTTAATCTTTTCCTTTCCCATTCTCTCCATCTTCTAGTTCTCACTGAGACTTGGCTACCTCCTGATAATATACATAGCCTCCCTGGTTGCCATTTCCAGTACTGGTTGTACTATAATTCCTTCCCCCCAACTCACTGGTTGAGGTGGGAGAGTGGGGAACATTCCTTGCTCTCTGTTACTACTTCCAGGTTCTCCCTCTACCCCATCACTCACTAAACTCTCCTCCTTTGAGGTTCACTCAATCCACATCTATTGCCCAATCAAAATTCTGGTAACTGTCTTCTACTGACCTTTAGGACACTCCCTATCTTTCCTCAAAGAATTTCAGTGCTTGACTTTCATTTTTTTCTCTACTCCTCAACTCCTGTCTTCATAATAGAGGAGTTCTATATAAATGCTGATATATTTCCTCAACACCCTAACTTTATAGTTCCTTAACTTGCTCATTTCCCATGACCCACTCCATCCCACACCCAAAAATGGCCATATTCTTGATCTTTCCATAACTCACAATTGAACCATTTTCATCCTCATGAACTCTGAAATTCCTTTATTTGATAACAATCAGATACGGCATTGGCATTCTACATTTCCCCAAACACTATTTTTTGTCCACACTCTGACCTCCATGTTATGATAACTATGTCCCTTGATCTCAGTTCTCTCCCCAGACATTACCCCTGCACTAGCTATACTCTTTACCTTTCTCCATCTTGACCCTTTGGTGAACCAGTTAAACTAGATTCCTTTTTCCCTGGGTCCCTTCTGTCCTTATCATACCATTGATTTTACCCTGCCAAACCCTAGCCTCAGATCATTCCCACCATCTGCTGCTTTCACTCCTATACATGTGCTGCTGAATGAAGGTGAAGAAAATCGCAAAATGTGCTGACTGGGTCGACTACAAATTTATATTACATAACCTCAACTGAGTCCTCATTGCTGCTAGACAATCTTTTCACACCTCCCTAATTAACTCACTATCTCACCCACCACAGTGGCCCTTCCTAACCTTTTCATCTCTCCTTAAAACTCCTATAGCTCCTTGTCTCCCTCTAGCCTTCTGGGTCAAAACTCTTTGAGAACGCCATCTATAATAAGTGCCTCCATCTTTTTTTCCTCCTACTCTCTTCTTAACTCTCTCTACAATTTAGCTTCTAACCTTATCATTCAGCTGAAACTACTCTCCTGAAAGTTACTAATGATCTCACCAAAACGACTGGCCTTTACTCAGTCCTCAACCTTGTTCTCTTTGATGCCTTTGACACTGTTGATCACCCTTGTTTTGATACTCTGTTCTCTCTAGTTTTTCAGGACACTGTTCTTTCTTGGTGTCCTTCATACTTATAGGAACACTTCTTCTCAGTTGCTTTTGCTGGATCTTATTTAGGTCTTGCCCACTAACTGTGCATATCTCACAGGGCTCTGTCCTGGGCCCTCTTCTCCACCCCTCGCTGTATTATTTCACTTAGAGATCTCAGCAGCTTCAATTTCCTCTCTATGCTGATGGTTCTTAAATATACTTATCTAGTTCTAACCTTTGCTGACCTCCAGTGTTACATCTCCAACTGCCTATTAGACATCTCGAACTGCATAGCTTATAGATGTCTTAGACTCGTTGTGTCCAAAACTGAACTCATTATCCCCTCTTCCTTTTTCCAAACCCACCCCTCTTCAAAACTTAGCTGTTACTTTTGAGGGTACCATCATTCTGCCGGTCCCCCAGGCTTGCTACCTTGATGTCATCCTCAATGCCCCACTATCACCGTCCTTATCCAATCTATTGCCATGGCCTGTTGATTTTACCTTCATGTCTCTCTCTCCTCTACTGTCACCACCTTGGTATTGGTCCTTATCATCTCATGGCTGGACCACTGTAATAATCTGCTGGTTGGTTTCCCTGCATCAAGTTTCTCCCACTTCAGTTCATCCTCTACTCACCTGTCACAACCATCTTCCTAAAGAAAAGGTCTGGCCATGTCATCCTCCCCTACCCCCACTCAATTAACTCTAGTGGCTCCCAATCAACTCCAGGATCAAATATAAAATCCTCTATTAGTCAGTCAATAAAAATATTAAGTGCCAGGCACTGTGCTAAATGCTGAGATCATAAAGAAAGACAAAAGACAATCCTTGCCCTCGAGGAGCTCACAATCTAATATTTCATACTCAAAGCCCTTCATAACCTGCCCCCCAACCTTTCCAGTCTTTTTATACATTCCCCCCCCCCCCACTCTTTGATTCAGTGACACTGGCCTCCTTTCTGTTCCTCAAACAAGACACTCCGTCTGCTGACTCTAGGCATTTTTGCTGGCTGACCCTCATGCCTAGAAGCCTCTCCCTCCTCATTTCTACCTCCTGGCTTCTCTGGCTTCCTTCAAGTTCCAACTAAAACACCACCTTCTACAAGAAATCTTTCCTGATCTTCTCTCTATTTAGTATTTCTGATTTATCCTGTATATAGCTTATTTGTACATAGTTATGATAGAATCCTCGTAAAGCTGCCCCCAGTCCCAATATTCTAACTTCCTTATATGCCCCACTAAACTGCAGGCCCACTGCCCCTAACTAGCCACTGTCCCCTGCCCTCCCCCAACTCAATATCCTAACTTCTTCATATATGCCTCACTGCTCACTAGAACAACAGGTGTGTCCATGAACTCATATTTTTCACAGAAACAACAGGCATGTCCATGTGATGGGATCCCAGCCACTGCCTCTAGCTAGCCACTGCCCCCAGACCCATTCCTCATATTTCCCACAGAAACAGCAGATGTGTCCATGCACTCAACCACAACCTCATCCATCTAGTCTTAGGACCACAACACTTAGCCAATCAGAAAGCAGCACCACCAGGATGCCCAAAGAGGATGTGGACCTCAAAACAATAGAAGGCACTTTCCCTAAGTAGGCACCTTCACAGTAATAGCAAAAGCTGTCCTTTAGGTGAACTTATGGTGCAAAGAGGCTTATTATAATATTATCATACATACATACCCCCCATGGGATATCTGTATGCATTGTGGGAAATCTGAATGTGCAGTTCCACTGAGGCTGGGACCCCTCCCCCATTACCTAATCCCTTAACAAACTCTTCCTGCCTTTTTAATATTCATAATTTCTGTTACGTAATTGCATCTTTACCCTATCAAAAATCCGGTCTTGCTTTCACTAAAGTTGCTGGTTCTTCTTGCAACTTAGCCCGCTTCATGAGAAGCTTCAATCTCAATAAATTCCTTTACTTGGATTAGAGGTGGTCTGATTCTGAATTCTTTGAGACGGTTCCACCACAATACATTACGAAACCGCAACAGTTTTTTGCAAGTTATCTCCCCATTGGACTTCAAGCTCCTTGACAGCAAGAACTGTCTTTTACCTTTCTTTGTGTTCCCAGCACTTAACACAGTGCCTGGCACATATTAGGCAATTCTTGACCTTTCACTTCTCTAGATTAATTTTGTTATTTTTTTCTAGTTTTATAAATTAATCCTTTGGAAGTTTGATTGGTATTGCACTGAGTAAGAAAATTCATCTAGGCAGCTTTGTCATTTTTATTATATTAGCTCAACCTACCCATGAGCCATGAATATATCTCCAGTTATTTAGGTTAACTTTTTTTTTCCCTCTAAAGCATATTTTATTGGCAGCTGAGTAGCATAGTGGATAGAGGGCTGGGGGCTGGAGTAAGGAAAACCTGGATCAAATCTAGCCTCACATACTTACCAGCTCTGTGATCCTGAACAAGTCTCTTAACCCTGCTTGCCTCAGTTTACTTATCTGTAAAATGAACTGGAGAAGGAAATGGCAAACCCCTCCAGTATCTTTGCCAAGAAAATACCAAATGAGGTCACAAAGAGTTGGACCCACCTGAACAGCAACAACAATTCATGTAATTCTGGTATACATCTTGGTAAGTAAACTCCTAGGCATTTTATACATCCTATAGTTCAAAAGAAGTGTTTAGGAATTGCTTTTTGAGAGGAGGAGGAGAAAAGGAAACAGGAGGGACAACATTTCCATTTTCTTTTTTTTGGACAAACTTTTTTTTCTGCTTATGCTATCATTCATAGATTCCACCACTTGAAAAGTAAAGTCAAACAATATCTATTTGCTCTAGCTCTGAACCTCTTGCTTCTCCTATATTTGCGTAATATTCTACTTTGTGTTTTGACCATGTAGTTTTGCTTATGACTAGGCTGCAACCTTTGACCTTTGGCTTCCAACTCTACCCTCACATTTCTTGGACTCTTAACTGAACACCTTTTGGTTTCTTTTGTCTCTGCGTCTGACTTTCTGGACTGAAATCTCATCCTGCAGCTTCCTTCAGACCTGGGGCCTCCTCACCCTGAAATATTCTTTGGTCTTTGTTATCTTCTCACCTTGGATCATCCCTCTACTAGCCCCACCTACTCCCAATGGTAAATTCCCTCCAGGTACTTCCATTTTGGCAGCTAGGTGGTGAAGTGGATAGAGTACTAGGCCTGATGTCAGGAAGACTCAACTTTCTGAGTTCAAATCTGGCCTCAAACATTACTAGCTGTGTGACCCTGGGCATGTCACTTAACCCTGTTTGCCTCAGTTTCTCATCTGTAAAAAATGAGAAGAAAATGGTAAACCACTACAATATCTTTGCCAAGAAAATCCCAAATGGGGTCAGTCAGACATGAGTAAACAAAAAGAACAAAACTTCCATTTTGGGGGGCCCAGGCCAGCCAACTTTTATTTCCCAATAGGTTCTGCTTCTGACCCTGACTTTTGTCTCCTACTCACAGCTTTTTAGCCTCCTTTATTGTGTTGTATTCCCCCATTAGAATGCAAACCCCTTGATGGCAGGCACTGTCTTACTTTTCCTCATAATGCTTAATGAATTCTAGTCAATTTGCCTTACCTTTTTTCCTGGCAGATCTCATTCTCATGACCTCATTTTTTCCCCCTTCACTCATTTGACTTCTTGACCGCCAGTCTTATGAATGATATTGTTCTTGATTTACCCTAGATCTTATCTCTGCTTTGGCCTCAAAGTTAACATGCTTATATGTATCTACTTTTTTCTACCCACCACATCATTTTCATCCCCAAACTAGGAACATAGGTGGTTAGAAGGTAAAGGGGAACATTATTGGATCATATTAGTTCTGGAACTTTACTAGGTTTTTTTTTGGGGGGAAAACTTTTAAGTAGGAGACATAATTGAAGCACCAGTGCAGGTATGCCAATATACTTGTGAAATTGACACAGGAAGAAATGGAGAGGGATCAGATGTCCAGATGATTTGCAAGAATAGCCAATTAGGTAAGTAGTATTGCACAAAGCAGAGAGAGGTCATAGCCAAGTATTGAACAGAATGGTGTCAGTTAATTTTCTTCTCGATGGCCAAGGTTTAGCCAGCCAAGCACCTAACTTTTTCCTCTTTTCTCCTGTTCACCATTAAGTCGTTTCATTACTTGTTACCAGAGTTAGGACAAAGCATTTGTATGCCTTAGGTAAGCTTTCAAAATTCATTAAGTATCACTGTGCTCTGGAGGCCTCAAGTCTTCATTAGGCTAGGACATATGTCTTAGCATCATCAAATACATACCTATGTACTATGCAAAATTTGATTTTCTGAAATTAAAAATGTGTGTTTAAATAAAGTAGCATTAAAAAAAACCAGCCCTCATTGTTACCCCTTTGTATACCCCTAGTCCCAGCCCTGCTTGTTCTCATTAGACTGGAGAACAGAGTTTTTATAACTGAAATATAGCATAAGTAGTAATGAGGGGAGGGAGAGGTAAGGAGACATTAAATTGATGCTTAAGTTCACAATATATGTGTGTGTACATATACATATATATCCATACAGATATGTATTGTCTGTCTATATCTTTAATCTAGACTCTCTAACCTTACACTGATATGAATGATTAAGGGTGGATATTCTTAAGATCTTTTTCCCTTTACAAATGGAAGAATACATTAAGGAACATCTCTATCATCCCCGAGGCCTGAAGGTGAAGTTTTTGCTCTACTGTGTTCACTTTTAAAACTGGGCTAGGAAGCAGCTAGGTGGAAGCTAAGTGGCAGCTAGGTGGCAGCTAGGTGGCTCAGTGGATCGAGCACTGGCCCTGGATGCAGGAGGACATGAGTTCAAATGTGACCTCAGACACATAACACTTACTAGCTGTGTGACTCTGGGCAAGTCACTTAACCCCATCGCCTAGCCCCCCAAAAAAAACTGAGCTAGGATGTTTATCACAGATATTTTGGTACTTATCTGATACAAAATACACTATAAATATTCTTTCCCTTAAAGAATATGTTAATTAGTTAAGTTTATACTGACATTTGAGATTGGGACTAAAAGTGACACATTAAAAAGAAAATACCTGAACTCAAAAAACTGTTTAGACAAACTAAAAATGCTCATACCTAAAGCAAACATCCTGCCATTTTCAAGAGTTATCTGTTGTTTCATCTAACCCAGATTTTTAAAAAAATTTCATGTTTTTTCGTTTAAAAATTGTCTAAGGATTATTTTACAAGGTGTTATAAAATGTAAGTGCAGTTTTAGGCTTTGATAGCTTTTGGTACAGCCCGTACAGAATTTTCCTCAGAACAACTACAGATTTACAGGTAGATTTACATATAGTCCAGCATATCTGGTTAATCACCTAAATATGGAGACAATTCATAATGCAGAATTCTAATCCCTCCCTCTGAGCCTTTTGAAATGCCTAATCAAATTTCCTGGCTTTTTTCTTGTTGCTATAAATAAACTTAGGAAAATCTACATCCTAAACCTTTTCCTGTGTCCTGGTATCAGATGACCAGCCTCATTACAAAACGACGACGATATACTCAGTTTCGATACCGAACCCTGAGTGCCCAAGAGACTTAGATTTTGGAGGCCGTTTTCGTTTTGACCCATTTCATCTATTTAGGGGAACATGTCAGGAACTAACTTCTGATCCATGCGTGTGATGTAGAACATGTAAGCGTTTAAACACGGCTGTGTGCTCATTTTTCTATTGAGAGGACCATTTCTTGCCTCTTCCTCCGCTCCCTCCCTGCCCCCCTCCGCTTTTGTTGTTCTTTGCAGGCCACAGCGTGAGTGTCTTTCTCTTCACTTTGCGCATCGGCTTTCCTAACACTTTCTTCCCCTCACCCCCTCACCCCTGCTCGGTCCTGGACCTGCCCCCTAGGCTCCTTAAGCCTTTCCCGGGCAGGGTTAACCCACTCCCGGCAGGAGGTGCTCAAGGTCACAGCCCCGTATCATTGTCCAGAGGCCGGCGGGGGGGGGGGCTGTCGCCGGACTTTTTTTATTATTGAGCAGTGACCCCAAGTTGACTCCCTTCTCAGGAGGGTTTTAAATAGGGTCGTTTTGTGCTGTTCCCTGCCTCCTTTCTCCAGGCCACTCCTCCCGCCGCTCAGGTCAGCCCTAGGCTCCGGCCGGCGCCTCTGGAACGTTCCTTAGTGGCAGGCGGGGGCGGCTCCCCGTAAAGCCGGGGAGGAGCCGGCGGCGCCTGCAGCCCGGGCGGGCGGTGACGGGTGGCCCCAGTTACGTCTCGTCCTGGGCTCTGCCCGCCCCGCTTCTGGAGGCGGAAACGGCCCCTCTCCTCGGTAGGAGCCTCTAGAGAGGAGCGCCGGCCGCCGGCCCCGTTGCTGCTCCGCGCCTTCCTGCTTCAGCGGCGAGGGGCTCCGATCCTCTCCATCCTCCCGGGGCCGGCGCACCCTTGGCAGGCGGCGCACCGTGCAGCCGCGGCTGGCCATGGACCTGGAGATGCTGTCCCGGGAGTTTTCCCTCTATCTGGAACACCAAGTCCGGGTCGGGTTCCTGGGCTCGGGCGTGGGCTTGTCTTTGGTCCTGGGCTTCAGCGTTGCCTACGCCTGCTACTACCTGAGCAGCATTGCCAAGGTGAGGTGGGGGTGGGGGACGGAGAAGCCCCAGCGCGCCGGGGCGGGGGGAGGGGGAAACGGAGGGAGAGGGACCGGGGCTGGGAGGGAAACGAGGTGCATTTGTACTTAGCGAGGCCGAGGAAACTTGAACGTTGCCACGCCGGGCTGCAGGTGACTCTAGCGGGAGGCACCTGGTTTGAAAAAGAATGGAAGGATGACTGCTTTCTGCAAACTGCCGGCATGCAAGCTGTGCCCAAAGTAAATGTTTTTAGCAGGAAGACGCAGGAAACCCACCCTTCTCCCCGTGCCGCATCTCCTAAGCTGCCCGTATTCTTTCCCTTCTGGCGCTAAGGAGCAGCAACCCAGGTCTCTTCCCCAAGAAATGCCCTAGACCCCGGCTGACCGCAGAGCACACCCAGCCAGTGTGCGTGTCGTGCTGCCACTGCGTTCCTTTATTATTGATGGAATATGACCCAGTTCTGTGTGTGTCTGCGAAACTTTTGGGAGTTTTTGGTGTGGCTTCCGTAGCTCATCCTACACTACCCCCGGGCCGTTTCAGAAATAAAACTTGCAAGCGTTAGTGCCAATTCATTTTGAGTTTTTTGCCATAGGCCTCATAGCAAATGTAGAAAAAGAGAATGAACGTGTGTGAGCACTTACTGGAATACTAACACTGGGTTGGTTTTGGTTTTTTTTCAACCTTTAACCGATATCGGCCTTTCCCAGAAACCCCAACTGGTGACAGGGGGTGAGAGTCTGAGCCGCTTCCTTCAGGACCATTGTCCTGTAGTGACAGAAACCTACTATCCCACCATTTGGTGCTGGGAGAGCCGGGGGCAGACTTTACTGAGACCTTTCATCACTTCTAAGCCCCAGGTGCAGTACAGAAAGTAAGTACATTTACTGTTGTTTTTTTTCCTCCATAGCCATCCTTCCTGCTTTTCAGGAAGGGAACTCACCACCATCCAATGCCAGGGCATTAGTACTTCTGTTTAGTAAATATAGTATGTGCACTAAATATAGTATGTGCACTAAAGGTGTGTGAATGAAAGGCATCCAGGCCCAGAAATAGGTAAAGTAATTCAAGTGGAATAGTGATGTTCTCAATTATTGCCGTGCTATTAAAATTTTGACTTTATACTTAAAAACTATTTCTAGAATTAAAGCAGTGTTTTTGTACCTGTTTTCCAAGAAGTGATTCAGCTGTCCCAGAGTCTAAGTCCTTTTGTGATGTGCACCAAAGAAGCAGAAAGATAGTTAATGGTGCAAAAAAAAAATGCGAAAGATGCTATTCTCTGTGAGCTTTGACATATGAACTTAAGTACTGAGATCAGTTTATATTGGTGAATGAATTGATTCTGATAGTAATGACCTTCAGGCACTAAAGACAGTCCACAATGTAGCAGTAACTAGGAGACAGAGATGGTGCCCATTATTAATTTCCCTGAGTCATCTAGTCCTTCTGGAGTTCCTTTTGTTGACTGGAACTTGAACTGTTTGGGAACATAGAGTGAATGAATTGATGCTTTCTGATGGATACTTTAAAATATTTTAAAAGTGGCATCTGTTTACTTGATACTGATAGGAGATAACAAGGTTTAGCTGGAAGCATAAGGTTGAATTATATTTATTTCTAATTCACTGATCTCCTGCATGAACTTAAGCAACTTGGAAATAATACTGGCTATTCATCCATTTCATAATGATGGGAAAATATGAAAGAATTTGGACTTCTTTCAGGCACTGGGAAAATGTTAGTTATTATAATAATCATTACATAGCATCTTTTTTATTCAGGCTGCTGAAGATAACTCAAACCCAAATGTTATTAATAATCATAATAACCTTGTATTGAAAGAAAGTGGTTTTTATATGGCTTCTCAGAAGCATGAAGAAATGTAGAAAAGCATAACCATTTTTAAATGAACTTGTAATGTAGATCTTATGATTCATAAAATTAAGATTAACAATAATAATAAAATTAAGATTCATCAAAGAGGTGATAGTTATCCAGTTATAGTTATTAAGATAGTTATCAAGGCTACAAAAGAGAATCATTTTTGTGTTTTGAATTTTTTTTTAAAGTGAGCTTATTAAAACAACAGATGGAGGACAGATATCACTGGACTGGTTTGATAATAATGAGAGTACGTGTTATCTGGATGCTAGCACCCGACCTACTGTCTTACTGCTACCTGGCCTCACAGGAACAAGCAAAGAATCTTACATCCTTCATATGGTCCAATTCAGTGAAGAATTGGGATACAGGTATCATTGAGTGTTTTATTCTAGCTAAATTAAATAGATGAAATACATGATTATGATGATGATGATAGATGCATTTTTCATATACTGGCATAATTAAAACATCCCTTTATACAGGATGCTTTACTCCCTGCCTCTAATGCTATTTACTTTAGAGTTGATTGACAGAGCAGCAGGAGTAGATGGTGACCTAGTTGACACTATGGGGAACCTCACTTCAACCCTTTAAGAGCACAGTTGCATTCCTAATGTTTCACTAAGTGCTTGATTTAGGAAGGCCATATCCCAAGTATGTAAAAACACTTAAAACCTGAGAGTTTGTTCCAAGGTCATTCTTATCATTTCAGAGATGATTCACCTCTCTTATGTCTGACCAAAGGTTGTGGCCTTATGATAGGCAAGTGCTATTGTTTTTGGTGGCTATGCTTAGCCCAGTTTCCAGGCATGATTTTATTTTGCACAGGTACCTTAGCAACAGTAAATTTTAAGTCCTGTTTCTATTTATCTCTGCATCCTAAAGCAAAAATATTGGTGGAATTAAGTTGAAAGGGACTTTTGCATGTGTGGTTAAGTCATTTCAACACATTCAGACTCATAAATAGTAATCCCTGTTAAGGCTAACTTTGAAGAGGAAGGACATGGACATTTTGTATGAGGAGCATTTAAAGTTGAGTAATGCTTTTATCCAACTCAGAACAATTATATTAGGGGAAGTGGAGGATGAACTTGTCAATAAAAATCCCCATACATCTTTATTCATATACTAGGGAAAGGAAATTTTCACTAAAGTTGTATCAACTGGTTGACTGACCTTTTTGTATAGAGATAGGGACTAAACCTGTGATTTCATTGATTTAGAGTACTCCTGGGTAAGGAAACCCCCCTCTGCCAATGCAGGTTAGTCCTTTCTCTGCTACTCATAGTATTAGAGCATTGCCTGGAAAACTAAGACGTTAAATGAGTTGCCAAGGGTTATGTAGCCAGTGTGTAAGGGGGTTAGGGGCAGGAAGGTGGTAAAATGGATAGAGTGCTGGGCCTTGGAGTCAGGAAAACTCATTTTCCTGAGTTCAAATCTGGCCTCAGACTTACTAGCTGTATGACCCTGGGCAAGTCACTTAACCCTGCTTGCCTCAGTTTCCTCATCTGTAAAATGAGCTGGAGAAGGAAATGGCAAACCACTCCAGTATTTTTGCCAAGAAAACCTCAAAAAGGGGTCATAAAGAGACAAGACTGAACAACAGCAACAACAGTGGGGCTTAGAAGAAGCGCTTAACCCAGCTTTCTGGCTCCAAGATCAGCTTTGTGTTCACTATGCTTATGCTACCTTGTACCTTTTTGATATATAAAATGTATCTTGTGCACCAGATAACACTCTTAGAATTTGTATTAGTTTTAAATACCAGAACTGTAGTGGAAGGGAAATCTTTAGGCATGATTTCAGCATCCATTTATGTTTAAAGTCTTTAGTCAGTCAGGCTGAGCTGTAATGGCAGATTTAAGTCTTTGTTAAACATTAGACTTGGACAGAAAGCATTAATAAGGCTTTTTGTAAATGATGAAATTGTTACCTCTAGGCTTGGCCTGAATCATTTTCAAAGCTATTTTTAAAAAAGTGTCTTCGGACTGGACATAAGCCCTAAGTTACCCATAGGCAAAGCTTCCTTCTGTCACCTGAAAAGACTAAAAATTTTGCCCTGGGTTTCCAAGGAGTAGGAAAGAGCCTAGCTTGCTTATATCTCCAGTGTTAATGCTATGATCCAGTCACCAAATATTTATTGAGCACTTTAGTATATGCAGCTCTCTGTGCTAGGTACTGGGGGAAATTGAAATATACAAATATATAAGAAATAGCCCCAGGTCTTAAGAAGCTTATACTTTGGCATATGGAATAGGAGGGATTAGACTAGACCAGACTCTATTGCCTCCAGATCCAGCCTATCTAGAAGCTATTTTTGCATTGAGACTTTGGATCCAAGACCAAGCTTGAAAGTAGCAGAATGAGCGAATAGACCTGGATCATCATGTCTACTCACTAGTCTTTAGTTGTAACCTCACCTATTATCTCTGAGGAGTCTTAGAATCCATGTCAAGGCCAGGTAAATAATAGAAAGAAATGCTACCTGGGTTTCAAAGGTCACTGAGTTAAAAATAGCCTGGAGGTTTGGGAGATGGTAAACTCAGGCTCTTAAATAATAATAATAATAATAATAATAATAATAATAATAATAATAATAATAATAGTGCTTTAAATTTTTAAACCATTTCATTTGATCCTCACGACAACCATGTAATATAGGTGCTGTTATTATCCACATTTTACTGATGAGGAACCTGAGGCTGAGAGACGTTAAGTGATTTACCTAGGATCATAGAACTAATAAATGTCTCAAGCAGAATTTGAACTCAGGTCTTCCTGATCCCCAGTCCAGCACTTGACATACTACACTGACCTAGGGGGACAAACCAGTTCTAGGCCTCTGACTTGTTGAAATTTCAGGACTAGGGACTGTTGTTAGACATGTGGGGAACTCTCTCTACTGGTGCAAATAGGCAACTGTTCTGTAATTTGTGATCTTAGCGAGCTGCCTGGGGTACTAAGAGGTCACGTCATTTGTCCAGGATCACACAGTCTGTGGAGATCAGAGGTAATCCTGATTCTGGGACTAGCTTTCTGTTTTCTATACTCCTGACAGTTCATCTCATTACGAGGTGTTACTGGGCTTTATTCTGTATATTCGAGTACAGTTAAGCCCCCATCTGACATTAAGTTCAGCATTTAAGGAAATTTATGAACTTGGTTGTCTTTATGGCACCATTTATTTCATTACTGTTTAGATGTAATTTAGGTACTAGAGATAGTTTGGCTCAGCTTGTGGAGTAAAATACTAGATTTTTTAAAAATAAAGTTTTTCTTTGTTTAGTTAACAAATTCTCTATAGTTTAACTAAAACACATGAAAGCTAATGCCTATTATTTTCAAGCATATTATACTTGAAGACTCTTTAACTTCGACTTCTAATGCTAAATTTCTATGATCCTATGACCTCTATAATTTGAAACTTAAAACAATTAAATGAACTTGGCTTGAGTTTTTCACACTGATAATAAAAACAAGGGTTTATTAAGCATTGATTTTAAGATTATAGGTAGAATGTCTGGCCTACATCAGAGAATAACTGTAATAAATTAGATTATAAATAATTGATAGATATGTTAGTTATAAATCAAGCTTCGCTACTCATGCTATCATCAATGTAAATACTCTTTTGCCAGCGTAGACTGCAGTCCATCTACCTCTACAAATTGTACGTGGTGGCTTTTCATAGCCTCTCGTAAATACTCCAGAGAGGATATACTAGAAGCCGATTTTAAGGCTTTTAACTTTCTGCAGGTAGTGGAGCTGAGCCTTCTCTGAGATCTTTTAACATCAAAAGGATGCCAGTTAAGTACTTTCATTTGTTATTTCGTGATGGTTCTTATGCCACTCTTTGTACACAGGTTATTCTTATTGTTGTTCAGTTGTGTCTGACTGTTTGTGACCCCATGGACCATACTATCCATGGGGTTTTCTTGGCAAAAATGCTGCCTTTTCCAGACAAGGTTATTCTTAGAAAATCATGAAAACAGATTTCCCAAGAAACTATATTGAGTTCTCTTAATCTAACTCATATTATCATGTATACTTTGAAGTAATATAGTTACTTTAAACATTTTGCTGACATTTTCACTCCAAAATAGGGAAGAAAGGAAATTGTTATAGCATCTGGATGCTAGGCTGCTGTTGTTCTTAATTTAGCTATTCATTTAACTACTTAGACACATGATCTCAGGAGTGCAGGTACTACCACTTGTATAAGTCACAGTCTCTTCACACTTTATCATCCTGTGTGATTCTTATCTACATCTTTCTCTAAATCATCCTTAGAATATCTAGCAAATGTGCTATAGGCCTTTCTCTGGTTCTTTAATATCTTGATGGTACCAGTGTATCACTCAAACTCTGTCTGTTGTTTTTCATTCTTGTTACATCACCAGTCCACCTCCTTTGTCTTAGATGCCTTCTTAATTATTTATTTTTTAGTTTTCAACATTTACTTTTATAAGATTTTGAGTTCTAAATTTTTCTTCCTCCTTCCCCTCCTCCTCCCAAGACAGCATTCAATCTGATATAGGCTATATGTGTACAATCATATTAAACATATTTCTATATTGGTCATGTTGTAAAAGAAGAATCAGAACAAAAAGGAAAAAACATGAGAAAGAAAAAAAAAGAGAGAAAATAGTAAGCATCGATCTGCATTCAGACTCCATAGTTTTTCTCTTGATATAGATAGATAGCATTTTCCATCATGAGTGTTTTGGAATCGTCTTACATAATTGCATTGCTGAAAAGAGCTAAGTCTTTCAAAGTTGGTCATCGCACGATGTTGCTGGTACTATGTACAATATTCTCCTGGTTCAGCTCACTTCACTCAGCATCAGTTTATGTAAGCCTTCCAGGTTTTTCTGAAATATGCCTGCTCATCATTTCTTATGGCACAGTAGTATTTCATTACATTCATATACCACAACTTGTTTAGTCATTCCCCAGTTGATGGGCATCCCCTCAGTTTCTTATTCTTTGCCACCATGAAAAGAGCAGCTGTAAATATTTTTGTACATGTGGGTCCTTTTCCTTTTTTTATGATCTTTTTGGGATATAGACCTAGTAGTGTTGTTGCTGGATCGAAGGGTATGCACAGTTTGATAGCTCTTTGGGCATAGTTCCAAATTGCTCTCCAGAATAGTTGGATCAGTTCACAACTCCACTAACAATGCATTAGCATCTTCTCCAGCATTTATCTTTTTCCTGTTTTGTCATGTTAGTCAATCTGATAGGTGTGATGTGGTACCTCAGAGATGTTTTAATTTGCATTTCTTTAGTCAGTAGTGATTTAGATCATTTTTTTCCATATGATTATAGATAACTTTAATTTCTTCTTCTGAAAACTGCCTGTTCATATGCTTTGACCATTTATCAATTGAGGAATGGCTTGTATTCTTATAAATTTGACTCAGTTCTTTATATATTTTAGAAGAGAGGCCTTTATTTGATGGTGTCTTACATCACACTGTGAGTGTAAATATGCTGCTACTCATGTTTACCTTGCTTCTTTCCATCACTGTTAAGCACATTCAGTAATCTTTAAGAATCTAACCCTCAGTTATTTCAAGGACTCTCATAGGAAAGAGAGATTAAGTTTGTTCTGTTATGCCCCAGAGAGAAAAACAAAAACAATAGGTGTAAGTTTCAGAAACGTAGATTTAGGCTCCATGTAAAGAAAAGCTTTCTGATTTTTAGAGATGTTGCAAAGTGGAATGGAATGGGCTGTCACAGGAAGTGGTGAGTTAAAAAAAAAAAAGGAAGTGGTGAGTTTTAAGATAGCCTGAGGGTAGTGAATAGAGCACTGGACTTGGCTTAAGGAAGACCTGGGTTTAAATTCCACCTCATACTTACTAGTTTTTTGCCCTGGGACAAACCATTTAGTTTCCCTGCACCTCAGATTCCTCATCTGTAAAATGAGAGGATTGGACACTATGACCTTTTAGGTCCCTTCCAACTCTAAATCTATGCTTTTGTTATCCGTCACTGAAATTCTTCAGGTAAGGCTGGATAGCCACTTGTTTAGGATGTTGTAGAAGGGATTCTTTTGCTTAGTTTGCCCAAGATTCTTGTTGAATTGGGCCTTCCCTGGTAACCTTTAAAACCGGTTTCAGTAAATTGTTGAGAATGGAAGCTAGGTTGCAGGGATTGGGTGCAATGGATAGTATTACTGGAGATACTGGGGATACAAAGAAAGGTAAAAATATGGTACTTCCCATCAAGGAGCTCACATTCTAACAAGAGAGACAATAGTTAGGTAATAGACATGCAAACAACTAGGTATATACAAGATATATACAGTGTATAGATTCTCAGAAGCTAAGCGAATACAGTTAAAACCCTGGCAGCTTCAACCAAGCTGGAAAGGCTTTGAATATAGTACCAATGACAAACTATGTCTGCTGTCTCTTTAGCCATAGCAGCCCATCAGACAGATTAAAAATGAATAATGGCCCACAGCCTTATGCACTTCCACAGTAATAGAGGCAGAATGGAGGATGCTGAGATTTATACAGTGTAGATGATCTACGAAGATTGGTATTACATGACTGAAATATTTGTCTTAACCAACATGCTGTTAGACTACTGGAGAAACTAAACAACATCCATGTTGGCATCACTATTAACCAGAAAACAAAGAATTTGGAGTAAATGGAAGAATGGCTTATAGGCTGCAGAGCCCCTTCCTTGTCCTGTCACTGTTCATGCTTTGCCAAACTCCAGCTCTGTATTGGTGTCACCATCTGCCTTCTCTGTTCCTACTCACATGCTGCTGAACATAGCTAGAGAAAGACACCCAGCCATACTGACTGAATCCACTGTAAATTTGTTATCTAATCTCAACTGGGCCTTTAGTGTAGCAAGGCAATACTTCTACTTTTCCCTTATTAATTCTCTCCTCAAGTCTCCCATACCACCTTCTTTTCATGAGCTGAGAATCTCACCTCATACTTTATTGAGAAAATAGAGACTATTCGCCATTACCACCCTTATCTTTTCTACATCTCACAAGCAGTTCCTTCCACCGTTATATGGACAAGAATCCCACAAAATGAAAAGGAATGGGTGGGTTAAGATCCATGCAGATCAAGCAGAGTGAGTGCCCATTCTTGATGAAACAATGGATCTGTTATATACCAGCCTCCTTCAGGTCTTAAATTGAATCAATCTAAATAATTGCTAAAGTACTTAGAAAGTACTTGAGGCAGCACCTGCTCTATCTTGGAATTTAGTAATCCCAGTGCCTAGTGAGCATTTAATACATGTTTGTTGAAGTGAATTGCAAAGAAAGGGTTAAAACTACTGTCATTCTAACCAAACTGTAGATGATTAAGAAGGAATGTAAATTTTTTTAGGAATTGTCTGAAGCAATATGAGGTAAAGTGAGTCCTATATAGGGATGCCATGCCACAGAAAGTCAATCTGCTGTCTGGCCTAGGTACTATAATCAATCCCAGAAAAAACAAGTAGTTGACTGTAAAACGTATAGTTTATCTGAGTCTTTTACTTCTTCTGATTCTTTCCTTTTGGCCTTTTTGTGGTGGACAGAAGAATTATAGATGGATTCAAATCAGTTGAGATTCCTGCACTGAAAACGGAGTTGGTAGAGAAAAAGGTTGAAGCTAGTGGAGGAATTGAAGTTTGAGGTATTGTGAAGGTCAGTGATAAATTCTGTCACTCTCCCCCAATACCATAGACTTACTGTTACTACGGGCAGGCTATTTGACTAATCTGTCTTTGTTTCTTCAACTGGAATGATGGAAAGTGGTATTAGAGAATCTCTATGGTCCCTTTGAACTCTAAGACAACGTGAGTGTATGAATCTGCAGGACAGATAGTCAAGAGTTGACTGTATTAAAGTTTGTGACATGCTTATCTCAAACATGGTGTTAGATGTCTTGGCTCTCATGTTTTGGGAAAAGCTACATACGGTTATGTTTATTTTAATTCTCCTGCTTTATGACAGAATAAAATAGGAAATGTTCACCTGTTGTCATGACTGGTAATCAGGCCTTCCATAATTTGGCTCCAACCTACCTTCCTAAATTTATCTGCCATTGCTACCCTTTTTGTAGTCTTACTTTAGGGAGACTGGTCTGCTCACTATTCCTCTACCATGCCTTATACATTCCTACCTTTCTGCTTGTTTGTTTTTTTCCCCCACACTCTTCTCTGCAGCCTGGAAGATCATCCATATTCTTCTTGTCTTTGTCTTCATCATCCTTCGTGTCCTACTTCAGGTCTCCCTTGTTTCATATATCCTCCTTTGATCACTTCAGCTCACAAAAATCTCTTCATCCTTTAAACTCACATTACTTCTTATCAGTAAGACCTTTCCAGGTTTGGAGTAAGCGAGGCTCCAGCCTTGGAGTCAGGAAGACCTGAGTTCAAATTTGGCCTTAGACACTTGACACTTACTAGCTGTGTGACCCTGGGCAAGTTACTTAACCCCAATTGCCTCACCAAAAAAACAAACAAAAGCCCACCGACAAGTAGAAAGTGTACCTCAAAAGGTCATGGGTTTCCCGTAGCTAGGGTTTTAGTATGGTCTCAGGTCCCTTCTAAGTCTCAGATGTGAATTTTAATGGATTTGTGTCAGTTTTTGTATTGTTACTTTGTAGGCCTTAAAGTTGTGTAAGGATTAGTTTTTGTTATTTTTGCTTTGTATTTGTTAATTTAAATTTTTTTTCTCATGCATATATCTTGTCCCCGCCAAATATACTATGATCTCCTTGAACATTGGGACTAAGTACTAAATTTTTTGTATTCCCATGTGGAAGTCTTTTGGTGAAGGGAGGGGTCATTGTGTTTCCAACCCTGGAAGAAATGATGAAGCATTCAGCTAGTTTGGTAGCAGTTCCCTGGTTCTTCTTCCCATGTAAGAAATTTTAACCCATTCATGAAACGTGAAAGAAAATCTTTTTTGTAACTATTACTGTAGTAAAATCCTTTTTTCCAGTCGTCTTTTGTCTTGTCCCATTTTTAGATAGTGGTATTGACACCATGGCAGGTTCAGTGGGTATTTCTTTATTTAAAGCTTTTTCACTGTAAGAGTCTTTTCAAAGACTATGCTTATGACAAATAGCATTTCATAGTTATGTAGGCTTTACCATTTATAATATTCTTTCATCACAACAGCACTTTGAAGTGGTTGTTGCCTTGATTTTACAGGTGGGAAAACTGAACTCCAGAGAGGTTCAGGGACTTGTCCAAAGCCACACTGGTAGTAAGTGACAGTGCCAGGTTCTTTGACTTCAAGTCCGTCATCCTTTCCACTGTATCTTACTTTCCTTCCTATTAGCAAAGTGTCATCTGCTGTAAAATGCCTACAGCTGTAGAGAGAGGTGTTGGCTAGTATGTAGAGACAATTGCCGTGAAACTTTTAGACTAGGTTGTAGGTTTGGGCAGACTGTCCAGGTGAATCATCATTAAACCTCATCCTCACATGCCATCCCACCAATCTGCTTCTATTTTGTTTGTAAAATGAATTTTTGTTTTTAAAAAAATAATGGTTTGATTATCTGTAATTTTAAAAGTATGTGCCTAGGTGGAATATTTTTGACTTTAAGCAAAAATATTTGTAGCTAAAAGGTCCCTTACTAATAGGGGAAAAAAAATTCTACCCTGAGTTATGTCAGAATGCAGAGAAGTGTCAGGCCCCACTTCATCTGTGCCAATGTGAAGCTGGAAAATAGTGAGATGGCCAGAGAAATACACAGTAAATAAAAGCTGACAACACATGGGAAACCCATCTCTGACAAAAGGCAGAAGAAAGAGGGAGTATTCCCTTGTTTTGTTTTAGCTTGCAGAATTGCTGGGTTTGTCCTGGTTCTTCCCCCTTCATGGAAAACTTGGGAGAAAACCATTACATGCATACCCAGAAGCAGGAGGTATTTTTTAGAGCAGGCAAGCATATTTATTGTTCTCATAATAAGTACTTTTTTGTTACTTGAAACTGAAACTTAAATCTCTTATTCATAATGGTTTTTAACAAGTATACATACATACACACATGCTCTATGTAATAAATATAGGAAGAAATTAGTAAAAGTTATATTCTTTTATTAGGAATACTAAACACATTTAAGTGCCTATTCTATAAATTTGGTGGTATACCTTATATGCACACAAGTTCAATTAGATGAGAATTGCAGAGAGTTACATAAGGTAAAAAAGAAATTACTTTCAATTTGTTTCACTATACCTTTAATGGCTTTAAAAATACAGATTAAGATTTTCATACGCTTTGTAACCAAAAAAAGTTTGGAATAATGAAAATTACTTTCTTGATTTTTAGATGTGTGGTTTTTAACAACAGAGGAGTGTCGGGTGAGAATCTTCTGGTAAGAATGACTTTAAATAAAAAGGTCGAATTTTGTATAAGTAGCATTTCAGTTTTTGAAGCTAAGAACTTTCTTAAAAGCATGTCCTATTTTGAGATGCATAGCTATTTTTCAGAAGTATGGTTCAATAGTACCTCTTCTAACCTTTGAATAGAAAATGACTTTGTATCAAGGTTGATTGAGTGTTAAAAACACCTATGTAAGCCCACGTTTCTATAGAAGAACTTACTATTTAGAACATATTTAAATACCCAGATCTAAATGTGAAATAACCTTTCTTCCGCTAAGTGAAAAGAATACTTGATGAGTTAGGAGACCTATATTTTAGTACCAGATTTGCCACGCCTCACTGTGACTTTGAACAAAACAGGTAACTTCTCAGGACCTCACTTTCCTCATCTATAGAATAAAAGAGTTGGACTAGATGATGTCTAAAATGTTTTGGGAATTTTTTCCTGCCTCATCTTTCACCTGTGGCCCTGAATGAGTAGTTTTGTATTCAAAATCATGCACCTGTTTGTGGCAAATTTGGACTGGAACCCAGGTCTCCTGATTAATGGCTCCCTTTTTTTTCCCTTTTTTTTTTTTTAGGCAATTGGGGTTAAGTGACTTGCCCAGGGTTACGCTAGTAAGTGTCAAGTGTTTGGTCTGAGGCCAGATTTGAACTCAGATCCTCCTGACTTCAGGGCCAGTGCTCTATCCGCTGCACCACCTAGCTGCCCCCCCTTTTTTTTAGATTGGGACTGTCTGGCTTTACTATACCTGTGAGGAACCTCCCCAACTAATGCAGAGATGGCACTTTGTCTGTCATTTATAGTGTTAGAAAGTTGCCTGGGGTATTTAGAGGTTAAGGGGCATGTCCAAAGTAATTTTGTTTTGTTTTGTTTTTAAACCCCTAATGTTTTTCCTGTACATCACACTACTACTCTGAAGAGAAGAATGTTTTTTTGGAATGGAAAAGCCTCATCAGAGGTCGTGTCAAACTCATAACTTGGAAACAGCCTGCAAAACTCCCCAGGTGTAGCTGGAATCAGATCAAAATGTAATCAGGAAATGGTTCACAAAATAAATATATAGTGCAACATAGTTAATTAAATTTGTGGTTTTCTAAGTCAGTATGTGGCTTACAGTCATTCATTTCTATTGGACACCACTAGTAGTTGGATGCTTGTCCAGAATATGAATGTCCTCTCCAACATCCTTGGTAAATGATTGTCCAGTCTCTGTTTAAACACCATCGGTAAAGGAGAGAGAGCCCATTACCTCATGAGGCAGCCTGTTCTATTTCTGGACCACTCTGATTGTCAGGAAGTCCTTCCTTATACTCTGATACTCAGATGTACATGTGATTTAAGCAATATAGGTATTTCCTGCAGGAGAAGAGAGATCCCAACCCATCCAAACTCATCATTCTGTTTGACTCTTCAGTCATTCAGCAAGAATTGATCAAGTGCGTATGGTATTCTAAGCCCTATGCTAGGTAATGGGAATAAACATACAAAGAAGGAAATAGCCTTTACTTTTAATGAGCTTATTGTCCTGTAAATCTTCTAACCATAATTTGGGGGGTCCATACTCAGGGTCAAGGGTTCTTAACCTAGGGTCTTGGAACTTCTTAACCTGGGGTCATAGAACTTCATTTTCTTAATTATAACTGTGTTTCATTGTAATTGGTTTCCATCATAATCTCATGTTATTTTATCTTATGCATTTGAAGACATTATTCTGGGAAGGGATCTAGACTGCCAAATGGCTCCGTGAAACAAAAGGGTCCATGACAGACACAAAAAGGGTTGAGAACCCTAGCCCTGGATCTCTTGACATTGCATGGATTCTAGTGGAGCCAACAGGAGGCAACATCAGTTACCCCTTGCTCTTCCTTCATTTGTAGTTCCCTCCTCTTCCAGTCAGACAGCCCTCTAATCAGATATACATTCATTCTGCTCAGTTCTTTGTTGGTAATATGCTGTAGCTAACTCATCTGCCATATTTTTCTTCTTTACCCGTTGGGTGACTTTCATCTTTAATTCTTCTGAGACTGCATCACATCCTGTAGACTGCCACCATCAATAATGATGATGATAATAATATATAGCCCTATACATTCATTGTCTCATTTTATCCTCACAACAATCCTGGGGGAGAGGAGCTATGATTATTTTCATTTCACAGATGAGGAAACTAAGGCAGACAGAGGTTAAGTGACTTGCCCAGGATCACACATCTACTAAGTATGTGAGGCTGGATTAACACTCAGGTCTTCCTGATTCCAAATCTAATGTCCTATTAGATACTGTGTCATGTACCTGCCTTCAGGCATTAGATTGCTTGTTACAAAAATCTATTATGAGTTTGTCCAAGTTTCTTGATATATATAGGTAGAAGATCTAGAACCTGTTTCCTTACTATGGTTAGATATTACATTATATGTATTGAAGTTTGTGCCTCCTAAAGAACAATTTGAGCAAAACAGCTTTGTGGAACAAAACCGAAACCTATTCATATATCTTTTGCTTATGACAAAGGAAAAAGTAGATAAGGTTAAACTTTTCCATTTGATGCAAGGCTTTTATACCATTTTCAGTCAGTGATTTTAGGCTCAAACTAAAATGAATCATTTCTGTTTTCTACATAAAGAGTTTTACTTATATGTGGGAAAGGTACTGCCCCTTTCTTATGTGGATATTGTAGTTGCTGAAAGGGACAGAAAAAAAAAGTGTTTGTATAAGGAACATTGACAAAATCAGCTTGAGAAGGAAACAGTCCCTCAGATAAAAGTGGTTAGGGAGAGACAGTCTGTTGTGAGGACCTGAGAGAACACTGCCCTTCAGTTACTACCTATTTGAAGGCAGAGCACTGGCTAATTTAAAGATGGCTACATTGCATTAGGAGCCATCAGCTCAATGGTATGTAACTATTTTCTGTGGTTGGAAGGTTATGACTGAGAAATGATAAATAAGTTACTTTTCAGGAAATATCGGATGATTACATAAAGACTGATGGAGTCCTACCTGACAGAAAAGTAGACTTTTTGACCTTCATATCATAAGTTAGAGCAAGGTCACATCCTGATCTGAGGCATTAGAAGCCAGCAGAGGAGATAAGAGATGACCAGATGAAGGTGGAAGCAAGAGAGCACAGAAGTTGGAGGTGGAAAAAAATAAGAGTACAGAAGCTGAACTGAACAGGCAGGCTCTGCAGCTGTTTTCATTGAGAACTATATGGATGGAAAGAGAAGCATTACTTTGCTAGTTGACTAGAGAAAGGCTGTGTAAGCTAAGAGAACTAACTGAAGCCAGATAGGTGCTACAGTTGCTGGGAAATGACTGGAGAAGAGTTGAATCCTATTGCTATGTGTAGATATATCTGGGCTTACTGAACTAGTCTGAGAGTGGTGAAAATTCTCAGGGGGTACTGGTATTGCCTTTTCCTACCCTATATAATTGAAGGTAGGGAGAAGGAGAAAGACAGACTTTGCAGCTGTTTTGAGCAATTCTGATAGATTTTGCTGAAAGAATGTAACTTTTCTCTATGCCTTGCAAAGGGTGGTTGTGTGCTAAAAGAAGCTGATACTGCTTCAGTAGCTTTGCCCTGTGGTAGAGCTGAGAGGAGGAGAACGGCGAGCAGATAAGCAGAGAAGCAGTTTTGCCCAGAAGTTGACAGATGGTACAGACCGTTCTCAAAAGAGATCAAGGCTTTCAAGGCCTGCCATACAGAATTACAGCTTGCCCTTGGCACATACATTTCCCTGATCATATGCCTCCCTGCTTGGTTTCCCTAAGTCCAATCTTCTCCATGGACTCTGTGTGCATTGGTGGCAGAGTGTAAACCAGGTTTATAGGTAGATTTTAATTGTGATTATTGCTGGTTTTGCCTTCTGATTTAGTAAATGTTTCGTGATTAAGAGTCAGTGCTGTTGATGTGACTCATTTTGTATAAATGGGAAGCACACCAATGGGAACTCGGGACATACAGAGTCCTGAGTAGAGTAGTAGGAGTGTGGCATCCTTCTCCCTTCTCCTTCCCCCCTTCCCCACTAAAGTTGAGTTGTCATTTGATAGTGGGAGAATTGGTATGTCCCTTTGGAAACTCCAGACCTGTCAATTGTGAATGCAGGCTGAGCAAGCCAACCCAGAAAAAGAGAAGGATGTGGGCCTCAGGACAGACGCTGGTGGCCAGAGTACATACGTATATGTTGTTTTCCCAAGTAGAATGTAAGCTCCTTGAGAGCAAGGAATGTTTTATTTTGGCACTTAACATGCTTGAATTGAATTCCATATGGCATAATCTCAGGGCTTTTCATCATCTTGGTTGGATGCTCTCTAATTTATGAATGCCCTTTCTAAAATGTGGCTGAACACATTACTTCAGATAGGTTCTGAATGGTGCTGAGTACAACAGGACTCCTACTTAGTCTTGACGGCCATGACTCTTTTAATAGAGCCTAAGAAAGAACACATTACTTTTTTGGCTGCCATATCTTGTTGATTCATGACTAGCAGTCCCATTTAAATCCCTAAATCTATTTCAGATGAATTGCTCTCTAGCCATATGGCTTCCATCTTCTACTTGTTAAGTTTCTTGAAGCCAAGCAAGAGTTTACATTTCTCCCTGTTGAATTTCATCTTTTTAGATTGGGCCTATGTTCCAACCTATCTCAACCTTTTTGGATTCCGACTCTGTCATTGGTGATGTTAGCTTATCCTTTCTAGGTTTATGTCATTTGGACCTTTATCTAAGGCACTGATAAAAATGTTAAATAGCAAGAGTTGAGACTCTCTTCCAATCTGAGATTAATCCATTAATGATCACTCTTTGGATCTAGCCCAAAGGTTTCCTCTTTCACTTTCTATCATCAGCTTAATGGTGATAGAACCTTAACCTTAATTGAACTTTAACCATCCCCCTCTGACCAAGCCATTGGTAAACCTACCTTCCCTTAATTCCTGAGGTAAGGTCACAGCTAAAAAGTTTGGTTTAGTAGGATATCAATGGCCTAAAATCTAATCTATCTTACAAGGTATTAAAATACTTTTCTTGTGATTCTGTTATGCCTTTAAACCATCAACCTAACTGTATCTGTGGTTCTTCTCTTCTACTGCCAAATTCTTAGAAAGAATAATCTATACTCCTTGCCTCACACTTCAGTGTGGCTTCCATTCCCACCATGGTGGTGAAACAGCTCTCTCCAAAGTGACTAGTGACCTTCCTGTCACTAAATCTAATGCTCTTCATTACATGCACATCTTGCTTGACTTTTGTGGTGGTTGTCAATGGAGACTACCATCTTTATTGCTGTCTCTCCTGCATGGTTCCTGTGATGTTGCACTTTTGAAGCTCTCCTCTTATTTCCTTGTCTCTCTTGCTAACTCTACAGTTTTTAGTGCTTTTTCTTTCTCAAATTATCATGTATTTGCTTGTATTATACATGTCACAGAATGTAATCTCTTTGATGTTAGGGACTGTTTAATTTTTATCTTTGTATCCCCAGTGCCTAGCATATGACAGATACTTAATAAATGGAAGGTGAAAAATCACTGAATTTAGAGCCAGAAGAGCTGGGTTCAGAACCCAGATGTGGCATTTATTATGACCCTGGGCACATCACTTAGCTTCCTCCTTAGCCTCAGTTTCCTTATGTGTAAAATTAATGGGGTTAAACTAGATGGCTTCTAAGGTCCTTTCTGGTATTTATTTATGATCTTAAATTTGGATCTTGTTTGTTGAATTGAATTTATCTCATTCCTAGTCCTTATGCAGACTAGGCTCCGCAAGGTTTTGCCCTTCTTTTCTTTCTCTTGACTTTGGCTTTCTGTGATGTCATCACCTTTCCTGGCTTCATTTTTCCCTTTTTTATGCACCTGATTCCCAAATCTATTTTTACTCTCCAACTTTTCCGCAGACTTCCACTTTCCTATTTCTAATTTACCTTCTCTAACTCTGTCAGGATCCAACTCAGTATTTTTTAAATGGAGCTTGCCTAATAAAACCTGCCTCTCTCACAATAGCTCTCTGTTAATGGCACCATCATCTCTCCAGGCTTCCAGGTTTGTAACAGTTACAGCCGTCTTTGACTCTTCCCTCCTCCTTATACCACACATCCAATCAATTGCCAGGTTTTATCTATTTCCACATTATTTCTCACATCTAGTTTTTTCTTTCTCTTTAATCACTCTCAGTAACTGAATGTGGTAGTAGCTCAATCTTCTGCTAGTTCATGGAGAATAAAACATTTTGAGGTAGTAAAATATATATCTAGAATGAACTGACTCATGTACCATCTAATTTACTTAGTTTTTCTGCCATGCCAAATATCAAATATGCTATTACTTTAAAGAGGTATGTAATAATTTTTGTCTATTAGTTTAGGGTTTTATGTATACAAAATCTGTGTAGCAGTAAGAGATATTAGGGGTTACCCATAAATAACTCAAAATTTTAAAACTAAGTTGTTGCTTTTTTTAACAAATAGACCTACATGAGCAAAAAAAATGCTGAATAAGTTGTCCTTTTTTTTTTACATAAATCCTGCTGACAAATTCAGTGGCTGTTATGAATGAGCATAAAAGGAGATATTGTTCTGTTTGCATTTTCCCCCTGACTTCAAGCCAAAAATGCTCTAGCTGGTTTTTATCTTAAATCATTTGGATTGTATTATATACAGACTATCAAGCTGGTATCTGTCCTTCAAGGAACTCTCCCCCCTCTATCCCCCACTTAGATTCTTATAAAGGTGACAGTGGAACCATTGTGTGGTTGAACTTGAATTGGAGCCATCCCCACGGACTTTTACCTCACTAAACTGCAGGGAAGTGGCTTGTGAAGCCTTGCCTATCTTTTTGGTCAGTAGCAGAGTGATAGTTTGCCTTCTGTTTAAAAAAAAAAAAGACATACCACTGGCACTAATGGATGTACTCTACAAAGTTAGTTTCAGAGACTTAAGTGAAAGTCTTATAACTATTGTTTTCTTTTGGGATGGGTTGGTGAATCTGTAAACCAAAGATCTACTCCATTCACACAGTAATTTTTTGCATATCTCGAGAGAGCTTTCAATGAAGCCCTTTTGCTATGAACAGAGTCGTTAAGTTCAAATTCAGCATAAGAAAAGATTACTTGTTTTAGTGTATTGTATGTGAAAATAATCAGCTTTACATGTTTTAGCATTATAAGAATCTACTGTGATGTAAAGCAGAGAGGGTTTTAATATTTCTGAAGAACAAAAGAAATTATCAGTTGGTGGGTGCTAGGATTATTTTAACAAAAGAACTGTCCCAGAATACCACTTTTCTTTCAGGATTTAATGCCAGAAGGAAATTAAAAGATTTATAAGAAATTCTTATTTTAAAACTTCCTAATAATAAAAGTTTGTTGTGGCACCCATTTTGTATTTATGGAATGCTTTTCATAAGGAAGTATTTTATGCTTATTTTTATGTAATTTTTATGAAAGTGTAGTTTGCTTTCTAATTCCTAGGCTGAAACTGTTATCACAGATGACTGAAAAGAAATTTAAGGGTGAGTCTATGGTCAAGTGTACAAGCATTTATCAGGTGCCTACTATGTGCTAAATACTGAGTCTCATTTTACTGAAGTTTTTAAACTATATTATCCTCATAGACAAAAAAAAAATAGGTCACTGTTGAAAATAGTCTTGTTAAAAAACAACCACTATTATTTTTACCTTTGCAGACTCTGTTTCATATGTACACAAACGAAAAATTACCATAATCAACAGCCAGCATGTTGAAACACAAAGAAATGGTTATTTCTATTTTGTAATACATTTCTGTTTTAAAATTTTATATATTTTATGCTGTGAAACTAATTATTATTTATATTCAAGTTTATAGTGCAAATCTTTTGTTTGTTTGTTTTATCTATGACTGCTTATAGACACCAAGGACTTATTGTTGTGCTAATACTGAAGATTTGGAAACTGTTATTCACCATGTACACAGCCTATACCCATCAGCCCCATTTCTGGCAGCAGGGGTATCTATGGGAGGGTAAGATTTTTTTTATAAGTTCTTTTATTGAACTGTAATATGAATTATGCCTCATGTTCAGAGTAACATAGATACATAGGCGTTTTTCAAAGTTTGATTTTCCTTAACTGCTTTTGATTAATTCACTCCTTCATTCAGTCCATTTCCATTGGTCCCTGCAGTAAAATGGACATATGGATTATATAGGCCTGACTTGCAGCCCTTTTTCATTTCCCATGGGATTGATTTCTGTTACTCAGCTGCTACCCCTTTTGGGACTTAGCATTTAGCCCAGTGCTCTTCCCTTGATAAACATTTGTCAGTGGCTGAAATCAAAAGGCTCCACTCTTGGGTTTAAGGTTTACTCTGGAGCTGGATGCCAGAAGTACATAGTGGAAGTGAGAACAAGAATAGAGCTTCTCTAATCTTGGGCTTAGATTCACTCACAGCCTTCTCCTGGTGGCCTCCTCCTCAACTGCACTTTTCCGTTCCGTTGGTTAGTGCTCTTGTTTGTTGGTTTTACATTCTTTGATCTCTAAACTCCAAATTTTGGCTGTTTTGCACTGTTTTATTTTTAAAAGCTGTCATGCATGGTGTTTGAAATTGCACTTGGATTTAGTACGAGCATTTGTGTTTATATTTTTATATTACTGATCGTTCTGTTTTTCATTTTCCCAGGGGAGAGCTAAGGAAAACTAAAAATTGCTCTTGTTTCATGTGTTTATATCTTCATAATATTGCTATTGCCACTTAATCTATTTTTAAAATTTATTAGAGGAGAGCTTAGGAAAACTTAAAGTGTTTCCCAGTGTTGATTGTGGTTCAGAATTAAAGGTCATAACCTAGTTTTATTGGTGAATTTCTGAGATTGAATGCATATTTTTCTTAATTTTGCAATTCCCTGTTTATGTAGTTGTTTCGATTTTTAAAACACCCAAGTGCTGTATTTATTTACAAATGCATAATCTTTATGAATTACAGATCCATGCAAGCGTATAATAGATAGATTCTTTAGCTAGTATCCTGATAGCTATAATAATACTCAGAATTCAATTCACCATCTGTTTATCTTAAAGAATAAAACATTTCCCTCCTCAGAAAAGAAAAAAAGGGAGGAAAGTCTTGCATTAACATGGAAGGTCTGCCTTGACCTACAAAAAGAAGAGGCCTGAATCAAAGATGAAAAGTTGGGCAAAGTCTCTGAATTGTGCTTAACCAACAGTGTTCAGCTTGTTTTTTTTTTTCTTCCTTACCTCAAAATATGAACTTTAACGGAAATGATGCCAGCTGAAAGTTGTTCCCTTAATCATATAAGTGTCTAACTTATTATTGTAGACAGATCCTTATATAAACAGGACTAGATTCTCTATTCATATGCTCAAGAGAAATGTCTATTCATGTCACAATGAATCTGCAATGCCTGAAGGCAGGACTTGACCATTAGCCTTTGCAGCTGGTTGAATATTAATGTTTTATAATGGGTTTGAAGAAAGTGCCCTTTCTTGTTGCCTAGCATTGCGACACATTCCCGTGTGGGTTCACCAAATAGGGTTACACTTTTTCATTTGAATGCTTCAGTCAAAAGCACTACACTATTGAGCATCTCCAGGCTGAATACAGATACTAGTTGTTGCCAACAGCTTGGGATATTATCTAAGTCTGCAATTACCAATACCTTACGTGAATCATAGAACCTGTGGGATCAGTGCAGGAACTGGGAAACCTGACCAGCTTCTACTAATAACATTAGGTTGGTCAACAAGCATTTACTGAGTACTTGCTCTGTGCATAGTACTACTCTCCAATGTGTGGTATGACCTAAAACCTTGTGACACGCATGGGATTTGGTCTGTTGATCTGTTAAAGAACGGGGTTAGACTAGATGACCTCTGAGTTCCCTTCCAGCTCTTAAATCTACAATCCTATATAAAGGACCAGCTTGTGGCTAGATTGAACCACTTCAGCTATGGCTAGCTGAGTATCTGGGTTTTTGAGTTCTTTCCCAGAAAGCAATGTTATCAAAATCTACTCCCTCAAGAACTGATGAAACACTGGCCTATTGCCTCCCTCTGTGTCAAGGAAGCAACAAATTATGTAAACCTGCTGCTTCTTGATTGCATATAACACAGGACTGTAGTATTGAGTCATAAATCATCCTGGACTTCAGTATCGAGGCTCCATTTTTTTCAGTGTGTTTGCACCAAAGCTTGAATTTCACCTGACTTAGTACCACCAGACCTAGGCTCCCTAGGACCAACCCCAGTGAAGAGCCTTGCAGTAACCATACTAATCAATAATATTACATAAAAACATTTTTTTTATAAATGCGTATTGTTGGTGTTTGCTGAGAAAGGCCATATCTACTCTAGGCACTTAGTTCCTATAGGACCAAGCCCTCTTCCTAGATAAATCAGTCTTAGTGGCAGCCATTATTCGTTACTCCCTGTGCCACACCAACCTCTCTCCCCAAGAAAATGAGGATTATCTTGATGCTCTGTCCTGCCAACAGACACACAGTTCCTTTGAGACTATGCTGCTTAATAAATCTTCGTTTATGTATTAGCAGTTATAATCCTCATTCCTTACTCAGCCAATTCCCTAGGACATTTCATTCAGCAACAGGACACAGAATTCTGTCCAGATTAGGAGGGTACCTGGCCTTTCATCTTTGTTCTATTGGTCATTCTGCCTTTTCTGCTGAGGCTAATAGAAACTTGCCTTCCTTTTGAATTCTTCATGGAAGGATGCCCAAGAACATGGAGTGGGGCGTATATGATGCATTGTTTTCCCTCACTAATTTCACACAGAGAGTGAGATTCTAATACCATCTACATTCCCCTCTTATACTTGGAACCCACAAAATCAGCATCAGTGTCATAGAGCTTATGCTTGAAATGCTATCTTGGCAATCATTATGTATGTGTATATCCCCTATTAATTTCTGGATGTGGCGAAGAATCGCATGCCCTTATAAATCTTTACATTAACAGGCACAGATTCTTCATTAATATATTCCAGAAGAAGGATGTACACAGGGAAAACAACATTGAAAGAAATTAGAATCCTGATCAATCCACTGATCAGTGAAAACCGATTGTGAAGCGCACCTCCCTCTTTTTGGAAGAGGGGGTGAACTACTGGTGCAGACTGCAGCATATGTTCCCAGATGTGGCCAATATGTTGATTTTTATTCCCTTAACTATACTTCTATTACTAAGCGGAAGGGAAGGGAAAGAAATAAGCATTTACATAGTACCTACTACATTCTAGGCACTGTACTAAGCACTTTACAAATATCATCTCATTTCTCACAAGGGAGGGGAGGAACTCATTGAGAAGTGACAGTGATAATTTTTTAATTAATAAAACATTTTTAAAGAGAAAAGAAAATAAATGCTACAGAGAAATACAATGTCTATATTGTCATAGTGCACCTATAGTACCTTTAGTCAGTGAATTTATAGGTGAATCCCTTAATTAGATTATGAATATAGCCTTTTTCTCAGGACCTCTTTTTCCAAACCGCCTTTTCACTTCAAACATACAAGATAAGAATATGTATTTAAATACGCCATTTAGCTTTGTCATCATCATCCTAATGATCCCAGATCAGTGATCATGACGTACTCAGCATCCTGGACACATCGTGGGTGTTCATATCAGTAGCTCATCATGTACTGTACCGTTCCTCTCATCTAGCGTGTTTACACCAGGCTTACCATGCCCTTTTCTGTCATTAGCCTCTATAGATCAGTTATGAACATTCTCACTGGCATCCCCATAGTAAGAAGTTCTTTCTTTGCCCTAGGCCTGACCCATAGCATATTGGGTACCCTAAGCACTAAGCCAGATTGCTGTACCTCTCTCTCCAAAGCAGAATTATGGAGTTAAGAAATGAAAAAGCAAAGGGGAAAGAAAAAAGATATTTTTAAATAGAAAATAAAGACAGAATTTGAAAGGAAGTACAAGTAAAAGTATGTAGCAGTAATCACAGAGTCTCAGAGTTAAGGTCCCAGAAGCCACTTAATCCAAACTATTCTTGACACTCCCCACACATGTATCTACCACAAATGGACATCTTATCTTTGCTGTAAGACTGCTAGTCAGGGAAACCCATTACCTCCTGAGGCAGCACATTCTTGTTTGGAATAGCTAGTTGTTAGGGAATATCGTGAGTTCAAAGATAGAAGAGGCTACTGTGGACTGGAGTAGTCAAAGAAGATTTCATGAAGTGAAGCATGTAGGAATTTAACAGAGTCTTGAAGGATGGAGTAGGATTCAAATAGGGTAGTAGGAATGACATATCAGACTGGAGGGATAGCATATGCAAGGAAACAGGTAGGAATGTACAGGCATGGTAGAGAAACAGTGAAAAGATCTGTCTGACAGTATATGTAATACAGCAGTAGGTTAAGTTTACAAAGGTCTACTTAGGGGCAGCTAGGTGGCGCAGTGGATAAGAGCTTGGGGCCTGGAGTCAGGAGGACCTGAGTTCAGATGTGGCCTCAGACCAGACACTTGACACTTACTAGCTGTGTGACCCTGGGCAAGTAACGTAACCCCAACTGCCAAAACAAAAACAAACATACAAAGGTCTGCCATTCAGTGTACTATATGATATTGCCTCCTTGTGCAATTAGTGCATTCCTTATCCCATTTGCTCTGTGCAAGATTTGTGATTATATGCATGCAAGGAAATAGGATATTTGCTAAGTGATGATTCTTCTTTTCCAATAGAAAATTTCAGAATTTGCTTTTATATTTCTTAACCCCCAAAGATTTTCCTAAAATTGCTATGATGTCTTCAGTCATGTAGGGTCAAGAAGTAGTTCACTGTGCTAAAATTTAATTTCAATTTAAGTGAGTTACTTATTTTTATTTGTGTGCCACTTATCCTTTGATTTTAGTATGCTACTTTTAAATTATCTGGGCAAAATTGGCACCAAAACCCCTTTGATGGCAGCTGCGACATTTTCTGTTGGCTGGAATACTTTTGCTTGTTCAGAGTCATTGGAGAAACCACTTAACTGGCTGCTTTTTAACTACTATTTGACAACCTGTCTACAGTCATCTGTTAACAAGTGAGTCATCACTTCAAAGTCTTTCAGAAAGCAAAAAAAAATGTTCTGATGTGATATTGTAAGTCTTCTGATTTTCAATTTAAAGTGTCTTAAGTCACTTCCTGTTAATAAGTTAGGGTTTAGGTATTTATATAGGCTTGATAATTATCCTCCCTGTGCACTTAAATAGTACACCAGACTCTGAAACATCACTCCAACATTGTAGTGAATTTCGAGTCATTTACTTTTAAGAATTTTTAGTCCTTGTATTTTTTACAGTACTCAAATATTGTTTTTGTCATTCTGTATACATTTATATATGTATATTTTTTCTACTAAGTTTAACTTTGATTTATATTTTAAGCCAAATGAGCACAATTTGTTTTTCTAAAGGATCAAAGTTTTGCTCTTTAAATCACAGAATGTTAGAACCACAGGGACCTTAGAAACTATTATGTTGGGGGGCAGCTAGGTGGCACCAGTGGATAGAGCACTGGCCCTGGAGTCAGGAGGACCTGAGTTCAGACCAGACACTTGACACTTAGTAGCTGTGTGACCCTGGGCAAGTCACTTAACCCCAATTGCCTTTAAAAAAAAAAGAAGAAGAAGAAAGGAAAAAGAACTATTATGTCCAGATTTTTAAATTTTACAGATAGAGAAAACAAGGCTCAGAGAGTTATCTTCAGTCACAAAATAAAGCCAGTTCTTATCTTTATTAAGAGAAGTACCTGCTGAAAACTATAACTACCTAAAAACTTGATCTTAACTATTAAAATAAGCTTATCTCACTGAAAGGCTGGCAAAAAGTTCTTTTGCAGTTAGTACTAATGGCTGATTAAATAACCAAGATATAGAACACAGCTAGCCAGAAATAATTTGAAAGTTGATTGGTTAAGGAAAAAACAAATGTATTTATTTTAGTACTTATTCTCCAGTGAGGCTATCATCATGTTGATGTGAGTACTCACTCCCGTTACCCAAATTACAGTCTATCCATGCCTTGCGTTACTGTGAGACTTTTGTCCAAATGAGTGTCCTTTAAAGGGGATCTCTGCCACATGGTGGAGGCTTTCCTGTACGTCTTTTATCAGTCTGGATGGTGTTATTCCTGCCTTTTGTTACTTGACAGGCCCACTTCTTTTCTGGCCTTAATTTCTCAGATATCTTTTATATCAGTTTTTGCATGTAGTTTATTGTTGGTAACATTCTGCAGTTTGCCTATGCCCATTGTACATACTTAGCGCTTTAAATTATTTAAGTTTTTCAGATTCATAATATAAATGTTCTTAGCTCATAATTATATAATTAAATAGAATGTATGCAAAGAGTTGAATTCTGTTTTCATCTTTGGTAATTCTTTGACATATTCTGTAGGTTTAAAATGTTAACATTTTCTTGCTCAGCCAGTTATAAATAATAATAGTATTTTAGTTGAGGTGCAAGATGGGAATGGTCTTAATTTTTTTTTTCAATTATTTGTTTCTAGGCATCGACATATGTTTGTGAAACAAGTTGATATGGATCTTGTCATGAAGGTATGAGAAACCTTATGTCAATTTTATTTAATGTTTTGATTTTAAAAATTAGGTGTCATTTATTTGATTTCTATTTCTTCAGGCAAAATCTGTCAGAGAGTTTGATAAACGATTCACATCAGTTATGTTTGGATACCGTTCCATTGATGATTATTACACTGATGCCAGTCCATATCGTAGGTTGAAGTCAGTAGGAATTCCTGTGCTTTGCCTAAATTCTGTGGATGATGTATTCTCTCCCCATCATGGTGAGTTTAATTTCTTTTTTTCTTTTTTTTGGGGGGGGGTTGAGGCAATCAGGGTTAAGTGACTTGCCCAAGGTCACACAGCTATTAAGTGTGAAGTGTCTGAGGCTATATTTGAACTCAGGTCTTCCTGACTCCAAGGCCAGAGCCTCTATTCACTGTGCCACCTAGGTGCCCCATGTGAGTTTAATTTCTTTTAAGATATGTCTAGGTATAAGTGAACTATCTTCAAAATATTCTTAGTTTTAAGAAAATAAGTAAATGATGACATCACAATAATTCTAAAACATTTTGGTGTTTTGAATGTATTATACATAAGAACATTATGGTAAATAGGAACCAGATAGATCCAATAAAGCATATCAGTGTTGACTGCTCCGTTTTTCTTTTAGATGTTATCATTTTGTTAAACCTCTGTTGTGTTCAGTATGAGTGGTCAAGGGAAAGATATAGCCTTTGATGTTTTTGCCTATTTGCATTTTATTGCAATTTCTTCCTTGAAAAATACACTGTTCTTTGAGCTGATTATATTGCACTTGTATAGTATCTTGGCACAGAGTGTCTCTTGTCATAATGGATCTTTTCTATACAAGATTCCTTTCTGTAAGTTTTTTTGCCCTTTCTGTTTAACTAAGGAAGGAATCTTAAGGCATCCGAAGCAGGATAACATTAAATACCTTTTAAATATTAGAAGGTCATGCATTTGAACTATAAAAATAAGATTAGAAGGAAACATTCCTAGGTTTATGGGGGGTTTTTTGTATGAGAACAGCGTAAGAAGGAATTCTGCCAAAAAACTAATTCTTCTGTAGATGAAAAAGCTTAAAAAGTTATGTAACTGAGAGGAAAATTTATTTAAATATTTTGTACAAGAAACAAAAATCCATTTTCTCTTTCTCATCTCTCTTTGCTCTTATCTCTGTCTTTTAAATCAAGGAGCTTAGAAATCAGATGCAAAATTTAAACATGTGTAGAACACATAGAATGTCCCCAAAGTTTTAGTGCAGTTTTAAGCTATTAAAACTTAAAGCTTTATATATGATTGTATTTATAGATTGAAGCACTATAGACTATGTGTACCATAAAGTGATTTGGAGTAATTATAGTGCCATAATAGTTACTATCTAAAATAATTTCTTGAGTGTTTCAAGTTCCACAAAACACTTTCCCCTTAGCAATTGACACCAAAAATTTAAAACTCTCTCAAAATTCAGATATTTGTATTTATTATTAGTTTATAATTATAAAATAGAATTTTTGTTGGGAAGATCTGATCCTTTGTCACAAATTGGAAAAGCAGGACTGGAAACTTTAAGCTATTGAGTATTCTTTTACTCCCTGTGATTCAGTCAAACAAAACCATGTCCTTCAAATGTTTGTCCAAATTAATTTGTTTTTCATAGCAATAAAGAGATTAAGCAACCTTCTTAGTATTTCCTCCACTGTTTCAATGTTTTGCTAATGCTCTTATCAATATAAATTTATCAGTATTTAGCCTAAACTTAATTTAGTTTAGAAGTTTGAAACTATTAACCCTCTTATTCCAATAGGCCTTGTAAATAGTCTTTGTCAGCCTGTTTTTCTTGGGCAGAAGTAAGGAGAACTGAAGTTTCAGTGTGGTCATTTTGAGTATGATGAACAGAAGAACTTTGGAATGATTAGAGATATCCAGAAGTGGAATGGGTTGCCTTGAGAGATTATAGGTTCCTCTTACCTGGAAATGTTCAAGCAAAAGCAGGATGACATGACTACTTTTAGGGTATATTAGAATGGAGATTTTTTTTTTCTAATAGACTACTGATGTCCCTTCTACCTTTGAAAGGTTGTGATTCTGTGATTTTCCTGATATTGTTGCAATTAGTTGCTTAAGAATTTTCTGCACATATCCTATCTTTGTGATCCTTACATCTCAGGATTTTTGAAATTATCTGTCTTCTTATCTGGATTTCTAACTTGTTTTCTCAAACATTAGGCATAGTTCACAAAATGTGGCCCTCCCCTTAGCTTCAAATATTGATGTAAAAGGCCTCTTCTCAGAAATGTAAAGCAGAAAAAAGTAGTGTTAGTAAATTGAAATTTGTTTGAAAAGTTAAGACATTCACATAGCTTGGTGCAGAGCCAAGACAATGGAGCAGCATGGAGGAAGTACAGTGAGCTCCACCTCCAAACTCCTCCAAACAAATCTAGAAAATGCAAGAGACTGAATCCTGATCAAGATATCCAAGAAAATTATCAGAGTAGGAAGACAGACAGAAAGTTCTGCAAACCCCAGGTCTGGCCAGGAGTGTAATACCCCACAAAATATTGCAGAGCAAGGAGAGGTTGTGTATGTAGACAAGAAGGGGTCTCAGAGGGCCTTGAATCTCTAAAGCATAGGTTTCCAAAATGGCCTCTGGGGGGTGCTGGAATGATCTGGGGGGGTAGTAGGGTGCAATTGCAGGGCACTGAATAAAAATAAGGATGTAGTGGAAGCACAAGGAAAGAAGAGAAGAAAAGAAAATTTTGAAAAACTGTTCCTACGTGTTTCATCTGTTGTGTAACAGTGATTACATTATTTTCCAAATAAACACACAAAATGCAAGTTATAACCAATCAGTGGTCAAGTCCGCCTACAGGTCTTAACAAGCAAGTGTTGGCAGGCGAGTGTATTGCACATCGTTGAGAAATCCAGCATGCATTAGTGTGTGTAATATACGTGTAATGACTTGTTTACAATATAATACTATACAGCTACATGACACAATATTGCATCATTAGAATTTCAATGCAGGAAAAATCCACAAATTTATAATAAATTATTAAATTTAAGATGCCTCTCATTTTAAAAATTATATCTTATATTTTTTTTGAAATGGTACAAATTTATAAAATATATTAAAGGGTTAAACAAAGTAGATTTCCAAGGGGACACTGGGTAAATTTCTTTTAAAGGGGGTGGTAGGCCAAGTAAGTTTGGGAACCTCTGCTGTGTAGGATGCAGGAACAGGTACCAACCAGCATCTTTGTTACTCACTGTCCAGTTATGAGTCATAGATCTGGGGCAGATGGAGGAGGAGATATGCATCTAGAGGTGGACTCCAGTGTGAGGAGAGAATGTGGGCCCTAACCTGTATACTGAGCAAGGAGCAAGTTCATCAGCTGTGTGGCTTGGACCCCCAGCAGCAGAACAAAGTCTTAGTCCAGCTTCTAACTCAATTTCATCTGAACTGGTTGAAGGACAAAAGAATACACCCACAGAGTTAAGTATAGAAATATATTTCTTTCAATAGGGAAATAGAGGAGAAAGGAGTGAAGGGAAAGGAGGAATTAGAAGGAGACGTAGGTTGCCTAGTGGATAGAGTACTAAACCTGGAGTCAGGAAGACTCATCTTCTGAGTTCAAATCTAGCATGAGACTGTGTGACCCTAGGCAAGTCACTTAACCATGTTTGCCTTAGTTCCTCATCTGTAAAATAAATTGGAAAAGGAAATGACAAACCACTCCAGTATCTTTGCCAAGAAAATCTGAAATGGGGTTACAAAGAGTCAGATGTGACTGAAAAATTACAGAACAAAAGAAAGAGAGTAGATCAAGGGAAGGATTAGTTCTAGGCAATACAAGCTCTAAGAATGTGCAAAAATATTTTTAGCTTTTTTTGAGGTGGCAAAGAATTAGAATTTGAGAAAATGCCCATCAAATGGGGAATGAATGGTTGGACAAGTTATGGTATATAAGTATGATGGCATACTGTTGTGCTCTAAGAAATGATGAAGGAGGCAATGCTGATGAAGTGAACAGAACCAGGAGAATAATTTATACAATTTTTACAGTATTGCAAAGACAAACAACTTTGAAAGAATTAGAAACTCTAATCAGTGTAATGACCTACCACAATTCTGGAGGACCAATGATGAAACGTGCTACTTATATCCTGAGAGGTAAAGGACAAAGAGTGCAGAATGAGACATTTGCAGGAGGACCTAAGTTCCAGTCTGGCCTCAGACACTTACTTGCTGTGTGACCCTGGGCAAGTCACTTAACCCCAACTGCCTTGCCAAAAACAAAACAAAAAGCAGAATGAGACATGTATATGTGTACATAAATGACACACACATATATGTGTGTATATACACACATTTACATATTATATGTCTGTGAATTTTTTTTGCTTGACTATACATGTTAATTTTTTCTTTCTTTACCTGTTGGGGGGAGAAGACAAATTTTTGCTGATTGAAAAAAGTTAATTAAAAAAGATTTAAAAGTTAATATACTGCTCAGCTTTCTTTAAGTCCCCTTCCACCTCCTCCAGGTACATTTCTCCACATAACTATTTGGAATTAGCCTGTTGATTCCAAGAAACTTTAGTTTTTTCAACAGGAAAATGTGCTATGCATGCTTTACTATTAATAATGTATGTAGAACCATTTAATTAGCTTGAACTTTAACTCTCAATGAAGTCAGATTTTTAAAGAATAGTAAAATAATATGTATGTAGTTAAATTATATTAATTATTTAGCCTTAAGAATATAATTTATGCTGGGCTAATCAAATTTGTAGTAGCCAGTTAATACATATATCCTTGGGGCAGCTGGGTGGCACAGTGGATAGAGCACCAGCCCTGGGGTCAGGAGGATCTGAGTTCAAATTTGGCCTCAGCACTTGACACTTACTAGCTGTATGACTCTGGGCAAGTCACTTAACCTCATTGTCCCCCAGAACAAAACAAAACAAAAATACATGTATCCTTAACTATATGATTTATGTTAAGAATAATTGACTAGAAACTAGTACAAGCCAACAATGGAGTTAGTAACAGGTTACGTTTATGTAAGACTTGAAGGTTTTCAAAGCCTTTTACTCACAACCACAGTGTGAGGGAGTCGTAGAACAAACTTAGTATAATTACCTGAAGTAATGTCAAAGTGTCAAGAACAATAGGTTTTAAAAAAAGAACAATCTGTTTAGAGTTTGAGTTCCTGAATTTAAGTATGGGCTGTGCTAACTTATTAATAATTAGGGGTGGGGGGTAGAAAGAGGAGTGTTGGAATTGGTCACATTGCTAGTAAGGAGCAGAGTTTTGTACTTACTTTCCCCAGTTGTAAAATATGAGATGATTTCTAAGTTTCCTTCTACTTGAAATCCTATTAGGCCCTGAGGAGTAAGTGACTTACCCCTGGCTGTATAATGAGCCAGTGCTAGAAATGACATTCAGATGTAGGCCTCTGCCTCCCTGTTTAGTGCTCTTGGTGCACTGTACCACATGCCAAAGGAAGAGTTGACAGTTACCTTACTCAGATTCCTCAGAGGTCACAAGGTAGCATGTTTCATTTAGTCCTTTGGAATTACAGTTGCTCATTATGCTCATCATTTTAAGTCTTTCAGAGTTGCATATCTTTAATATATATGTGTGTGTATATATATATATACATATATATGTATATGTATATGTGTGTATATATGTGTGTGTATGTATGTATATATGTATGTGTGTGTGTGTGTGTGTGTGTGTGTGTGTGTATATGTATATATATGTGTGTATATATATGTGTGTGTGTGTATATATATATATATATATATATATTGAACTCAGGCCCTCCTGCTTCCAGGGCTGGTGCTCTATCCACTGTGCCACCAAACTGCCCCTGTCTTTACAATATTGTATAAATTGTTTGCTTCACTCTGTGTTAGGTCATACAAGACTTTCCAGGTTTCTCTGAAACTATCCCCTTCATCATTTCTTACAGCACAACAGTTTTCTATCACATCAGTATACCATAACTTATTCAACCATTCATTTCCCAATTGATAGACAACCCCTCAGATTCTAATTCTTTGCTACCCCAAAAAAAGCTGTGAATATTTTTAGATATCTTTAAGAGTTTATTTTGCCTGAGCTAATAGTACCTTTAATCTACCCTCCCTCTAATTCCCCCTTCTCCCTTCACTTCTTTTCCTCCTGTTGAAATAAATTACCAAACTCAGTTCTGTCTGTAATTCTTTCCTCCTTTGACTTGTTAAGATGAGAGTGAGGTTCAAGTGTCAGCTACCCCTCTCCTTTCCATCCTTGTTTGTATAGACTTCTACTTGTGTGCCCCAATTATGTGAGTTAATTTTCCCTAATTTTCCTTTCCCTTCTAAACCCCAAATATTCCTCTTCCTTTCCCTTTCCATTTCTGTTTTTTAAAATCATCATGACATTTACAGACATAATAGAACTACTCTCTGGTCTTCTATCTAACTAGATTCTCTATGTGACTTCTGTGATAGTGTTTTAAAGGGGACACAAGTATCATCTCCCTGATATCAGAATGTAAAGTAGTATATCCTTGTTTAGTCCCTTATAATTATTTGCTTGTTTACTTTATGTGTTTACACTTCAGAGTTTCTACATAGCTCTGATCTTTTCATCAGAAATGCTGGATCAGCCCCAGTCTAGGAGCCAGGAGCTCAGAGCTAGGAAGCTCTGCTGGTTCAGAGTGATAGACCTATAAGTTTTCCATTAGCCCGGATTCCTGTTCTCATTATTCTCTTGCAGACTTTACACTGGACTAGAAACTAGAAATGAGAGCCTGCTGTGCTCCTGAAGTCAAAGCCATACAGCTCTTACTTGGTTTAGACTCACTCCTTTATTACATAGGTTAGCGCCCATGACTGCTCTTTACTCTGGAATTCCCCCCTATGCAAATGGCTCTTCCTCCTATCACCCTAGATCTGTGACCTGGAACTGGGGAGTAGGCAGCAAAGCTGCCAGTTGGCACCTGTTATGGCATCTCATATGAGGTGCCCTGTTAAGGGTCTAGGGACCTGGTGCTCTGAGCAGCATGTTCCTGGCCAGACCTGCCCCTGCTGCCCATAACTCCCACCTTGTAAACAGATCTCTCTGTCTGTCTCTCTCTGCTGACCTGGGCTGAAAAGTGACTCACTGGATTTTTTTTTGAGGTCCCAATTTAGTCAGGTACATTTTCTAGATCTATTTGGGGGAGTTTTTTGTTTTGTTTTGTTTGTTTAAGGGGAAAGCTTGCTATACTTTTTCCTGCTACCCCACCATCTTGCCTTTGTTTCTCTCTTTCTAGTAAGTTTCATCCGGTTAGATTGGGTTCAGCATTCTGTCCTACAAGATATTTTTTAATCCAGCTTGTAAATTCTTTCTCCTAACTTTATATCGTCTGTACATTCAATAGCTAACTCATACATTCCTTACTCCAAGTGATGCACAAAAATGGCAAACAGCAGAGGACCAAGTGAACTCCTTAGATTCCTAAGATGACAGCTTTTTTGGGGGGAGGGGGCAAGGCAGTGGGGTTAAGTGACTTGCTCAGGGTCACACAGCTAGTAAGTGTCAAGTGTCTGAGGCCGCATTTGAACTCGGATCCTCTTGACTCCAGGACCGTTGCTTTATCCACTGCGCCACCTAGCTGCCCCCTAAGACATCTTCTTAAGCTGACATCAAACCACTGATGAATACTCTCTGAGTCTGTCCATTAAACCAGTTCCAAATCCATTATAACAATATTAATGCCTAGTCCACATCTCTCTAATCTTTTATGGAGAAAAATAGTACGAGATTGATAAATGTTTTGCTGAAATCTAGGCAAACTATCCTGATCCCCAGGTCCAGTGACTGTCAAAAAAGGAAATGAAGTTATAGAAGTTTGCCAGGAAACATAATCAAGCTGATTTAACACTCATCCCTTTTTTAAAAATTGAGACATTTGCCCTATTCTTCCCTTCTTCATCTGTCACATTCTTCCACTGTACACAGGTCAGGATACCCCTTTACCACTTTGTATCCTCCTTTGTTTTCACATTGAAACCCTTAAAAAATTAAAAAAAATTTTTTTAAAGAACTTCATTTTCCTTGGTAAGCCAGAGAATTAAGAGGCATTTCTTGAGCTCCTTTCCCCTGTCTTCTAGGTGGGACATCATTCCTCACTTTGAGGATAAATAATAGTCTCTTGATCAAGGCAAAAATACCTCTCTCATACATTATATGTAGGTCACTGCAGAATTCTCTCTGTTTTCTATAACTCCTGCAGGTGAGGCTGTGAGTCCTTTTTATTTCTGGCTGGTAGTTTCCTTAGAAAATTGCTACATCAAATTGTTTGGAGATTGTCCGTCTTCTCAACTCTTTAACACCTAGACAACTATACCCAACTTCTTTTTCCATTTGAGCTCTAATCAGAGACAATGTGACTTGGAAATCAGGAAACCTAAATTTGAAACCCATTTCAGACCCTCTTGGCTGTGTGATGATCATGGGCAAGTCATTGAACTCCTCTTTTCCTCAATTTCCTCATGCTATATGCAGATGATAATATTTATACTTCCTACCTCACAGCATTGTGGTAAGGAAAGCACTTTATGAACTTTAAAGCATCGTATAAGTGCGTGTTATTACTGTGTTTTGATGATATATTTTAATGGTAATGTATAATAATTATATTGAGTAAAAATGATAAAGGTACAGATTTTTCTAGGTATATGTGACCAGTTGGGAAAAGTTGGTAATGATACATTTTTTTTCTCTTTCTCTTTAGCTATCCCAATAGAAACAGCTAAACAAAATCCAAATGTTGCTTTGGTCCTTACATCTTATGGAGGCCATATTGGCTTTCTGGAGGGAATATGGCCAAGACAGTCCACTTACATGGATCGAGTCTTCAAGCAGTTTGTACAAGCCATAGTTGAGCACGGACATGAACTCTAGCTTGTAGGTGTATCTTGTCTAGACCACCATTTTAGCACAGTGGCAAGTTCTGACAAAGGCAGCTCAGCTTAGTGCACAAATTTTAACTACTGTATATAAAGCAAATATGCCAGCAAGAGGATAAAGAGATTTAGAATTATGTGCAAAAACTACTTTTTGAGGAAAAACTACTTTGTAGCAGGAAATGAAGTATATTAGATTCACTTATGTAGATCTTATTTTTAATATGCCTTACCAAGAATGACCTTAAATAAAGTAGCACTCTACATTCATTAAATTGCACTTAACCAAAACCATTGTGTAAGCAGATTTTAATTCCTCAGGGTTTTAATTTAGGTTAGCACTTTTTTTTAGGTTACCCAATTTAAATGATTTATTTCATAATATTCCAATAATTACTAAGATATTTTCAATGCTATTTGAGGTATGTTACATGTTGACACATTCCTAAGGGTACTTATATCTAATAATAAATGTGAAAATGAATTAAGAAGAAATGAAATACAGTATATTGTCTTACCTTTAAAAACAGATTACGACAGTATTAAACTGACTTCTGTACTTGTTACTTTATTCTGTGAGAGTTACTAAATTAGGGCTGGCTTCAGTTTTATAATGATTATTATTTTTATTTACATGATTATTTTTAAATAGTGTATGTACATATGTCTATTAAAATAAATTCTTCCATTTTGAACTATTTACTATGTGGGTTTCCTAATTATCTGACAACAATAAAGGAAAAATAAAGTGTTTTAGTGAGAACTATGATATATATAGATATAGATATAGATAGATAGATATATGAGAACTTAATTTGAGTGGAAATCAGTATGAAAGTCCAAAAGATTTTTCTTTTTAGTTTTCCTACTCCCAGAATACTTTGCCCCTTATTCAGATATTTCTTCCTCTTACCTTCTTTTTCACCTGTTTGCATGTGTATTCTGTACTTTACATTTATCTTTATCACTAACTTTCCTCCTAAAACCTCCCTACCCCCTACCTTCCCTATTATTATAGAGGGTAGCACCCATCATCCAGTTCCTCAGACTTACAATCTAGGAGTCATCCTGACCTCCTCACTATCTCTCACCCCACCCCACTCCCCAATGTCTAAGCTGTTGTCAAAGCCCATCCATTTCACCTTTGCAACTTCTCTTGAATCTGGCCCCCTTCTCTCTTCTGACCCTGTCACCACTGGTGTAGGTCCTCATCACCTCATGCCTTGGACTATTGTCATTAACTCCAGTGACTTCCTGTTGCCTCCAGGATCAAGTTCAAAATGCTCTGTTTGGCATTCATAGCCCTTCATAACCTAGTCAGGTTGTCATGGGAAGGTAAGAAGATGGAGTTGAGCTGATTAAGACCATTTTTAAAAATTAAAAAATATATATAATAAAATAAAGCAACACATTGATCACATCTTAAATTGCATGCCTCATTCTACCCTTTATAGTCTGTCATTTCTCTGATAGATTTTCTTCTTTCTTTTTTTCTTCTTTTTCCTTCCCCTCCACCTCCCCTTCCTTCTCCACTTTATCCTTCTTCCCCTTTCTTCTCCTTTTCCTCCTTTTCCACTTCTGTCCATTTGGGGAGTCATACCCTCACATGTGGGTGGGTGCTTTGTCCAAAGGAATACAAATTTTGACTGCTTACACTGGGATTAGATTTTTTTTTCTATCACTGTTTTTGTTTTTTCCCGTGAAACTAGGACAGTAACCCTTTTGTTCTTGTAGTTTTCATTTAGGATTTCTTGAAACATAACTCTAGAAAACCAGGCTTTGTTAAAGTCCATTATTATTCAAATGAGGCTGCTTGACTATTCCTTAGACCCAAATCACTCTGGCTTTCACTGACTGGCCAATAACAGGTACCAGCCCAAATCTCACTCACTGAGTTTTCAGGGCTCAGAGTGAAGGTAAACAGCAACTGTTCCTGTTCTGTCCAGAAACTGAGATCTTCCCCTCCCAGACTGATTCTTTTGTGGAGGCAAACTAGGCCATCTTTTGCCTCTATTCTCACCTTGCCTTTAATTATTACTGAATGGGCATTGCCTCAGACAAACTGAGACCTGGAAAAGACCTTAGCTTAAAAGAGCCACTGCATCTGGGGCCATAGCTAGTAGCCTTGACCTAGTCTTGCCACTGGACTCCAAGCTGACTCTGGAGGAGAAAGTGAGGCTGATGACTTTGCACAGTTCTGCGTCACTTAACTCCAATTCACTTGCAAGTCAAGACTTCACCCTCCTGATGTCCTCTTCAAGAATGAAGGGCAAACAACAGTAATAGGTCTCTGATACTTCTCTGACATGCCAAAGAGATCTCTCCTGTTCATTGTCTTACTTTTAGCAGCATGTACATGGATGGTTACAGGATAAGCATTAACACCACATCACTAAAAAGTGGAAGGAGGGACGAGTGTATATGTATGTTATATTTCTAAGTAGTTTATTGAAGGGCATATTTGGAAAGATATGTTGAAGCCAGGTTGCAAAAGACTTTAAAATTTAAATACAGGGTAATAAGGAGCCACTAGAATTTACTCAGTAGAGGAGTAGCTTGGTCAGCCTTGCACTTACGGAAAATCATTTTGGCAGCAGTATGTAGGATGTGCTGAATTGAGGAAACACATGAGGCAGGAAGACTAATTAGGAGGTTGTCAAGAAAATCTAGGTGAGAAGTAATGAAGTCCTGAACTAAGGTGGTAGCTATGTAAGTAAACAAGTCTGATGCAAGACAGAATATAGAGATAGAAATGGCAAGATTTAGCAATGAGGAGTCAAAGATACTGTGGAGGTTACAAACTGGGAGAACTAGAAAAATAGTGGTGCCTTTGACAGAAATAGGAAAATGGGAGGGTTTAGGGATAAAAAGAATGGGTTCTGCTTTGGACATGTTGAGTTTGAGATATCTCAGGACCTTCAATTTGAAATATTCTATGGGCTCTGAATGGTGGGATTGAAGCAAGCTCAGGACAGACACTCAGGCTAGATATGCAAATCTAGGGGTCTCTGGCATCTACTTGATAGTTAAATTCATGGAAGCTGATGAGGTTACTGAGAGTATAGAGGTAGAGAAAAAGAGGGCCTAGAAGAGAACCTTACTTAATCCTCCAGTTCGAGGGTGTGATAAGGATGATGAGCCAGCAAAAGTCATAGAGTAAAAGGAGCAGTTGCATAGGAAGAGAACCAGGAGACAGAAGTGTCATGAAAATGGAGGGTAGAGCATCTGGGAGAAGAAGATGGTCAAATACAGTTAAGTGGGTTGAGAAGGATGAAGAAAAGGCCATCAGATTTGGCAATATAAGAGACTTGGTAACTTTGGAAAGAGTAGATCCAATTGAGTGACAGATTTGGAAGTCAGATACAAAAAGCTGAGGAGAGGAAGTGGGGACATTATGTTGATAGCTTTTCCTAGGAGTTTGCTAAGAAAAGGAGAGACAGAGGATGATAAATTGAGGAGATGGTTAGGATGGAGGTTTTTAAGGGTGAAAACCTAGACATGTTTGAAAGCTATAGGCAGGAAAAGGCTGGAGATCTAAGATGGGAGATAATTGCAGTTGCAATATACCAGAGAAGGTGGGAAGGGAATAGGATACCCTTCACACAGAGGGGCTGACCTTGGCTTGAAGAAGGCCCCCTTTTTGGCAGAAACTGGAAGAAAGAATGAGAGAATGGGAGCTATCAAGTTTTGAGGTGAAGAGAATGGTAGAAAATGTTTAATGAATAGTAATAAATGATTATTGCTCAAGAAAAAGAGAGTTCACATCAAATATACTTAATTTTCCCTGTAAAGTTAAGAGGCAAGTTCCTTAGTTAATAGGGGTAAGAGGAAGGTGTGGGAAAATTAAAGGAGGGAGTGAAATAGGGAATCAATTGGGGGAAATAAAAGGACTACCTTCCTACAGTGAGGGCCCAGTTGTCAGCATAGTTGTGAGATTTCCTCTAGCTTTGTTAGCAGACAGTGAGGAGTGGAAAAGGAAGACAATGGGAGTAATCAAAGGCTGAGGTTTCACAAGAGATGACTGGCAATAGGACACCAGAAGATGAGCAGTTCATAGCTAGACAACAATTCATATCTGAAAAATATGAAGCTCTTTGTGGGCTGTAACCTCCACAATGTCAACAGTTAATGAGTGCCAAAGCTAATATGAGTCTAGGTATTTAAAGAGACACAGTGGGAGGTAATAGACTTGCTGTTACCTTGGTTAGACCACATTTGGAGTATTATGTTCACTATGGGGTGTATATTGTAAGAAGGACATTAATAAGGAGAATGTCTATAGCAGGTAAGATGCAGAACTTGAAAAGTTAAGTTATATAAGGATTTGGTTGCAGGAATTATGGATGTTTAGCCTAAAAAAGAGAAGGCTTATAGGGGACATAATACCTATCTTCAAATACTCAAAAGGATGTCATGTTGAAAAGGGATGAAAGGATATTTGGGCCCCTAGGGCAGCATCAATAGAAGTTGCAGAAAGGTAGTTTTTGGTTCCATCTGAGGAAGGATATCCTAGAAGTCAGATGTCCCCAAGTACAAGAGGCTGCTTCTTCAAAAAAGAGGCGGGATGATCACTTCTCTGGTAAGCTGAGGAGGGGTTTCTTTTCTCTGACATTACCATACAACTCTCAGATCTTAAGAGCAGTTTAAAACAAAAATCTTCAAAACAGTGTGAAGCCTTGCTAAAGATACCAAATCTTTTAAAACTTTTCATATTTTAGAGAGAAATCTGGTTAGAATCTTTTCTTCTATAAATATATTTTTCTACCCTATGCAGAATGTTACTGCATTATCTTTTTATTAAAGCTTTTACTTCTTAATTTTACTTTTACTTTTAAGCAAATATCTTGCTTGTTAGGTGTTCACTGGAGCTTGTGTTTCTTCTTTTTCAACATATAAAGCTGTGAATTACTCAATAGTGTAATTCATCTCTATCTCCGACCTTGTGCCTTGGGAGACCTACTTCAAGCCATGTTTCTTGAATGTGGAAACTGCTTTGAAGATTATGTTATGGAAACTATATTTGAAATATTTTAAAAATCAAATTTAATAATCTTTATAGGAATTACCATTAAAAAACAAGTATCAACTGAATATTTATGGTAGTTTAATATTATAATTGCCTTATTTTTTGACTCAACATTAAGTAATTTGTTACTCAAGTTCTGTATACCTTAACCCTCTGAGAAACTATAAACCATCCTCGCACTTAGTTACAACTTTCTTTTGTCTTCCAGTTTAGTTTATAGAGCGAATATCAAGATTGATGTGATTCAGTTCCTCTAGTACTTAGTTCTCTTGCTGGTCAATGGACAAGGATCTCACATTTAGATGAACAACTAAGTTAAAGTTTATAGAATATTTAAAACAATGTAATGTCTCTACCCTCTGCCAACATTTCTAATACTCTACCACCACCACTGCAGAAGTAGAAGGGGGTAGCCAAAGAATTCATCACCTGTGGCCAGCCTGCTGCTGCTGAGCTTTTCAGTATTTAGCTGGGCTTTTGGGCTACTGCTAGGACCATACTTTCTGGACTTTCTGGTATAGGAGACCCTGTCTGAGCTTGCAGTCTGCTAGCAAAACCTTTGAGAATCCACAGTTACCTTCACACCATATTGCAGCATCAAGAATAGTACTTGGTAGCCATTATATAGAATGTCCCAAAAGTCTTGGTGGAGTTTTAAGCTACTAAAGTTATTGATATCTATATACATACATATATAGATACAGATGTAAATATGTGTTATTGAACTATATGTGTATACAGAAGTATCTGAGCTATATATACACATACATCTGTGTGTTGATATAAATATATATATCAGATGTTTCTAATCTATATGTGTGTATGTAGATAGATAACACATATAATAGAACAAATTATTTAATATTTGTTTTATAAGAGTATGAAAAGCTTTGGATAAAAAAAAAGTCTGAGCACACCTAGAATACTGTTACCAGCTCTAAGCTAGAAAATTTTGGGCCACACTATTAGCCCATTCTGTGCTTCACAGAGCATACAGATAAATTTGCCATTAGCTACACAGATAAGCCACATTTTGGATTTCCTTCCATCTGGTTCTTAGACCAAGTTATGGCCTTCTGAATTCATGGGACCCTAAGTGGTTTTTTTTTTCTGTCCATGCCTGTCTCAGTGGAGGCACTACAACCTAGCCTGTAAGAAAGGGATCAGGTCATTTTTCTAAACCATCAAGTTCCTTTCAAAAAGTTGTGAGACTACTATTGGGAATATAATTGAGACTCGGCAGTTAGTTTATATCCTCTAAGGGGAATATTCTTCAATTGCATCGCCTTTTTATAATTTAGAAATTAATACTAATACTCTCTGCAAAAAATTCTCCATTCCATTTGTATTGCTAAATAATTTGCTGATGGGCACTCACTTTGGTCAATGTCATGTTCCTAATCAAAATTTTGGAATCATTGTTAATATAGCTTATTCCATTTCTTTACAAAATGATATTTAGGGTAGGAAAAAATCTTTTCCCTTAATTTCACACTTTTGTGTTTCTGAAAGGAATAAAATTAAGAGCTGTTAAAGAAGCTACTTCAAAAATCATATGATCAAATGATTTGTTTTCGAAGTCTGAAGGTTAGGTGAAACTTTCTAAGAGGCATGTAGACTCCCATAAAGAAAACAGAGAAAAGATATGAGTTGATATTTATTAAATTCAAAATAACTAGAGAGATAGCTCTTCTCATTAATTCAGAAGGCTGAATCCTATACGGCTTTGCTCAATGGACCTTTAATAAGAAACACATTTCTGAAGGAGTATAATTGAAAATTACTGCTAAGATAATTTAATTCCTAGAATAACATTCAAACTTAATGGATATTAAAGCAAACACACAAACCAGTAGGCATTCAAGAAATGATTCAGATAGACATTCTGAGAATTTAACCTAACATGAATGATCTGAAAACAATAATTCCCAAAGCTATTTTGATTTAATATAAATGTGTCACCAATCATTAATTTTAATAGGAGAAAAGAACATTTTAAATTGCTACCAACATTTTCTTTAAAACTAAGAGCTTGTAGCCTCTGACAAAGAAAGGGAAGTCACAGCAAGTGTAAGGTTCTGTCATGCAGTATTGATACATTTTAGGACTGGACTCAATTGTTCACACCATTGGAACATTAATGTTTTTCAGAAAAAAATCTAAATATTTAGAGAAGCAGGAAGCTAAGGAGAATATTTTGTAGAACACAGAGGTAGGGTTAAATAAACAGAATTCTGGAATGCAAAACATGAGATAAATCTCTAGAAAAAAATGAGATAAACTCCTATAGAAAGACCAAAGGACCACAGGAATTGGGCGTGGTGAGCAGGCAGCCTACGAAGCAACAATAGTCATGTTTTATCTATTATTAATTTACTGTTGCACATATGAAAATAGCAAGGTTATTAAAAACTTAACTGTGATATAGACAACATTTTTCTACCTGTATATTTATTTAAAATTTCATAAATAAAATTTTTTTAAATCCCCAAATCCCAATACTCATCATTATGTTCTAAGGAAAGTTACCTACATGGACCTGCCCTTCCTCGTCCTCGTCGTCATCCTCGTCCTCGACCTCTTCCTGCAACTACAAATTCAAACCACAAATTAAATGTGCTTCTTTTGAATAAATCATTTAGAAAAGAACATACATACATACTGAGAAGATCTAAGGTATTTTAAAGTAATTAATTAAAAATATGATGAAATATTTTTGACAATGCTCTCTAGAGAACACAGTACATCACAAACAAATATACAGTATCCCAGACATCATAGTTCAGTGGATTAGAAGTAGAAATGCCTGTCTCTAGTCCTAGCTGCAAATAAATTAACTTCTCTTTGGGCCTTCATAGATTTCCTTAGCTGCAAAATGGTATTGATAATTTGTTCATTTCAAGGTGTTGCATGGATCCAGTGTAATCAGCAAAGGAGAAAATGCTTTGTAAATTATAAAAGTCCTGTACAAAGGTAAGGTATGATTTACTTTTCAGAAATTTTGTGGAACAAAATGTTGCCTCTGAAAATCACTGCACTCTTGCCAAGTAATAATGTTTAAAGGTGAATGGGATTCCAAACACAATAATATAAAGTCATTCTTAAAATATACTGTAGGTAGAAAATGTTAAGAGCAACAGGCCTGGAGTCAGGACAACCTGAGTTCAAATTCAGCTTTACACATTTGATCCTTTTATCAATTAATTGCTTTCTGCCTCAATTTCCTCATCTGTAAAACTGGGATAACAATAGCACTGGTCTCCCAGAGTTGTGAGAATAAAATGAGATAATAAACCTTTATTAAATGGCTATATAAATGCTAACTACTATTGCTATTATCATTGCACAAGGCAGCTCACTCTTTCTAGTTAGTTCTAATTGATGGAGAGTTCCTCCTTACATAGTATAAAATTTACTTCTCTGTAACTTAAAATTACTGGTCCTTGTTCTATCCTGGAATAGACATAGTAAGTCAAGTTCTTCTACATTCCAGTCTTTCAGATATTTGAAGGGAGCTACCATTTTCTTTCCTTCCCCTACTCCTCATCTCACCCCATATCTTCTGTTTTCTGGACTAAACATTTCTAATTCCTCTAACATTCTTAAAATAATGTGGTCTCCAGATCTTTCAACATTTTGGTCACCTTTCTCTGGAAATGATGCAATTTATCAGTGTCTTATTTTTAAAAGAGATGTCCAGAACTAAATGTAATACTCTAGCAAAGATTATACACCCTTAATCCCTGATTTCAAATCTGCTCTTATCTTGAGTTAATTCCACAGTCCTTCACCTTAATATCCCCTTGTTAGTTGTTTTTTTTTTCCCAAACTGACACTCACTGTTATAATATACAGTAGTTCCTATTTAAAATAACAACATTTACGTTTTGCTACATATTTTAATGTCATCTCCTTGCCCATCCCTCACAAAGAAAAATATGAGTTGTTATTGTTTTATTCACAGCATAAAATGTAATGCTACTGCAGTTAAATAATGTAGAATGTGAACTCCTTTTAGGGACGGTATCACTTTTGTATTTGTATCCCAGTCACACATGGGGTCAGAGATTAACAGCTGGATGAGATTCTTTTTACAAGCGAGGAAACTGAAGCCAAACCAGTCCACCCCAGTAGTAAACAACCATTGGAGGTGAAATCTGAATCCAAGTGCTTGGGTTGTGGAGTCAATATTATTTCCACTCCACCAACAGCAGCTACTTATAATCAATGCTGTTGAAAGATTAATCATAATGCAACAAGTGCAAAGTTCCTCTCATTGCCTGTCTTGATTAGCTTCTGGCTGCTGTCATGGGGGAACATTTCCCTTCAAAGACTCTTTCCCTATTTTCACAGGTAGTTCCTTTTCCTCACTGCATCTCAGACGATGCTAGTGCATAACTAATCTTTATTACAATCTGAGGCAATTTCTGAGTACAAACTACATCCAGCTCAGTTAGGTTACAAGTATGTAAAGCTTCCACTTCATCTTTCTTGGCAAACACTTAAAGCATTAAATAATCTTTTCCAGGCGTTTCTTGATTACATTTTTTTTTCATCATTGAATCCTGCCTTACTCTCATTGCCCTTCTCTGAAAGGCTATCCTGTTTTCACAACCATGCCAACAGGTACTCCCGCCCTCTGTGGGGTACCTGAGTTCTTTCCTGTCTGGGCTCCAATTCGAAAATGCTCTCCTTAAAATGGGGTACAGAAGTCTATCCTGCCCTACAGGAAAATAGAAGGGGAAGGGGATAAGAGAAGGGGAGAGAGATAGAAAAAAGGACAGACTAGGGGAAGGGACGTTCAGAATGCAAGCCATCTTGGGGTGGGGGGAGGGGGGAGATGGGGTGAAAATTTGGAACTCAAAAATTTGTGGAAGTGAATGTTGAAAACTAAAAAATAAATAAATTTATATTAAAAAAAAAAAAGAAAATGCTCTCCTTATTTATCATTTAACCAGGTCCCTTAATTGGTGTCACCTGGACTCTGATTAACCTTTCTACTGACACTCTTACTTCATTTAGTAGGGATAGGAAGAAAAATACCAACAGGTAAAGTAGCAAGGTGGAATGAAACAGGTATGTAGATGGAATCAAGTTACCCTCTCGTGGATATGAATATCCCCAGCTTCTCTCTTCTCTTTTATCCTTTACATAGCTAAGCAGTGTGGTGAACTGAGTACAGTACTGGATTTGAACTCAATTCAAAGCCTCCTTCAGACATTGACTAGCTGTGTGACCCTGGGCGCCTCAACTTCAGCTTCCTCATTTATAAAGTGGAGATGACAACAGCACCTGTCTCCCATAGTTGTGAGGATCAAATGAAACAACATGTATCATACATTATGTAAATACTTTTAAATTAATTTTTAACTAATGCTTTCATGTCTGGCTAGTTACCGTAGCCCCTTCTTCTACTCCTCTTTATTCTAAATTCTCTTATTTTTCCAGACTCCTAGTTTTGTTTTGTTGTTTTTTTTTTCTTGGAGGCATTTGAGGTTAAGTGACTTGCCCAGGGTCACACAGCTAGTGTCTGAGGCTATATTTGAACTCAGGTCCTCCTGACTCCAGGGCTGGTGCTCTAGCCACTGTGCCACCCACCTACCCCCAAACTCTTACTTTTTATCAAGGTTTTCAACCGCCTTTCTAAAAACTCTTTTAATTCTTTGCAACTCCAGCTCTATCACCATAAATTATTAGCTTATTTAAAAAAAACAACCTTTATTTATATTTTATTTTCTCAATTACATCTTAACAAAAATTTTTAATATTCGCTTGAAAAAAATTTGAGTTCTATATTCTTTTCCTCTCTTCCTCCCACCTTGAGAAGGCAAGCGATTTAATATAGATTATACATATACAATCATGCAAAATATTTCCACATTCACCGTGTTGCAAAAGAATACTTGGACTTAAAAAAAAATCAAGAATAATACAGATGATTCTGGAAAGATGGCAGAGTAGGTCAGAAAATTCCAAGCTCTCAAGATTTTCCCCCAGGAAAGAGATAAAATAGCACCTCAGGATGAACAAAATGAGGGTAAAAATAAATAAGAATGGGGCACAACAGGGGTCCTCCTGGGACAATCTGAGAAGATCGTGAGGAAAATCCCAGGACAAGGTTTGGTCCCAGTGAAGAGTAAACACCTCCAGGCTAGGGTCTCTTAAACAAGTGGCAAGCCCTGGGGTTGGCTGGGTTGGGGAGCCACCTCTGCCCCAGCCACAGGATTTTTTACCCCTGGGACAGTGAGGGGAGTTGGGCGTTTGAGTTGGGGAAGATGGAGGGAACCTCTGCTGACAATTAATGCCAGACCCAGTTGTGCTGGTGAATGGCTGGGGTGAGAAGGAACCAGCGCAGGCACTGTAAGCAGAAGCCGTGGGGTAGAATGCCCCGGCTGTGGCCCCTGGCCCCTCACAAGAGGCTGGGGGTTTGGCTTTGGTTCCAGGCTAATGGGCAGAACTGAAGATCTGGGGCAAGAGGCACCATCTGCCATGCCCCAGGACTGGAGATGATTGCAAAAATTAAGCTATTATTACAAAAGAAAAGAAGAGAAAAGAAAAGAAAAGAAAAGAAAAGAAAAGAAAAGAAAAGGAAAGAAAAGAAGAGAAGAGAAAAGAAAGGAAAAGAAAAGAAAAGAAAAGAAAAGAAAAGAAAAGAAAAGAAAAGAAAAGAAAAGAAAAGAAAAGAAAAGAAAAAGAGCACAGGCAAAGGAGAAAGAATCCAACCATAGAAAGTTACTATGGGAATAGAGAATACTGGGGTTCATCTTCAGAGGAAACTATTGAAGCAAAGAAACCCTCTCCTAACCCCAAAGAGTAACATCAAATGGTCACCTGTCCAAACAGAATTTATGGAAGAACTTAAAAAAGACTTTAAAAATCAAATGAGAAAGACTGAGGAAAAACTTAAAAAAAAAAAGAACAATCCAAGAAAAACAAGAAGATTATGAAAAGAAAGTGAACCAATTAGAAAAGGAGATTCAGAATCTAATGGAAGAACATGACACCTTGACAATCAGAACTGGGCAAGGGGAAGGCAGTTAAGTTATAAAAGATCAAGAAGTAATAAAACAAAATATAAAGAATGAAAAAATAGAAGAGAAAGTGAAACATCTTATAATAAAAACAACTGATCTGGAGAACAGATCAAGATGAGAAAACATAAGAATAATCAGACTACCTGAAAGCTATGATCAAAAAAAGAATATTGATACAATAATACAAGAAATAATTAAAGAAAACTGTCCTTAAACATTAGAAGAAAGTGGGAAAGTAGAAATAGAAAAAATCCATTGATCACCACTTGAATAGATCCTATGAGGAAAACACAACAAGAAAAAAACAATTTAAATATGACAGTGCCACAATTAGAATCATACAAGACCTTGCAGGGGAGACACTAAAGGACTGCAGGTCTTGGAACACTATATATTGAAGAGCAAAAGAACTGGGGTTCCAGCAGAAAATATCATACTCAGCAAGTTAAGCATAATCTGAATGAAAAAAAAAATGGGGAGGCAGCTAGGTGGCCCAGTGGATAGAACACTGGCCTTGGATTGAGGAGGACCTGAGTTCAAATCCAGCCTCAGACACATAACACTTACTAGCTATGTGACCCTGGGCAAATCACTTAACCCGATTGCTTATCCTTAAAAAAAAAAATGGACAACTGATCAACTGTCAGACTTTCCAGGACTTTGTTAAAAAACAAAAACAAAAAACAAAACAAAAAGGAACTTAATAAAAGATTTGACATATAAAAGCCAAGAGAAACATAAAGTACATACCAAAGACGGATTATAATAAGGACAGACCATTTACCTTTTATGTAAAATGTATGTTTAAGATTGTCATTAGCAACTGGGTAGTTTGTAAGAAAGACTGGGGTAGACCTTGAGTAGATGACTTCAAAAAGAGTAAAACTATCTAGGAACAGTAAAAAAAACCCCAGTTTTCTTATACAAACAAACAGTTATACAAATGAGGAGCAAGAGGAAGAACTGACATAGAGGAATTAGATGGGGGAGGGCTCTTAGTTCTGGTAACCTATTTTCATTGGGAATGGGTTCAAGAGGGAACTATATCTGTATCTATCTATCTATCTATCTATCTATCTATCTATCTATCTATCTATCTATCTATCTGTCTGTCTATCTATCTATATCTAGAAGAGTATAAACGTCTTCTACATTCAGAAGAAATACAACGGTAAGGATAAGGAAGGGATATTCAGAGGGGAGGGTTGTTAGGGATCTGTAAGGATGTAGAGGGCCACAGGCTGTTCATGAGGTCTCACTGATGAGCCAAGGCCCCTCTCGGGTGCTGATCTATGAGCAAAGGTCGCCTGGTTCGGTGCTCCATTATATGGATCTTTAACAATCTTTAACTCCCTTAGTTACTGTATGGTCATTAGCAGTTTATCTGTGATTGGAGTCAGATAAGTGCACAGGATGTGCATGCACTGTCCTTAGCACAGCATGAGCTCTACATCATTGTAACTTGATAAGAAGTTCCTGTTACTTTACTACTTAAGTGAATGCTTTGTTAAAATTAAACGGAGTTGCTTCCATCCTGCCTCCTGCCTCATCAATGCACATCGAGATAGAAGATCAAGCTGGTCTTGATTCATCGGGTGATTGGGAAATCCTAGGCCCTAGGTAGGCTCTGTAGCCGAGTGAACTAGTTGTGCACAACAGAGGGTGAGGTAATAGGTTAAAGGAGGGTACAGAAGGATGTTTAGATTTATGGGAATGAGAGGATGGGGAGGGATCCTTGGAGGGGCAGTAGGCCAAGTAATAGGAGGACAAGGTAGTGGGTAGAAGTAAAGTAGAGGAGTTAGGAGGGATAGGAAATGAGAGATATGCACAAATATAAAAACAAAAATCAGTGTAGAATTTGTTAGGGAAAGTGTATGTCTATATATGTATGCATGTATGTAGGTGTATATATGTACATGTATATGGATATATCTATATCTATCTATCTATATATATGGATATATCTATCTATCTCTAGTTAAAAAGAAGGAATGACAGAATGCTTGTGTCAGCAAGATAACCTTGAACAAGGCATGCATTTTAAAGGTAAAATAGGTGTGCCAACAGTAGGATATCTTTTTTTTTCATTCTAAGGGACTGACTTCCAATACACAGAATAAGGATTATAACAGAGTTGGCTATGTTAGGGGCATTGATCTGTGGGGACCTGTGTGCAGATATGGTTTGGGATCCTTTTCTCAGGTGTGAGTCATCCTTTAGTGGTATATCCATATAGATATAGATATAGATATAGATATAGATATAGATATAGATATAGATAGATATAGATATAGATATAGATATAGATATAGATAGATATAGACATAGATATCTATGTCTATATCTATATCAAAAATATACTTAACTGTAGCCTTCTGGGGGTAGGGAGAGGAAGGGGGAAAAAAAGAACAAAGTAAAAAGTGCACAGTAGAGAACAAAAGAAAACTTACAAGGAAGCAAAGAAAAGATGGATAGCTCTCAACACAATATGTAGTATTTATCATATGGGCTTTCTTGAAATGAAAATTTATTGCTATATATTTTGAATCCTCTCCTATGTTCTGCTGAGCTGATGACATGCTTTTTTCCCCCCTTTTCTTACTTTGTATTTAAGTTTCAATATTTAAGTTTATGATATGTTTCTTTTTCTTTTCTGTATTCTTCATGTGAGTTCTGGTGTTTGAGTCTAAAATTAAAAAAAAGAATAATAAAGAAAGTTTTAAAAAGTATGCTTTCATCTGCACTCAGATTCCATTAGTTCTTTCTCCGCAGGTGGAGAGCATTTTTCATTAGAAGTCCTTCAGAATTGAAAGAATCTTATCTAAATAATCTGTATTTGATAAGTGGGAAACTATGAGGATAGAATGTTCTTTATAGTTTGTTTTTGTTTAAATTATTTTTTTCTTTGTTACAAGAAAAGGTTTCAAGGTGAATTGAGGGAACTAGATCTGGAAATGACTGTGATGTAAAAATAAAAGGCATAAAATAAACACTTTTAAAATAAATTTATTTCCTGTCCCCACTCCTACCCCCCAAAAAAAACCTTACAAAGCTGAATTTGATGAATATTTACCTAGATCTAGTCAAGTAAATCACTCCAAATTTACCAGGATTATTGAATGTTTTCACCACAAACATGTAACAAGATGATGAAGAAAAGTACTCCTAGAAAAACACTCAAGTGAATTTTTTTTTCTCAATAGACATTCTACAGAGAGGTATAGATGCTGCATTATTCCTCAAAGCAGTACACAAAAGGGATCTGTAAACCCAGATGAGGTCCTAACAAGAAATTAGGGGAATCAATTAACTTCTTCTGAGGTAAGATACCATTTTGTTTATCAGTTACCTTTTTGTTCAGTTGTTTCAATGTGTCCAAACTTTTCATAACCCATTTGGGGTTTTCTTGGAAGAGGTACTGGAGTGGTTTGTCATTTCCTTCTCCAGCTCATTTTTACAAATGAGGAAACTGAGGCAAACATGATTAAGTGAATTTTTGAGGGTCACACAGCTAGTAAGTATCTGAGGCCCAATTTGAACTCAGCTCCTGCTGACTCCAGGTCTGGTACCCTATCCACTGTGTTTCTTAGCTGCCCCTTATGCCTTCCAATATTATTAAAATGCAGAGAATAATTTGCACAAAAAATCTTTAATGGCTATCAACAATACCTGTCAAATTTTAATCATTAACTTTAAACTTTTAGCCTACATCCTCTGTTGTCCTTATATCTGGGCTTGATCTAGAGCCTCTAACCAGAGGGAATTAAAAAAGATTTCTTTATCCACAACATATCTGCACAGGAGCACACATAGACTTGGAAGCCAAAGGAAAGATTTCTTAATACTTTTTAATGGAGCATGCTTTGATAATGTGAATCTGTGACCTCACCAATGTGGGTCCTTCTTCCAGTGGTATACCAAGCAACTCGTTCATGCTTTCTAGTACTGTGCTACTACCCTATCTTTCCCCATAAATCCTCCATAGGATGTCTACTCAGTGCACTTGGGGCCTTCCTCCAAATCTCTTAACATTGCCTGGATAGCAAACATAAATTATCCATCAGTTATCATTCACTCTACAACATGATTGGCCTATCTTGTCTTCTGAGCTCTCTGATGACATTTTTAATGTTGCTTTTCCTGAAAAATTGTTTGCTGGTAGCATGTTATAATTTGGTCATGCCTACCACATGCCTTTCCACTGTCTTTTGTGTGACCTGTAATTTTAATTCTAAAGACACTATGGTGTTCCATGACTTTGACATAGTAACAACATAAAAATACCAATGTTAAAAAGGTGACCCTTTGTTTCAGAAAGTTTGAGGTCATTAAAAACATTGTAGAGTTCATCAAAGCAAGACAACCCACTTTCCTCTTCCTTTCAATTCCAAGGCCAGCTGACTGTCCATCAAAGATTAAAAATATCTGTGTGTGTGTGTGTGTGTGTGTGTGTGTATATACACACACATATATATGTATGTATGTATGTATCTATGTATGTATATAACATATTAATAAAAGGGATCTAAGGATTGGCTAGGGAAGCTAAATGACACAGTAGATATAGCGCTAGGCCTGGAGTCAGGAAGACTCACCTTCCTAAGTTCAAATCAAGACTGACACTTACTACTAGCTGGGAGACTCTGACCAAATCACTTAATCTTGTTTGACTCAGTTTTCTCATCTGTAAAATGATCTTGAGAAGGAAATGGCAACTACTCCAGTATCTTTGCCAAGAAATCCCCAAATGGGGTCATAGAGAGTCAGACATGACTAAAACAAGTGAACAACAAAAAGGACTGGCTATTCATCAAAGATGAGACAAGAGGCATACTTCACTTGTTTTGTTTTATTTTTCTCTTGTGTTGATTGGATGTTTTTGGAATAATTATGGTTCTAATGAGGAACCTCTGCAACATTCCAAGGTATAAGGCAATCAGCACAACATAGGCAGTAATAACTAGCATTTATTTAGTACTTTTTGCAAAGTGCTTTCCAAAAATTAACTCATTTTATCCTTATAACAACCTTCATTATCCCCATTTTACCGTATTTTTTAGGCAGCTGGGGTTAAGTGACTTGCCCAGGGTCACAGCTAGTGTCAGGTGTTTGGTCTGAGGCCACATTTGAACTCAGGTCCTCCTGACTTCAGGGCTGGTGCTCTATCCACTACGCCACCTAGCTGCCCCTATTATCCCCATTTTAAAGATGAGGAAACTGAGGCTGGCTGACTTGCTCAGGGTCACATTGCTAGTTAGCCTTGGAAACTGAATTTGAATTCATCTTCCTCACTCCAAATCCAGTGCTTTACCCACAGTGCCATCTAGCCGCCAAAATGGGAATAGAAACATCTTGAGTACACACGGAATCCCTCTGCCATGTAAGATTCTGTGCTAGACAAAATGTTTAAGTACCTTTGAGCACATTTCTCCCTGTTTTACTATTTGTTTCACACCAGTAATCAGAGGATCATAAAAACAAAGTTGTCTCTGTTAACATCTTTCCAGGTATTTTGTGTGATTCTGATATATATAAGAAACACCTTGATGGAGGAGGGGCCTTAGAGTCTTTACAAATCAAATGCTTTTTAAAATAGTCAACAAATAATAATCACCATAGGATACTGAATTTCCTACATTTTAGTTCATTATGTGACAAAAGCTGTGATTTCCTATAGAATATCATTTGTAAAAGTCTTATTCCTTTCTCATACCTTTAACAAGGATGTGCCCTATGAAGAGAAGGGGAAAAAGAATAATCATTTATATAGTGCCTACTATGTGTCAGACACTGCTAAGTGCTAGGGATACAAAAGGAGACAAAAGACAGTCCCTGTCCTCAAGGAGCTTGAGCTCTAATGGGAGAGACAAAACATAAACAAGTTATATACAGGAATATTATTTCATTTGATCCTTAAAACATCCCTAGGAGATAGGTGCTATTATTATCCCTATTTTACAGATGAGGAAACTGAAACAAATAATGTGCTCAGGGCCACATAGCTGGTAAGTGTATGAGGCTACAATTGAACTCTGATTTTCCTGACTCCAGAACCAGTAATCTATTTACTGTACCACCAGCTGTCTCATAAAAATCTAGGAGCAGACTACCCTCATAAACATTTTAACTGGAAAAGTTGGTATTTATATTAATCAAGTTTTCATAACTGCCTGACTTAAGAAATATCAGTATTTATTCCACACCTTTCAACCCCTCAAGCACTTGGTGTTCTCCCCTCTTTCAAGTGTCCCTTTCAGCTTAGGCTTCTTCTGGGTCTGATTCAGCCATTCTTATCAGCACTGATTTCTTTAGTACCATTTCTTTTTTCTTATATAATACAATGAAATTTGTGATGGTAGAGTACAAATATGTTGATTACACTATTACTGATGGAGAATATAATTTCTAATAAAAAATTTGTCCAATCTTTTCTTGTTTTTCAACTTTCCAGTTTCATCTTTAAAAACCTTCAGGATGATAGGGCTTAAATAAGTCCTTGCCACATACTCTGAAAACCTGTTTTCCCTCCTAGTCCCTGGTTCTCATTGTTTAGAAAATTCTACTTTCCTCAATTCAATTCAACAAACAATGATTAAGAGTCAAATACTGAGATGGATGCTAGGAAGACAGAAGCAAAACAGTACCTGCCCTCAAGAAGAGTTCACACCTCCATACCTATGATTGTTGCATGCACCTGGGTTCCATTCTTCAATTCAATAGTTACTGTTTCATGACTCAATTTCCTCAAAAACCTGAAAATCTTAATACATAAAATGTAATCAAAGCACTACTCCACAACTGCAATGCACCAAGATAAGTCAACTATGGCCTATTTTTCTCCTCTACAAAACAATGATTGAAAAACTTTTCTTTGAATTGAGTGGCCTGAAAAAATCACTATTTGCATATGGAAGGCTCCGGGGAGTGGGAGGGATGCATGAGATCTATGTCAGAAACAGAAACTATCAAATTTTTTTTAAAGTGTGGCCTGTGAAGCAATTGATATCACAAACAGAAAACACAATTTTTTTTTAAAGAGTGGCTTATGACTAGTGTGAAAATAAATATGTTTAATAGGAATATGTACGTAAAGCCTACATCAGATTGCATGTGGTCTTGGGGGCAGGGGAAGAGGAGTGGGAGAAAATTTAAAACTCAAACGCTAAAAATAAATTAATTTAAAAAAGTAAAAAAAATACAAATTGTGGCTTGTGAAGCAACTGATGCCAGAAATAGAAACTATCAATAAGAACTTTTTTTTTAAAAAGAGTGGCTTTAGAAGCAAAAACCATAGTTGGAAGCAGCTTTGGTCTCGACGTCACTGTCCGCACGCGAACCTGCTGGGGGCGCTCGCTAGTAGCTGCGGGCTACTATAAAAACAGAGTAGAAGCACGGAAGGGTCACAGCACGAGGAGGTGTGATAGGACCACTGAATCCGCGAGCGGCGCTCCACAAACCGAGCCTTCAGTCGGCCTCCGGAAAGAGGCGAAGTCGGGAGAGGGGAGGGATCTAGTGATGCGAGCGCGAGCGCGAGCCCGGGGGAGGAAAGGCGCGGGCGCGAGCGCGAGCTCGGGGCGGGGATGGGGCGCGAGCCCACGGCTGCAGGACGGACCGTTGATTGAGACCCTGCAAGGCGGGTTTTTTCTAAGCTGGACCATATTGTGTGTCCACAGTCCGGGGACCTCTATTTACTTCACTTTGGTACTGGTTTTCACCTCACGACCTTCATCCACGCGGCGGCTTAGTCTTTATAAGCAACCCACTAAGTGAGGCGAAAGTGAACGACATGCCCCCAAACGCCCAGCCCACTGACCCGGAAGTAAATATCACGCGACCCTGGGCCCAAGCGGGACCTGTCTACCCCCGCCCGAGGGCAACGACTCAACTTATGGACTCTGAATCCTGGAAGAGGGAGTTTTACTTAAAACTTTTTTAAAAAAACTGATAGATTTTATTTAGACGCAGCTGAATCTTATCAACCCAGATACTCCAACAGCACCAGTTGAAATCAATTTAGAGACATTTTTAAGGCTTACTTTTAAATTTTAACTGACCTTGGAAAAAAAAGTTAAAACCAAAACCACCTCACCAAAATGGCAGACTAAGTGATTTGCCCAGAGTCACAGAGCGTGTATCAGAGCTGAGACTGGAATCCAAGTCTTCCTGGCTTCCAGGCCAAGTTTCTATCTAGTAGACCACATGAAACGAAATAATGAACAATCTCTCAAGTCATTAAATCACTCAAAACCCCAGTTTACTGATCGGTAACACAGGGACAAAAATAATTGTACCACCTACTTCACAGGGCTGTTGTGAAGAAAATGCTTTGCAAAACATAAGACTATATGTGTGTTGTAGTTCAGCTGAAATAACAGTATGGAGGCAGAAAAAAGCCAATGAGTTTACCTTCTAATGGGAGAGAGAATGTGTACATACATAGGTATATAAAAGATATATACAGAGTAGAAGAAAAGTACCTTAGAATAAGGAGTTCTTAATGTTGTTTGTTATAGATCTATTTTGTCAGTTTGGTAAAGACTCTGGGCCACCTTATCAGAATGTTTTAAAATGCATCAAATAAATACGTAAAATAGCAAAGGAAACCAAAGACTAGTGAAAAGAAAGATAATTTTTTCCCATCCAAATTAATGATGCCCCCTGAAATCTATAGGCCCTGGATTAAATAAATAGTCCTGCCTCAGAACATAGAGTAGGAGCAATATTCTAAGGCCCTACTCCACCCTGGTGAGGCTACTTTTCCCTAAAAGGTATTGAAAGTATTCTTGACACTTAATTGGCCCAGGGGACCAAAGTTTGAAAGCCAAGGGATGAGGAGTCAGGAACTCCTCACTTAGGCTTCTGAACTGTGGATCAGCAAGGCCAACTAAGGCAGAGAAGTTGTGTCCAACCTAATAAATGGATTTGGCAGAAAGGAGACCATGAATTCTGTTTTGGACATATTGAGTTTTGGACATATTCTGGGATATCTAGTTTGAAATATCCAGTAGGAAGTTAGTGATTCAGGACCAGAACCTGGGAGAAACTAGAGGTGGATGTGTACATCTGGGAAACATCCATATAATGGTAATAATTGAAATGATGAAGTAACCAAGTGACAAAATATATCAAGAAAATAGAAAAGGACCCAAGATGGAGCCTTGGGAGACTCTCAGTGGTTGTGATGTGGATGAAGATCCAATAAAGGGGACCACAGAGTAGACAGGGAAAGAATCAAGAGAACCGTTTCATAAAAACCCAGATAGGAGAATATCAAGGAAGAAAGGAAAGTATCCAAAAGTTTTAAATGCTGTAGAGAGGTCAAGAAGGAGGAGGCTTGGACAGGCCACTAGCATTTATGAGATCATTGGTAACTATTGTCTCCAAAAGAGAATAGTTTCAGTTGAGTGATGTCAGGAGCCAGATTACAGTGAGATTAGAAGAGTTGAGAGGGAGTAGAGTCACTAAATGTAGATGGGTTTTTTTTTTTAGTTTCGCTAAGGAGAGACACAGAATATTAACTGGTGAAGATGGTGGGATGGAGGATTTTTTGAGGATAGGGGAGACACGTATGTTTACAGATAACAGGGAAGAATATGGATATGGAGAGACTATAGATTTGGGAGAAAGTCACAGTGGGAACAATCTGCTGGGAAAGAAGAGAAGGGATGAGATCAAGGGTGCATGCTGAGGCTGTGTCAAGAAGGGCCAGCTCTTCATTAGACTGGAATGAGACAGGGTAAGAGGGTTGTGAGATAAGATGAGAAAAGAAGTGGAAGCTGTTGGTGAATGTCAGCGTTAAGGAAAGCTCCTTAGTTGTGAAGGCAGGGGGAGCAGAAATGTGGGGATCTTGAGAAGTTTTGGAAGTCATTGTTGGAAATGGGATAATCAGTTTAATAATAAATTAATTTTATATGATAAATAATATAAAATAAATAATATAATGAAACAAATAATAAAAAAATAAAAATGTTAGATAACAAATTTGTAGTAGACCCAGTAAGCAGTTTGTTGACTTCCTCCAACACCAATTAGCATATGAATAGGAATGGGTGCAGATGGTGGGAACAATTCAAGGCTGGAGTAGCAAAGTATGCTTGGCAACAGGACAAGGGAATAAAGTATAATAGAGAATAATTTGGAATTTAACCAGTTCACCGAGGAATTGGAATGGAGGAATCAGGTGCAGCAAGATGGGAGGGGTGATATAAATGCAGAAGTAAAGGGACTGAAGTTGATGAAAATAAAGAATAGAGTTAAGGGTAGTAATGAACAAGGAGAGATGGAATAATAAAAGATGACCAGATAAAGGAATTTCAAGATTTTGAACATGGAAGCATAACACTTGTGGAAGATGATGAGATGAAAGCTATGACCAACCCTCGTGTGTCGTTGGGAGTGGAGGGAATTGAAATAGCAAACTGGAAAGCTACAGTATTCGAGGGCACATCCTGTTTTTCAGAGCTAAGGCCCAGTAAGCAAGTTGTGCCCTGCGCTTTGTGTAACAATTCTTTTCACCCTCTGGATGAACTGTGCCACAGAAAAATTCCAGAATTGTTTTACACTAGCACCAGGTGACCCCCGAGCTTGGACAAGCACCCACAGGACCAATTTCCATTCATGAAGCCCTGCTATGAATCTTGTCTCATTGTTGCTGTTATCCCTCATTGTCAGGGCTATGAGCTCACTGCATAACCATTGCTACATGTATTGAGCTTTGCCCACACTAAAGTGGGTCTCCTTCTTCCAGTCTAGTTTCCATCCTCCAACAGAATAAAACAATTTTTGCTTATGACTGCTGTTGGCCCTATTTCTAAAATTTGTTTTTATTTCTTAGTTAACAGTGGTTGTGATAATCTGTGTGAGCTCTCTGGTATTTTTTTTTTTTGAGTTGCTAGCAGTTGCATAACTTGTGTGAGTCTTTGGTCATTTATTTTCAGAATTGACACATTAAAACCCTGTAATGTGAGGGAAGAATTATGAATGGAAAGGAAGACTGAGATAGGCATTGCACTCATTGTGAATGGAGGGAAAATGTCCTGGGGGGTCAGTAGATAAAGGTTACCAGTTTTTGGATTGGGTGATAAATTTGGATAGTGTGAAACTCAAAGAAGTTTCTGAAGGATAGCACTAGAGGGAGAGTGTGAAAGTAGCAATGGGTAGCAAGGACTGACTCCTGCTTGGACCAGAATTCTGGGTGTGAGAGAAAGTCCAACTAGCACTAGAAATGACTGCCAGGGATGCAATGTTACCCAGAGGTAACCAGGTGTGTCGGAAGATGGAAGGAATAAGTTTAAAATTAAAGAATGTTTGTTAAATATGGTGTAGGAATTCCAGAAGGTATATGGGCAGGGGCTAGCAGCTTTGGAATGGATATTGGGGGAGGAGTATGGTTGGGGTGTAGAGGAATAAGGGAGCAGACATCAAGGGTTGGGGAGGGGAATCAGTAACGTGGATTCAGCATTAGTGGGCCTGGTAGAATAAAAGGGAATGGGAGTATGCTAACCACTGGAGAACGAGTCTAGGCAGACAAATGGGATTGGAAGAGGTCCTCAGATAAAGGCATGTTATTTGCAGATTCTGCTGAGCCTCCTGGTAAATGGTGTTGATGTATACTGAGGGGACCTCCAAAAGCTTTTCACAACAGGCATGAGTAGGAAGTGATGTGTTCTAGGGTGTCCAGGAGCAAGTAACAAGGAACTAGAGAATATTGAGTAGGAAAGTGACAAGGTCAGACCTGGGCTTTAGAAAAATCATTTTGGTAGCTATGTGGAAGATGGATTAGAATGGATGGGGCTAGGTGTTAAAAGTCCAAAAAGTAGTTCACAATGCACGGATTACAATAAACTTTTTAACCACTAAGTTCCATATTGCCAACCTTTTCACAAAATATACACACATATATTTGTGTGTATATATGTATGTGTGTGTGTATATAAATATAAAAAACATTGCCCTCTAGTGGGATGATTCAGTAATACTACTGTGGTTTAATACAGTATCACACTTATTTACTCTATTAAATATTCATTACACTACATTTATGGTGTAGGATAAAATATTCATCTAAATTTTGAAAGAATTAATGGCCTATCACCCAACATGACTTCTAAAGGACCCACTGTGTATATTTTTCATTGTATAGCCTGTGAATTTTGTCTCCTTGGCTAATTTTTCTAATAAGAAATTAGTAAATTACTGAAAAGCAAAATACTCCTTTAAGTCAATGGTACAAACTCAAAGTGTTAATGAAGACCTGCACAACCAAAGGATTTTTCAGCAGCCCGCTAAAGATGTAGAGGATGTTTTCTTCTATATTTTTGGTGAGCAGCCTGAAATCCTTTGGTGGGCCACAGGCTGTGTAGGCCTGTCTTGAAGGCTAATAGTTTTCAACAGATAAGACTTTTCAAATGATAAGCTAACAGGAAAATACATAAACTTTCTAAAATCAAATTACAGTCACCTTCATCTTAGGTCAACTTTCATATAACATTCATTGTTAATAAAGAGTAAACAGAAAAGTTTGTCTTGATGGTTTTCTACTTTGAAGGAGAATCTATAAATTATATAGTGGATACTTGGATTGCTTCAGTCACTTTTGAACACATTTAAGGAACATGCTAATTGTGGCTTAATTATTAACTCATTAAAATCCATTTTTAAAAATAGAATTGTTTGAGTGTACAGTCCTATACTTTCACATTCCCAAATTATAGTACCTTCTCTAGGAAACTCTTTTTAAAAAGTTAAAAACCAAAAAACCCCACCAATGCTCTTGGCTAACTGAATTCATTCTTTAAAAGTGCTACAGATGACTTCCTTCTCATTTACAAGGAAATCATAATTTAATACAGACACAATAAAAGCTGCATATTTAGTTTAGCTTCCTATTTTTATTTCTTCCTATCACACAAATAAAATGGCACCAGTATTTGCAAGGAACTATGAATAATGAAAATGAGCAATTTTTCTCCAAGCCTAACCAACCTTTTCTTTTAGAGACTAGGTCTCCCTATCTTGCCTAGTCTGGAAGCGCAGTGGACACTCACAGGCCCAATCCTAATAGTGATCAGTATGGAAACTTTAACTTGCTCCATTTTTCCTACGTGGACTAGGCAGATCTCCTTTGCCCAACTGCACTCCAATCCCTGGGCTCACCATATTGGTCAAGACTCCAAATTCTGCTTTAGCCCTACTGTAGCTCAGCAATCCTGAACTCAATGGATCCACTACCTTCAGCCTTCCCTCTATAGCAGGGATCAGGCATGTACTATCACACCAAGCCCAAACTTTTAAAAACAAGACAATAAGGATTTTATCTGTGATAATCAGATTACCCTGTAGGGGGAAAAACATCTCTCCTCTGAGTCTTCTTTTTGTGTGTGTGTGTGTGGGTGCTAGGCAATGGGGTTAAGTGACTTGCCCAGGGTTATACAGCTAAGTAAGTGCCAAGTGTCTGAGGCCAGATTTGAAATCAGGTCTTCCTGACTCCAGGGCCAATGCTCTATCCACTGGGCCACCTAGCTGCCCCTGAATCTTCTTTAAAGGGTCATTCTGAATTTATCTGATAAAGCAGTTACTGATGACCACACTTTCAAATAAATCAACAGAAAACTAATTTAAACAAAACTCACAACTGACGATATATAGATGTATTTATAACTTCAATTTGAGAGTAGAATGTAAAATTATATATTCTGTTGAGAATTCTTATTAAAAAATCAGAGGAAAAACATGTAACAAATGTTGATTATAACAAAAGCAATTCTTAATTTAAAAGATGACTTTCACTTATAAAATACTAGTAGCTTGGAACTTCCCTTATATTACTAGTCACCATAGAGTGAAATTCAAGAAAAAGAGAATTCATTTTGGACAATCCAAAGGGTTTGTTTTGAATATATCAAACATAACTCATTATTTCACCTCTAGGTGGTCCCAAAGAAGAGGAAAGGATTATAGTGGGGATTCAAAATCTTCCACATACATACATGAAATCATGTTTATAAGTTAGAAAAAAAGTGTGATTAGAACATGATTAGTTAAGTCAGAATTTAAACTACATTTATGAACAGCCTTGTAGCTCAACTGTTACATTTGGAACTGCTATACTAATACTAAGGAGTAGATCTAACAATACTGAAATCTTAACTGATGACATATTCAATAGACAATTTTTCCCACATTTGTGTTTATTAAAAACCGACATCATAAACAAAACCTGTACAAAAAAATATTCTGACTTTTGTGGAATTGCATAACAGTATTCATGGAAGAAGTTATCGTCTGGGACCCCCTCTTCCTCTGCCACGACCACGTCCTCGTCCTCTACCCCGACCTCGGCCTCTTCCTGCGACTGAGCAGATAAAAGAACAACAGTTAAATTTTCTCATGCTCTAAAAGTTACTTGAACTAAATGAATCTAATCAGTTAAGCTAGGGGAAAAAACTTTTATAATCCATTTCCACTTCAACAGAAGGGAGTTGTAGAAGCAGCATTTCCCTATACATTTTTCCTTCCTAGTCCTTACATTTGTGGATCAAGGCTGCAGAAAATAAAGAATATACTGAATTTTGTTCTTCCCTCCTTAAACTGCTAATAGCATGTACTTATTCTATGTAGGTTCCCAAAAAAGGACCAGGAAATATAGCAAAATATCATTAAAATATGTTGTTTAGGACTACAGTGTTTGCATACTTCAATCATATGCACCACACATAAGGAGACAAGATAAGACCAGAATATACCTTCAGAAAATTATTTCCTGTTCATGTCCTTCATATACATGATGGATTTTTTTTTTATTCAACAGGTATTGTTTTTCAGGCACACAGCAACATGGACATTTGCAGGCTATTAATATATGGACTTACATTAAACAGGATGGCTACACTATTGTTCTGAGTTGAAGTTAATGGTTATGGTAAAATAGTAGGTCTAAAATCCCAAATCAAAACAGTTTTTTTTTGAGGCAGTCAAGGTTAAGTGACTTGCCCAGGGTAACACCGCTAGTGTCAGAGGCTGGATTTGAACTCAGGTCCTCCTGACTTCAGGGCCAGTACTCTACCCCCCTGTGCCATCTAGCTGCCCCTCAAGAAAGTTATTCTTAAAGGTCTCTTTCTTTGTTTTAGTCATTTAACTTCAAAGACTTCCCCAACTGTGCCATAACAGAGACATAATTTAATTTGGCTATTAAAAAAAACCCTATCTCTGAGAAAACAAATTAACTTTCACAACTGTCCAAAGGAAACGTAGGGTATTACTGCAATATTTTTTTTACGTGAGGCAACTGAAGTTAAGTGACAGCTAGTAAGTATTATGTGTCTAAAGCTGTTTCTGAACTCAAGTCCTCCTGACTCCAGGGCCAGTGCTCTCTCCACTGCCCAATTCACCACCTAGCTGCCTCAGCATTACTGCATTTTAAAGACAAAAACTAAAGGTGAAAGTTTATTTGCCTGAAGTCACAAAAACAGCAATCAAAAAAGAAATCTGATTCCTAAATAAGTAGAGCTAATATATCCCCTCTTAAAATTCACAGCCCAACTTCAATTTTTCCCTATACAATATTCTACGATTCCTTGCTTTTCTCCAAATGCAAAATTTATTCATTTTGTCCCTAGTGTCTTCAAATTTCTATGGAACTTTTAAATAAGTCTTTTTTTTTTGAATTCAGGTCCTCCTGACACCCAGGCTGGTGCTCTATCCACTGCGCCACCTTGATGCCCTGTGAGTAAATCTTTTTAAACATTTAACAAGTTTACTGTGTCACATTTTCACGGCTTAGCAAGGAAATCCAATTAAGTGGTAGGAGCATTTGAATATAGTTTTAGAGTAGTGCATCTTTGTAGTGTCATAATAAACATAAAAAAAGTAATTAGAAGTTTACTAATATGCAAAGTTTGTATATTACAGCTTTGGCACAGCAGTTTTAGATACACAACTCTAACTATAATTTTCTTATTAAAACATTAAGGGGAAAATTCATTGAGAAAATTTTAAAAAATATATACACTACGTCCAATCACAGGTAACAAGCATGTATCTGTAAAAGAGTTTTAAATGTCTATCATAACACATGTACAATTAATAGAGGGGAGTCATACGAAATGAGGATAGAAAAATAGGGCAGATCATTATTCTGGAGAGCCTGCAATGCAATAGGATTTCATCAATAACATTGTTTGAAGGTCTACTAAAGTTTAAAAATAAAAATTAAGGCATAGCACAAAAGTATAAGCTGAAATCTAGACAAGAGATTACTTTAAGAAATATTCTCCATGCCACATATTTCCTCAGGCAGGCAAATGACAACAATGATTTATAAAATTATATTTTGATATATATGCTATAGTTGTTGTACAGTAAGTGGCAATTTGGACACTTATATATACCAAAGAAAGGAATTTTAAGTGGATAATATCTTTTGGTTTTCAGAAATTTGTAGAGGTTTAAGTGTGTTAAAACCATAACTTTAAAAACATTAATAAGTTTTGCAATTCTAAAACAAGGCTCTCTCAGCTTTTCACCAACTTACCAGCTTCCCTTTTCTTAGATTTCACCTTTGGTTCAACATCCACAAGCAAAGTATCCAGAGGCAAGCTGTCTGGGAGGATGAAATAGCGAATGTTATTTCCTCGTATACTCAGTGTTTCCAATTGTACAGGTTCTCTGTTCTTCAGGGTCATTTTCACAGCTTTAAGATGTGTATTCATACTAACATCCACACCTGAGGGAAAAAAATTTAAAATTATCTAGTATGGCAAAAACAGAGAAACAAGGAAAAGTAAGATAAATTGTAACCTATATTATGCCACTTTTAAAGAACTTTACTACAAAAAGCATAGGGATTGGAAACCTTGATTTCAGTACTGGTCCTGACATTACCTGACCCCGAGCATGTCATTTAAGCTCTTATTCTTACATGAGCTAAAAAATGGGGGCAATAATACTTGCATAATACATAGTTGATGCAAGGAAAATGTTTTATAAACAACAAAGTGCTATGTAAGTGTAAACCATTATTATTATACATACAGACACACTACAAGCTACTCTAAAAACTACACCACTACATAGGGGATGGGATGGAGTCAAGATGGCAGAGTAGAGAAGTACTCAGCTGAGCTCTCCCAACATTCTCCACCAAACAACTTTAAATAACACCTCAAACTGAATTCTGCAATGGCAGAGCCAAAAAAAGGTCAGTGAGACATTCTTACAGCACAAGACAAGGGAGGCTGAAAAGAGAAATGACCTAGAGTGGATAAAACATCAGGGGTGGAGACAGATGCAGCAACAACAGCTTCAGGAGGTGCCAAGTAAGAGGTGGTATGGGGACCTGGCAACTGTCCAGAAAAAGAATATGGAGTACCCCAGTGCCAGCACCGGACAGAGGATTAGATGCGGGCAAATCCACTGCCTAGACCCACTTCTGGGACACGTTTCAAGGGCAGAGGAACACTTTTTGTCAAGAGGCAGTGGAAGCTCTGAGGGGCAATACCACTTCTAGCCCCAAGGGATCAAAGACCCCAAGGAACAGTACTGTTTCAGGTCCTAGAGGAGGAGAGGGGACCTAAGGAGCAGTATGGATTTTAATCCCAATCATGGGTCCTTCCTGAGTAAAAATCAAGAATTCAGACCAAGAGAGCAGTGACCACACCTCTCTCCACATCATACCACTTTGGAAAACACCTAAAACTTTCAAACCCTTAGAACTAGTTCTGAAAACAGGAGTACTAAAAAGCCTTAAGCTTGAGACAGATATCCCCTGCCCCCCAACAGAGCCCAACAATAACATAAAATTCCAAACCAATGAGCAAACAATAACAAAAAAAGAGCCTGATCACAAAAAGTTACTATCGTGATAGGGAAGAAAAAGTCACAGCTCAGAAGAAGAAAATGCAGTCAAAACAGCTACAAAGCAAAGCCTCAAAGGGGGAAAAATGTGAATTGGACACAAACCCAACTAGAATTCCTGGAAGGGCTTAAAAAAATATATTTTCAACATCAGAGTAGTAGAGGAAAAATTAGGTAAAGAAATGAAAGCAAAGGAATCAAGTTATGAAAAGACAATTAACAGTTTGGTAAAAGAAGCACAAAAATACCGAAGAAAAGAAATACCTTAAAAAACATAATTGGCCAGACAGAAAAAGAAACACAAAAATTCACTTATGAAAATAACTCCTTAAAAATTAGAATTGGGCTACAGCAGCTCTTTCTGTGGAGGCAAAGAATTGGAAATTGAGGACCTGAGTTCAAATCTTCAGTGGAATCCATCTATGGTGTTATCTCTTCCCATTAGAATGTGAGCTCCTTGAAAGCTGACTTTTTTCACTGTTCTATCTGTATTCCCTGCACTAAGCAATGAACTTGGCATCTGGTGAGCATTTAATAAATGCTTTTAATTTTTTTTAAGCCTGTCTCTGACACTTACTTGTGTAACCTTAATGAAGTCATTTATTTTCCATGAGACTATTTTTCATCTATAAAATGAGTGAGTTGGACTAAATGGTCCCTTCCACCTATAGATCTTTGATCCTATCATTCACTTAACTGAAATGACTATTACTATTAAGTAACAAAAAGAATGTCCCCTTTAGCAAGTGGAATGGGTAACATTTAAAAACATTTACAAAGTGCATCTAGACTAGTACTTGAGAAAAGTTCTTCACCTGCTCAAATCTCCATACCTGTGATTGTTCCATGTACTTGTGTTCCATTCTTCAATTCAATGGTTACAGTTTCATGACTCAACTTCATCAAAAACCTGCAATTAAAACATGTAGAACCACTATTAATTTTCATTTTCATCAATTACATGAATCTATGGATCAATAATAGAGAACAGCTCATTATCTTTAACAAAAACTTAGGAAGCTTGCATTGTTCAAGGGCTTGATGAATGAGTAAAAAAAATATTTACTACTAATCACTTACTAACTGCCAAGCACTGTACTAAGTGCTGGGGATACCACAGAAAGCTAAGGCCATCCCTGCTCTCAAGGAGCTCGCATTTTAATAGAGGTAGCCAACACAGACAGGAAGTCTCAAATGCAAATAAAATGAAAAGGCTAGTGGTCCTTAGGGGGCAATGAAGAGTAGATGGTAATGTGCCTTCCTTAACGTGATCTCCATGGGTTAAACCATACCTATTTCTGATGTTAAATTCTTTGGAAGTAATAAAGACTGGTGGTTAAAAACGTTCTGTTTGCACAATGTTACCCACAAAAATGCAGCACTTGGGGTTCCTTGTAACAGGAAATCCCGTGCTGATAAAACATTGGATTGTCTTCACGATCATAACACATTTTGGTGAGCACACATCTCTCTTTGTTATACCTCACTTAATATTTAAGCATCCAACATTTACTTCTGTTTTATCTCTCAATGAATCTTGTGTAATTTTGAAACACTAGGAGAACAGTTGTAAATCTGAAACTAGGAGAAGAGCTGTTAAGGAAACGTCAGGCTTTATTGACTCACATGCTTTTCTACAGTCATTAAACAATAAGTACAATGAGATCTTGTAATTTTTTGCGCCTTTTAATCAATTATGTGATGGTAAAGATGCGCTCTACTGTGGAACAATGCTTATGAAATCTTACTGGTTTCTTTCAAATTCCTCCTACAAAGGATGCCTTTAACACATGTGCATTATTATCACAAATGTTTATATAGAAATGTATTTTTTATAAAAGTTTGGCCTAACCATCCACAAAAGCAAAAAAGTAGACAGAGAATGCCTATTGTCCAGAACATGATATGCAATTGGTTAAAAAAACTACAGTGCTTGTTTATGTATATTTTGGATACATACTACAAATGGATAATGAATTAGCCCCAGAAACAGGAAGTAGAGAGGATGGATTTCTTTTGAGAAACTGCAAAATTCTTTTAATAATGGCATACTTCTCACTGAAACAAAAGCTCACCTTTTTAAAATTTATATTCTTCAATTAACAAAAATCTATTTGTTCTCCTGCCCACCTCCATCCCAACTGAAAGAGAAACAGACCCTTTTAACAAATATGCAGAATGAAGTAAAACAAATTCCAACACTGGTCATGTCCAAAAATATGTCTCATGCCCCACCTCTCTTCAGGAGGAGGACATGTTGCTCTCTGACAAGTTCTTAAGTCCTCTGGAATAGTGGTTGGTTATTACAGAATCAATTCAATCCAATTCAATAAACATTTATTAAGCCTATCCTATGTACCAGGCACTGCGCTAAGTGCTGCTGATAGAAAAGAGCTTACAACCTAAGGGGGGAGACAACATGCAAATAAATATATACAAACAATAAATGGAATAAATAGAAAATCATTAAAAAAGAGAAAACAGTGGAAGAGGAGTTAAGAAAGGCTTCCTATAGAAGACAGGATTTTAGCTGGAACTTAAAGGAAGCCAGGGAGGTCAGCAGTGAACAGCAGAGGAGGGAAGGATTCCATGCACGGGGGACAGCCAGAAAAAATGCCTGGGGCCTGGGATGGAATATCTTGTTCATGGAACAACCAGGAGGGCCAGTAACACTTGATTGAAGCGTATGTGTTGGGGAATAAGGTTTAAGACTGAAAAGGTAGAAAGGCTAGGTTTTTGAAGGACTAAATTGAAGGAAATCGAATGCCAAACACAGCATTTCGTATTTGCTTGCTCCTGGAGGCAACAGTAAGTCATTGGAGTTTACTGGGGGTGGGATTGTAATTATGTTTAGAGAAATCACTTTAATGGCTGAATGGAGAGTGGATTGGAGTGGGGAGACACTAGAGGTGGGCAGACCCACCAGCAGGGGCAGTGTCAGAGGACAGAAGGGGACATATTAGAGAGATGTGCAAAGGTGAAATTGGCAGGCCTTGGCAACAGCTTGTATGGGGGGAGGGAAAGAGAGTTAAGTGGCTGAAGTTGTTTATCTTTACTATGCTATAAACTACACTGTATGTATGTTGATACTTTATAAATTGTTCTCCTTGTTTTGTTCACTTTACTCTGTTATCAATCTTACAAGTCTTCTCATGTTTCTCTGAATTGGCCCTTTGTTATATTCCATTATATTCAAATACTATAATTTGTGGGACACTAGTGCACTGTTGGTAGAGTTGTGAACTGATCCAACCATTCTGGAAAACAATTAGGAACTATGCCCAAAAGGCTATCAGACTGTGCATATCCTGAGCAATACCACTACTGGGTCTATATCCCAAAGAAATTAAAAAAAAAAAAGGAAAAGGAAAAGGACCTATATGTACAAAAATATTTAAGCAGCTTTTTGTTGTGGCAAAAGAATTGGAAATTGAGGGAATACCCATAAATTGGGGAATAGCAGAACAAGTTATGGTATATAATTGTGATGGAATACTATTGTGCCATAAGAAATGACAAATGAGATGATTTCAGAAAAACCTGGGAAGACTTATATGAACTAATGCAAAATAAAGTAAGAACCCAGGAGAACACTGTACACAGTAACAGCAATAATGTACAATGAAAAATTGTAAATGACTTAGTTATTCTCAGCAACACAATGGTCCAAAACAATTCTGAAGGATTTATAATGAAAAATGCTCTCTACCTCCAGAGAAAAAACTGATGAAGTCTGAATGTACATCAAAGCATACTTTTAAGAAAAAATGGTTTATTTTTCTTGTTTTTTTTGGTCTGTATTTTCTTTTGCAACATAGCTAACATGGAATACGTTTTGCATGACTGCAAATGTACAAATTATATCAAATTGTCTTCTAAAGGAGAGGGGAAAGGAAGAAAGGAGAGAATTTGGAACTCAAAATTTTAAAAAATAGAATGCTAAAAATTGTCTTTACATGTAATTGAAAAAAATATAAAAAACATACTTTTGATGGGCACACTTTTATTCTCTAGTTCTTTGTCAGCACAAAAAGCTGCTATAGATAATTTTGTACATATGAATCCTTTTCCTCTTCCTCTGATCTCTCTTTGGGGTAAAGACCTAGGCTTAATCAACGAATGGGCATTGCTTCAGTCAAACTGAGACCTGTTAAAAACCTTAGCTTAAAAAGGTTAAGGTCTCTACTGCATCCAGGGCCATCTCCATTCTTCTTGATCTGTATTTTGCCACCGGACCCAGATAGCTCTGGAGGAGAAAGTGAGGCTGCAGACTTTGCACAGTCCTCTCTCACTTAAATCCAATTCACTTGCAAATCATGACATCACCTCTCTGATGTCATGGTCCTCCTGGAAAACAAAGGACAAGAGGCAGCTAGGTGGCATAGGGTATAGAGCACCAGCCCTGGAATCAGGAGTACCTGAATTCAAGTAGGCCCTCAGACACTTAATGCTTACCTAGCTGTGTGATTCTGGGCAAGTCACTTAAGCCCAACTGCTTTGTTAAAAAAAAAAAAGGGAAAGAAAGGACAAATAAGAAAAAAATGACTTTTTGTGAGAAGTGTTTTCTGATTCCCATTAATACTAGTTAGTGCCTTCACTCTATTGATAAGTTCCAATTTAATCCTGTCTATATCTTCTTTATACATAGCTGTTTTCATGTTGTTTCTCTAATTGAATTTTTGAACTCCTTGAGAACGGGGATTGTTTTTTTTCCTTTCTTTGAATCTCTAGTACTCAGCACATTGCCTGGAACACTGCAGGTATTTAATAAATTTTTTGTTGACTTACTGAGTCACTTCTTTATTACAAGAGACCTCTATATAGTAGGAGTAATCTGTAAATATTTATAAATATTTAAATTATAAATAATATTTATAATGTGAAAGCATGACACATAATAAAACTTAAAAGTTTAAAACAACAGCAATAAGAAAAAACTATGTAACCAAAATAAGATGGCCTAATCAGGTAGGATGAACAGCTGAGTGTTAATTCCACTGGTATTCTTGTAATGGCAAAAGTCAAGTTAACAAGCATTTATCATGTGACAGATACTATGTTAGACACTGGAGCTAAAAAGAGAGGCAAAAAAACCAAACAAACCCCAGTCCCTGTTTTTAAGGATCTCACAGTTTTGTGGGGGAATAAAAATTAAAACAAACAAATAAATTAGAGATGATCTTAGAAGGAAGACACTAGCATTAAGGTGAACCAAGAAAAACTTTTTGCAAAAGGTAGAATTTTAGGTGGGACCTGAAGGAAGCCAAGAAAGCCAGGAGTCAGAGATGAGGAGAAGAGAATTCCAGGCATGGAATCTGTGAAAATGTATAGTCAAGAGATAGAGATAGTAGGAGGAATGGCAGTTATGCCAGTGTCACTGTACTGCAGAAATCATTGGTTAAGACTGGAAAGGCATGAAGGGGCCAGATTATGAAAGGTTTTAAAAACCAAACAGGATTTTATATTTGATCCTGGAGGAAATAATCTAAAGAACATAAAGTCTGTGTTGAATGGACCACTTGCTTGAGTTTATATAAAGACAGGAGAGACAGGCATAGATGGTTTATAGTCTACATTATTGCAGGAACATGGATCACTGATCCATTAGAACGCTGCAAAAACAAGACATATCTCACTTCAGCCTCACAAAACCCTGTGAGATTGGTGGTACAGGGATCATTATTATCTTCATTTTACAGAAGAGGAAACTGAGGCTAAGACAGATCAAATGACTTGCAGAGGCAGGATTCTAACCCAGGTCTTCTTGATTCCAAGTATCTTCTACCACAATGCCTCTTGTGGAGTTAGTTATTCTAGCAGTAGATATATGTGCATTACAGACAAACGATGAACAGTTATAGTAGGATCAGGATTAAAGAATAAGAAGAGACTGAATCACATTTGGAAAATTATAATCTAAAGCTGCTCCCTACCACCAAAGCAAATCTTAGCACCAATATTCTTCAGTAATGTTATTCATAAAACATGACATTCCCAGGAGAATCAAAATGGTGACTCATAAGGAAATGAAAATGAAATATTACATTTAAATAGGCTTTAGTTTGAAATAACCAAAATGCTAGAAGCATAAAAGACATAATCCCAAATATGATGAGAGGAAGAATGATGTAGTAGATAAGACACTGAAATTAGGTAAGGAAGACCTGAATTCAAACCTCATACTTACTACCTATGAACCTGACCAAGTCAGTTAACTTCTCAGTGCCTTGGTCTTCCTCTTAAAAATAAGGGAGCTGAGGCAGGTAGGTGGCCCAGTGGATAGAGCACCAGCCCTGGAGTCAAGAGGACCTGAGGTCAAATCAGGCCTCAGACACTTGACACTAGCTGTGTGACCCTAGGCAAGTCACTTAAATTCAACTGCCTCATCAAAAATAAACAAATAAAGTGGCTAGAAGTTGGGATTCAATGACCTCTTAAGATCCCTTGAATTTCTAAATTTATGATCCATATATAAACAAAAAGGAAGTAGGCTGGTCATGCGGTAAGAGCAAGAGATAATCAATATTGAAGAAAACATCAAGAGACACAGAAGAAAGCTTCCAATGCATAGCATGGCTTTTCTATGAAGGATTTATGGAAGAAGAGGAGCAATAATCACATAGAAAGTGAGAAGGTAATGTACAGGTCACATCTACTGCAGTACAGGGAATTTTATTGTTGTTGTTGTTGTTCAGTCATTTCAGTCGTGTCCAACTCTTCATGACCCCATTTGAGGTCTTCTCGGCAGAGATACTGGAGTGCTTTGCCATTTCCTTTTCCAGGGAAAACAGTTAAACAGGATTAAGTGACTTGCCCAGGGTCACACAGCTAATGAGTGTCTGGGGCCACATTTGAACTCAGGAAGATGAGTCTTTCTGAGCTAGCTGCCCAGTACAGGGCACAATCCACACCAATGAAACCAGATATCCATCAAAATACACATATTATATAACTACAAAATCTGTTTGGATACGTCTAGATATCAAAACAATGTGAAATTACTGACAACTAATAGTGGGATTATCTTTGTTAATGAAGGAGATTGGCAGTAAACATATGGGAAAAAACACACCACTTCATTTATCCAAGGGTCATTTATCCAGCAACCTCAACTCTAAAACAAAAGCAAAGATCAAGAAATGAATGAAATCTCTCTAAACTAATACTGATCTTACAAAGTCTATGTTCTTTACTCTTAAGCCTATTTATTCGTATTTCAAACTGGCCATGAAGGAACCTGGGTTCAAAAACCATTTTTCCAGTTATGTGACTTTGGGCTAATCATTTTAAACTCAAAATGTCTAATTCTTCTGTAGTAAAAGAATAAAATGTCCTTTCTGGTTCTAAATCTATGACCCTATGAATTACAAGCTTAGTTATCTGGTTTCTAAGATGAGAGTAGATCAGAAGCAATATGTGTTAAGGGGAAAGAAAAAAGGCTATAGGCAGACTCACTGAAAATAGCAAGATATTACAAGGCAGGGGACAGTCATAAAAAGACATAAGAACCTAAAAAATAATAGCTTTGAACTTTTTAGTCTGCAAGGCAAATACACACTAATACATCTCACTGTTTCTTGGTTTCCTACCATGATAAAATCAAATACATTAATGTCACATTTACTTGCATATTTAGGGAGTGACTGATCAAGTTAAATTATATACAGAAAACTAAGAACGTAGAAAAGTACATAATATATTTTAGAAAGATTTCAAATGTTAGAAAAACACGTTTAATATTATTACTTTAAAATTTCATTTACAGCCAAGTCCTGATTACTGCATTTTATCTAAAAGATTCACCTTTATAAGGAGGATGGCTTAGTCTGTTTTTCCCCCTACTTACTCATGTAGATCATAACAGTATAAATGGAAAATTAATTTAGTCCCAAGGAGAGAAGGCTGGATTGTCTTTGCAAAGTTGCAAAGCTCCTTTAATAACCCCAAGCTTCTAAGGAAAGCAAAGGCCCATTTTTCTTAATACCAGAATTATACTGGTGTTGTCATGTACTCAGTACTTCTGCACAGGTTTCTCTGTTGATCAGTGTCATTTTCACAGCCTTAGAAGTCATATGGGATAGAAGTTTATGAAGAATTTAAATGGGTGTCACAGAGGCATATTGTGAGTTACAACATAAAACCAATGAGGGACTCCTAAGAACAGGAGTAAAAGATGTCTTCAAAGAATTATGATGGGGGGCACCTAGGTGATGCAGTGGATAGAACTCCAGCCTTGGAGTTAGGAGGACTCAAGTTCAAATACTGCCTCAGACACTTGACACTAGCTGTGTGACCTTGGGCAAGTCACTTAACCTCACTGCCCAAGCAAAAACAAAACAAACAAACAAAAAAACAAACAAACAAGAATTACGATAGCAAGAGAAGATGGGCACATCAGAAAAGTGAGTCAGCCGCATGACAGACAGACAGCCCAGAACAGACGTGGAGAACCTGCAGCCTAGAGGCCACATGTGGCCTAGGTCTAGGTCCTTTTGACTGAGTCTAAGTTTTACAGAACAAATCCTTTTATTAATGGGATTTGTTCTGCGAAGTTTGGATTCAGTCAAAGACCACATGTGGCCTCAAGGGGGCGGGTTCTCCACCCCTGGACCAGAGTGTTCCACCGACACATTAAGTCAGGAGAAACTTAGTAATATCTCCAGGACAATGGTCAGATACTGTGTCAAATTTATGAAAGGACACTGACAAAAAGTACACAGTATAAACAGGAATGGATGGTTGTAATCTGCAGAGAAGGAACATCTAACTCAATGAAATTAGAGATCTATTTGAATATTCTACATAACACTAAATTCCACACATCTTTTTCTACTTTATTTGCTGTCTGATTAAAAAAACTTGATTTAATTTAAAACTGGAAAGAATGTTGGTGGAAATCCGGTCTAACTTCTGTTTTGCAGATGAGTGAATGGATCCTCAGAGAGCTTAACTGACTGGGCCAAAAGCATGCAGGCAGTAGCCAGGATGGTACCTAAATCATTTAAATCCAAATAGAGTGCCATTGCCTCTCAGTGAAGGAACTTTGACACAAACTGGTTTCCCCCAGCATAATATAAGCTCAGTGAGGGCAGAGCCTGGTTTTGTTTCTTTTGCCTTGCATCCCCAGTGTCTAGCATATAACAGCCACTTAATAGTTGTTTATTGACCAATGTAAAATTTGGGGGTAAGCAGAAAGAGTAATGTTAAGTATACTCATCTTGCAGAAGAGGTCAACTGAATTTACATTTGGTTATTTAATTGAGTCTGGGTAGTTATTAAACAAAAGTTATATTCCAAACTTCTTCAAATTCTGATTCATAATCTCCATTACTTTAGACACAGAGAACTTATAAACACCACTTCCAGGGCTGGCAAATATAGAAATTTTTGGACTTGGGATTTTTTGAGATAGATTTTGTTCAGTTACTCTCTTGAATGAATGACAATTCCCTGAATTGAACCTTGTCTTCTTCCTTTTAAAAGATATTTTAAGACAAAAGTATCCTCTATATTTCCCAGAAGCAAGTAAGGTTGGAGTACTAAAGTTGAAAGAAAATTCCTTTAGATTACCTTCAACCCAAATACTCTAAATTTGAGGGATTCAGAGTTAACTGCTTTAGATCTAAATCAAACCTTTATTTTAAGGAAATGCAGCAATTATTTTAAATACTACTGGGACATAATTACTGTGCTCTAATGCAAGAAGACAAGAAGAAACTGGCTAAATAATAAAACCTACCATATCACTTCATAGTTCTCAACAGTATAGAGCTGGGATTTGGAAACCTGGACCATGTAGACTAAGACTCTGGTCTGTGTAAAACACCATAACTCTCCATTTATGCTTGGAATAGTATAGCTGGCTCACACGAATAAGCTGGTTTCAATGACTCCTCCCAACTTTAACTAGAATTACTTCAGGTAAAATTTAATTCTTTAATTTAAGGAGTAGTTGACTATAACAAATGTTGAATTGGGTTGAAGAAAACGAAAAAGCTGGAGGGACAGGAAGTCTAATTGTATAATCGGTTTCCAAATAATAAAGAGTTGACCTCACAGAATTTTGTAAAGTGGGTCCATAATGTAAAGGCCCACGTTTAGGGAATCGAAAATTTTAGTAGTCAGAACCCCACTGAGCTTTCAGGTAGTCTTACAATCCGGCTTTAGCCGAGCGAAGCAACCCAGCGCCCATCCCCGTCGCTAGCACCCACGGATTCCCGGGGCTCTGCTGCTGGGGTCCGAGTGGAAGGCGCAACGAGGGGTCTGGCATCAGAGGAGCTGGAAGCAAGTCCCTGATTGAAGCCCGTCACTCATAGGCCTCAATTGTCTCAAACGTAAAATGGCAAAGGGATGGGGTACCCTAGCTTTGACGTTCTTTCGAGCTCCCCTCCTACGATTCCACCACGTGAAACCGGTCAAAAGGTTTGGGAACAGAGTCAAGAAGGGTGCCCAGACCTCAGGGCCTTGGGGATGAAGAAAGGGGGACCTGGTCCCAGGAAGCGGGATGGACACGCACCGCGGCGTCTCGCGAGAGCCTAGAAGAAAACGGCCAGGCCGCGAGCCCCAGTCGGATAACGGCCGCACCCCGCAGGGAGCGGGAAGGCAAACTCCACCGCGCTGAGGGTGCTCGTTTTCGGGGGCACGAGCCGCAGCGCGAGGCACCGGGCGGGCGGGAGAGCAGGCCGCCGTTGTCCGGCCTATCTCGCGCGCGCACGCGACTTTGGCGCCTCTTCTGACCGTGGCCACACGGCGCCTGGCGACAAACCTTCATATCAAACCCTGCCGCGGCGGCCGGCGCTCTCGCCGTCTCCTCACCTCACAAGCTTCATCCTTCACGGCGCCGTCAACCTTTCGGTCAGATAGGCCGCGAAACAACGACCACTACGGCGTTAACACGGGCTGAGGGAATGAATGGCCGGAAGCACTTCCACCAAGGGAACCGGAAGTAGAAAATCCGACTGGAGGAAAACTCGAGACTGCTCGGAGGAGGGTGGAGTGGGTACTTTCCAGGCACACGGTGTTGCTACGGCTCCCCCTGGAGGGCGGCGGTGCGAATGTTGCCCACAGGATGGAGGACCTTACAAGAGCTCCTCCTGCGGGGTGTTAATTTTACAACTTGAGGAAGAGAATGGCTGCTCTTTAGTAAAAACATCAGGTTACTGGCCATAGCACCATCTTGCACAGGATGCTCAAAGGTAAAGTTTGGATAAGTTGAGCAAAAATAAATGCTTTCTGTAATTAATTTTACTTTTTTTTTTTTTAGGCAATTGGGATTAAGTGACTTGCCCAGGGCCACACAGCTAGTGTCAAGTGTTTGGTCTGAGGCTGGATTTGAACTCAGGTCCTCCTGACTTCAGGGCCAGTGCTCTATCCACTGTGCCACCTAGCTGCCCCATGTAATTAATTTTATGCAAGTTTTTTTTCCTTTGGAGGCAATGTGGGTTAAGTGACTTGCCCAGGGTCACACAGCTAGCTAGTAACTATCTGAGGCCAAATTTGAACTCAGGTCTTCCTGACTCTAGGGCCAGTGCTTTATCTACTTCCCCGAAGCAAACGTGGAGTTTTGGGGGCAGCTGAGTTCAAATGCGGTCTCTGACACTTGACACTTACTAGGTGAGTGACCCTGGGCAAGTCACTTGACCCCCATTGCCTCACCAAAAGGCAAAAGAAAAGAAAAAAAAAGTTAAGCAAGCCTTTCTTTGGGGCAGCTAGGTGGCGCAGGGGATAGAGTACTGGTCCTGGAGTTAGGAGGACCTGAGTTCAAATTTGGCCTCACGGGTGTAATAATTGCCTCACCAAAAAAAAAAAGTGTAGGGTTTTGTTTTAGGGATTGAAGCTATTTCTCTCCCTTTACAACTGTGATATCTTGGGGGTGGGGTGGGGAAGATAAACCACTTAATTCAGAATTTTTACCCAGAAAGCTATGTATTTTGTCTGAACTACACAAATCCCACATCAGTGGGGCCTGAATTAATGAAGCTTCACCTGTTACCTGGGAAGATGTAGGCAAAAGTATAGAATGGGGAAGTAGGTAATGCAGAGAGTAACATAACAGTGCCCCTAGGTATAAAAAGGGGGCAGGTTGTTAAAGTAGGTGGATAAAGGCTATAATGGGGATGAGAAGGGAAGAGTATCGGGTAAGACTTTGTGGAGAGAGTGGCATTTGAGCAAGGCATTAAAGGATAGGCATTCAAGCAAGTGAAAAAAGGGATTATTCTAGATATACGCAACTGAGCAAAAGCTAAAAGGAAGAAAAATTCAGTATATTAGTGAGTCAAGCATATAGTAAGCTCTTACTATGTGCCAGGCACTGTGCTAAGCACTAGGGATGCAAAGAAAGACCATTCCCTCAAGGAACTCACAGTCTAATATGGGAAAATAATAAGCAAGCAACTATATACAAACAAGCTACATACAGGATAAATAGAAAATAATTAAAGGAAGGTATTAGAATTGAGAGGAGTTGGGAAAGGCTTCTTATAGAAGAAGTTTTAGTTGCGACTTAAATGAAGCTCTTTTAGTGAACTGGCACTCATGGCAGGGTGATGAATGAGTATTATACTCTTTTAGCAAAATATGTTACACTCTTTCCTGAAACACAGTTCCCTTAATTATGTAAGTAGCTGCACTAATGAGGTCTGTTCTCCACATATTATTCAGGGTTTCTCCTTTTAAAGCTATAGAGAATGGTAAAGGATAATACAAGCAACCACTGAGATGTTTCCCTTCTCTCAGAGTATGAATGTGGGTAAAAGGCAATAAACCCAGTCAGTTCTTTAAATAACGAAAGATGCTGTCTTTCTCCAGTCAGTTTGCAATAGCCACAGCACACTTTTCCAATCAGCTAGTTCCTTGTGTCAACTGCAAAGCCTTTCTTTTAGCTGGAATCAAAACTTGTTTCCTTAGATCTTCTGCAAGCTGCTTCCCTTCTCATTTTTTGTGTCTTCTGTCCCCTTCTTCTGCTTTTTCTCTGGTTACTTCTGCCTTTTCATCAGGCCTTCCTCCTGAGTAGCAACCCATCTCTAATTCAGGTTGGGAAAAAAACAAAATCCACAGTTCTATCAGATGTGGCACAAACTGAAGATTTTCCCACAGTTTGAAAACGGCTCTGCAATTTGTAATTTCTCAACCGTTTCCTTCAAAAACCTGAAAACAGTCACATGTAAATAAGCCGATGGATAGCAATGAGTTTCAGCCATACCCAGCTTCATCATGAGAAAGATGGTTCTATCTGATCCTATTAGAAGTCTCTGTTTCTCCCCCAAGTACTTTTATCTGATGGGCTGCATTTCCTCTCAAGCTGATTTTTATCAGTGTTCTATACACAAATGTCTCTTTTCTACTCCTTTCAGCAACCAAAATGTCCACATCATAAAGGGACAGAGCCTTACCTGTAAGATAATGGGTTTGGAGTAGATGATCTCTAAGGTGTCTTTCAACTCCACCTAGGACCTAAGAGGCATATAAAACCTTGATTATGAACAGCATACGTTTGGTGATCAGCAGTAGGAAATGTAAAAATAACAGGACTAAATATAGTCCCATTGCATAGTAAAGTGAATAAATTAATAAGGGTGAAATAGAATTCAATGTACAAAAAGAATGCTAGGACCCAAAATCAGCAGATTTAGAAAGAGTCTAGTGTTGCTTAATCAACACAAAACAAAAACTAATCAAAGAGAATATGCAGCTTACTAAGATAAGGATTTTGCATTAAATCACTAGAAAGAAAAATGTATTGAATTCAAATGGATCAAAACGATGGAAACTCATTCACGTTGGCTTATCTTGTGTTGCTCTTGTCCATGTGTTCCAAACAATTTGGAACACGTGGTTGGTTGTCCAATCAACATAACTCAAGAAACAAGGAAATTCATACATTTAAGGAAAAATTAATGGAATATTCTGAATAATTATAGATCTGTATTTTTTTAAAGTCAGGACAGGAAAAGCAAATTTTAATTTTTCTACTTTAGTAAAAATAAATTCTAGTTCCCCGAAGACAAATATTAACTATAAGAATGGACTATCCTATCCTATATTCCTCTATTATCGTGCCACAACCATTTCATAAAATCCAAAATGTAATATGGTGAGAAGATAAAACAAGTATAGATAGAATCCTGGATATGCCATTATGTTATATATGTAAACAGAGATATTAGAGCAGCCAAAGTATTTGGCATTTGAAAAGCGGTAGATACTGTATCTGATATTTTGACCAAAGAAATTTTTAAAAATGTCCCTAGGACTACAATATATAAGTAATATATTTTAATTCAGAATTATTTATTTTATAACATCTGGAAGCAACCTCCATTCACTAAAAGTTAGCAACATTTTCTTTTTAAAACTTTTATTTATATTTTCTAGTTTTGCATAATAATAATAGCTAGTCTTGATATAGTGCTTTAAGTTTTGCAAAATGCTTGAATCTTACAACAGCTTCTTGAAGTAGCTGCTATTATTTTCATTTTACAGATGAGGAAACTGAGACTAAGAGATTAAGTAACTTGCTGAGTCAAAGAACCTGTTGAGTGCCTGAAGCACAAATAGAACTCTGATCTCCCTGAGTCACCCAGGATGAGCTTAGGGGAGAGCTAATGGATCAGTGCCATGGGAGGGAATGACAGAATTTGAGACATGGAAGGAACCTCAACAGCTATCCAGTTCAATCCATACCTAAGCAAAATCCAGACTGCAACGTACCTGACAGGTCACACCAGCTAGTCTCTGCCTGACAGCCTCCAATAAGGGGGAGCTCACTGCCACTCAACCAGCCCCTTCTACTTGGACGTACCTAGTTGGTAGGCTATTTTCCCCAATGCCAAACCTTAATTTGCTTCACCCGCTACTCCTTGTTCTGCCCACTGGGGCCGAACACAACAAGCCTAATCCCTTCTTCCACATGACAGCCCTTCAAATACTTGAAAACATCTATGTCTTCTCTTGTCTATGCTAAATATCACTGTTTTCTTCAACTGATCTTCAGATGATTTGGACTCACAATCCTGACTGCTCTTCCTGGAGGCTCCCTAGATTATCAACATCCTTCTGAAACAACGGTTCATGGAACTGCACCCAGTTCTCCAGATATAGCCCAACCAGGGCAGTAGTTTCCTCAAAGCTACGATTCTCTTAATGCAGGCCTAAGCTGCATTAAGCTGCTTTCTTTTTTTGACCACCCCATCTCATTCAACTGACTTAGATTGAACTTTCAGCTTACTAACTCCCTACCAGATCTTCTTCAGACTGCTAACTGTGCATCCCCAGTGCTGTGCTTGTGAAGTTGACTTTTGAAACCCAGTGTAAGATTTTCTATTTAGACCTGCTGGGGTTCATCTCGCTAGGTGCCTCAGTGCCCTAGTCTCTTAAGACTTTGCATCCTAACTCTATTGTCCAGTGTCATTTTGTATCATTTACAAGTTTGATAAGCATGCCATCTATGACTTTAACTGTGTCATTGATAAAAATGCACAGTGCAAGATTATGAATCCACTGAAATATTTAAGTATATAGAGCTTTATGGTCACATGATACTTTACATACATTATCTCATTTAGCTGATCTTTATGAATAGAGCTTCAAAATAGTACAATAGGTAGGCATTATAAGTACAATTTGTATTTTATAGATGAGAAAACTAAGAATCAGAGTATTATGTTTAAGTTCATATAACATGTAGGGAAAGCAGGCCTCACACCCAAGGATTTCAGAAAATTTGACAATGATTATTTTATCATCATCATCTAGCTACAATGATAATTTGAAGTTCTCATGTATATAATCCAAAACAATGTTGGGGTAAGTTATTGAAAATTGCCAAGAACTTCGGTGACAGTAATATGGAGATTTTTCACATAATTAGGAGATTTAAATTTCAACTTTAAATGAATATTGTATTTGTGGCTAATGCCTGTATTTTTGTAAATTGTAAAAATCAGAGTTAACTTTGAATTAATAATATAGCCACACTAATAATGTGCTATAATCATTAATATTTGTATAGTTTTCATGTAATATTCAAGACTGAGCTAAAATCACATCCTCTGCAGGCCTTTTCTGGTCTCTCCCCCAGACTCCCTTCTAAGATTAGCTCTCATTTATACCATATAAACACATATATATTTGTAGTTATTTGCATATTGTCTCCTTATTGTAATGTGAGATCATTGAGAGCAGGAACTCAGTTTTTGTCCTATTAAGCTCTTTGCTTAATAAATGTTTGTTGACTGACTAGTGATCCAGTGTTGATAAAAATTAAGAACAGCCTGACAGTTAAATGAGTTTGTGAATATTTTTTAATTATAAAAGAGATTAGAGAGTCCTGTAGGGAAAATAATAATGCAGAATTAATACTGAATACTGAGTACAGAATCAAAATTTATTACAAAGAAAGAAAAATTACTAATTCATCAACTATGTTTTAATGCTTATAACTTATTCCTGAGATTTAATATAAAATGTAATTTTGAAAGACTATAGGTAAAAATAAGTGCTACAGCAATTTTTTTCCTTCATTAAAGGTAATTTGAGAAAAATGAGACATTTGAAAGTAATTTGAGGTAGCTTTTTTTTAAGGAAAAATATTCAAGCCATTAAACTTAGAGAAGTAAAAACTCAAGACATCTTTAATCTTTGGGATTTCATACCTTATTTGTATTTTTATATAATATGTATAATATTACTATATTAGCAAAACAATGTTAATAGAATATGAATTATATCAATATTATATTAATATATGTTGGCATTTAAGCACTTTAATTTTTGCAAAGCCCTTTCCATGTATTATCTCTATCTCATTATCGCATCACAATGGTATTCTCTCCATTTTATATGTGAAGAAATTGAGGCTCAGAGAAATTAAATGATTTGGCCAGAGAAAAATCATGTTCCTTCTTCCTCCAAATCTAGAAGTCTTTCCATTATACCAGTATGTTTCATTTAAACTAACATCATAAGTACTTAGGGCAGGTCCATGCCTTATGCTAGGTCATGTATGCCTCAAAAATGGGGATAGCAGAGCTGGTCATTAATGGCACACAAAGACACTGAATGAAAATTCTATCCTGGATTCTAATTTCAACTGAAGGGACCCAGACCCAGTCTGGTCACATCCACTGACTGAGGAGGTTACAAACACATTTACTTTTGTCAGGAAGGGAACTAAGTGGGAATTCTGGGTTAAAGACTGTTAAAGTTAAAAACTGGGATTGTGTAGAAGTAAGCATAAATATGTATACATGTACATCTGTATGTATGCATGTACATATACGTATGCATGTCTTTTCTCCACTATCTCCAGTCCAACGAGCCAGCTAGGTGGTGCAGTGGACAGAACAGGGCTTTAACTCAGGAACACTGAATTCAAATGCAGTTCCAGACACTCACTAGCTTTGCGACCTTGGGCAAATCACTAAACTCCTCTCCGCATGCCTCTCTATGTGTAAAATGGGAGTAATAATAGAAAGTATTTGACAGTGTTGTTGCAAGGACCAAATGAAATAGCACGTGGAAAGTGCTATGCAAATCTTAAAAAGCGGTATATAAATGCTGTTATTATTAATAATGTAGTGACAGTGGACCATGGAAGCCTAAAAGTCGTGATAAGGGTAAAAGGCATCAGATTGGGGCAGATAAAATATGCAGGGAAACAGAAAATGGAAATGGGATGAAACGGAAGGTCCCGGACAATCTTTCTCAGCTGAAAATTTATGCAGTGGCCCAAGAGCTTCAGTCCGGCTCAAAAAACCCAGCAGCTACCTAGTTCTACCGACAGGGGACGCTGTCCCTCAGCTGTGGGGTGTCCCGCCTCGTCCCGCCCCTTTACTTTTACTTCCTTCCCAGATGCCTCCAATTGGGGGCGCTCTCAGAGAGTCTCCCCGGTACGCCTGCGCGGAGAGAAGTCTCCCGTTGCCAGGACTTTCGAAGCCAAGGGCGGGGGTGGCGGGGGAGTGGGGAGTGTCGAAAGGTCCCGGCACTGGGCGAAAATCGTTTTGACGCGCATCCCGCGTGGCGGCCATCTTTAGCCCCTGGTCAAGGCAGTCAGCTGAGTAAGGTCTAGGAGGCGAAGACGAGTCGCTGCGCAAGCGCACCCGGGAAACTTGCAGGTAGCTTTCCATCTGACTAGCGAACGAGGCGGTGCCCCCGCCGTCGCCTTCGCCGCCGTCGTCGCAGTCGCCGGAAGTTTGGGGTTTCCGCGCCTTGGACGAGCCGCAGCGGGAGCAGCAGCAGTAGCCGCCGCCGCCCGCAGGGCTAGCTCGCGGTACCCGGATGTGAGGTGACCCGCCGGCTCCCGTTGGCAGCTCGGCCGAGGATGAAGAAGGTGCGCGTCCTTTCCTCCCGAGCTCCCTCCCCCGGGCCCCGCGAGAGCACCCGGCGCTAGCCCTTCGCGTGTCCCCGCGGTCGCTCCTCTCGGGCCCGGGCGGGCGCCGGCTCCTGGCGCCTGCCTCCGGGGGTGGCGGCTGAACGGGGCCGCCGGTGCCGTCGAGGTAGGCAGCCTCCCGGCCGCTTCACCTGCCGCTGCCGCCGTGGGCAGGAAGGGGCCCGGGACCAGGGGCTGCGCCGCGGGCCGGATGGGGGCGACCCCTGCCCGTCTCCGGGCCCCCGGCTGTCTCTCTGCCTCCGTCCCGCGGCGTTGGCCCCCAGCCCAGCCAAACGCCCGAGGTGTCGGGGCCGTGTCCCGAGCCCCGAAGAGGCCTTTGCTTCTCTGCGGGTCAGGACGCTTCCCGGCTTAGTTGGAATGGGGGCGGGGGATTAAGGAGCCCGGGAGAGCCGGACCAAGGTCACGGCGGGGGGGCGGTAGGGAAGGGAGGGTGTGGGAGAGCCCTCCTACCTGGGAACGCCGGGTAGTCCTGATGAATGGAGGGGCGGCTACACTTCAGACGGGCTTGAATAGTTTTTCGCCTCACCCGTATCACCCCTAAGGAATGGCAGTTAGAACCATGCCGCTGACCAATGCACATAAATTCTCCTTTGGAACTTAAAAGTTAAAAAGCTTGGATGGGGCACTAGTTTTCTGGCATTCTGATTAGATTATTTTGTGGCTGAATTGGGTATCTTCAGTAACATTTTTCAGCAATATTTGATTGCAGCACTTGGCATCTAAATGGTATTTGTGTGGCTGATTGGCAACGATTTTCCTGAATAACTGCTAGTCGTGCAGAAAGTATGTAAAGTACATTTTTTTTCAGAAGACGAAATAGGAAGGAATGTACTTGGCTGGCAGTTGTTGTTACAGGTATTTTTTGCTCCTGTATTTAAAAACTGGGGGGAGGAGAGTAGAGAAGTTAGAACTATGGTTATCTCCTTGCCTTACACTTGAAGACTCAACCTTTCAATTAAATATGCTTGACTGGGCTTCTACTTGGGTGCCTAACATAATGCCTGTGCCATTGAAATTAAGAATGGGAATAGTATTGGAAATGTTTGCAGGTGCCAGATTAAGAATTGAGAATTAGGAACTGAATCATGATATGTTTCAACAGTATAAAACAAGGCTATGTTTGGTGTTGAAAATAAGCCATATCTCTTTTTTTGAGAATTGGAATAAGGAGAATATATCTTTCAACATTCTCACAACCAGGGGCTCCTTTTCTCTTCCTTCCCCCCCCCCCCCGGTTGTAGTCTTCCCTTTATCATCACTTTCCAGTGTTCTGAGGTATGTTGGAAGAAGGTAATATTGTGCTGGGCAGACAGAATGTATGATGTGAATTCAGTTCACACCTGCAGTTTTGGGAAAGCCATTCTGCTGGTCAAAGTTTACTTCCACTTATGAATATACTGATCAACCAGTCATTCAGTCAGTCAGCAAGTGTTTATTAAGTGCCTACTATGTACCAAGCACTTGGCTAAAATATAAATCTAAATAAATTTAATTATAAAGAAATTTGTGTAGTTCTGTTTCTCTTTGTTTTAGATTAGATTTGTAGGGTAAATAATGTATTAAAATTAGTTTTGAATATGCAGAAACATTTTTATTCAAGTAGTCTAAGTGAACCAGGAATAGTTACCATGGCTATGCCTTCTTTGGAGGTTAGGACAACTTCTAAGAAGAATTATTGTGTGCTTTCGTGGACATACATTATATCGTACATATATTGAATGCCTCTTTAGATTGGGAATGGTCCTTAGTAATCCTAGTCATTTACCTCATTTTACAAAGGATAACAGGCCAAGAGAAGAAATGTTCTTTGCTCAAGGTTTCAATGCCTAGGTCTTCTGACTAGCATTCTTTAACATCGTGCTGTCTCTTAGTTTGCATATTCCAAATGGTCATATTCTTTGTAATGTTCTGAATGACTTTTTTGTAGAATACCAAATCCAAATAAGGAGCCAGGCAGAAATCCTCAAAGTTAAAATTTAAAGAGAAACCTCTAAAATCATTGAGTAGGTAGCAGTAGGGCCATTGATAAATACTGGAAACATTCTGTTGAGAATTGTTCATGGCATTTTTCAGTAAGTTCTGTGGTCTAGGTTTCCTAGACCTGTTTGTTATTTCTGGCTTCTCTGTGATACTATGGACTTAAATTGATATGGGTAAGAAAAGAATGAAAATGTCATGGTTGTAACAACTGTAAAAGGGAAGGATAATTAGCAGATTTATGAATCATGGTCATAAATATGACTTGAGACCTTTTCCACAAGAAAGCTTATCTTTGTTAGCTTACATGATACTTCATTCTTTCATTCTGTCGTTATGTGGAAATGATGAGATTAAGTCCCTTGTAAGAAATTTATACTTCATAATTCACTAACAGCCACTAATGACTAGAGAGTATGCTAGATCAAGGTAAAAATGCTTAGAGTTGTCAAGATATTAACCTGTCTTCCCTTATACTACCAAAGACATTGGTAGTATAGACCTTGAAATGTATGCATACTCCAAACATGTGACAGTCTAATTGATATCTGGATCTTGGAAACATCAGGAGATTCAGTATTTGGATCCCTTTTATATTCTACACTTATCACTGACTTGTTTGATCTAAAGTCTGATGACTTCATTAGACTTCTTAATGGAGGACTAAGTTGGGAGATTGAGTTATGTTCATTTTCTGAGGCTAGTTTTGTCTTTGTTTTCTGTAAAATGGCAGTATGGAGCTGATCCACTAGTATGTTTGTCTTGGACAGATAACTACAAATGGACAGTGTGACCTGGACCCAGAATGGAGTGGGGCAATTGATTTGATTGCCTTTGGGAAATTGACCAGTCCTTTTAATAACCACAAGCATCTCATTGATATAAAGGCTTATCTGTTATAGTCAATATTTTTTTTTCCATTTCAGTGCAAGTCAGGGAATGCCATAATCTCTGAAAAATTAATGTTGTAGGCCACCAAAGGGCACAGGAGAGGTACATGGTGGGAATGAGTAGGCTTCAGCATACCACCGGAGAAGGCATTATTATAAAGATGTGTGAAGAGTTGAGTGCTCATTTTCTATTGGTATCCAGGAAAAGTAGAGTGATCTAGAGGACCTCCAAAGTGTCCCTTTCCTCCCCCCGTCTCCTGTTGGTTGACCCCCAAGTGAGAGATTTATTGAGGGACATGGACAAAAGTAACATACAAGATGAGAAGGTTGATTGGAATATGTTATGAACTGAATCATTAGAAACTACCAAATGAAACCATATCAAAGTGTGATGTAAAATGGGTTTAACTTGCAGCATCTACCTCACAAAGTTACTGTAACAGATCAATCAAATCAGCTCAAGTAATATACTTTATAAATGTTACCTTTTCTTACCATCGGTGTAGTGTGCTTGAATTTCACAAGTATGTGTAATGTATTGAAATGTGCATTTCTCTGATGCATTTATTGCTTGTTGATTGACTGCTTGTATAAAAGGCCATACTAACTGGTGGTGAAATCAAGGTATGAGGAGTGTTAGTTAAGCTAACATGGTTATCCTTTGCCTTAGAACCTATTTAATGAATATGCTCTTGTTCTCTGTTGACTTTAAGCTTGTCATATAAACATAGCCTCCATTCTTGGGGTCTTGGAGGAATTATGTGACTTTCACTAGGTCACATAACACTCCTTGTTTGCTTACATTTTGAAATTTAGCTGGCTAGTAATATAATTCATGTTTCTGTAATGTGTGGATTTACAAAGAATTTGCCTGGCAACTCTTGAGGTAGCTGAGTAAGTAGTAATAATATCTACCTTACTCTTCCTTTCTGAGGGGAAAAATTCTCAGATGTCAGGTGATTTGCTTACGGTTATAAATGATGACAAATAGAATTATTTTTAATGAAGCAAGTATTTAAATTTTGAGCTTTTTAGTTGTACATATAAAATGTGAGGGTGGGTCTTTAAACAAAAATTACATTATTTGAGCCAGAGTGAGAAACTTAAGGTATTTTTATGCAGGTAATTCAGTCTTAAATTTCCTCTTGGCTGGAATTGAAAAAAAAATAGACAACATTCCTGCTGTTTCAATTTCCAAATGATTTCCCAATTTTAAATGACTTTATTCATGTACCAACAGCTTATTTATTATTCACCATTCATTCAAGTGGAGAACTGGTGTAACTGTTTAAAATTTTATGAGCAAATGTACCCTCTTTGTCTGACTATAGGCTGCACTTTTTTCTCCAGATCTGTCTTGGATGCATTCAGATTTCACGCTAAAGAATCAGTGTTATTTTTCAAGTTTATACCTACTAAATGAAGAAAAATAATTTCAAAATAATGTAGAGCAATTTCAAGAAAATGAGAGCACTGACAACTGGGGTGATCAGGAAAGGCCTCATGTAAGAGTTAGCACCTGAGAGTTGATAGGCAGATGAGAACTGTCAAGCTACTTTGAGAGAAGATGGATTCAATTGACTTGCTTCTCTTTATGTCCTCAGAATCTGATTTTGTGTGCTTTTCAACATCTTATGTTGACTTCCCTTATAGAAGTTTAGGCCATGAGATCTTATTTATCCTTTTTCTGAACCCTTTGAAATCTGCTTTACCAAAGATTGAACTTGACTTTCTTATCATCCCCTTTTACATATTTTAAGATGGAATGGTCACTTCCCCCAAAGTTTCCACTTGAGTAAAAAGTGCCCAGGGAAAAGCCAAACAGAGTCTGTGAATTCAAGTGGGAGTGTGTGGGGGTGTATGTGGCAACTCTGACAGTGCCACAAGTGGTGTGTGACTACTGAAATTATTAAAATTATGTTGGTATTTAGAACAAGGGAAACTCCTAATAGCACTATTAATCTGATTGTCTCCATGGATTAGACCACGTTTGGAGTGTTCTGTATGTTTTTGTTTACACTGTGCCATTCTGACAATGAGTGCCATTGTGGACAATTGGAACACACCTAGAAGTGGTAATATGAACGTTCAAGAAATTGTGTCAGTTAAGGAGTGTTTTGGAAGAAATGATGTTTGGCTTAGAGAAAAGGTCTGAGGACTTGATAGACCTCTTTCACTATTGTGGAAGAGAATTTTCAATCTATTAAATAGCTATAACTTACTTCTCCACTTCACATCAGCTACACACTGAGATGGTCATGCCCTTAATCTTGTCATCACCCACAAGTGTTTCACTTCTGTATTTGTGCACTCTGTATTTCCTTTGTCTGATAGTAATTTCTTATTGTTCCACATTTCCCATTGCCTTACTTACCATTGTTCTTTGTATTCACTGTGACAGCCAATCCTTGTGCTCTTCAATTTCCTTTTCAAGACTTTTAATTTAATTTAGATTTTTAAATTTAAATTTATTTTAATTAAAATTTTAATTTAATTTTAAAAATGAACAAAAATCCATTTTTTCTCTTGCCTTTTCCTTCCTTTGGGAAAAAAGGAAAAACAAAATCCTCTAAAAATTTAGAATTGTCAAACAAAATAAATTTCTTCTTTGGCCATGACTAAAAAATATGTATCATTCTGTACCCTGAGTGCATTTATCATCTCTCAGGAGTTAAGTAAATGCTTCATCATTGCACCTCATTAAGTTCATCAGAGTTCTTAAGTCTTTCATGATAAATTTTTTTTTTTAGAGTTGTTACTGTATGAATTGTTCTTGGTTCTGCTCGCTTCACTCTGCCTTAGTTCTATAAGTCTTCCCAGGTTATGATCTCTTTCATAATTTCTTTTGGTATCATCATTGTACCATATCTGTTTTGTTCTTCCCTTGAGTTGTCATTTCTTTGCTTCTACTAAAAGAGGTGGTATAAATAGTTTTGTACATATATCCATCCCTTAGTCCTTGTCCATGCCATCACCCTGCACTGGCAACACTCTCTTTTCCCTGTGTCAACTCCTTGGTGAATCAGTTCAACTCTAGCTTGTCCTCTGCTTTGAATCCCTTGCCTCCTTGTTCTGTTGTCAGTCATGCCTTTCTAAACCCCAGGCTTGAACTACTTCTACTGTCTGACTCATGTTGCTGCATGGAGCTGGAGAACATCACAGAACTATATAGACTTATGTAATCTCATTTGAGCCTCACTGTAAATCCTTTCATATTCTGTAAGTGATTCAAAATCCTTATCACTAGAGCAGCCATTCCAAAACTTTTCATTCTTCCTCAAGTCTGTTATAGCACCCATCTCAGCTGAGGACCTCACTTCAAAAAGCTGACAACAGAACTCTCTTTTCCCCCCTTCCTTTCTCACAACACTCAGATATATTCCCTCACTATCTTTTCCTTTACTCCTATTTGCACAAAAAGGTGGTCATTCTCCTTGCCAAGGCAAGCAAGCCCTTTTGCTTGTTGTATTCTTGCTCTTTTCACTTTCAGATTGCACTCACTGCCATCCCTACTGTCTCTCAAATCTTTCTGTGCCTACATGCTGATTCTTCTTATTCCTATGAACATGACCGTGTCTCCCTCATCATTAAAAAAACCTTCATTTGATTCAGTCACCTGTTTTATTTTCCTCATGGATATTCTCATTGTTTTCTTTTTGTGGCATTATTCTCTCCTGGTTCTCCTACTTATCTCAACACTTCTTCCCAGTCTCCTTTGGTATATCTTCAACCAGGTCACAACTTCTAAAGCTCTTATCTTGGACCCTGTTCTCTTATCTTTCTATACCAAAGCTTCTTAACCTGGGGTCTGTGACCTTTTTTTAAAAAATCTATTTTGATAACTGTGTTTTAAAATTAGTTTCTTTTGTAATCCTTTGTATTTTATCTTATACTTTTTGTTTTATTTTATTTTTAAATTTTTTTTTTAACGGGACAACCTGTTTTATTACACACAGTGAGTGGATAGTAAGGCAGGGTATCTATTTAGAGGAGTCTCATACAATCGCTTCTGAGGTACTGTCCCTTGTTCTTCCCTGAATTCCTCCCCCACCCAAAAAAGAAACACCTCCCCATTACTAAAAAAAAAAATTTTAGGGGGTTACATTTGAATTCAAAGCTGTTTCTCTCTGTCTCAACCCTGCACTAGAAAAGGCTAACATCTCTCTCTCTCTTTCTCACTCACTCTCTCACTCACTCTCTCACACACACACACACACACACACACACACACACACACACACACTCTAAACTATATAATACATCCTTCCATATATCAGTTTTTCTGTGGAAGTGGATAGCCTCTCCCTTCATAGGTCCTATGTATTGATTTGAATATTCATATAACTCAACAATAGCTAAGTCATTCACATTTGCTCTTGGAACACTATTGCTGTTATGATATACAACATTCTCTTCGTTTTACTCATTTCGTTCTTCATTATTTCATGCATTATTTGTTTCCGTATTTTCCTAAAATCAACCTGCTCATCATTTCTTTACGATACAGTAGTATTCCATCATAATAATATACTACAACTTGTTTAGCCATTCCCCAATTAATGCACATCTCCTCAATTTCCATATAGCAGCAAAGAGAGCTGCTAGAAATATTTTAGAATATATATGTTATTTTCCTTTTTTACTGATTGCCTTGTGAAATAGACCTAATAGTAGTATTGAAAAGCCAAAAGGTGTATATATAGAGTTTTATAACTCTTTGGACGTGATTCCAGAATTGCTCTCCAAAGTGGTTGAATTGGTTCACAGGTTCACCAGTAGTGTGTTAGTGGCCCTGTTTTCCCCCATCTCTTCCAACATTTGTCATTTTCCCCCTCTATAACTTTAGCCAATCTGATAGGTATGAGATAGTATTTCAAATTTGTTTTGATTTGCATTTCTCTAATCAGTAGTGATTCAGAGCATTTTTTCTTATGATTATATACATAGCTTTGATTGCTTCCTCCAAAAACTGCTTTTTTATAGCCCTTGACCATTTATCAATTGGGGAATAGCTCCTAGTTTTTAAAAATATATATATTTTTTCCCAATTATTTATAAAAACAGTTTTTAATATTTTTTAAAAATTTTGAGTTCCAAATTCTCACTCCATTTCCTCCCCCTTCTCTGAAATGGCAGCGAATTTGATATAGATTATGTATGTGCAGTCATGCAAAACATATTTCCATGTTAGTCATGTTGTGAAAGAAAACAGACCAGAAAAACCCAACAACACACACACACACACACACACACACACACATATAACGAAAGTGAAAAATAGTATGCTTCAGTCTGCATTCATATTCCATCCATTCTTTCTCTGGAGGTGGATAGCATTTTTCATCATGAGTCCTTTGGAATAGATATTCCATCTATTTGAAATTATCTTGGATCATTATATTGCTGAGGCTAGCTAATTCATTCATCGTTAATCATTGTACAATATTGCTGTTACTGTGTATGATGTTCTGGTTCTGCTCAATTCACTTGGCATCAGTTTATGTAATTATGTCTTTCTAGCTTTTTCTGAAAGCTTCATTTCTTTTTTCTTTTCTTTTTCTTAAATTTTGGAGGCAGTGCGGGGTTAAGTGACTTGCCCACGTTCGCACAGCTAGGTAGTAAGTGTCTGAGGTCGGAATCAAACTGAGGTCCTCCTGACTCCAGGGTCAGTGCTCTATCCACTGTGCCACCTAGCTGCCCTGGAAAGCTTCATTTCTTTATAGCACAGTAGTACTTCAATACAGTTATAGACCACAGCTTGTTCAGCCATTACCCATTTGATGGGCATTCTATCAATTTCCAAGTCTTTGCTACTACAAAAAGAGCTGTTATAAATATCTTTGTATAAATAGGTACTTTTCCTTTCCTTTTTTTGGGGGGGTAGTGGTAGGATGTCTTTGGGATATAGATCTAGTAGTGGTTTTGCTGGGTCGAGGGGTGTGCATAGATTTATAGCTCTTTAGGCATAGTTCCAAATTGATCTCCAGAATGTCTGGATCAGTTCACAACTCCAGCAACAGTGGAATGACATATACACTTATAAATTTGACAAAGTTCTGTATATATTTGAGATATCCAAGAAACTGTCTATACTTTTTTCACCCAATTTTTTGCTTTCCTTCTAATCTTGGCTACATTGGTTTTATTTGTACAAAAACTTGTAAATTTCATGTGATCAAAATTATCCATTTTATACCTTTTTTTGTTTTTGTTTTTTTTTTTGGTGAGGTAGGGTTAAAAGTAACTTGCCCAGGATCTCACAGCTAGCGAGTGTAAAGTGTCTGAGGTCAGATTTGAACTCAGGTCCTTTAACTCCAAGGCCGGAGCTTTATCTACTGTGCCATCTATCTGCCCCTATTTTATACCTTTTAAAACATTATTTTTTTTTAAATTTTATTAATTTATTTTGATTTATCAACAATCACTTCCATATGCTTTTGAGTTGAAAATTTTTCTACCCCTTCCTCCCCCACCCTCCCCAAGATGGCGCACAATCTGATATAGGCTTTACATTTACATTCCTATTAAACATATTTTCACATTAGTGAAGTTGTAAGTAAAAATTAAAACCAATAGGAGGAACCATCAGAAAGATGAAACAAAACTCAACAGAAGGTAAAAATAAGTGATAGCAATTCGACTTCCATAGTTCTTTCTTTGCATGTGGACAGCATTTTCCATCCCGAGGCTTCTGGAGATGTCTTAGATCCTTGTAATGCTGAGAAGGGTTCAGTTTAACAATATTAGTCATCGCGTACCGTGGCTGTTATTGTGTACAAAGTCCTCTTGGTTCTGCTCACTTCACTCAGCATCAACCATATAAGTCTTTCCAGGTCTTACTGAAGTCAGCCTGTTCATCATTTCTTATAGCACAATAGTATTCCATTACATTCATATACCACAACTTTAAAACATTATTCTGTGGAAGGAGTACATAGGTTTCAACAGACTGCAATTGGGGTTCATGACTCAAAAATGGTGAAGAAGTCCTACTCTGTACTATCTTGTTTGGTTGGTTGCCTTAGCTCCCATGGGTACAACTCTCATCTTTATGGAGATGATTCGTATGGGTAGTTATAATCTCTCTTGAGTTCATATCTTGTATCACCAACTACCTCTTGGACATCTTAGATTTGATGTTGTATGGGCATCTCAAACGCAGCATGGTCGAAACAGCTCATTATCTTTCCCCTAAACCATACTTTTCCCAACTTTTCTGTTACTATCTAGTATACCAACATCTTCCCAGTCACCCAGCCTCACAGTCTGTGTCATCCTCTACTTTTCATTATCATCCTACATACATTATACTTCCTACATCTATTGTCATATCATGTCATTTCTACCTTCACAGCATCTCTCCTATTTGTCCCCTTCTTTTCATTCACAAAGCCACCACCCTTGTAGAAACCCTCAGCATCTCATGCATTGGCCTTCTAATTGTTTTCTCTATCTCCAGTCTGTCCTCAACTATCCTGCCGAAGTGATTTTACTGAAGTGCAGTTCTGACCGTCTCACTTCAATACTCTACTGAGTGGCTCCCAGTAACTTTTAGAATAAAATATAAAATTCTGTGTTTGGCATTTAAAGCCCTTCTCAGATCTGAGCCCTTTCCAATCCTATCAAACTTGAACTCCCTCTATATACTCTACGATCCAGGTACACCGCTTATAGTGCTACCCCCAATCTGTAAATGTTCAGTAAGTACCTACTATGTGCCAGAGACTGCTAAGAGCTTGGGATGCAAAAAGAGGCAAAAGACAGTCCTTGCCCTCAAGGGGCTTACAATCTAATGGGAGAGACTATGAGCAAACAAGTATATACAAAACAAGCTATATATAGGAGAAATAGGAAATAATTAACAGAGGAAAGTTATTAGAATTAAAAGGGGCTAGGGAAGGCTTTTTGCAGAGGATGGGATTTTTGTTTGGATTTAAAGTAATGCCAGGGAGATCAGTAGTCAGAGCAAGGAGAGAGAACATTGTAGTCCTGGGGTACAGCCAGAGAAAATGCTGGGAACTAAGACTTGCCTTGGCTTCTTCCTCATCACCTTCAGACTTACAGCTTTCCTGTCTTCCTTCAAAGACTCAGCTCAAATCCCACCTTCTGTAGGAGGCCTTTCTTCTCTCCCCCCTCTCTTTACTCACTGCCTTCCTTTTGAGATTGCCTTCCATTTACACTGGATTAATCTTGTGTATATATTTAGTTGTCTCCTTTGTAGATAGACAGTGAGCTCCTTGAGAGTAGGGACTGTGTTTTTGACTTTATTTGTGTCCCCAGTTGCAGAGCACAGTGCTTGGCCTGTAATAAGCACTTAATAAATTCTTGTTGATACACCATACTTATTCTGTTGTAACCTCAAGAGATCAAAATTCAGACTAATGGATAGGAGTTACAGGATGTAGATTTTCTACAATTTAAGAAAAAGCTGCAAAATAAGCACAGCTATTCAAAAAAACTCCAGAATAGTTTACCTTGTTTTAGGAAACAAGCTCCTATCTCTGGAGATTTTGAAGTGTAAAGGGGATGTTGTAAAGAAGATGCTTTCACGGTTGACCTAGATGGTCTTTGAGGTCTTTTCTGATTCTGAGATTCTTTGAATCATGAATTTTATGTTTTGATAGAATTTGCAAATTTTATTTTTTCTGTATAAATAACTTCAACAGAGGAAATGTTTCCATGTGGTAGAAGTTAGTCTCTCCATTTTATTTGCATGAAAAAGAAAAAGATATATACTTGAGTGACATGCTTGTATTTAAAAATATTTAACTATAACATACATATTTAGCAATTGCATCCCCTGAGTTTTAATTATAAACAGCTCTGTTGTCACATACTTGACCTTCATTTGAGCTGATTGTTACTTTCAAAATGCAAATAATTTAAAATTCAGTTAGGGTTTCAGAAAATATTCTAATGTAGCTAAAATGGTTTTAATATTTTGTTAGGTATATCACATTTTTTGATCCATACTGAGCTTGCAGTCAAACCTGAGCTAACTTTTTCCAACACAAGCTGTTACAAAACCATGTCTCCATCATCCTGTACTTAAATAAAATATCTGGATTGAAGTAAAGTGCTTTTTGTTTTTTGCCTATTACTTTTTCTCTTAGTTTTCTCCACCATTTTAGCTTACTAAGATAATTTAGATCTTGATTTTGCCATCCAACATGAATCACTGTCAAGAGCATATAGATATCCAACTATTCCTCTTAGCTTTGTCTCCTTTCCTGTTTTGATTGGGGTATCTTCTGTCTTCATGCAAGTGATTGATAAAATATTGAACAGGTCAAAGACGATGAGAGTCGTGTGGCATATCACTAGAGACTCCTACAGGGTGACGTGGAAACATTAATCAACACTTTCAATACAGTTTTCAACCAGCTGTGAATTCATTTCCCCTCACTGTACTTTGATTCAGCCTACATTCTTCCATATTGTTCACAAGGATTTCATGATAAGTATTTGAAATGTTGTCACATAAATAAAGTTGTCACATGTTTTGCTTCATCCTAGAGGGCAGAAATAGGAAAAAAGGATGGAAATCGAATCAACATTTATTAGGTGCTTACAATGTGTCAGGTACTGTGGTAATGTTGGATGTTACTGAGAAGTAGCTTTGATTTTAATGTAAAGAACCACTTCTTAACCATTAACCTTTTTTCAAAGAATGGAATGAACTTTTTCCAGAGTAGGCTAGAGGTTACTCTGGAGGTCCTTTCCAAAGTAGCAGAGGTATGCCGCTTTCCTCAGGTCTTAAGGAGATGATGAATTATCACTTTTGACTGACAAAAGTTATTGTAAAAGGAGATTCATGGATTTTCAGATATGAGTTGGAGATCTATAGATAGCCTTTTGAGAATATTTCCAGCTTGTAGAGTTTGTGATTCTGAGTTCAGATACATTTACTTTATTACCTTTTAGAAAAGAAATCTATTTTCCTTTAAAAACCCTTATGTGGATTTCAAAGTCATATAACTTGAAACAACACAATTTCAGCCTCTATTAGGTTATAGACCTCGAGATCTGTTGTTTTCTGCTGTGAACCAGAATTTGAATTTGCCAGTACGATAAGCTCCTCATAATTACTACTGGATGCGAATGATGGTGTCAACTCCATTCTTCCTACAGCTATCTTTTGGATCAGAAGTTTAAAGTAAAGAAATAATGAATGAATAAAAAAAGACATTTCTTGTGAGAAGCGCTCCTATAATGAGGCATCTAAAAGTTGCTTATTCTTAATGCAAATCTATTACTCCAGGTAAATGGTGTTATGTGAATCTGTTACATAGTTTTAGGAGTCTTTTTTGCATAAAAACTGGATAGTATATATTACCTATTTATTTTCCTAAAATCATAATACAACAATTAGTTCAGACTATAATGTAATTGTCCATGGAATCATCTTAGCAATCTGGGAGTCTTATGGGGGTGATTGGAGGGTAGGATTTAAGACATTTTTGTCCAGATCCAGATTGGGTTGGATGCTACTTTCTGTCAGATGTTTGTAGTTGAAGTGGCGTTTTCTTGGTGAGTTTTTCCTTGCTGATATCCTTCCTTTAGCAATTGCTTCTATTTTCTATTTTCTTTCATTAACTTGGAGCCACGTACTAGTTGTTGAAAATGGATTAACCAAAAACATTACTTTTTTTCTGAGGCTCAAAATATAAATAAATGTTTTCAAAAGTTTAATATGAATTGTTTTTAACAATTTCACTTTCTTTTGTGCAAAGCCACAAAGTAACAAATACTATATTCATACTGACTATATACTATAAAATAGAATTTAGTTTGTGCATTTTAGACTGGGTCTGAATATTTTTGACTTTTTTTTATGCTTTTAAACTAGATACTTCATATTTTGCTGAGCTTTCTTCGTGGAGCTTCTTTTCAGATGTGAGTATTATATGTAAGTGTTTAGGAGTAAATTTTGGGCTACTTGTTTGTAATCTACGTATTGGCTGTTCTGTAGCAATACCAAATTAATGTTGATAAAGTAGAGAATATTATGCATCTGATAAACTAAAAGATTTAATTATGGTATTTCTTATTAACTTTATATTTAATTATTTTCTTTCTAGGATAAGTCATCATTGAGCTATATCAATTAGATGTTGGGTGCAGTCAACCTATAGCTTAATTTTTAAAAAATTATTGTACACAATTCACATTACTTTGCTTTTGTGTTCTAGTAAGTCAATTAAGGTTTAGTGTTAGAGCACTTATTACCAATCAGATGCTTGGCTAGAAATGTATTTTCATAAACGGACAGTTTTGAGGCTAGTCTACAGTGCAGCTGCTGTTAACTTTGATGTATGTATAAATGAACTGAAAGGTGATCATTTAGGAAGTTAATTTAAATAGTTACATAATAGTCTTGGATCTGTAGATCCTTAAATTAGATGAAAAATCAAGTTTCTAGGCATTTATGAGTTCCCATCTTAATAATTTTTAGAAGAGGGTAGAGAAATAGAAAAGCAGACTCTTCTGTTCTCTATGGGTAAAGAGTTCATTAGGGAAAATGAAAGAAGGTTATATTTGAACAGATTAGCTAGTATATAGCATTAATACAAATTCCATCCTGTAGAGAAGAGAGGAGGCTTGTGGATAATCTGTTACTCAGTAGATGAGGGGTGAGGACAGGAAGCATAAAAGCATCTGGTTCCAGAGAAGTACTATTACCACTGAAGAATTTAGAGCAATAGTAGAAACTTTGCAGCAAGATAATTTAAAAATCTTTGGTAAACAGTTGGCCCTCGAGGTGGGTAGTTGCAGCTCATTTAAATTATTGCCATAATGATTATAGTTTATAATCAACACTGTTTATTATAAAACCTACAGAGCATCAAATTAATGAGCATAGAATTTTAGAGACAGTGATAATCTCAGCACTGCTTCCTGAACTGTTTGTTATCCTACGAGAAAATACTTTTTCTGTCAGCTTTTTAAAATGACACTCTGGTATTGACTTTACTGTAGTATTCACTTTCTGTGTAATTTTTGATTGGAGAAATGGTCATGGTTAAGTTTTGGTAGGTCTGAAATGTGTTCGACAGCTATCGATTCATAATCTAGTTACCAAACAATTTGACTTTCTTGAATGTTAACATACTATATAGAAGAAATGAATGCTGTTGGGGCAGGTAGGTGGTGCAGTGGATAGAGCACTGGCCTTGGAGTCAAGAGGACCTGAGTTCAAATGTGACCTGAGACGCATAATACTCAAGCTGTGTGACTCTGGGCAAGTCACTTAACCCCAATTGCCTCACTGGAAAAAAAGAAAAAAGAAAAAAAAATTAATGCTATTAAATATTAAATATATTAGAGAAGATAACGTACCAAAATACAGGGTGAAATTTATGTAACTAATAATTTTGATGGATAATTAGGGAATTATCCATTTTTCTTTAGTCTAGAAATATTTGGATTTCTAAGCCATTAGATGAGTTAATTTAACTAGAAATATTACACGTAGAACAATGTGCAAATTAATGCACTTTGTATTAAATTTTTAGTAGTAATGTAATTATTGAAGCCACATTTAAATGAACTTTTTCTGCATTTTCCAAAGTTATTCTACCCTTGAAGTCTAGTCTATGCTAAGTTGGGAACCCCTCCAGGGGAAAAACGCAATGCTGTGTAAAAATGGGACATTGGGTCTGATTGAAATATGCTTGTATTTTCTGAGCACGATTATTAGCAGACAATGTCAAGCCAATGGGCAATTCAGCTTGGTTTTTAAGGGGCTTAGTGAATCGTTAAAGTGAAAATTATTATCACATATTTATACGATGGCTTTCTTTTTCAGAGTTCATTGATGTGCGTTAATAATGTATCCTTTCCTCTTTTTTTTTAATAGAATTGTTAAAAAAAAACTGGCTATCCAGTTTTTAAAAAGTGATCTCCAGACCTTTTGTGAGGTAAGTAGCAGGATGAGTTATTTGGTGGTCAGATATATTATTATATCTTATTATTATATTATAAATAATATGTTATATATTGTTTATACTACTTTTTTGATATTTTCAAAGAAGAAAATTCACTTCTTAACCAGTTTACCACTGAAATAGAATAAACTGTTAACACAATTGTATTAATATTATTCAAATAATTTTTTAATTGTACTTCTGTAGATAGTTAACAGATATAATTTAGAACTACTAAAACAAATATGAAAAGTAATATTAACTCTAAGGTACCATATTATTTGGGATTTTAGTCTTGATTAGTTTAGCTATTAAAATATTAGCATAAAGGCACAAAATCTGTCATGGACATTTTTTAAATAGAGACTGGATGACCACTTATTAGGGATATTGATTAGACTATTTTTGCTTCAGGGATGAATTCGATTATGTGACCTTAGACGTCCCTCCCAATAATGAAATTCTGTGGTTCTAGCAAAATTTGAAAATTTTAGTATAAGCTGTTAAATGAGGATTTTACTGTCAAATGGGCATACAAACACTTAGAGTATTTCCTGAGAGCTTTTAACTCTTAAGAAAGATTTAAAAGCACTTATTATTTCTCTGTAATGAGTTGCTTTGGTTACATCTTAAAATTAACTTGTATTTCTTTTACCTTTAATCATTATCATGAAATTTTCTGAATATACTTGTTGTGTTAACTATATTTGTTTTGGGTGATTTCCTAAGTTGCTAAATCATGGAAGCGATTCCCATTTTCATCAGATGTTTTGACATTTTTTTCACTACTGTCCTTTCTGGTCACAAGTAAAAATCATGTCAGATTGATGCTTTTGAGAGACCAGGAAATGTTAATGTAATTACTAAATATTTGTAGGTCCTACATCTACTCAAATGAAAACTTCTTGATTCTTTATTTAAAGGGTTGTGGGGTAGATAAGTTTGTTATTCTTGTACCCTCTTCCCAAGGCTTGACATAATACTACATCATCCAAACCAGATCCTTTCAATAGGATCTCTCCCTTCCTGTGAACCCAGTCTGAACATTTGACTGACAGTGAATAGGATGTACTGCTTAGCATACCATAAGCAAAGAACAAAATTTGTTGATATATCATTGGATTATATCCTGCTGAGTAGAGGGTTTTATGTTTGATTCTGAAGATGATAGGGAGCCACTGGAGTTTATTGAGCAGGAAGTTTATATGATGGCACTTGTACTTTAGGAAGATCAGGTTGATAGCTAAGTGGAGGATAGACTGGAATGGGGAGAAGCTTGTGGCAGGAAAATCAACAAGCAGGCTAGTGCAGTAGTCTAGGTGTGAGGAGATGAGGGCCTGTATCAGGATGGCATTATTAGAAGAGAAAAGAGTACGTTTGTAAGAGATGATACAAAGGTAGAATTGACAGGCCTTGACAACAGATTACATATGGAAGGGTGAGAGAGCATTGAGTCAAAGATATCTAGGTTGTTGGCTTGGGGATGGAGAGAGGATGGTGGCGCCTTTGTAGTAGGGAAGTTTGGAAGGAATGAGGAAAGATTATAATGAGTTCTGTTTTAAGGTGTCTGTGGGACATCCACTTTGAGATACCTAATAGGCAGTTAGAGATGTGAAACTGGAAGTCAGCAGAGAGGTTTGGGTTGGATTAATAGATTTGAGAATCATTAGCTTACAGATGTTAATTGAATCTGTGGGGGAGGAATCCTGTGGTGTGCTCATGGCTAGCAGATATGACTTGGATTAATTATTTGGCAAAGAATACTGAGAAAGACCAGTCAGATAGGAGGAAGACCAGGAGAGACATGATAGGGACATTAGAAGTTATCTAGTTTAGCCTTATAGTTTTAAAGATGAGGCTGAGTGACTTGTCCAAGGTCCCATAGGTAGTAAGTTATAGATCTAGGATTTGAACCCAGTTTCTTCTGATTTTTCAAACTCGGTGTTCTTTCCATTCTACCAGGCTGCCTCCCAATGACTGAATTTCTATAGCAGAAAAATTATTATTCTAAGTGAGGATAAAAAAATCCAATACTAACTAATTAGATGTGTAGAAGTCAGTAACAGTATTGGTGGAACCACGTAGTGCTACTATTAATACTGTGATACAGGTTACAGAGCATACTTTTCACATATTTGATCATTTTTGATTCTCACAATCTGTGAGTTGGATCATGGAGGTATTAGCTTCATTTTCTAGATAACTGGAGCTCAGATAAATAGAGGATTTGCCCCCAAATCTTCCAGCTATGAAGTAGCAGACCTGGGTCTAGAAGTCAGGTGGTAATTCATAGACCAGTGCTTCTCCCCAGCTCCCCACTATCTTAGGAGAAATATTGCTATTGTCTTCTTTCATTAAATTTAAATGTTTTCATACCTGATCTTTCCTTTAGGTAAAATGTAATGTGTCAAGAGCAAGTTTATAAGGAATGCTTTTTGTCATATTTTCAGAAGTTAAGGTGGCTGAAGTTACATTCTTTAGGGAGAAACTGTAAGTAAAACACATTTGATATATTGAACTTAAACCAAATTGTATTCAAATAAGAAAAGTTATAGCTTAAATATGAGGGTCATCAGTTATATACTATTTATATAACCCTGTATGGATAGAGTTTAAAATTAAACTGAAAGTTTCAAATGGTGGTAAATTGAGGCTATTTATGTACATTGCCTTGGTCAGAATGAGCTATAAACTTTTTTTTTTAACTTGCAGAAATGGCAGCACAGAAAAGGAAATCTACACTGGTAGAACATTCTGCTAAACGGAGGAAACTAGATAACAACAGCAAACTGACAAACTCAGCAAACAGAGAGAGAAACTTCGAAACACAACATGTGTCAAATAAATCAAAGTCAAATAACTGTAAAGTACAGAAGAAAAAATCTCCCAAAACTTTTGTTAAAGCCGACAGGTCAGTGACCAATAAAACCACCAATAATTTTGCTAGATCTTATCAAACTAAATTAGTTGAAAAGTCACAGTCTGAACCTGAACTAAATAGAACCACCCATAAAACTTTGCCATTAACAAAATCAGCACTAAAATCTCCAAATAGGATAAATTCTCCTCAGGCTTCCCCCAAATCCTCCAAAGTAAAACATAAGAATCCTTCAGGGTCCAATCATACTATTTCTAGTAATGCCCCAGGAAAGACAGAGAAAACTAATTTGAGTGAAACTAAAATTTATTTTGAAAATGAATGTCAACATCAGTTAAAAACAGATTTTAAGAACAGTTCTGGAATCCAGAGCATCAAAAATAGTAGGCATTCAGTATTAGATTCTACAAGGACATTTAAAACTACTCAAAGGACTGCTGAGTCAGAAATGAAATCTACAAGGGGAAAATCAAAAGAAAACAATTCTGCTACATCAACTAAAATAGTAAAAAATAACAATAAAAAAGGACAAGGAGTTAAAAATTCTCAGAGGACTCTAACAAAATCAGCTTGCAAGGAATTAGAAAAACCATTAAATAAATCTTCCAGTGACTGTAACACAAATGAATCTGAACTAGGAACACATGTGGTCACCAGGTCAACAAAGGCTTTCTTTGATGAGAAAAAATCTACTAACTGCATTCACAAAACACAGGTGACTGTGAAGAAACATTCACAAGAACCAAGACAAAATAGGAAACCTCAGAAAAAATCAGCTCATGCAACTGCTAAATCAAAATGTGGCACTCAGTTGAATGAGTTTAATAGGAGATCACAAAGACTACAACAGTTAGCAGATATTTCAACAAAGTCCTTGCGTAACAGAGAAATTAAAAATCAAGTTCTAGAATTAAAGCAAAGCATATCAGCTGATAGAGCGGAGTCCTGTAGCAAAGCTAAAACTAAACCTAGTCAAATTAAAGTTGTGCAGAAAAATTTGAAACGAAAACTCATAAGCTCTGACTCTAAAGAAGAGAGAAGCACAGCAAGTGAAGTATCAAATTCACCAAAAAGAAAGAAATGCAGGGTAAATAATATATTAGATGGTGCCTGTGGTCCTCAGCACAAACAAGGATCTGAAAAATGTCATCAGCACAAAATTAAAAAAGAAGGAAAAAACTCAGTGCCTGTCATCTCTTCCCAAGACAAAAAAGCAAAAACGGCCACTTCTCTGATTTCAAAAAGGAATGAGAAAATTAACAAGAAGGAGTTAGTTCATCCAAAAATGAAAAGCAAAACAAAATCAAAAAATTCACAACCAGCAGTGACTGAAGGAAACACGGATAAACATTCAGAGGAAGTTGTAAAGACAAAACGTGTTAGCATCCTTGAACTATGTGAAGAAATTGCAGGTGAAATTGAGTCAGATACAGTTGAGGTGAAGAGAGAATCTTCGTTTACTGAAGGAGGAAAAGAGGATCAGAAGCCAACAAAGTTGGAGCTGACTGAAATTGAAACACAGGTGATTACTCAGAAGGAAGCAGATGAAAATGTTCAGTGCAAACGTTTCTTCCCCAGTAGAAAAGCCAATCCTGTAAAATGTGTATTAAATGGTTTGAACAGACTAGCTAGTAAGAAATCCAAATGGACCAAAATTAAACTAGGAAAAGCCAATCACTTACGTCAGAATAGTTTAGGTTCTCCAAATGCTCCTAAACTGGACCCATTAAAAACTAAACCTAAACTTCCACAAGGTTCAATTCATCTGACAGCTTCAGAAATGGATCATCCAAAAAGTCAAAGCCAGTGGCTAATGCCGAGACCATGTGATGATAAAGATTTAGCATGCCATGAGGAAAAACAGAAAGAGATTTATTTTCAAGAAGTCAAAAGTGGTAAAACAACTGAAAAGAACAGAACTACAGAAAGGACTACTGAGAATGGTCAGCTGGATAATCGAATTAAACCGCCTCCCAAACCATCACTGGATAATCAGATGAAACATTCTCTTGAACCAACACTTGATGAGGTAATCAATTTCATTGTGTATAATATCAAAGGGACACGGGTACTTTGTAAAAAAAAAAAAAAAGGTAGTTTGGTCCAAATAATCATGTCATGATTTTGTTTAGCTAAAATGCTTTAGTTTAAAAAGTCATTTGTTAAGATCAGATTTTGTACATAAGAGAAGTATAAACCAACTGCTAATTAAGATATGGACAGGTAAAGGTCTTTTCTAATTTGGGGAAATAATCATAAAACCAGTGGAAGGCAATATAAGGCACTTCCTTTATAGTCTTTAAATTTCTATGGAAATTCAGTCTTTTTTGGGGGGGGTTCCTTATTAATTTTCAGCAGAAAACCTGATTGTTTCCTGCTTCATTTACCATATTCCCACATACAATCTTAATTCCTGTTGTTTTTAACCCTGTTTGTCTAAACCTAATATAAATTGGAACAAGCCTATTTTTCTCAAAATTTTAATGTAGTTATATTTTAGAAAGTAGTTTAAAAAACCTCATTGATACAGATATCACTGGTCGTGTGACAGGAAAAAAGGTCCTCCTTCAGCCCTCTGGTGCCAAACAAAATAAGTGGAATCATCTAGTCCAGATGTTGTTTGTGAATGGTGAACTTATTTCTTCCTAACTCATTTCTTCTTCAGGTGAAATAACTTTCCATTTCCTTCATCTGATTTTCAGTTCATGTCATTTCAAATCCTGTGTGCATTCATCTGGCTTTGTAATTTAGAGCTTGAGTCTTATTGCTGGAAACCTGAAATATAAATCGGTGTGCCATGAGACACTTCACAAAGGGACAAAAAGGAACATAATATATTCTTATTTTCTGTTCCTTTTTTAGTTTCTATCATAATTAGTAAAGAATAGCAGAGTACAACCTTTAAAAAATGGATGCTAGCTGGAGATATGCAAGTCGTGACCATTCTACTTTGCTAGTGGGATCGTCTTTCATTGACGACTTCATCATAAAAGTTACTATGCTAGATTACATTGTAGTAGTCTTTTTCTTTTGGCTAGACAGTGGGGTTAAATGACTTGCCCAGGATCACACAGCTAGTAAGTGTAATGTGTCTGAGGCTGGTTTTGAACTCAGGTCTTCCTGAATCCACCAGGGTTGGTGCTTTATCTGCTGCGCCACCTAGCTGCCCCCACTGTAGTATGTAAATTGTCACACTACCTCATAAGCCAACAGGTTATATCAGCTAACATTCACAAGAGTTTTTTGTAGTTAACATACTCATACATTTTTATTCTCAATTTTTGAATTATTTTGTGTAAGTATTATTTGCCATTTTACAGAAAAGGAAACTGTTTCAAAGAGCCTTGTCAATTTCCCAAAGTCACATAGCTATGAAGTGTCAGAAATGAGACTTTAATTTGAATCATCTGACTCCATAGTAGTCCTCAGCTAGATAGAAGCAAGACTGGCACATAGTATATAAGTAGAAAGAGGATAGGAATGGGGTGTGCTGGCATCAGGAAGGATGGGAAAGTAAAAAATGACAGAGAAAAACTTCTTTCTTAATAATAATAAAGGCTGGTTAAGTCAGCCCTTAACTTCTAAGGCCAGCTCGTTCAGTCTTGTCCAACCTATACAGAATCACTTGGTTATTTCAAATGCTGTCCTTTGTGACTTATGCAATAGACCACTAACCCTTGAAGAAAGAGTAGGTGATAGTTGGGAAAAGGTAACATGGGCCAAAGTTGAAGTAAATATTGTAGGCTGTGTCGAATTTTTGTAGGGCTGGTAATTTTTGAACAAATCAGTTGTCTGAACTTGTAGTTTATTAAGGTAAGAGTAACTCATGAACCATGTATTTTTGAGGGAGTTCCTTAATATTAGTAAATAAAGTTCTTTGTGAATATAAAATGTAATTTTCTCTTTATATGCTGTCTTTTAATCAGTTTTAGCATGTAGTGCTTTGGGTTTGGGGACAGAAATTAATATAAGGGAGAAATGGTTTGATTCAGAATGTATTAAAATTTTGAATTGTGTATGTTCAGAGTTTCAGCTTATATTTGGAATCTAGTCCAGAAAACACTCCAATGAAAAATGTTGCAGCAGTGCCACCTCTTCTTAATCAAGCCAAAAATGACACAGGAGAAAATAAATCTCCAGGTAATACTTGGAAATTAAGTTACTTGAATTTGTAAGGTTCAGAGATACTTTCCAGAATAAAAAAAAAAGTTTTCATCCATAATAACTGTTCATTTCACTAAGCATTGTTCAAATCTTTTAGACTTACAGATTCTTTCTAGACAAAGTGTAGTCTTTTATAGTGAGATTTTATTTTCCAGGAGATGAAGCATTTTATCTGTTCCTTTGCATTCCTAGAACGTGTGTGATTTGGTTTTATCTAAAGAGTTCTAATGTAACTCATTTATCCTTGATTCTTTTCCTGGACCTTCTTAGTCTCTATTGTAGTGGCTTTTTAATTTTGTTTTTATTTCAGGATACCCATAACTCACATCTTCAAGAATTGATTAATACTCTTAAAGCTAGTCAGTAACGGCTACAGGGTATTTAAGAATACAAGGACTTTCTTATTTTTCTTTTATTTCATCTCCTCAATCATAACCTTTAGTTACTGAAATTCTGTTTGATTAATGCTGCTAACTCAATATTAGGTTCCTGATCAATTTAAGAAATGTTACCATCTATTCCACTTTTATCATACAAATGTGCATGACATCTTACAAAAGACTTGTAGTGAAATCTGTTTCCCTTGATAAAATAATCTTATTGGAACCCTTTGGTCATTGTTTTCTTGACTGTATCAGCATATAAAGAGAAAGAAATTTATGATTATCATTCTGCTAAAGGAAAGTGCTAAAGATAAGACCTAGGCAGTTGCAGTTATGTTTCTTCTCTCTCATCTTTTTTGATGTGTTCTCATAAAAGAATAGAGTAAATCCAAAAATTGGTACATTAGTTCAGTAGACAGGTTTTTATTTTTGTTATAAACTTAAATATAATGAACCTGGATACATTTCATTATAAAGAATAGAAGAAGAAGATTATATATAAAACTGAACTTGTAGCTTTTTTGTTTAGTTGTTTGGTATTTTTGATGGCTTAAATATCCTTGTTTCTCTTCTGCCTCCCATTGCCATTTGCTTTTTTTTAAATACATTTTTTTTCAATTTTCAAGCATTTATTTTCTCTCTGTACCTCCCCACCCCTACCCCAGGGTGAGGTGGGGAAAGAAATGCAAAATCTCTTATATAGGCATAGTGAAGTAAAACAAATTCCTGCATTGACCATGTCCAAAAATGTGTTTATTTCACAAGTCTGACATGAGTTTGCAACATTTTTTGTTATCAGTCTTCTGGAGTAATGGTTGGTCATTGCATTGACCATAGTTCTTATCTTTCAGAATAGTTCATTTTTACAGTATTGATGCTAGGGTATAAATTGTTCTCCTGGTTCTGCTTACTTACTTTAAATCAGTGAGCGGAACCAGGAGAAGATTATGCATAGTACAGCAACATTGTGTGATGATCAACTATGATAGACTTCGCTCTTCTCAGCAACACAGTGAGCCAAGACAATTCCAAAGGACTTCATGATGGAAAATGCTGTCCTTATCCAGAGAAAGAACTATGGAGTCTGAATGCAGATAGAAGCATACTATTTTTACTTTTTTTTGTTTTTTTCTTCCTCATTTTTCCCTTTTGTTCTGATTCTTTTTTCACAAGATGACAAATGTAGAAATAGGATTTTAATATGATTGTACGTGTATAACCTACATCAGATTGCTTGCTACTTGAGGAGAAGGGAGGAAGAAAAATTTGGAGCTCAAAATCTTAGAAAAGTGAATTTTGAAAGCTATCTTTACATGTAATTGGAAAAAAATAAAATGGTATTGATTGGAAAAAAACTTCATTCTTCATCTAATCATCAGTCTTCCCAGATTTCTCTGAAAGTCTTCATTTCTTACTGCACAATAGTGTTCCATTGCATTCTTATACCTTAGTTTATTTAACCATTACCTGGGTAATGGGTTAGCTTTCAGTTCTTTACCTCAACAAAAGGAGCTGCTATAAGTCCTTTTTTGATAAATATATAATCTTTTCCTCTTTATTTGGGGATATAGACCTAGTCGTGGTATCAGTAGGTCAGAGGGCTTGCCTCAAGCATAATTATAAATTGATTTCCAGAATGGCTGGTACAGGTTACAATTCCATTTATAGTGCATCAACTTGTAAAAGTGCGTATTAAACTTCTCAATAAGTAAATAACTCAATAATAAAAGTATTTTATTTTGGGATAAAATCTTATATTTATTACCCTTTATTCCTTTCTTAAAATTCACAGTGTATAAAGCAAGGATAATTTTATTGGCTATAAGTAGGGAGGAAAATAATCTAATTGGTTTTTGTTAAATGAATTTATTAAACAGTAATAAATTTATCATATATTTTGACTTTGTGTGGTCAGGTTTGGCCAGTTATATAGCTAAGCATGTGATCTTTTTTTTATTATTAAATTACAGATATAACTCCTAAACAGCTGATAAGCACTTTTAATAACCAAATATCTAAGACCAGTGATAACAGGTATGGTATGACCTTTATCTAGATGAAATGATGAATTCTTAAGATATTTGTGACAAATTAAAGTTTTGGGGTGGTGGAGGAATGTGTCCTATACACAACTAGGTTTTTTATTTTACTTGTATAGGGAGCTCCTAGTAAGTAATTTCCTGTCACCAGTGGAGATCTATAGTTGGCTTGTATCTTATGGTCTGGTTCACAAAGTTAACCCAGGATTAACCTGGGTTCATAGAGCCAGTATTTGTTAAAGGTGGGATGTAAATCAACTTTTCCTGACCAGAACTAGTTCTTTATCTACTATGCCATGTTGTCTCTTGTATGGTCTAAAATTTGATAAATCATTGTGTTATATATTGTAGAATGCATTACAGAATCAAATAAAGTGGAAAAATTGAATAACTCTCCAATTCTAACCCTGTATTTTGGTAATTCTCTAATCCAAACCTATTTTCCAGTTGACCCCATTCTGTCTATCCTAGAGTTTAAACTACCATTTAGCTTATTCAACAGGGCTATTTTTCTTTTTTCTTCCCCCAAGATCAGTGTTAATTCCTGCAGAAAAAGAAATTATAATAATAGTGTTTGACAAGAAAATACTCATAGCAAATTGATAGATTAGGTAAATGAAAAAATCAAGTTAAAAAAAAGAAGTTGAAACTAAAAGATGATGAGAGACATTGTAGTATAATAGGCAGAACACTGTTTTTGGAGCAAGGAAGACTTATGTTCCAGACCCCTTTCAGACTGGCCAGGTGATACTGAGCAGGTCACTTAATTTTGCAGTGTTACAAGTAACTCTTTTAAAATTATAAGTTTAAGAAGACTTGTTGATCTGCATTGATAGAGGTAGTTTCTTAACCATCATCTTGCTGCACCATTTAAACCATAGGTTCAATTAAAAAAAAAGTCATGATTGAGCTCATGATTGGTTAATATATTTGATCACATTAGTGCAAATGGAAAGAAAATTTTCATTAAAAACTCAAAACATAAAAAGTGTTGCAGTTTTTGTAAATTTTTTTTTGTTTTTATAGCAGATTTATTTTTGTAATCATATATAAATGTATGTATACTTTGAAAGACTATCTCAAATATTTGAAGGAATAAATAAGTATAAAGCAAACAATTTACAGGATTAAAACATCCACAGTATCATTTTCAGATTCTTAATTAGCATGCTCATTCAGGCTTACTAATTTGTCTAGAAAATCTTTTTTTTTCTTGGAATTCATTATTTAATAATGAACACCATAGTAAATGCTACATTGTTTAAAAAAAGTTTGAAATTACCTGGAGTTATTATATAATTCAATGTAATTTATTTTTTAAATTTGAAGGGTGAGTTTGCTGAACCATTCATCATCAATAAAGTACAATTCCCCTTTGGAAATAAAGATTTCAAAAGATTTAAAATTAAAAGAAGCAGAGAAGGATGGTGATAAGCAGTTGATCATAGTAAGTTATTTTAAAATTTTATTACCTTTTTATATCTTAGTCATTTCCAGATATGCCTCTATACTTTCCCAGCTAACCCTTGTAACAATAAATACATTTTTAGATATGGTTGAATTTTTAAAAGTTTATTTTATTGATTCTTTTAAAAAATTTTCAGTTTTTCAAGTAAGAAATCTGTTTTCTCTCTGACTTACCTCTCCTAACCTTCTCTCATTGGGGAAAAAAAAAGGTGAAAACTTTGTAACAAATATGCATAATCAAGCTACATAAATTCATGCATTGGTCATGTCCAAAAAATAGATGTCTCAGTCTACACCTTGAGTCTTATTACCTTTCTCACAGGAAGTAGATAGCATGTTTAATCATTAGTCCTTTGGAAATGTTGTTGGTCATTGGATAGATTGACCTTCTTAAGTCTTTTAACATTGTTTGCTGTATAATAGTATTCTATAAATTTTTTATTCTGCTTCTGCCTATTTAACTATCAGTTCAAATAAGGCTTCTGAATTTTATCAGCCTTCACTTTCATTGTTTTTTACAGCATAGTAATATTTCATTTGTGTATCATAATTTGTTCAACACTTTCCCATTTGATGGGCACCCCTTTGTTGTCCAATTTTTTGCCATCACCAAAAGCACTGCTGTAAATATTTTTGTGTGTATGTGTCCTTTTTCTTTATTTGATCTTTTTTTGTGATATAGGCCCAGTAATGCTATTGTAAAAGATGTACAGTTTAGTGAATTTTTAGACATTGTTCGAAATTGCTTTCCTGAACAGCTTGGCCATTTCACAGCTTCATTAACTATGCATTAATGTATTTGTTTTCTCATATTCCCTCCAGCATGTATTACTTTACTTTTTTGCTGACCTGATTTTGTCATTGAAAGTTACCTGATAGGATTAAAGAGGGCAGTGAAAAATTTAGTATGTAGTGATTTGTATTCCGCAATAGACCAGGTGAGCAGACTGAGTATTTATGGGTTTTTCTGCCCCATCTTTTCATTGGTTAAAAATTAAAATAATGACAAGTGAGCTTTCACCTTATTTTGCCCAGAACTAGATTTTCATACCACTTCCCAGCTGTCTCTAGAGTGTGCTGTATACCAGGCTGTAACTATTTTCTAGCTCCTTCAGCTCACCACCAGCTCTTTCTATATATGTTTTATTCCCCAAGTAGAATGTAAGCTCTTTGAGGGCAGAGGCTATATTTGCTTGTATTTGTATTCCCAGTACTTCACACAATGTGTAGTAAGCACTATCTTACAAATATCTTAAACTTAATGTGTCTAAATCTGAACTCATTATCTTTCCCTCTGAATTCCCTCTTCCAGACCCTCCCTATTTTTGTCAAAGGTCTTTCCATTGTGTAAGGTTTGTAATTTAATCGATACTCAAATCTCATCCAACTCCAGTGTTCCCTATTGCCTCTAGGATAAAATACAAACTCCTCTGCTTAACTTTTGAAGTCCTGTATAACCTTGTCTTTACAGCCTTTCTTTGATCCAGCCAAACTGGCTTTCCCTCTTTTCCTTCCACAGGGTACTACTCCATTTCATATCTCCATGTCTTTTCATTGACCTTTCCCTATGCCCAGAATTCACTTCCTCCTTACCTCCATCACTTTTCCTTTAAGATGAGAGTCAGTCATTGTCATCAGTGTGGAGCCTTTTCTCATCTCTCCGGCTGCTGTTGTCCTCTGTCTCAAATTAACTTGTATTTTAACTACTTTGCATATATTTGTATTTATTCACTTTATCTTATGGTATATATAGATGTATGTGTGTATGAATATATATTTGAGATATATATGTATGTATGTATGTATGTATGTATGTATGTATGTATGTATGTATGTATATATATTTGATATATACTCCACTTGAAACCTACCCCTTAGAGTGGAAGTTCCTTTGTGAGTAGGGATTGTTTCAGTCAGCCAAACAGCAAATATTGTGTACCTACTTCAGGCACTGTTCTGGGTCCAGGTGATACAAATAAAAGAATAAATACTCATTGATTAATTGAGTTATATATTTAATGAAAGTTTTTCTGGTGATATCAGAACAGTACAGTTTCCATGGGAAAACTATTGAATATATGCAGTTTTTAAAAATTTTTTTTTTCTTCATCACTGTTTTAAAAAATTATTTCTTTATTTTTAGCATTCTTTTTAAAAAAAAATTTGAGTTCCACATTCTCTCCTGTCCTTCCCCTACCTATTGAGAAGGCAAGTAGCATATCAGTTATTCATGTGAAATCATGCAAAACATATTTCCTTATTAACCATGTTGGAAAGAAAAAGGCAAGAAAAATAAAATGAGAAAATTATACTTCAGTTTGCACTCAGAGTTCATCAGATCTCTCTCTGGAGGTGGTGGATAACATTTTTCATAATGCATTCTTTGGAAATATCTTGGATCATTGTAATGATCAGAGTAGCTAAGTCTTTCACAGTTAATCATCACTACAATTGTGGTGTACATTGATCTGCTGGTTCTGCTTATTTTGCTCTGCATCAGTTCATACAGGTCTTCCCAGCTTTTTCTGAAACCATCCTGCTCATGATTTCTTATAGCAAGTGCAGTAGTAGTCCTTCACAATCATATATCACAACTTGTTCAGCCATTCCCCAGCTGATGGGCATCCCCTCAATTTCCAGTTCTTTTCCAGCACAGAAAGAGCTGCTATTAATATTTTTATGCATATAGGTTCTTTTCCTTTTTGTTTGCTCTCTTTGGGATGCAGACCTAGTAGTGGTAATTGCTGGGTCAAAGGATATGTATGGTTTTATAACCCTTTGGGCATAGTTCCATATTGATCTCCAGAATGGTTGGAGCTGTTCAAAACTCTATCACATCCCCTCCAGAATTTATCATTTTTCATTCCATACAGGTTCCTTTAAATAAAAAATATTAAAAAGAGGAATAAGTTTTAAGTGTTTTGTATGGAGAATCCATAATGTAGTAGTAAAATTATTCTTTTGATTGTATTTCTTTGCATTGTAGATATGCATAAAACTGTTTCAGGAAGCATTAATTCTCATCATTACAAAATATTTGGACTGCTACAATTTTTATTTGTATTTCTTCATTTAAGCTGTTACAGAATTCTGTGTAATGAGAGATCAATCATACTTTTAAAACTAGTTTTCTTTGTGTACAAAATTCCACACATATTATATGTAACAACTGTTAGTTCAGTTATTAGATAGTTTTCAGATTACTTTTTAATTTTAGAGTTCAGTCTTGACATTACAGATTTTTCTCCACATTTCATCTTACATATAGTTTGTATTTAGATTTATGAATTATGTTCAGTTTTCAGAAATATTTGAGTAATATATCGTGTTTTTCTTAGGATGCAGGACAAAAAAGATTTGGAGCAGTTTCCTGTAATATTTGTGGAATGCTTTACACAGCTTCAAATCCAGAAGATGAGACTCAACATTTGCTATTCCACAACCAATTTATTAGTGCTGTAAAATATGTGGTAAGAGAATTTCATGGTTCTTTAAGGGTAAATGGCCAGATTTTTTAGTGAGATGGGTCTCTAATTTATTTTTAGTTTTCAACATTCTCACTTGAATGGTTTATAAAATAATATTTTACACATTTTCCAATTATAGTTTTATAAAATAAAACATGACATTTCTGAAATAAACTGGCTTTTTTTAAAAGAAATTTATTTAATGTCGATCAGTTAGTATTGGTGGAGTTTTTGTTTTAAGTAAGCATTTTTATTGCCTTTGTTTTGGACTTCTCCTAAGAAATTGTGTTGTTCCACCTGGGCAGTTCTTGCTTTCTTTATGAGCTTAGAAAGATACAAAAATCCTGAGTTACTTAATAGTCCAATGGCTTGGAACAACTTTGTATCTTATAATTACATAATAGTATTCTGAAAAATGACATCTAGATGATTTTTGAATTTTTATTTCTCTTTGGCCTTTATAAAACTGTAGAAAAATAATTTTCTAATAGTTTAAATCTCTGAAACCTTGCTTTTAAAAAAAGTATGTTTAAAGTTCCTATTTTTTTCCTCTTTATTAGTATAAGAATAAGGAAATTGTGTATTTTTTCTTTATTTGTATGCATGTTAGGTCTGTTGGGTAATTTTTAACATTTGAGTTTAACGTAGTAAAGTTTTCAGCAATTTTGAACTATTTTAGATATCTTGTGAAAATAGCGATTTTATACCAAAGGTGTTCCCGCATAATCTGAAATACAAACTGGAATTCATATTTACATACATGTTACCTTCAGTACTGTACACTCACATAGACAAGACCTCCAGGATATCTGAACTGAGATCACCAACTCATTTCATATAGACGTTCAGATGAGCACTAGGTAATTATTCAGATGTTCTTACTCTGGCCCAAGTTAGAGCCATTTTACCTTAAGTTGAAAAGACCTATTAGTATTTCAGTCAACCAGTTTTCTCCCTTAGATAAAATTTTCACTTTTTTATCTAAGATACTAAAGTTACTTAATACTGTCTCTGTTTCTAACGGTTTTCTCCTGAAATATGCTAAGCAAATTTTAAGATTCTTATATGCAGAAAATCTGTTATAAGATACAGATTTATTACTTGAAACCTGCCGTTTGCCAATTTACTTGTTATCAATACTCTTCAGCAAAATGATATTTTAGTATGGGACTTCTCAGTTCTAGAATCCTTTTTGTAACCTGCTAAGAAAGCAAAACATATATATAACATACGTACATGTATATATGCATGTATAAATATGTATACACACATATATACATATATATGCGATGTAGTTAATTATAGCTTACTTTCAGTGAAAATATTTCACTTGATTTTGCTTTGAAAAGTAGTTTAAAGTTTGGATACAACTTGATTTAAATTGCTACTGAAGCCATTACAATCATATGCAAATACTAATGCAATGTGTTAAATTCTCCTTGAGGTAAAAACTAAGAGTACATTTCCAAGCACAAAATCTGAAGATTTTGTTTTAAAACATTTTATTGAGTGGACCAAGAATTGGACTTAGTAATAGTTATTTCATATCTCCTATAATTTATTAATAACTAAGTTGATTGTCTTATGTAAAAAGGAATGAAGTTGACCTTTTTAATAAGTTATTTTTTTTTTTTTGAAGGGGAGGGATAAGACTCCAAAAAGAATCCGAGGATATTTTTTTCTTTTTCTTTTTTTAATTGATGGGACAGAGCTAAGGGTTGTTGTTGTTGTTGTTTGTTAATACAATTTTTGTTTGGTTTTGTTTTTAACTTTGAGAGAAGGAATTGAGTTTAACAGATGGTCTTCCTTTGCACTGAGGTCCAAATTCTTATTTACTTTTTTATGTTATAAGAATGTTTTCCATTTCATATATATGTGTAGTCTGAAAAAATCTAATAAAAATTAATTTTTTAGCTTTTAGGAAGAAGGTGAAAATATTGATGCCCAAAATGTACTGAGGGGAGCACATAGCTTTGATTTCTTAGTTATAACACCAAAATGAATTTAGATAATTTTGTCCTTATTTTATCTTCTGTGTTGCCTATTTTGTGTGTTTATTCAAGTGTGGAGTGTGCTTTAAAAAAAAGTTTAGTGCTCTGGCCTTATTAGTCATGTTAAAAGTAAAATACTTTTCAAACTGTTCAGTATTTTTGTTACACTAAGAATATTAAAATACAAAGTAAATTAAAAGGGATAATTCAATTATTTTTATTTAATTAGCAGTCTTTAAAAATTATTGATGCCTCTGTTTTATATTGTCACTTTCCAGTGACTCTTCTCATTCCTTAATCCATAGAATATGCCCTTATTTGTAACAGGTAAAATAAGAGAAGCAAATTAATACATTGGCCATGTCTGCAAGACTTCCTTTTCCACCTGTTGTCTGTCTGCTGAGATGTGGGAAGCCGTTGTTCCCATCAGTCCTCCAAAGTAATGATTATGGACATTATACTGATGAGAGTGCCGTAATAAAACAGTCTTCAAAGTGGAATGAAGTTCAGTCTTCTTATGATAAGAATTTCTCCCCTAAACTTATACTGTATCTCATAGTGTTATAGATCTAGGTGGCTTTGGGTTTTTTAAGGTTATGTTAGTATAGTGAATACTCTTTCTAGATCCTTTGCAAAGCCTAAATCTTCCTATGTAAATGTGAGTTGTACATAGTAACCAGGATGAATAGAAAGGCTTTTAGGTATGTTTCTGTCCACAGATTGTGTTTGTGGTCTGAGGACCAGCTCAGCTTAATCCAGAGTGACTTTTTAGCAGGTGTTGGACCACCAGGTGTTGAATTCTTTTTCTTTAATAGCAGTTAGCAAAACTGTTTCCTAAAGTTCAGGTGGGTGTGTTTTTCGTTGGTGAAATCTTGGATTGTTGAAATATAAAAGATTTCCTCTAGAAACTGGATTAGTACTCTTAAAATAGGCTTTTTTTCCCTGTGAGATAAATAATATTTAAATCATATGCATATAATAAAGACCTGTAAACATTCTTAGTTTTTCTGATGATTTTTGGCCTACTGAAACATTAAGCTTCTAGTGTCTTCCTTTCTTATCCCTTTCTGTGAAAACAATAGATCATACTTTAGAGCTAGAAAGGTTCTTTGAAAATCATTCTGTTGCAGTCTTCTCATTGTTCCTTTCTTCACTTCTTTATCCTCTCATCCTGATTTTGGATACCATTTAGAGAGAAACATTTGGACCAAACTGTTGGAGATTTCTTTAGGAGGTAGCTTTTCCCTCATCAAGGAGACTTTGCTTTTTGACAGAGACCTAGGAGCTTCCTTAGTATATGGAGTTATTGATTCCTGTAGGAAAAGGAGCTCAGGGTGACTTGTGGACAGATTTAGCTTTGCACCACATGGCCAAGTCAGGTATTTGTCCCAGCTCCCCAATCTCAGCTGTAACCTTAAACTCCCACTAGATGTCCTGAATCACCTTTAGTTGTTCTAGTGATTAATCAGAGTAGCATTTGGATTCATTGTGAAGGCTTCTGGTTTATACTTTTTTCTTCCATAAGTCTTTCCTATTAACAAGTACTTGTATACTTGTGAAGAAACCATAGACATAGTCTCTGTTTTCAAAAAACTTAGACACCCAAAGGTGCCCCCTGCGCACGCACAAACCCACATATACTCTCTCTACCTCCCCCTTCCCCTGCTAGTCTTTTCCAGTTAATTATTCCCAATTCCTTCAGTAAGTCCTTTCTAGTTCCTTAAACTGTCAAGACCTTTTCACTATCTTTGTTGCACTCTCTTGGACCCTTTCTTCTCCAGCAGATTGAATCCTTATTCATCCCCTCCTCGAATCTTCAGCCTGTCTTATCCATTGGTTCTTTCTCTACTGCCTATACAGCTAAGTCGTCTTTTTTGGGGGGAGGTGAGCAGTTGGGGTTAAGTGACTTGCCCAGGGTCACACAGCTACTAAGTGTCTTGTGTCTGAGATGGATTTGAACTCGAGTACTCCTGACTCGAAGGCCTGAGCTCTATCCACTGTACCACCTAGCTCCCTCTAAGCCTATCATCGCTTATCTCTTCTCCTTTTCTCAGCCAGATCCCTTTAAAAAGTTGGCTCTACTTATTGTCTCTAGTTGCATACCTTTCAGTCCTTTCAACCCTTTGCAATGTACCTTTTAACTTCACTACTCACTTGAAACAGCGAGATCTTAGAGTGGTCTCTAAATTGTGAAGTTGGTTTGCCTTTTCCCTGTCCTAATCCTTATTACCTCTATGTTTTATTTGACAGTGTTGACCACCCTCTCCTCTTGGATGGTCTCTCCTCTCTAGGTTTTTATGACACTAGTTTATTTTGGTTCACCTCCTACTTGTCTGATTCACATCTCAGTTTCCTTTGTTGGCTCATCATCTACATCATACCCCTTCACTATGGATGATTCTGTCCTGAGCTCTCTTCTCACTCTCATGGTAACCTTGTTAGCTCCCATGAGTTTAACTGTCATCTTTATACCGATCACTCCTGTATTTCTATATCCAGCTCCAGTTTTTCCCCCTAGCTTCAGTCCTACATTACCACTTGTCATTTTGACATTTCAAACTGGATATCCCAGCAATATCTTAAACTCATTATGTCTGAAACGGAACTCGTTACCTTCCTCTCTAAATCTTCTACTCTTTCAAACATTCCTACTTTACTTGAAGGTACCACCAACCTTTCAATGTCTCAGGTTCATAATCTTGGTATCGTCCTTGATTCCTCCGTCTACTTGCCCTACATATCCAATCAGCTGCCAAATCTTGCCATTTCTACCTTCATAATATCTCTTGAATCTAACCCCTTTTCTTTACACACTGCTACCTTAGTTCACACTCTCATCATCCCTTGCCTAGATTATTTCAACTGTCTCCTAATTGGTCTCCCTGCCTCAACTGTCTTTCTACTTAAGTCCACCTTATACATTGCTGCCAAAGTAATTTTCTTTAAGCACAGATGTTACCATGTGAGTCTCTTAATGAACTTCAGTTGCTTCTAAGGTAAAATTTAAATTCTTTTTCTTAGCTTTCAGTGCGTTACTGTACCAGAGGTTCCCAAACTTATTTGGCCCTTTTAAAAAAAATTTACTCAATGCTGTCCCCTCCCCCAAACCTACTTTCTTTAACCCTTTAGTGGGTTGGGTTTTTTTTGGAGGGGAGAAATTTATGTCATTTAAATAAAATATAAAATACCTTTTTAAAAAATGACATCTTAAATTAAATGAATTATTGTAAATTTGTGGGTTTTTCCTGCATTGAAATTTTGATGACACAATATTCCGTCATGTAACCATATTGTATCATGTTGTAAACAAGTCATTACATACACATATTCCTGCCAATGCATGCTGGACTTCCCAACAATAGCATGACATATTCACCTGCCAACATTTGCTTGTTAAGACCTGTCAGTGGACTTGAGCATCGATCATTTGTAACTTCCATTTTATGTATTTGGAAAATAATGTACTTAATACAACTTTAATGCTGTTACACAACAGATGAAACGTGTGAATGAATGGGTTTTCAAAATTTTCTTCTCTTCTTTCCTTATGCTTCCACTGCCCTCTTACTTTTATTCAATGCCCCCATTTGCCCCTGAGGCTACTACTGCTCTACCCCTCCTCCCCGTTGTTCCAGCACCCCTCAGGGGGTGATATCGCCCATTGGCCCACTGGGGCCTGTGTAGTCTCTTTCCAGTCTCATTGGACATTACTGCCCCTCTTGGTCCAAAATGGCCCTCCCTTTGTTCCTTACTTCAGATACTCTCACTCTTCTTTCTAGATTTGTACTGATTGCCCTCAGACTCTTACTCCTTTTCTTCTTTTTCCAGTGTTTCTCTCTTTAAGATGCAGGTCAGGGGCTGTTTTATGTGTGAACCTTTTCTTTCTCCCCTCAACTGTTAGTGCCTTTTCTCCCAAACTACTTTGTATTTAACTACTTTGTATGTACTTATTTGACTAACCTTATGTTTATGGTGCATATGTACTTGTTCTGTCTCCCTCATTAGAATGTAAGGCTACTTGGGAGTAAAGATTTTTTCATCCTTTGTACTTGTATCACCAATACCTAGTGCAGTGTCTGGCATGTATATAGTCCTTGTTGATTGATTGATTTATGAATATCCATCTTAAACTCTGGTACCCTGACCTGCCTGAATACTGTGGACTGACCAGAGAAGAGGGGCTAATACCTCCTTATTTCTTGAAACTGTACTTAGTGCAGTCTAAGATGGAGTAACCTTTTTGGGCTACTATAGTATTGAGCCCACTAAAACCCCTAGGTTTTTATCATTCAAACTGCTGTGGGACGATGCCTCCCCATCTTATACTTGTGAAACTGTTTTTTTTGGAATCCAAGTATAAGATTTCACATTTATCCTATTAGATTGTGTTTTATTATATTCAGTCCATTGCTTTAGCTTGGTTACTGTCTTCCTTTAAAGTGCTAAGAGCAGGGGCAGCTAAATGGCTCAGTGGATAGAGCACAGGCCCTGAAGTCAGGAGGACCTGCGCTTAAATCTGTCCTTGACCAAACTCTTGACACTTATTAGCAGTGTGACCCTGGGCAAGTCACTTGCCTAAAAAAAAAAGTGCTAAGAGCATACAAATAGTAATTAATTGTAGATCATAAAGCTGTGAAAGAATCGTTAAGGTAAGCACTTGGTGAACTTTAAAGTGATATAGAAATGTGAGTTCTTTTTATTATAGTTTCCTTACCTTTCATTGTGACTTTGCAAATATCCTAATGTTATTCTTTCCCAATAGATGTTTAATACTACTTCAGATAGAAAATGAGCTTGGTGGATCCTTCATTTGATCTAACATGTTATTTCTTAAATTCTGGTCATTTGAAGTCTGATCACTTGTGATCAGAGACACAAAAGGTCAGTGCCATAGAGAAGTGTTTTTGCTAGCATCGTATACCTGATATTTGAAGATTACTCAATATCTTTAATATTGAGAGAATCAGAGTTACTTAAAATATACCAGTGACATAAAATAGAGGCACTCGTAATTGGATGATGTAAGTTAACAAGACATTCTGGTATGTTTATTTAAGAGAAAGTAACATGGGATAGTTGAAAGAACACTTGGTTTCTTAGTTGAGTTCTGACTTTGTCACTTAACCAACTATATCTCTTTCTCTTTTTTTTTTAATTAAATAATTTTATTTTTGGCTAGGCAAAGGGATTAAGTGATTTATTCGGGGTCACAGAGCTAGTGAGTGTTATGTGTCCCAAGCTGGGTTTGAACTCAGGGCCTCCTGACTTCAGGGCTGGTGCTTTATCTGCTGTGCCACCTAGCTGCCCCCAACTGTACACTCTTTGAGCAGGGTATTTAGTGTGCCTCAATTTCCTTGTTTGCAAAATGAGGTTAGAATAGATTATGTCCATGTTTTGACACATGATTTTAAAAGGATTTATTCTGTCGGTGAAAAGAACCATGTCTTACATAGGGGTGTATTGTGTCATGTATTTACTGAGGAACTTGTATTATGTCTTAATTTTTTTTTAAAGAGCAAAATGTCAGAATTTTTACCTTCCAAAGCACAAGATAGATTTTCTTCTTGGTGTTTTCTCGGCAGAGGGAGAGAAAGAGCTGTGATCTGGTTCTGTAGTTAAGAGCCCTAGTCTTAGCTATTGTGGTTTTTGTTTGTTTGTTTGGTTTTGTTTTTGTGAGGCAGTTGAGGTTAAGTGACTTGCCCAGGATCACACAGCTAGTGTCAAGTGTCTGGTCTGAGACCAGATTTGAACTCAGGTCCTCCTTACTACAGGGCCAGTGCTCTATCCACTGGGCCACCTAGCTGCCCCTTACATATTGTATTAGCCAAAGGGGACACTAAATTATTTTAGACATCACTTTTCATGAAAGTTAGGCTACCTGCCAGATGATATTTAAGATCTACCCCAGCTTTGATTGTATTCTCTTCTCTTGTTGTATTGTATTTGATCGTATTCCTTCTCTTAGAGGAAAAACTTGGATATATAAAAGTGAACAAGTGAGAGTGGTAAATTAAGACCTGAAGCTCTCTTACATTTTTCTGATGCTACAGTGAATAAGTATCATAGCAGTATAAAAAGTGAAAGATAATTTTTAAGCACATGCAAGTCTTGAGCGACTATTTAAAACCTTTTAGGCCATTGTCGAAATCTAGATTAGAAGTTAAGATCCATTGTATTTCATCAGTTTTTTCTAATAGTTGTACTTACAGATTTTAAGTGACATTATTTAATGTTTGGATAGTTTAGTTTACAATTTAAAATGGTCTGGTTGGATTGCTGTCACAAACTGTAGTATTGAAGTGCAAAATAAAATTTGTCATGATGAATTATACATGGACTGCTTTCTAAGACAGTTGCTCCAAAGAAGTGTCTGACGTAGTCCTTTTAAAAATTAATTGCTTGAGATGTTTAGGTATTTACATTTTTTAAAAGTTAGTTTGACCCTAACATATACATATAACTCACATATTTAAGAACCTAAGTATGCTGCATTTGACATTTTAACAGGCAGTTTTAGTGTAATTCTTTCATATATTAGCTTTTGCCTTATCTTCAAAATAGATAGTTGGATGGATCTGTATTTCTTCCAGTTATGTAGCTCTCAGTCTGTCCGTGCTTTAACTTCTTGTGAGATGCTTGTTTATATCCTGTAAATGTTCCATAGGAGTCATATAGTATGAAAGTTCTTTGAGATTATAGCTATATCATTCTTTATCTTTGTACCCCCCTCCCCCACTCCCGCCCTCCTGGGCTTGGCAGGTACTAATCACTTAATAAATGTTTGTTGATTGATTGATAGATCTAGAGCTTGAAGGTCTTAGAGGCCATTTACTCCAACTCCCTAATTTAGTGAGGAAATGAGACCCTAGGAGAGTGGATGATGTAGTTGCCCAGGTCAACAGAAGTAGAAACTTGCAGAGCTGAAATTCAAACCCAGTTTTTCTTTGTTCTCTTTGCTATGTGGAGGCCTTTGGTTAGATTTTTCTGACTTTATGTGGCTTTCAAAGCAACAATGTAGGCTATTAGTTAGTTCTTCTCTCTTTCTACATGTCTGGCCCACCTCCTTTTCTGACCGTTTGGCTCTTTGATAATATTTATAGTGCTATTTCTGGTTCAGTGCTCTACAACAAAAAATTAAATATTACCATCAGTCCTTCATGACCTCTTTGTGCTTTTGTAGTGGTTATGTAGGAATAGTTCAGAAAGGTGCTCAGCGTGTTAAGGATTGCATATTTTTAGACTATAAATGTGACCAAGGAGTTGACATATGCTGGCAAATAAGACATGACAGAATTTAAGATGTTTTAATGCTTAAAGTGTCTGACATCTGAAGCCCTAAACATTCTAAGGAGAGATGATAATATAGTTATTCTGAACTGTGTGAATATAAACATCAGTTTTAACCCAGAATGTGCTAATTATTAGCTACATTGATTTTATTTTCAAATTTATTTTATTAGCATTTGTTATTTCTCCCTTCCACAGACACTTCTTCCCTCATCAAACAATAAAAAGGAAAAGAAAACCCATAAGACATTTATATCTATCAAAACAAATTTCTGTGTTGGCCATGTCCAAAAATGTATGTCTCATTCTGCATTTTAAGTATATCACCTCTCTGGTGAGGAGGTGTATAGCATATTTTCTCTTCAGCCCTCCAGACTTGTGGCTTATTGCATTGATCAGAGTTCCAGAATCTTCCAAAGTTGTTTTTATGTTGTTGCCTTTGTATATGTGGTTCAAATTCAGGCTATTTGACATGAGCTCTCTCTTCTAAAACACGTTGACGTCATTTCTCACTCCTTTCCCTTAGCAGAGACAATGATTTTTAAATCCCTAAATAAATTTATTTCAGATTAGGTATTAAAATTGTTAAAGTCCTTATAAACATCCTTTTTTGTGTGTGTGTGTGTGTGTGTGTGTGTGTGTGTGTGTGTGTGTGTGTCCCCTTTAGAGCTGTCCTTCCTTCACATCTATTACGGTCCCCAAATAATCTTGGACAGCAGAGTTCAGTTCACAGTTTTACTTGGAGACTGTTAATAACTTTCAGTCTTCATTGTCTGTGTAGTTGTATGCATGTATGTATGTATGTATATGTGTGTGTGTGTATGTATGTATGAATATATGACTAATGAGTTGAAAAGATAGCAAATAGAGGATGATCTTAGAGCACAGAGGCAGGCAGTTTCATAGCTTTGAGATTAGGCTTATCCATTCTCTTGTTTTTTACTCCTATTTTGATATATTTGATGATGTTCTATTTTTTCTAATTTCAAAATATTAATTAGTAATACAAATAATATAATATTCTTTAACCCAAATAAAACCATTGGTCATATAGGTGGTAGTGTATATTTATTGTTTTCTGTTGCTTCCCTTTTTCATTTGTGAAAGGCTTTTTTGTCAAGATAGCTGGAAAGGGAAAAATTATACTATTAAAATATAAATAAATACAGGTCTTATCTCAGTATGATAAAATTTCTATCAATACAGGTCTTATCTCAATATGATAAAATTTCTATCTACTTATTCCATTAAATCTGTATAAGATTCTAATGAGAGAATAATTTGGATAGTCCCTTCAAATTCATTGTGAAAGAACTAGACCTAATTTTCCACATATATTATAAAAGAAGAAGCTTGAACTAAATGATCTCTAAGGTCTACTCCAGCTCTGATTCTTTTCATCTTTATACTAATCTTGGTCTGCATTTTAACTACGAAATTATTTTAAGAAGCTCTCAATAAATGTGGAAAAATAACACAATAAAATGTGTTATTTTTTAATGTTATTTTTTAAAAGGGCTTATCAAATCATATAATAGCAGTTGAGTGACATTGAAGTAACAAACCAAATGAAAAAAATGCAGGTTAGATTGTCTTCAAATAGCTTAGAAAGTATGGCATTTTTAAAAAGTTATTTAAATTATTTGTTCTTTAGTAAAAAATTTATTGTTTAATCAAGTGAAAAACCTCTAGCTTTTCTTTGGTGGAAATGAGCTTTATTTTCAAAATTCATAAAACTTATCAAGCTATTTGTGAAAATGCTGTGTTTATAAAGAGTGATGTCTATATGCCTCTGATTTGCTGATTCTTTGTATTGGGATATACATATATATATATATATATATATATATATATATATATGTGTATGTATGTATGTGTATATATATATCTTAGATAGATAGATGAGAGAGACACAGAGAGAAAGTAGTATAATGGTGATGTAACTTTTCTTAGTTTCTTCTTTAAGAAAGTCTTCTAAGACTGTTTCTGCTTTTTCTTTTTTCCTTAAATTAAAATTTGAGGACAGCATACCAGGCAGAGTTACAGGATCTTAACTTGTATGGCCCTTACAGATGCTGTTAGAGTTAGCAAAGAAATCTTAGGGTTTACCCAGAAATTTTATGTATGATCATATGGTCATATCATCAAGCCTTGTTAACAGAATCTTTCTAACCAACATAACAAAACATCCCAAGTCATTAAATAACAAAACTACTCTAAGCTTTGTCAACAGTATTAAATGAAATTAAGTGAAGAAGTCCATTTGCCTTTATCTTGGTTTCATTCAGCTTTAACATTTTTAGAAAGCACAGATCTCAAAAAGAAGATGATGGTCTGTTCTTATAGGAAGTACTAATATTGCTTCTCCAAAGGCCTTTTTGCTTGGGTAAGACAAGTGGAACAACCCATTCAGCTCATTCCTTCTGTATTTATTTTGAACTTCAAAGCTCCTAGTTTAACCTCTGGTTCAGTCCCATCTTACTAGATTTAAGTGGCTTTTTGTTTTTTTTTTTTCATGCAGGTTCTGCTCATTAATCACCACGAGTGTGGATCTGAAGAAGAATTAATTACCTCTATTTTTTTGAGTATGTTTAACTTCAGATACACACAACGTAGCCTCCTTCCCCATTAGATTCTTAGAAGGTAGTTATATTTTTTATAGTCTCCTTCTTGTGACTCTTGATAGTTGTGATCAATAAGAATAAAAACTATACCTTACATACTGGGCTACTGCATGCAAATCAGTTCATTTAAAACCTCCTGGAGGTCTTTCGCATGCCAGACATAAAACCATGAGTGTGTGTTTGTGGAGGTAACCATGTTCAAAATAAATTTAAGAGTTAAGTTCTTTTCACAAGAATCTGGGGAAGGGTAACTTACATTGGGGGACAAGTAACTGTTAAGGGGCTTCATGCAATGTGAGTTAAGACCTTTCAGAATTATTTTGAAGTGGGAAATGGTATATTGATATTTTAGCTATATCAGGAAGTGGGAGGGTATGTTTGTATAAGTAGAGTTTAACTGAAACTTACATTGTGCTTAACTATGTGTGTTTAAATGGGCAAACTAATTATGCCATGCCCTTGCAGACAAATGTTAATGTATAAGATAATTGATATTGGTGAAAATTTCCAGATAAATTGATGCTGCTTTTTTCCTTTTAAATGGCTGTGTGGAATAAAGTATATGAATGTATTCATTTTGTTTAGGGGTGGAAAAAGGAAAGAATTTTAGCTGAATACCCTGATGGAAAGATAATAATGGTTCTTCCTGAAGACCCAAAGTATGCACTTAAAAAGGTAAATTTTCATTATAATTTATTGTTGAATAGGCAATATATTTTTCTTTGTGGTTTTATAATAATAGCTAGGCTTTTATGTATCAGCTTACTGACTTTTTTTCTATTTGATTTCCAATTTCTTCAAGCAGCTAAATGATGTATCAAAAGCAAAAGAGCTGTGAACTCACTGTGTTCTCCTGCCTCTCTCTTTTTGTTTTTGTTTGTTTCTTTTTTTAGGCAATTGGAGTTAAGTGACTTGCCCAGGGTTACACAGCTAGTAAGTGTTAAGTGTTTGCTCTGAGGTCGAATTTGAACTCAGGGCCTCCTGACTTCAGGGCTCGTGCTCTATCCACTGCGCCACCTAACTGCCCCTCTGCCTCTCTTTTTGAAGAAATCATTGATTGTGTTTATTGGTTTTTGAAGTGCAAATTACTTTGTCCCTGTCAACTCTCTGTTTCTTTCCCCCTAGCAGCTCTTCTTCTAGTCCTAGCCTTGTGCTTGCCCCACTTACTCATGCAGAAGTTAGAAGGTATATGACATTAGCTCCTCCCCTCTTTTCTTTACAACTTTGCAGGATCATTATATACTTTCCCTTCTTTTATGGTCATAGATGATAAGTATCTTGGTATGCTTTCTCTAAACTAAACCCCCTATCTGCACTCTTGATCCCATTCCTTCTTATCTTTTCTTGGGCCTTGTTCTAGGAGTCATCTTTTCTTGAATGCAGCAATTTCTTCTACTCATATTGGCCAATGCTGTCTCTCTCCTCCCATATCCCTACAGTTTGGTTTCTGGTCCTTAATATTCTACTGAAAATATTCTCTCAAATTTCACCAATGGCCTCCCAGTAGCCAAATCCAATGGCCTTTTCTTTCCCCCTTGTTCTTATTTTCTTTGACTTCTGTAGCTTTAGACACTGTTGACTACCTTCTTTTAGAAAAAAAGTTTTTATTGATATCTTTTGTAATTTTTTTTATATATGATCTTTAATCATACATGACATATGGTCATGTATCCATTTAGAATATATTGTGGAATATGGGGTAAGGTGTTGGCCTAAGCCTACTTTCTGCCAGATTGTTTTTCAGTTTTCTCAGTAGTTTTTATCAACTAGAGAGTGCTTTCTTGAGTAGTTTATATTTTCCGATGTACCAAACATGGATTGAGTTCCATAATTTCTAATTCTTCAAAGTCTAGTCTATTCTGTTGACTTGCCTTTCTTTTTTAATCAACACCAGATGGTTTTGTTGATAACTTTATAATACAATTTGAGATCTTGAAGTGCTTTCCCCCATTTATCCTTATCTCCTTTCCTTTGATCATCATTTCCTTGATTTTCTCCATCTTTTGCTTTTCCAAATGAATTTTGTTGTCTTATAAAGTTCCCTGAAGCATTTGTGTGATAATTTGATTGGTATTGGATTAAAAATGTAAATTAACTTTGATAGTATTGTCATTTTTATTATATTGGCACAGCCTAAACATGAGCACTGAATATTCCTTCAGCTTTTAAGTTCTTTATGTTTGTAAGGAGCACTTTGTAATTGAATTTGAACAAATTTTTGTGTGCTTTTGTAGATTGTTTGCAAGATACTTTATGCATTTTATGGTTATCTAGAATGAAATTCACATTTCTGTTATTGCCTGGACTTTGTTGTTATATACTAATGCAATTGATTTTTAAAGATTTATTTTGTAGCCTGCAACTTTGCTGAAACTGTTAATTGTCTCGATTAGTGTCTTTGCTGATTGCTGAAATTTCTGAATATACCATTGTATTGTAAGCAGATAGGGATAGTTCTATCTCCTCTTCACCTGTCTTCCTTTAATTTCTTTCTCTTCTCTTATTTCTTTTGCTAGTATTTTCAGAACTATGTCAAATAATAGTGAAGAAGCTGATTATTTTCTTATTTCTGGATACATTTTTTTTGTGGCTTCATGAACATAACACTTTACTGCCACCTCTCACAGATTCATAGCCTACCATGTACAAGGTGCTGGGGATACACAGATAAAAGGATTTGTAATAGTCAGCAGGCATTTATAAAGCACTTAGTAATGTGTCAAGTCCTATGTGAAGTTCTGAGGATACCAAAAAAAAAAATGCTGTCTTGCCTCTAAAGAAGCTTGTATTTTAAAGAGGGAGACAGCCTATAAATAACTGCACATACAAGATATAAACAGAATAGATGTAAGGTAATCTTAAAGGAAAGGCACTAGCAGCTATGGGGACCAAGGAAGTCCTCTTGAAGAAGGTGGGATTTAAGCTAAATCATGAAGGGGGCCAGAGGAGCTGAGAGGCAGAGGTGAGGAGGGAGAGTATTCCAGCCATGGAAACACAGCCTGTAAAAAGTGGAGGATCGGGAGATAGATCATCATATGTAAGGAGGCATGGAAACACAGCCTGTAAAAAGTGGAGGATTGGGAGATAGATCATCATATGTAAGGAGGGCAGTGCACCTGTATTCTAGAGTTTTTGGAAAGGAGCTCAGTTTAAGAAGATTGGAAAGTAAAGAGTCTTTGTTCATATGGGACCTTTGGCTTTATGTGCCAAATAAAAAAAAATTCTTTTTTTGATCATAAAGATCATAAGGAGCCATTGGAGTTTGGCCCCAGGGGAGTGGGGTGGGGGATGAAGTGAGGAGGGAAGGGGGTGGAGTTTGATATGTACTTTAGGAAAATCACTTTGGAAGCAAAGTGGAAGGGCTTGAGGCAGGGAGACCAATTAGAAGGCTATAGGGACCTTTGAAGGTTATATAGTGTAACCTCCTTCCTTTTTTATTGATGCTTTTTGTTCTTGCATCACCTTTCTTCCTGAATATAATCTTCCACCTCCTCTCCCTGCCTAACCCAGGGAGCCATCCTTTGTAGCAAAAATTTTAGAAGAAAAAGAAAAAAGGAAGTTCATTAAAGCCAATGAACACATTGGAATTTTGTATATACATATTTGATCAGATGTGATCATCTGAAAGCATATCCTCTATTCCACATAGCCCTGCACTGTAAGGAGGGAGATGCATTTTCTCCACATTTTTCCTGGGCCAATCTTGGTCATTATAATTACATAGCATTGAATTTTCTTTTTTTCTTTTTCTTTACATTGTTATAGTCCTTATTTACATTGTTTTCCTGGTTCTGCTTATTTTATTTTTAATAAGTTTGTATGTCTTCCTGTGCTTCTCTGAATTCATATTGCTTCTGTATATTAGTATTTATATTCTGTTACATTCATTTGCCACCAGTTGTTGAGCACTTTGCTACTTGCTGGGCACCTGTATTGTTTTTATTCTGTGCTACTATAAAAGGGCTGCTTGGAATATTTTTGTTCATGTGAGACCTCTCTTTCTATATTTGACTCCCTTGGGATATATGGCTAGAAGTGGGATCTCCTCATTAAAGGTATAGATATTTTAGTCACTTTTTTTAGCATAATTCCAAATACTTTCCAGAATGATTGGACTAATTCACAGTTCTCCCTGCGTATTAATGTAACTTTCAAGGCTGTGCTAAGTTTGATATTTCGTGTGTGTGTGTGTGTGTGTGTGTGTGTGTGTGTATGTGTGTTCGTTGTCCCAAGAAAAAAAGGGCATTTAAAAAATTTCATTATATGCTAAACCCTTTAATTCTTTAAGTATGACTATTGCATTAAGCAGTAAACACCAAATTACATGTTATACATGATACCGAAATAGAAAAACCTCCATTTGTTTATATAGCCCTGGGACCCTAGGCAGGTCAGTTACACTTTCAGTGCTCTAGGTAACTCTAATGGGCAAGAGGTTTTTGCTTTTTAAATATTTTGATAATTAAACATTATGTTTCCTTCTTAGTCCTATGTATTTTATTTTACGCATTTTAAAACATTATTCTGGGCAGCTAGGTGGTGCAGTGGATAGAGCAATGACCCTGGAGTCAGGAGGACCTGAGTTCAAATCCGGCCTCAGACACAGTACTTCCTAGCTGTGTGACTGTGGGCAAGTCACTTAACCCGAATTGCCTCACTAAAAACACAACAAAACAAAACATTATTCTGAGAAGGGGTCTGTAGGCTTCACTACATTGCAAAATTGTGACACAGAAAGGTCAAGAACTCCAGCTTTAAGGCTGTAAGTTGCAGAGAAGTACTGACTAATAATAATACTGATAATAAAAGTGATAGCTCTTATATAGCACCTACTGTGTGCCATGTAGTGTGCTAAGTGCTTTACAAATAATTATCTCATTTGATCCTCACAGCAGTCTTGTAGGTGATATTATGAGGCAGATAGAGGTTAAGTGATTTGCCCAATGATAAGTATCTGAGCTGGATTTGAACTTAGAACTTGCTGACCTCAGGCCTGGTCTTCCATCCACTGTGGCATTTATCTGCCTAGGTACTTTAGTAGAGGGCCTTCCCCAATACCAGTGAAATCGAAGTTATCCCAATTATGCATGACTTACTGAATTCAATGTAGTACTCCTTTGTACACATGTGATATCTTCATATAGGTTTCTAAGTTCATTGATACAGAGTTGGAAGGAGCCTTAGAGATCATCTAGTCTATTGGTGTCAAACCCAAATAGAAACCAATCCCTGCACGTGTGTATTGACTTACAAATCACAAATTAGCATTATCTGTATTGTATTGTATTTTTATTTATTTTGTTAAACTTCTCCTGATTGCATTTTAATCTGGTTGTGGACCCACTGGAGAGCCCTTGAGTTTGACACCTCTGATCTAATCTCATCCTTTCATTTTATAGATTAGAAGATTTAGACTCAGAAAAATTAAGTGGGTTTGACTGACTGACTGAATAAAGCATTTATTAAGCACTTATTATGTGTAAAAAACAGTGCAAAGCACTGAGGATACAAATAGAAAAAAAAAGATGAGCTCAGTTCTCAAGGAACTCAAATTCTAATGGGAGGGACAACACAGGGAAGGTTTCAGCTACAAGTAAGATGGCAAAGTTCTGTGATCCTTAAGGTATAGGGAATGTTAATTCTACTGCTTTAAGAGATTTATGAAGATCGCATGGGTAGTGAGAGGTAGAGCCAAGATTTGAACCCAGATGATCTGACTCCAAACCCTATCATGCTGGTTTTCTCAATTTAAAAATTTTTTTCTCTCTGTTCGGCAGGTTGAGGAAATTAGAGAGATGGTAGACAATGACTTGGGATTCCAACAAGCTCCACTCATGTGCTCTTCTAGAATTAAGACTCTTCTCTTTATTTCTAATGACAAAAAAGTTGTTGGCTGCTTAATTGCAGAACATATCCAGTGGGTGAGTAATTTGCTAAAAATTGATTATGTGTAATTTAGAGTATAATGAACTAATTTATAGATTATTTTGAACAGTATAGTTTATAAACCTGCTATATTTCAAGAAAGTGTCTGCTTAGACATTCTGGTTTAACTAAATATTCTACACAATATGTCATTGCTCTTTTAATATTTTAATAATACATCACATCAAGTTGGTGAAAATACTCATTTGGTAAAATATTACAGCATGAGGAAACAATTCCATCTTGGTTTGATTAGATGTTAGAATATTTTACAAAATATTTATTTAACCTAAAATTCCAAGATTTTCTAGATATTATTTAAATTATAAAACTTGTTTAAACTATTAGCTTTATTAAATATTGAGTAGAATGTTTGTCTTCAATCAAAAAGCATTTATTAAGCACTCACTTTATCACATTTTCACCTCATGTGCCACCTCATCTGTGAAGCCTTACCTGATCTTCCCGGTGTTAGCGCTGTACTCCCACTGCTCATAATACCCTGTGTTTAATCATCTATGAACGTGTTCACTGTACAATATAATCTCCTTGAGGGCAGTCAGTGTTTCATATTTTTTTCCTTTACAAATCTGGAGTACAGCCTATGTCTTGAACATAAAGATATAAGGTTGGAGTAGGAAAAAGCAGTTGCCCTGTGGTCTGTTGGTCTTGGAACCCTCGGGTGTATGTACTTTCTCTGCATCTTAAAGGGTTGCCTAAAGCACCAAGACACACAGCTATTATGTGACAGAGGCAGGACTTGAACCCAGGTCTTCCTGGTTTCCAGGCTTATTTTCTGGTTATTTAATGCTTTTTGAGGCAGACCAGTTAAACATATTGCTCTAGCTATCAGTTTGCTGACCTACCAGAAGTAACTCACATTTATATATAGTCTTTATGGTTAAATTATCTCATACCTCATAATACTATGAGACTAATAATTCAAGTAGTAATCAATCAGCAAGTATTAATTAATCCCTTACTCTGCTTCAGTCACTGCTAAGCACTATGAATACAAAAAAAGGTGAAAACAGCTCTTATTTTTAAGGGGCTTACATTCTAGTGGGAGAAACATGTGAAATAACTAGGAACGTACAAGAAGTGTACAGGATTTGTAGGTGAGACTCAAGTTAAATGATTTAAAAATCCAAGTGACTCAGTGAAATGGCAAAGGCCAAGTCTGACTTCATATACAATTTTTTTCCCCCTCATGCACCATGAGGATTCTTTGTAAAGGGAACTCATACTTCTCTCTTTATTGAGGCTTAGGGCTCTGTTAACTTAGTAATAGTCTTAGGGCAAAAAGAGTTGTAATGTGATGGATTATGTATAAATATTCTGAGGACCACTTCTCTTTGAAAAGCTATGTTTTAATTTCATTGACCAATACTTACTCTTCCTTTCAACACTATTTTTAGTGAAATTATCTCTGCCTCTGTGTGTGTGTGTGTGTATGTGTGTATTTGCTTAAACAGTACTTTGAAAAAAGTTTAATAAAAAAATAATTTTTTCTATGCTCTATGACTTTAATTACTCTTTAATGTACTCTGCCTTATCCCATCATTATAGTTGCCACATCTTCAGCTGGGCTGGTATGGTCTCATAAGATTGTGAAGGAAGATTTTTTTTTAAAAAAAGGAATAATTTCTAGATTCTTAAGAACTTAGTGCCCATTATTCTAAATTCATCGGTTTGGGAGATGGGATGGGGAATGTTCCTTTGAGCTGGAACAGAGAGATAATTATTTATGAAGTAGTTATATCCAATAGCCCACTTATGTTAGGAAACTGGAGTTGTAGAGATGAAAACATAGTCTTAAATTTAGTGGAATTTGGCAAGATACCAGACACACTACTTTGTAAACCTAGCTAGGTCAGAATGAGACATTTACTGACAAAATATTTTGTCATAATGTATTTTAAATTTAATTATAGGGCTATAGAGTTATAGAAGATAAAGTCCCAGATGTCAATTCAGAAAATGAGAAAGTTATATTTGAACGGCAAAAAGCCTGGTGCTGCTCAACCTCTCCTGAACCTGCTGTCTGTGGGATTAGTCGCATTTGGGTATTCAGCATGATGCGTCGAAGAAAAATAGCTTCTCGAATGATTGAATGTCTAAGGTAAATAATTTAGAAATGTGAATCTTAAAAGCATTTATTTTTATTATTATTTACAGTTTGTTTTCAATGCAAATCAGTTTGATAACATGAAAGTAGTTACTATGAATCAAATCATTCAGGACACAAGCACAATATAGAAGAATCTCAAAGAACATAACATCATTCAAAGTAGAGCATAAAAGTGTCCTTTTACTTATGTGCAGGAACTTGAGACTTTTTTTTTAAGAGACATTTTTTTCTATCAGGAAATTCTGAATTGTCTTCTAAGGCCAACAGACTTTCTTTGCTTTGTTATAAAGTTATGATACGAAGGTCATTTCTCAGATAGTCCTGCAAAGCTAAGCAACTTTGTATCTGAACCCAAAAAAAAGTGAATATTTCTTTAAAAGGTTTCAGCACTGAGGCAGATATAACATATTGGCTGTCCTGAATAAAGCCAGCTTTAGGCTTCATACCAGGCTCTGTTCAAAATATTGAATGAAATAATTGTCTCATTTTAAAGCTATTCTGCTTTACAGTTTTTTAAAAAAGTATTTACCAAAATCCTATAAAATGTCTATGAACTTAAAATAGTACAATTTTAAACTCAGTTCTTTTGTTTCAAATACTGTGCTTTGTTTAGTTTTTGTGTTTTTTTTTTTTTTGCATTTGCCTCTTAATTTTAGTATTTTGAAATAATAAACCTTCATAGTAGATAATCTTCAGAATGTAAGATATTTGGTATGTACAAAAATAAAACAACATTTGAAAGTTATTTAAAACGTTATACTTTAAAAGTCTTTGGACTTAAGGAAAGCAAACTGGCTAATTTAAAATTTTGTTGACTTGGGAAGTAATGGGAACATTTAGATTTCAATTTATGTAAGCCAGGTTTACTAATTAAATTCTAGGCATCCAGGTGACATAGTGGATAGAGGGTGCCAGACTTGGAGTCAGTTAGACCTGAGTTCAGATCTATCCTTAGATACTTCCTAGTTGTGGGACCCTGAACAAGTCATTTAACTTCACTTTCCTCATCTTTAAAGTGGGGATAATAATAGCACTCTGCATAGGGGTAATAATAGCACCTACCAACAATATGTAAAGTGCTTTTACAAACCTTAAGGCAGTACATAAACACTAGCTTGTATTATTATCCTGGGAAGATTTCAGTCCATCATTACTGTGGCTCGTGGCACTTACAACACAGCAATTTAATTTCCACAGTAAGTGATTTAGCCCTTATGAGAACAGTAATACCTTGTTTTAAAACTCATCTAGATTATATAGACATTAAATTAATATTTCTGAAATACATGGAGGAAAAAAAAGCTCAATGATGCTCTTTTTAGAGTCCATATAGAAACATGTAAGCTGGATCAGTTTATAAACTTTATGCCATCTAATCATTTTATGGTCGTGGCAGTTCAGTGGGCCAAAATGAAAAAGACTATTACCCTTTTCCCTTTTACTGACTGAAATCTAACCCTTTTGTTGCCGAGGTAGAGTTCTAACAGTCCATATTTTCTATGCCATATTTAGTAAATTTTTATTTTGAACCAAGTGGTTTTAGATACCATTATTCATTTATTTATTTATTTTGGTCTTGTACTTGGAAAGTCCAAGTGGTTTAATTCTTTTTTTTTTTAAGTGAGGCAATCGGGGTTAAGTGACTTGTCCAAGATCACACAGCTAGTGTGGGTCAATTGGTCTGAGGCCGGATATGAACTAAGGTCCTCCCGACTTCAGGGACGGTGCTCTATCCACTGTGCTACCTAGCTGCCCCCCAACTGGTTTAATCCTTAAAGTCCAGCATCATTTCCTCCAAATTTAGGAAATCAGCTTATGACCTCCTTGTTATAGATGTCAGTAAATTTAAGGGGGTAGAATTGAGTGGATTTGGTCAAGAATGGTGACTTTTGTTTTGTTCTGTCCCATGCTGACTTGTAGATGCAGCTCATTCAGAAGGCTCAGGAAGATGAGTTAGGAAGCAACATAGGTTATGTTAGCTTGATTGAGTCTTTTATTGGTAGTAGATGTAGAAGGAAAAGTGTAAGGAAGAAGAGGCTGGCAGTTAGTCACCTGCACAGAATTTGTGCCTCCCTGATTGTAATAGACCTGTAAATGTGTAGATACTGCAAGAGTCGTGATAGTTACAGAATTGTTGCTTGTACTTTTGCCTTTTGAGAATGAATCCACTCAGTGGAAATGAATTCAGACTTAGTCTTAGATTGTGCAGATCAAATCTCTTTGTGATTTATCTTAGCTGCTTGCTTGTTCTGTTTCTCTTTGCTCTACTTACTTACCTTGCATAGCTTTATTCGTTAAAATCTCTTTCTGAGGACGGCAGTGATAGAGGAGGGAGAACTCCTAGGCAAGTCTGCTTTCTTCGCAGTTTTAGTGGATTAAGAAGATGAAATTGTTAACTAAAATGATCATAGATTTAGAGTTGGAAGGGATCATGGAAACTGTGGCCCATCTTCCTTATTTTACATATGAGACAGCAGGCCTAGAGAGAGAAAATGACTTTTCCAAGGTTACCCCTGGAGCAGTGATTTTGGTGGGATTTGAACCCAGCTCCTCTCACTCCAAATCTGTTCACTCTATTTTTCTTTAGAATTATTATGGATTTCATTTATACTATCCTTGATGTTAATTTCCATAGATATTTTTGGGTGTCATTTGTCTTATTTATATTCATTCTAGTTTCTCAAGATGGAGGTCCCTTCCAGTTCTTTATGATGTCATGATGGGTATTAGACTGGCATGATGCCTGTTCTGAGGGAGTTAACTTATCCTGCCTTTCCTTCATACTAGTGAATTCAGGACTGGTGATAACCAAGAGGTTGTTGCATTTTTCTAAAATTGGAAATCATGCAGGTGTAGCCAGAAGAGCTCCAAACAGTTCTGAGCTAACAAGCTCTTTTCCCTTCTCCCTCTTCTCACTGTCACTTTTCTCAGCTAAACCAGGGCTTCTTAAATTTTTTCCACTTGTGACCTCTTCAGCACTTCTTAAGTTGTAGTTTAAGTTTAAGAAGCACTGAGCTAAACCATTCCTTGTTCTTCTTGTGCTAGTTCTGTTATCATGGAGTGCTCCAATTACACATGCACACTTAACAATTCTGTGGGGCTGGGCACACAACAAAAAATTGTTGCTAATTGGAAAGTGATACATTTAGGCAAACTTGTTAAGTGTTTAAGAGGTGAATAATATGTGTGATGAATAAGCATTTGTAGCAGTTACTTTGGAATTGGAATTGTATTCTATTACCTACAGAGTCTCCCAGTTAAGAAGAGTGCCTACTCTCCTAGTTTACAGTACGACAGGAATATAATAGTTGTTATTTATATGTTCTTTTAAAAAAGTTTTTATGATAGTTTTATAATATAGTACTTTTTATACTGTACCATGTTTCCTCACCCCTTTTTTTTCTTTCTTTCTTTTGAAATTAGGAGCAACTTTATATATGGCTCATATTTGAGCAAAGAAGAAATTGCTTTTTCAGATCCTACACCTGATGGGAAACTCTTTGCAACACAGTACTGTGGCACTGGCCAGTTTCTGGTATATAATTTTATTAATGGACAAAAGAACTCTTAATAGAATCTTGTCTATGTTGATTTAACTACATCTGCTGGATATTATGGATTGTTTGCTGACTTTAACCAGGAACTAGGGCCATTTTTATTACAATGAACTCAGGACTGGTAACAACCAAAAGGTTGTTCCATTTTAATAAAATTGGAAACAATGCAGTAATAGCTTAATTTTTTGTTTTTTTAAAAGAAGATATTTTGTTATCTTTTACAGAAGTTTATGATTGTATTTTATCTATAGTTATTTAGTCATGTTTACATGCAGCAGATAATTAATTGTTCATAGTGGACTGTAAACTAATGCAAGGACTATGGTCTCAGTGATGAGTATAATATATTGAAGTTCCTAATATGGTAATATATCAGTGCTGCTTGGTACTGTATCTTTTTTTATACTGAACTGCTGATCCTAGTTTTGCTTTTGAAGCATAAGAGTTTAAAGATTGTATTTTAATGAAACTTAAGTGCTTCTGGGATATTATTAAAGGGGGGACAACATTGTTTTTTAGAAAACAGTGGCAGTTAAAAGCTCCAGGATGTTTGTATGTACTTGCCCTCATTTGCACATGCACCGAGGAAATAGAAAGTATGTGAGATGCTAGGTTTTTTTTCCTTGATGAGAAAGAAAAGTGAAGTAGGAGTTGGTCAAAAGGGTTGGGCCTCTGGAAAGTTTCTTATGGGTAGAATTTAATGGGGAAAAAAACAAACTGTAGGAGCAGAGATTGTACACCTTGTTCCAACTTGTGCATTTCTGTATATCCTACAGGAAAATGAAGCCCAATTATGTCAAGTTTACCAAATTCTCGAAAAAGATTTTTTGTGATTTATTAATAAGGTCGAAGCTAAATAAGAATGGCCCTGGTATCTGCTTTTTTTTTTTCCTCAGAAATACTGCACTGGATATATGCCTTTATTACTGGACTTCAGTTGTATACTTGTCTGTATAATGCCCTCCACTTTTAAAGGGTTTATATGTTGAAAAACTGCTGTGGCCTTTCTTGATCTGTATATAATGTAGAATAAAAGAATAAATAACTTGGTAGACTTTTCTAAATGGTACCGGTGCTGGCATGATGTGAAACATGTTGTCATTGTTTTGAATTGAATGGTTGAGTTCAACCCCTTGACGTTCGATGATTCAAAAGTCTTTGCCACCATTTGTTCAAGTGCAGATGCTGCAGCATGAAGTAATCCACAGCTCACATCTTAGTTTACTGAGTCTTGTCAGCTTTCTCTGCCTTTCAAATGTGGGATCAAACTGGAATCCACTTGCCCATCTCCCACCATGCCTCACTTGCTTTCCCTACCTTTTCTTTGCTCACTGTCCCTCCATCTAAAATGTATTCTAATCACCCTTCAAGTCATGGCTCAAATGCCTGTCAGTGAAACTTCTGATCTCACTTAACTGGAAGGGTTCTCTGCCTCTGCCTCTTTTGAACTCCCTAAGATATTTGTGTCTTAATGTATTTTCACTCCTGCTTTTTTAGTTGTCTCTGTGGCTCTGATACCTTACCTTTCTAAGCCACCCTTTCCTCTTCTGTAAAATTGCAATGATGCTTGTACCACACCTCACAAGGTAGTTGAGTCACATGAGAGAAAAGTATGTGAAAAACTTTGTAAACCTCAAAGAACATATAAATACCAACTATTGTTATGTTCTGTTGAAGTAAACTAAGAGAGTAGGCACTTTTCTTAATTCCTTAAATGTAGTAGGTGATCAAATACTTGTTCAACGAATGAAGAAAAAGGGCAGGAATGGTAATAATAGCATTTATATAGCACTTTAAGGTCTTCAAAAGGCTTCACAAATATTGTCTCATTTTATCTTCACTGCAACCCTGGGAGATAAGTGGGTGCTCTTTTTATATCTTCATTTTACAGAGGAAGAATTTAGGGCATGGAGATGTTATGACTTGCCCAGAGTTACACAGCCAGTCAGTATCCAAGGCTGGATTTGAACTCAGGACTTCCTAACTCCAAGCCCAACACTATCCACTGTGCGACATAGCTGCCTCACAGAATGGTGAAACACATTCATCTTCTAAGGATCTTAGGATGTAGGGATGAAGTAAAGATATTTTTTCATAAGATGCTTTATTAGGAGACAAGGCTCTTTCAAGTGGTTCCTTGAGGATTTTATATATATCAGTGAGTTTTAGGGAAAAAATTCCTCCTTTTTTGGCTTAATGACCTCACTAACTGGGAATCATGTCCATTTAAATACAGGCTGAAATTTGTTTTATATAAAATATGCATTTGTGCTTAGAACATTGTGTCAAGCCAAAGTCATATATGCTTCAATCCCACATGGGCCAGAAGACTAGGCAGTACCTACATAAGTCAAGTTAATCACCTTCAAGGATCCCTGAGTGGAGTAAGTTTGCGTGGTTTCCACTTTCATGAAAATGACTTAAAGTATCATCTTGATGCAAATGAGTACATACAGCCAATGTTACAACATAATCAGGCAGAAGGAGTCAGAAGACTGGAGTGTGTATTGCAACTGCACCACTTAGCTAATTAAGGTGACTTGGATAAAACACTTCAGTTACCTCCAAGTGGAGAATCACAGGCTCATTTGGAAGAAACACTTTACTGTATAAATGTGTGCTCTCTGACTTGCCTCACTGCTTATCATCCTAGGCCTTTTCCAGTGACTTGGGTACAACTACTACCCCACCCAGTGACTCTAGTTTAGGAGGTAGGGCCGGGGAAGCTAGGCATTCGTTAGGCTGAGGAATTAGAATATTGTGGCCTTTCTCTTGTGCCTGTAATTCAGTCTCTTGGCTGTTTTTCCACTCACCCTAGAGGTCTAAATGGGCTCTTTTTCTATAACTCCAAACTTTTACTATGTATACCTAAACAGAAAAAATTCCTTTGTCCTCAGAACAATACCTCTGGTAAAAAAGCAGGTGCCCATGCTGCCCACTGTTATAAAGTTAAGTGGGTAGGAAAGGACCAAAGGTACCCTAGGCAACATCTGGACAGACCTGTAGCTAATCTAGAGTGGATTACTAGTTCTAGTCAAACACAAAAGTTTGCCATCCTTCTGTAGAATCAAAACTCCAAAAGGACTGACTTTATTTGACTCTTTAGAGCTAAAGCAAAGGTGAAGACCAGAAATGATAAATGACTAAGACTTTTAGAGAAGAACACAATGCAACCTATGAAAAAAACCAAAATTTTATACTGCCATTGTCTTATCACAGTCAGAAAACTGATGCCCTGAAAGTTTTTTTTCTCCCATGCCAGAGTTGAGAATGTATGCCTTCATACTTGAAAGGTACAGAAATCATTTATAAATCCACCAATGTTTGATTCAGCCTCAACAGGGCCATGACAGACACTAATTTTTCCTTATGACAGGGGCCTCAGAAGGCAGACTTGGAATTTCCAAAATCTATGTAGTAAGTTTTAGATTTGTCTTCTACATATGTGGAGTTATTCAAATATGCAAATGGACATGGGTATATAATAAACCTTGGCAGAGACCTACTGGGCTATTAAATTAGAATCATCACTTCTCAGAATTGACAGTATTTAAATTCATTGTGTTGAGCCAGAATTACACACATACCAGTGCTTTTATATATATAAAAAAACCCTTTGTTCTAAAAATTTAGCTGAAGTATATAAAGGGTGGTTCTCTTCCCTTTAGACAATGTATTCAATCTTTGTGGTTAAAGGAAAAATAGACTTTTTTTTGATTAACTTATTCTGGGGGCCTTTAAAGAAAATGCAACATCTTATTAAAGGGAAATTTAATACATTCACCAAATTAAACGAAAGTACATTATAAACATACTGTAGGCACAACGTCAGACAATTTAAAATCATAAACAATAAAATGTGAGGTAGACTGACTAGTGAAATTCACCAAGTTTTGGTTAAGAAAATTTTACAGTAATAAAGTAACACAGGTGCCCCCCTTTCCAAAAAAAAAATCAGAAAGCAATTACATAAATTACAGAAAAAAACTGAATATAATGATTCTCATTCTGATTTTTTAGTTTACATTCAGTATTAACCTGTGAACTGTCAAACATGCCGAGATTTAACATGTCTACAGGTAAAGTATTTTTTGCTGGCCTATTTAATACATTCATACCACATCGATGTTCTCAGTGATGGCAAGGCTTACCGCTAAACACACCAAGCAACCCAAACCTAGCTAATATGATCATGGAGTCCTGTGCTTGCAATTTTCTCTTAATGTACTAAGATCCAACACTAAATCCTAATGATAATAAGACATTTAAAAAACATTTTTAAAGGCTCAAAAGCTTAACACTTTTGGAAAGGGAAGGCAGGCCAAGCTGGACGTCTAGTGGCGTTCTCCTCTTGGGATGGTTTGATTTTTGGTTTTATTCTATTTGCTTGGACTTTTCAGCCCATATTAGAAACATTAAGGAGTCCTACATGGACAGTAATAACTTTGGAAAATGTCCTAAGATCTTGGAGCCAGAAGAAACCATAAGAGGTCCTTCTCCAGGTAAGACTATTTCTAATTGTTTCTTACTTTACCCTAAAGTAAAAATAAGGTAATATTCGAAATGCAGTATTGCACAACAACAGCTTAACTTGATTTGGTCAGCACTGAGCCCTGCCAGCAAAACTGGAACTTCTGAAATACATTCATATCGAAACTGAAAACTTCAGAACGTACCCTTATATCAAAAATTCTGCTGCGCACAAATTGAGGTGTATCTTTAAAGCATATAGAAGGCAGGTCCTCTTTCAAGGACAGTTAAAAACAAAATGTTTAAAAAGAATTGTTCATTTGAAATGTGCTACATTTGCAGCATTGTAGTTAGCTCCATTAAACCCCAAAGATCTGCAAACTATTTTTCCTCAAGCTTTTGTTTTGTGATGTAAACATCTCTTTCTCACAAGTAACAAAGCTGCTTGATTAACACTATTTGTTCTAAGTAAATGCAGTTATAGCAGGCCCTTCTCAGTAGTTTCAGGTCAGGGATCAAGGGTTCCTTCAAGGGCAGATAGCCATTTTCCCACTTCTATTATATTACAAACGCTGTGTTCAAAGGAAGATTGCCACTTTCACTTTTATAACTTTACAAACAGCATAGAAACGTGTGCGGGACAAAGTAGCAACTGGGTTTTCTGAGAGACTGAATCCAAAGTGATTCTGTAAAATGAGAAGTCTTTATTTTCAACAGCACCTTGGCTTACAAACTATTACTGACTAACCCCTAAGCCTTTGTTCTAGAACCCAGAAATGGATAATTGGATGACTCTCAGGAATCTGGAGAATTGTGGAAATCTTTATGTAGATAAAGACATACCTCACCACTAACTGAGCAAAATGGCTTTTGTTTTTTTAAATAAAGCATTCATTTCCACATCAAGAACAAAGCTATTTGGGGTTACTGCTTCCATGGAAGTGAGGTTTTCTGTGACCTGGAGAAAAGGGGTAGCAGACTTGGCCATTCTGCTGCCCTCTCCTCCTGCCTAAATCCTGGTTCCCCAGCCGCCATTCTGCTTTGGTATTTGTAGTTGGGGGTGCAGGGGGGAGTAAGGGAGTAGTTTCCATTTAGTGTAAAGTTGATTTTACATTCAATCAAACCTGTCTTTAAGTCTTGCTATGTATGAGGATGTGAGAAGAAACAAAATTGCACTGGCTCCGCTATGTACAAAACTAAAACATGACATTTCATAAGAAATCAAAGTCAAGTAAAATTGGTTTAGCTAGTGCCCAACTATACAGAAACTCAAACCATAATGGACAACCGTTTGGGATGGGGGCGGAGAGAGGAAGAAGAGGATGAATGGGGAAGCTGAAGTCTAAATGATGCCAAAAAATTCTCAGGTTACTCTTTGCACAGGAACTAGTATCACTGTGAAACCAAACAGCTTGTTATAGATTCATGTCAATGCAACGTGCAAAGGATTCTAAAAATTTAAAGCTAATGGGACGAGCAAAGGAACAAGACTAGTAGAAGTTGCACAAATGTACGTGCACAGGACGCCTGCTCTGCATTTACTGCCTTATTTGTTCAGGTTTAAGTAGTAAACTTTTAACTCCTGTGGAAATTTTGCCAAAAGTTTCAATACATATAAAATTACAAATCTTAAAACTAACACTGCACAGAGAGAGAACAAATGCTACTTTTTTTTTTAATACAAGTGTCTTCTACATTCTGTCATTTCAAACCCCTGAGTAATGCTGTACTAAAGTACAGATTTGAAGAGAAACTGAGGATTCAGGCCTCGGACGTTAATCTTCACTGCGTCACACCCCTGGTGTGAGTCTCATGTAACACATTCAGGCTAGCTGATGCTGAAAATCAGTTTTTTTTCTCCTAGCACAGACAGGTAAAAACAAAACACAACACCCCCCCAAAACCAACAAAACAAAATGACATTGAGAGCCTCAAGCTCTTCATTGTCCAAAGTGTGTCACTTCAGTCACAGCTGGCAGGCCATTTTCTAAGTAGTTTGCATAACCGTCTAGGGTGGAGTCACCCTTAAATCCCAGGTCCTGGTATTGAAGCTGAATTGGCATTGATGCCCTTGGGGTATCCAGGTCAGCTGTGTGTGGGTCTTTGGAGGGCATCCTAAAGTCACAACAGTTGCACTTTGCTCCACAGTGATTGTACTTAAGAAAGAAAAAAATCCCACTTGATCATCTGCCTCCTCCCTCCCACACCTTAATTCCGGTCCTTTTCTTGCTCAGACATGGCGTCCAGTAAGAAAGTAGAGAGGCTTGTCCTCACTGCTGTTGGCTGTTTGAAATTCGTCCCTCAGTCGGAACTGCCATTCATCTTCTAGTTCTAAGCGGACAATTGTTTGCCGTAAAGAACTTCTGTCTTGGCAGATGACACACAAGGTAGCACCTTCAAGGAAAGGTAAAACCTACATGTTAGACCGTAGGTATTTAAATCAACAGGCCTCTTTTAAAGCACCTCACCACACCTCCTCCCTGGAACTGCAGAACCATATGCTCATGGCTTCAAGTGTTTCTCTCCACTGATAAAATTACTTAGGCCGCTAACCATCAGGTGTCATTACGGAAATTCTCCAACATTTGACACAGTCATACTATGCATATCTACATTCTTATTTTCTGCTTCCTTGAAGCCATTTTGGGGTTATACATGATACTGAAGCAAAAGCATAACTGAACAGTATAAAGGCAGTGAAATGTGGCATGCAACAAATGTTTTGTTGTTTAGTCATTTCAGTCCTGTCTGATTCTTCATGCCCCCATTTGAGGTTTTCTTGGCAAAGATACTCAAATGGTCTCCTCCAGCTCATTTTACAGATGAGGAACTGAGGCAAACTGGGTTAAGTGACTTGCCCAGGGTCACACTGCTAATAAATATGAGACTACATTTGAACTCGGGTCTTTCTGACTCCAGGTCCAGCATTCTATCCACTGCATCATGTAGTTGCCCTGGCAAGCAATAAATACTTATGGAACACTTACTGTATGCACTGAACACCTGGCACCTGTGCTTCACTATATTACAATAATAGTATTAAAAAAAGAATTACAGGTAGATTTCTGTATGGCAGTGTGCCAGTCTCATTTCTCTTAAATTTACTTAGCAGGTTTAAGAATCTTAGGGAGTCAATATGACTTTTGTTTTCTAAAATCAGTAGCATTCACCTAAGTTATGGCCATAACTGGCAACTTAAATTAATTATTGCACTCATACTGTATGTAAAGACACTGTGCTAAGTACTGGGATCTAAAGAGAAATAAGCTTATCATATAGCAGGAAGATAAGACAAGTACGAAAATTACTATGATACAATGTAAAATATGGTAAGTGCCATATAAGGGGTGTACAAAGTCCAGGGAGGGTACAGAGAAAAGAGCAAATCCTACCCATTGCTCCTTGTTCTGTCCTGTTTACTTCCTGTGCCATCTGACATACCTGCTAAGTCACCAAAAGTTTTCTGAATAGGGAATGTAAAATATGCCCCAAGTTTCTCTCAGCTAAATATCCCCATGGTTCTTTCAAGTTATTTGCACGTGGCATGAACTTGAGCCATCCTGACTGCCTACCTCTGGCCAATTTCTAGCTTTTCCATGTGTTCCTCAAATGTGGTGCCCAGAACAGAATACAACACTCACATGGGCAGAGCACAGCAGGACCAGCATCTCCTTAGAAGCGCCTAGTCAGCATCCCTTTCTTTATGCCTCTAAGATTACATTAATTCTCCTGGGTGCCCTATCATCCTGATGACTCATATGGAATTTGTAATCCACAAAGACCATCAGGCCTTTTTCAGATAAACTCTGGTATAGATGTATCTTCCTCTATCTTCAAGTTGCAAAGATGATTTTTTTTTAACCTAAGATGATTTCTACTAAATTTGATCTTATTAGATTCATTCAAGCTTGTCAAAATCTTTTTTGAATCTTCCCTCTTACGTCCCAGGTGTTGCTATTCCTCAGCTTTGTGTGACCTATGAATCTGGTAACTGTGCCATCTATGTTTCTATCCAAGTCACTAATAAATGTCAGCTTGGAAGCCTGTCTCCAGAATCTCTATTTGGTCTTGGGCTGGTTATCCTTTATCTATTAATGACTTCTTTAGATCCAGCATTGAAACAATCCCAAATCTACTTAAGTGTACTTTCTCTCATTCTTCGTGTTTTCCAGAAGAATTGTAAATGACTTTACCAATACTTGCTAAAACAACATCTACACTACTGCCTTTATCTAAATAACTTCATCAGAAGTTAGTCTGACACAACCTATTCTTGATGAAGCCATATTGACTCTTTGTGATTATGCTTTCCTTTTTTAAATGTTCACTAACCATCCCTCTAATAATAACTCTAGAACTTTTCTAGGAATCAAAGTCAAGCTCACTGGCTTACTATTTGCAGACTCTATTCCCTTCCTCCTTTTGGAAGGTTAGGACATTTGCTCTTGTCTAAACTCATAGTACCTCTCCAGTTCGCCATGATCTTTCAAGGGTCAACAATAGTGGTTCCTCAGTCACACCTGCCAGTCTTTTAGTGCCCTAAGTTGTGCTTCATCTGTGTCAAGTCACTAGAACTCATTCAGGGCTACCAGATGCTCTCAAATATTATTTATCTCCTTGCTATTTTAGGTAATATCTTCTCATTACTTATCTTCTTATATCTTTCCAATTCCAAAGATAGTTTTTCTTGGCAGAGGAAACAAAGCACACCAAAGATCTGACCCTTTTTTCTGTCATCCACCATTATTATTCTGTCTAGTTGAAGTGGCCTTTCTCTTTCTTCTTTACTCTTGCCTCTCTTCCCCACTATAGTTAAACCTCACCTCATCAGTCTAAGCTCATTCTGGTCCTTATTATCCCCAGCACTAGTCTTACAGGGTCATGCTATGCTTGGTAGTCATCCTCCATCACTTGCCATTACTTTCAACAGGACTCACCAAAGGTTTTTGAATGGAGAGTGGTGGCTAGGATGGACTGGAAGTCAGATCAGTCAGGTTATTTCAGTACCAAAACTAACGTAGGGCCCATACAGTGGAGAGAAAATTACATTATCTTTTGTCACAGTCCTTCTCCAGTTCAATAATAAACACATTACTATTTACATCCTGGGGCAGCTAGGATAGAATAGTGGAGTCAGGAAGACATAAGTTCAAATCCAGCTTCCAACACTTACTAGTTGTGGTTACCCTGGGCAAGTCACTTCACCCTGTTTGCCTCAGTTTCCTCATCTGTAAAATGTGCTGCAGAAGGAAATGGCAAACCACTCCAGTATCTTTGCCAAGAAAACCCAAATGGGGGCATGCAGAGTCTAACACAACTGAACAACAAACAACTGACGTTCTGGGTTTGGACAAAATGTTACTGACCAAGTTCAATATTTCTTAACAAGGAAGCCCTCGTCTTAAGAGGAAATACAGAGAAATGGAAAGAATGCTAAACTTCAAGTCAGAACAAACTTGGATTTGAATCCTGCCTCTGGCATATTTTAGTTTTGTGGCCATGGTCAAGTTGCTTACCCTCTCTGAGCCTTAGTTTTCTCTTCTGTAAAATGGGAGTAATGTCACTTGTAGCTGGTGACTCACAGAGTTGGTATGCTCAGATGAGATAAAGTATGTAAAACACTTTAGAAACTGTAAAGAAGGGATTAGTCTTTTTAATTGGTCTGTGGGGAGAGAGGGAGAAGGCCAGCGAGGAGATCTAAAGCAGACCTACCTTTGAGGAACTTAAATTTCTTAAGAAGGTCAGCACCTACAAAAGAGTCACAGAGGTACAAAAGAAGTCCGCTGAAAAATACCCCTTCACAGTTGACATTGATGGAGTGTGGTCTCGAGCTCACATAGCATATAGCCACCTGAAACACCAAACAGAAAGAGGAATATTTTACGTTCAATAACTAGGTAAGGTGTGTGTGTATATGTGTACATACACACATGTATGTATATATGTATCCACATGCCATTTGGGCTCAGATGGCATGGGGCAGTATTGCCTGCACTAAATCTCCAGAGCAGAGAAAATCAGGATTGGTTCTTCCCAGGAAAGACTTGAATAGAGGAATTCACAAGGACACACAACATTTTCAGCTTCATGTAATAAAAGGTGACCCAAACTTCTAGTATGGTTTTAAGCTATTAAATAAATAGATTAAAACCACACTAAGACTTTTGGGATACCCTGTATAACCAGTGTGAGGGAAATAGAGGACTGAGGAGGGAAAAAAACCTAAATCACTGTAAGCAAAGGTTTAAGTTAAAACATTGTTTTCCTCTGTAACTTCTTTCCTCTTTCCTCCTCCTCAAAAAAGGCAATTTCTGAGAAACTGTAAAATGAAATGCCTTGTTACAATCTGAAAGCTATCAAATAAAATTTAAACATCACTCTGAGTAAAGGAAGGATGCTTCCTATAGACAGAAAGAAGTGTGAACTAAAATGTTATGACTGCTCTACTCTCATGAGAATGGAATGTCAAACTCATACAAACTCTAGAAAAGGATTTTAGAGAATGTTGATGAACTCTGCAGAAGCATCAGAGGCAATGAGGCACAGTGCAGGGCTCCTGGTGGATGCTTCCCCAGCTTGCAGACTGGCCTGCCTCTCTCTAGCAGCTAGGAATGAAACACTTAATGAACTGAAATCCAGTGTCCCAGGTCTGGTCCTGGCCCTGCCACCAATTAGCTTTAAGTGTAAGTTTGACCAAGTTCTCCAACCTCTCTGGCTTCACCTTTTCAATAACAACAGTAAGATGAAAGGTCTGGATTAGACAGATGATCTCTAAGCCTCCACCCAGCTCTACCATTCTATGATTTATACTCATAATGTAGATTGTTTCCCAAACCTCAAAACTACCAAATGCTGGATGAGAAAGCCATGGAGGAGTGTCCACACAAGGCTCAGTCACCTCTTTAATACCTGAGGGATGCTGCTGAGAATAAGCAAAGCCTGAAGCTCCCCCCTGAAAGGCCCGAGAGAGGCTGGAGAGTGGGACACAGGAAGAGAGAAGGCAGAAAGAAAACCAAAGAGGGAGAAAAGCAGAAAAAAGAAAAGGAAATAACGTAGGGGGTGGGTTAGCACCACAACAGCAGTCTCAGGTGCTTCTTGGTAGCCTCCCGGAACCTCTGGCACAGGAGGAACATCCTAGAGAATTCTAAGATTCTGGGGACCTTTATGTCCACTTCATTCCAGATAATAAGAACTTTGGGGAAGGATGCCTGGCTACCTCACACTCATGAGGAAGGAAGAAAGGAAGGAAGGGAGGGAGGAAAGGAGGGAAGTGTTGTTTACCTCTGGTCCACCATTCAGGTAGCAATCGATGGCCAAGATGGGGCTCCTGTAATTATGGATGGCTTTTGGGAAGAGTTTGTATGTGGCATGCTGAAGGAACTTCTCGAGGAGAAACTGGGCTGGAGCTGCTAGGAGAGTGTGTTCGCTGTCTGGAGCGCAGACATACTGAAGAGGCAAGATGGGTGCTACGCTTTCAGATAGCTGTAATCAGATGCAACAGGAATTTTTAAACTACATTAGATGTCCCTTCAATGAGATGGATGAAATAGGTGAAGAAATACTTCTCTTGTGACCACCTACCCAAATACAAACTGTAGCATCGTCTTACTGTCCAGGGCAACTCTGTGTTCTTGGGTTTAGGGAGGAATGGGACTTAATGTGGGCTGAATGGTGAGGGCAGAAAGGTAAAGAAAATGCAGTTCTTTCGAAAAGTACTGCATTTGGCGGTAATCTACAAAGAGTGTATCCAACAAGAATGTCCACCAAGTCTGTGAAGTAGACACCAAGTACAGAGGGAGGTGTGCCCTTCTACCATGTCTGTTCATGTCTGATCCCACCACAGCAATGCTAACAGTAATAACTCACAGTGACAGAGGACTATGATGTCTACAAACCGTCCTCCTTATGACTGCACCATAAGATAGGTAGTGCAAATATCAGTGCCCCCATTTTACAGGTGAGACAATTAAGGCTCCGGGAGGTGCTATCTCCATAATGTCACAAGTGTAACAGCAAAGACTTGATTGCAGATCTTGTGATTTGAAGAACAGTGATCTTTTCATAACCCAGACTGCCTTGTTTCTCAGTTGTGGGACCTCAGCGGTCACCTAGTCCTACCTGTGTTCGAGCTGGAATTCCTTGCAAAACATCCGCCAACGAATGGTCATGCAGCCTCAATTTAAAGACCCCCAAAGATGGAGTGTTCACCACCTTCTGACTCTTGAGCAGCTCTGTTTGGAAGTTTTTCCTTAGATTAAATCTGACTCTACAACTTCCACCCACCGTTTTCAGTTGTTACCTCTGGGGCTACTCAAAACAAATTTAATCCCTCTTCCACACACTTAAAGACAACTATCATTTCTGCTAAGTCAACGTACACAGTGCACATAGCAGTTACTTAATAAATGTTTACTAAGTGATTGACTGGTGAACACTTCATCTACATAGCCAATAAGAATGTTGAACAGAAGAAAGGGGCCCAAAGACAGAGAGCCCTAGGTAGGTACTCACTCCATAGACATTTCTAAGTGGTCACTAACTGATTAATTACCACACTGCTCCTCAAACCAATTCTAAATCCACCTAACAATATTATGATCCTCCAACCCACACCTCTCCATCTTGTCCATCAGGATATCATGTGACATCGCCAAGGGCCTTGCTGAAATTCAGACTGCCATGTCTATGGAATTTTCTTAATTTAGCAGGGTCCTCTCTTTGCAAAAGGACATGAATGAAATCAGTCTGGCATGCTTCTGTTGAACACACACTGCTTCACAGCAGTCATCATTTTCTATTTTAAGTGTTCATAAATCATCCCTTTAGTAATTCATTCTAGAATTTTGCCACAAATCAGGCAATTCCCTTTTTTCGGCTTTTTTGAAAATGGAAACATTTGCTGATCCACAGTTGTGTGGGACCTCTAACTCTGATTCTCCATGATTTTTCAAAGATCACTAACAATGGTCCCTTAGTCACATCCCCGTGTTCCTTCAATACCCAAGGATGTAATGCATAGAGATCCAGTGATTTAAGATTACTCTGCTACTGAAGGCAGAGAGATGCACCCTAACCATCTCCGCGTTTACCTTTGTTTTCAATTACCTGTTAAACTATTTCTGTTCTATACCTTACTCAGTCTGACGACTGCTCTCCTTTTCAGTAAAGAACACAGAAATAAAATGGTAGTTGGATATCTCTGCCTTCTCTCTCCTTCATATTTTATCATATTCCTATCCAGGAAGAAAAGAATAGAATGTCACATTTAAATCTACCACAGTCAGTCCAGCCTGACTGGCAGTTTTCTGAAGCTCAAGGCGCCTGGATTAGGCACTGAGAAGAAGGAAGGACCTTTTGGTAGCAAATATTTTGTATCTCAGTAAAAATCTGCCACAAAATAATATTAATCTGTACTGGAAACTGGAAATACCTCTCAATGTCTCCTTCATAATAGTAATGAAATGTTCCCTTTTGTTGTTTCACTTGTTAAAAAACACATTTAATCTAAAAGATATTAACAGGCACACTGTTGTCTTTACTCCCAAGAAAAGAATTTGCTCTTCCCAACTTGAAAAACTTACACTGATTTTTGGTTTGACGTTGAAGTCCTTTTGTCCTCCAACCTGGATGTGTTTTTTCATGAGACTGAAGTTGTTAAATCGGCAAATAAGCAGGCCACTGCTGTTGGTTCTCAAGTTAAAGTCAACATCTTCGCAGAAGTACCTAAAAGTTAATTATAGCAATACAGATAGATCTGGGCTTCAGTAACTTATTCTGCCTCCATAACCTCATTCAAGATTACTACAGAAAGAGAAAGGGACAAAAAAAGTATTAGAGGACAGCCTAGAATGAGATGACCTCCCTGTGACCCAGATAAATCCAAACATGACCTGTAATGATGTCTATGGATTGTTAACTGCACTGGGTCTGCTGGGTCTAAAGGAAATTTCTGCAGTCAGTGGAATGAAGAGATCTGTCTGGCATACTGTCGTTGTTCAGTCATTTCAGTTATATCTGACTCTTTGTGACCCCATCTGGGGTTTTCTTGGCAGAGATTGTGGAATGGTTTGCCATTTCCTTCTCCAACTCATTTTATAGATGAGGAAACTGAGGCAAACAAGGTGAAGTGACTTGCCCGGGGTCACACAGCTAGTAAGTGTCTACGGCTGGATTTGAACTTGGGAAAATAAGTCCTCCTGACTCCAGGCCTGGCACTCTATCCACTGTGCCACCTAGCTGCCCTATTGGACATGCTAATGGAAACTAATCAGGTAGCTCTTGATTTCTCTCCCTACTATACTTCAATTCCTACCTGTATCTGATTTTATAAATCATGATACCCACAATCTGGCAACCCCTTCCCCACAACTAATTTTATGTTAGGACCTTATTTATGTGTATGTAGGTCACATACTTAGTTTCAGCTTAGCTTTGTATAAGCTCTTCTAATTCCCCCATACAGGGAGAGAGAGAGTGATAGAGAGGATGAGGAGAAAGAGAAAAGAGAAGGGGGGGGGAGAGAGAGAGAGAGAGAGAGAGAGAGAGAGAAGAGAGAGAGAGAGAGAGAGAGAGAGAGAAGAAAGAGGAGGAGGAGGAGGAGGAGAGGAGCAGGAGAGGAGGAGGAAAGAGGAAAAGAGGAGAGGAGAGAGGGAGGGAGAGAGAGACAGAGAGAGCACACACCAGAGTGAGAGACAAGGCTTACATGAAGTAAGAGTAAACACACTTATTTGATTATCACTGGTACTCAACAGCCTTGTTTAGAGAGATGTTACTTATTTAACAGAGTAGACAAATTTAAATCGTGCCTTTTATCTGTGATGCACAAAGATATACTTACAGGTTAACAAGTCAGTTAACAGTACAGTGAAGATCACAGACCAGGTGAGGCATCGAATCTGTCTGGTGCTCCTTACCTGTTGAGATCATATTGCACATTCTGCGTCAAGTCTATATTGAGCAGGACGAAGTCATGTACGTGGCACCGAGAGAAGGGGGACTTGAGGCTTCTCGAACTCAGCTTGCTGTTCCACTTCTGTATCCCCAGGATGGCATACTGCACAATCTTTGGGGTGGCTTCAAGATGCTGCAGGACAGTCTTTAAGGACACATTCTTACTGGTAATTCCTGAATCCATGGGCTGGCTATTAGATTTAAAATGAGGCAAGTGTAAGAAGCAGCTGTTGAGGTCATCCAACAATGAGTGAATTGACTGTTTCCAAAAGCAGTACAGGCAGATGTCGCCAACAATGTAAACTGCTTTTCTCCCCAAAAACACAACTTGAGGTGAAAAGAACATTCCATGGAACTGTTATTTACACAGCAAAAATATTATTAAAGGAAGTAGAGTCAAAATTTAAACTAGGATGCTTTCCTTCCTAATCTGCCCCTTTGGGAATCCCTGGTTGCCTTTGAAACTCAACTCAAGTACAACCTTCTATATGTATGTAGCCTTCCCCAACCCCTCTAGCTCCTAGTGGCCTCCCTCCCTCCCAAAACTTTTATATTCACTTTCTATACAGTCTACAGATATTTATGCTCTCTAAATGCATGCCCAGAATGAAATAGGCTGTCCACATTTATGCCAAGGAGAAAAAGCTGGCTTCTAAGTTAGAGAGAGGTGAGTTCAAGCCTTGCCTCTGACCTATAATGGCTTCTAATGAGTGTCCTGAGTAATTCACTAAGATTCCATGTTGCAAAGGAGGGGCAAGTCTGGTAGAGAGAGTTTCCTCACCCTTTACCAACGAAACCACATGCCCATTCCTTATTCCTTTCTCTCTCTCTCTCTAGATATGGATATGTATGTATATATGTTGGCTGGTTGTTGTGCTTTGTTCTTGTATTATTATTATTATTTTTTGCTGGGCAATGGGGTTAAGTGACTTGCCCAGGGTCACACAGCTAGTAAGTGTCAAGTGTCTGAGGCCAGATTTGAACTCAGGTCCTCCTGACTCCAGGGCTAGTGCTATCCACTGCACCACCTAGCTGCCCCTGTTGTCCTTTGTTCTTGAAGAGCATCAAAATGACATCACTCTGCCAGAGGCAAAGTACAGCGTGTCTGACTGTGGCTGATCAGATGAGCTCGGAAGGCTCTACCGCAGGTCAGGCACTCTATGTATATGTATGCATATATATGTGTGTGTATGTATGTGTGTGTATGCATACATATCCATCTATATATACATACATAGATATGTTTTCCTTCCCTTGTCGCAATGTAAACTTCTTGAGGGCAGAGACTATTTCACCTCTTTGTATCTCCCAGGCTTACCACAGTGCCTGGCACATTGTAGTCAATCAACCAATAATCAATAAGCATTTATTAAGTACCTACTATATGCCAGGCATCGTGCTAAGCACTGGTGATACAAAAAAGAGGCAAAAGACAGTGCCTCCTCACAAGGAGCTTAGTAGGTATTTAATAAATTCTTGTCGGTTGATTGATAAAATCGTTTTTTACTGAGACCTGAGACTGTAAGAGGTCTGGTTTGAGTTGTACTGAACGGATCTGCTGGAAGGAAGGAAGAGGCAGGGGAAGGCTAACAGGAAGCAAAGAACCTCCAGGGACAGCCTGTAGGGGAAATGGCAAGAGGTGTTGACAATCTACACCCCTCCCCTCAACATCCTAATTTAATATCTAGCTAGAGATGACAACTGGAAGATGAAAAAGATGAAAAGAAGGGGAAGGAGGGGAAAAAGGACAGATTTATCCCTTCAGAAGAGCAGGGGAATGGGAAAACACCTTGAGTTTCACAGCCTCTTCATCTGTAAAATGGAGGGGTTGGACTATATACAGCAGGGATTCTTAATCTGTATTCTGTCATTTCCCCTCCCCCCCACTTTGGCAGGCTGGTGAAACCTATGGATGGATCCCTTCTCAGAATAATGTTTTTAAATGCATAATATAATATTAATACATATGATTAAAAAGGAAACCAATTTTGTTAAAATACAATTGTTAAAATATTTTAAAAGCCCAAACAAGTTCATTGATCCTGGAATCAGAGCCTCACTAGATGAGCTCAAAGGTGCCTTCCAACTCTATGACTACAGCAAAGAACTGCCCAAAGATAAAATGGTGAATGGGGAAGGTAACTGATTGGACACATTCCCTCCCTGCCCTGCTCACCCTGAGGGGGCAACTATTATAACCTTGACTTTGAATTTATGGAAGTTGTCACAAGCATACAAAATAAACACCCTCAAGATTTTTTTCCCTGTTCTCTTTTCCTTCATGTTCCAGAAGTAGTTAGGTGGATCAATCAGCCTTAATAAGAAGCCTATGCTGGCAGCGTGGCAGAGCCGGTTCCCAAAAGTCTTAGTGAAGTTTTAAGCTTTAATAGTTGACTTGTATTAAATCTTTTTGCCTTCATTCTTTATATACTTATGTATATATAACCCCTGTCCCAAAGCCCATTGGTGTGGGACTTTCTTCTTACTGGTGCAGAAAAAGGCCCAGTCCTACATGAGGGATGCATCGGAATTGGGGTGACATGAGAGCTTTATTTCTCAGCCAGTGCCCTTTTGGGGACTCTCCAAGTGGGAGCTCCCCTTTGGGACTCTCCAAGTGAGAGTCTTCTTTAAGCAATCCAGCTTTGAGAGAGAAGATGGAAGAGGCCAACCCCACTTCAGGTTGTTGAATGAAAAGACTCTGGGAAGAAATCAGATGAATGTGTAGTCTCCATCATGTCCCTATTCCCAGTCTGCTACACTAAACATCTGGGAGAATTTTCCTCTTCAGGGAGATCCAGGATACTCTCTTAGTTGAGCTGAGTTATCTACTCCTTCATTCTGTATTGTCTGGTGTATATTCTCCTATGTAGACATTTCTCTGATTTTTATTTTGTTAGACTTTGGATAAATGGGTTTCTTTGCTATTTTCTATATGTGTTCATTGTGAAATTGGTATTAAGTTGGTACAAGGGTTACATATGGTCTTCTCTCCCTTAGAATGTGCACTTCTCTCCTCATTCTCTGTTTTCTAGGGATTACTCCACTCTTGCTGCATCTAATTCTAACACCTAACACAGTGCTCACTATCCAGCAGGTGCTTAATAAATGCTTGTTGGTTGCTTGATTTCCCAGTCTCACTGTACCTGGACGGTTCCTGAGCACTGTGAATGTTCCACAGGACGCAGGAGTCATCCATGATCACTATGAAAGGCCAGACACATTGGCGTTTGACTCCCAGTTCCTCCAGGCGGTTTCTCTCCAGTTCAAGGTTGTGGTAGGACAGCTCCTTAATGAGGAACCTTGCAGCACCTGAAAAGCGACACAAATACTGTTGCATAGAGCAGTTCTGGTCTGAATCTCCTCCATAGGACAAAACCGTCAAGCCCCAAACCTACCCCACTGATCTTGATTTGGAAACTTAGGAGTCAAGCAAGGCTTTTGGGGGACTCCATGTCCCCTAACACAAGACATCCTGAATAGAAGGACTATTTTCAACACATGTCATTAGCTCAAAATAGCTGTAAACAAAGCTTTCAATAATCCCAGGAGCAACTCCAAGTGTTGACAAGCTGATTGGATTCAATACTTTGATTAATATTTCCCCAACTTAGGTTTCATTCATTCATGCATTCATTCATTGTGTTTTCATGCATTCATTCATTTATTAAAAACTGTTAAGCATCTACAACATGCAATGAGACTTGAGGAAACAGGGTCTTCTCTGAAAAGGGTCCAGGGTCCTGGAACCCTGGTAATGTCAAGAGAGACTTGGGTTCAAATGCCACCTTAGATACTTATTAGCTGTGTGACCAAGGTCAAACTCACTTAGTCTCTTGAGCCTCAGTTTCCTCATCTGTAAAATGGGGAATAATAATGCCTGCAGTACCTAATTCAGTGGGTTTTGGGGAGGATTAAATGAGATAATAAATGTGCTTTATTAAACCTTAAAGTGCCATATAATTACCAGCTGTTGTTAGTATTCTTCTAGAAAACTCTTGCTTATCTTGAAGGCCAGAAGGCAAGGCTACCCTTCGAAGTGGGCCTCCCTACTCTGTATTTTGTATTCCTTTTAGCCTTAGGAGTTTTCAGGTTTATCCTCTTTACTCTCATTTAACTAACTAGATGCAATATATTATCTTTTATTTGCACCTTGTGATGTAAAAGAGATGGCCTTGAATAAGAAGCCAAATTTACTGCTAGCAGGGACCACCTAATCGATCCCACTCATTTTTCAGAGAGAAGGAATACATGAGAAATAAATGAAAGGGGAAAAAAAGACAGAGAGAGAATAGGAAGGATTCAAGAAGAAAATAATCTGAAGAGGTCAGAGAAGCTGTTCAGACTTTTAAAAGAGAACCCATCATCCCAGGTCAAGGAGAAAATCTTACAAGCTGCCAGAAGGAAACAGTTCAAGTACTGTGGAAACACAATCAGAATAACACAAGATTTAGCAGCTTCTACATTAAAGGACCGCAGGGCATGGAATATAATATTCTGGAGGGCAAAGGAGATAGGATTACAACCAAGAATCACCTACCCAGCAAAACTGAGTATAATCCTTCAGGGGAAAAAAATGGTCATTCAGTGAAATAGAGGACTTTCAAGCATTCTTGATAAAAAGACCAGAGCTGAATAGAAAATTTGACTTTCAAATACAGGACTCAAGTGGAACATGAAGAGGTAAACAGGAAAGAGAAATCATAAGAGAGTTATTAAGATTGAACTGTTTACATTCCTGCATGGAAAGATGATATTTATAACTCATGAGACCTTTGTCAGTATTAGGGTAGTTGGAGGAAAAAAATTATATGTATGTATATGTAGACAGACAGATAGAGGGCACAGGGTGAGTTGAAGATTAAGGGGTCATAAATTAAGGGATGAGAGAAGATTAATCTAGGAGAAGAAAGGGAGAGAGAACTGGGTAAATTATCTCACAAAAAAAAAACAGAAAAGAAAAGTCTCTTACAGTGGAGGGGAAACAGGGGAAGGTGAGAGGGAATGAGTGAATCTTATTCTCATAGGATTTGGCTTAAGGAGGGAATAACATACACATTCAATTGGGTGGAAATCTGTCTTACCCTACAGGAAAATAGGGGGAAAGGGACAAGAGAGCAGGGGGATGATAGAGAGGAGGGCAGATTGGGAAAGGGGTAATCAGAAGTAAATACTTCTGAGGAGGGACAGGGTCAAAAGAAAGAATAGAATAAATGGGGGGGCAGGATAGGATTAAGGGAAATAGAGTTAGTTTTTCACAACATGTCTACTATGGAAGTGTTTTGCATAACTGCACATGTACAACCTATATTGAGTTGCTTGCCTTTTCAATGAGGGTGGGTGGGGAGGGAGGAAGAGAGAAAATTTGAAACCTGAAGTTTTAAAAACATATGTCTAAAAAAAATGTTTTCACATGCTACTGGGAAATAAGAAATACAGGAAATGGGGTACAGAAGTCTATCCTGCCCTACAGGAAAATAGAAGGGGAAGGGGATAAGAGAAGGGGAGAGAGAGAGATAGAAGAGAGGACAGACTAGGGGAAGGGGTATTCAGAATGCATGCCATCGTGGGGTGGGGGAGGGGGAGATGGGGTGAAAATTTGGAATTCAAAAACTTGTGGGAGTAAATGTTGAAAACTAAAAATAAATAAATTTATATAAAAAAAAACCAGAACCCATCACTAAAAGATATTCCACAGACACCAAAGAAGCTAGGACTAGTATGTTCTCCAAACAAAAACAGCAGAAAGACTAGAGCCAAAAAAACGGGTGTGTGTGTGTAAAATTTGCTATTTATTTCTAGCAAAAGGATAGAGAAACCAGTGGCTGACAAAAACTCAAAGGAGAGCAGGATGCAAGTAAAAAGTAATTTAATTTTGTTAGTTTTATAATGAGCTAATTATTTTTTGAGAGAGAAAAATGCAAGAGGTTCAAGTCATGAAATTTAGAATTCAGAACAGGGAATATAAAATAGTCTTTAAGACATATGACTAATCTTTGAAAATGTGTGAGATTAAGGGAGGTTAAAGGAGAAAGGGGAAAGGAAAAGAGAAGCAGGGAGAAAAAAGGATAAGATCAGATGGCAGAGGGAGGAAAAAAATGATTATCAGAGCAGAGAAAGCTATAGAGAGAAAATATGTAGATGGTGAGAGCTCTGCTTCTGAACTACTGTTTCAGGTATGCTACTCTGCTGGCACTGTGATAGTTTAATTTGGGCAAAGAGTCAAGTGAATTACCAGCTGTCATCACTTCCCCTTGAAAGGTCAATCTGCTGATTAACCACTATCGAGCAGCTTATCTTAAACCTTGGAAAGCTTCATTGTGAACTGGACAGCCATGGCCCAGTAAGCAGAGCAACAACTGCTCTGGACGGCAGATTTGGTTAGAGGTTTCCAGACATTGCCACATTCCCTTAACAGCTGTATTGCCCAAGCTCTCTGCAGCGGGAAGTTCTGACATCTCTGTTTGATCTCTGCTTTAGGTTACAGTGAGAAAACATTCAGTCCTTTGCTCCTAATTTACTCAGGATGAGCACTAAAGATTGTTCCCAACACCTTTATTGGTCAATCAGATGGACATTATCAGCATCAATAATATTATGTGTTCTGAAGCTGGTCCTAAGAGCTGGCTTGGCCTCTTGTGTCCATGAAACTATAGGTGATGCAGGCAGGACTGGGCCTCCTGGAGCCTCTTTAGATGGGAATGGGCTCCATTGATGTTTCGCAGCTCGAAACTGTACCCTTAGGGCCTAAACTGGAATGACAGTGATCCCTGGAACATGGGGGCAAGCTATCTCTAACTGTTAAACTACTGCACTACAGGATCACTCCATGACATTTCATAAGCATATATAAGGGAGTATCCTAAAATACTTTTCAGTCTGATGACTTCTTCCTCAGAGACTAGTCCTTTTAAGGGAACATGGTACTAAATAGAGAGGGGCAGGGGAAAAGTTCAACTAAAAAACTCCCCATTTCCTACTTCAAAGATGTGACAAAGACCAGTGGAACGTGCTCTTAGGAGGAACCCAGTATTCCTTAATCCTAAATTGCTGCTAGTTCCTGGGTTTCAGGCCATAAGGATGAAACAAAGAAGTTAGGTTTCTCACTTAAGGTTCCATAAGATGTGTAACTGCTTACCCACACCAGCATTGTTGAATGTGCCGGGAAGCACCAGCATGATGTGGTTGGGCCAGTATTTGCGATATAGTGGCATCTCATACTCTTTGATCACTAGGAGGTGAAGGTGGCTGATGCCTTCCATTGCATGGTAAAGGTTTAGCAGGCCTTGTTCATGTCGTCCACTTGAGGGAGTGAAGATCGGGCTCTTGACTACATTCAAATTCTGCTGAAAGGGAAAACATACTAGGCTTAAGCAGTTCTAGAAGCCTCCCCCCATCTCCCACTTCCTGTGGCTGAACACGATGCTCACCCACCTTGTCAGACACCAGAGGCAGCCGCATACTCTCCAGGTGTTTGCCTTGCTTGCTGAAGACAAAATGGTTTTCTTTGGATTTGGGGATGATGAAGTGGAGCTGAACCTCCTCTCCCAACATGGAGGAAGAGAATGTGAATGCATGAAGGGTGGAGTCAGACATCTGCATTGGCAAAGCAAAGGGGAAAGGAATGTAAACTTAAGGTTTGCAGGAAGGTTGGTCACACCTCTCACTTTGTTTTCTAAGAAAGTAACTGGGTCCGGATTAATAGTAACTAAGAATGTGAAATCCTCTAAAGCCCAAGTCTGTATGCTCAACACAGAAAGAACCACAGTGGACAAGCATTGTTCATTTTGACACATCTCCACAGCATTAACAGAAAAGCTGCTGCTTAATATGAATTTTGTATGTTTCCTTTGAACTTTGTTTACTTTTGTAAAATTTAAAATCTTGTTCTATTCTAAATGTTCAACAAACTGTAGGGAGAAAAATGCTTTTGTTTTCTATAGGTCATAAGATTACAGAGTTGGAAGAGGCCTTAGAGATCATTTAGTCCAACCTCCTACATGAAAAATGAAGGAACTGAGATGCAGAGAGGTTGCTGCTTGCCCAGGTAACAAAAGTAGCAGCTGTTGGTGTTTGAACCAGGGGCTTCTGATTCTTCTTTTCCACCGGACTATGATGCCCAGCAGGGCAGCCAGGCAGTGAAGTGCATAGAGCACTGAGCCTAGAGTCAGGAAGAACTGAGTTCAAATCTAGCTTCAGATACTTACTAGCTGTGTGACCCTAGGCAAATCACTTAATCCTGTTTGCCTCAGTTTCCTCATCTGTAAAATGACCTGGAGGAAGAAATGGCACCCCAGTGTCTTTGCCAAGAAAACCCCAAATGGACTCATGAAGAATTGGCCCCAACTGAACAACAAAAAGCTGCAGATTCAATCAGGGGCAAATGACCCATCCCAAGACAAACAGAAGTCTAATAACTTCTAGAGAAGGGTATATTCCATGCTCTTTCAGTAACTGATTCCAGTGACTGATTCTAGCTGATATCTTCACATGCCTTACAAAAACTTAAATGAAGCTGCCAAGACTTGACTCGATTCAAGGATAATTTGTCAGTTTTATCTGCATGATACCAGGAGGGAGTTAGGTCTGTTGATTTAGGAATAACTATTATATTCCGTAAAAGAAAATAATCACATGTATAACTGTCTAAATACTATATGTGTGACAATTCAACTATTACCCATATCACACAGAAAAACACATCAATATTTTAAACTTTTTTTTTTGAAAGCACATTTTACTACAAATGGACATTTTGTGCACATGTGCACATTTTGTGTAGCCCCATGATATTTTTGGTAGCTAGGAGTCACCGTGTATAGAGTTATGGACTTGGAGTCAGGAAGGTATGAGTTTGGACACTTACTAGCCATGTGACCCTGGACAAGTCACATAATTTCCATCTGCCTCAGTTTCCTCATTTGTAAAATGGGAATAATAATAACATCTACCTCCAAGAGTTGTGTGAGGAGCAAATACATAAAGCCTTTTGTAGATCTTAAAGTGATAGCACATACACACAAACACATACATAGCAACTATTATTATTACTAACAAGTAAAACTAAACAAAGATTCTACAGATGCATCACAGTTTTACTACCAATCCATTTATAGCTTTAGCTAAGACTGAATGAAGAACTATGGGGAAACAATGGTCAACCTGAACCAGGAGATCTACCTTCTGTTTATTTTTTCTTGGGCTGGTAGACCTATTCTTCATAGCTAGAGGTATTTAAGGGAGGAAAGTTATTCTGATCCATTAACAGCAGAATAATTTTTCCCCAGGTACAGTGGAGAGAGAAGTGCTTTACTCCCCAAGATGTGGGTAGCTTCCTCTGGACTTCATCTTTGCTTCTCAAATATGCCATAAGAAGGTGCTATGATAATGGTAAGTGAGCTCATGTTTCTCTATTTGATTGTTGCTGCAAACAGCAACAAATAATTCTATTTTCCAAGCTCCTTCATCAATTGCATTCCATGCTGGGATAAGAACATTGCTGGCTCAGGGCAATGTAGTGGCCAGTTCAGGAGCCAAACAGAAATATAACTCAGAGTCAGTGGCATTATTTTGATCAATGAAGGGTAAATTAAAAAAAAATACAACTTTCCTAGTTATCTATACTCCTACACTCCAATTATTTAAGCATAGTCTTTCTAGTCTAAAATCAAGGTGTATCACACATGAAATGCTTTTAGATACAATGTAGAACAATATTCTCTGCCCCTAACTAATGAAAAACAAGCAAACCCAAACTTTTCCAGATTGTTGCATCACACATTCTGGGCACTGGTCAACAGAGCTTTTACATTATCATGTCTAAGTCTCTACCAAGACTATGCTGGGAAAACCCTATGGAAAGTCTCTGTCATAAACAGGAATACAATTTTCCCTCTCTCCATTCCTCAATTTATATCCTATTTGAGAATCCCTCTCCCAGCCCTGCTTAAATACCAGTAGCAGGGACGAGTAAGCCTCACCTGGGATGCAGGGCTAATGTCCATGTATTGGTGGCATTGTTCGCAGTGATGGAATGTGTTGTAAGCAGCATATTTGGTCAGCATCATGGAGACGGTTTCTCGTTTCCTGGACTCCTCAAATTTGGCATCCTTTTTTGCTTCTGTGCACAAGGAGGGAAAAACCCACCCTATGATTCATTCACAAGGCCTGACTACACGTGAGGAGAAGAACCCATTCCTGAGTCCTAACTAGCTGAAGTAGAAGGGGTTTTCTCCTACAATTAGAGGCTTCAGCTATGGTTTTGAAAATCAAAGCTTGTGATTTATGCATGAGTGAGAAAGAGAGGGAAGGAAGGAAGAAAGGAAGGAGGGAGAGAAAAAGAGCTAATAAAGGGAGTGAGAGCTCATGTAATAGAGTGCACACATGGATGTAGACACACACACACGCGTGCTTACACACACCCATACCCACACAATCTCCATAGGCCGCTCTTAGAGATCAGCCTGTTCCAGGAGACCAACTCCCCAGACTCTCTGGAACCTTGACATTTAGCACTGGAAAGTATGACTCAATTTGCACTAACCTTGCTTGATTCCAGCCAACTTTTCAGTGAACACTGGACTTATCAGATGGTACTTGGGATCATGTACACTGACATCAAAAGGCATTTTGCCAAAGTTCTCAATGTCGGGCCATGGATCCCTTTCTGACAGAGTGATCTCACTGCTCTCACTGTGACCTAAAGCAGAGATCAGACAGAGGTGTCAGACTTTGTGCAAACCAGGAAGGAATGAAAATCATAAAAAGCAAAGACTGAAGAGGTCAGAAAGATACATTTCAGAAAAATGGGGGAATCTTCTGTTACAGAGTAGACAAAAAATCAGAATAAGGTTGTCAGATTTGTGCACTGGAAAATGCAGCCCCATTATGCAGCTTTTGTTACTCACCCCCTCGATTTAGAGATCCAGAAATCCATGGAGCCAATTTCTAAGTCTAGAATTACCCAGACCAATCAGCATACAGTTGCTGTAGGAATAATGCTGCTTGCCTGAACTTTCCCAATATTCTGGCCTTCTAACACCAAACGGTATCTCACCATCAAGTCATTCTGAGCCTTTAGTTTAACCAAGTTAGAACTGCACATGTGTAGAATCTTTCAAATTTAATGTATTTTCAATCTTAAAATTCACATGGGTCCCCAAATGTACATGTGCTAGTTTCCCCAAAATTTTCTTTAGTTCATAACAGAATGCTATAATCAAATAAAATTTGCAGGCAAGGAAAAATAATTTATATTGACTTTCAATGACAAAGGAAAAGAGGAAAAATCTTCCAAAAAAGCATGATTGCAGGAATTACTCTTTTGTCCCATATAACAACATTACTTATTCATCTGTGAACACTGCTGTAGGAATATTTCAGTGTGTCTTTTCAAAAGTATATTTATGTCTGTCCTAATAATGGGAGGCAGGAGGAGTATTAAAGTGAACTAGCCAAAAAGAACCATTTACTAAAAAGATCTAGATTTTCTCATCTGCCTTGGTTCATAGCTCAATTGTCTTAAACTTATCATTGCAGATTAAAGTCCCAAATGGTTATGACATATTACAGAAATCGTCACTAAAATCCTATTCAGTCTGGTGTCACACTGTGCTAAGAAGGTGGTCTTAGGTTATCAAAGGTTTCTCCTGGGGGACAAAAGTTTAGCTAGGTCCAGCCATCAAGTGATATAGGCCAGTGGTGGACTGTATAATTTGTTTAAGGACTAGCCTAGCTAGGTGGTGCAGTGGATAGAGTGCTGGGCCTGGAGCCAGAAAGACTCATCTTCATGAGTTCAAATCTGGCCTCAGATACTAGCTGTGTGACCGTGGGCAAGTCACTTAACCTTGTTTGCCTCGATTTCCTCATCTGTAAAATGAGCTGGAGAAGAAAATGGCAAACCACTCCAGAATGTTTGATAAGAAAACCCCAAATGGGGTCACAAAGAGTTGGACACAACTGAAAAACAACTAAAAACACACACAAAAAATACACTAGCTAAGCACATAGAAGCCAATCACTGGAAGGCTGTTCATGAGGTCATCTTTTTTTTTTTCTAGAGCAACTCACAATAATATAGCATGAAGTAGAAAAGACTATGCATTTTTTATGTAGTATTTACGATGTGCCGGGCAATACAAATGCTTTACAAATATTATCTCAACTGATTCTCACAACAACCCTGGGAGGTAGGTAATGTTATTATCCCCATTTTATAGCTGAAGAAACTGAGGCAGGCAGCAGGTAAGTGACTTGCTCAGGGTCACACAGCTAATAAATATCTGAGGCTGGATTCAAACTCTGGTCTTTCTGACCCAGTGCTCTCTCTATCCATCTAGCTGCCCTTGTGATCTACACAAGTAGAGGGAATACTCAGTGGTAAAGATTCCACAGTGCCTTGCACCTAGTAGGCACTTAACAAATGTTGAATGGAATGGCATGGAATTTCTGAAGTAAGGAAATAAGACAGCTGAAGTTTCTTCAGGGGCACTAGGGATGTTATAGGAGAAGTAAAACGACTGGGATTAAAAGCATCTTGCTCCTTTCCTCTGGAAACAAATTTAATTCTAGTTTGGCTCCAGAGCAGAAGACTGAAGGATTAGCCTGTGTCTGGAGTAGTCCTTAGAGGTCTGGTCCAGCCCCATTTAGGAGCATGCCAAGGACCTCACATAGTCTTCAGAGTCCAGCTAGAGGTTTCAGCCCACTTTATGGGATAATGGGCATCTGTCTCATCTTGGAACTAAGGGGAGAGAGGGTAGAGTGGGATGATCTACAAGCATGAATATAAACTGGGGAAGGGGAAAAGTATCCTGCTTGTGAATGTATATATGTCTTTTTTTCTCTCCCTTCATTGCCCCCTTCAATGAAAAATAAGAATAAAACATTTCTTGAGAGTATACTATCTTTTACACATATGAAAAAAGGAAAGTACTGCAAGGGTAATGTTTCATTAATGTTACAGGACAATCAGAAAGTAACCTACCTAATCTAAGGTGGCTAGTCTAATTCAGTACTGCCTTGGAGTGAATATTCTAGATTAATTTTAAGGAACCAGTCTAGACCCTAAAGGTCTAATCTATATTGGAGCAGAACTCACAGGCCTTCCCTGTTGTGGCTGTATCCCACTAGGGATGGATTCAGGGGATGTTGGTAAAGGTTTAACGAATGGTTTTCTGTAGAATTTTTAAAAAGTTTTTTAAAAAGTATGCATGACACTCTAAAGTTTAATCTCTATTATAAAAAATTTCTCCATCATTTTCTCAAGTCTAGACAACTTAACAAGGTAATATATCAAACCCCAACTTGAAGCATTCGCCAATTTCTGAAGCACAAATGCTTGCACAGAAATTTTTTTTTTTGCTTTTTTAGTGAGGCAACTGGGGTTAAGTGAATTGCCCAGGGTTACACAGCTGGTAAGTGTCTTGTGTCTGAGACTGGACTTGAACTCATATCCTCCAAGGCCAGAACTCTATCCACTATGCCACCTAGCTGCCCCTTTGCATGGAAGATTTTTAACAATCAGCTCTCCTAAGCCAATATAAGTCGGCTCCAGCATGCTCCTGACTAGACCAGCACCTGATCCATTTCTAGATGTTGATGGGACAGAATATCATTCTTCCCTAGCATCCATCTCATTGTTAGACTCAGGACTAGAGGAGCAAGATGCTCAAACTTTGGAGAGTGAAAAGACAGAGACCAAACTGGAAAACAGATATGGAGAGTTAAAGTTAAAGTTACTGAACTTCCTTCTCCTTCTCACCCAAAGGAGGAAGTCTCTACTTACTTGCTTTACAATGCTGAAAGCAAAACACTTTATAAACCTTAAAACTCTATATAAACTTGGATTATTATTATTCTTCTTAGCAATAATATTCTTCTGTTTGACTACTACCCTCATCGAGCACTGTTCCCTATATCTTATTGGAAATAAGGAAATGATTTTAAATTCCAATTTCCTTTGCCATTTAATTGCCTTGTTAATAGAAATAGGGAGAAAGCCCATGAGAGACAGGCTGACTGAAGATAAGAATACATTCTGGCTGCTTAGGCAACACAGTATAAGAACGTGACAGCATTAAATTTTATGATCTCCCACCAGCCTCTGTTCTTTCATCCACTCATTACCATCTGCCTTGATGGTATAGCCCAAAGGGCCTTTCCATTTTCCTTTCAGGCAGACCCTTCTATGTGGATCTTCTCCCCCACTTTTAGAATATGAACTTCTTTTGGAAGCAGGGCCCAGCTCACTTTTCTCTCTCTCTCTCTGGGCACATAGCTGAGTGCTGAACAAATGCTTTTCCGTTCATTCACTCAACAAATAGTTACTAGGCACCTATTAATTCGCCCAGCACGATGCCTGCTGGGGATACAAAAGAAGCCATCAAAAGGCTTTTACAAATGAAACACCAGAAAATGTCAGAAACATGGGACAATTTAATTTTCTTTATAATCTATACTCTCCCTTCACCTTTCCCTCCTACACTTTACCTCATGAAAAGGCCTCTGAGAATTCTTGTACCATACTTACTGATATTAATCTCTTCCTCGTATACACATCAACCTCCAGTAACCTGATGAGCATGCGGAAGAGAATCCTGAGGAACTGCAGATAGGAGCCAGTCTTTCCCACCTGATGGAAACATTTTGAGGCAGGAGGAGAACAGAGTGGGAAGAGGGAAAAAAATTAAACATTTCGTTAATAATACACAAACATTACATTAGTAAAAAAAATGCATCAGTTACTTCTAACTCAGAAGGGATGCTATTTCTTTTCTTTCTTTTTTTCTAAACACATAAAAAACTAAGAAGAATAAAATATAAAATAAATACAAAATTCAGTAAAAATATTTTCATAATAATTTCCATCATTTCCTATTGGTAAAGCTGATGGTTTTTAGAATTATAGGATTTAGAATTGGAAGACACATAAGAGGTCATCTACTACATTAAGCACTGAGGTATTTCTGTGGAAGATCCGAGTTCAAATCTGACCTTAACTACTTAGCAGCTGTGTGACACTGGGCAAGTCATTTAACCCCTGATTGTCTCAGTTTTTTCATTTTACAGATGAAGATAATAATAACATCTATTCCCCATGTCATTATGAGGATAAAATGAAATAATATTCATAAAGCACTATGCAAACCTTAAATTTCTTTATAAATGCCAGCTATTATTATCATTATTGCTATTAATAATAATAAGCTAAAACATGAATTGTTTTTATAGTATTCCCAACTACAAGTTTTTAAGCTTTTGCTTAGATACCTAGAGTGACAAGGAATTCATTACCTACCAAAGCATCCTGTTCCTTTTACGAACATCTCTAAATATCAGGAAATCTGTCCATTCACTGAGCTGAAATCTGCCTCCACATAACTTTTACCCATAGTTCTGTCCTCAAGGGCCACGAACAACGAGTTTGGTCCCTACTTTTTTTTTTTAATTAATGACTTATTCTAAGTTTTATATTAAACATGAATATATCCAATTAGAGTTGATTTACAACTATTTACATTTACATAAATGATTTCAGTACCTAACACATCACAACTTTACAGTTATTCTATGTCTCCATCAAGATTCTTGGTCTATTCATTCATTCTTATTCATTTTTTCTCTCTTTTTAAAATGTGCTGTATTTATTTGTTAAAGAGGTACAAGGTAGCTCTGTGGATAGAGCACTGGGCCTGGAGTCAGGAATACCTGAGCTCAAATCTAGCTTCAGACATTCATTAGCTGTGTGACCCTGAGCAAGTCACTTAACTGCTGTTTGCCTCAGTTTCCTTACCTGTAAAATGAGGATAATATGAGATAACATATGTAAAGGGCTTTGCAAACATTAAAATGTTTATTATTAGCTTTTCTGTCATATGTGTTCTGTTCTGATGCTTTGGATTATTTCTTAAAGGACTTTTCACATTTTTTATATTCCTCATATGGTCAATTTTAATTGCATTATAATTTTCCATAATATTAATGTATCACAATTTATTTAATATCCCTATCGGAAATTCCCTATTGGGCATACATAGGTTGCTTCTAGTTTTGGGGGCGGGGTTTGCAATAAGAAATAATGTGCTATAAAAATCTTTGAACAGACAACTCTGTTTTGTTTCTTTTATAATGCTCTTGGCTTATTTCCAACACTAGAATTACTGTGTGATTCTTATTCTTTGGGTCATCCCTTATGCCACTGCTAGATGTTCCTATCCCACAATTTCCAGCTCTGAGAAATCTGTTCCCCCTTCTCCCAGCTCACTCCCGCCAGGATCCATACAGTAGGCTCTGGACAGGGGGTGCTTACCTGTGGGGGCCCTGTGAGCAGCAGCCTGCGGGGATGGAAGCTCCGGGAACCAGTGGCATCCCCCTGGTTGCTGTAGTCAGCATGATGCTGCCGGGCAGCTGTCCACTGGCGGTAGTAGAGAGACTGCTCCTCACTGGTCATATCCTTGTGCAGAAAGGGTCTCAAAGAGCTCACCCATGACACGTCCGCGTGGGGAAGGAGGGAAGAAGAGGAAGGCAACTGCCCACTCTTCTGAGAGCCCAGGAGGCAGTAGGCAGCTTTGGATAGTATCACAATGCGCGGAAGGGACACATGCAAACCCCTGCAGCCTTTGGCGGGCTGCCCTGGCCACTGGAAAGTCTGGGATGCGGAGGAGGAAGATGAAGGCTTGGAGGTGGTGCTGCTTGCCATCTGATGGCCCAGGGAATCACACTCTTGCTTCAAGGGTTCTCCTGGGGGGGATTCTGGAGTAACCCCTTCATCAAGCCTTGAGCTGTTGGCGCATTTTGGAAGCTTTGCTTCTGGGCTGCACAAGAGGAGCTCACTCCATTCTCTGCTATGGAACCTAAAAGAGGAGAATACCCACCCATCCACCAAGGATGCTCAGTAAAGAAGGGACACCAAACATTCTAGAGCTTGGGGAAGATATACTCCAGAAGTCAATGTCAGCTGACAGCTATACCAACGGGAAGGATTCTGTTTCAAGTCCATCTTCAAAGCTACTCACTCAAAATCCCTGTGTCTCTGATGGCCTACATGGAGCCTGCATGTGTAATACCAACAAGCTAGAGCATTTTTCTGGTAAAGGGAAGCTGGGCAGAGAATACTGTTGGCTTTTCAATTCCTGGCTGAGTGTGAGCAAGGCGCTACCAAACAGAATAGTGGTTTCCATACTTTTTGAGTCTCTAAACCACCTCTCGAGGGGCAAAAGATCTCAGGGATCACTAACTTACTCATTCCCACCAGCTACTACCAAAAAATACCAACTGCTATAAAAGAGCCATATTGCTTTTGAGGAGGCATCAATCAGGAATGTTATTTTAAGTAGAACATTAATCTAGATCAGATTCTGTTAACATTACATCACAAACATTTGTATTAGAGACCAGCCTGCAGATCACCTGGGGGATTCTTACAAACTACCAGCAATGGACTTCACTACCTCAAAAAGAATCCTGGGACTCAGATGTTCTCCCCAATATATTTGGTCAGCCAGTCCTTGTGCAGAGAAGTCTAAGGGGGCAGCTGGGAGAGGGAAATCCATTAGCAGCTACATCAACTGTACTAGAGAACAGAATTAAGGCAAGGACTAAGAGAGCCAAGAAAAGGGCTAACCGCACAAATAACCCAGGCCTAGCTGTCCTACTTAGAATCACCATCTTGGTGAAGGAAGGAAAAAATAATATTAACACCACAGGTGGGTTAATATTTGTCACTGAAGTAGCCAGCCAAGTCATTCCAGCAAATAAACACAGGCTCAAAGCCTCTGGGACTGGAAGGAATTTGGCTAAGGGCCAATAATACTGTACCCTACCATAACATCCAACATAATTTTTTCAATATTTCTTGATACTCTTAAGGCTTAGGGGGAAATTGTGGAAATAGATAAAAATCCCTTTGGGTGGTTGACAGCTTTTTTATGAAATGCTTTGCTGTCATATTACAAATTACCCTTTTCCAGTAACCCTGTAACACAGGTCACTGAAGGCTACTGTAAAAGCAAGCTCTATCCCTACCTACTCTGTGGTCCCAGCTAATTAATGGCCCTCCTTAAGCCTTCATACCCTTTGCTTCTCTTCTGGGAGAATCCCTCCTAAGGAAAGAGATAAGAAAGATGGACCAAACCGCTAACCTGAAGTTCCAGTGACCACACTGCTATTGCTCTGGGGCCTCTCCAAATCAATCAGCAGCTCATCAGAGTCGTTTTCGCTGATGCTGGTTCTCTCATGCTCCTTCTCACTAAGATCCAGGGCAACGATGGGCCCTCGGATGACTTCCTTAGAGACATAGCAACATGCCAGGCCCACCTCCTGTTCTAAGGCGGTTCGAGTTAAATAGCTTGAGTCAATTAACCGGAGGTCACAGTACTTCAAGGACCTGTTTAAAAAAAAAAAAGATTTATGTTCTTCTTCTTCTGAACTTTGCATTTTGAATGCGAATAGCTGTGTGCATACATTTGTTTATGTGCAAGAGGTATTCCTAATGTGCACTGGATCTGACATAGAGCATGCACTATTTCTGCCTCCATCCCCTCTTTATCACCAACAATGACACTTTCCACCTCCACAAAACAGCGCATGGGGAGAAGGGTTGCTTATGGAGACTACTGGAGGTGCACATGGCTACTGCTCCAGCAGTATGGTTCTCCAGGACCTATTCTTACCCCTGGAAGCAGGGATCCTTCCTGCTGCTGTCTTTGCTTACAGGATCCTTCCCCTGAAGCTGAGAAGTGAGAGGGAGATGTGGTGGGGATGTTCTCTCTCCATGATGCTTAAACAGTTTACCAAATAATCCATGGATAGCTGACTAATTTTCTAAACACTTTCTGTAATCCTCTCACTGTGAGGCTTTGCTCACAAAGATAACAGGGTCTCTATCCAAAATCAGATGCTTCCAAAGCAAAATGTTTTTTGTGTTACATATTTGGGTCAATAGGAATAGAGTTAACAGGAGCAGCTAGGTGGCGCAGTGGATAAAGCACCGGCCCTGAAGTCAGGAGGACCTGAGTTCAAATCTAGCCTCAGATCAAACACTTGACACTTACTAGCTGTGTGACCCTGGGCAAGTCACTTAACCCCAATTGCCTAAAACACAAACAAACAACAACAAAAACAAAAAAACACACACAACAAAAAAGGAACAGAGTTAACAGGTCAACAGGATATGTTATTTCAGCCATCCAGAGAAAGAGGTGCTTTTTTTTGCCAGTAATAGGCAGTATTCAGTTGTGGCAGCTGCCCTCCCCATCTGCTTGCCTCCTCTAACCCTGTGATTTCTCTAAAACTAGTGTATCTTCTTTTTTTAAGGTAGTGGCCTCTGGACCAGCCAGATGACTGAAAACCAGACAATATTTCCTATAACCCTACAGAACTGTGCTCTAAGCACTGACACAGAATGGAATGGTAGCCCTAACTATGGTTATTAACCTTTCTTGGCCTTAACCTTTCACTCTAAACAGTGACTGGTGGAGGGTGAGAAGTGGTTGTTTAAACAGTACCTGGGAAAAGTTTCTCCAAGAGGGTCTTTTCCAGTTAATATTACGATACAAGGTAGACCTTCTAAATCCTGATAGGTCCGAGGGACCCACTCTTCTTGTTCATTTCTTCTCCAGCTCTGCAGAAAGAAATCCATTTAGTAAAATTAAATTTCTCCTATTTCAGGGTCCATCTTCACTTAGCTGTGTGTAATCTGTAAATTCTAGACAAGGCTACAACCCCAAAGGAACCCTAATTTAGTAGATGAATAGGAGAGATTAAGGGTTCTTTAACCTAGAGTCTATGAACTTTTTTTAATGAAATATTTTGATAACTGTATTCTTATATAGCTGGTTTTCTTTATAATCTTATATATTTTATTCTGTACATTTGAAAACATTACTCTGAAGAGTTAATCCATAGATATAAGAACCCTTGGAATATAGGAATACATTATCCCCCAACAAAGTGCAGATGGAGTCAGTCCAAGGCAGAATGTGACTTGTAGTTTTCATTCCAATTTCTAACTGGATTACTATTAACAAGAAAGAGAATGGGTGGTGTGAGTATCAGATGAGATCATGTTTTGAAGCACTTTGCAAATTTTGAAGAATAAAACAAATGTCATCTGTTATTATTTGATAATGATATAAAACACAATGAAATATGTAATAGTCTACATTTTTTGATTATCTGATCTGACTTAATGAAAATGACCCAAAGACACTCTCTTCACAGATAGACACCCTGAAGTTTTTCTCTCAGTACATTTTCCTTGCTTTCTAGGCTGCACTCTGGACTTTCCTGGTCTTCCTCTACCATGCCATAGAAACTTCTTCACCACGGAAGCTCACTCTGTCCCTGGACTTCACACACTGGAAGTGCCCTGAAGCCACTCTCTCTTATTGGCTAATTTCTCTCAGAACCTCCATTTGAAGGAAGATGCCTGGGCCAGCCATGTCTTCATTCTTCTTCAGGCTATGACTCTCCCAGACTCTCTCTACGATGCCTCTGCAGTGGGTACCTTCGTCTCTTCCTTCCCACTCCCAATTTTAAAATTCCCTTTTATGTCATGTCTTTCCCGTCAGAATGTGAGCTCCTTGAAGACAGACAGGGACTGTCTTTCTCTTTTCCTGTGTTTGGTATCCCCAGTGCTTACCACAGTGCCTAACACTCAGTAATCCCAATAAATAAATGCCTTCCAACTTGACCAAAAAAAAGACAGCTTTTTATATAAATGATGAATTTGTAAATTTCATTCAAATAGATACTCCTTTCACTGGGAAAACTAATCACCAAATAATATTACTTAGGAGCTCTTTTCCATGTCTGTTTTATTTTATTTTTAGCAGCTTAAAAATTATAAATTGTTATGTTTACTTTAAAGCAACCAACATAAATAATTACTGACGGGGGGGGGGGTGTCTTCAAACTTACTAGCCTTTCCAAAAGGTTATTCTCTAAAACACTGAAAATCTAAACTTCCTTAAAGATGTCCAAATGTGATAATCATGTTACCTCTATCTTAGTTGTTACTTTGCTGCAAAAAGTTCACTCTCTAGAATAACTACAATTACTATTATTTTAAAATAAAATTCATAAGACTTGTGTTTATGCTACCATTAAGGGTTTATACAACAAGAGTTAGGCTTGGCTTAGAGATTGTTGTTCAATTGTGTCTGACTCATGACCCTATGGACCATAGCCAATACTGTCCATGGGTTTTCTTGGCAAAGATACTGGAGTGGTTTGCCATTTCCTTCTCCAGTGGATTTAGGTAAATAGAGGTTAACGGACTTGCCCAGGGTCACACAGCTAGTAAATGTGTGAGGCCAAACTTAAACTCAAATCTTCCTAACTCCAGGCCCAGCACTCTATCCACTGAGCCCTCCAGCTGATTCTAAGATTTAGTGATACTGGTGGTCAAAAGTGAAGACCAAGGAGCAGGGCATAAAGATACAGGGGTTAATGAAAATACAGTCGTGCATTCAGAATACTGACACACTTAAAAATAATCAGAGGGTGCCAAGTAAAAACCAGAATTTTAAAAAGTCACTGGATAATTATGATTGAGAATGGGAATAGTGATCTGCTTATGTCCTGATGAAGAGTGGAGGCCTACAGAAAAGAAACTAATCTTCAGAAATATACCCACAATTCCTTCAATTTGAAATTGTCATCAGAGAAACCTCAACAGGCATATTTTAAGACAGAAGAAGAGCATGGCACAATTTGCTCGCCTACCATTTGGAGTTGTCCATTTTGAGTAATTAGATCCAAGTTTAAAGGGTTTCTGGTATCTTACAATTCATTTCATCAGAAAGAAAAAAATAAAACAGCGTTACAAAAAAAGATGCTTCAGGAAAACATCCTTCCTTACAGATCTGCCATATGAGTATTATGCCATACTCAATCTTCCTTCATTTGACATGCCTGTTAGCTGAATCACCCTCATGAAAAGATTCTTTGAAAGAGGAATGACACTGTTCGTTACTTCCCTTTTTCCCTTTCAAGCACTTCAGGGTTTATTTTAGTGCTGATTGCTCATTACTTTCCTATTATCTATAGGATTTGAACAGCTTCTCCTGGGAACCTCATTAGTCTACTATACTGCCAAGTACGCTGAAATCAGGTCATAATAGTGGGATAACAGTAGCACTGCTGAATAGCTACAAGAAGTTTTGTCTTCAAGTTATTTATTGATAAAAATAACAAACGTCATTCACAACCTTGGCTAGTGGCACTGCAATCACAGAAAGATATTTTCTCTTTGACAAAGTTACTTGCCCAGATACCTCTACCAACTGACTATGGGTTTAGAATGAAATTATACTCCAAAGGAGTTTCAGACACTAAAACACTGTCAGTTTTATAAATGTCAGAGCAGTGTGGCTAAATGTTTAGTCCAGCACTGGCCTTGAAGCTCAATGTCAAGGAAGCCTTTTTTTTTTTTAATGGCTTCATTTGTCCTTATAGAGAAATTTCTTTCCCTCCCTCTCTCTGCCTATTTGTCCACTTGCCCCTCCCTCTATTTCTTTTGAATTTGAGGCAAATTACAAATTGAATAAAATGTAAAATAGGGCAGTCAGAAACAGAACTGAGATGGTGTAATGGAAATAAAGATAGTAGACAATTAGATGAGCCTACTTCTACCCCAAAGAATGGGGAACAGTAAAGAAATAAACTGGTGAACTGGGAACTACTTGGCAGGGCTGCTACAGTCTTGCTTATGGTATAAGCATCTTATAAATAATTTCACATAGCTACTTTCCCAACTGCTAAAAGATCAGGTTACCAAAAGGGTCTTGATCTGTCCGGTAATTTTGAGATTTTAAGACATTTGGACATTGGGGGTTGGGTTGGGGCCTGGAAAGAGTAGGCGATCATACAAACCACACAAGACTACCACACAGACACCTTCTTTCAAAGGTTCCCTATGGCTGTCCTGGAGAACCCTGGGATGCTATATGGAATGCAAGGCAAGAACCAAACATCAAGACCAAGTCTGAAAGCAATTATCCCAGGATATTCCAGCAGTTTTGGACTATGGCAGGAAGCTGATTGGGCGAGTCTGAATGGTCTACTGAATCCACGTGGGGTGGTCTGGTTCTGGTTTAGGCTGGTCTGAACTGCTTGGGGGGTTCACTGAGGTTCACAATCTGAGTCGTTTGGATCCTCAGAAGTCATTTGGTCCCAACCCCTCAATAACATTTCTAACAAGTTATTGTGCAAATTCTACTTCAATATCTCTGATGAGAAGAGAAACAGACTGGGTCTGGGCCCGGATACTATTTCTACTTTTGGAGATGTAAAAAAAAAGAACCTTGTTTGAGGCTGAAACAAACTACGTGTCTGTCCACTGGGAAGTTCTGGATTGGGATGTGTTATTAAACTCATGTCCCTGGGGCTTTGCAATTAAACAGAATGTTGGTTAGAGGGTCCCACAGTCGATGTACGCCTTAAAGGATACATGCTGGTCTACCAAGGCCTTTAAAGGCCCTTCATTCTTATTTTATTTTTGTTAGGGCAAAAAATAGCTTAATATGGTGATTTTAGTTTTCTCCTAAGGGACTCTGAACCAGTGACTGAGAGTATAAATATGCTACCCAAGTTAGCACAGATGACTACAGGATAACTAAAACAGGATAAGTACTTATTAGAAACCCCAGAAAAATATCTTTAGGCCCAGTTCTCACCGCTCTGCAGCAACAGGGCATAGAACATAAGAAGTTAGTTACCTGACTGAACTTCTTCACCTTCCTTATTTTGTTAGCATTGTTCAAACAGTATATACATTATGTCTCATTCAACAAACATTTATCGAATGTTACCCTATGCAATATACTTACCACATAGCTAGGCATTAAGCATCTTAAAGGCCTGGTACCTTCAAGTGCAGCTAGGTGGCCAAGTGGATAAAGCACTGGGTCTACAATCAGAAAGATTCATCTTCCTGAGTTAAAATCTGGCTTCAGACACCTAACTAGCTGCGTGACCCTGGGTGAGTCATTTAACCCCATTTGCCTTAGTTTCCTCATCTTTAAAAATGAACTGGAAAAGGAAATGGCAAACCACTGCCAAGAAAACCTGAATAGGGTCACAAAGAGTCAGAAATGACAGAAGAACAACAATCTTCAAGGGCAGATACTCCAAACTGCCACTGGGACAAATTATAAGTGCCAGAATATACCATGCCTTTAAAGCAGCAACGGGGACGTACGACAGGGATCTACATATCCTGCCACTCGTGGGATCTGAGGTGTTGTGAGTAACTACAATTGTCTTAGAACTTAGTAGAAACATAAGAAAAATGACATGTAGAGTGAAAAGGGCGTCTTAAATTTCACTGTTATTCATTCCATGAATTAAACGTCACTTTGCTAAAATCTCATCAATTACTATTATTCATAATTGTGAATGTGTTACATTACTACAGAAAACTTAGAGGGAGATTCGATGTTTAACCATGAAATGTCACACCTCATGGCTGACTAAGACTACGTAAAAGACAAGAGTTTCTACCTCCTGGCATAATTTGTTATGTTCTCAGTTGCCGTTCAGCCTGACACCAGGAACTCCACAGAAGAAAATTAGTGAATGGGTCCTATTTTAGATGGGCCCCTTTGATGCTGAAGAGAAGCAAACTTAGCTTATCCATGACAAAACAGAAGGCTGTGTGTTATACTCATATTGCACAAAGTCAGTAAATGCTAGGCCCAATACGACCGTTTCCTTTTTGTACCTAGAGCTAGAGACCATGAACATCAACTAGAGATGCTAAAAAGGGACCTTAGCTTTAGAGCCAGAAAGGCCCTTGGAAGTTATTTAGACCAATCCCTTTATTTCACAGATGAGAAAACTGAAGCCAAGAACAGAAATGACTTGTTCAAGGTCATACAAATAGTAAGCAGCAGAATCAGGATGTGAATCCTCATCCTGACTCTAAATCTAATGCTTTTAGCAGTACCACATCATTTCCTTTTGATTATTGGACACAGCAAAACAGCTGGTTGAAGACAGGGAGCCCTGAACCAGAGGCTAGAGTTGAAAATTAGGCAAACTTAAACTAACTAAGGGAAGGGTTCTTTAAGCCTCTGAGACAGAAAGGGAAGCTGAAAGGACAGGTGAGGACAGAAAGACTCTGCGTCATCTAAGTTCAGTATGGTTGGCTCTCTCCTTAGAGGCAGCTAGGTGGTGCTGGGGGGATGGACTTGAGGTCAGAAAGGCAGGAGTTTAGATGCTGCCTTGGTGACTTACTATGTGGCCTGGGGAAAATCACTCAGCATGCACCTCAAGTGAATATTCTGTGGGTCAGAGGAAATAACACATTCAGTGCTTTGCAAATGTTAAAACATATAAATTCTAGTTAGCTGTAGCAGTAGTAGTAGTAGTAGTAGTAGTAGTAGTAGTAGTAGTTAGTGGTGGTAGTAGTAGTGGTAGTGGTGGTGGTGGTGGTGGTGGTGGTGGTGGTAGTGGTAGTAGTAGTATAGTAGTAGTAGTAGTAGTAGTAGTAGGAACAGGAAGAGGAGTAAAAATGGAAAGTAAGGTCATCCACACAAGGTGAGGAGCCAAGGAGTAAGATGAGGACATGAGGAGAACAGAAGTGCCTTGGAACAACTGATATGTGGATTGTAATTGGGCCTCATTAACAGACTACAGATTGAAGCATACTTCTTTCATTTACTTTACTTTTTTCATGTTTTTTTTTCCCTTTTCGGTCTGTTTCTCCTTTCACAAATGTGATTAACATGGAAATATATTTTATATGATTTCATATATATGACCTGTATCAAACTGCTTACCATTTTGGGAAGAGGGGAAAGGAGGGAGACAGGGAGAAAAATCTGGAACTAAAAATCTTCTAAAAATGAATGTTAAAAATTGTCTTTACATATAATTGGGGTAAATACTATAAAAACAAGTTTTAAAAATAATTGAACTAATAAGAATACTAGGCTGAAGATACTGAGTGGTGGTAGCCGGGAGGAGACCTTGTCTTGAAGACGTCCTAGAAATCACAAAACCTAGTGAGTCTTGGTAGAATCCTTGGTTGGACTGGGTCAGCCAAGATAGGTTAGAGACTAAAGTTAATTGGAATGAGACTAGGCTAGGCTGGGATAATTCTTGCTCTCAGAATCTTCTAAAACTGTATCTATAATTATGAAGATAATTATGTCCCTCAGAAAGGAATCACAGATCTAGAACTGCAAGGGACCTTAGAGGCCATCTAATGCAATTCTCTCATTTTATAAATAAAGCAACTTGGGCCCAGAGAGACTGACTGACTTCGGGTTACGCAGGCAGTGTCAGACACAGAATTTGAATCTATGTCCTCTAATTATAGAACTAGAGGCTAAGTGGCATACCGGATAGAGCACTGGACTTGGGAGTCAGGACAATCAGAGTTCAAATCCCACCTCAGATACTTATTTGCTATGTGACCCTGGGCAAGTGATTTAACCTAAGTCTGAGTCTCCTCATCTGCAAAATAAGGATAATTATAGAACCTACTTTAAAGGGTTGTTATGAAGATCAAATGAGATAACATATATAAAGTACTATATAAATGCTGGTTATTATTATTATTTTTATTTCCCCACTATATCACACGCACTGCCTCCTTTCTTAAAATTGTCATGAAGATCAAATGCTAAATATCAAATAAAATAACAAATAATGAATTTGTTCATAATTGTCACAAAGATCAAGTCTCAGGCATCCATGCTAGATTGGGAAAAAAAAACAATGAATAACTGGTAAGATGGAAGGTAGAAACATTTATCTGTTGCTAACCTTTAATCGTGCCACAAAGTGACTGGCAACATTCAGTTCTGAAGCTGGGTTCCCAAGGAGGATTTCAAAACGGTACTGGAGGCCCAGCTTATCCCGCACCTCCTGCAACCTCTCCTTTGCCAGCATAGCCAGCTGCACCGAAGGCACCCTAATGATCAGCATGTGCCCCCGCCCACTCTTGTCCTTCCCTGGCGAGCTGATGAGGTCATCCATGATGCTGAGCGTTTCTGGAGTACTGTGGTCTCGGAGAGATGCCATGGTGGTGAGGGCCATCAATGCTTCTGAGTACTGCTGAATGAGAAGGTAGCAGCGAATGACCATGCTGTGAAGCCTGGGGTACCTTAAAGAAAACATGCACAACAACATTAATTAGTAAAGCACGCTGAATTCAGGGATCTCCATCATGGGCTCTACAGCCAGGACTGAAGGCCATCTGGTCACTGGGAGCCTTTGCAGGATGGGGCCCCACCATACTGAGATAGTGTTCTGATATGTGGTGCTACCTTGGCATACAAAGTTAAATCAGATTTTAGTGGAACCACAGAGTTAGAACAGGAAGGAAACTTAGAGATCCAGTACTTGATTTCCTCCTCCCATCTCCCAACTGCCATGTTACCGATGAAGAAACCCAGAGTGATTAAATGCCTTAAATTACAAAGTTAATAAATGTCAGAGCTGGGATTTAAATAATGGTCTTGTGACTCAAAACTGCTCTTCTCACTATACCAAGCTGTTTCCCTAAGTTCAACAATCACAGCATGCTATCGATGAAGAGTAAAGGTTAAGAAGATGTGAGACCAGGGATTCTTAACCTGGGCTCCATGAACTTGCTGTTTTTAATATTTTGTTAATGGTATTTCATTATAATTGGTTTCTTCTACAATCCTTACTGTTTTATGCCTTTAAAAAACATTACTCTGAGAAGGGGTCCAAAGGCTTCACCAGAATGCCAAAAGGCTCCATGACACAAATCAGGTTCAGAACCCTGGCTTTAGACAATCAAACAATCAACAAGCATTTTAGTGCCTACTACCTGCCAGGTGATGGAGACATAGATAAAAATAGAAATAATCCTTGTTCTCGAAGAGTTTACATTCTATTGGGTGAAATAACACATAAATATATAAATGTAATTATGCACACACGCACACATATATAATACAAAGTAAATATAAGATAGAGAAAGGGCACTAGTAGTAGGTAGTGAGGGAGAACTGGTCAAGGCTTTATGGAGTCTGAGCTGTCTTAAAGAGATTCAACGAGATCCTGGTGAAAAGGGAATACATTCTAGGGATAGAAAGCGGTCACTGCAAAGACTTGAAGATGGAAGATGGAATATTATGGGAGGCCAGAATAATATAGAATGCAATAATGTACAATGCAACTGGAAAACAAGTGTGGCCAGGCTGTGAAGCCCTTAAAAAGGCAAATGAATTTATATTTTGTCCTAGAGGCAATAGGGAGCTACTGGAGTCAATGAATAGGAGAATGACATGATTAGATCTCCGTTTAATGAAAACAATAGCTAGCATTTATATAGCACTTTAAGGTCTGCTTTAAAGCACTTTATGAATATTATCTCATTTTATCCTCACAACAACATGAGGAAGTAGATGCTATTCTTATCTTTGTTGTAGTTTAGTCCTTTTCAGCCATGTCTGACTTTTTGTGACCCAATTTGGGGATTTTTTGGCAAAGATAATGGAGTAGTTTGCCATCTCCTGCACTAGCTCATTTGACAGATGAGCAAACTGAGGCAAACAGGGTTAAGTGAATTGCCCACGGTCACACAGCTAGTAAGTGTCTGAAGCCATATTTGAACTCAGGAAGATGAGTCTTTCTGTCTCTAGGCCTGGCATTCTATCCACTACAACACCTAGCTGCCCATTACTATCCTTTTTTTTTCCCTTTTTGGTGAGGCAATTGGGGTTCAGTGACTTGCCCAGGGTCACACAGCTAGTAAGCGTCTGAGGCCAGATTTTATCCTGACTCCAGGTCCAGTGTTCTATCCACTGTACCATGCAGTTGTCTCTTAAGTTTAAACAATACTGCTTTGGCAGAAAGATGGAAATAGCAAGGAGGCCAGGGTTACTGCATTGCAGAGACTGGAAAGGTAGGAAGAGTTCAGGTTATGAAGGGCTTAAAAAACCAAACAGGTGAATAGCAGAGAGTGCAATGAACATATCTTCTATAAAATGCCCTTTCATTCTATTATAAGAAATAGAACACTCGCTCCATGGATCTGGCCCAGTTTTTAAGATTCTGAAAGTTATATATACATATATATATATATATATATATATATATATATACTTCCAGAATATGAGAACATGAAATAATATAAACATACGCCTATATACTGGCTGATGACTACTTCAATACCAACACGATGAAAATGACTTTCCGTGAGAAAAATTCAACATAATACAATTACAATGTAACAAAAGATTTTACCCCAATAGGCTTAATCTCAAGAACTGTAGGAAGCCATATATTGTTTTTGTGTATAAACTTGTTCCAAACTTGTTCCTTCCAAGGCCAACTCAGGGGAGAGTGGACAATAAACTGTTCTAGAGGATCTAGGTTTGAAGTATAGCTCTCACACCCTTGTTTAAAAAAATAATATTTTATTTTTTCCCCAATTAACATGTTAAAACAATTTAAAAACCTTTTTCCCCCCCAAGTTTTGAATTCCAAATTCTACCTCTCCCTCCCTCTCTCTTTTTTCTCTCCCCACCCTGAAACAGTAAGCAATCTAATGTAAGTTAGACATGTCACATCCATTTCCTATATGTTCCTGAGTAAGCCTTTCTGGGCCTAGGTTTTCTCTTTAGTTAAAAGAAGAGGCTGGAGGAAATGATCTATTAAATTCCCTTCTATGATCATATACTTATTTCCAACAAGCATTTACTGGGAATCATTATTATTATTATTTTTTTTGTGGCTAGGCAATGGGGTTACGTGACTTGCCCAGGGTCACATAGCTAGTAAGTGTTATGTGTCTGAGGCTAGATTTGAACTCAGGTCCTTCTGAATCCAGGGCTGGTGCCCTATCCACTGCGTACTAGGAATTATTATTAAGTATTGAATTAATATTAAGTACATGATAGGCATTAGGGATACAGAGACAAAATGAAAAATAATTTCTGCCCTCAAGAAGTTTACATTCCACTGGGGGCAAACAATAGGTAAACCAGTATATCACAAAAATCTGAGGAACAAGTGAGCCCCAACAAGCTAGGAGGATCAGGAAAAGGCTTCTGGCAGGGGATGGCACAGGAGATGGGCACTGAATAAAGTCAGGGATCCAAAGAAGTGAAGATGAGAATGGACAGCATTCTGGGACAGTCAGCCTGTAGAAAGGCAGAGAGATAAGCAACAGAATTATTTCTGCTGATTCACTTTCTAAGCAGCAATCTCATTGGGAAAATGTGTGATCCTGTCTGCACTTATTCATGCAATACAAATATCGTTAACTTCAGGTGATCTGACTTTCTGGTTTGTTCAGGATAGCCCTGATTTTTAATTACTTTGACTGCTTGGGCAGGTCATGGCATCATGAGATTGCAGATCTATAGCTGGAAGGGGCCTCAGAAGTTATCTATTCATTTTATAGATGAAGAAACTAAGGCCTAGGGAGGTTAACTAGCTTGCCCAAGGTCACACAAGTCTTAAGCTTACGAGGTGGGATGTGAACCCAAGTTCTCTGCCTCCAGAACTGGCACTGCATTTTGTTTACAGCTTGAAGCTAGGGACACATAGCTAGCTTACTGGGAAAATAACGTCCCCTGAATCTAGGCAATGTTAGGCTAAGATAAGTTTCTAGTGCCTAAATAATGATAATGTTAAAGATAATGTATATGTATGTCTCGTGTTTTGGTGAGGTGAAGGGGTATTTGTTCATTTTCTACTCCCTCCACCCTCCCCTTGATATCACCCCCATTCCTGTACAGACAGCCAGTCAATAAACATTTATTAAGCACCTACTATGTGACAGACATTGTGCTAAGCACTGGAAAAAACACTTACTATGTACCAGGCACCATGCTAAGCATTTTACAACTATTAATAACATTTGACTGAGTAGAAATGTGGTCTTTTTTTCCCCCCTAATTAGGTCTTTCTTCAACGAGGGAAAATGTTGTAAAATAAACTTGTGTTATTCTTCATGGAACCTTTCTTTGAGACTTTGAGTTACTGTTGTAATAGGTGGCCTGAGGCAAAATTTAAATGAGTATAAATGAGAACAGATCAAGTCAGAGGGATTGGGTTGGGAGAAGCAAGAGTAAAAACAAGCAAACCTGGTGATGCACCAGGCTCCCCACTGACCCACAATAACGCCTCTTATCTTCTCAGCTTTCTCTTCTGGTTGCTAACTGGCAAGATATATTTACTAATTGGATGGAATGTGTGCTATCCTGCTAGATTAAGGTACCCTGATATTCTGGTTGGGTGAGGACAGTCTTGGCCTTTGAAAACCTGGCCTGGTGAGGAGGTGCTCCCGGATATATTCCTGGACAACTTGGGCCCCAGGGTGAACTTTCATAGAGTTATAAACAAACAGTGAAGGGCATCATGTTGGTTTGTGAATTACCACACATCATCTGGTAACTTCAGAGAGAAGCATTTCAGTTGAGTAAAGTTAGAGGCTACAATGCAAGAGCTTAAGAAATGAATGGGAGGCAAGAAAGTGAATGCAATGAGTTTAGACAGGTTTTTTTCCCCCAAGGTGTTTGGTAGTGAAAGGAAAGAGAGATACTGGACAATAGTTTGAGGGGATGGTAAGTGTGGGGTGGGGTGGGGCTTGAGCATGGCTGCCAATTAGGAGTCATTTGACTAGGAAAGAGGTAAAGAAGATCTGAACTAGAATAGTTGTTGTGTGAGTAGAAAGAAGGGGATGGGTGGGGGAGATGTTTCAGAGGTAGAAACAATAACATTTAGCAACTGGTTAGATATGTATGGTGAAGGAAAGTAGGAATTGAGGATTACACGAAGGTTATAAACCTGGGTGACTAGAAGGATGGTTGCACCCTTGATAGAAACAGAAAAGTTCAAAAGAGGGGTGGAAGGTAGAAAGACTTCAACTATGGGCTGTCATCTGAAGTGGGGCCTAGAAATGTCCCTCACCAGAGACTGGCTACTAGGTGATAAATATTTTTAGCCATAGTAGTTCATGAAACTATCTGCTAAGGTGTGGAAGGGCCTTGGACTGCACAGCTATGAAATCCCAGCTCTTTTGTAGTATGTATTTTATACACCAGATTTCCTCACACCACAATGAAGTTTGGTCTTGTACCTAATCCACTGGTGCATATTAGATTGAAGCAAACTGGTAGGAGCAAGACTACTTAGTACTAGAGAAGCCAGAAAGAGTATGTGAAAGGTCACAACCTTCGCTCACAATCTTTGATGAGAGAAATTTTCTTTATTTTTACCTCTAGGTGGTAGCATTTGAGTATGAAGCCAAGATTATCCAGTAGAAGGAAGGAAGGGCCTCAGCCCTGTTTTGGCCATGCCCACTGCTATTCTACCAGCATGAATGAATGGTCATCACAAAAAAAACTAATTTTATTCTAGTCCTTCAAAATATCATTTTCACAACTTATACCCCATCCAGCACAACACTGGGATTCACCATGTTCTTGCCTATTTCAGACACGAGTCTATAGCTGGATCAAAGGTTACGCTTTCTCATTATTTACCTTTCTAAGAGCGTGTTGACCATTTTCTCAAACGTTTCATCACATCTTAGAAGTGGACTAGTGATTCCCCACTGCAGGGACTTGCTGTATTCATTCAAGCCAAAATACAGCTTCTCATCACTGCCCATGTCGTCCTAGTTAAATTGGAAAAGAAAAAAGAGAGAGAGAGAGAGAGAAAACAGAGATCCAGTGAGGATGTCATTCCTTGGAAGGTGAAAAGCTTTTGTTTCGTCTTATGATTTATTAGCAGCTCAGCAGCTGTGAGGTTGTGATTTCAGAGGTACTGACAGAAATCTTGTTCTGCCTCAAATGGACTTGATGGATGAATAAAGTTCTAAAGTGATTCTCTTAGATATTTAAATAGTAAAGAACTGTATTCTTTTTTTCTCCCTTCTTCAAATTGTTCCCTGAAAAAAACACGTTCTTAAAAATTTTTTTTCTGGAATTGTTTTTTTCCTCACATGGACTGGATTTTCTGGTCAGAAAATCTTGTTCTGAGTCCTGGCTCTGCCATTTACTAGCTGTGCGACTTGGACGAATCATTTAACCTGCCTGCGTCTTGGTTTTCTCCCACTGTACAAAATGGGTTCAATAATATTAGTGATATTTCTCTTACCTCAGTGTGTTGTGAGAGGATCAAATAAGATAACGTGTTAAACTGGTAAACGATATAGCATTATATAAATTTTAGCTACTATTAAAAATTATTTTCTGTCATAAAAACTTCAAAATTTAATTACTGCAGTTTCTACGTATTGCATATATATTCAAATAACTCTTTAGAAATAGATAAAATTCAGGGGTTAGAGTTATAGTACTGCCTTGATTATGTGGCTTTGTTGGATGACGCAATGTTCCACGTGAGTTAATTTTCTGGATAATTAAAGCTTACTCCCTATAAATGACCAAACTTTGAACCATTTTAGTGGAAAAAAATTCTAAAATGTGTGTGTGTGTGTGTGTTGTGTGTGTGTGTGTGTGTGTGTGTGTGTGTGGCAGTTCCTTAGTGGCTATATGTTACAGCCTGTTCCCTCCCACCATATACCTCTCCACTGCTTTCTGGGTGACACTCATTTTTATGGTGGTAGGATGTAATTCTGCAGCTTGCTTCCATAGAGCAACACCAGTAGAATGTTGGTATTAAAAAGAAAGGTCTTTGTTTTGCATGTAATAATCTAGGTGATGGACATTCATCATCCACTATTATTTTCTGAGTGGATGGACAGGCCAGACTCCTTTGAGTGACTGCAGACTTCTTCCAGGAGAATCTTTAATTGGGGGGCTTAATTGGAACAGTGCCATCTTCAAACAAGTGTATCTGGAGAACTTCACTCTCAACAGATCCTTCTTCAACTTGGACTCTATACTGGGTCTCCCCCCATCACACTGATGAGCCTCTCTGTTTTATGCCTGGCTTCAATGTTTATCCTCAGAGAGTGCTGAATAGGGTTATTATTACTTTTAAACTTTTCAATGAGTTTGATTTATAGATGGAAAACACCTTGTTGTAAAACATCCTGTAAGAAAGTATTTTGTTCTACCAAATCAAATACTTTTTTGTAATTGATAAACAATTAGCACAATGGGGTCTTGCAGTCTCCCCATCTGTCAGTTAGGAAATGGTAAAAATGTAGTCTATTGTAGAATACTGCTTTAGGTAGTTGTCTTGTTCTCTATTAATATTAATATTAAGACTTAATAATAATACTAACAATAAAATATTACAGTAATATTAATAATTGATCATTAGTATTTAGTAATATTAATATTAAAGATGCCTCAGACAAGGACCTCACATTTACAGTGCCAACAGTAAAGTTTAAGTTTACTGGTGGTCTAAACACTGCGATTCTTATCTCCCTTTATCCCTTTTTACACCAATGCAGAAGAATAAAGGGCCTGACCAGGCTTCTGTTTGTGCTTTCAGCATTGACTATTAGGGTGGTAGGTGCATAACATTCTCAATTTTTACTTTGTTACATGTTTAAAATGTCTTGAATCCTACTTTCACTTTGACAATTCTATATACCGTGTTTCTATTTTCCATTACATATCTTTCATGATGGTAGCTCTGAAGTTAAGTAGAAGCATTTCCTTGTTGGTGGTTTCTCTGCTATGCACCCTACAAATTTATTCTAGTATAAAATTTCTTCTTGTCCTACTCTCACTGGAACAACTTTAGGAATGGTAATTTTAGTTTTCTCCTTCTATTAGCTCCTGTCAAAGACATGAGCAGCTAGTTATACATCCTCTAGCCTTCCCTTCTAGGAAAAGACCAAGTAAGGTGAATAAAGATAGGTTTATCCTCCTCTAACATTCCTTGGAACCATATATTCAATGTGTTGTCAAGACCTCACTTTTAGTGCAAAATAAACACCTTTTTTTTAATACCAGTTCTATAATCAGTTGCATGCTTTGAGAGATTGATTCAGTAGGAACCTAGGCAAATTCTGGGTTTCTGACTTTGGGGGTAGAATGATTACCTGTTACCTCATATCTAGTTAATGACTTATATATAGAGGGAAAATGTCGATTTTTAGGATAACAAATAATAAAGTATTTATACCTGAAAATTATACAACCTAAAGAAATTATTTAAGTAATGTATTTCTGATAACATAGCTATTCATGCTTGTTTACCTAACTATAAAGATCAAAATACTGACAGGGGAGGGCAAAGTGAATAGAAATTTATCTAACTCATAAGAAACTTATCTAACTCTAATGCTAGGTCCAAAGTCAGATAATATTCCTGGACTAGAATTTTTTAGTGCACTAGATTTATTGAGTTAGATCTTTTTAAAATAAGAAAGATTTTTTAAAAATAGGTAATACAGTTTTCATTATAAAGAGAGAATGAGAAATGTTTAGCTTTCCTATTTTATATTTTATATAGCATGCTAAGATATTACAGCATTTATTTCTAGCATGAGAGACCAGAAGACTTAGGTACTTAAGGATTAAGGAGTATAAGAAAATGTTATCTTTACTTCCCATTGTTCAATGTTACTACTAAGTTCTTGAATGTAACATCTCTAGGTTCTTATTTCAACCAAATTCTAAAATAAAAGTAATTAAGAGGAAAAAATGGAGGGTTCAATCATCAAAGGGCAATAGTAACACAGTTTCAAAATATTAAAATGTGTTAGAAAATAGCAGAAAGAACATAGGTCCCAGGTTTCTCACTGGGGTCATATCTTTAAAATAAAAAAGACATTATGGAATATTCTGGTGTAGTAACACAAGAACTCATGTTTATATAGTACCTTTGCAACATTCAAAGTGCTTTCCTCTACTCTGAGGTAGGTAATATTAGAAGGGCAGACCCCTGAATACATTGTAATTATAGCCACTACTTTCAAAAGACTGCCAAAGAATTTAAAAATCTAACTAGTTACTGCTGAGAGCCTTTTACATCTGGCAGCTATCCAGTGTGGTGGAAAAAAGCATTGGACCTGGAGTCTGGAAGACTTGTGTTCAAATCCAGTCTGAGACACTTACTAGCTATGTGACCCCAGGCAGTCACAACCTCTTTGTGTCCTGGTTTCCTCCTCTATAAAATGGTGACAATATCTTTCAGGGATAAAATAGGAAAACTGTAGTGGTAAGCACTTTGTAAACTTTAAAGTACTACATAAATGCTTGCTATTATTATTAAGAACAAGGAGACCCTTGGCCAAGGCCACATTCATACTCCGATTTTCAGTACTTTAATAACAATGACCATTATTACATCTTCCAAACTTCTAGGGGAAGGCCATGCCTAGCAAGGTTTCTTGGGCAGACAAAAGCAAACTTACCACACTATCCAGTGGTATCCAGTGCACCTCATTGGCAGAGCTTATTCTGGACTGTTGCGTTTGCATGGCATATGGGAAGGAGCTAACCTGGAGCACCAGAAGGTTGAAGGCTTCGAGGACTTCTCGGCAATTAATAACTCTATCAGCCAACCCATGACTCGGCTCTCCATGGGACAGGGAGCCCGAGATGACACTGTGAAAATCAGCAAGGGTTAAAAATTAACATCTTATGTATTAGGTTAAAAGTTGATGCTCAAAGAGGACCAAAATGACATTGCTATGTTGGAGTTAAGGCACAGCATGTCCAACTGTGGCTGATCAGACCAACACAAGCTTGGAATGCTCTACAGGTTGGGCATAAATAGTCTAAACAAACATTTGGAGTGCAGATGTCTAAATTTGAGCATCTCACATTTCTTTTGAGCTACTGAAATTAATTACTAGAACAAAGCAGGCACTTAATAAATGCTAGTTGATTAGAAGAAAGTTTGGGGGGCAGCTAGGTGGTGCAGTGGATAGAGCACCGGCCCTGGATTCAGGAGGACCTGAGTTCAAATCTGACCTCAGACATATAACACTTACTAGCTGTGTGACCCTGGGCAAGTCACTTAATCCGACTGCCTAGCCAAAAAAAAAATCAGTTTGGTATTCTCTGAACTCATAGCCCCGTTATTAATGAAACCTACAGGAGATATATGCTAGTTCCTGGTGAAACTGACACTGGAGAAGCTGATAGGTCTGTTTTATGTCTAGGTCTGACAACAAGAGGAAAGAAGATCAAATATTTGGGTTTCTTAAATACTCAGTAATCTTTTGATCAAAATGGAAAAAGAAAAAAAGATTTTTTAAAAATAGAGAAAAGGAGTATTCAAGGGAGAAGGAAAGAGAGGAAGAAGAAAAAAAAGAAGACAGGAAGAAAGGAAAGAAAATGAGAGGAAAGACTTATCTCATCTACTCAACATATTAACAAACCACAGCTCCAGAGAGCTTATGATGAAAGATGCTGTCCATCTCCACAGAGAGGTCTGATAGACTCTGAGTGCAGACTGAAGAACTGCACATATACACATATGTATGGATATGTATATGCCTACAAATAAATGTCTTTTTTTTAAAAGTAATTTCAGTTGTATCTGATTCTTCATGGCCCCATCTGGGGTTTTCTCAGCAAAGATACTAGAGTGGGTTTGCCATTTCCTTCTCCAGATCATCTGGCAGATGAAGAAATGGAGGCAAATAGGGTTAAGTGAGCTGCCCAGGGCCACACAGCTAGTAAATATCTGAGGCCAGATAAAACTGAATTTAAAGAAAGCAAAGGAGAGGGAAAGCTTATGAAAAGAAAAGTTTTGTCAATTTCCCTTTCCAATACTTACTTCTCCTAAAAACCCCTTATTTTCTACCCCTGAGAAAGAACTTTTGAGTTCCATGATGCTTCTTAACCTGGGTATGTATGTGAATTCATTTTTAAAAATATTTTTATAACTAATTTTCAATATAATTGGTTTTCTTTGCAATCTTGTATATTTTATTTTATGCATCTAAAAACATTCTTTTGAGAAGGGATCCATAAACTTTATTAGACTGCCAAAAAGGGTCCATGACACATAAAAGGCTAAGAATCCCTACTTTAAAGCAATATTACTGTGAATAAGAATTTCTGACCCATTCCAACTAACCCTACTCTCTGTCTGTCTGCTGTTATCTATCTATCTATCTATCTATCTATCTATCTATCTATCTATCTATCTAGATGGCTGTCTTCCATGCCTGTATGCTCTCCTCCACCTCCTTAAATATTTGTTAAGCACATACCACCATGCCTGGCATAACTGGATGCTTAATAAATGCTTGTTCACTCCCTTTCCTTCGCCCCCTCCCATCTCTTAGTTTTCCTAGCTTCCTACAAAATTCATTTCAAATCCTACATTCTACAGGAAGCCTTTCCCAAGTCCCCTGAGTAGCTAATGTTTTCCCCTGAGATCAGCTTCTATATTCTCTGTACCTACCTTGCACATACCTGGTGATGTGCATGTTGTCTCCCCCATTAGAAGGAGGCTGCGGCTCTCAAAGGCAGGGACTATTTGCCCCTTTTTTGTAGCCCTGGCATTTAGTACAATGTATGGCACATAGCAGGCACTTAATAAATACTTGCTGAATCACTGCCTTGATAATTAAAGGAATTTAAAAAGTTGTCATTAGGGTCAAGAACAAAGGTATATGAGGAGATACCAGAGGTTAGGGGCCCTGGGTTCTCTTAACCACCATCTTTTGAAAACTGCTTAAGGTCCCATGACCCTGGCCACAGAAGTAGCTTTTTACTTGCTCACTCTGAAGCAATCACCTTGTCAGCTCCACATGAGAGTTGTCATGAACCAAGACAAATAGTGTGTATGGATTTTGTTTGACCCTTCTCATAAAAACTTCAAACTTGCTTTGAATCTCATTGTCTAGCCGAACAACATATTTCTCCGCTCTCTGATAAGCTGCTCCATTTTCTTCCAGACCCAAGTCTACAAGAACACCTGCCCAAAGGAAAAAAAAATACATGTATTTTGTATTTGCATGTATAAATACAAAGAAAGAACATTAGGTGAAGAAACAAACTACTTTAAATGCCGATTCCTGATCTGTGGAGTACCGTTAAAATGAGCCTTATTGTTAACAAGATCCTGGATTTAGTAAAAACATTTTTCCTTCTTGCATGTTCCCCATCTCAAGTTTGAAGAGCAAACATAAGTGTTTCATTTCTCTGTTTAACTTCCAACCCTTCCTGTGCCCCTATTCCCCCCTACAGTTGGAATCAGAAGTAGTTCTGAAGCTTTGAAGGGTCTGTAAAAGCAGTTGAAGACATGTGAACAGAAAATGTATCTAACCAAATGCTCTGTCCCATGAAGGTGAATGCTGCTGTTAACAGCCATGGAAGTCTGCGGGGAAAACCCTGCTATTACCTGTAGCCCCTCCAGAACAAATCCCCTTCCCTGAATCTAGCAGGGAAATTACACGATTAAACAGAATAACTTACAAAGAAGACAATCATATGAGGATAGCTGCAGGAAGGCAGAGCAAGGGTGGCCCTTCTCTGCCCCTTAAAGCTTCCACTTGCTGCTTCTCCACAGAAGGAAGGGGGAGGGAAGGGAATAAGCATGTATTAAATGCCTACTGTGTGTCAGGCACTGTGCTAAGTGCTTTACAAATATCTCATTTGATTCTCACAACAACCCTGCAAGGCAGCCACTATCATTACCCTCATTTTACAGATGAGGAAACTGAGGTAGATAGAGGAGTGACTTGCCTAGGGTTACACAGCTACTAAGTGTCTGAGGCTGAATATGAATTTAAGTCAAGGTCCAGTATTCCATCCACTGTACAACCTAACTACCTCAAACAGAACTGCTGCTGTCACGTGTTGCCAAGTTTTCTCTTGGCCAAACTGTGAGCATTATCAGGCATCAGGGTGGCACAGTCAGGAAGACTTGGTTTCAGATCTTCACTCAGATACTTATTAACCCTATGTAAACCACTTAAACTTTTCTGAATTTTAACTTTCTCATCTGGAAAATAGGGACAATAGCATTAGTTAACAGGGTACGTTTACCTTTATTCACATTATATTTATGCTCTGTGTATTTATATATGTAATTGTTATTTCTCCCAATAGAATATAAAGTCCTTGCAAGCAGGGACTGCTTCATTCTCAGTACTTGAAACCTCAATGCCTGGCATATTACTGGCATTTAAGAAATCATTGTTGACTGAGAGATTGACAGATTTGTGAAAAGCATCTTACGGCTGCTAGGTGGCACAGTGGATGGCGTGCCAGGCCTGGAGACAGGAAATTTCATCTTCCTGAGTTCAAATCTGGCCTCCAACACTTATTAGCTGCGTGACGCCAGGCAAGTCACCTAACTCTGCCTCAGTTTCCCTATCTGTAAAATGAACTGGAGAAGAATACTCAAGCATCTTTGCCAAGAAAACCTCAAATGGGTTCACAGAGGGTCTGACAGGACTGAACAACTAAAGCCCTAAGTAAACATGAGCCCTTACCAGGACCTGCGGCTAGTCTCTGGCCTAAGCTTCCACTATCTATTGAAGCTGCCTTCAGCTGTTAAGGGTTCTTCTTACTTAGAAGGAATGTTATCTCTTTTCGGATTCTTTCCCCTCCAAAAAATGTCTAGGGCTAATCCTCACATCTTTCAGCTCCTTTGTTACTGAGGATAACAGCTACACTGGCCCAGCAGAGAAAATGGCTCCTCTGATCAAAGTCTTTCCTTCGCCCAATTTATTACCCTTCAGCAAGAAATTCCTCAAGCCTGTTTGATATGTAGCCTGGAGTAAGTGAATTCTTTTCAACTCCCATCGTGCCTCTGGCACATAGGGCTAAGCCAATGAAAATTAACCTGGAACTTAAGTAAGTCTGAAGGAGGAAGGTGGAGCCAGTGACCCTTCCTTTCAGTTCCTGCAGCTATAACCAGGTCTTTGGAATTACAAACTAAAGCTACCCTTCTGAAAAATTTAAAACGAAATTTTTGATTCTCCTCTCTTCAATCTTCACGAAGTCCATGATATTATTGTGTATTTTCACCCCCAACACATTAGCAGCTGGACTACTAGGAAAAAATTAGCTCACTGCCTCCCCAATAATCTTTTTTTTTTTAAATTTCTGATATCTACGTAACACTTATGGTTTTTCAAAACATCTTATGAAGTGTATCACTTGATCCTCGCTAGAGCTATAGCTAGGAATCCTCTTGCCTGGGGCAAGTTTATTCTGTCGTAGTTGGGTGAAGGTTGCAGAAGACAGTTCATTCTGGTCAAGTACAGCATCACCAGAAGAAGAGGCCTTAGGCCTTGCAATGCCAAGCAGGAAGTGGGGCAGATATGACAGGTGAGGAGCATCGCAATGGAGCAAAGGGTTACCAATGGAGAACCACGGGGCATAAGAATGGCAAGCCAGACAACTAACACGACAATGAGGAAGTCTACGTCCTAAATGTTAGCACTCTGGACAAGGTCTTGGTCACCCTGCCCAAGCTATAGCTCTGCTCACAACAACCTTGTTAAGGGCTACTGGCATTATTATCACCCTTCCACAGACGCAGAAACTAGGGCACAGAGACTTTAAGTGAGCTGCCCATGTTTCTTTTGAATCTTAAATCCAACATTCTGTCTACTATCCCACAGTGCATCTGCATATAAACATCTCAAAAGTTCTTAGTTTCACCCTTTGACATGAAGCTGTGGAATATAATTGTTAGAAGCACTGACTCCTTACTGCATTCTAAAAGATCTGAGTAGCTCAGGGGTTTTTTCTAGTTTCTTTCTTTCTTTCTTTCTTTCTTTCTTTCTTTCTTTCTTTCTTTCTTTCTTTCTTTCTTTCTTTCTTTCTTTCTTTCTTTCTTTCTTTCTTTCTTTCTCTCTTTCTTTCTTTCTTTCTCTCTCTCTCTCTTTCTTTCTTTCTTTCTTTCTTTCTTTCTTTCTTTCTTTCTTTCTTTCTTTCTCTCTCTCTCTCTCTGTCTCTCTCTCTCTCTCTCTCTCTCTCTCTCTCTCTCTCTCTCTCTCTCTCTCTCTCTCTTCCTTTCTTTTAAAGGCAACTGGGGTTAAGTGACTTGCCCAGGGTCATACAGCTAGTAAGTGTCAAGTGTCTGGTCTGAGGCCGGATTTGAACTCAGGTCCTCCTGACCTCAGGGCCGATGCTCTAACCACTGTGCAACCTAGCTGCCCTAGTATCTTTTTCTGATCCATTCTCTACTGCTTGTCTCTCCATTAATCTCCGTCCAGATTATTATTAATATTTTTTATGAATTCAAATTTTTATAATTTAAGATGGCACAAAGAGGAAGTGGATATGTTTATTTTACAAAAGCATTAATAGGGACAGAGAAAACCAAGAATAAATTACAATATAAGGTGAGTAGAAAAGCCATCTTTCCAAGCTAATTTTATATAATTTCTGCCCCGATAGCTTAGACTGGCACATGACTTGCCCAGAGTCACACAACTAATAATTATCTGAGGCTGAACTGAGGTCTTCCTGACTCCTTGTGCAGCTAGCTGGTGCAGTGGATAGAGTGGCGGCCTGGAATTAGGAAGACCTTTCCAGAGTTCAAATATGGCCCCAGACACCTCCTAGCTGTGTGAACCTAGCCAAGTCACTTAACCCTGTTTGCCTCAGTTTCTTCATCTGTAAAACGAGCTGGGGAAGGAAATGGTAAACTAATCCAGCATCTTTGTCAAGAAAACCCCAAAAAGGGTCAGAAAGAGTCAAATACAACTGAAAAAAAAGTCACAGATGTGAGTATATGTATATGTCTATAGATGTACATATATATGATTTTTAAAAAGATACTGAAATATATGTATTAATATAATAAAGAAAAAAGTTCCCAGACCCCAGGCTAGGAACCTCTAGTATATAGCAAAATGTCTTAGAAGACCAATTGACAGTGTTCTAAGTTACTTCTAATATCAAAATGCGAGATTTGATACAGAACATTTGGGTAGGAATAGCCTTGAAATTATCCTTTCTGTAGTCAGAGCTCCTAGGTTGGTCCTCTGATAAACATCTTTGTGGTATTGAAAGGCCATCAGAATAGCTTGAGTTTTACATGAAAATCCATATTTCAGTAAGTCTATAAAACAGTGGTTCTCAGCTCCTCTCATGGTCACTCATTATACTCCTCGGAAAAAAATGTTTCTTTATCTGTCTGTCCTTTCCTCTCCTCTCCAGAACTACACCCCAGGCCTGGTTGCTGACCAGTCATTCACCTGTGCCTTGAAGAATTTCAAACTCTGCTCCTTGACACTGGAACGTGATCCACAACCTTTGACCCTCGCTGATGAGCCAAAGCTCCTTTAAATGCTTATTTCTAGGAATTCCTTGTCTTCTATACACTTAATGGCTGCTGTCCTGTATGAAACTGGTGACAAATTTATATGCTTTCCTTCTTGACTTCTGGACACATAATTCCTTCCCTCTACTCCTGGTTTGCTATTTTATATATCTTGCCTTTTATCTCCCTGCATCCTGGAAATTCATGGGATGAATTGTAAGTCTTGTAAACTAATAATAATCAATAAGCATTTAAGAACCTGCAGTTTACCTACTATGTGCTCCCAAGGAGCTTGCAGTCTGTGGTGGAAACAACATGGATAATGGGATCATAGGCTTAGAGCTGGGAGTATCAGAAGACATCAAGTCCAAACCTCATTTTATAGAAGAGGCCTGGAGAGATTAAGTGACATGCCCACATAAGTGCCTTTTAAACCCTGCCCTGTTTGACTTTAAGGCTAGGACTCGTACCCATAATGCCTTTCTAATGGACATTAGAATGTCCTTCTATATATGCAGAATAAATACAAAATAAAACACAAGGCTGTTTAAAGATAGAGAGCAACCAGTATTTGGGAGAAGGGATCAGGAAAGGCTTCAGGTGAAAGGTAAATTTTGAAATGAGTACTGAAGGAAGTAAGAAATTCTTTGAGACAGAGATGAGAAGGGGGACAGCCAGGGTGAAGACATGGTGACTGAGGTGGAATTCTGTGTATGTGTGTATGTATAAAACAAGAAACCCAGTTTGACTAGACTGCAGAGTGACAGAAGGAAGTAATAAATAATGAGAATGGAAACCTTTTTTGGGATCAAGTTGTAAAAGGTTTTAAAAGCCAAACACAGAAGTTTGGTTTATATTTTATCATAGAGGCTATGTTCAATCACTTTTGACTCTTTGTGTCCCCATTTGAGGTTTTTTTGGCAAAGATAATGGAGCTGTTTGCCATTTCCTTCTGCTCCTTTTACAGATGAGGAACTGAGGCAAACAGGGTTAAGTGTCTTGCCCCGGGTCATTCATTTTTTCGAGGTCCAGTTTCCTCATCTGTAAAACAGAAGTAATATACACTCACAATGTCTATTTCACAGGGTGGTTGTGAGAATAAAGAAGAAAATGACTGTAAAGAGTAATAGGAATGTCCGCTATTATCTTCACTAGAACGTGAATTCTGTGAGGGTAAAGCCTGTATCTGCCACCCCTCCCCCATTCCCCACCCCCTACCTCCTAACACAACAGTCTGCACACAGCAGGCACTTAGTAAACGTCTGTTTATTGAAATTGATTTAACTGAATTTTGATCACCTTCTTCCCTTCCTCTTTCATGTCTCTACTGGTTCCTTTCCTGTTACAACCTACCAACATGTCCAGCTCTCCCTTATCTCCACAAAACTTTCACTTGATCTTTCCATTCCCACAAGCTATCATTTATACATAATAGCTCTTCTCCTTTTCAAACCCAATCAACTGTCAAAAATAATTTTCCTAAACCACAGGTCAGATCACCTCACCCCTTTGCTCAGGAATCTTCTGTGGTTCCCTACTGCTTCTAGGACAAATTCAAACTTCTCACTTAGGCATCAAAAGCCCTCCATAATCTAACTCCCATATGCCTTTCCAGACTTATTTCATATTACTTCCTTCAGACACATCTCTGCTCCAGATACCTGCGGTAGGGCCTTTTGAGCTAGTATTTATTGGTCTGATCCGCCAAAATCTAACACACCGTACCTTTACCTCAACATAGTGACATCATTTTGGTCAACCAACCAACGTTATATTTTATCCAGATTGGCCTACCAAAGTGTCCTCCTAATTCAGCTTTCATTTCCCCACTTCAGTACTTTTGCCCAGGTTGTCTTTGATGCCTGGAAGGCATCAAACCTACCTCCTATAAGAAGTTTTTCCTTATCCATCCACAACTTGGTGCCACTCTCCTGTTGGTTATACGTTCTCCTGAAATGACCTTATATTGACTTATTTGTATGTGTGTTGCATCTCCCATCTCCATCAGTAAAATGCTATTCCCTTAAGGGATAGGGCTCTCATTTTTGTGTTTATTTCCTCAGTGTCAGTAGACATGATAGATGTTTGCTGAATTATATCAATTCAAGCTACAATGGAAGGACCTTATGCTGAAGGAACCAAAGCCACCCATCTGGCCCTAGACTCTAAGTCAAGTTCTAAAAGAAAATTGTTCAGATACCATGTTCATTACAATCAGGAAGGATCTAGCCATAAGTGCCAATTTTTTACTTTCACTTAAGACGTGGCTTCTGGATAAAGTAATGTGAAAAAGGCTTACAATTTTACTGCAAAGGCAAAAAAAACCAAAACAACTCTCTGTCCTTAGACTCTGTCCTTATATGACACAAAATAGCAACTTCAATTCTTCCCTGCCTCTGAGACCTAAGAGGGGAATGAATCCAAGGAGTCACATATGAGTAGTCAGAGCAAGAGCAGATTAGCAGAACCAAAGGGGAAAAAAACCTCCCAGTGTCTATCACTAGAAGGAGCTAATCAGCTGTAAAAACGGAAAGAGTTTCAAATCTTTCCCTCGTCTTCTACAACTCAAGGAAGATTGATATGGCTCAGGGAGTTCTGTGATGTCCATATGTCAAGAAGACCAATCCAGTCTTTCTCAATCTCCAATGATATTGCATGTTTATCTGTATAGAACATGTTCTGACTTGTAGGGTGTGATTTTTTTAAAGGTACATATACCCAAGAGTTTTAAAATCTTCTCCTCTCTGCCCCAATACAACCTCTTACATGTAATATGTCATGGAAAATAAAAAAGCAATCTAGATTTTAGCTGTCTTCCCTGTGAATCCAAGTATTTGTTTAATTTCATGAAATTTTACACGTATCAACAATTTTCTGACCTTTCAAGGGCTCACAGGTAAAGGAAATAATCAGAGCACACTGATTTTAGGTATTTGTCAGGAATGTTTGTAGAGACATGCAGAGAGTAGGAAACTTTTAAAAGCAGATCTCTGCTCTGCACAATTTTAGATCCAATGAAGGAATCTGCTGATATATTTGAAGGCCTGGGGCACTTATAGTTCTGTAGCCATCCTTCTACCTCCCCCACATGCTATCTCCACCCTAGAGATGAGATTATTCTTTTCTGGGCCCCAACCAGGGGAGGCCACTGCCTATACTTTGCTGGAGACATTTGGATGTGTTCATGCAAAATGCTCTTTCTTCGGGGTTTAGTCTTATACCTTTCATTCCCTATCTTTATGGATAGGGGTAGGGCCAGCCCCACTTGCAACCTTCCTGAATCTCATTCTCCTAATCTTTTAAGGGGATACAAAAGCTTGTGCTACCTTCTCATAGGATTTTGTTGTTTTTCAGACATGTCCAACTCTTCATGACCCCCTTTGGGGTTTTCTTGGCAAAGATACTAGAGTGGTTTGCCATTTCCTTCTCTGGCTCATTTGACAGATGAAGAAACTGAGGCAAACAGGGCTAAATGACTTGCCCAGGGTCACACAGCTAGGAAGTGTCTGAGGCCAGATTTGAAATATGGAAAAGAAGTCTTCCTAACTCCAGGCCTGGTACTTTAGCTGCCCCACCCATAGGATTACTGAAGAAACAAACACTGTAAATTTCATCATACTACCTAAATGAGTTATCTACTCCCAGCTGGTAGAGAAAGATATGTGATACATGCAAAAGGGACAAAGAGTACTTTGTTTCTCTCTTTTCTATGTATCTACCATAGCGCCTGGCCCACAAAGGATTTAATAAATGTCACTGAATGAATGAATTCTTCTGGACTCTATGCACAAAATTTGATTATTACATTCATTTTGTTCATATTCTATATATATTTATAAGTATACATGTTGTATCTTCTATTAAATATTGTTTTACTTTTGTCTTTTTTTTTTAATTACCAGGGGCTAAGATAAATGCTTACTGATTAAGTGATTGACTTAATGCACAAGTTCTGCTAATGTATATGTGTGTGCGTGTGTACATACACACACACATATATGTATTTATATAGGTTTGTTGTCTGAAAACTGTAACAATAATTTAATAACAACTGATCTTCATAAAGAGTTTTAGGATTTGTAAAGTAATTTCTTCACAACTCTGTGAGGGCAGGCAGTATGTTTTTCCCCTTTGGGGAGGCAGGATCGGGGTGGGGGGAACTAAGGCTCAGAGAGTTTCAGTGAATTGCCTACACAGCTAGGAAGCCCCAGTGCTGGCATCTAAATGCCGATCTTCTGACTCTCCTTCTGGTCATCTATCCATTACATCCTGCTGAGAACGCCTTGGTTCTCAAAACCACAAATTCATTTTTCCAGATGTATTTATGCAAAGCAATTCTCGGTTGTTGTTGGTTTTTCCCACAAGCTCAAAGACAGGGGCAGAGTGGCCCAGGTCACAGAAAACTGGCCTTGAAACCAGGAAGAGGGGGTGTGTGTGTGTGTGTGTGTGCGTGTGTGTTTCAAGTTCTACTTTTGACACATACTGGGCAAGTCACTTAATGTCTCAGTGTTCCAAGAAAGTCCTAGGAGTATAAATTATAGTGAAGGTGTCAACTTGCATTGGAAGGAGTTTCCTCATTCAGTAACACGTTCTTGTCTTATTCTCTGTCTGTCTTTCTCTCCCTTCCTCTCTCTCTCTCTCCTTACAAGGATAGGGTGGTCTACAACTTACATAAGGCAGAAAGTAATAGCTCTAAGAGCACCAGTAAACAAGACCCAGGGACTAATCCTAACTTTGTCACTTCTGGGCAAGACATTTCAATTCTATGAACCTCAGTTTTCCCATCTGCATAATGGGGGTGAGGGTGGGCAGTGAGCTGGTGCAGTAGAGTGATGGGCCTTCTTCCTGAGTTCAAATCTGGCCTCAGACACTTACTAGTTGTGTGCCCCTGGACAAGTCAATTAAACCTGTTTGCCTCAGTTTCCTCATTTGTAAAATGAGCTGGAGAAGGAAATGGCAAACCATTCCATTATCTCTGTAAAGAAAACCCAAATAGGGTCACAAAGAATCAAAATGACTGAACAACAACAATAATGGGAGGCAGGGATCAAAGACATCTAGGATTCCTTCCAGCTCCAAAATTCTATAACTTTCCCTTTCCCCTCTGGTCCTAGAAAATGTTCTTCATTGTTTAAATTAGGTGACTGGCAGAGGGCTACAAAGTTGATAGCAATAATATCTCAGAAGACCATTTTTCTGGAAGACCATTTTTTAAAGTGCCCATTTCTTTCCTTAGCTCTGATTTTTGCTCCCTGCCCTACCACCACCACCACCATCATCACCAAAGTCTCTACCACCTTCTTAAAATTAATCTTAAGAACCACTTGGTAAAATAAGTTTAAATATACATTTGTAATCCAAGAGCATTCCATTCATGTTTGACTTACATGGTTTGATGCTTTAATAGCTTCAATGAGTTTAGGTATCAGCTTATGACATTCTCCTGATAAGGTAAAAGGAAGATCCCTTTTCCACTTCAACCTCACTCACAACTATGAGTGTGTCAATGAGTAAATAAAGCTAAAAAACTATGTGACCTCTGTTCTCAAAGACCTTATAAATCCAACGGGAATGAGATATGTTCATGAACATTATGAAAAAAAAAAAGGTGATTGGGGCAAAGGAGAAATCCAGGCAAGACACTATCTACCCTATCCTAATCTCCTGATGCCCTTGACCCCAGTGATTCCTCCCTCCTCAGACTGCTTCTCACCAATGGTTCTCTTAAGAGTAGAAAAGGAGTAGCAGAACAGTAGTTACAAAAACTACAATGACCCTTATCCACCATGAATTAAGATTTGATTGTATTTTGTCAGCCTGATACTAATTTACGTTAATAAACTGATGCCAGAAATAGGTTCTACATGACTTAGCATGTATAGTCAATAGATTGCTTGCCTTCTCAATGTTGGGGGAGGGATGGGAAGGAGGGAGAGAATTTAGGACTCAAAGTTTTAAAAAATGAATGTTAAAGTTTTACATGTAATTTGGAAATATTTAATGAAATAAATAAAAATATATTTAAAAAATAAACTAATTCCATAAAATAACAGGTTGAAGAAACTGGGGATGTTTATTTTGGAGAAGGGAAGGGTATCGGTATCTATTTTGACAACTTAGTTCCAGCTTATCTTTCCAGGCTTGTTATACATTACTCCCCTTCACTTACTTGATGGTCTAACCAAACCAGCTCTAACACATGACATTCCACCTGCTTTATCTGTCTTTGTCCAGGTTGTTGCTCATGCCTAGATTATCCTACTTCAGAATCCATAGCCCCCTTCAAAGCTCTACTCAAGGCCCAACTCCTAAATGGGGTCTTTCCTGATCCTCCCAGCTACCAAACAGTGCCTCCCCCACCTCTCAATTATTTTGTATTTATTTGGTATAACTTTTGCATATATTTAATAGATATAGCAGTGGTCTCCTCTGTCAGCAGAAACTCCTTGAGGAAAGGGGCTGTTTCGTTATTGTCTTTTTGTCCCCACCACACAACAGGTGCATAATAAATGCTTGTTGACCCATTAACTGATTAACCTTCCTTCAAACTCTTCAGTGTCACAGAAAGCACGCTAGCCTGGGTGATGGAAGTCTAAGGTTTGGGTTCCTGCTCTGTCACTAACTAACTTTCATTTTCATATTTGTCCAATAAGGGGGCTAGACAAAATGATTATTAAGGTTCCTTCCAGCTCCAAAATTCTATCATTCAACACAAACTTTCATTTTTATTTGCTTGCAATTTCCTAAGAACTTCTTAAGTCTTCTACTTTGTGTTTTTCAAACTATAAGAACTACATTTTTGATACAGGCCAATTCTGCCTGTAGCTAAATTTATTTCGCAGCTAAGAAAACCAGAGGCAACTTCACATTCACACTTTTTTTCATGGTGTCTTAAAATTTGATTACTTTCACAAGTACTTTTCCAATGTTCGCTTTTTCTCAGAACCACTTCCATCTTCTAACATTTTTTGAAACAATCTTTATTTTTTAAATATGTCTTTATTTCTCTTAGTCTTCTGAAGCTTTCTGCTTCTACCTAGATGGAATATCGTGAAAAACAGTATTTCCCCCCCACCCCCTTTAGATTTATTTTGTTTGGCTAAAGGCATGAGAGTCAACTTTATGTATTTATGTATGTATTTATTTATTTATTTGATGAAGACTCTTTCAAAGTGAGTCAATCTGGGCAGGTTTTTTGGGGGGCTGGTACAGCATTGTATTTCTAAGACTATTTAACTGATCTAAAACTATTTAATTGACCTATAAATTTTTTTTTTTTAGAAATCCAGGTGGCAGAGAACCCTCTATTCTCTGCAGGAGCATCCTTTGCCCTAAGAAGTTTCACTGCATAACTAAGCTATCTCTCAGTTAGCTGGTGGGGGGGAAAGGGGTGCAGTTATCTCTCAATTAGCTGGTGGTGATAGGAGGGTTCAGTTAACTAAAATACCCAAATATCCCATTCATGCTAGTTAACTCAGATTAATTACCATGTTTACTTCCCAAATAAATAGGCTGAGCTGTAACTGACAAACACACATAAGTCCCTAGAAGAAAAATAATGACAGACCTTTAATAGAAAAAGACATGAAAATTCCAAATACTGTCACTATCAGTACTATAATGCAATTGTCCTATGAGCATCTGGATAAAAAAAAGAAAAAAAAAGAGGGCTTCTATCTAAGTCTGTATGTTGGGGGTCCTCTTTACACGCTTCCAACTTACCTGATTGTCGAATTCGCTGAAGAGTTTGTTGTACTAGAACTTCTGAACGTGGGACTATAATGATAAAATCCACCTTGCTAAAGTGGCCCAGGTCCAGGCTTTGGTTGCCGCTGTCCGCTATGGCACATACCTGAGATAAGAGTTTTCTGGCAACTGTGAGCTGTGGCTGATAAATCTGGAAGGTGTCATTATCTACATCTAAAATGAAACAAAAAAGCCACAGGGACAGGATTAATTTGCCTTGATAGTGGCAGTTAGCAAAGCATTCTGAATGTTGTGGGGCCTATCGCACTTACAAGGTAGCAGGAAAAGTGCCCCATTTTGCTAGAATTATCACTTTCTGATGCAGCTGACCCCCTTTCCCTGAAGCTTGGTCGTCCTGATACCTTTGGAAAACTGGGGCAGTTCCCCTCTCAGATTACCTTTGAGTTCCCTGAGAGTAGAGACTGTCTTTTATCTTTCTTTGTATCCTCACCACTTAACACGGTGCCTGGAACATAGTAGGTGTTGAATAAATGTTCACTATGTATTTAATTGTTTACATGCTCTCTCCCTCATTAGAAGATATGCAGCTAGAGGACAGGGACTTTTTTGAGGGGGAGGGGGACATTTTTGTATCTTTACTACTTAGCACAGTGTCTGACACATAGTGGCACTTAATAAACACTTGCTGACTGACCAACTGGCCATATCAATTATTGCCAAGGAGTAGCCACACATCAACCTAAAATTATGACTCTCCTTAATTATTCATCCAGCAATCTCTACATTGGAAATAGGAAGGATGCTAATAAGGCATTTCAGTCACCAGTTACCTGGGAAAGAACAGAATTTTTTTTTTTTAGAAACAGCAGTAATATCCATGGCATATCTGTGACTACATATCCCAGAGTTCAGGAGTCTTAGGATATGGGGTAAAATAGTATATTGCCCACGTATATAGCTTTTGCTCAAGAAAAAGGTGATTTGAGCTATTAAAAAATGGAATTGGTAGTATGCCTGAGAAGAAATTTGAGGAATCAGTGTATTACAGTATATTACACTGAATGTTCCTGAACCATATAGCCCAGTAAACACCCAGTAAACACCCTCCTTCATGCCTGACTAGTCTGTGGTAATATTCTTAAAAGTCCCTTCCTCTGTGGTCTGATAGAAGCCTTTTCTTTCAGTGGTGTCAGGGTGTCACAATTTTACAAATGGACGGTGACCTGAAATCTCGAGATTGTTCTACTAAAATTCTAATGCTAATGCCTGCACTTACTGAACTGATATGACCCCTACCATAGCTGACCAGTTCCTGAATAGGTAACTTATTCGAAAAACAACACCACCTAATGCTTTTCAGGGTGGTCAAGCATATCAGTGACAGAAGCAGGACTCATAGTAATTGGTTAGGATCACCAGGAATAGAGGGACAAAAAAATAAAAACAAATACAACAAAAACAAAAAAACACCACCAGAGAGATAGACCTATTCTGCCAAAGTCCAGGGCTCATGCCATGAAACTGCTTTTTCAAAGGGCTGACTTTTATATGGGAATCTGTAGGAGAGCTTTATGGAGAAAATACTGTAATCATCCAAATAATCTATGCTTAATGTTTTATGAAATCAAACTCAAAGGCAAGTCAATTTAAAAAACAACCATCCCTGGATATCATGGGACTTCTTCCAGGAAGCTTGTTCCCCATATACTGGCTACTAGCAAAGCCCAGGGCCAACACTCAGTTACTTGCAGCACAGTGCAGCTGATATTTAATGTGGATAACCAAGCATAAAATTATTATTTGTCTTCTGACTTTTACAGGGTGATTTCTTTTGTGGGTTGGCTTTTTTTCCCCTTGGAGGAAGGAAGGGAAAAGCATAAAAACATTAACATGGGTTAAGAAAACTTGAGATAGGCAGGATTTAGTGGAGTTCTGCACTTTCAGCAAATACAAAAATCTCTTAAAGGACTGATACCTATGCCTCCCCTCTGATCAAACCGATGCTCTGTATTCTACTCACAGCTGACAAATGGTATAGCATTAACGGGTCCAAGACCACTTGTCTTTGCAATGATCACCTAGGCCCTCTCAAACAGCTTTTCTGCATTGGCTTTTTGTCTGTTCCTTCTTTTGTTCTTTCCTTTCAAAAAGCAGCTTGGGCATAGTTAGGAATTTATACCCTAAACCTTATCATCCACCCAGAAGCCACTTTCTCCCTGGATATTCCCTCTTCCATTTCCTCCATGCTCCTGAAGTTTCAACTCAGAGACCTTCTACTCACTGTATTTTAGAACTATTTGCTCAGTGAGTCTCTCACGGCTTGCTTGAGACAGAAGGTATGCAGATTTTGCAAAAGAGGTCTCTCCCAGTTTAAGTATTACCCTAAAAGACCATGGAAGAAAGCCACCAAAACACAAGGCAGAGTTCACCAACTCTAGGATCATGGACCTTATCCAGGCAGCCTCTTGTGAAGTACTAAACCAAACACAAAGAGACATAATCAACAACTAAGGAAAGAGCACTGAGTTCAGCTGAAGCTTTTTGAGAAAAAAAAAAAGATAAGATGAAAATCTTATTTTTTTTTTTTTACAAATTCTAGGAACGCATCCACCTAGAATCTAGATTGATTCTGCTACTAAAAAGAAATACTTTATTATGATAAAAACAAAATTACCTGAAAAAAATCACATCATTATATGCCCCCCCCAAAAAAAAACCAAATCAACTCATGGTTACTTAGTACTTTGTTTACAAAACATTTTCCTCACAAATACCCTGTGAGAAAGGTATTACAATTATTATCTCCATTTTATAGCTGAGGCTCAGAACACTTTTAAGTGACTTGTTCATGGTCACCAGATAGTAAATATCAAGAGCTGGGACTTTAACCCAAGTCTCTTGACTCTCAGTCCAAAGGTCTTTCTACTAAACCATGATGAGAGAAGAGTCTTTGGAGCTCTCAACAGGATTCAGATTTTGTCACATCTTTATTAAGAACTTATTTTCATGTGTCTAGTTTGAAGAAACATTACCCAAGTTCTGTGTGGGAATCATGGCGGCTGCCTCCTGAGATGATACACATTCATTAACATCGCCATTGAAAGGGGTAACCACATTGTCCCCTCTTCTCTGCTTCATTTTCTCTAGTAATTTATCTAGATCATCACCTGTGAAGGAAAAGACGACAGAGAGAAGAGGATTATAAGGAATGAGGCTTTTATAAACCAGAAGGTCCCAGGGTGACCAGGGTCATGCCAGTTAGACTTGGCACTTAAAAGTGATTGCCAGGCATTCAGCCTTTGTTTGACAGAATTCACAGCTGGCTGCCTCCATGGTTGTTTCCCTATGAGACCATTAACAAAACAGTAAGAAACCCTGAGGTCTTCCCCTCCCAGACTGATTTTTAAAATATTTTTCATATTATTATTTTTTGATTAGGTAAAGATGCCATTCTCTGCCTCATTTCTTATTAAGCCGTAATCACTGAATGGGCATTGCCTCAGTCAAACTCAGACCTGTTAAAGACCTTAGCTTGAAAAGGCCAAGGTCTCCCACTGCATCCAGGGCCATCTCCAGTCATCCTAATCTACATCCGGCCACTAGACCCAGATGGCTCGGGAGGAGAGAGTGAGGCTGGTGCCTTTGCACAGCCCTCCCTCCTTGAAATCCAGTTCACCTCCATGTCATGGCATCACCTCCCTGAGGCCATGGTCCCTTTTGGGAACGAAGGACTAACAGCAAGAGCATCAACATTATTAACTCTGAACCCCTAGGATCAGTGGAGAAAACCCAAGTCTCATGGACAGGCTAAGAGAGAACCCTGAAAAGCAATACAGCAGTTTACTGGGAGAGCTGCTGGCTTTGGTATCCACTTACCTAAAGATGTGTTTTTGAAATGGGATGCCAGGAAACTGACCTTTCCTGTGATGAGCTCATAACTAATCTCTTTCAAAAACTCACTGGTGGTAAGCATGCTCTCTGCCAAGGCTCTGGACTGATACTGACCTGACGGAGAGAGGGACAGGAGAAATGAATGACTACAGTGGGCTGTCTGATGAAGCTTCCAGGCACCTACTTTTACCAACCTATTACACAGTGCTTGGTATAGAGTAAGTGCTTAATAAATGCCTGTTCATTCATTCATTCATTCAACTCGTATGGTTCCCAGTTGCTTTGGCAGGGTTACAGTCATGGGGGAGGTAGAAGACAACAGTGAAGAAAAGGAACAGAGTTCTTAAAACTCCATGGATGGCTTCATAAAGGTTCCCCCCGCCTCGCTTTTTTTTTGACATTTGTAGAGAGATATTTAATAAGATCACTTGATTTGATTTTTTAAAGTCCTTTTAACACTTGTAGAAAAATAGCGTCCATGGAATCACATTCTGCAACACGCTTTTTATCGAGTCTACCAGTCAGTGTTATGATATTAAAAACACTTCCCAGTGAATAAATAAACATTGAAGAAGTGTCACAAGCACCTTAGACTCATTGGGCCTAGTCTGTGCTATGGTATCCCAAATTTCTCAAGGACAAAAGTTACGTATGGAAGAACAAGTGACTGCTATAACTTTCCCACAACCAGCTGCCAGCCAGTCAGATAAACATTTATTAAAAGCCTGCTATGCGCCAAGGACCATGCTAAGTATTAAAGGATACAAAGAAAAGCAAAAAAAATAGTCCTTGTCTCATGGAGCTCACAGCATAATGGGGAGATAACATGCAAACCACCATGTACAAACAAGATACAGCCAGGATAAACTGAAGATAATCAGCAGAGGAAAGGCTCTGGCACTAAGGGGGAATTAGGAAAGGCTTTTTGTAAAAAGTAGGATTTTATTTGGGACTTGAAGGAAGCCAGGAAGGCCAGGAGACTGAGCTGAGGAGAGAATTCCAGACATGGGGGACAGCCAGTGAAAATGCTTGGAGTCAGGAAATGGAGTGTCTTGTGTGACAGACGGCAAGGTGGCCAACGTCACTGAGTCACAGAGTATATGGTAGGGTATAAAGTGTAAGAAGACTGGAAAGGGGGCAGCTTGGTGGTAAGTTGGGTAGAGCACCAGCCTTGCAGTCAGGAGAATGTGAGTCAAATCTGGCCTTAGACACTTATAAGCTGTGTGACCCTGGGTAAGTCACTTAACCCTGCTTGCCTCCTGAAAGGTGGGGGTTGGGGAGAAGGAATACCAGAAAGGTAGGAAGGGCGAGCTTATGAGGGGCTTTGAATACCAACTGGAGGGCTTTCTATTTTATCCCAGAGGTGATATCTCTCTAGATTTTGCCAGAAAACACCCAACTGGAAGCCAATGGAAATATGAAATTATACCCAAGAGGGAAAGAAATAGACAGAATAAGGAGGGAAAGTCTGAGTTAGGTCACTGAGCAAGAAATGTTACTACTTTATGTTGGTGTCATATTCATAAAATTACTCACCTAGGACCACCACACAAAATTCATTTCCTCTGATCTTTGATGAGCAGATGGCCACCACGTAGTCTGGTAGTCTTTGCTGATGTCTCATTTCGCTGAGAGTTCTCAGTGTCTCTGAAATGCCCTCAGCCAAAGAATTCTGGGTGACAACCACATGAACCAAGTCTTGAGATACACTGGCAATCAGTCTAGCAAGCCAGGGGAGCTGACCTGGTGACACAGAGATGCACTGAGCACTCATCTGCAAGGATCGCTCTCTCAGAGTGAATTCCTGCATAGCTTTCAGCATGATCTGCTCAAATTCTTCCCTGAGAGGTATCTGATCAGGACCTAAATTAAAGAGAATCACACTTGTAATAAAAAATATGCCCATCAAATAGAGACAGACATTGAGACAAAGATAGACAGACAGAGACAGAGAAAGAGAGACAGACAGAGAGACAAAGGCAAAGAGGAGACAGAGAAAGAGACAGAGAGACAGAGAAAGAGAGAGACAGAAAGAGAGATGGAGACAGAGAGACAGAGAGAGGGAGATATGGAGAGAGGGAGAGAGAGAGAAATTACAGGCTCATAAATGAGAGTTGGAATGGACTTTATTGGTCATCTTGCCCAATCCTCTTATTAATGGGTTCAGTTTGTTTCAGGCCAGTCTCCTAGTAGTTCAGGTTCAATAATGGAACAATGAGTGTCTCACACATTCAACAGTTAACAAAAGGAGATTTAAGTGAGAGAGGGATATTCAACAAGGAAAGGTACTGAGGACACCAGAAATTGATGCTCAAGTAAAGCTCTCTTGCCTGCAAGGGTTGACCACTGTGGTTCACCACCCAAGCACCAGAGAGCAGGCCTGGAACTCTTCATAACTTTTGTACTCAGGTGACCACAGGAAATGATGTCAGGAGCCTGAGACTTTAGTCCCTGTGAGCCAACTTAATCATGAGGCTGCTTCTAATATCTTTTAAGGAAAATGTAGGGCCTAGGCCAACTTGCATGGAGAAACAAGAGTTAGGATACTGTTCCTCCTAACACACTTACTAATTTCACAGCTCTGAGTACAACAGCCATTCACAGATGGAATCCCACTGCTGACTGGCATACAAGTTTGACCTACTCTGTTTCTAAGCTAGGCCCATTTGCCCTTCCTTAGGAAGTCTAGTGATCCATGCCTGGGGGACTCATCATACTAGTGCTGGACTTAGTGTGGATACCCACTGGACATTAGCCCTACTGCAACCTTCAATGCTGGACTCTGGAGTTCAAACAATCCACCTACTACAGCCTCCATGGTAATAGGGATTATAACCAGATTTTTTTTGGGGGGAGAGGATCTCAGCTTTTTAGGGAGCTTCATGCCTTTCCCAGAGAAAGAACGTGTTTTCCTTTTAGCAGCTGGCTTTCCTTCAATGCTTCCCTACTCTAGTCACCACCATGGTGACTGTATATTATGACCCATGGCCATAATAATTTCTTGAACTTTGTTTTTCTTGTTCTGTTTTCAAACTCAAACAGGCTTTGGAATATAAGAAACAAGACGGGATTGTAGTATTCTGGGAATATAAGTAAATGATATTCCGACTTTTAGTTTATATTTACATACAAGAGTGTAAAAACAAGTACTTTCCACTCCCTGCGTTAGAATCTGCTCAGTTTTATTACTCTCTCATGAACAGTGAACTCAGTGAGATATAAACATGTTTCCAAGGGGATGAAACTATAGACAGAGCACACCTTTATTAATCCAAATTAAGGAAGACTTCTATTGTACAAGTCTTGCAGAAACAGGCAGGCCCTTTGGTCAGATTAAAGTTCAGATAAGGAGGTGAGCTGTTACCCTGAAGGAAGCCATCCCTGGTAACTCTAAAAATTATTTTTTATCTTAATAGGATTATTTAAGTAAGCAAAAAACTGGGAGAGGAAGGAGACCAAAATTTTTTTTAAAAAACCAACATGGAAGTTTATCCATTTTTAAAAAGAAGTCTTAATTTTTTTTTAGAAAAACAACTTTTTCTGTAAGTAAAGGTAGGCATCCTAGGTACTTTTCCTCTCTTCACAAATAGAGGTACAAAGTATTCACTCTTCTGATTTTAGATTTCTACTTTCTAAATCACCTACTATCATTAATTAACTACTTTTACAATACTCATGGAGGTCAGAGCTAGATTAAAATCAATCCATCTTTGTCCCTTCCCCTTCTGCTATCACTTCTAATACTTGTATTTAAACCCATTTAGAAGAAACCAAAGGTCTAGTGTTCCATTAGGGTATCCTGTTCAAATTGCAGATATGAGGAAATTCCTTATCTCTACTCTGTGGAAGCACCAGTATTCCTGGGTTAGTTTAGCTTAAACACATTAATATTGTGGCCAGTGGCAAATAAGGCATGGTTCTTAAATTTTATTTACTCATGTGATGGTATTTGTTGCCTGAGGAAATGGGATCCACACTGAGAAAGGAGGGAGACAGACAGACAGACAACACACACACACACACACACACACACACACACACACACACACTTATTGTGAATGTAATTTCCTTACAATTCACAGCTAGGTGGTGCAATAGAAAGAGTACCAGGCCTGGTGTCAGAAGGACCTGAGTCAGACACTTAGTAGTTGTGTGACTTTGGGCAAGTCACTTGACCTTTATTTCCTTATTTGTAATACAAGGTAAAAACAGCACCTACCTCCCACAGTAGTTGTGAGAACCAAATAAGAAAATAATCATAAAGCACTCAGCACAGTGCCTGGCCCATAGTAAATACTAGATAAGTGTTAGCTTTTATTATTACTTAGCTCAGAAACTCAAAGGACACAAGTGGGCAGTACCTTAACACCCTCTTTGAGAACCTTTGAGTTAATCTATCAGTTGGCATATTTAGTGCTGAATCTAAAAATGCAATAAAATTGTCTAAAGTGTCCATAATATTCACAATTCTCTTGAAGTAATTTATACTGAAGTATTAGTGGGCAGGCACTGACCTAAGGGAGCCAGGGCAGGCTAGGGAAGAAGGACATATAACAAAGTTAAATCAGGTTAACAAGCTTCTTCAAGGGGAGAATGACTGGCTTCCGGTCACTTCCAATCATCTCTTTAGGCTCACCTAATGGATAAATGACAATAATATGATTTTTCTCCCCTCATCAAGTACTAATCTTTACTGACTCCCCTTTAGCCCAGATATCAATTCTGATGAGATTTTCCACTATAGCTAGCTACTTCAAGAGCAGAAGGCTCAGTCCCAATAGATTCTGAACACTCTTAACAACTTAATCAGACCCAGGATTGTGGGCATTAGCCCTTGTCACAATGTGGTTCAAAAGATTTTCTGACAGAGAAATCACAGAGCAATTGTAGAGACAGAGAAGAAATTATTGTGGAGTGTACAGCAGTACTATTCTCTAAAGAATACTACCCTAGCTTCTTATAAAATTACCCAGCAGTGATGCAACTACTTGAAGACCAAATATCAATTCTGGTTATTTAAAAACCCTCTAGGTTCAGATTTACTTTTTTAAAAAATCCATAATGTGGAAGCAGTTTCTCTGCAAACACTCTCTCAATGCCTGTTCAAAAAATTTTCATCTAGAATGGCATTACTTCCAAGGGTTAGCTGAATATTATGTCTTTGGGGGGAGCAGCAAACAAAGAAGGTGGTTAAGATTTAAAAATAATTATTTAACATTGCACATGGGGAAACCTAATCAATAGAAGATAAAACTCTGGAACAAAAAGCTAAGAATGGTGTCCCCAAAGTATATGCATCATGGAATCCAGCTTTTCTCCTTTTTTTAAAGAATAAAGGATCTCAACATGAAAGTAATTTTAAGCATAATCTGACTTGACATTAAAACAAACAAATCAGCAGTCACTTTGACTGTACATTCCATTTCATTTACTAAAACTGATTTTCAAACTTTTCACCAATTTGGCAAAAAACAAGCCTGATTCTTCTCAAATATCCAGAATACATAGTTTTGTCCCTTTAATTCCTGAACCTAAATTGTTTGGTCCTGAATAAATGGCAGTCAAATTAATGGTATCAACTGCCTTGAAGAATTGGGGGTTTCACAGTAATTATTTTTGAAACAATAGTGATAGGAAATGTTTATAAAGCACTTTAAGGCTTTTGCAAAGAGCTTTACATGTATTATCTAATTCGGTCCTTACAACAATATCCCTGTGCAAGACATATGCTATTATTATGCCTAATTTACAGATTAGGAAACTGAAGCTAAAAGAGGTTAGTTAATTACTTTGTCAGCATCACACCACAGGGATTTTCTCTGGGCTCTCGCATGCCTCCAATGCTCTCTCTCTTTGTCTCTGCCTCCTGGCTTCCCTGGCTTCCTTCAAGTCCCAGTGAAAATCCCACCTTTAACCAAAAATAAACAAAAAACCCCCAAACCCCCAAAACCTTTCCTGGTCTTCCTTTAATGTGCTGCCTTAGTTCTGTTGATTAGCTCCAATTCATCCTATGCATATTCTGTTTGTACGCAGTTTTTCCACGTTCTCTCTCCCGTTTAAGAGTTCCTTGAGAGCAGGGGCTGTATCTTTCTTTGTATCCTTAACTCTTATCACTGTGCCCGGCACACAGCAGGCACTTAATTAACGTTTATTGGCTGACTGTGTGCTGGTGGCAGGATTCTAACTTCTATTTCCTTTACTCTTAAATCCAGCATTAAAATCTACTACACCACATTCGTCCCAGCGTGCCTTCTTTCTTATAATGTAAACGAGAATAACTGCAGGTCGTAGGCTTATAATAAAAGATTGAGAAGAGCGTAGGAGGAGACCTGAAGGTTCAAAGACCCTAAAGGTCCTTCCTAAAATATCTTTAATCCTGTGCTTCTTGGATCTCTCTTAGAGCACTCAAATATACAGTATTTTTACAAATCTCCCTAAGCTGCCCAGTGCCTGGAAGGCTTGAAGGCCTGTGGGGAACCTATAATTAGCTTGCATTTGGGATGGGTCACTTTCAGTTTGCACAACAAGGTTCATTTCCATGTAAATGTTGCATAGCCTAGCTGGTGGTGATTGCACACCTGCAAACACCTGCTGTGTGTGGCCTGGGGTTGTAGCTAGAGAGCAGGTAACAATAAATACGGAGAATGAGGGTTCTTGTCCTTTTTACACCACCCCAAAGGTCCCCGAGGGCCTCCTTTGTAATCCGAAGTGCCAACTGTGCCCAAACTGGCCATTATTCTAGAGGGGGTTGGGGTAAGGTTGTAGCTAAGGAGAAAAATAAAACAGGAGTGGGCTGCGGGGGCAGTGTGCATCAAACAAGAGATACCATGCAAGTGGGCCCATTTGCATTTAAGAATGACTGCATTGTCAGGGAAGTGGCAAAGCTAGTCTTCCCAGGGAAAGCCTGGGAAGCTAATGGACCATCCTTCTTTCAGCTAGACTGGCCAAAACACTAGATGGAGCAATTCTCTTCCAAGCCCCTAAAGTGTAGAAGGCTGGAGAAGGTGAAAAGAGGTAGGGGGAAGGGCCTGAGAAGAAAAAGAAGCAGAGGAGGGAGAGAGAATGGACAGAAATGGAAAAACAAAAACTAAGGGGACCAGAAAGGGGGAACAGCATAAGAAAAAATACTGTTGGATGGGAGGATATGGATGAGGAGGTGGGGAGGGAGAAGGAGAAGGAAAGGGAGATTGAAGGGAACGAGAGGGAGAAGAAGGAAAGGGAGAGAGAACAGAGTAAGGAGAAGGAAAGAGAGAAGTGAATGAGAGGGAGAAGGTAGTGAATGGAAGAGGAAGGAGAGAGAGAGAGAGAGAGAGAGAGAGAGAGAGAGAGAGAGAGAGAAAGAGAGAGAGAGAGAGAGAGAGAGAGAGAGGAAGACAAGAGGAGAGGAGAAAGAGAACAAGAAGGAAAGGGAGAGAGAGAAGGAATAAAAACAGAAATTACCAAACACACAAAAGAAGTAGCTTACCTAGCCGCACAAGATACTGTATAGTTAGAAGAATCATGTTTTCCACGCTTAATAACTGGCTTCCATTCAACCCCAACTGCTCCAAATCTCTATTTTCCAGATGTGGAATCTTGTAGCAATTCACAAGCAAGGGACTGACTACAATATCACCAACATTTCCATAGAAATAGGGTAAAGTGCCATAACCTGTAATAAAAAAGGAAATCCCCAGAGTACATTAACATTAGAGAATTCATCTAGATTGCGCAGGTTCTGTCACTGCACTGTGAGACCCCAACAGGGAAAAAAGGACTCAAACCCCATCATCTCAGTCCCTCTCAGAAATAATGACACTAAGTTACAATCTGTTTTCACACTCTGCCTTTACAGATGCTAGGTTTAGGTGACTGCCTTACCCACATGGGAGATGAGTCTTAAATGAACCAGACGGCCAGCTGCCCTGGAATACATGCTAGACTGAGTGGCAAGAGAGGGTCTGAATCCGGTCTCTTAACAGTCCTGGTCAGAGTCACCTTGACCAAGTCACTTTCTGATCCTCAGTTCGTACATCTGTAACATGGGAATGATGACAAACTATCGATCGTAGTGCTATGGTAAGGAAAACCATGAAGTGCTATAGAAATGCAAATTTTTCATTTCAACCAAAGTTTCTGAATCTTTTTATAAAATTCTAATTGAAGATGCTGTCCATTGTGTTACTCCATAAATTTCATAAACACCTAAGGAATAAAAAATCCCTGCTTGAGTTCAGTTCCAGAGGGAATAAATGTCCCTGCAAAAGGATTTCTGTATTTCCTCTTGAAAGATGACAAAGCAAAATCCCATTTTCCTTTTTTTTTCTTTCTCCTTAGATGCCAGAAAGCCCAGAGCTAAATCCATTGCCCAATTCAAGTGATCTATTCATTAAGTACATGGCAGACCTCATTTTCTATTTTGTCTTACGTCTTAATTGTCTTATTTTACAGTGTTTTAAAATGTAAGCTACCTCAAGTCCTCTTGGAAGTAGGGAAGGTATAAATCTTCAAAATATCAAAATGAAGGAGTAGGATTAGTGAAGCTTTAACATCTCACTCTACCTAACATTCTGAGGTTCTACAATTCAGTACTAGAACTTCAGTATAAGTGAACTGCTTCTTCTTTCTTACCAACAAAAGAAACTACAGGGGCCAACAACAACAAAACCCCTGAGGCCTCAGTGACATTTCAGAGTGGAAGAGTTTCCTGCAGAAACTAAAGGCATTATTAGAAGCCCATGGGTCTGCTAAGTGGTGCAGCGGATGGAGTGCTGGGCCTGGAGTCAGGAAGACCCATCTTCCTGAATTCAAATCTGGCCTCACACACTTACTAGCTGTGTGACCCTGGGCAAGTCACTTAACCCTATTTGTCTCAGTTTTGTCATCTGTAAAATTAGCTGGAGAAGGAAATGCAAATCATTCCAGTATCTTTGCCAAGAATATCACAAGTGCGGTCACAAAAGTGGAATACAACTGGACAACAGAAGCCCTGTTTATCCCTTTAGATTCTAAACCTCTTCAAACGCAAAAACTATACTTTTCCAATAGTCCAGAAAACTCTATGGTGTTTTAGCAATACTTTAATTCTACAGTGTTAGGAGTCGGTTTTTTTTTTAAACATAACACCTTTCTTTAAAATTAAAAAAAATTTTTTTTTAACATAACACTTTTAACAGACCCACTGCACAGTAAGTATACACTAAACATGATGACACTGTAATGACTGGACAACCCCCTGCATACAATGTAACCTCTCTCTATATAAGAATAAGTTTGCAAAAGCATGGGGCCCAAGTTAAATCATTCATGTCAACTAGTAGAGATCAGATAAAGCTCCACCCAACATTTCTCTAGATATTTTCCAAATACTTAGAGATGCTCTAAGACTAGAGCAAGGCTAGAATTCTTGCTTTGGACAAAAGGTATGGTAGAGAGTTAATTTATGCTCTAGAGCAGCACCAGAGGTTGGGGTTAAATGTGATGGGAAAGGGAAGCAATATGTTTAGTTTTAGCAGGGTCCTTAGGGATCTAGATAAAATTAGGCTCCCCCAGAAGACACCAGAATTTCCTGGAAGACTCTTGAATGGAATATCTAGTCTGGTTATCTCCTCAGACCAAGAAGGAAAGAGACTCCTAATGCCTCCCTAGAATAGCTTCCTAAAAGGGTACACTAAATTCTCCAGAGATTCAGATCTTCAGCCTTGGGATACAGTCATGGAATTCTAAGCTGAAAGAGAACCCAGAGGTGACTTAGTCCAATATTCTTCAGTTAAGAGGATTTCTGTTACCTCATAGCACAACCAATTCTATTCTAGGATAGCTCTGATTCCTGGGAACGTCATCAATACTGAACTGCAATCAGCCTTTAACTCAGGTACCCTAGTCTGCCCTCTGGGACCACCTATTACAGATATAATCTTTCTTCCACATGATAGCCCTTTAAATATTTGAAGATAGCAATCACAATTTCTCTAAGGCTCTTCTTTTCCAGGGTAAACATCTCCAGGTCATTTAAATGACCCTCATAAAACATGGTTCTAAACTTCCTGACCAGGTTCCCTGTCCTCTTCTCAATGAATTTCAGTTTGTCAATTGTCTTTCTTAAAATGTGAAGTGCAAAACTGAATGGTACTTTAGATGTGTTCTGATAGGCAGAGAATACAAATGGAACTATTCCTCCCTTGTTCTAAATATTAAAGTTCTACTTAATTCAGTCTAAGATCTTCTTTATTAAGCTGTATGGCATGTGTGGAGATAAAATAATAAAATGTTGGCGCTAACATGATACTCTTAGGCTACCTGGCTAGCAATATTCTCTGCAATAATTAGATACTGCTGGTCTTCCCTCTCTACTCAAGAAGAACTTAGTCTAAAAAAAAAGCTATTTTCTGACTCTATAGATAGGGACTGGACCTCTAATTTCACTGATACAGGGAATTCCCTGATGAGGAAATTTCCTCCACCAATAAAACTGATGCCTTCTTTACAACTTATAGAGCTACCTGGAGAACCTAGATGTTACATGACTTGTCCCAAGTCACAAAGACAGTTAAGGGTCAGAGGTAGCACTTAAACCCAGGTTTTCGTGGCCTCAAAGCTGGCTCTCTCTCTCTTAATCAGAAGACTGATTAATTAAGCAGGCCTGAGTAGTCTAGAGTTCTTTGGTCTTACCTATCAGAATCACTGGTCTGACTCCTGAGTTACTCAGCAAGTTTTCAGGAACAATTACAGTTTCCCCTGCAGGAATGGGCCGAGGTTGTAAAATTCCAGTTAACATGGACTGAGGAACAGGAACAGACAAAAGGGGCTCTGCAAAAAAAAAAAAAAAGAAAGAAAGAAAAATTTGTTTGTTAGACTAAGAGAAGGGAAAAAATAAATCTATCTTTTCCAACAACCAAAAATATTAAATTGAAAGCATATTTTCTGTAGCATTTTAAAAAACTGTTAATGTTTTGCATGACTTCACATGTATGATCAACATCATACTGCTTGCCTTCTCAATGGCGAGGGGCAAGAGGGAAAGAATTTGGAACTCAAAATTTAAAAAATGAATGTTAAATTTTTTACATATAACTGAAATATATTTAAGAAAACAAAAATATATTTTTTAAAAAATCTTTTAAAAAACTGCTAAATTCAAAGTCAGTAACGTCTTCTATACTACCATGGAGAGAGAAACAGATGGAGACAGAGAGAGACACAGAGACAGAAACAGAGACACAGAGAGGCAGAGAGAAAGACAGGGACAGACAGAGAGAAAGGCAGTGAGAAACAGAGACAGAAACAGAGAGAGACATATACAGAAAGAGAGACAGAGAAAGAAAGACAGAGAGAACATGTGAAATTTACGTGTGTCTGTGTATGTCTGTGTGTGTATGTGAGAGACTTGCCCAGGCGATAGGGGGTGCTAAAGACATAACTGGGCATTATCTTAACCCAAACCCATTATTTTCAACAACCAAACATAACAAAATGAATAGCATCACATTTATATGGGTTCTGAATCTTATCAGAGAACAAACCCTGAATCTACTGATACAGAGAAGACAGAAGAAAAAGTTACATCACCTGGCAAGATCTTTAAAATCAGTTTCCTATTAAATCTGTCTTACCCTACAGGAAAATAGAGGGAGAAGGGGACAAGAGAGCAGGGGGATGACAGAGAGGAGGGCAGACTGGGAAAGAGGGTAATCAGAAGCAAATACTTCTGAGGAGGGACAGGGTCAAAAGAAAGAATAGAATAAATGGGAGGGCAGGATAGGATTAAGGGAAATAGAGTTGGTTTTTCACATGTCTACTTTGGAAGTGCTTTGCATAACTGCACATGTACAACCTATATTGAGTTGCTTGCCTTTTCAATGAGGATGGGTGGGGAGGGAGGAAGGAAGAAAATTTGGAACTCAAAGTTTTAAAAACACATGTTTTAAAAAAAATGTTTTCACATGCAACTGGGAAATAAGAAATACAGGAAATGGGGTACAGAAGTCTATCCTGCTCTACAGGAAAATAGAAGGGGAAGGGGAGAAGAGAAGGGAGGGGGGAGAGATAGAAGAGAAGGCAGACTAGGGGAAGGGGTATTCAGAATGCATGCCATCTTGGGGTGGGGGAAGGGGTGAGAAATTTGGAACTCAAAAACTTGTGGAAGTGAATGTTGAAAACTAAAAATAAATTAATTTGTATTTTAAAAAAAGGAAAAAAAGAAAAGAAAAAAAGAAAAAAAATCATTTTCCTATTAAAAAGTCTTACCAGTTCTTGCAAGAGGTCGGACTGTAGGAACGGGAACAACTAAAGCAGGTGGAGGGATGGGTGATCCGGGATACCATCCCCGATGTCGTTTCTTTGGTGGCCCTGAACTGGACATGGATGCTGTGGGTTTAAGAAAAGAAAGTCAATATTCTACAACAGAAATCTCAATGGTTTTAGAAATCAACATTGGTCACCCATCATTCAAAAAATGTACAAAGTGCCAAAAGATGAGTGAACTAAGCCGTGGATTAACTTGCAACTTGGAATGTGGCTTTGATTTAAATGTTATAATAGGTAAGAAGTGCTATATAGATGTGATGTATTGTTATTACTGGCATCCTAGGATGGCCAGAAAACTCTACCAGAACTAAGACCATCATCTCCAGCCTCCAGTTTGGGTTTCACGTACCTTGGTCTCCTGCAGCATAGACAGGTCTGGGTGACACAGAATGAGGCACCGGACGAGCAGGGGTGGAACTGGACGTATTTGTTCTCCCTCCATTACTACTGTTCCCATTAGCAGCATCTACAGCACACCAGGAAGGAGGAGAGAAGCCGGTCAGCACAGCAATTAATGATCCAGAGAGACTAGAATCACATGGCAAACATCAAGGCTGACATGACATGAGCCTAGATAATTTAAATCAACTGCCAGTGTATCAATTTAAGTTAAAAACTGTACCATTAGTTGTCTACTTCTATTCTACAGACTTAGACAAGTCATATAGCAAGAGCTCTGAGAGTGATTAGGATGGGTTGGAGGGCCCTTGGGGGATGCTATAAAATAAAATCTTTCTGGCAAAAAAAAAAAAGCTGTTCTGGACAGGTAACTGGGGCAATGGATAAAATGTTGGACTTGGAGTCAGGAAGACTTGAGCTTAAATCCTGATTCACATACTTGCTAGTTTTGTGACCCTGGGCAAATCACCTGACTTCTGTTTGTCTCAGTCTCCTCATCTGTAAAAATGGGCATAATAATAGCACCTTCTTCTCAAGGTTTGTTGTGAGGATCAAATGAGATAACACTTTGCAAACCTTAAAGTGCTATATACATTTTCACTGTTACTAATATTACTGCTACCACCACCACCACCAATATTATCACCACCACCACCACTACTATTGTTATTATTTAAAATTTCAGTGCCTTATTGCTTATAATCTAACCATGAGGTATCCTCCAGAAGGTGCTAAACCAGGATATAAAAGTACAAACAGGCTTGCATCAATTACCACAAAGTTCCACCCATACGCTGGCCGGAACTGATAGCGCTGATGGGCCACTGCTGCTCTTCACCTCCCACCCCTTGAATTTCTCCAGGAAAAGTGCTAAATTTCAGATAACAAGTGTCCAATTGCCTTAAGGCATGGTCCAACCTGGGCATTAGGTGACCCCTTACAGTAGAAGAGGGTGTCTAATGATAGAATTTGACTCCACATATAGGAATGATGGGCTCTTAACAAAAGACAGAATATACCCAAAAGGTCTGGCAAGAATATATTTCCCTCGAGTTTTGAACCTCTAATTTTTTTTAAAGTCTTAAGATCGAAAGGAAAAAAGAAGAAAAAAATTGCCTAGGTATATCCACGGAGAACCTTTTCTTCTCTCCTCAAGCCTGCCATGACACTCCTTCCTCGCACAGTCTCAAATGAGGATCTTGCTCTGTGAGGAGCTCCTTTGACTTTTTACATCACCTCCTATTTTCTCCTCCTTTGCTCCCATCTCTGATGAAGAGGTATGGACTTTTGTCTTGTCAGGACTAACCCTTCTATGTGTGCCTGTGATGCCATCCCCTTCCCATCTTATCCAGCAAATTCCTCTCACAAGCATTCCCTCCCCACCCTTATCTCTTCTTATCTACTGGTTCATTCCCTGCTGCCTACAAACATGCCCTATCCATGAAAAAAGCAAAAAAACAAAAAACAAAAACAAAAAAACCCTCTCTAGATATTACCAAACTTTAAAAGGTATCATCATATATCTCTCCTCTCTTCTAATTCAAAAATTTTTTAAAAAACTGTCCACATTCATTCCTCCACTACTTTTGCAATCACTCCCTTCTCAACTCTTTACCAATCTAGCTTCTGACTTATTCAATTTCAAGTTCTCTTTTTAAAGTTACTAGCCATCTTTTCATTGCCACATCCAATGGCCTTTTCTTACTCCTCATCCTCTTGAGTCTTCTGTAGCATCTGACACTGTTCACCACACTTTCTTATTGTATGTTTTTTTCCCTCTAGGTTTTTCTAATACTGTTCTCCTTAAATCTTCATATCCACATCCTACCCCTTAACTGTGGGTGGAACCTCCCCCCTTCCAGGGGCTCTTTTTGGTGTCTTGTTTCTTTCTCTCTCTCTCTCTCTCTCTCTCTCTCTCTCTCTCTCTCTCTCTCTCTCTCTCTCTCTCTCTCTCTCTTTCTCTCTATCATTCTTTCTCCGTTTCTCTCTCTGCATATATGTGTGCGTGTATGTATGTACATATATGTATGTACATATATATGTATATGTATATCTGCTGATGACTGTTAGATATATGTATATAGCCCCAGTCTCTCTTCAATGCTCCAGGTCTCAACAATTTCCTATTATACATTTCAAACTCTCTATTTTCTAGGCATCTCAAAATCAAGGTGTCCAAAACAGGACTCATTATCTTTTCCCCAAACCAACCCCTCTTCCAAACCTTCCTAATCCTGTCAAAGGTACTACCATTCTTCTACCCATCCAGGTTAGCAACCTTAGTATCATCCCTGACTTCTCACTCTCCCTCACCCCAGATAACCATAAATCCAAGCAGGGACCAGATCTTATCATACCTCCACAACATGTCCCTCCATCCATCCCCTTCTCTTCAGGGACATAGCAACATCCCTAGTTTATGCCTTCATTACCTCTTGGATTACTGTAATAGCCACTCAATTGTTCTCTCTGCCTCAGGTATCTTACTACTCCAATCCTTCTTCCATACAACTGACAAAACAGGTTTCTGAAAGCACCAGTCTGACTATAGGAAGGAAGTGTGGAGCAGCAGAAAGGGCACTGGCTGCAGAGTCAATTGACCTAGGATCCTCTCTCTAACATTGCACTGCCTTGGACGAATCATTTAAACTCACTAGGCCTCAATTTCTTCAACTGTAAAATGGGAAGAGTAGAACAGATGGCTTCTACTCTCCCTTCCAGCAATGAATCCATGAGTCTATGAATGATGTCAATCCCCTAGTCAATAAGCTCCAGTGTCTTCCTACTACTTCTAGGATCAAATATAAATTCCTCTGTTATATTTAGAGCACTTCACAAACTGACTCTCCCTATCTGACCTTTCTGGCCTTATTACACATTACTTACCTTAGCATATACTATAGTCCAGCCAAACTGGCATTCTCACTATGCCATATCTCTGGTACCCACAGGGCAGCTAAGTGGAGCATCAGATAGAGCACCAAGCCTGTAGTCAGGAAGACCTGAGTTCAAATCCAGCCTCAGACATTTACTTAGCTGTGTGACCCTAGGCAAGTCACTTAACCCTGTTTATCTCAATTTCCTCATCTGTTTAGTGAGCTGGAGAAGGAAATGGCAAATCACTCCATTATCTTTGCCAAGAAAACCCCAAGTGGGTACACAAAGAGTTGGACACAATTGCAAAATGACTGAACAAATGGCACTCCATCTCCCATCTCCATCTTCATGTCTAAAATAAACTTCTGCGTCAGTTGTGCCTCTTATAATTCCTAGTTTCTTTCAAGGTTCAGCTGAGATACCACCTTCTACATGAAACTTTTCCTGAGCCCTTCAGGAGTTATTGCTGTTTCCTCCCCCACCAATTTTCCTTTACAAATTTAGCATATAAAGGTGGCCTAGCAATTCCAGATCTTACATTGTATTATAAAGCAGCAATCATCAAAACTGCTTGGTACTGGCTAAGAAATAGGGAGGTGGATCAGTGGAATAGGTTAAATATGCAAGACACAGTAGTCAATGACTATAGTAATTTATTATTTGATAAACCCAAAGACCCCAGCTTCTGGGATAAGAACCCACTCTTTGAGAAAAACTGCTGGGAAAACTGGAAAAGAGTATGGCAGAAGCTAGGCATAGACCCAAATCTCACACCATATACCAAAACAAAGTCAAAATGGGTTCAGGACTTAGATATAAAGGCTGATACCATAAGTAAACTGGGAGAACAAGGAATAGTTTACCTATCAGATCTATGGAGAACAGGAGAATTCATGACCAAACAGGAGACAGAGAACATTATGAAAAGCAAAATGGATCATTTTGATTACATTAAATTGAAAAGTTTTTGCACAAACAAAGCCAATGCAACTAAGATTAGAAGGAAGGTAGAAAATTGGGAAAGAATTTTTACAACCAGTCTCTCTGATAAAGGCCTCATTTCTAAAATATATAGAGAATTAAGACAAATTTATGTGAACACAAGCCATTCCCCAACTGATAAATGGTCAAAGGATATGAACAGACAGTTTTCAGATGAAGAAATTAAAGCCATCTATAGTCATATGAAAAAATGCTCTAAATCGTTATTGATTAGAGAAATGCAAATCAAAACAACTCTGAGGTACCACATCACACCTATCAGATTGGCCAACATGACAAAACAGGAAAATGATAAATGTTGGAGAAGATGTGGGAAAATTGGAACACTAATACATTGTTGGTGGAGTTGTGAAATGATCCAACCATTTTGGAGAACAATTTGGAACTATGCCCAAAGGGCTACAAAAATGTGCATACCCTTTGATCCAGCAATAGCACTTCTAGGGCTATATCCCAAAGAGATCAAACAAATGGGAAAAGGACCCACATGTACAAAAATATTCATAGCAGCTCTTTTTGTGGTGGCAAAGAATTGGAAATTGAGAGGATGCCCATCAATTGGGGAATGGCTGAGCAAGTTGTGGTATATGAATGTAATGGAATACTATTGTGCTATAAGAAATGATGAACAGGCTGACTTCAGAAAAACCTGGAAAGACTTATATGGTCTGATGCTGAGTGAAGTGAGCAGAACCAACGAGACTTTGTACACAATAACAGCCACGTTATGCAATGACTAAGATTGTTAAACTGAACCCTTCTCTCAGCATTACGAGGATCTAAGACATCTCCAGAGGCCTCGGGATGGAAAATGCTGTCCACATCCAAAGAAAGAACTATGGAAGTCGAATCGCTATCACTTATTTTTACCTTCTGCTGAGTTTTGTTTCATCTTTCTGATAGTTCCTCCTATTGGTTTTAATTTTTACTTACAACTTCACTAATGTGAAAATATGTTTAATGGGTATGTAAATGTAAAGCCTATATCAGGATTGTGCGCTGTCTTGGGGGGGAGGAAGGGGGAGAAAAATTTTCAACTCAAAAGCATATGGAAGTGATTGTTGATAAATCAAAATAAATTAATAAAATTTTAAAAAATTTAGCATACACCTGTATATGCACCTATCGTCCTCCTTTAAATTATAAGCTCCTCAAGGACAGAGGATGTCTCATTTTTGTCTTTCAATCCCAGCACTTAGCACAGTGTCTGGTGCATAGTATGGGCCTAATATAAATGCTTGTTGATTGAATGAAGTTCAGTGTCATGGAAATAAGAATTGGAAGAATAACAGTAGAGATAACCTGGAAGTCTACAGGACCCCAAAGCAAAAATGAAAACTGCAGTAAAATCTATGTCTTAAAATGTTTACAGAAAAATGCACAAAGTATGAGTTTTTTAAAATGGTGAACTAGAAAATCTTAACACAAGAAGGCAAAATTGACTATCATCTAGATTTGTTAAAATGGAACTCATGACTTTAGAATATGGATCTGAAAGGATATACTTTATTCAAAAAGAAGATGACAGGTAAAAGGTGAAGGGAAGTGGAAAATAGCTACATTTTTTTGTTGCCCAGTCATTTCAGCCATGTCCACGTCTTCAAAAGCATGGCACAATTTTCTAAGAATCTGGTCAGGAGCATTAAACCTCAAAAGGAACTAAACCTGGCATGGAAAGCTAAGGGCCACAAAAGGATAAGTTTCTGTTTTTCCAACAAAGGAAAAAGGGCCATTATGTATGTGGGGATGCGATGATGAAAAGGCAGTGATGCTCAATGATTACTGATACCTAAGATAACTAAGAGTATAGCAAGAGAACATGTATCTGTTTTTGATGAGCAAGTGCCATTAAACTCAGATGAGCTGAATCTCAGAGTAATGACAAAAAATACGGACATGACTGTTCAACCACTATTTTTAAAGATAAACAGGAGATGAAGATGAAAAGAATATGTGCTGCAGAGCTGGGGAAGAACAAACTTTGTCCTTGTTTTTAAAAATGGAGGTGGCAAAATATAGGTCAGTGAGTTTGCATTTGGTACCTGTCCAAATTCTAGATTTATGGTTATTACAAAGATGGTTAACAAACATTAGACAGGGAATTAGTGGTGACAATGAGCCATTATGGTTTTATCAAGAATAGCTTATGCCAAACTAACCTCATTTCCTTTTTTGACAGAATTACCAAACTGGTGAATCAAGGGAATATTGTGGATATGGCTCATCAGGATTTTAAAAAAGCATCTGGCAAAGTCATTCATATTGTTAGTCAGGAAAATAAAGATGTGGACTACACAAGCATATAATTATCTGAATTAGAGATTATCTGAAAGGCCTGTTGCAAAGAGTAGTCACTAATGATTCAATGTCAACTTGGAATTAGATTTCTAGTGGAGATCACCAGGCATCTCTACTTGGTTTTTACAACATTTAACATTTTTAACCATAATTTGATAAAGGTATAGATGGGATGCTTACCAAATATGCAAATGACACAAAGCCTGGAGCAATAGCCAACAATCTGAATGGAAAAGTCAGGATCCAAAAAGATCTTGGCAGATTAGAACACTGAGCTACCTTATAAGATAAAATCTGCCAATGATAAATACAGAGTCTTACAAGGCTTCAAAGCACAAACTTGGGGAGGTGTTTCTAGATGACAATTCTTGTAAAAAAAAAGATCTGGGGGTTTTATTGGACTCCAAACTCAATAAGAACCAAGAGTATAATATGATAGCCAAGAAAGTTAACATTACATGAAGACAAGCATAGTGTCCAAGACAAGGAGATGACCATCTCTGTATTCTGCCATGATCAGACCATATCTGGAATACCCTGTTGAATTCTCGATGCCACTTTTTAGGAAGGACATTGATTAGTTGAGTAGAATCCAGAGTAAGGCAAACAGGATGGTGAAGGGCCTTGAGATCATGCCTCATGAAAATGGCTGAAAGAGCTGGTGATGTTTAGCCTGAAGAGATTACTTTGGAAAGTCATGATAATTATCTTCAAGTGTTTGAAATGTGGTCATGAGGAAGAGGGATCAGACTTATTTTGGTTGGGCCCAGAGGGCAGAAGTAGGAGCAATGGGTAGACCTAGCAAAGATGAAGATTTGGGCTTGATGTAAGACAAAAAATTCCTAACAATTTAAGCTGTGCTAAACTGGATTAGGTTGTCTTGGGAGGCACTGGTTTCTCTGGCACTCTAGCTCTTGGAGTTAAAGAGGAATATCCATCATTTCGTGTGCTGCATATGGTATTCTTTTTTTCAGAGATAAATTGATCCTGATGGATTCTGAGATCCCTTTCACATCCAAGATTTTGCATGATTAAGTCCTGATACTTGTCTCCTCTTTAGTCCTAAAGATAAACATTGTTCTAGATCATAAGAAGGTAGCTTCCCTAATACAGGCATATTCTTTTTTATATCCAGTCAAGGAAACAGAATACATGGGAGAGTCAAAGGAAATCTTTCCTTTCATAGAAATTAGAAATGGAAGAAACATAATTTCAACATAAGAATAACGGCTAGCATTTATCTATAGTGCTTTTTAAGGTTTGCAAAGAGCTTAACATACATTATCCCATTTAATCCTCACAGCAACCCTGGGGACACAGATCTATTATTGTTTCCATTTTACAGAGGAGGAAACTGAGGCTGAGAGAGGGTAAATGACTTCCCTAGAGTTATATAGATACTAAGTATCTAAGTCAAACAGTGTGTTCACTGTACCACCTAGCTGCAAAACTGTAACCCAAGTTCCTTCATTTTACAAAGAAACTTTGAATGAAACTTTGTAAAAACAGGTTAAGTGATTTGCCCCCAAATTGCCCCCAAATTAATATAAATTAAAACTTGTCAGTCTGATTATACATTCTTCAGAACAAAGATACAAAGGACTACATAATATGACTTAAGGGACTGTTAAGTAGTCCTGCTGAATGCTGGGAATTTGAGAGCTTTCTGTTCCCAAATTTCATCCAGATGGCGTTCTTATCCTAGCTGACCAGTCTTTTCTAAAGCCTTGTGGGGCCTTAGGCCTGGAATCACAAAGCTAAGAGGCTCACAGAGAGGATCCTAGCTTTACACCCATCCTTTAGCAAGCTCTAAAAATCACTGAGAGCAGCGGAAAAGGTGGAGGGTCTTTGAGGTTCTTCTCATGGACTACCAGAAGGCTCCCTGAGAACCCACTGACAAGTGAAAAAATATCTCTTTGGCTGGTTAGAAGCTACAGGGGACAATTCTCTGGGCATGATGGAGAGAACACAAGGCTTCAGGCCACTAAGCCTCACTTTTTCTCTTTTTCATTTGGCAAACAGGCATATAGCTTTTTACTCTTTTCAATTAATCACAAAAAGTTTCACAACAAGTTCTTTCTGGACTATGGTTTTACAGGAGACTTGAAATAGCAAGGGAAACATTACCTGAAGTGAACGTCTTCCCTACAATCTGCAAAGATAAAGCCAGTGGTTTCACAAGGTTCTTGTTCCTGGGCAGGTCCTGAGTTCCACTTAAATTAACAGCCAAATTAGCTGGACTGAGGACTGGTGAGTCTTTAAAAAGAAAGAAGTTTTTTCATTAATAATATTCCAAATATAATTTAAAACAATAGTTGCCTAGCCAAAATAAATCAAACTAATAAAGCCTAATGATGGGTAGCCTGGGGGAAGGGAGAGAAATACATGCATGCATTTGCTGGTGGCAATGATAATAAGCATAGTCTTTTTGGAAAGTAACCTGGCATGTACAAAATGAGTAGCAAAACTAGTCCTAACTTTTGAGCCCACTATTGGGAGCACAGACTAAGGAAATAACTTAAAAGAAAAAAAAGACCTGCAGATTGCTTAAAGTTTTGTATTACACACACACACACACACACACACACACAAACTTATATATACACACACACATATATGTAAGTATCTTAATATAAATTTATATATAGCAAAGCAATTGGAAACAATCTAAAGTTCCAAGGGTTGAGGAACAGAAAATACATCAACATAGTTATTGCCATAAAAATAATAACTATGAAAAATCTTATACAATAGATGGGAAAGGAAGGAGAAGGGAATCAATATTTGCATAGCACCTACTATATGTCAGGCACTGTTCTAAGTGGTTTTACAAATAATATCTCAACTGATCCTCAAAACAATCCTGTAAGATAGGTGCTAATTTTTTTTTACAATTGAGGAAACTGAGGCAAACAAAGCTTAAGTGAACTGCCCAGGGTCACACAGCTAATAAGTGTTTGAGGCCAAATTTGAACTCAGGTCTTCCTGACTGCTGGCCCAGTGCTCTATCCACTGGGCTACCAGCTGCACTAGCAAAATACCCACATGAAATAATGCAAAGTGAACAAAAGAATTAGGGATACAGTATACATACTAAAGGTAGTTATGTAAAAATACGTGTATCATGGAAGTAAACAGATACAGTTTTAGATAATATATGTAACATCCCTTTCAGAGCTACTCCTACGATTAGCATACTCATAGATTGAGTCTTCAGAGACAACTACTACTCCCAGGTTCCTGGGTCAGTCCGTGGGCCAAGGCTCCTAGTCCTACAGTTCACAAGCCTCCGTTAGTTGGTTACATTTCTCATTAACAGTCAGTCAGCAGACACAATCAGAACAAAGGTATCTGCTAAACTGACAAAGCATTGAACAACAACTACAAAACTCCCTGCCATTAAACTGAGGTGCACTCTCCCATAAATATACACAGCATATATGGAATAGAGATTTTGTTTATCTATGTTATTAAAAAAGTTTCTAGTTTAATTTCATTTTCAATCATATTTTTGCTTTCTATTTTATTAATCTCTTCCTTGACTGTCAGGATTTTTATTCTGGTGCTTAATTGAGGCTTTTTAATTTGTTGGGTTTCTAAGTTTTTTTAGTTGCCTGCCCAATTCAAGACAGTTCACTTTTGAGATAGCACTAACCTCTTGCCTCAGATAAGCCAAGAGGTGATAAAGACTGTTGTGCCAGATGGAGTTTTCAAGGCTAAGCACAGACCCAGTCTCTGACTTTGATGCAGATGGACAACTTCTTCAGCTAGCACAGGAAACAAGCCAAAGGGGGTTGAAGGTCAGACTCCTAAGAGAACTACTAATCCATAGTTAAATATATTAAAGTTCTTTGAGGTTTACTGAGAAAAGCTCACTAAAGAGCAGTTTTATTGTTGGTACTATATTAGAAATATTTTTTAAAATTATTTTATGCCTAAACTAGTTGGCTACTTCTTCCCAGGACAGAGATGGTCATATTTTTCCCAGAAAATCTGAGGGACTTTTGCATTGCCATACTTGTTGCACTGTGGACAGTAAGGCATTAAATGATCCTCTGATGGCTTGTGTAACACTCTTCACTCTACAGTTGCTTCCCTTCCACTCCATCCTTAACCGTAGGAACTTTGGATGGCAAAACAAATGAGGAGGTGGTCACAGGAAGTGACAAGATGCTGTTGTGGCAGAGGGTTGCTAGGATCAAGCTCAAGCTCAGAGGAGAGGAATGATATTGATGCCAACGTGACTCCTTCCTGGGACTGACTGCTAAGCCCACTCATTCTGTACCATACTGGGCAGGGTGAGGCTGAAATTAAAGAGCTGAGACTGGAGAGAGCACCAATCCTCATGAGATCCAGTTCTCATAGATCCTAAAATTCCACACTATAGGCTGAACTGAGATAATTAGTCTGGAGTTTCTGTTTCTTCATCCAATGACTGGCCCTGCTGGATGAATGAACAGAATTTCCTGAAGCCTGTGCTGTTGACTCCCCTTTGCTCACTCAAAGAAAGTATATTCATGGAGAATGAAACACTCACACTGTATTTCCTAGAACTCCTGGGTTGCATTAATCCTCTGGGAAGTAACTTTCAGAGTATAGGTGAATGGCAGGCTTACAGCTGCTTGGTAGATGTTTATCATTTTCATCATTGTTATTATTATCATTATGCAATGTGTTCTAATTATTATGTACTCTTTGTTTATCAATTCGATGCTAAGAGTAAAAACAACTCTAAGTAGTAGTTAAGTATGCTTGTCTGTTTTTATGGTGGACAGTTACATTATGCCAAGGTCACATGACCAGAACTCATTTTAATATACTTTGTTTAGAAAGAAGGTGAGGTTTTATAGGTAAGTGGGGCCGATAGTGAACACAGCACTAACTCTCATCACTTCTGCACAGTGAGACATGGGCAAACGACTAAGATGAGGGTGGGGACTCCCTAGGAACCAGGTCTTCAGAGTTAAACCAGAATCAGGTGACTGGCTGTCAATGGCACCTGGTGGTTACATTTGAGAGAGTTCATGTATCTACCTACACAAGCATTTAATACCACCAGGGACTAATTTTAAGTTCTTCAGAATTTAATAATTATAAATACAAAGAGATTTTCAAAACTTCAAAACAGCAGGATAGTCTCTTTTTTTTTCTAGAACTTACATCGAATACATGAAGGATTTGTGACTTTACTGATGGAACACCAACATGAAGACGACAACCCTTCTATACCTTTTAGTCATAGAGATTTGCCAGAAATTCAGGCAAAACTTAAGTCACTTGCCTTTAGTCACTAGTAAAGAAGAGAGGGTTTGAACCTAGGTTTTCCTTTCTACAAATCTAGCAGCCCCTATATAACATTCCTGAGTATAGCCAGAACTAGACTAAAATGTAACTGGGAAATATTTAACAAAAATATTTTTTAAATAATAGAACATAGATAATGTTAAAATGTTGTTCACTAAGTCAGTGTGACCCACAGGGATCATTATGTATGGTTTAGTGGCCCCTTTTCTATTTGAGTTTGATGCCACTGTACTACATCATTCTCTCTTTCCAAAGCTTGCCAATGAGTTTGGTACAATAGTTTATCAGAGAAAGTTGGTTCTGGGAAGTCAGTTGGTTTTTTCAGGCTAAAAAAAAGAAGAAATAAAAAACTATATTAACTCTTTTTTTTTTTGTGAGGCAATTGTGACTTGCCCAGGGTCGCACAGCTAGTAAGTGTCAAAGGTCTAGTCTGAGACCAGATTTGAACTCAGGTCTTCCTGACTCCAGGGCCAGTGCTCTATCCACTGTGCCACCTAGCTGCCCTAACCTTTTTTATTTCTAATTAAAAACTGGTAAAAATCCAAATTGTAGGAGTCATGGAATGGGCTCATATTTAATGTAAAACTCATCAATTTAAACAAACACAGCATTTCCCAATTAATAAATGGTCAAAGGATATGAACAGGTAGTTCTCAGATGAAGAAATTAAAACCATATACAGTCATATGAAAAAATGCTCTAAATCACTACTGATTACAGAAATGCAAATCAAAACAACTCTGAGGTACCACATCACACCTATCAGATTGGCCCACATGACAAAACAGGACAATGATAAATGTTGGAAAAGATGTGGGAAAATTGGAACACTAATGCATTGTTGGTGGAGTTGTGAACTGATCCAACCATTTTGGAGAGCAATTTGGAACTGTGCTATAAAAATGTGCATGCCCTTTAACCCACAATAGCACTTCTAGGGCTATATCCCAAAGAGATCATAAAAATAGGAAAAGGACCCACATGTACAAAAATATTTATAGCAGCTCTTTTTGCGGTGGCAAAGAATTGGAAATTGAAGGGATGCCCATCAATTGGGGAATGGCTGAACATGTTGTGGCATATGAATGTAATGGAAAATCACTGTGCTATAAGAAATGATAAGCAAGCAGACTTCAGAAAAACATGTATGGTCTGGTGCTAAGTGAAGTGAACAGAACCCGAAGAACGTTGTACACAGTAACAGCCACGCTGTGTGATGACTAATGTTGATAGACCTAGTCTCATGATGGAAAATGCTATCCACATTCAAAGAAAGAATTATGGAGTTTGAATGCAGATCAAAGCATACTATTTGCTATTTTTTTTCTTCTGTTGAGTTTTGTTTCCTCTTTTCTGGTGGTTCCTCCTATTGGTTCTAATTCTTCGTTACAACATCAATAATGTGAAAATATGTTTAACAGAAATGTATATTTATAGCCTATATCAGACTGTGTGCTATCTTGGGGAGGGAGGGAGGAAGGGAGGAGGAGAAAAATGTGAAACTCAAAAGTTTATGGAAGTGATTGTTGATTAAATCAAAATAAATTCATACATTATAAAAACAAAATTTCTTATCCTTTCAGCCCTACTTTCTGCATCACTCAGATACTGTTAGTCATATGGTCAATCGTCCTGGCCCCCAAGCAAAAAACACTGAAGTCTTTTTCAGTTTCTCTGAACATACCTTTTTCCCTTCTGTTCTCAATTCTGAATCTACTGTCAAACTTACTTTTATCTCTCATTTGAACATTACAGCATATCTCACTCTTTTCTAGATTCTCTTTCCTGCAATTATATATAAATGAAACAGTCAAAATAATGCTCTATGATCAGAGAATTTTGAGATCTCAGAGTTGAAAGGGATCTCAAAGGTCATCCAAAATTAAATAATGCTTAAATTAGAATTTTTTTTGTCTAGAATTTGATTTAATTGTTGTAGAGTGAACACCTGTAGAGGAAACCCTCTAACAATGAAAACTGGAAACTACTCTGCAATTTATAGTCTTAGAAAGTTTCCTGGGGCATTGAGAATTTAAATAACTTGCCCAGGTAAGGTTACAAAGTCAGCTTGTAGAAGATGTGGGACTTGAACCCAGTTCTTTCTTATTGTCAGCTCTCCATTCATTATGCAACAGTGCTTCAAAAATAGGAATACTCTCAACAATATTCTCATCAAATGGTCATACGGCCCACAGCAGAAGATTTATTTTGCATCATGTCATACTACAGTAAAGTCTCTGCTAGCCAGGATCATCACGGAATGAGTCATTCTGCATAGATTTTTTCAGGTAACTAAGGACCTAACCCTGTATGCCAATTACTATATGTATGTATGTATGTATGTGTGTGTGTGTGTGTGTGTGTGTGTGTATATGTATATATATATATATATATATATATATATATATACATATATACACACACACACACGTGTATATATATGCCTATATACACATATATACATATATCTACACATTCAGGCCACTTATGCCTCTCACTAGGTAAGTGCTTGTGTACATGGGCATGAATGTATACACACACACACACACACACTCCTAAGGTTCCCTCTGTCTGGGATGATAATAAATCACATTTCTCCAGCACTTTAAGCATTACAAAACACTGTAATTTAGGAATTATTATCCCCATTTTACACATGAAGAAACTAGTTAAGAGACTTGTCTATCCTAAAGTCAGGAAGCAGTGGAAATTCCTACTCCATCCCCACTGGCACATACTGAATGCTAATCTTTTGGTTAGCTAAAACTCCTATGCCCTTTCCCAAGTTGTCGGGTCATAGAACACTCTGGGGTTTGAAATACATTGTAGGATCTTATATAGGTCGTCTCAGAGTGTAGAATACCCATGAGACAAATGGAGTCAGGGTATTCTGGAGCAAAATTGAACAAATTAAATTTTTTTTTGCACTAAATTTTTTTTTTCATTGAGTATTTTGATGCATAATTTCTTGCTGAATATTTTGGAAGAGATTATATTACTAACATGGAAAATTTCTCATAGAATATGGCATACAGTGGGTACATAGAACACAGTATGGGAAACATTTCCCTGTGAGTTTTTTTTTTTAAACACAAACTACTTTAAAATCATCTTCCCAAATTGTACTTGTACAGCTGATTTTTTTTTAAATATTGGTATAGATTTAACCTCCTCATTGTCTTGCAACTGTGGTCCTGGGGTCTCTGCCAGCAGAGAACAAGCCCGAGCATAACTAAGAGTACAGGAAGGTTTCAAGGATAGTCTCAGCAACGCAACTGATGTTTGCCACTGAAGGACAAATTTAAATTCAGAATATCACTAGGTTGTCTACATAGTGATTAAAAATTTTTGCCTACAGCATCTCCTAAACAAATAAGGAATAGAGGGTTTACAATCTGTATCAGCGGAGGGAGTATCCCCAGCAAGAAAAGAATAGATTCTTGAAGTATCATAAAATATTAAAGAAAAGGGGCTTAATATTTATTCCTGCTACCTTGATTTTTCAAAGAATGCTAACAGCAGTTGTACAATACCATCTGTATGTTCCTTCAGTAATTAGTCTGGGCTTCGAGGCACCAGTATACTTGAAGTAGCACAATCCTCTCTTACTAGCTTCTGATGTATCTCAGCCTCCAAGTCTTCCTTCACTATGTTTACAGTATACTTGCAGTTTGAAGACTATTCCTCTTCAAAATGGAAGGGGCATAAAAAAAGACTTAAAAGATAGCTGTTAGATTGTTATCTTTACCTCCCATCTGGATAACGGCTATAATATGGCACATATTTGACTGGTTGGTCTTCCTGCCTCATGTCTTTCCCCACTTTGGTTCGCCCTTCACACAGCTGTCAAATTAATCTGTCTAAAGTACAAATCTGACCACGTCATCCATGTCACTGATCAAATGACCATGTCATTGCATAAACTCCAGTGGCTCTCTGTCACTTCTAAGATCAAATATAAAATCCTCTGACTGGCATTCACAGACTTTCACAGCCTGGTCCCTTCCTACCTTTTTAGGCTTCTTGTACTTTATACACTTTATGATATCGTGACAACTGGTCTCCTTGCTGTTTCTAATACAAAACACTTCATCTCCCAACTCCCATTAGACTGTGAGCTCCTCAACAGCAAGGGCTGTCTTTTGCCTTTCTTTGTACCCCTAACACTTGGCAGGCACTTATTAAATGCCTGCTGACTGATTTACTGACTTATATGAGTAAAGGTACCTTCATTTTACATGTTATAACCAATCTGAAACTAAAAACTACATTCTTGTCTGGTTCCTTATCTCCTTATAGAAGCAATTCCAAATCTTTTCTTCCCTCCTCAAGCTCCCTAACCCCCATTTTCTCTGCCTTTACTCTGTATCAACTAATGACCTTGTCTCTTTACTGAAAAAAAAAATAAGGCCATCTGATGTGTCCTCTCCCATTATCTTCTCCTCAAAACCCACTGATACCATCATCCAATTTCTCTTCCTCTCCCCTAGTCTCTCACAACAAGGTAGCCTTTTTCCTTGCCAAGGTCAAACCATCTGACCATGATCTTATCACCTCTTGTATTCTCTGGCAGACTGCACCCTCAATTATCCCTCCTCTCTCTTGAACCTTCGACCTCTTCCTATCAACTGGCTCCTTTCCTACTGCTTTCAAACATTCCCAACTTCCCTCCATCCTTAAAAAAAATTAACTATCCTATCACCCCCTCAAGCTATCATGTTGTATCTCTCCTTCCTCTCTAAGCAATGTCCTTGAAAAGGTTGTTTACACTCAGATGCTTCCACTTCATTTTTTTTCCACTCACTCCTCAACCCTTTCTAATCTGACTTTCAATTTCATTACTCAGTTTTACTCTCTAAAGTAATCAATGATCTTTTAATTGCCAAATATGATAATCTTTTCTTAACCTAGTCCTTCAAGATTTATCTGTTTTTTCTTTTATTTTTAATTTATACAATAAAACAAGCATTTTCATAACACAGAATTTAAAAAAGATGATTGCACGTGAAACTACAAATCTATTACTCACAACTTGCTATTCCTTTTAAATATATAATAAAGTTATCCTATAACTTTTTTTCTTCCCCCCCACCCTAAAGATGGCTACCATTAGACACAACTATGTACAGGTGTATATCTATATGTATATCTATATATTCTATACATATTTCTATCTACCAGTTCTTTCTCTGGATGCAAATAGTTGTCTTCCTTCATAGGTCCTTTGTAGTTAATCTGGGCATATATAATAGTCAAAATGGCAGTCACTCAAAGTTGTTTTTAAAACAGTATTGCTGGTACTGTATACAATATTCTCTTGGTTCTGCTCGTTTTGCTCTTCATTATTTGTGCAAGTCTATCCATGTTTTTCTAAGATCACTGAGCTCATCATTTTTTATAGCATGGTAGTATTCCATCACAATTCCCCAACGAAAGACATCTCCACAATTTCTAGTTCTTTGCCACCACAAAGAAAGCTATTATAAATATTTTAGAACATATAGGCTCTTTTCCTTTTTCCCTAATCATCTTGGGAAACAGACCTAGTAGTGGTATTGCTGGGTCAAAGGGTATAGGGCATAGGCAGTTTAATAACTCTTTGGGAATAATTCCAGATTAAGACTTATCTGTTGTATTTGATGCTGCTGACCACCCTCACTGCCAGGACACTCTCTCCTCTCTGCGTTTTCATGACACTACTCTCTCTTGGTTTATTGCCTACCTGTATGACCATTCCTCAGTCTCCCTTACTGGTTCATCATCCCATGTCTCATCCCTGTCAGTGTTCTACAAGGTTCTCTACTAATACATCTTTTATCCTTCAATACTCTTTCTTAGTAACCTTATGAGTTCCCAAGGGCTTAACTATCCTTTCTATGTAGATGACTCTTCAATCTATATATCAAGCTTCAGTCTCTTCCCTGAGCTTCAGTTCCATATCACCAATGTCCTACTGGACATTTCAAACTGAATGTTTCAGAGAAATCTTAAACTCAACATAAATGAACTCCTCATCTTAGCCTTATGTCTTCCTCTTCCTGACTTTCCTAGACCTTCAGTCTACCAGGTTGGTAATCTCAGCATTATTCTGGATTCCTCACTTCTTCACCCCAAGTATCTAATCAGTTGCCAAATATTGACAATTCTCCCTTCACAACCTCTCTTGCATCTGATCCCTTCTCTCTACTCACACAGTTACTATCTTAGTTCAGGTACTCATCACCTGTCACTAGACTACTGGAATAGCTTCCTAATTAATCTCCCTGCCTCAAGTCTTTCCCTACTCCAGTCCATCCTACATACTGCTGCCATAGTAATTTTCCTTGAGTGTAGGTCTGACCATGTGATTCCCCTACTTAAAAAACTTCACTGGTTGCCTAATGACTCTAGAATAAAATAAAATAAAAAGCCCTGCGCAGCCTGACCCCACCCCATCTTCCCAGCCTTACTGGACATTAATCTCCTTTTAGCACTCTGTGGCCCAGATAAAATGGCCTTTTCTCCATTGCTCACATAAGGAATACCACTTCTACATCTTTGCACTGGCTACCCTCCATTCCTTGAATGCACTTCCTCCTTACCTTCTCTTCACACAATCCCTCTCTTTGTGCTTTATAGCACAGGCATCATCTTCTGCATGCAGTCTTTCCTGGTCCTCCCAATTACTAGTATCCTCTTTCCTAAACTACCTTATACTTTATGTGTGTGTGTGTGTGTGTACACACACACACACACACATATATTTGTATTTATTCACTTTCTGTTTTATTCCGTATGTATTTTTATATGTACTTGTTTACCCTACTGGAACAGTAAGCTTAATACAAGCAGGAATTCTATCATCCTTTGTACCTGTAAACAACAGATAAAGCACTGGGCCTGGAGTAAGGAAAATGTGAGTTCAACACTAGCCACAGACACTAGCTGTATAACCTGGGCAAGTCACTTAACCTGTGCGCCTCAATTTCCTCAAGTGCAAAATGGGAATAACAATAACACTGACCTCCCAGGGTTGTTGTAAAGATCAAATGAGATATTTGTAAGTATTAGTTCAGCACAGTGCCTGGCACATAGTAGATGCCATGTAAATACTTTTCTTCTCTCCTTTGCATCCCCAGCACTTAAGCACAGGGCCAAGCACACAGTATCTTAATAAATACCTGCTGATTGATAAGATTATTGTCCAGTTTAGACATACTACTGTGTGAATTATGCTTTTTCTAATTTGGGAAATTTGTAAAAATCACAGATCTTGTACTGGAAAGTATCTAAGAGGTCATCTAGTTCAGTGTTCCACCCCACTGCACCCCCTCACTTTAAAGATAAAGAAACTGGTCCACAGTGGTTAAGATATTGGGCCAAGGTCAGATTCATGGTAACTGACAGAGACAAGTCTTCTGACTCCAAAAAGAAAACTCTCTCCACAGTATGACACCTTTGCTCAATTATGAGGCAAAAACCATGCTCTGTGATCCACTAACCATGAAGACCAAGCATATATGAAGAGAGTTTTAGTGTGGAAATTAAATAAAGCTCAGTTAGTATGACATTTAATGCTCTGTATGACCATCCTGCTTATGTGATAAGCTATTCTTGTAAATTAATGTAAATAAAATATATATTTTTAGAATCAAATGAAGCATTAATAGTGGTAAGCTGTGAAAATAGGTGGTCTTGGAGGTAGGGGGGAAGCAGATGGAAGAGTTTTTCCTTCTCTCAGATTCTTGGAAATGCAGCGTAACATAGCAGAAACAGTAGTAGATGTGATTTTTTTTTCTTCTGTTGAAAGCACCACCATCTTTTCAAAGTTCATGACTTTAAAGTGACTTTAGAGTCTTTCCTTTTCCTCAAGTTTTATCTTCAGAGAGTTTCTATATATTTTGTGTTTACTTAAATGTGTACATGTTCTGCCCCATCCCTACCCTCCTCCCATAGAATGTAAGCTCCTTGAGGACAGGGACTACTTCATCTAGGTTGTGTTGCTAGTACCTGACACTTTTCCCCCCACATCTGTGATTTCATCAGGATATAGAAACCTCTCTAAACTTCAGTTTCTTTATCTGTAAAATGTCTTCTAGGAGGGGCAGCTAGGTAGCGCAGTGGATAGAGCACCGGAGAACTTGAGTTCAAATCCTGCCTCAGACACTTGACACTTACTAGCTGTGTGACTCTGGGCAAGTCACTTAACCCAGACTGCCCTGCAGCCCCCCCCCCCCAAGATCCTCTAAGGTCTGTTCTAGCTCTAAATCTTAGGATCCCACAAGGAGGATCTACTCTTCTTTCTCCTTCCCAACTGTGATCTTAGTAGAGGGTGCTTACCCAATCTCAAACCAAGCCAGACCCAGGATCCCAGGAATCTTCTAAGGAAGCATGTACAGAGGCTCGAGCCTTGTAGGAAACAGCCAATTTCATGTACAGATTATATTTCAAGCTCAGGGTCTGCACTCTACACCTCTGATCCCTGACAGTCATTTAAAAAATTCATACTATTTTGATGTATGCATGTGTGTGTTGATGGTAATCGACATCAGAAGTTTCTTTTAAGTCCATATGCAGTTTCTAGGTTCAACAATGGTGTAACCCTCTAGATTTTATAGACATACAGATGACTGATGTCTAAGCATTTAGACTAGCTGTGGAGTGTCCAGATTCAGTTATTATGTCACTAAAAGGATCTCTCCATTATCTTGTCTCATCACATTTAATTTCCTTCTTCTCTCCCTCTTCTTTTCCCTTTCCTGCTCCTCCTGTTTGCTTTATGTTACATTAACTGTACAGCTGACTCTTCACTCTCTGGAGAAGATGACTCTGAGGACATTGACTGTGTCTTATTTATCTTTTTTATCTTCTAAGTGACTACCACAATGCAATGAACCACCAATACATATTTGTTGAATGAACTAATTAATAAAAACTGTTAACCTAAAAAAATTCACACTACTGGTCACAAAGGGAATCGGTGAGAGTGAAAGTATGGCTCAATGCCATCTCTATCACTAGCTAGAAAGAAAAATAATGCAGAATCTTTACTTCTCTCCTGTCTCAGAGGGACTAGTACTTTTCCTCCTTGCCTAGGCTAACTCTTCCACTATGCCTTTGTTTCCATCATGTTCTGCCTTCTCCAGGATTTTGACTCCATCAATCATCACCTCCCCCCCCAACATTTAAAAATATCCTTATTGATATTTCTCATTTTTATATCACTGACATTTCCCCCAATTCCCTCCTCTTCCCCCCTTCCACAGAGCCATCCTTTATAACAGCTACTTTAAAAGAGGAAGAAAAAAAATTTCAGCAAAACCAATCAACCCATCAAAAAAATCTGATGTGATATTCAATATTCATCATCTGTGGACCCCTAGCTCTGCAGAGGAACTAGAGAAGTGTCTTCTCATATCTCTTCATGAGGGGTAAGCTTGACCTCAATAATTCTCAACATACACTAACAATGGTTCTTCTGTTCCTTCTAACTGTTGCAGTCATGGTATATATTTCTCATCACCATTTTTAAAACAGGTGACAGGTGACAGTTTTTTTCTTTTTTTAACATCACAGTCATCTCCCAATATATTTTTCCACTACCATCCTACTTCCCCCCTCACTAGCTTTTTAACCCTAACTAGTAACAAGCAAAAACAATTAAGCAACTAACAAAGCAAGGAAGTGTACAAGTAGATATAACATTTTCAACCCATAGACTCTCATATCTAAAGTGAGTGAGAGATGTATGTTTTATCTTGTTTTGCAGATCCAAAATTGTTCTTAATACAGTTGCTTTTTAGTATTGTTTTCATTAACGTTATTCTACTTTTTATATGTATATGTGTAATCAATAAATATATGTGTGTTTATATAGAGAGAGGGAGAGGAAAAAGAGAGAGAGAGAGAGAGAGAGAAAGAGAGAGAGAGAGAGAGAGAGAGAGAGAGAGAGAGAGAGAGAGAGAAGAGAGAGAGAGAGAGAGAGAGAGAGAGAGAGAGAGAGATCTGGTTCTTAACTTTGTATTACTTCACACATCTTTCCATATTTCTCTGAATTCTTCATATCTTTCATTTCTTATAACAAAATGATATTTCATATATAATAGTTTGTCAGCAATCTCTTCATTTCTGTAGTTTCAACTATTACCTCTATCACCTCTATTCAATGACTATCAAATCTGTATTTCCAACCCTGCATTCTCTCCTGAGTTCCATCCCCACATTTTCAAATATTGGACATAGATGTTCTACTGTCACCTCACACTTATCATGTCCATGACATACTTATACTTCTCCTTAAATATCCTCTTCTACACTTGCTAATTTTTGCCATCGGCATCACCATTTCCCCAAACACCCATATTTGAAAACTTACTATTTTCTTTATTTCAACTTTATAGAGGCCTTTTACATACAATGCACTAATTCCTTCCTTTCTTTTATCTCCCAAATACAATCAATTGTCAAATATTATAAATTCCACATTCAGAATATATTTCCTATAGTTGCCCCCTGTTTTCTATTACCACTGCCACCATACTCATGACATTTTTCATTACCTGTCATGAATTACTGAAATAGTCCTTTAAATGATCCCACTACTCTCTCTTCCCTCTTCCAATCCACTCCACAATCCATTATCAAATCTTAAATGTACTATATAAAATCTGAGCTATTATTATTACTATCTCATGCTAACATCACATCCCAATCTTATCTTATGTCCTTTTCCTGTTCTATTCACCAGCTAAGCCAGCCTATACACTCACTGGTTTACAAATATATCCCCTGCTTTCCCGTGTCCCCAGCTTTGTTTATAGCATTCCCTATATCTAAAATCCTATCCTCATGTACTCCCCTGTAGAAATCTTATCCTTCCTTCCAGACCCATCCCAATTGTCACACCTCCCCCTTCCCCTGAACATGATGTGTTCTCTGAACTCTCCAAATGGAAATAAACTTCTCTTTCTCAGAATTTTCCTGCTTTTAGTCATTTTGTAGTCATTTGTATGCATCTTGTTATCTACTACAGGACTACAAGCTTCATCAAGGCTAGAACCTTGCCTTATTGTGCTTGTATTCCCTAGTACTTAGTTCAGAGCCTTGTATATAGTAGCTCACAGTAAATGATTCTTGAACTGAATGCCCTACTGATGATGTTGAATGACTGGTATCATCTTTATATTCAAAAGATAGCACTTATCAATAAGTTAATAATCACCCAAAACACAAGGTAATAGCTTAGTTGTCTGAAAAAGAACTAGATACATACTTGGCACTCATCACACATTGCTGAATCAGATGGACCCTCAAACAAGCACATTATGCTATGCTTAGGGAAGTTTACCCACCTGGCAGCATCTGTCCTAATAATTTATAAATTCTACAGGAAATTTCTAATCATGTATAGAATTGAATGTCATAACTGTAAGTTATGCAAAATATGTTAATTCTATTAATTTTTTATTATACTTTTATTTGAAAAATAAAATACGTTGGCTATTTACTAAGTCCATACTTCAATCCTCAACAACAATGGAAAATTTTTCTTGCAAATTATAGTATGGTTTCCCTAATCAAGTTGAATTTTTATATAGACATATGCTATTTCTGAAAGTGGGATGGTAAGAATATTTTTTTAAAGTCTTGTTACAATATGAATTATCAAGCTGATTGATTAAAAGTCAGTGAAAAGAAAGCCATATGCAAAGGATAAAAGGAAAGCAGTACTCAAAACATAAAATATATATATACAATTATTATAAACCCCTGGGAAGTGGGGTCAAGAAAAAACTATAAATAAGAGTTCCTTCCCTCTCCCAAATAGAATACAATGTTTGAACCGAACCACTCCCTCTAAGAAACCTTGACCACAAGCCATGGCTAAATGTAAATTTGTTTAAACATTGTGTTCCCCTAGCTGATTAGAAATATAATCCCCTAAGAAAGGATGGAGCTTGTTATCTCAGGCAAGGTGCCTTTTGTAAACACTGACCAATGTTTGCAGGGGAATTGGAATGCTAATGTTCAATTCCCACAATCTCCTCCTTCCTAGAATCTGTAGGAACCAAAACTATTTAAGCTTCAAACATCCTGTATAAAAATTTATGGAACTGAAATTTCTAGCTTTACAGAGCTCATTTTCAAGAAGTCTTCCTTCTGAGCAAATTTTCTGGGCTGATCCTGCAATTACTTTTAATACCTAATGAACTGACCACATCTTTACACTGTTAGGATGCTAGATGGCAACTGGGGCAAGCAACGAACAACACTGACTTAGTCAGGGAGACCTCAGTTCAAAGTCAGCCTCAGATACCTACTAACTGGATCACAACCTCTCTCTGCCTTGTTTTCCTTATCTGTAAAAGGGGGATAATAATAACACCTACCTCACAGTATTATCATGATGATCAATGACAGAATATATGTAGAATGCTTTGCAAATCTTAAAGTGTTATATAGATCCTGCTATTATTGAAAAGCATATGAATAGTTGTACTGGGAATAACTCGTTGTACCGGGAATAACTCTATTGATCCTTGTTACCTTTCAGGTCACTTTATTCCCTTGGCCCTTCATGGCCTTTGGGATAGGTGGGACTTTCTGCTAATTCCCCAAAAGCCCTAATCTTGACTCTCTTTACTTAGAGCAAAACATTTACCTTTCCAAGACAATTTTGCTAATAAGCATAATCAAAATTATGTTCTTGTGCCATTTTATTTTTAGTATGATCATTTTTCATAGATCTAGAGTTAAAAGGGAATTCAAAGGCCATCTAGTCAACCTCTTCATTTTAGAGATGAGAAGGAAATTAAGTGACTTGCCCAAGGTCAAGCAGGTAGTAAGCAGCAGAAGTAAAATTCTAACCCAAACCCTCTAATACTAGAGTAGGTACCCTCTCCATTACACCTTTTTTCTGTTTGACTGGTCCTGTGATTTATTTGGTGTAGGGAATTCATAGTTTAAAAAAATTCCCTCTTCTAATATAGATTGACACTTAATCTTCAATTTACAGTTTTAAGAGAGCTGCTGACTTGGATCCAGGTCTTCCCAATTCTGCAGGCCAGCTCTCCATCTCATGGACAACAATGATGCTTTTTGCTTATCTCTTAGTTATCAGCACTGTAATTTATAAATACCATTTCTTGGGCTCCACGTTAATAGCACAGCGTAGAAAGCTAAAGTTCTAGTAGAGGCATCTATGTCAACAACTATTGTATGTGCAAGAATGAAGTATTTTTTAATGCCAATATCCAAATTTCACTTTTCGTCCCTCTAGTTACTGAGTCAACCAATGTTCTCTCCTTCTCAGTCCAAAGACCTGCTACTCCCTACCCTGGCTGGACTTACTAATTAGAGTCACCTCTTTTGAATTTCAAAATCAGTCTTTCTCAACCAAAATGGCATTAAAAGTTAAAACAAAAATCCACTTCACGAATCCTAAAGAGAAGACCACAGAGATGGAATCACTGAGAAAAAAGTAGCATAGGCCAAATCCTGTTCCAATCATCTCACTATAGCTGCTTCAAATACAGCTGTGTTTGCCAGCAATATATTTAATTAAGTGATCTTATATCTGTGAAGAGCTCTGACTCTGAAAAGTCCCATCCCCTGCTCTCTGAGCAGGATCATGCTGATAAAACATAATCTATTCTTTTCAGGAAAAGATCCCACAAGTAGGTTTAAAAAAAAAACTTCTCCATAAGAAAATTCTTTCCTATATAAAACTTAAGTTCTTTAGGTAGACTTTCTCTTTTTTCTACTCTCAATAGAAAGAATGACCACTTTTTTTTCTATAAGTGGTTATGTATCAGGGCCTTTTACCTTTCTCTTCTCCAACCTAAAGGATCTCAGATCATTTTGTTTCTCTCCACCTTATTTTGGGGCTATCTTCTGAGCCCTCTCTTCTATTATTCTTAGGAAGGCCAGAATTTTATACAGTTTTTAGGTTGGTCAATCAACAATATTTACTGAGTGGCCACCAGGACCAGACTGACCATCTGATAGTTCTGAAAAAAATCAAATGGGATGGCACACTGAAGGACTGCTTGAATTGATCTCTTTATCCTTTCCTTGTTTCTTGTCAATTTTTTCCCCTTTGTTGGCAGCAGGTGGGCTTCAAGGGCCAGGGCCAGGGTCAGTTTTTACCCTTTCTATATATTAATATGAGAATGGTCAAAATTTATTATAGGAAACTTGACTCTATCACTATTAAATCATTTACACGCTGCCAGAAAGGGTTGTGAGCTACTAAAACCAAATTCTTTATACTTTCTTCTCACATTCTCTAAATGTTAGGCAAAGAAGAACTCAGGATTCTGTGATTCGAAGGGTCTATATAGCAATTTAAATAACTAGCTTTACCAACCATACCTAAATTAAATAACTGATTCTCATTACCCCTGAAGACAATGGTAGAAAATTGATAGATCCCATCAATATTTAAAAATTGGTTTACAAGAAGTATATAGAGTTAAAAAAAACTATGTATTTTGTTTTGATTTGGGCATATGTAGCCATACGCACATATGTACATACATATATACATATACACACACATAAATTTTTACGGAATTTCTTGTCAGTGGCTATGTGTGTATATATGTATATATAAGGTTTACACAGTTCCTTGATAGTAACCACCCACTTAAAATTACATGTACACACATATAACAATGCATATGCATGAATGTAAGAAGGTATATCTATCTGTATGTATGGTATGGTACATGTATACACGCATATATCTTATCCACACATATATCTTATCTCTTTTGGTGTAGGGAATTCTAGTTTTAAAAAAATTCCCTCTACTAATATAGATTAACACAGTCTGCAATTTAAAAGTTTTAGAGAGCTGCTAAGAGCCTGCGTTCCTACAGCCCATATGTCAGAGACAGGACGCTGATCCAGGTCTTCTTGATTCTGAAGGCCAGCTGTCCAACTAATGGATCAATGCCACTTTCAGTTTATTTCTTAATCATCAGCACTGTTTCGGTGGATGGCCATTAACAAGAATCTATGAAGTTTTGGGTATACATGTGTGTCTACATATGCATACATATGTATATATGTGTATGTATGCATACGCATACATAACTCTGAAGTTAAGTGACTTGCTTGGGATTATATGCACATAAACTTTGCAGAACCTGTCAATGGATATCCACTCAAATCATATACATGTATAATGTACATATAAGCATATATTTCTATATAAATATACATGTATGTGAGCACATATGTGTATATACATATATGAGAAAAAAGGAAATAAGTATTTAATAAGAGCCTACTATGTGTAAGACATGGGTGCTAATAATTTTATGAATATTATTTCATTTGCCCATACACTGAGAGATCATATACGTGATATACACCCGTGTGTATGTGTATGTATATATAAATGTGATATTATTGGCACAGAGTAATCCCAGCGAGGAAATTCCCTCTACTAATGCAAGTAGACAACTATTCTACAACTTGGCCAGGGTCACACAATATTTGTCACAGGGAGGTACCTGATCCTATAATTTACTGACTCTTAGGCCGCTCCCTAGGCAGAGGAATGTATGCATAACACACTTTTATGCTGTACTACTAACATTTTCTTAAATCTAGATAATCAAAAGAATAATAAATCAAGCCCTGATTTGTAATGCTTGCCAACTCCTGAGGTATAAATGCTCATGCTCATGATATAATCATCAGCTCTACTGCAGCTCAAGCTAGCTCCAGCACTTCTAAGTCCATCTATAGGGTGCTGATACCTCTGACAGAATGCACATCGGTGCACCTGAAGATGTAAAAGAAAACAGTAGGCCGTACCTGTTTGTGTGAATCCCTGATTTGTATCCATTTGTCGCTCCATTTTCTGGGGTTACCGTTGATGACACTGAAGAATTTGGTTTAGCAGAGTGGCAAGCAGCAGAGGATTGTCGGCTTCTACATTCTAGAAACGAGTAAGAGCCACAATGCATGAGGAGGCACAGGCCCAGCTTGTGGTGATGTAAGTGACAGGGATCTGGTGGTTATAGCTGTGAAGGTTAAAACCTAACTGATAAAACAAAGAACTGGCCTTCAAGGGGTAAGTCATTTCATCTTCATAAATCCTCCACCCCCTGAGCCTGACTCCCATAGGATGAGGATAAGGAAAAAATGTAAATTACAAATTCCTGTAGTCCACTTTCATGGTTAACAGGTATGTAAGTAGCAGAGGCTTAGGGTAAGTGTTGTAGGTGGGGCAATAAATGTAATTTAGATAATCTGAGCCATATTTCTACAAACATTGTCATGTTCATTTTTATGAATCAATTTGAGCCACCTCTGTGGGAAAAGGTTAACAGATCAACAATTCAGAAAATTCTCGGTAAGCTTTCAAACCCTAATTAACCTTATGTTCGGGGGTGATTCAAACACAGTCCAATAAACTCAGTCAGATGGTCTATGAGGGGTTTAGTCCTCCCCACTCAATGTCAGTTGACCTCCAGTAGATGCAAGGTTTCACGAGAGGAAAACAGAAATTGCAAAGCCCTAGAATTCTAGGCATGCTGAAAGAACATCAAATTGGCAGACAGATATTCAATCTGATTAATCTTATCTCATCAAGCTTCATATTAAGTGAGTTGAGATTAATGAAGTTTTAGTGAAACCCTTCTAGAAACTCTGTGTAATGAAACAAGGTCAAATATACAGTGGTAGGTTAGTTCCAAGGGTTGGAATTACCACGTTAAGTGTTTCTGGTCACAGGTCATGTTACATACCACATAAATGGCTGCACATAACAAAGGAAAAGTATAGTGGGTTAGCTGGATGAACATTTATTCCCCAGAGAGTTCTTAAGTAAACCAGATGCAGGAATATATTTGAACACATCCCTAAGGTCTCTTTCTACTATGATGTGCTACAGTACCTCTCTCTGGAAACAAAACAAAACAACCTTAAGATTCTGATGAAGGAAAAAAATGTCAATATAGCACAACAAATTTTGATTTCAAATTCAAAATGGTACCCAGTGCACGTGTGTGTGTCTGTGTGTGTGTGTGTGTGTGTGTGTGTGTGCGCGCGCAACCTGTGACTTCATTGGTATAGCCCAGACCAGAACCCAGATCTTTTCGACTCCAAGACCAGAACAAGAGAGAGAACTGGCTTTGGAGCTAGGAAAACCTGAGTTAAGTCTTGCCTCTGACAAAGATTGGCTTTGTGACCCTGGACAAGTCACTTAACTTATAATTAGACAACTATACAACTATATAACAACTACTATACAACTTATAATTACTTTAGCCAAACTCCAACTCTGGATTATTTCCAGTACCTACCTCCTTTACTTTTATTCACCTGCTGTTGAAGAGATACGGAAAAATCAGAAAACCACATTGACTCTGTACACTACAAATCTGTTCCATATCTCAGCTGAGTCCTTATTATAGCAAACTAATTGTTTCATACCTGTCATCAATTTACTATCCCATGTACATATTTGTATCTAATAGCTGCCATCTCCAGGGCAGGATGGGGAGGAAGGAAAAAAAATAGAAAGTACACAGCAAAGAATAAAAGAACATTTAGAAGGAAGCATAGAAAACAGAGTAGCTTTGAAAACAATGCATATTATGTAGTTTTTTTAAAGTAAAAAGTATGAAACATAAATTCGTGATTTTATAGTGAATCCTCTTTTATATTGTGCAGTGCAGACAGAAATGGTTTTTTTTTCTTTATGCATTTAGGTTCAAAATGACTAAAAAAACAAATTTAAAATACATGTTGAATTCAATTAAACATTTTTTATTATCCCACTCACCCCAGCATCTATTCCATACCTTCCTCTCCTTCCTCAAATTTCCGCTGGTCTCACCACTCCCCACCATCTCAGATGAGGAGTTCACTTCATATTTCAGTGAAAAAATTGAAGCCATTCACCGAGAACTCCTTCACATCACTCAGACATATTGTCCAACTATCTTTTCTTCAATCCTGTCTCAGATGAAGATTGTCCTTTTCCTTGCTAAAGCCAACCCCCTTACTTGCACCTAGTCTTCCTAAATTTCCTGTTACTATCAAGAGAATCACTGTCCTCCCAGTTTTCCAGGCTCATAACTTTAATGTCATCCTTGACTCCTCTCTTGCACTGACCCTATATATCTAATCTACTGCCAAAACTGTTTCCACCATCAGAACATTTCTCACATATACCCCTTTCTCTCTACTCACATAGCTAAAACACTGTAGTTCAGGCCTTCATCACCTATTGCTTGGACAATTACAATATGCTTCTAAGCTGTTCTTCCTGCTTCAAATCTTTTGCCTACTTCAATCTGTCCTCTACTCAGCTACCAAAATCATTTTACTAAAGAGTAGGTCTGACCATAGGGCAGCTAGGTGGTACAGTAGATAGAGCACTGGGCCCAGAGTCAGAAAGACCCGAGTTCAAATTCAGCCTCAGACACTTATTAGCTGTATGACCCTGGGCAAGTCCCTTCACCTCTGTTTCAGTTTCCTCATCTGTAAAATGGGGATAATAACAGCACCTACCTTTCAGGGTTGTTATGAGAATCAAATGAGATAATAATAGGAAAATGCTTCGCAATGGGGCTGGCACATAAAAGGTACTGTATAAATGTTATTTATTATTAATTTGTTATCTTCCCCATTATGCAATAATTGTCAGTGGCTCCCTACTCATCTCTCTCTGTATATATACAGTATATATATATAGTCCATATATTCTATTCAGATTTGAGAAATCACCTAGGGGAAAAAAAAGTCCTATTGGTCAGAAAAGTTAAAAAAAAATAAAAAACTTAAGTTATATCTTAAGATGGATACATCAGAAAAAACAAAGAGGTGAAATTATCTTAAGTTACAGAACAAGACAGCTTCAGATGAAAGTTTAGAGGAATAGAAAGAGAGTGCTAATTTTATTTGTACTTGGATTTCAGGATTCATTCAAGCTTACTTTTCTAAAGCAAAATTCCTTGGCTTGATTTTATCCAAGCCTGGTCTCAAATACAGCATTCTTCATCATCATTTCATTAAGGTGTTCCCATAGCCAAAAAAGAAGTTCTCAGATCTGAAAATCCTGGAAGTAAGAGCTACAGCTATTTCTGGAAGAGGCAAATAACATGACTTCCAGTGAAGCTCTGTGACTACTGGAAAGGAGCCATTTATAAATTTATGAAGCCACGGTATTTGTTGCTTGCTTAACAAATAACAACTACACACACAGTAAGCCACAACAAACAAAAGCATTCCAGAGAGGTATTTTTAGAAGAAAAAGAAGTCTTTCTTTTGAAATATGCAGTAAAATAAGACTGTTATACCTTCACTGCAATTAGAGCTACTGGCTGAAACGGTGGCAGTTCTTTTGAATCAAGCTTCACTTCTGATAAAAGGAGACAGCTGTGAAAGTGCTTAGCACAGTGCCTGGCACATAGTAGGTGTTACAGAAATGCTTATTCCATTCTACCTCCCACCCCCACCTCACAAATCGTTGGTCCCTGGTATGAGTTTCTAAAATTAAAAGCAAGGCAAATTATTCATATTTAGTAACTACAAATGATTGCTGAATGTAATTTTTCTTCAGAAAAAATAAAGTGTATAAAGTTTACTGGAAATAGGCTGAGATTGGCTGAAATAGAAAAAAACGCAGATGTTTCTGAGATATCAAAAGATTACTGCACAGATAACAGTTATTTCAATAACTTCCAATTTATAGAAACTAGACAAATTTTGTGGAGGGTTTTCTGGTGGGCTGGGAGGACTGAAAGTGACCCTTAAACACACAGCTATAGATATACTTCACTCCTAAACTAATAACCACACCTTAAATGTGTACCATGGGAGGTCCACCTGTCATGGTCTTCCAGTCCCCGCTCCTCTCTCCTCCTCCCTCCACTTTGCCCTGCTAGCCAGAGGAGCTGCACATGGAGCTGAACACAGGCCACCTCACCTTTCCAACAGATCAGAGGCCCCTTTGACAGGACACCCTGGGAACTTCTGACCAGGTAGTACTTTAAGTGCTTCTGCTTTTTCGGCTGTGTGGTGAGCTTTAAGTTGATATGGTTGGAAAACTCTGTGAAATACCGAAATCCTCTTTCTCCACAGCCTATACAATTTCCAGAAAACCCTAAAAGTGAAAAAAAAAGGATGGAAAAAAAAGTGGTCAAACAAAAAACAATTATTCTACTGAGAGACAACAGGGGTGCTGGGAAGGAAGAAGCAGACTGGATATGCCTTGTAAACCAAGTGGATAAATGAAGAGATGAAGTCAGCAAAGTCAAATGGGCATTTCCAAGGTTTTATGGCTGATGGAAACGGTGGTGGCCCTAGCACATAGGTGGTATAGTGGGTTTAGAATGCTGACCTAGGAATTAAGAAAACCTGAGTTCAAATCTCATCTCAGATCCTTAATACCTCTCTCAGCCTCAGTTTCCCCATCTATAAAATGAGGATAAGAATAGCACCTACCTCACAGGTTTGTTGTGAGGATCAAATGAGACAATACAACACTTTGCAAAGCTTCTAGTGCTGTATAAATGCTAAGATGATGATGATGATGATGATGATGATGATGACGATGATGTTTAAAGAATAGGGTTTGGACAAAAAGATAATAGGATTAGTTTCGGACTTATTGACTTTGAAGGACAGCAAAATATCTGCGTGGAAAATGAAGGTGGAAATGTCTTCTAGAGTGTTGAATATGCAGCTATAGAGTTTGGGAAGGAGGTCAGGGCTGGAGATAGACCTGAGGGTTACATGAGGAGGGGTGGCAGCCAAAGCTATGGGAGTGAGTGAGATAATTTAACATTAGCCTGATTTAAGGAACAGAACTCTGATCTTCATTGTAAAAGCTTTAAGTCTTCAGTATGCTGGAAATTTTGTTCAAAAACAACATATGCCTGTAAAATTTTACCTATTTGTCATGGCCATTTTATCTTTCTGATTTTTCTACTAATTAGGAGGAAGCCATATTCTTCATTTGCATGGTAGATTTATTTTTTGGTTACCACATACTTGAAGTACAATCTCTAGTTTATCAGGAAACTGGCCATAACTCCAGATCATCTGAAAACTTTTAAAATACTGTTTTGAGGTGCTCTGTTTGTCAAAATCATCCATCAGAATGATATACTTCCTGAACAGAACCAAGAGGACTTTGTACACAATAACAGCCACATTATGCGATGACTAATACTGTTAAACTGAACCCTTCTAAGCACTGCAAGGATCTAAGACATCTCCAAAGGCCTCGGGATGGAAAATGCTGTCCACATCCAAAGAAAGAACTATGGAAGTCGAATCGCTATTTTTACCTTTTGTTGAGTTTTGTTTCGTCTTTCTGATGGTTCCTCCTATTGGTTTTAATTTTTACTTACAACTTCACTAATGTGAAAATATGTTTAACAGGAATGTAAATGTAAAGCCTATATCAGATTGTGTGCTGTCTTGGGGAAGATTGGGGGGGGAAAGGGGAGAAAAATTTTCAACTCAAAAGCATATGGAAGTGATTGTTGATAAATCAAAATAAATTAATAAAATTTTAAAAAAAAAGAATGATATGCTTCCATGGTTTAAAGGCTCATTGGCATAGGTATACCCAACCCCTGGCTGGTATAGAGCACATACAATCCATGCCTTGCTAGGCTGTGCATTCCTTGTCCTTCCATCAATCCCAATGGAAGATCTTATCCAGTGTGGAAGAGTTCTTACTCTAGGTCAGGGGCTTTTAACCTCTATGTTATGCCTCTCTTTGGTGGCCTGGTGAAGCCTATGGAGGCCTTCTCAGAATAATGTTTTTCAATGCATAAAATAAAATACACAGGATTACAAAAGAATCCAATTATATTGGAATAGTTATCAAATTTAAAAAAGCTCACAGGTAAATTAAAACCCTCTGCTCTAGGTCAATTATCATTTCAGAGATATTAGTGCCATATGTGTTATCTTATGTTCTTGCTACACAACCAGTCCACTTCCTTCTTTCCAAGCATACACATCCCTGAGAATGTCTTTTGTACTCTTTTTCATGCACAATCATGACCATTAACATGTAGCAGCTTATTTACACCCACCATGCATTTTCCATTGCCCTTTGGATGACCACAATCTTGATCCCTCTGAGATCATGGTGTTCCATGATTTGTAGCCATGTAGCATCACTAGCAAAATACTGGTGCTAAAAATACTGGTGCTGTAGCAAGGAATGGCTTGGGATCATTAAAGGAATTATGAAACTTCCTAAATGAGATTCAACATCATCTCCTCAATTCTAGGCTCAGTTCATTATCCATCTGAAGCGACTAGACAATAATCGACAGTTAATAAGCTTTTATTAAGCTTCTACTAAGGGCCAGGCACTGTGCTAAGCACTAGGGATTCAAATAGGAGTAAGAGATATAGTCCCTGCCCTCAAGGAGCTTACAGTCTAATGATGGAAGACAATACACAAAAGGAAACTGAAAAGGTACTTGGCCTGGGGGAGGGGAGAATATGATGCTGTAGAGTTGAAACCAAGTAGGGAAGCTAATGGATAATGAAGAATTAAACTAGAAAGTTCTAGGCCCTCTCTAAAAGATGACTTTGGCATGAATTTATGGCTACTCCCTCCAACCCTCCAGTCAGAGGGTGCTGAGAAAATCTTCAGTATCAATGATTAATCAATTTTCATGGTAATGACATTTCAGGCGATGAGGTAATTATCCAAGATACATAATCTAGGAAATATGCATTCTCCATTCACTGTGTTTTTTCTTATGTGGATTGTTAAACCAAAGTTTTATGAATGGCTGTGAATACCACTGAGAATGGAGCAAATCAGCAATCAGCAAAATGGCAGACACAAATAGGATCATCTGGAGAAATTTACTATCTCTGTAATCTTTTTTCCCACTAGACTTCGTTCAAGACATTTTGCACAACATGGGACAATACCTTTAGTGAGCATGTCTTCCTGTTTTATACAGTGTATGATACTTAAACTTGGAGAATTGTTGAATAAATCTAAATCTGTTGTTTTATCTCTTAAGAAATATTTTATTATCTTAAAATATACATGGGATGGGGCAGCTAGGTGGCGCAGTGGATAGAGCACTGGCCCTGAAGTCAGAAGGACCTGAGTTCAAATCCGGCCTCAGACTAAACACCTGACACTTACTAGTTGTGTGACCCTGGGCAAGTCACTTAACCCCAATTGCCTAAAAGCAAAAAAACCAACAACAAACAAACAAAAATATACATGGGAGACACCCTGTTGGAATAGATCCTTTCAAGTTGCAGTTTGTCTTATAGAACAAAACTTTTTTATAATGATTTCTAATAAAAAATCTTTTTTTTTAAAAGTAATTAACAAATAAACATAATGGAATCTGGATTTCTCTACATGTTCCCCTCAACTGTGTGGATCAATGTGCTGCTGAAAATTGTCTAGGAAAACCAATTTATTCCTTTTTCTCATATTTTCACTATGTCTATCTTCCATTGATATAGAGGTCATTCTCATAAGGATTTTATTTAGATGAGGTAAATGGATTGGTTGTATTCTATACCTGCTTGGTCACCTTTCACAAGGTGATCTATAATCTTTTCCATTTTTAAAAAAATCCTTCCCTCTTTGAAATACACTGAAAACTGTTTCCTGAAAGTCTTTAAAATTTAAATTTAAAAATTAATTTAATTAATTTGTTAAATTTTAAAAATTATAAATTATAATTAATTTATTATTAAATTTTAAAAATGTAAACTTAAAATTAAAAAAAATTAAAAAGCCTCCAGCATGGGTTTCTTCTGTATTGTCTAGTTCAGTCCATCTTCCCAATTCCATCTTATTTCTATAACCTTGTTTAGGACATTAGGTATTGAAGTGTTAGAGTACAAATATATTTCCAATGTCATGGGTGACAAGAAGAGATCACTATAAAGACACTGGCTAATACGTTCCATTTCACGACCGCTTGCTATTCTCCCAGCAGATTCATCTATAAATATGCTCAGAATGATATGGCTTAGTTGGATCTTGCACAATTTCATTCAGGGGTGTTTCCTCCCTCCATTGTTTTTCACTGTTTTGTGAAATGACATATTGATCATGATCTGTCATCTTTCTCCATAATATAACTTATTATATGAGCTTGTTTTCTAAAACCAGTGTTTGGCTTGGTAGTCAGGTATTTCTGTTTAAGAGAGAAATAAAAAATTAGAAAGACAGCTTTTAGTCTATTTAGATTACTTTTTTTTTTGGCCAACAGTTTTACAACAGTTAAATCTCTTGAAGAAATCAAATAATAGAAAATTTAATTTTATCCACTTCACATTTTGCAGAGTAAATGGATCATTTAAATAGGTTAAGCTGGAGCTATATTTGCATACAGCCTGGTGTAGTGGATAGAGAGGGAGCTGGACTTTGACCCTTGACTTAGATATTTATTATCTGTGTAACCTTGGGCAATTCACTTAACCTCTCTCTGACTCAGTTTTGTTGTCTGTAAATGAGCAGTCGACTGAGTGCTGGGCCTGGAGTTAGGAATACCCGAGTTAAAATTTGGCCTCAGACATTAACTAGCTGTGTGATGCTGGGCAAGTTACTTAACCCTGTTTGCCTCAGTTTCCTCATCTGTAAAATGAATTGAAGAAGGAAACAGAATCTCAACCACTCTAGTATCTTTGCCAAGAAAATCCCAAATAGAGTCAGGAAGAGTTGGATACGACTGCAACAACTAAACGATAACCAACATCTAGGCAGTGGGGCACAGGAGCCCAGCTCAGAGCCAGCTGTTAAATTTGCAGTGTATGCAGCGATATCACTGAGTCAGCAATGCTACAAATTAGGACTTGATTTACTGTACTGCTGATTGCACAGACCTAAGAAAATGAGGGAGAAAATGTGAGTAATGCAGATACAATTTTAAAGAGTGTCTTGCTATACCCCGACCCAAAGCTGGCTGAAAGTATTTACCAGCACACTCCCATATGCAGTCTTCTGCATGAGTCCTCTCCTGATCCTCCCAATTGCTAACAATGCCCTTCCGTATCACTCTGTATTTACTTCATGTATATTTTATTTATGTGTGTATGTATTATTTTTTCCCAATGGAATGTAAACTTCTTGAAGGAAAGGGACTTTTTAGTTTCTCTCTGTTTTGGGTCTCTGGTACCTAGTACGTAGTACACAGTAGGTGATTAATAAATGAAAAAAATTTAAGTGAGATCATGAATATAAAGCTCTTTGAAAACCTTAATGTGCTGGATACATATTTGTGTGTACAAAAAAGGCAGCTATTATTATCTCTCTTCTTCTCATTATCATCAACTGATGATGACTACACACAAATATGCATGCCAGATAGTATAGATACAAAGCCAAAGATAGAACAGTCTCTGCCTTCTAGGAGCTTACATTTGGTGTGGGGAGAACTCTCATAATTAGGAAGGAATCATTAGGAAGACTATTTTGGCATCTACATAGAGCATGGGCTACAGAAGGGAGAGAGAACAGAGGCAGTGAGAAGGTTATTACGAAAGTCCAGGTAAGACTGAGGAAGACATAAGCTAGGGTCTTGATTTTGTGAATGGCGAGAAGACTATCTATAATTGTCAACACAGATGACAATTATAACAATGATCAATTCTGGTGACACCTTCTTTGACCCTTCTATGATAGATTCCAAGTCGAACACTTTCAGATATACAGAATCAATATGGTGGAAGAAACCTTAAAGAGTCTTCCAGTCCATTCCTCAGCCTTTGAGGAAGACTAGTCTATTAATCATTCCAATTATATGGGACTATGTTATTTTTAAAGTCCTCCAGAGAAGTTCTACCATACTGAGAAACTATAAAAGTATGTTTTTGAAGTTACTTTTGTAAGTAAGTTTAAAACTTAGAAAAATCTGATTAAACAAATCTCTTAGTTCAGATATATATTTTTTGAGAACAGAGGAAAGCTAAAAATATTAAATGCTTCACCATTCTTGTTTAACTTCCCCCCCCCCAAGTGAACTCCTTTTGAAACGGAGGGACTACCATATGCATGTACATATGAGAGACAAGAGTGTGGGATACAGCCTAGCCAACTGGTTTGGGAGGCTCCAAGCCATATACATATAACAGGACTCTGGTTATATGCAATCATCTCACCCAGGCAAATATACATTTCTAGGAATATTTACAACCTGTTATGAAGGGTAGAGAGTGAAAGTTTCCAAGAACTGGGTGTAGCAGAGAATATCTTGTATCTAATGACCTATATATGCTGAGGGGAGGGATAAATTGTGCTCTAGAACCAGTTTACTTCTGTGGTTCATTTCCAGTGCCTTCCCTCTTAATTATTTCCTATTTGTCCTGTATATAGCTTGCTTTGTATATGTTTGTTTGCATGTTATTTCCCTCATTAGACTGTAAACTCCCCGAGGGCAAGGGTTGTCTTTTGCCTCTTTTTGTATCCCCAGCCAGTTCCTGGCACATAGCAGGTGTTTCATAAATGTTTACTGATTGACTGATGTGTTTGCATTGTTGACTGTACTTCCTAGAAGATTGTTACGCATCAGTTAAGGTTAGGTCACTCAGCTCTGACTTTTATTCTGCCCACCTCTTGTTTGCTAGGTTATCCTGCTGCATATCCCAAGACCGGGAATTCAGGGTGACCATTTGGCTGATCCTGAACGCTTACCTACTTTGTTTCTTCTTCACTTATTTAATTATACTCCGTTCACCTTCCTGCAATAACTTCGCTGGCTTCTTCTCGACCGATACAATGAGTAAACTTACTCTTCTTTCTGTCACCACAATTTTAAATAAACATGGATTTGAAAAATTTATTACTAGCAAGAAGCTCACAAGGGTTCTAGATACTCACCTAAAAGTGCATTTTTTCCATGATCATCTGGCAGGAATCTCTTGTCTACAGCACAAACTAAAATATGTTCAGGAAGATTTGGAGACTTGGCACCCACTAGCAGGAAACCTGCTGGGATCTCAATTTGTTCCATACACAGGGACACTAAACGTAAATCTTTTCCTGCTTGACAAAAACCTAAAAACAGCCCAAGAAAGGAAAAAAGAAAAACAGGATTAAAATTTCAGGAAGAATAGGGTTGGGTTTTTTTTTTTTAATAACCCTTCTGCTTATATTAAATGTCAAGAATCAATGGAAAGAGAATAGGGTACACCACTATTGAACACTAAAACACAGGCCTCCATAATATAGGAAAACACAAGTCTAACATATCTCCATGGAAACCCATCTGGTCAGCTTCAAGGCAGAGTTTATGACTTACATGACCTTTTTTGGCCTACAGATGGAGTTCTACCTATCATCCTTCCTGTGTTAACTCTGTGGTGTCTGACCCACCAGTAGCGCCTAATCACCCTTTGGCAGTCTGAGAATCATGTTTCTAAATGCATAAAATAAATGACAATATCATAAAAGGAAACATTTACATCAAATACAATTATATATGTGTGTGTATATGTGTGTGCGTATATGTGTGTATGTATATGTATGTATGTATGTATGTATGTATGTATGTAGGTATGAAACAGTCCACAGATCCCAAATTAAAAGCCCTGCACTAAATGACAATGCTGTCAGGTAGGTACTTACTTAGTGCCTATAATATGCCAGGCACTATCACTGTGGATACAAAGAAAGGAGAAAGGTAGGCCCTGCCCTCAAAGAGCCTATAGTCTAATGGAGGAGATTAACATGCAAACAACTATGTTCATTCAAACTATGATAAACTGGAGACGATCAACAGAACACAGGTACTAGTGCTAAGAGGGATCAGAAAGGGCTTCTCAGGGAAGATGGGATTTTAGCTGGCGCTTGAAGGAAGCCAGGAAGGTCAGGAGGCGGAAATGAGGAGGGACAGCCTTCCAAGCATGGAGAATTGGAGTGTCTTATGTAAGGGACAGCAAGGAGGCCAGCATCATTGGATGACAAGAGGACATGGATTTAGGGGGAAGTTGGCAGAAAGGTAGAAGAGGGCCAGGTTATAAAGAGCTTTAAAGGCCAAACAGATGAACCAAACCTCATGCACTTTAATGAAATCCTCAAAACCAATGGCCTACTCATCCCTGCTCCCTTCCAAAAAAGGAGGTATGTGACAGCCAGATGATGAAATTTCTGAGGATTTTTCAAGGGTTAATAAATTGGATAATTTTCAGAGCGGATCTGAGTCTGATAAAGATAACAGAGAAATCACAGACATCACATGGGAATCCAAGATTATCAGTGGATGAAGATCACTTGGAAGTGTAGGGAAAGGACTTTCTCTTCAAGTCCTAACTCTTTCATAACCTTTAGATCAGTGTTTGTCCCTGTGTGTTAGAGAGACTCTTAACCCTGTTTGCCTCAGTTTCCTCATCCGTAAAATGAGTTGGAGAAGGAAATGGCAAACCATTCTAGTATCTTTGCCAAGAAAACCCCAAATGGGGTCAAGAAGTGCCAAACATGACTGAAAATGAATCAACAACAACGTGCTTAATGAAACATCCAGCTTGTTGTTCAATCTACATTTCAAGCACACTCCTGAAATGTGACTGCCCATAGCTTCTATTCAACAGACCAAAAACCTACAGTAACAAAGTCAAAAGGGAATAAAAAACACAATAATCACTCCTGTGGTTGCTTTCCCAGAAAGCCAGTCCACCAGCAGTATCCTGTCACCAAGACAACCACAGCCACACTTCCACTATATTCTGGAGTTCACTCACTCCTAGTACAAAAGTATTCAAAAACAGATTCTATGGCTTGTCTCAAAACACACCAGCAAGGGTAAACTCACCTCATTATCCTTAAGTAATTTTGTTTATAATGCCTCCGTACACTGAAAATTCTGATATCACCACCTCTAGCCATTTCAGCTGCCTCCTTCTGCCTGTGTGATTCTCCAGTTTCCATGCTAACAGTTATCACCCCAGTAACACACTTCTACCTCTCCTTCCCCTAGGGAAAGACATCAGGGCTTCTCTGGCTATCTCTGCAGAAGTCTCCTAACAAATATGTGGGGTGTAGACATGCTTTCAATTCATCATGGTTCAGTTCTCTCCACTGCACCCCCTCCTGTCAATCAAATCTAAGATATTCTGTTCCACCTATTTCCTCTCAGGAACTGACCCGAATAGGTATTAAATGCTTCTGTACTTGCTACAGGAAATTCAGTAACCATTGGTTAGAGGTCCATATGTATGTATACTCAATTAAGTCAGTACTTGTGAATAATAGGTTTTACAGGATTGCATTATAAAGAGGAGTGAGGGTGGTGTGACCACTGGATAATGGTGAGGACTACAAGGAGTAGCATCCAAAGGTCTGACCAAGAATGTCTACACTTCATATATTTGTTGGGAGATTCCTCCAGACAGAGCCAGTGTGGCTCTGATCATTTTCCCCAGGAGGCAGAGAAATGGAAGAACATCAGGAATATGTACACACACACACACACACACACACACACACACACACACAGATATACATAGATATGTACATATATCTATGGATATATACACACATGCACATACACACATAGCTATATAAATAGCTTTTCCCCTCCTAATATTCCTTTACCTTCTTATATAGCTATATATAATAAACATACATAGTTACTGACGTACTTATATACATTTACATACATAATCACTAACGTTTATATAGCACTTTAAGCTTATAAAGCACTTTACAAATGTCATCTCATGTGATCTTTACAACAACCCTGTAAAATGGGGGCCATTATTATTCCTATTTTACAGATGAGGAAATAGGTTGAGAAAGGTTAGCTAGTTAATGTCTGAAGAAGGATGTAAATTCAGGCTTCCTGATTCCAAGCCCAGTACTCTATCAACTATGCCACTTAGTTGCCACACATATGTATATGTGTATATATGAACAAGTATATAACCACCAGAGACTTGTTTACGAGCATAAACATACATATATGCATGTACATATATATTCTACATATAATATACACACAGCTACATCACAAATACAGAAACATACACATACATACACATAAAAAACTGGACAAATTATCCTAATCTGTGGCATTCCCAGCTGAAAATCAATGCTGTGAAATCAATTAATCTATAAACATTAAGAACCTACTATGTGCCAGGTACTGTGCTAAGCTCTGAAATAATAAAGAGAATGAAATATCTATTAACCAAAGTCAGAAAGGGCCCACATACTGATACACTGTGCTACAGACCTAGTCCTCTGGCTCTAATAATTGGGCTTCCTGCTCTTTGCTCAATTCTCTGTTGTCTTCCTAGTTCCTGTACTTGCATCAACACTCGCTGAATGGCTTGCCTTTCCATTTGTAGGTCTTGTTCCTAATTTCTCAAGGTGGACATCTGCCACTTTTCCAGTCCATCCACCAGGCAGACATGGAGAGAAGTAACAGACTACCTGAAAGAGTAAGTCTCCGAGGACAGAATACATCAATATTTTCAAGCAAATTTTGTCACAAGGAGAGACTGGACCTAGCCTTGCTATAAATATGCCATAGAGCACTGCAGGAATGGCTTCATCTTTTGGTTAGCGCATTCCAAGTATCTGTTGATCTGAAGATCACAGGAGTTAGAGCCAGACGGACCTTAAAGGTCATTCTGTTCAACCTCCCATCCCTCATTTTACAGATGAGGAAACTGAGGCCAGGAGGGGCCAAATAATTTCTCCAAAGTCACACAAGCAGAGGTAGGACATCACAAATAAAGGTGCATACCTAATTGTTCTTGGAGATGATACTAGACTTTGGTTATAATATACAATTGGGTGGTGGAGTGGAAAAGGAAATGGAGGTTACTAGGAAAATTAAGTGATATGTACTAGAAAAAGTCTTGAAACTATAAGTGAGTGCAGTAAGCCACTGGAGACCCCTTGCACTGAGTGTCTACAGCACTGGCTCAGTGGATGCATGTGTTTCTACACACACACACACACACACACACACACACACAACACACACACACAAGTAACTGCGGTTTGGGTATTGAACAAAGGCACTTCAAATGCTTACTTTTCGATCAGAAAAGCTTTGTTCATCCCTCCTCCAATACCAAATTCTCGTCTTTAGGAGTTGGGTAGATACTCTTGATAGAAATCTACTATCCCTAGAAAGCATGGTTCTCCTTTCTCATGTCTAGGTCACCAAGGCAACCAAGTCATGCTTCTCCACTAAACAGAGTTGTCTCCATCTCTCCCTCACTCCTAGCACCACTGCAAAACAAAGAGTTGTGTGGCTAGTCTCAAAACACATCAACAAAATGGAAGGCTATCTGGGTAGGCAGTTGGTGCAGTAGATAAAGAGTCCTGGACCTGGAGTCAGGAAGACCTTAGTTCAAATCTGGCCTCAGACACTTACTAGCTGTGTGACCCTGTACAGGCAAGTCACTTAACCCTGTTTGCCTCAGTTTCTTCATCTATAAAATGGGGATAATAATAGCAACCTGCCTCCCAGGGTTACTGAAGATCAAATGAAGTAATAATTGTAAAGTGCTTAGCATAGTGCCTGGCACATAGTAGGCACTATTTAAATATTGGCTATTACTACTATTAAGTAACTTTACAATGCAGCAGAAATGTTAGTGTAATAATCTATTATATATAGTCATCCAGGTTCCCCATGGTAACTCAGGATGAAAAGGCCTCTAGTCTATGCTTCAGGAAGATTAGGGGACGGAAAGAGGCAAAATTAATCAGAGACCTGTAATCAGACACTGGAAAGTCTATCGCCATGTAAGAAAGAAGATTTCATGGAATGTGACCACCAAGGCTAATCTCCTTATTTTACAAATGAAGAAACTAAGACCTAGGAAGGGTGAGTGACTTGCATCCTAGGTGGGACTTGTGAACTCGGGTCCTCTTACTCCAGAACTTCCAACTCTTTTCATTGTGACACATTTGTTTTGCTTTGTTGTTGAGGGCAGACCAGGAGTGATGGGTAGAGACATTTCAAAAAGACAAAATTAGGTCTGACACAAGTCAGTTTCCTAAAACTTAAGAATTACAGTTGGGGGGAGGAGTGTCGGAGGGTCGGGAGAGGGGCCTGAGTTAAACTAAAGTGGAATGGTTTGCCCCGGCTGGTGGTTAGTTCCCCTCAAAAGAGGTATTCAAGCATCACTAGATGGCCTCTAAGAACCCTGACAACTCTGAAATTCTATGGTTCTTAGAATGTTAGAACTAAAACATCCTCTTGGAAATCATTTAGCTAACCTCGTTTTAGAGATAACAAGTGAAGTGGCACAGTGGATAAAGCTCCAACCCTGGAGTCAGAAAGACCTGAGCTCAAATCTGACACTTGCTAGCTAGTGTCACCTGGGGTAAGTCACTTAACCCTGTTGGCCTCTGTCTTCTCATCTGTAAAATGAGCTGGAGAAGGAAATGACAAACCATTCTAGTATCTTTGCCAAGAAAACTCCAAACAGGGCCATGGAGATTTGGATACGACTGAAATGACTCAACAAGAAGAAGCTAAAATCTAGAAATCTGTCAAAGGTCTCTTAGGACTCTTAGTTCTCACTTCCCATTTTCTGACTATTGCATCCATGTGGCCTTGATTTTTCAGAGTTCCATTTTGAAGAGGGGAAGAGAAGGAAGAATATACTCATAGTGAGACTTTGCAAAAGGAATATTTTTCGTTATACCATGTGTTCCAATTTTTGGTTAGTAAAATGTGGTCACCATACCTATAAATTAAGCTCACAAAAGACAACTTGGCTCAAGAAAAAAGCAGGAGGAAAGGGTCCAAGTAAGCCTTACGTCAGAGAAAATGTGGAATGAGCTTCAGGGTCAAGGATAGCTGTGGAGTCAATAGAAGTGCCCAGACCAGGCTTGTAGTTGTGGCAGAAAAAAAGGTTCCAGGAGGTCGATGATATTTAGACAATTTTATGATATGATTTTGCTTTATTAAAATTTGAATTCAACTTCTCACTTCAGGAATTTGCTTCCACTTATGTGTATGTAGGATGTGACAAAACTCACTTGAGAGGAAAATCATGATATAAACACTTCATTAATAGTATGCTATAGTCATTGTTTTAAATGAAAGGGGTATGTATGGTAGTGGGAAGGGAAACTAAAACTATCAGTCATCAGTCAAAATCTCAATGGCAGACATATGAGGGCTTCCCTGTGTGTTTTTTCTGTGCTAAGCATAGAAAGAGCAAACATCAAATGCTCAATTAAAAACCCAAATCTCAATATTTAAAAACCTGACTTACTGGCTTACGCTACAAAAGCAGCAGTGACTCAGATATACATCTGAAACGGTCCGAATGTGACCCTGTGTAAGGAGACTCACAAAAGATTCACTCTCCTGGTGAGAAGGCCCTAAGGAAACAGTCTCAGCTTAGAATATTTGCTGTATACACATGATGTAAGAAGACCACCACCTGCACACACAGATAACAGTTTCTTTGCTGTCAAAGCCTTGCTAACAAAATACTTTTGTGGGAACAACACCGAAAATCAGAAAGCAGCAGAAAACAAAACAGACCAGGAGAAATCTAAATTTCTCACCAAAAAAAAAAATTCTCTAAGTCAAAAGTAAAAGGGAGAGGGGATAATAAATAGCTGTTAAGACTTTCATCTGCATTTCTTTGGGAAAACAATCAAGGATTTCACTTCACAGGGATGGATTTGTATCCTCCAATTATCTCCAACTGGAAGCTTACCTAGTGAGGTAAAAGCAGGGAGGGGAAAGTTTACTAAAACAGCTCTAAACACAAACAAAAATAATCAAAGCCAGTATTCCAAAGTCAAAGATTTTCCTTCCCTCCTCACAGAAGGTTTATAATCAATGGCTTCACAGTGGGGTGCAAACTGCGGTGGATCTGGAAATTTACATAAGATATTAGCGGCATAAATTTACATCTGAATGGTAGTTTCTCAGCAACTCATCAGGTGTTAAGTACCTGTTTATCTAATTGCCTCCAAAAATGGTCTTTATGCCCTAGGTAAATAGAAGGTTTCTTGGTAGAGCTGAGGCTCTTCTTAATCACCACTAGACTATGATAACCTTTCATTCATTGCTACTTTTAATGATCAAAATGACAGTACTGCTCTATGGGTAGCATTTCTCTTCTGAAATAATTCTGAAGTAATTATAGGAAATTAGCAATCTTGCAATGAGGACAGTCTAGTTTGGGCAAGCCTCAAACAAATGCCTCATTTAAAAGGTACAAAATTTACTTGTGAAAAATTTTAAACCAGGAAACCTAGGGAAAAAGAATTTTAAACAAAGGGGTTTGATGGTTCCCAGTGTGTGCCTGCAGGAATCTAAGTTGAAGACCAGGGTTTAAGGTAGCTCTCAATTTGGATTCTGTGCTTGACTTTATTCTCAGGAAAACATTTTGCCTCCCACTTTCTCACTTTCGTTATCAGTTAAGTAACTGTTGTTACCCTTACCTCTAGTTTCCCTGGGTAACTTCAAGGTAAGGCTATGTATCAAGATTTGTAGCCCGTTCTACACAGATAATAATTAATTAACTACTGACCACACTGACTAGTGTGGAACACACCTCCCTCCTAATGTCTATATTAAAGAAATTCTGACTAATCAATAATAATCCTAAGCCTAATCATTAATACTTAGAAGTAGGACCAAAAGAAAAGTCCTTTCTAAAGGAGGACTATTTAAGAGTACAGTAGCTCCCTATACTGTGGGTTACTGATATACATTTAATAGTGCCAGATTTTAATTATACATAAAATGTAATGATTTAATTATTCACTTTGAGGATTACCTAGGCCTCATCTTCCACTTGTCTTTTGGCCATTTTATTTCTTCATGACAAAATGCAAAAGGAGGGCCAGGATAAGCAGATAAAATTCTAATTATAATACAGGTCTAATTTTTCTGGCCTTACTAAAGTTCATCCCAACTGTTTTTGCAACACAAGCGCTGCAAGGAAGGGTCCAAAGATATTTTTCCAGATGTTCATATATTCCTATTTTCATTTTGATCCATGCTTTGTTTCCTTATCAAAGTGTGACTCCAGAGGACAGAACAAGGAGCAATGGGGAAAGCCACAGGAATCCGATTTTCTGCTTAGTATAAGGAAGGACTTAGCTACCATCTGAGCTTTCTGAAAAGGGAACTAGCTGGTCCATGAGGTAGTGACTACTCTATTTTTGCATGCATTCATATAGAGACCGATGATTACTTGCCTAGCACGTTGCTGGGATTCATGCTTTGGTATAAGAGGGTGTAGAAAACCAATGAGGTTCTTTCTAACTCTAGGATTCTAAGACTCCTTGAATAACTATGGCTAATTCCAATTAATTTGATACATGAGGTTGTACTGTAGTTACTTTGTCCAAGGCCATGTTATAATAGGTAGCTGAAATATATAACACTAAATGATGGGGGGGGGAGTGGGACAGAGAAATAATCTGACCTGCAGTATAAACAAATACATGATCTATATAAGCACTTTATAGCAGACTTTTTCACTCCTACTAGAATTAAGGCAAAACGTTTGGCAGAAGAATAGATGGACAGCAATAAATTTTTAAAATTCGGGAAGTAGTTGTGATACAATGGAAAAAAAGCCCTAGACTTAGAGTCAGAAGTCCTAAGTTCAAGTCTTAATCCTACCATTATTTAGCATGTGATCTTGGGCAAATAATTTTACAATATTTAGCCTCAATTTCTCCACGTGTAGAATAATGACTAGAATTTGTACATCACTTTAAAGTTTGCAAAGATCCCTAAAAACATCATCTCATTTTATCCTCACAACAATCCTGGAAAGTTGGGACTATTATTATCTCCATTTTACAGATGAGGAAACTGAGGCAGACAGAGATTAAGTGACTTCAGGGTCACAGTTAATAAATGTCTTGAGAGCTGGATTTGAACTCTTCCCGTCTCCAGAACTGTATCACTGCACCACCTAGCTATTTCCACATTATGATAACAATACTTAACCTACTTCACAAAGTTAATTATTTCCATTCCCACTGTTATAAGAGATCACCCAGTTAACTTAAAAGGAAACATAATATGCAAAAAGTAAAAGCAAAATATCTGATATTACTATTATTTTAGTGGGGGAGGGGAGGTTTGTTCCTCCCACAACAGAAAATTGATGTAATAATGGAAAATATGGGGCAGATAAGAAGTTACCAGGTTATTAATATGATAGTGAAACGTGAAGGAATTTTCTGCTTAAATTTTAAGGGCAGTTGGCCATTGGTTAAGAGAAATTTGGCCACAGCCCTTAAGGTCTTTAAAAAGCTAAGCCTTCCAAGCCCTGGAGAAGATCAGGAAGGTCCAGAATTTAAGTCACTGGAAGCAAGGAGCAGCTTTGTACATTGTGATCCCAGCATCTCCTAGGGTAGGAATAGGAGGGAATTTAATCTCCTCCACCCCAATCCCTGACATTGCGGTAAGGTATCTTGTAGCAGAATCACTTTCCTAGTAGGAGATATTACATCTAACAGAGACTATATCTAGAGAGAGCAACCTGAGGCAGAGAGCAAAGACATACTCTCCCATCTGCCAGCTGCCACAGACAAAGAGAAGTGGCATTTGAGCTAGGAAGCGTCTTCATAGATCAGAAGAAGCCTGACTATAGATTCAAGAAAAAACTAGCCCCAGCAGTCAAGAGCTGAACTGTGGATGAACAGATAAGGGAGGTAGCTAAGTGATCTGCTCAGTAAGATGCTATGCCAGGGAAGAGCAGGGTCAGAAAATCATGATTTTAGAGGCCCTAATTTTTACTTGAGTTTGATGCCACAGCTGTAGAGGACCTCTGTGCTACAGAAGCAGTAGCAAGAGTTAAAGAAAGGCAGCACAGGAGTAACAGAGACTTATTTGGGGATCCCACAACTCTGAGAAACTCTTTAGAGTGGAAGTAGAGCTGAAATTGACCCCATACCTTCCCTGGACACCAGGCTCTTGCAGTACTGGAGAGTTGAGGTGCTTTGGTTACTACGATTCCTCACTAACAATGTACTTTAAACTGGTTTCTACTCTTCCTACTAATGTTGTATATTTTTATGTGATAGAGCAACCAAAATTTATGAGGGTAAAGTTTTATAGCTGTCTTTACTATGCCATCTTGTTAAATGCCTTGCTTTGAGTTAACTATGTTGATTAGCTATTAAAGATAAATTCACTGGTGGGGGCTCACAAGCTATAGTTTTAGGAATACAGACTAACAAAATGGAGGTACCATCAATCCTCAACATTCTTGAGCTTAACTTTCATGACTTCAAGTGTTCCTATGATTTTATTAGTAACCTCATTTTCACTTTTGCATTGGCAACCACTCATATTCATGGCTTTGTGTAATAGAGAAAAGAATGAAAGACTCAATGTACACAAGTCTGTGGAGCAGCTTGTAGCTACTAGGTGCTTCACTGGTCTTGTTCACTCAACCATTGTAAAGAGCTCCCTGTGCATTCCTTGAATATTTTCATGGTTTGCCTTTAAAACTCAAGTTTGGTGTGGTAATTATGCCCTCATAGCGAGGGGCAAGTCCTTGGGACTCTAAGCCCAACTGAGTAAAGTCAATCAAGCAGCTTAGTGAGAAAATAAAGGTGTTAAATAAACTTCATGCCAGAATATCAGTAGCTGCTGCAGCCATGAGTTTAGTGTTAATGAATGGACAATTTGTTTTATCTGCAAAAAGGAGGAAAATATTTGCAGCATTATAGATTTCATGTGCTATAAAAAGCAAATATTGTCTGAAATCAATATTTTTCATTGAGATACTAGCACAAGAGGTCACACAATCCTAGGGAATTACTATCAAGAAAAAATGTTTTACATGTTACCAATTGTATTTTGTGTACTGTATTTTATGGGTTATTTTGTGGTTACTAAGTTAGGAAACATACATATTACCAAAATTAATATTTTGTGATAAGGAACTGTATATTTTCAGCAATCTCTAGTGAAAGATTACAGTTTTTGGAGGTGCTGGGAACCTAACCCTCCATTTCCCACAGGTTCAATGTATCAAAATTCACTTTTTTGACTTTTGCACTGTTTTCTAGGAATATTACCCCAGCAAAAGGACTGATTGTAGTAGTTAGTCACTTCTCTGGAGAGCCTCAGTAATCCTGGAAGGGTGCTACATTAGTATACTTTTTGGGGGAAGGCAATCTACCAAAGACAATCTTGTTCCTAATAAACAGAATTCCTATGTATAGTGTAAAGCTGTGGTAGCAAACTCAAATAGAAACACAAGCCACTAATCTATACATGGGGATCCCTACGGGCTGCATGTTGACTTAGTTTTAAAATATAATGTTATCTCTTATTGTATTTTTACTTATTTTGTTAAAATATCTTCCAATTACATTTTAATCTGGATCCAGCAGCACTCAGATATATTGTGGCCTCATCTGGCTAGGGCGGGAGAGTAGGGGTTGAAACTCTGGTATAAAAGTTCTGGGCATAGACTCATAAGACCTGAGTTAATGGTTCTACTACTATCTATCCATAATCTCCTTGAGTCTCAGTTTTCCTAACTGTAAAATGGAAGATAATATCATCTGCCTTACCAACCTTCCCAAGGTTATTCTGAAACAGATGTTTTATAAACTTTAAAATGATATATGTTGTTCTTCAGTCACGTATGACTCTTCGTCACCTCATTTGGGTTTTCTTAGCAGAGATACTGGACTGATTTGCCATTTCCTTCTCCAGCTCATTTTACATATTGAGGAACTGAGACAAACAGGGTTAAGTGACTTGCCCAGGGTCACACAGCTAGTAAATGTCTGAGGCTAGATTTGAACTCACAAAAAAGGAGTCTTTCTGACTCTAGGCCCAGCACTCTATCCACTGTGCCACCAAGCTGCCCAATAAAATGCTATATAAACATGATCTATTATCATTGTTACTGTTGCTACAATTTCTTTGCACAGCATATTTTTTAAAAAATCTATATGCAAGCCAATCACTTATTTCCCATAAATTCCCAACACATATCCATTATGATCAGAAACTAACAGTCAATAGAAGAATCAAATAAAAAAGAAAGAAAATAAAACTCACCATCTGTAGTGCAAGACCCTTCTGGGGCAGGCTTTTGTGAATAGGGAATTGGTGGGCTATTTGAATCTGACATTTCTTCATCTTCATCTTCATCTTCCATTTCATTAACAGTTGGGTTGTTAGAAAAGTCCAGACTCCCATTTTGAGTGTAGCGGTGTACCAGTTCTTTATCCAGATCTTCCACTTTGGGTTTGACATCTGAGTAGGCAAACAAACTACAGATAACATCATACTGGGACTCAGTGAAAAAAATGCCTTGAAGAAAAAAAATCCCAGTAAAAAAATAAAATCCTCTAGAAAAAATGCCTCAAGAAAGTGAGACAATTTCAAGTGACTGATTCAGAAAACTCCAATGCTGGAACTCCTAAGTCTTAAGAGCAAGGAAGATCACCATGCTGGTATTGAGTTTGAGGAGCTTACCTGCAGGAGAGAAGGGGTGCTGGTCAGGGTCCAAATAGAGCTGAGAAAAAATTGGCCTTGGTACAACACTACTACATCTCAGGGATGCTTCTATTGAATTGTGAAGCGCTTCTTCAAATCGGGCAGATTTCAGTTGCCCTGCATATGAATTCCCCATGATCTAAAATAAATAAAAAATAAACAGATAATAGATAAATAGATAAAGGGAAGGTATATAAAAACGAATGCAATAGGGAGTGACTATATATGTAAATTCTATTGATACACATTTCAAATTCTCTCCTACAATTCCTTACTGACAGAACACATATGGTTATATAATTAATTCTTGTATTTAGGGTTACTGTTTTTTAATAGTTTGTGACAAATCTTTCAGGTTGTTGGCCCTTGGCAAACTTTATGCTGCTAGAAGAAGGCCCTCTCCATATGCAACCTTCAGAAGTTCTCACTTAATGGACAAACTACAACAACCTGATTATTCCACTCCCCTACCCAGCTTCATGGAAATATTATATAACAAGGGAAGTCGCTGGTATTTTGGCAGTTTCCACAAGCGCTGGCTGGTCCCCATATCACTGACACAGCCTCAGTAGAAGGAGAGCACAATAAACAATTATAAACTTTTCAGGCACACAACACTAATGATTTTTTTATTTGTTGGCTTTTTTTATTTGTTGGTTTTTATTTGTTGTTTATTTGTTGGCTCTGTGAATGGATTATCTTTATGGTTCATGAAGACTATATCAAATGAACTAAATCTCTGCAAGTACCAAATGCTACAAAAACCTATATTTGTCACTTGTTGGAAAGCAGGTTCCAGACACAAAGATGCATTTTCCAACTAGTACTGTGTTCTGAGTTGTGTTAGCTCATAATATACACTTGCATACTTAAACGGAACCACAATCTCATCAATGCAGATGATCTCTCCAATAGTGAAAAACCGAATATGACGTCCTGCCATACCTTCTCAAGCTGCACAACTTTTGCTGGTATTCCCCTGTAAGTCTCTGCGGGAAGCTGACCCAACATGGTGGTGGTGGTGGGGTCTTCCCCAAGATTCCTTGATACTAGTTCAAGAACCCTAGATAGGTCCTCAGTCTCATTACATGGCCAGGTCCTTCAATTTCTGGTCATAAATCTTTCTTCTCCTATGTGATTCTTCATTAGCAAATACACCATAACATACTCATGCCTGCCATACAGAGCCATAATTAAGAATTTCTGCACCCAAAGCTAATTGCATTGAGGAAGATGGTGACATGAAAGACAGACATCCCTGCAGTTATACTAGGAGATGGGCATTGCAATATGAGATGCCCATTGACAGACAATTTACAATTACTGAATTACAGTAAATACAGTTGTAATCACTTCACAATTATTGAATATTATACAAACATCCCTGTCTCTTTCTGGGAACCAGTCTTTGTCTAGGTCCCTGGCCCATAGATGCCTTTTGACAGCTATTTGTATCTATAGCCACTTAATACAGGTCCTGGCACCCTGAAAGCCACAGAAAGAGACAGAAAAGGTGCCAAGACATATAGACAAGAAATGAACCAACAGACAGCAGTGTCAATAAAATCCAGAAAAGAAAGAACATATCCAAGTAAAGTGGGTGGTACACTCTGTCAGATGCTGCAGAAAGGTAAAAAGCTTGAGGGATTGGTAAGGTTTAACGAGTGGGTTTTTGGATTTTTAATTTTATTTTAAAGGATAGAGTATGTTGATAGGCAGCAGTACTGAATGAAGATTAGCCAGAGAAAAGGGATGCATATGGCAGCAGTCTGCTAGAGAAGACTGGGAGAAAATGGGAACAGAGATTCATGTAAGCTAAGTGGACCTTAGTAAAGAGTAGGAATGTCTACATCATAGAATGGAGTAAAGGGGTTTTAACAGAAGAGAAGTTTTGAAACGTGGAGAAGGGGAAAAGGGAACACACAGCAAATGAAACCATATTTTCTCAGCAAAGTACAGAATGAGGTTTTCAGCTGAGAGAGTGAGAAGCATGGGTGTGGTGTGAGAGGCTTGAGGAAAGAAAAGAAGGTTATGGAATAGAGTAGACTCTGGGGTGAATGAGATAGACAGTCAATTTGAAAGAATAAAAGGACTGCCTTACTGAAGGGAGGGCACCATTGATATTAGACAAACATAAATTTGTAGTTGGCCCAGTAGGTTTTTTAGCACCACTCAGAAACACATGATTAGGAGCACAGGAAGTATAAATGGTGGAAATAATACTTAATTTACAGCTAGCACTGTTCTATCTCACTGGTCCATCCAGAATCTTACTTCACATTACTGAATTTATGTATGACAAGGTTTCAGAGTATTAAATAACCTTTGTACCTTTGTGGTCAAATACTAATTCAAAGTGACCTTTTAAAGTTTTTTGTGTCTGAGAATCAAGTTAGCATAAATGCCTTACATTAGGATTCCCCAACCAATCAATCTGAAGTTCTCAGGTTCATCCTGGGACCACATCCTTATTCCCTAAAGATTGTGGATAGCTGATTAGGCGTGGAAACTATATCCAGGGAAGGTATGGGGTCAATTTCAGCTCTACTTCCACTCTAAAGAGTTTCTCAGAGTTGCGGGATCCCCAAATAAGTCTCTATTACTCCTGTGCTGCCTTTCTTAACTCTCGCTACTGCTTCTGTAGCACAGAGGTCCTCTACAGCTGTGGCATCAAACTCAAGTAAAAATTAGGGCCTCTAAACCATAACAAGGATCCCTGACAGTTTCCTACTGACTTAGAAAACTACATGTTAACATTATCGATATTCAATTGTATTTTTATTTATTTTTTTAAAAATTTCCCAATTATATTTTAATCTGGTGCTGCTAGCGTTCTGCTACCTCTGCTCTAACTAATTTCCTAAATGGAAGGGAAATAAAGTGATTTCCATAACTTCTTAGGATCTAAAAACTTGATGGAAAAAACACAAACCCTGAAGTCTTAGCTTGACAGAAGTTAGCATATTCCTCCATCAATCAAAGTTTATTTCTCTATTTAGGGCACAACCACAGAAGTTTATTTTGTATGTGAACATGTTATATGGTGCCCTAATTTCTTATCCCTTTCCAATTTGGGATTTGCAGCATGGTATAGTAAAAAGGGTAGATTATACTGGTCTTGCTTCCAGATGAGAGAGAGCTCTTTCTGGATATAACTCATCAATCAACAATATTTCATCTTTCCAAACCTCAAAGGGAAACACTGAAATATGGATTTTTTGCACTAAAACTGCATATGACAAAGATAGTAAGAGCTTAGAGGATAAATTGACACAAATTATGTAGTACACATATAATTATGATTTTTTCTGACACTTGGGTTTCAAGTGTCAGAATATTTTTTCCTCACCACCACCAGGAAATCTTTTCATACGTTCCTAATTGATTCTTTATGTCACTCCTCACAAGTTCCACATCTCTTTCCTTCCTCAAGGCTCCCCCTCTTCCTTTTACCCTGAAGCAGCTGGAGTCAGGAAGACCTAAGTTCAAATTTAACCTCAGACACTTATTAGCTATGTGACTTTGGGCAAGTCACTTAACTTCAGGTTGCCTCAGTTTCCTCAATTATAAAAGGGAGATAATAACAGCACCTACCTTGTAGGTTTGTATTTAGCATGGTACCTGGCACAGAGTAGGCACTATGATACTATATGTATGCTTATTCCCTACTTCCTGCTCTCCTAGTCTCCTCCCTTGGATATTTCCTTATCATCACAGAATTCTTCACTTGAAAGCCAGGATTCCATTAAATAGCTTGGTTGATATCATGACTCAGCTCATGGTCAATTTTTGGGGGGCGGGTTGATTAGTTGTGTCTGACTTTATGACCTCCCTTCGGGCAAAGATGCTTGAGTAGTTTCGCTATTTCCCTTTCCGGCTCACTTTACAGATGAGGAAACTGAGGCAAACAGGATTATGTGACTGGCCCAGGGTCACACATTAGGTGCTAAATGTCTGAGGCTGCATTTGAACTCAGGTTCTCCTCTCCTCTTTGCCTCCTAGCAGCCTGTAAGTCTTTCTTGATCCCCACAGTTGCAGGGACCCTCTCCACCCTCCCCCATCATTTTGTATTTATTTTGCATGTAATCTAAAAGTAATTTGTGAACATGTTACATATCCCCAATGGAATGTAAGCAACTTGGACAGGGACTGCCTTACTTTTGTATATATATTCTCAACAGCTTGCACAGAGGACCTTAGGAAATGTTTGTTGATTGATGACCTACACTCAGTTGAGGTTGAGATGTCCACAAGGCATTGATTCAACAGGCATTTGGTGTGGTGCTCAGGGGACAGATAAGATCTGGATATAAAGATCTGGGAGGAATTTGCAAAACTATGATTTTAAACTATTGGAAGTTCGTGACATCACCAACAGAAAGAAAAGAGCCCAGCCAGAGCTTTGGGAGACATAGGTGGTTAACAGGGCACTGACGATGACTCATTAATGGAGACTGAGAAGGGAGGAAGAAGGAAAAGCAGGAAAGGGTTAAGTTTTAGGGGAACTATGAGGGCAGAGAGTGTTGGAGGTTGTCAGTAGTGTCAAAAGCTGCACATAAGTTAAGAATGAGGACTGAGAAAAGGCCAACAAATTTAGCAATGAAGAGATTTATACTGCCCCCTTTAATTTTTTTTTTTGGTGAGGCAATTGGGGATAAGTGACTTGCCCAGGGTCACACAGCTAGTAAGTGTCATGTGACTGAGACTGGATTTGAACTCACATCCTCCTGACTCCAAGGCCAGAGCTCTATCCACTGTGCCACCTAGCTGCCCATTGCCCTCTTTAATTTCTATAGCCCATACATACAATTCAATTCGACAAACATTAAGCACTGACCTAGGCACTGAACATACAAAGAGACAAATTAAATAGTTTGTGCTCTCAAGGAATTTTGAGGGGAGTATGGGGAAGAGAAGAGGGATACATAACACGCACACAGATAAGTAAATAATTCACCTCCTTCCAACCAGGGTCTGTTATTGTTACTATTAAGCCAGATTCTGTCATCAATTACCTGTCCTGAAACACCTTTGCTTCTAAAGACAATTTTATGAGTCTCTCAGGATGTAGGATTATGAGTCTTCAAAATACAAAAGACAAGAAAAATAAACTGAAACACCTTGGTTTTATTAAGGAAGCCACCATGAGACTTTTAATATTCACAATACAGACAAGAGTCAATCATTGGGTCCTATGTATATCTATATAGTCTACAGTATTCTGACAGCTAAGCATTAGGAAGAGTTTTCACCCTTTCTGTGATATAGAAGGTAGACAGCAAGAAAATCTATTCCTGAGAGTACCTGGAGGTTTGACAGTCCCCTGGAGTTAACTGTACTTATTTCTGTATGGCTGCAAAGTAATGAATACACATACAAATGCATATACATACATACATACATACATACATATACACATGTGTATGTATACATAGAGAGAGGGAGGGAGGGAGGAGAGAGAAGAGGATGTGGAAGAGGAGGAGAGAGACAGAAAGAGAGAGGAAATGAATGTTCATCTGGAATTGCCGTCAAATTTACAAATCACATCCAACCACAAACACATACTAAAAAATCAGTCTCACCTTATAATCTCATCTCTTTTTTCCTCCCTTATAACAATAACAATAATAGCAACAGCAGCAGTAACATTATTTACCACATTTGTTTCCAAGTAATTTTGGCTGGATCTTAAGAAAAACTTGTTAACAATTAGAACTGTCCAAAATGGATTTAATTTCTTCAGGAGACAGCAAATTCCTTCTCCTTATCAGGAATTTTGTAGAAGTCCCGCTTAGGTAGACTACAAGCTTCTTAAGGGCAGGAACTTTTATTTCTGTCTTACTAGCCCTAGCCCCTTTGCACAGTGGCTGGCATGTGGCTCAGTTCAGTCATAGTTTAGCCATGTCCACCTCTTCATGATCCCATTCAGGATTTTCTTGGCAAAGATGCTAGGTAGTTTGCTATTTCCTTTTCCATGGCATATAGTAATGTCCTAATAAATGCTTGTTGATTGATTGACTGATATACTGATTGACTTGTATAATCTTTAAGGTCCCTTCTCACTCTAGATCTATATGATGTAAGTATTAGTTCGGGTTTTTTTGATCTGGACCTGGGAGTGCATCAGGAAAAGTGATTCCAGTGTGGAAAATCCTTCCCACACATGTAAGTGAACAACTTCTCTGGAACTTACAGCCCTACAGAGTTGCCTAGGGGGAAAGGTTAAGTGACTCACCCATGGTCTCTGAGTTATGTATCAAAGGCAGAACTTGAACTCAGGTATTTCTGACTCTAAAGCCAGCCACATTACCTCTCTACACAGATAGCACTTATAACTCATATAATATAACTGCATATAATATTTGACTCAGAAAACAATTATTTTTATCACTTTTCAAATATGTTACAGGTTGGTGTTACATCCTACAGATACTGATGGTAAAGTATTGCTTCCTCCCCCTCCCCCCCTAGATAAATTAAGTCATGAATTATAATACTTTGAAACAGAAAACTGAGCAGTAACACTAACACTGACACCTGGGGCAGAACAGAAGCAGGAGAGCATGGGAAATAGGCATTAGGAAACACAGAGTGGAAAAGGAACTAGGTAAATTGAAAAGACAAAGGATCCACCTATAACTTTCAAAGAGAAGGGACTAATTTCTTCTCCAATTCTTGGCCCAATCTATCAAATGTCTTGCTAGCAAAAAGTGCAGCAGGCATTTATGTAACACTTGGACGGACAATGTTGCAGGCATCCACGTGGTGCTTGTCAGATTGTATATGAATCCTGGAAAAAACCTCCAGTTGTAACAACAGTAATAACAATCAAGCGAGAACAGGTTTGGCATTAGGGATAGAAAGCCCTAGCTTCAAGCGCTGACACATAATAGCTGTGTGACCCCAAGAAAGTCACTTCACCCCAGGCAACTCTCTTGTCAAAAACTGCTGAGCACATACGTGGCTGACCAACATTAACGGAAGAAATATCCTCAGTGGGTATTGCCTATCACTATCAAATCACAGGCCTGGCAATAATCATTACCATAATAAGAACAATGGTCAATCATTCAGTCAATAAACTTTCTCTTTTTTTAGAGAATTCTTCCCACAGAAATGCTGAAGAGTCTGGGAGGTAGCTGACAGTATTCTTTGAATTATCCTGCTCCCCCTACTTTTATGAGTCCATTAGTTCTCAAGTAAAGAGACAGCTCACTAATCAGGAAGACTGAGGATCAATAAAGATATTCAAGAAAATCTGATTTCAAATCCTGCCTCAGTTACCAGCTGTGGGAAAGATCCTGGGTAAATCACTTATTCTCCCTGTTCTTCAGTCTTCTCATCTGTAAAATGGGGATAATACGAGCACCTACTTTCCCAGGGTATTGTGAGGCTCAAATGAAATAACATACAAAGTGCCTTGGAAACTTTAAAGCATTATATAAATGCTAGCTCTTAATATGAAGACATGAAATGTTGTAAAGACATATTTGTCACCTACCTTCTCAGACAAAGTAAAGAATTGTAAAACTGGCCTCGAGCACAGAACCGATCACCAAACTGGCTATTAGCAGAGGCCTGACTTAGCTAGTTCATGCTAGTTCACATAGATGAACCTCATTAAATAGATGTTCATTTCATGCAGTATGCTTTCATGAGGGAGTTCTTAAAATCCCACCCAATATGAGCCTGGTAATGTAGGCAAGCCTACAACAATTGACCTCTTTTGCCTTCATTCTCAAAACAAGTCAAGCACTAAGTGCCTCTCAGCATTATATTTGTATGAGCTGGAATCAGTATCTGGCTGAAAGTCAACTCCAACAAAACTAAAGGGATGCTAACAGATGAGAAAAATATTTTAGGCAGCAAAACCAAAATATAATAAGGCAAAAATATCTGCAAAGTCCATTGCATAAACAGGCCTGTCCAATGTTGGGAACAGTTTATTAGTCTCTATTACTGAGTTTCCTTTGCTGTCTGTTTTATATAGGGAACTATGAAGGGCAGGGGGCATGTCTGTTTTTATTTCCTTTGTACAGCATCAGATACTTACAGGTTTCCAATAAATGTTTTCAGCTAATAAAGACGCTACTAAAACAGAGGGGGTATCTCACCACATGAAATGTTATGTGCATCCAGATAATTAGTGGATCCAAACACAGTACTTATAAGACGTGCCTGTCACCTCAGTAAGTCAAATGAAGTCCAAATAACCATTACATGCTCTGTGCATCCTTTATCCTTTTTGGAGAGAAAGGACATTAGAGAAAACTAAAGCAGACCTCTACCGCTTGCCAAAGCTTCTATCAACTTTTCTCAATATCAGTCTTTCTTTTGGGGTGGTATGGGGAAAAAGCATAGGAACAGGTCATATTTTAGCCTGTAGCGTTTGTACTGTTGTGCAGTCATCTCATTTGTGTCCAACTCTACCTGATCCCATTCCAGGTTATCTTGGCAAAGATGCTGGAGTGGTTTGCCATTTCCTTCTCCAGCTCATTTTACTGATGCGGAACTGAGTCAAACAGGATTTACTAACTTGCCCAGGGTCACACAGCTAGTAAGTGTCTGAGGCTGTATTTGAGCTCAGGACTTTGACTCCAGGCCTGGAACTCTATCCACAGCACCACCGAGTTGCCCTATAGTATTCATACCTGTACCTAAGGTTGTAAATGTGTAGAACTGTAATGTTTTCATCTACACAGCAGATAGAAATAAGAATAATATTCTGAATGGTAATATTTATATCCATACATGAAGCTGTCTATGCTGTGCATCATTATTTCTCTAAGTATACACAGGTAGACATGAAGACTTAATTCATTCACAACATATTTATTATGTATCTCCTATGTGCAAGGCAAACTTAAACAACCTCAATGATTTTTTCCTAGTCTAAAAACCAAGAGCTTTCCCACCAAAACCATCAGATGAGGAAGCCTATCCATATTTTTATTTTAAGTATTTTGGACTCACACCAAGTTATACTCTGCTATAATGCTTGTCCTTTCCATCTCAGCAGCTACAACCACTTAATTAAGGAAGAGGACAAAGGGAGAGGGAAAGAGGAGACAGGAGACCTCTTTCTTTACACACTCACTATATAAGCCTCCCTAGCTAACCAGGTACTTGAAATTGTTCTTTCCAACAGAAAGTACAAATAGTGTCTACAAAAAACAAAACACAATAGGCCCATCAGGTAAACACAAGTACATTTAAGAATAATACTGAATTATTTCAACAAAGATGCTTGGTGGCAGAGAGTTTCTGTAATTGCTTTGTCCTTGTCAATATACTGCAGCTGCAGGATAAGGAGGAAAACAGAAAGCTCTAGCTCAGGACAGGTGGCTAGTAGGCATGAAGCTAGATAGGCATGAAACTAGACTACAAAAAAAAATTGCACTCTAAATACTGAAATAAATGGAAACAATGAACCAAGGATGACTTGCTTAAAAGAAAAAAAACTTGAATGCACATTAGGGTACCAGAGGGAATGACAGTGGCAGGAGCAGCATGAGCCAAGGCTCTAAGGGCGTTAGGCCCATTTGTATCACAGCTGGCTAAGAATGTGATTCCCTTTTCCATTTCATGTGGACTTAATCCATTAGGTGTCAAATCTTAAAAAGATCCTTTAAAATCATCTTCACTACCTATTAGTGATACTTGTATAATTCTCTTTAAATATATAGTTACTTTGACTATAGTTTCCTTTTCCCATTTTAAAATAAAGTTTTTTCTTTTCTGATAAGAACTTTTTTTCTTTTTAATCGAAAGCTTTAATGATAGAATAACAAATGGATCTCTCTTCCTCATGTAAACTGAAATTGCCTTTTCCTTCTCTTTCTCCTCTACCCTCTTTTTCAGGTTCTCTAACCATCATACCAGAGCTGCCTATTCAAGAATTACTCTTTTCAAAAGCTTGGTGAGGGGTGGAGGATTTTTAAAAACAAATTTAATGTAAATGACACTATATAGATGGTGGTTGGGAAGTAATTAGAACTTAATGACACTTGATGGCTCACTGGCTGGCTTATTATGCAAAGGCAAAGATAAATGGATTTTGTGTCCTTGATCCCAAGACTGGGATTCTGGGAACTGGAAGGACCTTAGCAAACCTGCCTAGGAGCAAGTCAAGGAAAGCCTTAGTAAAAAGACAGGACTGGACTCAGAGTCATGAGGCTAGATTTAAGACCTGGCCCTGCCACTGATTAGCCAGATGACATTGGACAATTAGCCTTCCTGAGACTCAGTTTCCTCCCTGTTAAAAAGGGGTAATAATATGTATACTGCTTGATTCATGAGGTTAGTATGAAGCTCAAGTTAGATAACGTAAGAAAAATGCTTTTGGAACTATAAAATGCCATATAAATGCGAACTATAGATTTCTAAGAAGACAATAGAGAGATCACAGGCCTGGCTTCTGATGATTCCCCTAAAAATAATAAAAGGAAAAAATGCCAAAAATTCCCACAAGAAAAGAACTCATCAAGAAAACAATAAGAAGCTAAAGAGCATCAATACAACAGAAACAAAAAAGATTATGAAAAAACACAACAAACACATTATGGAAAAACAGAAATGATCTCATCTCTAAAATTAGGAGGCTGGACTACATTGCCTTTCCAAGTCCAAACGGATGATCCTACTGAAACAATTATTAGACATAGCTTCAAAAACAATCCAAAAAAAATCACATGAAAGTTGCTGAAAGTTACAGACATACTACATAAGGGAAGAACTAAAATCAGAGAGGAAAAAAATAATAAGACGGTTTAAGAGAAGAAGCAAACAGCTAAAAAAAAAATCCCAGGAAGAACTGGAGAAGAAACTAAACGTAGATTTTTTAAAATTGAGGGCTGAAACTTAATAGAATCATAAAGAATACAAAGAACTGAAAATGTCAACTACCAATGAAAATGTCAATGATGTAAGCTCTCTGCAGAAAGGGACTATTTCATTTTTATCTTTGTATTCCCAGAAGCTAGCATAGTGCCTTGGACATTGTAGATGTTTCAATAAATGTTTATTGAATTGGATCACTGGATAATTATTCATTCATCCAACCAGAATTTATTAAATGCCTAGTATGTGTCAGGCAAGGTATCACGCACAGACACTATTTTTAAAAAAATTATAATACTATACTAGTTAAATTACTGAATGACATAATTGCAATAGAAAATACGAAGAAAGACAGTATACTGATAAATCTATTTTTAATCAGGTCTTTTCTGCATCTAGTACTATATCCACAAGATTTTAATATAATTTTTCTTATTGATGAATTGCTGTAGCCAAAATTTCTTCTCCCTAACTGCCAACTTCCTGTTGCTAAGCACCTTGGTACTAAAGCCTTCAAAGACCAGACAAAATCTATTTCTAAGACCTTCTTTTGAAGCCTGTTCAACTGGATAAAACTCTTCCAGAGATTGTGTTTTGCTAGTATAGCCTTCTAGAATTCAAGGTCACTTCCTTAATAGAGTGAAACATTAGAGTAACATTTTTATGAATACAATTTATATAAATTTTTTCCTAATATGGAATTATCCTTATATTCCTGTTAAGAATCCTCCTTGATCATAATGAATAATTAAGATAGAGGGCTGTCCTAGTTACTGTATAATATGCTATATCAATATTCATTAATTATATTGGCTTAAATTTTCTTTTTCAGATTTATCCCTACCAGTTTAAGTATCAAACTTATATTTGCCTTATTGAAAAAAAAACAAAAACCTAGTCCATTCAGATGTACAGAAACTGAAGGCTTTTTCTTCAATGTGACAAAAAGTATCTACTAGACACTTAGGGAAAATATTAAATCAACGGAAAAAATGAGCATTCCTACTTTTTTTTTTAAAAAAGAGGTTGTAATGAAGGATTTTCTACTGTCATCACTTTTAATTATACTCATAATAAATATTTATTAAGTCTGCACAGCAAGTATAAGTAAGCCTACTATATGTGAGGCACTGTGCTAAGCCTTGAAGATAACAAAGAAAAGAAAAAGACATTTCTGGTCTGTATCTTTAGCACCTAACATAAAGCAGGTATTAATAAATGCTCATTGATTGATAATCTGACATAATTTTAAGGTTCTACCCAGCTCAATATAGAACAAATAATAAATGACAATTAAAAGGTTAAAATTTGTAGATGACAGGATTTAGTTAAAAAAAAAACCTGACAGACTGAACAAAAACTTTTAATTGAGCTAATAAAAGGATTAAATAAAATAGAGAGAGATAGGATAGACTCACAAAGAGCAACTGTCTTTTTATACACCCCTCATAAAAACCAGGAAAATTGACAGAAAGGAAAACACCACTTATAACAACAACACAATGTATCAAATAATTAAGAATTAACCTATAAAGACACACACACACACACATACACAACTTGTGAAAGAAACAAATGTTATGCTTCATTATGTTGATACTCTATAGACTGTACAACACCATATTTCTAATTTATCTACAATGGAATTTTATGTGATTAACGCACGCCTGGAAGTTGCATTGTTTGAAAATAGCCTTTAAAGTTATATTTTCAGAGACTAGGCAAGGACTATGGTGGAGTGGATAGAAAGATGGTGAAAGAGGCTCTCACATGAAGAATTCTGCTGTTTCAACTCAGAAAATAAGGAAAATCTCAAGGACAGTGGTCTGGCATTTCCCTTTGAATGTTGTCTTCCTGTCTAGGGCATTTCTTCCAACCCCTCCTTGTTGCCAAAGCTAACCTCTCCACTTGTGCGCCCCCTCCACCACCCCCTGCCCCTAGGACCTGACTCCATAAATTGTCCCCTTGCTCTCATGTATCTTTGATTTCTCAATCTCCATTGCTTCCTTCCCATTGTCTACAGATATGCTCAGATCTCCCCTACATAAAAAAACAAAGCAATTCCCTAGATCCCTGCCATATGCCTTGTGGCTGCCTTTCTATCTCCGTCCTGCATTTTATTGCCAAACTTCTTGAGAATACCTTTACTGTTTGGCCCCAGAGGGCTGAACCAGGAGCAGAAGGCAGAAAACACAGAAATGAATGTACCCTGGATATAGGAAAAACTTCATAAAAACTAGAGTCACCCCAAAATGGAATGGGCTGCCTCTGGAGGTAATGGGTTCTACTTCACTGGAAGTCTTCCAGTGATCACTTGCTGAGTATGTTATAATGAAAATTATTTTTCAGGTATGGATTAGATGAGATGGATCCTGCTTAGGTCCTTTTGACACCCAAATCCTGTGTTTCATTTTTAACTATCACCTCTACATAGATGACTTGGAAATCTCTATCTACCCTAACCTCTCTCTGAAGCTCCAAACTGGTCTTTGTATTTGACAACTAAGAGCAACAAGTGATAGTATAAGGAGTACTAGACTTGGGGTCAGAGGATCTGCGATAAATGCCTAGCTCTGCTACTTAGCTACCTATGACATAGGGCAAATCACTTAACCTTTCCAGGCTTCAAACTAATGCACAGAGGATAGAATTGTAAACTGTTCCAGCTATTCTGGAAAGCAATTTGGAACTATGCAAAGAAAGTGACTAAAAATGTCCATATCATGGACCTAAAGATTCCACAGCTAGGCATATACCCCAAGAAGGTCAATTGTCAAAAACAAAGGTCCCATTACAGCAAAGTATTTATAGTAGCACCTTTAGTAGTAGCAAAGAATTGGAAACAAAGGTCCCATTACAGCAAAGTATTTATAGTAGCACCTTTAGTAGTAGCAAAGAATTGGAAACAAAGTAACAGCCATCAACAGGAGAATGGCTAAACAGTTGTGGTATACCAATGCAATGTAATGCTACTGTTCTATAGGAAACAATACAATCAATACAGAGAAGCATGAGAAAACAAATGAAAAAAAAATCAAAGTAAGCAGCAGCAGGAAAACAATACACACAATCAGCACAACAATGTAAATGGATAGAATAATAACAGCCAAGAAACTGAAACGAAATTCTTTTAAATTATAAATGACCAAGCTTGGCTGGAAAGAAAAAAATGAGAAAGAACCTCTTCCTGCTTCTTTACAGAAGGGAAAGGAGGGGACTATAGGTATAGAATACAGATACTTTTTCAATATGTGGCTTAGTTTTGCCAGTTTCTTCTCCCTCTTTTTCTTTTTTTTAAAGAATGGGTGCTCTCTGGAAGGATGATATATTGAGAAATGTAGATGATATAAAAATTTTAAAATATCAATACAAATTAATTCTTAAAAGACTATAATATTTCCCCAGTGATGCTGTATGGATATCAATCATGAAACACCAAAATCTAAGAAGAAAAACTGCAAGTGACTTAAAGAACTGAAAGACATAACGTGTATAACTAGGCTGCAACATACTGCATCAGAGAAGCAAAATAAAGGCATTATCTATCAAATGTATGAAAAAGAAAGTAGTTGGGTTTGTCTTGTATCAAGAGCAAGGGATAACAGACAGACTGAGGTTTGACCTGATAACCCATAAAATATCAAAATATCCAGAGGAAGACCTCCAGCTATCTACCTTAGGTAGATTTCTACGAAGGATTTATAACAAGTCATAGATAAGTTATCAAACTGGTTATGCAAGGACAGGGAGGTTGTGATCTTCACTCTTTGAGGTTCAGTGCCGTTGGAGGAAGTACCTTCACCATAAGGCAGAAGTACTGAAGAATTAGTCTTTCACCTAAACTAAAATGATGATGACAGTTTATTGAGATAGCACTTTACAATTTATAAAGTCCTTTCCTTACAACAAACCTCTAAAGGGGATAATGTAAATATATCGGTAACACTATTAAAATAATTTACACACATATATGCATGTTGGCTTCTCTGCCTAACTTTATATGCACCCATATATATAGCCACACATATGCACTGTGTATAAACATATACATAGATATTATATAAAAACATATACACATAAACATATAAAAACACATACATAAACATACTGTGAATAAACATATGTATAAACATAAATATATTGTGTATAAACATATACAATATAAACATATATTGCGTATGTATGTATCCTCTTAGTGGCTGAGGAAAAATTCAGTTTTGTTTAGGCAATAAAACAACAGATTAAGTGTAATGGCCTTTTTGCAATCCTTATCCTTCTTGACCTCTCTTACAGCCTGTGACACCAGTGTTCACCTTCTCTCTCTTCGCCTTGACACCCTCTTCTCTCTAGATTTCTAAGACACTGCTATCTCTTGGCTGTCTTCCTGTTGACTGACCACTCCTCTTGAATTTATTTTGCTGGGTCTTCATCCAGTTTATGCCTATGAACTGTGGGTGTCTCTCCCTCCTCAAGACTCTGTCCTTGGTTCTCATTTCTTCTCCCTCTATACTATTTTTCTGGGTGATCTCATTAGCTCCCATGGATTCAATTATCACGTCTATGGGATGATTCTCAGATTTACTTACCCAGCCTTAAGCTCTTTCCTGACCTCTAGACTCTCATCTCATCCCTTCCCTCCTAGACTACCTCTATAGCCTTGTGGTGGGTCTCCTTGTCTCAAGTCTTCCCCCCACTCCAATCCATCTTCCACTCAGCTGCTGAATTTATCTTCCTAAAGTGCAGGTCCGACAATGTCATCCCTACCCTCATCCCATTAAAAAAAACTCCTATGTCTCCCTAGTATTTCCAGGATCAAACATATTTGTTTGTCTTTTAAAGTCCTTCATAACTTTTCCTTACCTTTCCAGCCTTGTTATATTCCCTCCCACATACTCTTCAAGCCAGTGTTACTGACCTCCTTGCTGTTCCTCACACAAGATGCTCCATATCTCCGGACCGGGAATTTGTACTAGCTGTTCCCCATCTCTGGAATTCTCTTTCTCTCTCTCCTCATCTCCATCTCCTGGTTTTCCTGTCTCCTTTCAAGTGCTAGCTAAAACCCAATCTTCTACAAGAAGCCCTTCCCAGTTCTCCCTATTAAAGGCACTAATTCGCACGCATTCTCTATCTAATGTATTACATAGATATTTTTTTCACATAGTTGTTTGCATATCATAGCCCCTATGAGAGTATGAGTTATTTGAAAGCAAAGGCTATTTTTTGCCTTTATTTGCACTTAGCACAGTGCCTGGCACATAGTAGGTGCTTAATAAATACTTGTTGACTTGACCCGACTGTGGATAGACAAGTACTGCACTGGCAGAGGAGCTTGGCATACGAGCCAACCTTTCCTTGGGATTTCCATCTTCTATTCTGAGATTCCTGTAGAGCTGATGAGATTTCCCTGAATCTCCTCTCTATGCAACAGTTCAGTCCTACCTCACACACGTGCTCCAATCTCTCAGCTTCCTAACCCTTAGCAGCTATCTCCAGTTCTGAGATTGCTCCTTTCTTTTAGACAAATTCCTTAGGGTATAACCAAGTCTCTCACACAATGGCTTTGACTGATTCAAGTATGCAGGCCTTGTTTGTACTTGGTTTTGATTCACTGATTTAATCAGAAAATGTCCTTACCTAACAAAGGCAATTATTTTTCACTGGTCTCCTTCTTGATAACTCATACTACTGTACTCCTACCAAATTTTTCTAAAGCATAGCTCTGATTGGTGCCACTCCCTGTTCATAACCATTCATGGCTTCTTATAGGCTATGAAGTCAATACTTCTAGTTCTTCACAATATGTCTCTGGCCCACTTTCTCATTCTGTTCTTTATGAGCTTCATATTAAAACTAAACTCATCTTGTAATATCCTACTTCATTGTCTTTGCTCATGCAAAGGACATGAACCTACCCTCGGAGTTTATTTCCTTTTCTACTCTGCCTACTGAAATCTCACCCATTCTTTCAGGTCCAACTTAAGTATCATCTCTTAAACACAGCTTTCACTGTATGCCCCTCCATCTCAAGTCTGAAATAATCTCCCCCTCTCTTTAATACTCATAAAACTCTCTGTATTTTTCCCATGCATGTAGTATTTTCTAATTTCTACTGCATTTATTTTTATACATCTTATCTTCCTTATTAGATTATAAACTCCTTGAAGGCACATGCCCATGTCTATTTATCTTTGTCTCTGCTTTGGAATCAATCACACCATCACCTCACACACAGAGATAACTGTTAGAGATTCTTGAATTGATCAGGACATGTAAGATTCAGTCTTTTAATTGCTTATTAATCGACACATCCTTTTCAGCAGTAACATCCCATGAGTCTATGATTTTGTGTCCCAGGAACTATGTAAAAAGCTAAAATACAGTCCCCTGCCTCAAAGGAGCCTATTCCAAAATAGAAAACTACTGCAGATTACATGTAAAAGTACATGTATAAAATCACTGATTCCAATTCATAAGCTTATAGATCTGGACCTAGAAGGGACCTTGGACCTTAGAGGCAAAGTAATCCAAGCCCTCCACTTAAAAAAAAATGAGGAAATTGAGGCATATAATGGTTAAGTGACTTGTCCAAAGTTACACAGATATTAAGAACCAGAGACTAAACTTGAATCTAGGTCCTCTGACTCCAACCCAAATCAGCTCCCCTTCTATTGTGCCATTCTATTCCCAGTTTTAACACTCCATGGGGCAGCCAGGAGGTGAGGTGGATAGAGTGCTGGGCCTGAAGTCAGGAAGATTAATCTTCCTAAGTTCAAATCAGGCTTTAGAAACTTACTAGCTGTGTGATCCTGGGCAAGTCACTTAACCCTGTTTGCTTCAGTTTCCTCATCTGTAAAATGAAATATAGAAGGAAATGGCAAACCACTCTATGATCTTTGCCAAGAAGACCCAAATGGACTCATGAAGAATTGGACACAACTAAAACATCTGAACAACAACAAAACGATTCTCATAAAAGACAGGTGTAACAGTGAAAGTAGCAATGAATTTTAACTTGGAAGATCTAGGTTTTAGTTCAACCTCAGTCACTTACATACTGGCTGTGTGACTTTGAACAAGTCAGTTTTATCTTTGAGTCTTCATTTTTTCATTTGTAAAGTAGCAGCATGTTGTGAAGATAAAACAAGATTAGGTATGCAAAGTGCTGTGTAAACCTTTAAGGACTAAATAAATATTAGCTATTAAGAGGATCTGGGCTTCATCCCTGCTCTGACACTTATGTAAGACATTTATTCACTCATTCATATTATTCATTCATATTATTCATTCATTCAGCCTTACTGCTATGTGACATGCCCAGAGCTAGGCACTAGGGACACGAGAGAGAGAGAGAGAGAGAGAGAGAGAGAGAGAGAGAGAGAGAGAGAGAGAGAGAGAGAGATCTAGAAAGAGAGAGAGAGAGCAAAAGAGAACTTCCTGCTCCCAGAGAGTTTACATTCTACTGGGGGATGGAGATACAACCACCTAATCTCTCTGAGTCTCAGTTTCTTCATCTGTATTAATAATATAATATCCATCTCATAGAATTGTTATATAAGTAAAGTGCTTTGCAAATTTTAAAGTGCTAAATAAATGTATTATTTTTATTGCTACTACAGAGCAATGTTTCCCCATTTTATTCTCTACAATAAATTTTATTAAAATTATAATTTCAAATGGTTTATATTAGAAAATATTCATAGACAGTAATGTCTATTCAAGAATATTTCCAAAAAGTACATTGCTATTCATTTCACCAAATTCATTAAAAATAAGTGATTTATTCTGTTTTTATGCTCTATTCTTCCTCAAAATGTTCTAAATATGTTGTTATTGAGTTGTTTCAGTCATGTCTGACTCTTTGTGACCCCATTTGGGTTCTTCTTGGCAGAGATACTAGGATGATTTGCCATTTCCTCCTCCAGCTCATTTTACAGATAAGGAAACCGAGGCAAACAGGTTTAAAAGACTTGCCCAGGGTCACACAGCTAGTAAGTGTTTGAGATTGGTCTTGAACTCTGGGTCAGGAGCTCTATTCACTGTGACACCTACAAAAACATAAATTATACTAACAGGCTCTTCAACCATTTTCAATAGTCTGGAGAATGCAAAAGTTGTCCTATCTCTGACAACTTCTTAGCCAAAACTGTAAGTTTAAATTGTGTAAATACATGTAGCAACTTAACTCTAAAATACACCCACACCTAAACATGTATGTGTGTGTATGTGTGTGTGTGTGTGTGTGTGTGTGTATATATATATATATATATATATATATATGAATATATGAACTCTACAGGTACTTTCTCCTTTCTTAACTGACTAGAAATAACTGCTAAGAAGCAACTGCCATTCTCATGATGTTTCAATGAAAACTGTCATAATAAAAAGATAAAAATTATTTACATGTTTTCTTTATTTCTATTCTCACCCCCCCCCATTCCACCATTCTTCCATGTAATGAAGAGTTATTGTTACTTCTGGAAGTCTTAACTTTCTTCCTTGAATACCATGAATTCTTGAGTAAAATAAACAAGTCTCTGTCAAGAATCTCTGGAGCTAGTGTAATGACCAGAGGCTATCCCTGGGCAACATCAAAGATACAAAACAGTAATAGGCAATGTGTGACCACTACCATGCCACCAGAGACCAATTTTTCAACATAGGGCAAAGCTAATCAGCCAGAACAGAAAACATTAAATACAAGGAAATGCTTCCAAAGTGTGGCTTACAACATTCATCATGCTTGCCACACATAGAGCGGTCCATACAACTTCAACAAAGAACCAGAACTTAAGGTGTTTATCATAACAATCATTAAAAATTTGCATGAGACACCTGAGGCTAAAAACAATTCCCTTCAAACTAAAAATGAATTTCAAAAGCTACTTTTCTCCAATTTTTCAAATCTGCAACTTTTGAGTTGTTCTGAGAGCAGCACAAGGAGCTATTTGAAATATTCATCTGCATCTCTTTTCTTTTTTTCCTTTTCTATATTATTTCCTAAGTCTTCAAAGTGGATTGAGCATAGTATCCAGAGTAACACAATTAATGACTATAATTAAATGAGGAGATAAAATTTTTTGTTTCACTGGCCCCTAAATCTAGAACTGGATTCCATTTTTCCTTATACATTTGATGATTCATTAATAAAACTTGTAATTCTGAAGTTTAAGGAAAAACAGATCCCTATTGTAGTGTATCATCTTTAAAAGAGAAGTTAATTTTTTATAATTACTTTTTAAAAGTGTAGCAAATCAGAATTATTTTTTTTCAAAAAAGCAACATAATTTTCTATTTTCCTATTAGAGTAAAATACCTTCTGTCTTCCACAGAGGAACACACTTAAATATATCTAAATATTTATTTTGTTTTTTAAAAATGACATCCTGAAGGAAATCTAGTTACAAAAAAGAGGATATATCCTAAATCAACCTGAAATTTTAAGTGTCATCTGACACTCCTGTTCCCATCTAGATCTGTCATTTCTGCCAACTTTATCTTTCCCTTCCATCTTCTCACACAGTATTTCCATCTTCTAGTACTTAAAGATTTATTTAAGGTTGCTATTTGTCAATTTTGCCCCAACTTTAATTTTATTTAAAAATCTTTGTGTTTGACAAGCAATTGTTAGCCAAGAGACTTATGATTCCAAATTATTTTTTGAAAGGTGCATTTATTTACCTTGAGAAAATTGAAATAGAGCACATTATCATTTCCATACATGTATCTGTTGCTTTTAGAAACTATGCTTACTATTTCACAATGTAGAAAATCATCTCCACAATTAATTTATCCACCAAGAAATTGCTTCCTACTATTCATGTAATCAGTATTCTTCCTACTGTATGTTATAAAGCTTATAACAAAACTTCCACCATTCTTACAACAATTCCACTTTCATGTAAATCTACTTAGCACCCTTTTCTTTCCTAAAGTATCCCGAATCTTTGAAATAAAGTCTTGGAGCCATGGAAGGTCTGGGTTATTATACAAGCACTAGAGGGTTTCCCCCTCTTCTATAAAGAATGAATTTTTTTTGTTTCTTTTCTTTTTTTTTTTTAATCATCTCTAAGGTCTTGACTCTGACATTGGTTCCCTACTTACTAATTCAAAAATGTGGAGACATTCATATCATCTCCTATAGCTGCTCTTTCCCTCTGCTTTTCTATCTCTGTCAATCTCTCTCTCTCTCTCTCTCTCTCCCCCCAATCTCCTCTATGCATTTCATCATTTTTAAAACTTTTATTAATTATTTGTACATACATCCTCCTTTGAGACTGTAAGTTACTAATAGTCAGAGACTGTGTCCTTTTTCATCTCTGTATCCCTAAAACCCTAAGCATACTATATCTTGTACTTAATTCAGTTTTGTGGAATGATAACCAAACAACCCTTAGCCATCAACTTACTCCTTTTTCTTTAAAATTAAACACAACTAGTCACATTAAACACAAAAATCAAGTGCCTATTCCAGAAGGCCCAGAGTCATATATTATATTAATTTGTTCAGTTGAGAAAATTTTAAATAAATTAAAAGATACCTTTTACATTGTACTAAGTTCTTCTTTAACAATAAAATAAAATGTTCTGGAGAAACAGAGCTTAAAAATTAGTTTTTAAATAAATTTTACCTTAAGAAAATTTAGAAGTATGTATATTTTGCTTTTAGAAAGTATACTTAATTACTGTGAAGGGAAACATTTGCCAAAAACCTATTATATCATTCATTCATTTTATCTTTCCTCTTCTTGAAAATTTATTTGGGTTTGAGTCTGGAGAACAAATGGCATTTCACTAGCAGAGAATTCTCTGCTACAGAAACATTAAAATGATAAACATTTTGGAAACTAAAGTACACTCCAACCTTAACTGTCCTTTCAGATCTATATTGATTGCTTATGTAAGTTGCCAACATTTGGTAAGGATTATCCTTTCATTCAGACAAAAAGCAAGCATTCCTTAGATAAATCAGGACTTTTTGCCATGAGACTCATAAAACCTTTTCACAACACAGATTTTTCAAGAGAATCCTTTAAGGTTTTAGGAGGCTGCTCCTTTTACTAAGTAACAAAATACACCCCATGGTGTCTCACTGACCCTACTCAGCTGTCCTTTGACCTCTTCCATTGTTGTGGCCTAACTTCAGGGGCCACAGAATTTGCCTCCCATATCAAAAAGGCTACTGTTGCTTCCTCCTAGCACCTGGTGAAACAAAATTCAACAGTTCATGTGTTTCTCTCTCTCTCTCTCTCTCTCTCTCTCTCTCTCTCTCTCTCTCTCTCTCTCTCTCTCTCTCTCTCTCTCTCCCCCTCCCCCCTCTCTCTCTCTCCCTCCCTCTTTCTTTCTCCCTCTTTCCTCTCCTCTCTCTCTCTCTCTCTCTCTCTCTCTCTCTCTCTCTCCCTCCCTCTCTCTCCCCTCCTCCCTCCCTCCCTCTCTCTCTCTCTCTCTCTCTCTCTCTCTCTCTCTCTCTCTCTCTCTCTCTCTCTCTTCTCTCTCTCTCTCTCTCTCTCTCTCTCTCTCTCCCCCCCCCCCCCGTGTCATCCCTCCAAGTTCCCTCCTCCAACTATTCTCCAGATGTTCCAGGCTCAAATGTTAAGCCAAGTACTGGGTTTCTGTAATCTTCCTGCTAACTCTAAGTAACAAACAGAACCCGGACCCTAGTGGTAATGACCCTCTTGTTCTTTTTGGCCTCAAAAGGATACGACCGGTCATAAAAGAGAAAAAGATCTTTGGCCTCCCTTGGAAATGCTGGGTCATTTAAAGCACGTTGTAACCTCCCAAAAGGAGAGAAAGACAGTGTCTTATGGTCTTAATGCATTATGCTGCTGCTGATAGGCAAGGTTACTCCTTACATTCTTAACTCCCAAGAAAGCTCTGAGTCTTCTTTGTCAAAGAGTGTGAGTGCTCCCTTCCCTAATTCTGAGTTCAAAGTGGCCTACCCTTGTGGAAAGCATTTTAGAAGGGGGGGGGGAAGGAGTAACCTCTTTAAGAAGCACCGTCCACAGACTGGTGTTTTGCATAGAGTATTCAAAAGACAGTCTATAATGGGTTATTTGTTTGAACCAGCAGTAGCCTGGGAAAATTTCTAGCTATAAACCAACAGTCATGTGAAATTAAAAACCTGGATTTTTATATAACATTAGCCAAAATTTATGCAGGGCTCACTACAGGCTAGGCGCTGTAGTAAGTGCTTTACATTATTATTTCATCTGACCCTCACAACAGCCCTGGGAGGTAGATGCTGCTACCCATTTTATCTCCATTTTACAGATGAGGAACCCGAAGCAAACTCAGATACTGAGGAAAAAACTTGCCAAAAAATATTTCATCTTCCCTATTTACAGATGACAATTCATTAAGAACTTCTGAGGTAGAAATGGATCCTTCTAAAATGTGTTTTTCCTCCTCCCCAGATGTGTTATGGGGGTAGGGAAGGAATAGGATGTTAAAATGGGTCAAATCAGTTCAAGAATCAACATACTAGCTTCATTCAGTTCCAAAATGAAACAAACAAAAAAACCCACTTAAGATAAATTTAATTTAGAGGAAAAATCATCGGCTAGAAAAAAACCGTGTTGTGATAGTACCTTGGCTTCTCTGTGTTAACCTTTCTGAGACACGTTCATGGTTGAGGCAGGAGCAAAGACTTCAAGGAGCCTGCTGCTGCCGCCGCCGCTCCTGCTATCGAAGCTGCAGCCTGCTTGCTCTTGCTGCCGCCCGATGCTTTTCCTGCTGCTTGCCGGGGCTCCGGCTGCAGCTGCCGCTAGCCGTCCCGAGCCGCCTCAGAGTGCCTGAGCTCACCCAAGGCTCTTTCACACCTGCAAAAGAAGCAAAACCAGAGGCATAAGTGCAATTCCAAAAATTTGATATTCTGTATTTATAACTGAATTAATAAAAGCCTCATCTAAATCGACACCCATTACAACCGGTTAAACATAGAGACAGCCTCCTTCCCTAATCTCTAAAGGTGACCAGATTTCTAAAGGTTTATACTCAAAAGTAATTACTGCCCTTGGGTTAGTTCTTGTTGAATATAAAACAAAAGGAAAAAATTTAAATTGTAAGCCTGCATTTTTGACGCGTGCCCTTATGATGCTAAGAAGCGTTCTTTCTCTCAGAAGTTCGGTCTTGACAGAAGCACAAGTGAAAGTTAATGTCACTTTGTTAGTATTTTTAGTTTACACTGTTTGAAAAATTCATAGTCCCTTGTATCATTCGAAAAATTATTTAATGAAACATCAATATTCTATGACGGAAAACAGCTTTAAAAAGGTTATTTTCCTAGCTCTGCTATTAGTTCCTTAATAACTTCTAAAGAAAAAAAAATCTTGTTAGCTGTAAAGGGAAAATAATTACTTTCATCATAGTATTAAGCTGTAAACCCTAGGGCTACTTGTTTTATAATTAAATACAGAATTACATTAGTACAATCAGTTAACTATACTCTTAAGAAAAACTAGGACAAACAGTAAAGGATTATGTAAAATGAAAAACTATTTGTAAAACTACTTATATGTACATAACATACAATTTGATTATCCTTTTTCTCAAGTACATGTTCTTAGAGTATAGTGACTAACAAAGTAAACAACAATACTAAGCAAACAACTTAAAAACTAAATATTACGCATTTTTCAGTAAAGTGACTTTCAGTTTTATAATCCTTTCACCTCAAATTTGGAGGGATGAAGTAAGGAAGAGAAAACAGAAAGAAAAAACAAGGCAATTTCAGGTTTTGAAATCAAAAGTTTACTTTTACCTCTCTTACTGATGAAGAGGAAAGTCATCAGGAAAAACACACACACATCCCCACACACCCACCCATCAACCAAACTAAATGAGCAAGATCAAGGCTTCCTTGCTCTTGTATTTTCAACGCCAAACAGGCATCTTATTCTGAGTTATGCGTCCTTGCTATACCAAAACACCAGTATTAAGACTGTCACAGATGGTCAACAAGGTCAAACTCCATTACTTCCCCTGAAAACTCCAAGGCTCTATGAGGCTTCCAGTGATTAAAAAAAGTCTGTAATCCAATTCCAACAGCTCCTGGGTCTAAAATTATTGCTATTTTTCGGCCACGTGCTGCACACTTCACCTGCTAGTAATGACATTTTTGTATTTTCTTCTAATTACACTCAAAGCTAAGACCTTTGGCCCAGGGCCACAGACCTCCATTCAGGCTGCACACATTCTGTTAAACGCCCTGATCCTTTGTTGTCACTCTTCCCCTTTCATCTATTATTTACACCCAATGAGAAGGGAGATCCTCTACCATTTGTGTGGTTTAAACCTTCTAATCATCTTAATTTCTGCCTTTCAACCTGTGCTCTTATTCATAGAACGATGCCAAATCGTTTGACAAAATCATTTTTCAATTACATTTCTCTTTCTACTTTTATTCCATTCTGGCCAATCTTCTTGTTTTAGAAAGCCTCCTTTAGGTGGGGCTTTGGTTTCATCCTCCTGAATGTACGAATTTTGACTTTCCACAGACATCATAATGGCTTAAAATCTCCAAGTTCACTCATTTTGCAAAACCAATAATCAATAATATATTTCCCTGTTGTCACTGAAGAACCTATTAAAAGTAAGTTACTTGTTTAAAATATTCTAAAAGAGCCAACTCAACTGTCCCCAAGGGCTGAGCCTTGCATATTTTCCAGTTAAGAGTCATCATTCCCATGCAAAACTGTAATCAGCATTCAGAAAGGGGTAGGGAGTGAAAAAGGGAGGGTGGATAGATGGCGGGAAATCTTATTACAAATTTAATACATTTTAAATAACATATGTTTACTTTTAAATAATATCTGAAAATGTTCTTATATATTCTCAATTAAAAGCACCAAGCACCAAAAAAAAACCCCTAATAAACTGCTATAATTTTCCCCACATCTTTCCTATTTTTCCCATTGCCAATCACAAAAAAATAACAACAATAAAAACAAAGAGTTGTTTACCATGATGCAGATGACCACTTAGATCATTGCAGTTACCAAACGATGCAGATTTCTAGGTGGTTTAGAAAATGACATACGATCCATCTTTGTTCTTTCTTCTTCTATTGCCCAGCTTACTCTTGATTTCTAACAGTGTTTCCTTGTCGTCTGTTCACTCTGCAGACCCTCAACCCCCTTGTCTTTTCTTATTTTCACCATTTGCTTCAACCAGCAGCAGTTCACTGGAGACTCATCCATCTTGTAATGCCTACAGTGACAGATGCTCTCAGGAACAACCATACTGCTGAGTGAACAAAAGATAACATCACCTCTAGGAACTCAAGAGAGAAATACAACTACAACCCAAGACTGGGGCTGTCTTGATAGACATTGGACCATAAACCTCTTCTAAGTGAAAAAGAAAACAATTGCCAAAAAAAAAAATCTGAAACAATCAAAGGCAGAAAAGAGTGATTATTTGTAGATTGCCTTTCTAGTCTGTGTTTCACTATTCCTCCACCCCCCAGCTTCTATGTTGGGGCAATTCACTGGGCAAGGAACTGTGTATGTGAAAAAAGAGAGATTTTTCAAGTATTTTTAAGTATCCTTTTTATTTGGCAAATTCAGAATAAAACTCATTCATGTGTTTCAATGACTCTCAAGATATATTTCAACATCCACTTTCTGACTTTTCTAGTCCGCAAAAAGCAGTATTATGGTTGAATAATATTTAATACCTGAATTTTGTTATTGTAGAATTTACATACATTTATCAAAATCAAACATTAAGAAAGTAAAAAATAAGAGTGTGCTGTGATGTGATAGTATATACTGTTCCCAATATACATAATCAGCTCAAAATATAAGAACCACATTCATTACACAATCTACAACTTGGGTTATAAAAGACAGCTAAGAGAGGCTTCTGGGAAGCGCTATAGATCTCTCCTCTAACAAAGGAAAGGTCATATTAACATCTCCCAGCAACAAACTAAGGAAAAGGGAGAAGATGCAGGGAATTCTCTCCTTGCTGTAATCAAGATGGTTTTGTTTGTTTTTTAAACATTTATTTGGCTTTTAATACAGCAATGGCAAATAAACTTAGCTAGAAAATGTAAGTTGCTAATTTCACATAATTGGAAGGAAAACTATTGAGGAGCACAGATGAGCCCAGAGTTCAATTAAGAACATCTTGTAATCCATGACAATTAGGGAAATACTCATTTCAGCAATAGTTGTTTAAAAGAGCTATTTCCTCAGCAAAGAGCAAAAGTACTGCTTCATATAAATAATTTATTTTCAAAGAGAGTAGCAGGTTATAATCTAGATATTTTTTATGATAAATCTAAAGTGTTTCTTCAATTAAAATTTAAAGAATGTTCTATACAATTATTGTTTTCTTCCAACAGAAAAGTATTTTAGATTTAAAAAAAAAGTGTTAGGGTCCAATGCCCTTCTGAACCCAAGTTTAAAGTGGTGTTGGTGGTAATGTTTTGGTAAATGTGACCAGTGCATCTCCAGCTCCTCCTGCTTTTACTGAAAAGATATGATTTTCCTGATTACCAGTTTTATGTCATGTGTCTATATTAATTTGACAGAAAAGAATTTGTACCAGCTTGAGAAATGAATATCCATATTCTTATAAAATCCTTTATAACTTCACCATGACTTGTCTTTAAATCTCTTGAGTACATTTGTATGATTGATGAAAGGCAGCTATTTCACACCTTAAAAATCTATTTTAAGTCACCATAAATACAAAGAAAAAAAATGAATGGATACAAGAAAATCAATTGGAGGAGGGGAGAAGGAGAAGGGGAATCGGGAAGGGGAAGGGTTCCTAATTGTATACAACACCTGAACTGTAACGTGAGCTGGAAAAAAGGTTGAAAGCTTAGCAGCTCTCAGCAAGCAACAACTCAGAAAAAGTTGTCTTCATTGTTTCCAAATACAGACTTGATCCTTTAACTACACAAACTACAGTTTTTAATCTAAAGATTTTTTTTTGCTAGCTTCATTTGGCATTTGCTAAACTCAAGGACCCTAGTACAATTAATAAGTGTAATATCCCAACCATATAGTTCAACAATCTGTAACTTTTGACATTAACACTAATTAACAACAGAGAGGCATGACCTTGAAATGACAGCTTCATTAATGCAAGTCTTATTGGTGAAGGCTTTAAAAAGACCTAATTAAATGAACTACTTTTAAACACAATAGGATCAATATGCATGGAGAAAATGTACACCCCCGTGGAAAGTTCTTATTGCCTGATTGATCAAAAACAAAACAAACTTTTTTTAAAGTCCCATTCCAGATCACAGTCAGTGCCAGAAATCCACACAGGAAAAAAAAATCCATCAAAATGAAACTCTAAAAAGGTTTACCCTTCACCATCCTATTTGCACTTCAAAACCTTCTAAGTCCTACAGCTAAACCCCAGGGCTGAACCATTTCAATAATAACAGAGGGGACCAGCAGTGATTTATCTGCCTTTTGGCCTCTGGACAGAGTTGTAATGTCTGCCAAGCTTTCCTGCCAATGACCCTCCCTCCCTTTCACCCCCAGCCCACTTTTCTTCAGCCTTGTATCTGTACTGCTTTACAAACAACTTTCTGACCGTTTTTAAATTCAGAGTGTGTCTCTCAAAGTCAGATGTAAGAACAGTTTGTAACTAAAGATTTGGGTTTAGTATTTTTGGCACGGATTTTAAAAAATGGAATTACTCCGGGCAATTGGGACACTGAAACTGCCAGGTTAAATTTTACATCCTTTTGTTTTGTTTTGTTTTCAGCTTTGGGGAGGGGAGAGGACCCTTAATTCCAACTGCTTTGTTTCCACTAGCTTTAACTGCTATGAGTAACTGCTGAAAGACACCAATTTATATCATACTTTTTTCACTATGTGAGATCATAACAAACCAAACCTTTTGGGATTTGTGCAAATTTGAATACCATGAATTTTAAGTTGCCTTAGCAAATCCAAGTCACAAGTCACAAAATCTTGGGTCACAAAGACCTTATAAGCAGCTAACTGACTTATGACTCAACTGATTTACCCTTGTTATCAAGTATACACTGTAGCTGCCATCCTTGAACAATAACATTTCCCTCTGCTAAAAACAAATACAAACAGTATCAGTGCTATTATTTAATCTAAAGTTATTTACTTCAATGCAAAACAAAGCAGCCACTTTGAAAACTTAATTTCTTCACATCACTAAACCCACCAATATTTTCTTTTCTGAATGAACAAAGCCTATTTCAACTTTAACTTTCTTAACTTTAACTTTAACTTACCATCTCAGAGAGAAAGCATAAAAATTGTTTACCTTTTTCCTATCCCATATTCTTTTTCACTTTAATGAAGCAATTTTATCTTTTTCAAAGTGTACTGATTTTGGAAAAAAATCCAGCTGAATGTCAAATTAACATAATATGCAAAAGATCCTCCAAGGTGCTTCAGGTTTTACTCATATTAACTGAAAATTTTCTTGTCACTTCTCTATTTTCCTTCAAATATTACAAACTGCTAACTTTCTGGTCATAAGATCATGGGACCATACATCTGCAGCTGGAAGGGACCTCAAAGGCTGAGTCCAATTCCCTCACTTAACAGCTGTAGAAACTAAGGTCTCCTATGGAGATTAACCAATTTGCCCAAGATCGTAAAGGTAGTAAGTATCAGAGCTGAGCTAAGAACCCAGGTCCTGTAGACAGATGACAGAGCCAGTTTTCATTCTGCCACGCTAGATATTCCCACTGAATGAGCAGATACATTTTACTTAAATAAAACTTCAATTGTAAATGGTTATATATTAGAAAACTAAATACAATGAAGCTGGTGGGCAAAATTATAATTAATTTCAGTTTTCTACTTGCGAACACTCTATCACTCCCTTTTAACTTTTTCCTTTGCTACTACTGTAGTTCAGGTTCTCATTATTTCTACTCTATCCTACCATAATAGCCTCCTTAGGGACAGCTACATAGAGTACCAGGCCTGGAGTGAGGAGGACCCGAGTTCAAATTTGGCCTCAGATACTAGCTGTGTGACCCTGGGCAAGTCACTTAACCTCATTTGCCTCAGTTTCCTCATCTGTAAAATAGGCTAGAGAAGGAAATAGCAAAGCACTCTACAAGAAAACCCCAAATGGGCTCATGACTGAAACAACAGCAACAAATAGCCTCCTTGCCTTAAGTCTCCTTCCATTCTGATCAGAATGGTTAGAATGATCAGTCTGATAGTCCTACAGACTGATATCCCAATGTGCTGCTCTGACCAAGTCATTTTTTGGTTCAAAAACTTTCAATGGTTCTCAAATGTCTTACTTTTTTTTAGGCAATTTGGGGTTAAGTGACTTGCCCAGGGTCTCACAGCTAATAAGTGTTAAGCGTTTGCTCTGAGGTCACATTTGAACTCAGGTCCAGTTTGACTTCAGGGTCAGTGCTCTATCCACTGTGCCACCTAGCTGCAACCCCCCAATGTCTTTCAAATAAAGTCCAAACCCTTTAACTTGTTATTGTTACATAAGTCATCTTCAATTTAGCTCCTACCTTTATAAACTTTTTCATATTAATCCTCTTCATATCCTATATACTACAGCTGAACGGTAGACTGTTCTATTTAACTCCTTTGCTCATGGCATGTCCTATGGATAGTTAGGTCATGCAATGAACAGAGGTCTGAACTTGGAGTCAGGGAGACCTGAGTTTAAATCCTACCTCAGACACTAGCTGTGTGAGCCTGGTTAAGTCATTCAACTTCTGTCTGCCTGTTTCCTCATGTGTAAAATGGGAATAATAATAGTCCTACTTCCCAGGATTGCTGTGAGGATAAAATAAGGTAACATCTATAAATGCCTTTGCAAACCTTAAAGCACTATATAAATGCTGGTTGTTGCTGTTATCCTAGAAAGCTTTTACTGTATCTGCCTCATTTCATACTATTGGTTGGGAATATACCAACCCAATGTGACCTCACAGCACTCCTTTGTGCTCTTACATATGTAAGAGTCTAGAGTATGGTCTTCCAAGCTTTGAAAGGTCCAGAGGAATTTGGACATCTCATCTTCCCATCAGCATCCTGGCATCATTTCCCTAGGATGGCAGTAGCTGATATGAGAAGCTGAGAACAGACAGGATGTGATATGGAAATGCAGATCCACAGATTTACCACAAGCCCAACAAAAAAGCTACACCTTTCCTAAAGGGAACTTCTTGAACACCAAAGAACTTCTAACAACCAGTTACCTGCTTGCCACAGGTGCTTTCTACACTTGAGCCCACTTTACCCTAGCCTGTATATACAGGTAGGATAATGTCACAACCTTTCGGAGAGGCTTTATTAACTACTGTTATAAGGATGCCATGTTAGTAAATATTGCTTTCTAAAAGTAACTGACTAAATGATAATCAGCTGGTGAGAAGCACACGTTTAGGGGCTCAATCTAATAGCACCAAAAAAGACAATCTGCAACCGCACAGGGCTACAGAGATGTAGCCTGCCTTTACGTGGGACCCAGCTTATCAGTGAGTTGGAATTGGGAGGGTCGAATCTTAGCATGGGCTACATGTTTATCACATCCCTACAATTACCCTTTCCACATCGAGACTTTCCCCATTGTGGTTCTGATATATCGAGAAATCAGCATAAGAAATTAAATGGGAATTTCTGGGGAGTTTTGTGGAAGCCACAGATAACACATGAAAGCCAGAAAATGGCACAGAGACTATGATCAAATACTTAACCCAAATTTTACAATAAAGTACTGTAAACACCCCATAAAAGAAAAAGAAAAAATCAGATTTCTTCTCTGGTATGAAAGAATGGCCAAAAAATTTTATGTGGATTTTCCAGATTAGGGGGTGGGGGGGGGTGGACACACATGTGCCCCTAACCCCAAATATGTTGAAGCAATCTACAATCCTATGTCTACCATGGATGTTACTGAAAGCAGAAGAAATATCTTTGATCTTCCAGAAATGTCCAGTTTGAGCAAGTCTGAAATTAGGCTTAAAATGCAAATGCATCCATGAAGCATTGAGTGAACTCACTCTTCTTTAGTTCAACCCCAGCCCTAAATCTTTATAGTTTGAAACTTAGACCTTGTCTCCCATTAGACTCAATTCAGAATCTTGGGGTTTGACCTTATTAATGCTTATGAAACCCCTTTTTGTCTCTGTCAAATCAAGTCAACAAGTATTTATTAAGGGCCTATTATTTTTCAGGCACTGTGCTAGGTGCTGAGGATACAAGAAAAGGCAAAAGACAGTCCCCTGCTCTCAAGGGGCTCACGATCTAATGAGGTGACACCATTTTACACTGACCCTTTTATACTGGTTAGTTTGTCAGGTTTCTGACAGTGGCCTGTTATACCATGTTCCTCACCTTGACTTGTGAAGGGACTCTTTCACTACTCTTTCCCTGATTTCCCTTAACCTCTCCACCACCTCCCTAACTCCACAAGCAGAGGAGATTTCATTCAGCTTCAGTAAAGCCACAACTATCATGTCAGCTAGGTGGTGCAGTGGATAGAGCACCTACCTGTAGTCAGGAAGCCTTAACTTCCTGAGTTCAAATCTGGCCCCAGACACTAACTAGTGTGTGACCCTCGGCAAGTTATTTAGCCCTCTTTGCCTCAGTTTTGTTATCTGTAAAATGAGAGGGAAATGGCAAACCACTACACTATCTTTGCTAACATGACTAGAACAACAAAAACAACAACATAGTTATGTCCTTGAGGGTAGAAATTGTCAAATGTATCTTTTTATTTCCACTAGTAGACCAATATAGTACACTGCTCTCCATCCTCACCTCCACTTCTTTGGAATTCCTAGCTCCCTTCAATGCTTGGCTTAAGCACCCCTTCTTACAGAGGCCTTTATAGTAAGAAGCCTTTTTTCACTTTCTCCAATTGTTGGCTTCCACCCCACCAAAATTACATGTATGTATTTTGCATATATCTATCCATGTACATGTTGTTTTCCCTCCAGAAGAATACAAGCCCCTCGAGGGCAGGTTCTATTTTGTCTTTTTCTTTGTATCTCCACCACTGGGCACAATATCTGGTCCACTGTAATTTAATAAATGCTTACTGAATTGACTTGTATATCAAAACCTCCAATAATTCAATGAATGAGTTAATTAGTGAAACTGTTATTTTTTGTACTATAAATACGGAATCAAATGCAGTGCCAACATTGCAAAGCACTAAGATATCATGTTCAGGCATACATCAATCAATAGTTATTAAGCACCTACTGTGTGCCAGGCATTTCTACATATGACATCCATAAGATTCTCTAGTGCTAAAAACTGATGAAAAACAAATGCCAAATGGTCTTACTGAATAATTGCAAGAACAGATCATAGGTGAATTAATGCTTACACTAACAATTTACATGAGAAATATAAACTAGGATATATAGAAACTAAAAATGAAGGGAAAGTGCTCATTGACAATACCAGAACAGAGGTGACTAATACTCAAGGCAAAGATTTTCTTCATTTGTTGGATGGAAGGGGAAAATCTTCCTCAAAGTATCAATGAGAATCACCGATCTTTCATTGAGGAGGAAATATTGAATCTTCATTAAATATTTATTAAATGTACTAGTATTCTGGGTGTTCCTTAGACAACAAAGAAACGTTGGTTCCTATCTAGAAGGAGTGTTATCCTAGGCAAACCGAAAGAACAGAGGTATCTCCCTAAGTCACGACGCTGTTTTTCTACATTTTCCAAATGCCAAAAATCTGGGAGGCTATTTTAATTATATTAAGACCTAAAATACTACAAAGCCTCCTAACTGAAATCCTTAGTTTTTCCAAAGTCATTGCTAACACTCTGCAATGGGAAAATCACCTAGTGGAAAATATATTTTGCCCAGTTTATGACATGAAGTTAACAGGCAATCCACTGCTTGAGTTTTTGTGTGTGTGTGTGTGTGTGTATGTATGTATGTGTATAGATAGATATAGATATATACACACATACATATATGTATGTATGCAAGTGTATATGTATATATCACACAAAAGTACACACACATATCTTGGAGATAAACAATGAACTGGGCCCAGAACTGAACGAGAAAGGGATCATACTATTGCATTTGGGAAATGGCACATTGTCTGCTACTTTTTGCAAAAGCTGACATTTTTAACACCAAAATTCTTCAGAGATGCTCCATAACCACGAATTATGATCAGTCATGATCTCAGAAGAGTCAAAATCACAGGTGACCCAAAGAAGCATGGAAAGAACATGATGAATATAACCATGCTGTAGCATGTACCACTTATGACTGATATAGAACCCTGCAACTTTACTCACCCATGGTACTTATGAATTGGGTCCCCAGAGAACAGCTGTTACTCCTGGGTTTTACAGAGTCTGGGAGTTTGAACTCCTAAAACCATAGCTCATAAGTCCCCATTAGTTATGTTCCACTTTAAGGCATCTATCTAGTAGACACAATTAGCAATGGGTTTTATTAAAATGAAATAGTAAGAACAGTAGCCACAACACTTCTCTCATAGCTTTGCAGCTTATTCTCTGGACTTCGCCATGATGCCTTTCCATGTTAGAAGATCCCTCTACTCCTATGCCTCTCCCTCCCTACCCGTTTGGAGCCTTCATTCTAAGAAAGCACCCAGGCCATCCATATTTCATTCCTCCCCTGCCTTTACCCCGGTTCACCACCAGGATCCCTCCACCTCCTACTTTTCATCTTCCTTCTATGTGCTATCTTCCCCCATTAAAATATAACCTCCTGGAAAGGAGGAACTGTCTTTCTTTTTGTTTATATTTGTATTCCCAGCACTTCACATGGTTCTCAGAACAAAGAAAGTATTTAATCAATGCTTTTTGAGTTAATGTGACAAAACATCCCTCTTGTCACTCCACCCTGAAATCTGGGGCATATTCTTCCACAAATAAACAGAGGTCAATAGAATGAAAAACTCATGGTATAATGGTAGTGAGGCATACACACAGGGAACATATGGCTAAGCAGCTCATAACTCAGGACCTCAGTAGCCATCTTATCCAACTGATTTATGAAAAGAATCCATCCCCACTATAACATCCCCAGTGAATGGTTTTCCAGCCTCTGCTTAAAGACCACAGAACAGCACAGCAGGAAAGTCCAATCCATTTTGGCACAGCTGTAGTTTTGAAGAAATTGAATTTCCTGACATCAAGCCTAAATCTGACTCTGCAATTTCCACCTATTTCTCCTAGTTCTATCCTCTGGAGCCAAACTGAACAAGGCTAATGCTTAGACAGTTATCATGCATTCCTCAAATTTTTTTCTTCTTCAGGCTAAACACACTCTATTCTTTCAACCAGTGGACTTAAGGTCTTTCACCATCCTAGTTTCCTGGCTCTGGGAACTCTCAATATTTTTGTATAACATAATAAAATATATTAATTATATTTTATATATTTATGAAGTGTATATTATAATTGTAATATTATATTATGTTACATCATATCATATTATATCTTAGTATTAGTATCTTTCCTAAACTGTGGTACCCAGAACTGAACACAGTATCCCAGACAAGGTCTGAGGAAGGTAGAGAATAATGGGACTATCATGACTATTCCTAGAAGCTAGATCTCTCTTAACGTAGCCTAATATTGGATTAGCTTTATTATCTGCCACATTTCACCTTTAGCCTGCACTTAATGGAAATGTTTCCATCTGCTTCAGAATAACTTGTCTATCCATGCCTCCCTGTTTTATACTTGTGAAGCTGTATTTTTAATACCCAAGTATTATACTTTACCTTTGTCCCTACTGAAGGTCATCTTATTAGATTCAACTGACAACGTCCTTTATCTCCTCACTGAATATTTACAAAGCTCCCTTTTGGGTCAAGTTAGAGAGGGGATGGGTCAGGCATTCTGACTTTGTAAAGGCATAACGAGTATAGTGCCTTATTAACACATTAACACCACATCATTCTGTGAATACATCCAGGGTTGGGGGAAGGGCAACTTCTCAATCCCTTAACCTTGTATGTGAGAAGTGATGAAAAAGGCAACTTCGGGAACATGTGAAACTGGAAAAAGACATATGGCAAGAGTCTGCAGTGATATGCACACAAGCCAGACTTCGTAAAGGAAGTAGACATACTGATGAGATCATTAATCTATCAAAGTATTGAAAGAGTATTTTTTAAAAACCTAAATCACTACTCTGAACCTTATGCCTGAGGTCACAATGGATTGATTTTAGTATAATTTGATTACTCTAAATTTATAGTCTCTCAGCATGGCATATATACCACATCAAAAGCTGCAAGTTCAGCCTACAATTTCCTACATGAGAAAACATCATATACTGCCCTTACTTTTCTACCAATTCTATTTTTTCATGGACACTTCATGAAATTAGCTTCATAGCAGGCAGGGTATCCCTACTATCCTCATGAAATCCAGTAAATCTAGATTTTCTGAAAGAAAACATTCCTCTCTAACTGCATATAATGTGCCTTCCAAACATACTTTTAAGTGATAGTAGTTTGATGGTTGCTTGCCTCATTATCTTTCTGAATTGCTTTCCTCTAGCTGGGGGATTAGATTGAAAGAGAGTAGAAGTATAATTTCTGATGATTCTGGCACAAAAAAAGTCATTTACTCTCCTCTTTCTTCTGGGGTTGAGACCAGAGGGAATCTTCATTTTGGGTCACATTTTTCTATCTTCCTTGCTCTGACCTTTTGTGTCAGAAGAACGGCAACCAGTAACTGCCTACAAAGTGGAAATTCTCTTGCTCCAAGTTCACTGTAGGGTAGGAAGATGAATAACAGCTCAGTGAAAAAATGCAAAGTAGTCTGTCAGAAACTATCACTTTTTGCAGATGATACGATGGCTTACTTAGAGAATTCAGAGAGAGTCAACTAAAAAAACTAACTGGAACAATTAACAATTTAAGTCAAGTTGCAGGATATAAAACAAATCCATACAATTCATCAGCATTTCTGTATATGACCAACAAAACCCAGCAGGAAGAAATAGAAAGAGGAATTCCATTTAAACAACCAGAGACAATATAAAATACTTGAGAGTCTACCTGCCAAGACCCACATAGGAGCTATATGAACATAATTACAAAACATTCTTCACACAAAGACAAATCTAAAATTAGAGAAATATTAATTGCTTTTGGATAGGCCAAGTCAATATGTTAAAATAACAGTATTACCTAAATTAATTTACTAATACTATAATTCAGTGCCATACTGAACAAATTACCAAAGAAAAAATTATAACAAAACTCATTTGGAGGAACAGAAGGTCAAGAATATCTAGGGAATCAATGAAAAAAGCAAACAAACCAAGAAGGAAGGGGGACTAGCAGTAGCAGACCTGAAACTACAGTACAAAGCTATAATCATCAAAACAATTTGGTACTGGGTAAGGAATAGAGAGGCGAATAAGTAGAACAGATTAGGTACACAACATACGGAGGCAAATGAACGCAATAACCTAGTATTCGTTAAAACTCAAGATCCCAGCTATAGTAACAAAAATTCACTATTTGATAAAAACTCTTGAGAAAACTGGAAAGTAGTTTGTCAGAAACTATAGGCACAGACCAACATCTCACAACATATACCAAGATAAACTTAAAATGGGTACATGATTTAGACATAAAAGATCATATCTTAAGCAAATTAGTAAAGCATGCAAGAAATCACCCCTCAGATCTAGGGATAGGCTCATGATAAAAGAGTTCATGGTCAAACAAGAAAAAGAGAGGTTCATAAGAAGTAAAAATGTATAGTTTTGATTACATAAAATTAAAAAGTGTTTGCACAAGTAAAACCAACATAATTTAAATTAGAAGAAAAGCAGGAAACTAGGGAAAAATCTTTACATTTGGTTTCTCAGTCTCATTGACAAAATATATAAGGAACTGAGACAAGTGTAAAAGAATAAAAGCTACTCCCCAATTGATAGTCAAAATATATGAATGGGCAGTTTTAAGAGGGAAAAAATCAAAGCTATCCATAGCTACATTAAAAATGCTCTAAATAATAATTTGAGAAATGCAAATTAAAACAACTCTGAGGTACCACCTCACACTCATCAGATTAGCTAAAATGACAAAAAGGAAGAAAGAAAATTACAGATGCTCGAGGGGATGTGGGAAAATACACTCATGTACAGTTATAAAGTAACAGCAATATTGTAAAGATAATCAACTGTGACTTAATAGCTCAGATCAACACAGCAACCCATCAAAGGACTCCTGATGTAAAATCCTATCCACCTGGAAAAAGAGAACTGATGGACTAAGAGGAAAGATAGAAGTATATTTTCTTTTCTTTCTTATTCTTCTCAGTTAAGGGGAAAAAAACATGGCTAATGTGGAAATTTGTTTTGTAACTATATATTTATAATGGTTTTTTCCCCACCCTTCTCAATGGGTAGGGAAGGAGAAAGATAATTTGGAACTGAAAATAAAATTGAATTCAAAATTTAAAAAAAGGAAATAACCCATAATAAACCACAACTGTAAGAAGAAATAAGGACAATTTAAAAAGTCTCTTTAGATATGTTTGGAAAAAGAACAGAAAATTCCTAAGTTCACTACATGGGACAGATAAAGTAATGTTAAGAGATGACAGAAATTTGAGCACACTACTATTTTGCTTGTCTGTCTCATCAAAAAGAATCATCTTCCATCAATCAATAAACACTTATTAAGTACCTACAAATATGCCAGGCATTGTGCTAAGTGCTGGGAATACAAAAGGAGACAAAAGACCGTTTCTGCTCTCAAGAACTCCACAATTTAATGGAGGAGACAATAAGCAAACAAATACACATATGTATAAAATAAACTATAAGACAAGATAAATAGTAAATAATAACAGGGTAGGAACTAGACTGAAGTGGGGTTGGGAAAGGATTCCTAGAAAGAAAGAATTTTAATTGGGACTTAAAAGAAACCAGGGCAGAGCTGAAGAGGAAGTGTTTGCCAGGCACAGGGGACTGCTGAAAAAAATGCCTGGAACCAAAAGTGTCTTGTTCATGGGAAGCCAATGTCACTGGATTGATATGTGAGGGGGAGCAAGGTATAAGAAGGGTAGAAAACTAGAAGGAAGCTAGATTGTGAATGCCAAACAGAGCATTTTGTATTTGATCCTAGAGGCAATAGGGAGCTACTAGAGTATACCAAGTAGGAGAGTGACATGGTTGAGCATGTGCTTTAGGAAAATACCTTTAGTGGCTGAATGGAGGATGGGTTGGAGAAGGGAGAGACTTGAAATGGACAGATCCACCAGCAGGCTATTGCAATAGTCCATATGTGAGGTGATGAGGACCGGTACGAGGGTGGGGGCAGTGTCAGAGGAGAGAACGGGCATATTCAAGAAGGGCTGAAGAAATGAAATTGATAGGCCTTGGCCACAGCTTGGATATGAGGGGTGGGGGTGGTGGGGGAAAAGGATAGTAAGGAATTGAGGATGACTCCCAGGCTGTAAGCCTGAGGTCCTGGGAGAATGGTGCTGCCCTTGACAATAATAGGAAAGATGGGAGGCTGGGGGGAGAAGGGTGGTATTTAGGGAGAAAGAAAATTAGTTCAGTTTTGGACACACTGAATTCAAGATGTCTTCTGGATTTCCAGTTCAAGATGTCTGAAAGGCAGCTGGAGGTGCAAGACTGGAGGTCAGCAGAGTTTGGGATAGGAAAGATAGATCTGAGAATGATTAACATAGAGACAGTAATTAAATCCATGGAAGCTGATGAGATCACCAAGAAGTAGTATAGAGAGAGAGAAGAGAAAAAGGCCCAGGACAGAACCCTAAGGGACACCCACAGTGATGGAGGTCATCTCTTCCTTGCCATGATCTGGAAGAGGATCCATCAAAGGAGACAGAGAAGGAATGGTCAGGCAGGAAGAGAACCAGGAGAGAAAGGTATCCCAAAAAAGAGAGAAGAGAGTATCGAGGAGGAGAGAAAGATCAACAATGTCAAAGGTGGAAGAGAGTTCAAGGAGAATGAGAACTGAGAAAAAATCATTGGATTTGGCAACTAAGAGATCATTAGTAATTCTGAAGAGAGCAATTTTGGTGGAATGATAAGATCAGAAGACAGACTATAAGGGGTTATGAAAAAAGTGAGAGGAGAGAAAGTGGAGGCACCTGTTGTAGATGACCTTTTCGAGTTTAGCTACAAAGGCTCAATGAAATATAGGTTGAAAGTAGGAACAAATGGGTCAAGTGAGGGTTTTTTCAAAATGGAAGAGACATGGACAGGCTTAGACAGTGAGTAATGAGCCAGCAGAGAGGAGAGGTTGAAAATAAGTGAAATAGTGGAGATGCCAGAGGGGACAATCTTTTGGAGGAGATGGGATGGAATGGGATCTACTTGAACAGGTATAGAGGTTAGCCTTGGTAAGGAGTAAGGGCACTTCATCATATGAAACAGTGGTGAAGGAGGTGATTGTGGTAGGAGGCATCTGAATGACAGAAAATGAGGAAGAGAGAAGTGGGAGTTCACAGTAAATAGCCTGTTGTTTCTTCTTCTGTAAAATATGAGGCAAGGTTCTCTGCTGAGAGAGTGAGAGGATTGAGAGTTATGGGAAGTCTGAGGAGGGATGAAAAGGTTTGGAAGAGCCACTGTGGAGAAGGGGATTACGAATTAAGGGAAATGTAGTAGGATTGCCCAGCAGCAGTGAAGAGCCAGTTGAAGTTGTGTAATGTAAATATCTAATCTTAAAACTGGAAAGGGACAAACAAAGATGATTTAGAGATAATTAAAGTTACACCCAGGTAAAAACAGGAAATGCTTCAAAATAAGTTAAAATCTTTGGCCAAGATGGGGTTTCTTAATTTTTTTGTGTCTCATGGATGCTTTTTGCAGACTGATAAAGCCTATGGACCTCTTCCCAGAATAATGCTCTTAAATACATAAAATAAAATACATTGGATTACAAAGAAAAATAATAAGATCATAATGGAAAAAATATTGGAATGGTAGTTAGGGGACAGGTCTTAAAGGCCTTTATCAGCCAAACAAAGAATTTTATTTTTGATCATGGAGATACGAGGGAGCCACTGGAATTTTACTGAATGGGATAGGAGGTGATACCATCATAATTGTGCTTTAGGAAGATTAATTTGATAGCTGAGTGAAGGATAGATGGGAGTGGGGAGAGCACTAGAAATGCTAGTTACAGCAATAAGGTACAAAAGAGGAACTGAAAAAACAGGCACAGGCAAAGAGTAAACAAAATTATCACTTTTGCAAGGTAATATGATCATTTACTTAGAATATCCTAAAGAGTCAACTAAAAAGCAATTGAAACAATAAGCTCAACAAAGTTTCAGGACATAGAATAAATCCACACAAATCATCAGCATTCCTGTATGTTATATTAACAAAACCTAGTAGGAAGAGATAGAAAAAGAAACTTCATTCAAAACAAGTACAGAACATACAAAATACTTAGAAGGCTATCTACTCAGAAGTCATGCCCAGGAACTATAGGACTCCAAGATCAAAACATTCTTTATGGAAATAAAGAACTAAATATTTGGGAAAATATTAATTTTCTCAGAGGTAGGCCGGGCCTTGTAATAAAGTGCCAATACTACCTAAATTAACTTACTTATTCAATGATGGACCTATCCAACTACTGAAGGATCATTTATATGAAGAAACAAAAAATAAACAATCTCAACAAAAATGAAAAAAGTAAGTAAAAGGAGTTACTGTGGCAGACCTTAAACTATACTTTTCATCATAATCATTAAAACAATTTGGTACTGGTTAAAAAATAAAGATGGCAATCAATGGAACAGATTAGGTACACAATATACAGTAGCATAATGTTCAACAAATGCAAAGATCCTAGTTACTAGAGCAAGGATTTGTTATTTGGCAAAAAACTTTTGGGAAAATAAAAGTAGTATGGCAGAAATTAGGTATACACTAATGTCTCATATTGTATACCAGGATAAACTTCAAATGGACACATAATACAAACCAAAAAAAAGGTCACAAGCAAATTAGAAGAGCAAAGAAGAAATTAACTTTCTGATCTATGGTTGAGGAAGAGTTTGTAACTAAATCATTGTATATTAATATAATAAAATATTACTGTGCTAAAATGCTTAAACGACCTCTATTAATTGATAGAAAGTAAAATGAGAAGAACTAGGAGAAAAGTTTATACAAAGACAATCACATTATAAAGAGAAACAACTTTGAAAGAATATAGAACACTGACCAATGACAAGCCATGATTCTAAAGGACTCAAAATGAAGCACAGTACCCACCTTCCTGACAGAGAAGGGATGGATTTTAAATGCAGAATAAGGCACTGCTAATTTGTTTTTCGTGAACATGCATATTTCTTATGAATTTTTTGTTTGTTTGTTTCAGTTGGGGGGGGTTGGAGGAACAGAAAATAGACGCTTGTTAATCAGAAGGAAAAACATAAAGGCAGAAGGAAATTAATTTTTTAAATGCATCGAGAGTCTCTGAATCTACACAGGCATTGGGAAGTGACCTGAGAGGCTAGAATCCATGATAGATAGGGGGCTCTGAGCTACAGGCAGATAGAAGATTTAATATTTTAAACAATATACCATCTCATCACCTAGAATAATTTTGGACCCAACCAGGTAGGGGGTTAATCAAAGCTACTTTAGCACTTCTGCTGCTAGGCTTGTTGGGAGAAGGATAAAAGAAACAGCCTAGGCATTTGCAGGCTGAGGGCTCTGGTGCCCAGCAGGAAAAACTGAAAATTAGTCTGGCAGAAATTTTGTTGTTGCTATTACTGAGTTGTTTCAGTTGTGTCTAACTCTTCATGACCTCTTTTTGGAGTTTATTTGCCAAAGATACTGGCAGAAATTAGGTATACATTAATATCTTATATTGTATGCCAGGAAAAACTCCAAATGGATACATGACATAGACAAAAAAAAAAGTCATAAGCAAATTAGAGAAGCCAGGAAGAAATTAACTTTCTGATCTACGGGACAGCCCTTAGGAAAGGGCTGTCCCTCAAGCATGCACCAGAGACAAGGCCTGAGATAGCGATGTAAGAATACCTTCTGTTGGGCCATTCAGATACTGCACTGAGCTAATTAAACTCCTTTACTAAAATATTACCACAGTGATACACTGACTTTTTTGGGGCTTAATAAAGGCAGCACTTAAGCCACACATCTAAAGGTCTCCATATTGGGGTTGATGTTACTATGAAGCTCATGAAGGGCACCTGTGCTCCCCATCTTTGTACCTTTGTAACTAAGTCTCATGTCTTGGAATTCACTTTCTTCTCTCCCATGTCCTGAACCACCTGACCTTTCATCAAAGTCAAATTCAGGAGCCAACTTTTCCATGATGCCTTCTTGAAATATGACCCAATTATCTAACCCTGCCAAGGAGAAAATAACCTTTCCCCACTCTCAAAATTCTTAGTTCTTTGCCTAGCCTTCTCCTTTGCAACTATCTCACGATCCCTTGGATCAAAAGTATTCATACACATACCTTCCTCTACTCTCCCACCCACCTGTGTCACATAATTATATCTCTCATTTCTAGCACCACACCCTACACGTTTTGGTGTGCAGGGAAAGCCCTATGATTTTATCAGTATATGGAATTCCTGGTTTGGAAACTCCCCATTATTGATGCAGATTGATAACTTAAAAGTCTTACAGAGTTGCCTGGGGAACAGAGAGGTTACATGACATGTCCAGAGTTGTGCTGTCAGTAGTCAGAGGCAGGTTGTGAACCCATATCTTTCTGCTTCCAAGGTTACCCTACCCCAATCCTTTATGCCATGTAGCCTTTCCAGGCCATGGAAAGAGTCTAGTAAACAATTCCTTAATTGCTGAATTCCCCAATTTATCCAATTCAATGAAGAGACATTTATGTGTTGCTGCTTTTTTTTGTTTTTGTTTTTATTAAGGGGGAAATTGACAAAATATGCCATGACAGTAATTTTTCCCTAAAGTTCTTATTTAAGTAGAAGTTATGGTATGTAGTAGAGGTATGATTTCCTAAAGTTTTTAAATTTTCATCTTGGGGGTTGCGGAAGAGGTGTCTACCTAGCCTAGGCTGGAAATGCAGGAGTCCCTCACAGCCTGACTTCTACTACTGATGGGCCCTGGAGACTTGACCTGCTTGGTGTCCAACCTGGGCTAATTCACCCCTCTTTAGGAGGTCTGCTGGCACCCCCCACTCTCAGAGGCTCACCACATTGGTGTTGGGCTGAGTGCCAACAGCCAATCTGATTAGCCCACTGCATCTGGTAGCTGCAGCTTTACTTTCCCCAAATCAAGAATTAAAGGTGTGTGGCCAGCACACTCTGCAGAATGTATTTTTGCAAATTATATGAATCAGGAATTATACTTTCATGGATTACAGTTTCTCAAAATTATCTTTTAAAATTACTGTAATTAGGAGGGGTGAACTATGTGAGCAGGAAAGCAACAACAGCATCTGTCCTATTCTGTGGCTTCCATAAAAATCAGGGAGAGCCAATGTCCCAGGCCAGTACTCCTGAACAGGCCCTCAGTCAGTGTCTATGAAGGTGACTTGGGGAAGAGGAGATGGGAGTAATAAAGAGAGAATCAGGGAGACTTCCTCATAGCAGAGAAGTGTGACCGAGCATTCTGTTTGCCTGGGTGTCTCTTCCTATGCGTTTGGGTTTAGTGTACTGTGTGTGTCCCTTGGGATAGGCTTGTAAAAAAGGATGCAAGCTGTTTGAGATTTTGGTCACACAGTACATCAAATGGTTCGGTGGTAATTATCGTCCTAAGTTCAGGGACAGCTATTTTCCTTGACAATACTTTCTGGGCCTTTCCTATTCTCTTTGCCAAAGGTATGAGACCCCTGCAAGTGAGGTCATGGGACCCTGATGCCTTGGATTCTGTTCTTCCCTCTCCACTCTCACTGCTACCAGTCTCAGTCCTTGGTATGCTGTGGAAAGAGGGCTGGCATCACAATTAGAAGAGATGAGCTTCAGTTAAGTCCACTAATAATTGCTATCAGCCCACTCATCAACCAATCAGTTACTCCATAAGCATTATTTAGTGCCTACTTCAGAGCCTGGAGTAAGAAGACCTGGGTTTAAATTCCACCTCAGACACATACTAGTTGTGTGACCCTGGACAAGTCGCTTAACTCATCTGTAAAATGAGCTGGAGAGGGAAACGGCAAACACTCCAGTATCTTTGCCAAGAAAACCCAAATAGGGTGATGAAGATTTGGACACAACTTAAAATGACTGAACAACAACTCTAGGGTCTGGAGATACAAAGAAAAATAATAATAAATAGTGTGTGCCATCAAGTCATCAACCAACTTAAATATTCTTAGAGGAGACAATACGCACATATAAAATTTGTATTCACATATCCTAATTATAGTTACATGTGGTTACATAGTTATTTACATGTACATCTGTAGGACCATGGTCAATGCTCTATGAGACTCGGTTTCCTCATCTGTAAAATGGGGATAATAATAGCACCTACTAAGTAAAACACTTAGCACAATGCCTGGCACATAGTAAGCATCTTATAAATGCTAGCTATTATTATGATTAAGTGTTGCACATCAGTTTCCTCATATATAAAATGAGTACAATAACATTTGTACAACCACCTCACTAAACTTGTAAAGAAAGTGCTTCAAAAACTGTAAAAACTATGTCAAAGTGAACAATTATTACATTTATACATTTCAAAGCACCAGAGAACAACTGTGATTTCACATAAATCCCACTTCCTACAATTCAGTGCTAAGACTCTTGAGCATAGGAATAGTCACCTACCATTAGTATTCATCTTGGATTTGGAGTCAGGGGGATCTGAGTTTGAATCCCACCTCAGATAGCTTACCAGCTTTTTGGGCAAGTCACTTAACTTCCATCTGCCTCAGTTTCCTCATCTATAAAATGGGAATAATAATAGCGCCAACTTCATAGAGTTGTTGTGAGGTTCACATGAGATAATGGATGCAAAGTTTGCAAACCTTGAAGTACTATATAATTGCTAGCTATTATCAACGACTTGAATTAAATATTTTTATCATGTAGGAACAAAATGAAGCCAATGTGGAAATCTTTCCTATTCACACCAAAAACAGATCATTATCTTTTTCTTAAAATGAAACAAATTTTTAAAAACCCAACTCAATTCCTAAGCAATAATACTGGCTTTATCCCAGAAGCTTATAAAATGCTGGGCTTTTTAAAAAAATAAACTTTTCAACTCTCTTCCCGTTATTTTCTGATAGCTGATTATACCTTTCTTTTATCTCTCATTATCTACTATTCCTTGATCTGTGCAATATTTTGATGCCCTTATCTTTCACTGTCTAACGGCCATCAAATTAATTTTTTCCCCTCATGAGATAATCTTTTTCTTAGTGTTTTTATTACATCCAAATCTCTGGTCCCTTTCCTTGACAATACATGACCTCCAACCAACCAATTGATGAGCATTTGCTAACTGCCTACTATGTGTCAGACACTATGCTAAGCTTGGTGGATTAAAAAGAAAAAAATATATAATTTTCTTTGCCCTCAAGAAACTTACATTCTGGAGCAGAACCAGGAGAACGCTATACATAGTAACAGCAATAATGAATGATCAACCATGAATGACTTAGCTATTCTTCGCAACACGATGATCCAAGACAATTCGGAAGGATTCAAGATAAAAGATGCTATCCACCTTCAGAGAAAGAGCTGGTGGAGTCTGAACATAGATTGAAGCATAGTATTTTTCACTTTTTTTTTCATTTTTTTCTTTGGATTTGTGTCCTTTTACAACATGACTAATATGGAAATGTTTTGCATGATTGCACATGTATAACCTGTATCAAACTGGTTACCATATCAGGGAGAACTGAGGTGAGAGAGGGAGGGAGAAAATTTGGAACTCAAAATTTTTAAAAAATTATTGTTTAAAATTGTCTTTACATGTGATTAGGAGAAATTTTTTTTAAAAAGAAATACATTCTGAGAGGGTATGGAAAGGAACAATAGGATGTATGATGAATTAGTCAATCAACACTTGTGCTAAGTACCGGGGGAATTTAAAAAAAAAAAGGGCAAGAAGTTCCTGCCCTCAAGGAGCTTACATTCTAATGGGTTGAGGAACAATATAAATCAGTACATACAAGATCAGCAAAATATAAATCAGGATATACAAGATATACAATGACTTACAACCCATCATGCACACTACAAACTGGAATTCTTGCTGGTCTTTACACATGCTGTTCCAACTCTTTGTATTTCTACCTGGGATCAAATACAGGCTCCTCTCTTTTGTGCTTAAAGCCTTTTACAATATGGCTCCATCATTTATCATCCATTATACCCCATCACTCATGTTATGGTCTGTCTGGAACAGCTTACTTGCTTGTCCTCATGCACAACATTCCACGTCTCGTTTTGGGTCTCATTACTTCTCACCTAGGTTGTTTTCTTCTGTAACATTTTTTTTAAATGCACTTTTTCAAAATAATCTTCCTAAATAAAGGTATCAAATGAGATATCTGTAAAGCATTTAGCACACTGCCTGGCACATATTAGATGCTATTCAAATGCTTATTCCCTTTCTTTCCTCTTTCCGAAAGCAGAAATCTGAGCCAGTCACTTACCTATTCAAGAATTCTCAGTGAATGTATCATCTCAATGCACATTGCTGACCTTGGCTTTGAAAGCCCTTCGCAGGCTGGCTCCAGCCTACTGGGTAGCCAACCTTCTAGTGATGAGGATGTCACATAATCCTCATGTTAAAACTAGGAATGAGACCTATATTACAGCAAGAAAGATGAAACTGGAGAACTATATGAAAAATAGACAGCAACTTCCCTACATTAATAATAGCTAAACAAACAAGAACCTTCTATATTTCTTTAGGTCATGGATACGGAATTATTTCTATCAAGATCGACTGACTCGGGAAAAAAAACTGAATAAAAAACCACACAGAATTTTAAAATTTTTGTTTGAGAGAGAAATAAAAGATTATTTTTATGACACAGTGGAATTAAGAACAGGGAATAAAAGTAAAGCTTTTGTTTCTTCCAAAAATACAACATACATTGAAAAATTTCTTCAACTTCATATTATGGTCATGTTAGAGGTTAAAGAAGAGAGAAAAGGAAAGGAAAAAATGAGATGAAAATACAGAAGAGAAATCCACAGGAAAAAAAGAGAAATATAGAGGGAAAATGTGTCAGAACTGAAGTGTAATTAGGTAGGCTATTCCTATGAAATTAGTTATGAATTAATTTCTATTACATGAAATGTACTATTAAGTTAGGTTTCAGAGTATCATTGTTTTTTAAAATGCTAGGTTAATGACCACTATTCACAGCTCCCTGCTACAATCAATAACTTTCAGTGACTCCATTCTAAAAAATGATAGCTCCAGTAACCTACAATGGAAGAAATCATTCCAGCTCTGCAAATGGCACTTACCAGATCAATGTTAATTCCTCCAATACCCAAAAGAAAAAATCATACCTGCAGGGCAGCTAGGTGGCGGAGTAGATAGAGCCCTGGTCCTGGAGTCAGAAGGACCTGAGTTCAAATCTGGCCTCAGACACTTAGCTGTGTGACCCTGGGCAAGTCACTTAACCCCAACTGCCTCATGGGAAAAAAAAGTCATACCTGCTTTATAAACATATTTTTAAATATTCCACTTAAAATAGCTTGAGTTCAACTCTGCTACTGATGTACTAAATGTCGACAGTGCTGAAATTGACACTTGCTGATACAGAATGCAAAATAAGGGCTAGAAGGACCCAAAAGAGAACCTCTCATCCATCTCCCTTCCTATATGCATATGGATATTCACTGACTCCAGAAGCAGTTTAATTAATGAATTATCACAGAATTTCAGAGCCTAGTTCAGACCCTGCTATCTGATTTAAAAAAATCATTCTATTAAGCCTCCCAAGGGGTCATCCTGACCTAGCTTAAAATCTTCTAGCTAGAGTGAAAATTCTCTCATCTAAGAGACAGTCTATATGACTTGTGGACAGTTTTAATTATTAGGAAGTTTAGGTTTTTTTCCTGATGCTCAGTTTAATTCTTCCTGGGACCACAAAAGTAAGTCTACTGCCTCTTCCACATTACAGATGTCAAATTTTTGAAGAAAGCTCTCATGCTGCCCACCTACTACTCACTAAGTCTTCTTTTCTACTGGCTGATAATACCTGTTTCCTCTAAATGAAAGGACTGCCAAAGTGGGCCACAACACATAAAAGATGAATGCTTGCTCTAGTGTTGATAGTTTTTTTTTTTAAGATATGATCTTTTGTATGTTAGTCATATATCCATTTGAAGTTTATTATGGTATATAGTGTAGAACACTTGTCTAAACCAAATTGCTGCCAAACTTTTAAACCAGTAGTAGTTCTTCTCAGAGTACTTCTCTTAGTAGTTTTGTGTATTTCAGTTCATCAAGCACTGGACTACTGCATTCGTTTGCTTCTGGTTCTTATAAATGTAACAACCTGTGGTTGGAATTGATGTTGATAATTTCATGAGGCAAATATTGTGAATGATAACTAAACATCTTGAGAAATACGAGAAGGTTATAAAAGGTTGGAGGGGCTGGGCTGGGGGAGTCCAACTCTGAAGGCAGGTTGCTAACATTTATCTAATCTGTTCCAATGAATAGAAACTCCTTGGAATTTAGGATTAATTTTTTGTATTTGTATCTCCTAGTGCCTAGCATAGTGTCTGGCACATAGTGGTGCTTAATAAACGCTTGCTGATTTATTAATTGATCAAATTTTCTATTTTTTTAACAAGTGTGAAAAAAGTTTTTGAGGATTAGTATTTTATAACACAGTTTGAGAGTTGCATGTTATGATTCCTTCATTTCTGTCTTGTCTTCCTTTATTTTCCTTGAGATTCTAGACCTTTTATTTTTCCAAACGAATTTTATTATATAAAGTAACCCCTTGGTAGTTTGACTAGTACACATCACTCTCTTTAGACAGGTGTCCTTTTCTCCTGACTACAATAATTTCTATTTGTTCTGGGAGCTTCCTCCTCTCCATGGGCTGACTTCCGAAGAATTTTTAGCTACCTAATGTTTTTTTTTCTGAAATTCACTCCCAAATTCTAAGGTTCCCACCAGACTATTTCCTGGCTTTCCTCTCTTTCTTTATCATGAATTCTAAGGTGGAGCGATCAATTATCCAAAAGTCCTCTTCCCGGTTTACTTCAGCAAGCAGTTTCTCATTACTGGTATTTAAATACAAAAAAAAGTCAGCTTTAGCTAACGCTATTATAAAAATAATAATGACCACATTCTGTATACTTAATGATGCGTATTTGGATTTTTAAAAAATTGTCATGAAAAATCAGAATGATAATGACATCCAAAAAAGAAATCATTCTTATTCCATATTCAGTAAACTATATTCCTAAAACATGTATTTACATCTATTTGAAACAGGAAAAATTTTCATTTTAAAATTAGTAGTTCTGTGATCCAAAGACCTCATTTAGTGCCATCATATACCAAATTTCACTGAAGTGTTAAAAATTACAAAAGATGCACCTAATTGAAAACTTTTATTGAATGCTATCTTGTACCTAACAAAGACTAATCACCAACTAAAGTTGAATCCTGACATTGAAATTTAAACTAATCGAATAGTGAATGGAAGACTAACCTCTAAGTCGAGAAAACCCAAATTCAAGAACTGCTTCTGATACGTACTGATTTTATCACCTTGTGTAAATCACTTTGCTTTTCTATGTCTCAAGCAATACTTTTATATTATAAATTGCAAAAGTCATTGAAGTTTGCATTGGTAGAAGGTTTTTTATTTTCTTGTTTTTAAACCTGGCAATATCTAAACTAACGAAATCACAAAGAATCAAAAATCACAAAAACAAAAACCCATTCCTTCAAAAGTTATCTATTATGGAATACACAGAAAAAACCAAAATATGGAGCTGTCAAATTGAAACACGATTTAACTTTGTTGTGTATTTATGTACTCTGAAATTATCTCTCACAGTGATAGAGCAGAATCAGATTGAAAGGGGAAAAAACACTGACTGAATAATTGTAATCTTAAAAAGCTGTCCCGTTTCTTTGTGAACCCAAATGAAAATTAAATAGTCTCCAGAAAAGTAGTTCTCAAAGCTTTTTCAGTTCATGAACTGATCATTTTGGTAGATCAAAAGATTCCACTAGTCTATAATGGGGGAAAAAATGAGGAAGAGAGATTGAAAAAACAACTGTGTCTGAGAGGAAGAAGATGGGACTGAGGTTTAATCTTAGCATCCCCCAAACTCAGAAGCAACATCCCTTAACTCACTCTACTTTGGGTTGCCTGACCTTTGTAACCTGTGGTTATTGTATAAAGGTAAAGAAATCTGTTGAGGATCAGTAATCAGAACACCTAGGTTCAAACTCTAGGTCTGTTACTGTATGACCTTGGGCAAGCCACCTACTCTCTGGACCTCAGTTTTCAATATGTGTAAAATGAGGGGATGGGGTAGATAATCTTTAAGATCTCTCTACCTCTAAACTAAATCCTATCATCCTATGACTAAGGGTAAATGAAGATCCCAGTAGGGCTGAAGACCTTTGAGTAAGATGGCATGAAGAATTTGGGAAAAGATGCCAGCTTACCTATCGAGGACCATCAGAAGAAAAAGAGAGACAGAAATCAGTGAAGTTGAAATAAAGACCTCAATTTGTTCTTTCAGTTATCAATAATTACAATGATAAAGCCATGTTTTCATGTTTATTATTCAGGTCAAATAAAAACATATTAGAATCCTAAATTTATTTTTATGGTAGACTTTAACTTTTCTATATCTTAGTTGACACTGAAAATTAAATCAAAAGCAAATAAGGAAGATTAACAAATAATCAGAATAATCTGGCTTCCCTATTCTGAAAGAGGAACGAGAAACAAAACAAAATCCCTGTGGATTCATTAGCAACCAGGGTGGCAGGCCCCAGTTTAAATTCCCCTTATAAAAGCTCATGACTACCTGCAGAGCATGGGAGTACAAATCACATTAGTGAAGACACCAGATGACCAAAGGAAGCATTGGAGGGACCGGTGAAGCAAGTAAACAAAAGGCAACATTCCACATGAATGCCGTTGCTGGAATCTGCATTGTGAAATGCTTAGATTTGATAATCCCAAAGCAGATTAGCATCAGGCAACAAAGATTCAAATGAGAAACAAAGAACTCATTGGGACACATAGTGAAACTATCTTCATTAATCACTGTATTTACTATGTAATTATTAAAGCTAGTTCTACTTGCACAATGACTTAAAAAGAAGCTGCTAAACACACAGGACAATATTCTCTTCAAAGGCAAGATGGCCTTTTTATTATCTTTCTCATTTTGAGGGGTGAATTTTAAATGCCTACAATGATTCTGAGGTTCTACATACATTTTTCATTTTGCCATTCCACTCAGATGTCTGTGGGAAGAAACATAAAACCAAACCAAAACAAAACAAAACAAAAATAAAACCACCCAAATCTCTTCAACTTTAAATATGGTTGGGGTTTTTTCCTATTTTTTTTCCCCAGGGGGTCCCCATTCCAAGAAAGATAACACTACTAGGAGCAATATCATTGCAAACTGCCTATTTTAAATAATGATCCTATGATGTCAACTTCCTTGAAAATTCTGCTGATAGTAGATTTTCCCTGTTTATCATTCAGTTTGAATAACTGAATCATAATCCCTTGTTTTTTATTGCACACTTTGATTTTTTAAAATAGATGTTCGAGTTAATGAAAACATGTAAGGATAGTCATCTTTATCACACTGAGGGAAAAGTTAAGATCTTAAATTTGGGTATAAATTGTCTTTACTAAGAAATCTGTAAACTTCTGATTCAAGCTTGAAGGAACTAGTCATTTGAGAACTGTACAGACACTGTGATGTCTACAAAAGCTTTGCCATCATTAGACCAGATCTATACATTGGCACTGGACACTATGAGGAGATGGGGACTGAACCAACTATTCCGTGTGTGTTGTTCATATGACTGACAGATTAAAGGGATGCATTAACACTCATATGCTATGGAATAGTACTTGAAATCTAAAGCTCAAACTGAGATATGTCATTAACCCTCTGCCTTGTAACTCCTCCAACTTCTTCCAAACTAATAGGTTTGGCCCTATTACACTAACAGCTCCGTTCCCCATGAATGAATAGAGTTCAACTCTTTTTAACCCAACTAGGTTTAGAAGCAGGGCTGGCCTGGGCTTGAAGGTAGTGATAGAGGCCCAGTAGGCAGGTGTCTCTGAGAGCTCCCTAACACAATGAAAATTCTAAATTTGTACTAAAATGCTGATGTTCTAGTCTAAAACTGTTATGAACTTGCATGTAATTTGGCTGTTTTACAGATCTAGCCTCAAAGATGGCAGAATTACTATCCCTATCTTACATGTAAAAAAATTTTAGGTAAAAAGTTCAGGTTGTGGTCCATTACTCACTCTCACTCCTCTACTCCTAGCCCCTGCCTAAGATGCTTTGCAAGCTTATAATTATAGAGCTTAATGGATTGCAAAATATTTTCCTCACTGCACCCTTAGAAGGTAGGTAGTACAAATATCATTAGCCCATCTTACAGTTAAGAAGGTTGAAGCTCAGACAGATGAGATGACTTGATAAAAAAAAATTAGTTCAAGTTGTGATCAAGTTATATACCAACTCACAGACCTTAAATTTTCAAACTGATGCAAACTGAGTCAGGGCTGTTGCTTCCTGGATTCTTCGACTATCACAATAGTTCACATGTGTAGAACACTTAAAAATCAACAAAGCACTTTACATGTTGTATCATTTGATCCTCACAACAATCTGGTGAAATGGGTGCTATTATGATTCCCATTCTATAGATGAAGGAACTGAGGCTGAAAGAGATTATGGGATTTGCCTAGGGTTGAACAGCTAGGTGGCACCACAGTGCATAGAGTGCTGGGCCTGATGTCAGGAACAATTCAAATTCAAGCTGAGACACTTACTAGCTGTGTGACCCTGGGCAAGTCACTTAACCCTGTCCTGTTTGCCTCAGTTTGCTCATGTGTAAAATGAGCTGGAGAAGAAAATGACGAACTACTCCAGTGTCTTTGCCAAGAAAACATCAAATGGTGTCACAAAGAGTTGGACATGACTGACATGACTTAACAACTACGCACAACTGCTAAATGTCTGCGGCAGGATTTGAAATCAGATCTTCTTCACTCTTAGTCCAGCTAGATTCTAGCCACTGCACCATATAGCTGTCTTGATCTGATGCGTCTCTTTTTCATTTTCAGCATTCAGACAACTAGGTAGAATGTACTGTATCAAACTAGTATTTACTGTTTAATCTTTATCTGTAAAATGGGAATAAAAATAGCATCTACCTCACAGGGTTATTACAAGGCTCAAATAGAGAAGGCATGCAGAGCACTTTGTAAACCGTTTAAAGCATATAAATGTGAGCTGTTTTTATTAGTGTCCCTTGTCAGCTATCCTGTGTGTCACTGACAAAACAAGAGAATCTGGAAACCTTTTCCCTCCATGTCCTCTTTCCTCTATGTCCACAGTGATGGTCCCCATGGCTTCTAATCCCTCAAATCACAGAAAAGTTATGGAGTGAGAGTACACTGTAACTGGGAATGGGGGAACAAAAGAGGAAAAAAGGCAGCAGAAAATCCTATAACCATTCCCTCTGAACACTGTCCACCCTTGTGGTATAGTGGTAAGAACAGCAAACTCGGGGGAGGGGGGGTACATTCTGGGATATATGTGTCCTGCGTAAAATGAAAAATTTTCTTCTAAAGTTTTTGGTAAAATCTTGGGTCTCAAAATTCAAGAAGAAGGTCATTGTTTCGAAGAGGCTGCAGAAAGAAGCTCTGTCATTTATTAACTAGCTATATGACCTTAGGCAAGTTACCCCCCCCCCCCTTTGGGATTCAGTTTCTTCCCAAGGCTTGCCAACATACCTTTAAACTCGGTAAGTCCTATAATGCTATGAATGATGGGGGACCTATAAGGCATTATATTTATTAGTTTGGTCTCAGAGACATGCCACCATGGCTACTGAGGAAATTACATTCAGTAATATATTCGAACAATAGTAAGGAAATGAAAAGAAAAATTAACATCCAGATCAATCTAGTAGGAGAAGCTGGTGATATGGCTTTTGACATGAAGTCAGCACCCTCAAAAAACTGGTTTAGATTTTGAAAATAATCATTGATTCCTGAATTAGGAACAAGGTCTCAGAAGAGCATGACATCTTTTTGATAGCTTAAAAAATCTATTTCTGTATATTAAAATTCAAACTTTTTATTTGTATTTCTTAATGCCCCACCTCTGACAGACAGTGGTGGTGTTAGGGCAAATCACTTAACCTTTCATTATTCTAGGCAACTTTCTAAGACTGTAAGTTACAAAAAATGTAGCTGATCTTCCTTGGATAGAGGAAGTTTTTCAATTGGGAGTTCCCTTTACAAGTGAAATAACAGAGCCAGTCCCTATCGGTATTCTTAAGCTTATAAAACTCTTAAGAAGAGTATGTTGAAACTTTCTTAGTAAGGACAGCTTGTCTTTGGAAAATCTGATTCTCCCCCCCCCCCCTTCTTTTTCTTTTTTAAACCCTTGATAAGCTCTTATTCTATCACTTACCCTCACACCTTGGATATCTTTATGGAAAACCTGAAGTTAAGGAACAGGGAAGGGCCACCTAGGAAAAAATTAAAATAAGAATGATCCTCACTTTGGAGAAAAAGAGAAAACTTAGAAATATTCCTAAGGAAAGGCAGAGGTGATTAAATGCCTATAGTTTAGGATTTAAGCAGAAAAATGATAGAGTCAGCATAATAGAATGGAAAGAGCACTGTTGACTGATATTTAGAGTTAGAAGACCCAGACCTAAATGCTGGCTCTGTCACCTTCTACCTTGGTGACCTGAGGAAGTCACTTTAATCTCACCGAGACTCAGTTTCTTCATCTGTAAAATGAGGAGTTTGGATTAGATCAGGAGTGTGGAACCTGTGGCCTTCTAAGTGCTCTGTAAAGTTTGGATTCAGTCAAAGGGCTACCCTTGAGAATCACATGTGGCCTCGAGGCCGACAGTTCCCCACCCCTGGGTTAGATGATATCAAAAGTTCTTTCTGGTTCCAAACTTTATGATACTATACATGAAGGCACAAAAGAAGTACTATTGCAGAGGGCTAATGAGATGAAAATCCTGGTGTGGTCAAAGCGACTGGAATGTTTTGGGTGAGGGAGGGGGGACTGAGGGGAAACAGAGGTGGTACTGGAAGCCAAAAGGAAAGGGGAAGAAGACGAAAAGGGAAATTGGCATCTGTCTCAGCATCTGCTATGGAGCTGGACCTATGGAGAAGTGGATGAAACCACCAAATGCTTCCTCTGATCTGAGGGACGGATTTGTGACAGCCCTAAAGGCCTGAAGCGCTCAAATACAAAAGAAAAGATCCAAAGGTCCAATTTTTTCATGTCTGACAAATTCAACAAATTAAGAACAATCAAATACTGAGAAGAGAAGAGAGAAGATGACAGGAGAGGAAAAACCCTAAACATATTCATTTTCTGACCTTCAGATGAGTTACTTGACTAATCTCCTCATAACACAATACTTTGGGCACCTCAAAAAGAGATGTTTCCATGTTATAAAAACTGTAAAGTAGTGGCATCAATAGACTTTACCCAAGATTCTGTTCCAATTGTCAAAACTCCATTCTGACTCAAGCCTCTAAATACTTATAATCCAACTCCTAATTACACAGAGGACGTATTCCTAAAAAGAACAGTGTATCTTGAAACTCTGTAACTTGTAAACATTAAGCCCTTGGAAACATAGCGGGATAGGAGACAGCAGTTAAAATCTGATGAACTTATTCATTTTAAATGTAGTTTAAATATCTTAATGGAATGAATGACCTTATGAAAATAATCATCCACTAATTCAAGAAGGAGTCCTTCGTTGGAGAAAGCAGATCAGGTTTAATGTAAAAAGTAATATTAATATGGGAATACCTTATTTTATTGTGCTTTATTGTACTTCATAAATATTATTATTATTTTAAGAAATTGAAAGTTTGTGGCAGTCTTGCACTGAACAAGTCTGCTGGGGCTATTTTCCTAACAGTATGTGCTCACATTGTGTCTTTGTGTCACATTCTAGTAATTTTCACAATATTTCAAGTTTTTCATTATCAGACTGCCATTTATGCCTGGCATAAATGAAGCAAGATACCATGTATTGAACCATTAGCCACAATGTATAAGTTCTGCTTTTTTTCTTTTTATAAATATAAAGTTTACACTAGTATTTGTGAATCAATGAAAGGTTCAGTGGAAAAGAGCCAAGGGCCTAGTTCAATGTCTGGCTCTACCACTTAGAGGATGGGCAGGTCATTTTACCTCTCATCTAGATGACCTCTAAGTGCCCTCTCAGGCTCAAAACCCATGATCCCACTAGGATGCTCACTATAAAAATCATCAGTTAGAGCAGTTGTTCTACTATTATTCTGTAGAGAAATGTGAATTGTAGGGTGATAATAGTATAGAGGCCAGTATGTGACATGTAGTTGACCTTCAATAATTGTTTGTTGAATGAATGAATTGATGTTAAAAAAAATCAAGATCTCTATCTCTCACAGCCATTCTGAGCACTTTATAGCAGGAGGACAGACACCTGATTCACAGAGCAAACTAGAGTACAGAATATGTGAACTTCTGACAAACTAGGAAGCTTTGCACCAGATGTGAAGGAGAAAAGTTTATTTCTTCCATTTAGTTTGTTTATTTAAGTAAGGGGAAGGGGGCAGCTGCTGCTTCCCATTCCAAACCGTTCAGGGAATGACCTCTCTTTCTTTCCCCATAAACTAACAAAGTTGGCTATTGCAGTTGTCCGGAGAGATCTGGAAAGGAACCAAATCACTACTGATTACATTTCATCCACAGTTAGTTTAACCTTTGAAACATGCCAATCAAGAGAAAAAGACCACTAGGTAAGGTCAATGCAACCTTACCAAGTCTAGCATTCTCTCACTGTTTGGAGAGAAAACCACTGTGTACTCAGGGAATCATCTCCCAGTAATGCAAAATATACTACAGAGATACAAGATAAAATTCTACAAGATAAAAGTGAATGCATTTGTTATTATACTTAATTATGAGAAAAAAATCACCTCATATTTGTGTATAAGAAGGATAATTATAGGTTGTTTTTCTTATTTTTTTTTTACATTTAAAATAAAATAGGCCCATAGGAATTGGGTCTATGACTTCACTGATATAGAAAACTCCAAGGTGAGGAAACTCTCAGCACCTTCTCTGCATTTTAATTTCAGTATATTATTTCTATAAAAGGTTTAAATAGTCTTCATTTTGAAGGTATGATGACATTTATTCAAACTGCTCCAAAGTAACAACTGTGCAGCATTTTCATTATCAGAAGACTTTGGGAGCACTAAATAACTGTTCCTTATTTAAATGTTTTAAGAGGGGATTTTTGTTCAAGTATGGGTTGGCTTTTAAGGTCCCTTCCAATTCTAAGATTCTGTGACTCGCATATCCATTTTCAAAAAGTGCTTCCCTCCCTCCAGCCCTGGCATTTTCCCCTTCCCCATAAGTCTCCTTATTCTGCTTCTTATTAGGAAGAGAGGAAAACACCATCACTAAGACTAATTGAGCATGGGTAAAGTATTTTAGGTACAAATGACCCACTTTTATGTACTGCCAGAACTACTCAGCAAGGGTTTAGTGAGGAGAAAACCTGTGGTCATTTTCTATTGAATTCATGCAGCTGGTGGGTGATAAATTGACTGCTCTTCTTTTATGGCAGGGTCAGAAAGACAAAGAAAGAAACATTTTATTATAACTGGCTATATTTTCTATTAATTAGTAAACTGTTTCTTCTTCAAATGTTCCCTGTCACCTAGATGAATTACTTCCAGTTTCAATCGTCACTTATTTTCAAAGGTTAATTCTTTTGTTCAAGGAGCCGATGGTGGTAAAGTGGGACGCTTATTCTTCTAACAAGACAACTTGGGACAGAATTGTTGGCTCTCTCTTTTTAAAAGGGAGGAAAAGAATGGATTACATTTACTTCCTAGAATGCTGTCTTAAAGAACTGGAGATTCTCTGAGCACTTTTAAAATACTACACAACGACTTCAAAGAATTGTCCTGCTAGCTTTTCAAAACCTGGCGTTAATTGGGGCTGTGAAGTAACATTGTTGAGATTTAGAATGAAAATAATGCAACCATTAAGCAGAGTGAGTTTTCTAAAAATAAAAAATAAAAATAAAAAATAATTGGTCTTCTCAAGTTCCTTTCATCCCCAACTGATTTGTTCCTTCAATAAAATAAGATAAAAACTGTCATCAGATGACCTAGAATGATCAGAGGTTTTAGCATTTCATTGATCTCAGAAAAAGTACATTTTATAAATACACATTCATAAATTATGCATCTATTTCCCTGTGTGATTAGACATAAAATATGTGAGAAACATTTAATGAACCTCTCTCTGATCCTCAACCTGAGTTAATTTTTGAAAGAGAAGATGGCAGAATTAAAGGGCAACAAAATAATGGAATTTATAAAGGACAAGATAGTGAAACTGATTACAAAGTAACCTCACCCTAGAGACTCACTAAAGTGGACTGCCATGACAAGTTATCAGTTCGTATTGTAACCCAATCTGAATTTTCTTTTCCTCATTTTTTTCCTAAGTAATTTCTTTACTTTTAGATGGTAGAAAAACTCATTCTTATTCATAAGAGGAGCTCTACCCTTTAGCAAGGTGAAAACACAATGTGCTTAATTATTCAGGTGTAGAACTTGTTTAAAAAAATAAAGAATGCTAAATTTTGAACTTGAATGTAATCAAATTATGACTTCCTACTGTAAATTTTTGGGGCACTAGGTGGCAAAGTGGATAGAGTGCCAGGCTTGGAATCAGGAAGACTCATCTAAAGTTCAAATCTGGCCTCAGAAACTTAACTAGCCTGGGCAAGCCACTTAACCCTTCTGGCCTCAATTTCCTTATCTGTAAAATTATTTGGAGAAGGAAATGGCAAACCACTCCAGTATCTTTGCCAAGAAAACCCCAAATGGGGTCACAAAGAATTGGACACAACTGAAATAACTTAACTCTAAATTTAAAATGGTTCAGGCTTTCTTGTATTTGAAGTATCTTTGTGTTACGAATATCTACAATTACTGAAAACAGCTTATTACGTCAGTGAAGTGGGGAAGGGATTCATTATTTGGATTCAGGTTGGATCAGATGGCTTTTGACACTCCTCTTGACTTTGAGATTCTATGATTTTTAAACTGTCAATCATTATTAATTCTCTAGATATGAACTATTCAGAATTATTCACTTATTCTCATCTTACTTTAGTAGATATTGCTTGACTATATGCATCAGTGTTGCTACCATTGAAGCCAGTTCTTGGAGCCATCAGAAATTGCTGATAGAGTAGAAAAAACACTGTGAAAAGGGACCTGTTCATAAAATTTTCAGAATTTAAAAGACACCATTTTATCTATTACATATTCACTAAAATAGTATACTATAAAACATTCACATTTTATATAAGATATAACTAAATAAATCTACATGTATATACATATATACACATATATCCAAATACCAGACTTACAGAAGATAAAAAAAATCCATTCCAAAACTTTAAGCCCCAAAACACATGAAAAGTCTAGTTAACAATATGGAAAATACATTAGCCATAACAAAGCCCATGAATTTTATCCCATGACTAGCTCCATCCTACCTTTCCAGCCTTATGTCAAGTGTTAAAACAATATAACCCCTTCATACCTTCTGTTTAAACCAAAATAACTACTACCCATTAGTGGATTTCATCATGCCTTTTCTCACATGTATGCTTGAACATACTGTCCTCCATATCTAGAACTGGCTCATTCCATGTTACTCTCTATCATAATTATTCTCTCCTTTCAAAGACCAATTTCGCTTTCGTGAAGCCTTCCTCGAATGCTCCAAATAGAAATCCTTTTCTCCCAGGATCTTTCAATCATATGAGACTTGTCTTACACATTTATCATATTCAAACACAAATTATAATTATGTGAATGCATATTTTATCACTACAGCATAAGCTTCTTAACAACAAAGACTGCTGCTCACAGTAGCTACTGAAGTGTGGATTTTTCTGTTGTTGAGGAAATGGAGCCATTCCTCAGGCTCAAGGATTACAATTATACGCAAAAATAAGCTAACCAATAAGAAAGAAATATTAATGACAACAACTAAAAAAGTCATCCTTAAGAAAGAAAACTATAAAAATTTTGAGAAATGTAATCAGAAAACAAAAATTTATTAGGGGCTTACTATTGCTAGGTAATGGGAAACAAGTACCTGTAAAATATAGATACAACATAAATATCAATTTAATAACTACAAATATATACAAAGTTGTTAAATAAAAGCATAGTGTTATTCAGTTATGTCTGACTCTTCATGGCCCCATTTGGGGTTGTCTTGGCAAAGATGCTGGAGTGAGTGGTTTGGCATTTCCTTCTCCAGCTCATTTTATAGATGAAGAAACTAAGGCAAACAAGGTGAAATGACTTGCCCAAGGTCACACAGCCAGTGAGTGTCTGAGGTCAGATTTGAACTCTGGAAGATAAGTCTTCCTGACTGCAGGCTTAGCACTCTATCCACTGCAACATCTACCTGCCCCCAAAGCAAATGACTCTACATATCTTAACGGGTCTTGGTAACCGGGAGAAAACAGATTTAGGGCTGGAATGGACCCTGGGAGATGATCAAGTTCAATATTCTTACTTTAAAGATAAGGAAGCAGGTACAGAAAAGTAAAATAACATACATGATCACATAAGTAATAAGTAACAGAGCTAGGATTTGAATCCAGGTCCTCTGATTAAAAATTCATTGTTATTTCCATTATTACACACTATACTATAATGAAGACCTCAAGTCACCAAAAAACAAAAAATAAAAAACAAAAAAACAACTAAAGTGTGGACAGTATATCTTGTGTTAAAAGTCAAGGAGCTGTTTAACACGTTGCAGGCAGTGTGGTTTAGTAGAAAGAAAATTGCTTTTGAAGCTTCTTAGTTTAAATTTTATTTGGCCCTACAAATTACTATTTGACCTTGGACGAGTCACTTATCTTTCTCAGCTTCAGTTTCGTCACTGGTAAAATGAGGTGGGATTAGATGATTTCTAAGTTTTTAAATTTTAGAAATGAAAATGTTCTTAATTTTGGAAATATAAAAAGTAAGATTCCTATCTAGAAAAATTACTTCAATGGAATAATACTGCTTTTGATACCAAAGTCTTTCAATTATGGACTTCAGAGATATTTACCAAAATTGAGATGTTTAATACTTAGAATCTTTTTAAGTAAAGGAAGTAACAAATATAATTTTAATTTTTAAAATGAACTAAATAAATTCTCAAGTAGAAGTTTTCCAGAATAGCCTTTCTGAAACTGAAATTAATATTTTATAATATATGTATCTGACCCAACAGTTTCTTCATATATTTACTTAGTATAATTTGGTGGCATTTTTTTCATGTATCCATAATGTCTTCATTCTTGACACAAGATACCATTTTTCTAAACTTTTGTTTAATTATAACGTACTGTACAGTAACATTATTTTTAACTAACTTGTATAATCTCAGGGGAAAATGCTTGGAAAATAATAGCTAATGGGAGAGAGGATGAAGGACTGACAACATTCATTTTTTTTTCCTTCAGAGAGCCTTCAAATAAAAATGCCTGATTTATTAATTACTGGTTGAACCTCACAATGTCATGGGTGTAATCCGAGGGTCTTGAAGGATGCTTAAAAGACAACAGAATAATGTTCCTGAAATCTTTCAACCTTCTTTCTTTGGAAACCCTCTGTCACAAGTCAGAGGGATAATGTCCTTTTTTTTAAAAATCAAATGAAAAAAGTTGTTCTCACACGAGCATAATTAATCTTGTGACACCATGACAAAGAAATTCTTTAAAAGGATTTCTCTGATTTCCTCTCCAGACAGAAGACTGTCTTTATCCATCATCTGTCCTTCCTGATCCCTTCTTGCTGAATATCCACATCAGCAGAATTGTCCATCAGACTGGACAGCAGGAGGTAAATCTCTGAATGATTGATAGGGCACCAATGCTCTGCAGGCCCATTTAAGTATAAGCATCTATTGTTGCAACCTTACTTTACAGCAGTTAAACAAATATAATAGTCACCAATTCAACCATTGTTCAGCTAGAGTTGACTAAAAACTAGTAAGTGAAGTTAGCAAATGACAATGCACTGATTTTAAAGCCAGATAACAACTTTACTGATAAATTTAAACCTGAATTTCCATCAATAAAAAAACTCAGTAAAACAACAACAACATTGCAAGGATGCCTCAATGTAGGAAGAAAGCTATCTCCTAAACCATATGTATTCAGACACTCACAATAATGAGCAGCTAATACTGTCTGGTCGGTTTATAGTGTGACTTTCTTCACATCCTTCCTGTGATGATTTTTTTTTCTCCGCAAAGCAATTATCTCAAAGAAAATACTGACCAGGCCACCAGTTAGAAAGTTATTAGGGTAAAAATTCAAAGTGTGTGAGATGGGGTGGAGGGCAATCACGGCTTTGAAGAATGTGGCATACCTGTTACATTACCAACAGAAGACTTCTCCACCTCTGACAAAGGATACCAGTGACAAAGATTTAGGCTTACTTGTGCAATTTTACTCCTATCTGGGAAGGAAAACCCAGGGCTACAGAAAGCTCCTTGTGAGTATCAGTTCCTTCCTCGGGTGGAACTAATTAAGTACAGCAACATGGGTCAGTTTTAAGCAGAGCAGGGAAGCACCCTGGGCATGGCTCTCAATCCACAGAAAATGTCAGCTTGGCTCAGGGCTCAAAGCACTCTCCTCTGAATGGAAATCAGTCTAGAAGCTTCACTAAGCTATGGTAAAAGCACATCCAATAACAACAGTAAAGGTTATGACAGTCTTTTTGTTCTTTGTGAACGCTGCCAAGAAGAGCTACTTGATCTGAGACACTAGAACTCACTGACTCGTGTGTTCTTTTTGCACCAGAGTGACTTTGACTATTCAGTTCTGGACACACCCTGTGAAAATATTTGCTCATCCTCTCTATCGAATGGATACTGCTTGAGGCTGGACTTCATAGGCCACTGACTAAGCTAAGTGGGGCTTCCTCTGGTGCGCTCAGGAATGCCAGCTACAGTGTGCTACCTGTGGTGTTGATAGCTCTCCTGTCCTTAAGTGCAGAAATTGGCTGCTGGGCAGCTGGGCAACTGGCCAGGGTGTCGATACTCTGGTGGTTTCCTTTTGTTTTTGTTTTTCTTTTAAAAAGAGAGGCTGTATCCACGATTGGATTAGTTCCATGGGGGTGGGGAGGGGAGGGACTTGAAAATATCCCAAAAGCAGCAGTGGCCTACCATTCCCTAGTCCCTGTGGCTGGAGGAGGAGGAGGGGGACAGTGTAACAAGACCCTGAACATGGGTAGGGGGTGAGCACGAATGGTAGAAAGCAGTACTAACTGGAGGAGGGGGAAAGTGAAGGCAGAAGTAAGCAGATGTGAGCAAAAACTGGGAGTTTTGAGCCTTCTTAGCCACCCCAGCCCACAGTGGCCTATCCCTCTTCTGAATTCCCATAACATTAATAGTCTATGCTGCAGGAGTTCATTCAGGGGACCTATTTGTCATATATTGTCACATACTGTTAACACTTCATGTGTATGTATCATAGGGAAAAGTACTAAGAAGGTATGAAGTTATGGAAAGAGATAGGAGACCAACAGTAATATTTACTAGTCATTTGACATGGGGCAAGTTAATTAGCCACTGTGTGACAGTTGTCTCCTCTGTAAAATAGAAATAATAACATCTACCCTATCTGCCTCATCAAGACTAGCTAGGTGGTACAGTGGATAGAATAGACTTGGAAGTGAGGAAGACCTGAGTTCAAATCCCACCTCAGACACACACCCTCAGTTCCCTCATTTGTTTAAAAAAAAATGGGTATGATAATAGCAGCTACCTCACAGGGTTGTTGTGAGGATCCAATGAGATAACATTTGTGAGGTGCTTTGCAAACCTTAAAGCCCTCTATAAATAAATGCTGGCTATCATCAAGATGTTGTATGAACTGAATGAGATAACATATGTCAAAGTGACCCTGCTGAGGTAGTAAGCAGTACGTGCTTAATAAACGCTAGCGGATTTAGTGCAAAGGAATCTGTGTAGCAAGCTGTTCTTGTAGCCCACGCCCAGCTGCGCCTAGAGAGTGCGAAGGCCTGGGGAGAAGAGCTGATGACTGCCATGAAGTCAAACAGAAGATGCTTTCTTACTTGCAAAGAAGGCAGGCATTTGCCTACACAGAGTTCCCAGTTTTTCCTTTTCAATGAATTAAAATATCCTAAGCATGCTCTTGAACTTTTTTTTCCCTTTTCAAGAACACTTTAGAGTCAGTGGGGCTTACAAAGGAGCCAAAAGAACAAATAATACACAAAAATGTCAAGTGTTATAGGCAAATATTAATATTTCTGGCATGATCATTTTGTATTAAAGAGGATGAGGCCTATTTGACTCAAAATATGTCTGAAATTAATCATCTGAATAAGGAAGAAATATTATTGAAACTGACATGGTTATTTAAATTTTTTCATGACAAAATGATGAGGCAATTAATGAAGAATTAAGAATTAAGGAAGAAATTAATAATAATAAACGGGCAGCTAGCTGGTACAATGGATAGAGCACTGGGCCTGACGTCAGGAAGACGCATCTTCCTAAATTCAAGTCTGGCCTCAGACACCACTTGTATAATCCTGAGTAAGTCACTTAACCCTGTTTGCCTCAGTTTCCTCATCTGTGAAATAAGCTGGAGGAAGAAATGGCAAACCACTTCAGTATCTTTGCCAAGAAAACCCCAAACAGGATCATGAAGTCAGACACACCTGAAAAATGACTGAACAACAACAACAAATAATAATAAATGTTACTGTTATTACTAATATTAATAAGTCATTTTAATAATAATTTAAAGTTTTTGAAATATTTTCTATTTCTGTGGAAAATAGCTGTACAGGAATGTATTTAGAAATATCATGAACTCAACATCTGAAATTATTTAAAGCTCATTCAAGCTTAGCCTTTCGAAATGAGGATTGGCAATTAGGAAACTTGCCGAGAAATAGAACACAGCGTCCTTGGTTTAATACCGAAGCCATCAGGTGAATCTTCGCATTGTGTACTTACCAGTGGGGTAAAAATATAGGTGTGAAGAAGTGTGGGCATGCTAGGTGCCCCAGTGTTGTTGGGGTAGCTCTGGATCAGTTCCATCTCTTCAATTCTGCCATTCATGAGCTGTCTCACCGACTCATGAAATAAAAAGGCTAAATTATATGATCTCTAAGTTTGTCTCCAGCTCTTGCTATTTTGTGATTCAATCACTCCATTATGTGTCATCCTCAGTGTCATGGTGGTCTTCTCTAGAATCCCAACTTTCCTTCCAGGATCAGTTCAAATCCACTTTCTACATAAAGCCTTTCCTGATGCCCTCAGCTATTAATATGTTCTTCCCTAATCACCTTATACCTATTTTGCATCTATTTTGAATATATCTGCATGCCCAGATAGAATGTGAGTTGCTTGGGGACCAACTCTGTTTCCATTTTTGTCTTTGTATATCCCCAGCACCTAGCACAATGCAGAGTGCATAGTAGACTCTCAATAATTTGTGTTGATTGATTGATTCTTTAAGCTCCTCAAAGACCTAAACCAGGTATAATAATAACAACAACAACAACAACAACAAGAATAATTTGCATTTCTACAGTGCTTAAATGTTTGTAAAACACTTTCCTTACAGCACTCCTGCAGGGCTGGCAGTATACACATTTTTATCCTCTTTTTACAAATGAGGAAATTGACGCTCTGAGAAGCTGTTTCTTTCCCCTAGTCAGCCAGTAAGTATCTGAGGTGGGACTACTACCTACTACATCAGGATGCTTTTGTACTGTCTTATAGCATAAAGGCTACTGTTGTAGCCACAACAGACCTCACAGGTTGACACCAGGAAACAAGATGGGGAGCCACGTCCTTCAACTTTTGTATCCTGCAGAATGCCCAAGTTACGCCTCTTCTAAAATCTCTACCATGATGCCTCTTTGTGATATGGTGGTAATCCTTGGCTTGCAAAGGCTGTGCCAACAAAACAAAAGCCCTGGCATGCTCACCCAAGCTGGATTTCATTTGAGAAATTATTCAACGTTTTCAATTATCTCAAACTGCCTGACACTACAACAGCTCATGTCTTTAACACCTCTGTTCTCTCAGTAATGCCATACAGCCAAGAGAACTCTGTGGAACACAGCAACATAGAATCACAAATCAAGAGCTAGCAGGGGCCTTAGAGGTCAAAGAGACCAACTCTCTCATTTTACAGATGAGGAAAATGAGGTTCATGGAGTTTACACAGCCAGCGTCCAAGATGGGATAACAGAGGGACTAAAATTATTGACAACTCCAAGGGCAATGGAAAGACGAATGGTGGGTGTGAGTAGCCTGCAGGATATTCTCGGCAATAACCTTTGTGTGAGCAATGGAATAAAAAACTTATAATTGAGGACAAAAATGGCTTTAATCAGTAGTGATGAAGATCTACAGCTCGGGCACAATGGTATATGTGAAATATAATAACACGAGGAAGTTTCGCCTTCAAATGCATTTTGTGGATTACATGTGAAGAATTCATTGTAAAATCTGGACAAGAATGGCATAGAATTAGGAAGGCATGAGAGTATTCAGATGGGCACCAGAAGAATAAACCCACACTAAGGAAATCATGGGTCATTCTAAGTAAGCCTTCCATATTGAGCTGTAGGGCATCCAGGTGGATATGTCCAGCATATAATAAGAAGTCAGCAGCAAGTCTGAATCTTTATTATAACCCACTTCGTGCCACCACTGTTGTCTCTGCCCCATGATTCTTTGAGAGCAGAGATACCTTGGTTTCCCATTTGAATCTTCAGTGCATAGCATGGTGCTTGGCACTTGGTAGATTTTTTTTCATTCATTCATGCATTCATTCATTCATGATTTCAGTATGTTATGGAACATTTATCAAATGATTGCTCACTCTGAGAAAAAATAATGCCTAACTAAAAGAACATTTTGCATCTCTGACAGCTGGGGAACATTCCATAAAACAAGTAGTAGTAGAAGAAGGACTAATATAATTAACTTCTAAAACAACAGACATCATAATAGTGCTGACAGTTAATTAAGAGGTCATAGTGTTAAGAAGGCTGGTACATTTTCAATTCCATTTCTATTACTTTAAACTGAAGACGCAATATTTCTGAAAATTTTGAAGTTACAAGGCAAAAAAAAAACCTTTCCTTTCCTTCAGAAAATTTTGGGGAAAACTGATATAATTCAAAACTTTTTTTCAGTACCTTTTACAGATCCGAAAAATATTTTCGTTTGGGAATGTAAAATATGCTTACTCATGAGACTATTTTACCTAGTATTCATTTATTTATTTATTTGGTCCAGGCCTGTGATCTACAGTGCTTTAGGAAAATCACATTGAAGAAACTTCTTTTACCAATACAGATTACTAACTCTTCTGCTATATTGCAATATATAGTTTTAGAGAATCTCTGGGAACTCTGAAGATCTTTACTCGACCAGTGCCATACAGCCAAATGCATGGAAGATGTGGGACTTGGCCCTAGGTCTTTTTTTTGTTTGCTTTTGGGAGAAAATCCAGGTTAGTGACTTGCCCAGGGATACAGAGATATTAAGTATCTGAGACTGGATTGGAACTCAGGACCCCCAGACTCCAGGGTGGGTGCTCTATCCACTGTGTCACCTAGCTGCCTTGAACCTAGGTTTTCTTGATGCTTATCAGCTCTCTATCCACTATCCACACTGTCTCTCCTAGCTAGTACATGAAATTTAAAAGTATAATTGATTCAAATGATAATGACAAAATTACTAATTGGATTTACTTTTAAATGTCTTAAATGGTTACAAATGGAGCTGCGGGCTGCTGAACCTGAAAGGATCCAGTATTTTTTAGTGTTAATAATCTCCAAATTAGGAGAAATAGGTCAACTCCCCCCAAATAAAACAATGACCCAAAACGTGAGACAGAAGAAACCACTAAGTATATACTAAAAACAATTTCAGAACTCTACTCTTACTCCTCTAGGACTAGTCAGGAGGAGCCTTCATCCTTCTCTTGTGAAAAGAGCAGTACTTCCAGGAAGTCCAAAATGCTCTCATTTCTGCATTTGAAAACAGAGCTGTACTTGTCTCATTGTACAGAAAGTGTGATGATCTGATGCTATAAATAAGTTGATAAAATTTTCTGATCACATCATTTAAGAAATAATTTTGGAGGAGTAAAGCCTGAGTAGCAACATATGATCTTACCTTAAACACTTTATTTTAAAACTATATTTCTAAAAAAATTGCATCCACCCAAGTTCTTTTACCTTTCCTCTTGCTTGCCTGTTTTTTGCACTCCCAATCCCTCCAACATCACATCTCCATTATAAACACTGTGTTAGATAAATAATATACAAGACATGTCACCATCTTGGTTATCTCTAGTAATCTCGAAAACAAATGCTGTGAAGCAGCTAGACTCTGCGGTGCAAGATGTAGGAGGAGAGGATTGTACTAGAACTAGAAAAAGAGTACTGACCGAGAAGAGTCAAGTTTAGGACAGAATACTCTGAAGGTTGGGCTGAAAAGGCTCATGAGAAGCACTGCGGCAACCTCAATCCTTTGTTTTTAAAACATGGTTTATTGAACCTTAACAAAAAAATTCAGTGTCACTGCCCAATAGTCCATTTCCCCACATACAAAAAAACTTTATTTTCTTTAAGGAAGTACAACCAGAATCCCTTTCTTTTTCTCTTATCTCATCAAACTGTTTACAAAAAAATTAACCCAAACTAAACCACTTTCAAAGTATCTACAGACAAGTGACATGAACATAATAATGGCTCAAAAATGACTTCAAAATTCATATAAACATTATATATATAGTTAAGAAATCATTCAGATATTTTTGAATTAGCCCAAGCTTTAATTTCAAGAGCAGGTAGGTGAATCTGGGAGCAAAGAAGGTAAAATACAAGGCAGTAGTAAAATACCTTTCCCCTTCTCAGGAACATACCTAGGTCCTTCAGAGTTAAGAGAATGGAGGGGAAGAAGTCAACAACACAAAACAAAGACCTGGAGAGGAAATCTGTCTGATTTTCTCACTCTTCATGTCACAATGTAAGGAGACTTATTTAGAGGTAACACAATACTGACAGTTTATGACAATTTTGCTCTCTACCCCAACCTCTCCTACCTCATCTTGCCTCTCCTTTTGAGAACAATTCTCTGCAAATGGACATACCTTAGTCTGTCCTCCGTCCTTCAATTTGTCTTTGTATCCTGGTGCACACATGTGTGAAATATATCAACCCTGAGAATCTCGATGGTCACATGGGAAGCTAAGCTGGAGAATCGGGTGGTTGGTTAGTTCTGTTGAGGTGAGTGAGCCAAGAGCCGGGAGGTGGAAAGAATGAAGCTAGCTGAGTTGGGCAGGGCAGGGTGACACCCAAGCTGGGGTCAGACAGCTCTCCCAGGATTGTGTTTTAGCCTGCTGCTTCTAACCCCAGGCCTGCCCTACCCAGTTTTCAGCCGCCTCCTCCTCCTCCACTTCCCAGTCCACCTCAGCCTAATCTTCACCTTTGGGTCCTTCCAGTAATGAACACTTTGTAACAAAGAACATTCTGTCCTTTTTTTTTCCCCTCCCATTTTTGGCCCCAGTTTAGTGCATGTGTGTATCTGTGAGAGTTTGCATGATATCCCTTAGAACCCTGAATTCCACTCAATCCTGACCTCCCTAGAAAGCTACTCAAGGCCAGGTAGCCCTTAAGGAAACAAGTTAAGCATTTGTTTGTTATTTTGTAAAGGAACACTGGATTACTTCTAGTTCCTCCAGCTCCATCCAAAAAAATGTAGATCCTGGGGCACCAATTATTAAATGCCTTTATAATTCTAATTCTGCCCAGCAATTGAGACTTGACCTGCTTCATCATGAACTGAGAATTTCTGCAGTCTGAGTAGCCAGACCAGCTTTATTAAGCAGGAAACTTGTAAGAAAACAAAACAAATGCCTGCCAAAAGGCAAAAAATGCCAAATGGGTAAGGGTTTTTAAAAGGGGGGGAGGGGAAAGAACAACAGTCTGGTTATATACCACCCAGTTTTACAACCGGGGAAAACAACAAAAAAGAAAGTGGGAAGGGAAATACAATTTTAAAACCTAGTTTATTTATATGTACATATACATATATATTATATATATATATATGTATGTCCAGCTATCTGAGAATAATAATTACTGTTTTTAGAATTTTTGCTGCCATGTTCATCTTACTGTTCGCCCTTGATTAGAATGAAAGCTATTATTATTAACAAATTTGAGTTTTCTAATTGTTAGAGAAATCATGACATTTTTATAAAAAATATTCAAACTATCTATATTCCTTGAATACATGTTACATGGAAATAATCTTCCAAATTATAGCTTCCAATGTAATTTGTAAAATATTACGAACAATCATCATATATCACTTGTATGAATGGCAACCTTGGGAATATGCTATTTCACAGGTGAGTAAAATAAGGGAATGTCATTACTTGATGTGATATCTCACCCCTCATTAAAAAGTAGGCACACAAAACAAAACAAACTAGCCAGTCCCTAAAAGACACATTGTTGCAATAAACAAATAGGTGGAAAATTCAAAACAGGGACACTGACATTAAACAGATCATCAGAGGACCCTGATGTTCAGGGCCAGACAGAGACCAAGCTGTGAAGTATATAGTTTGCATTTGGTGATCTTTCCCCTCTGCTTCAACACTCTTCTCTCTTCTCCTGGGATACTTTCAGCGCCATTCTCTTACTTTGGGGTGCTTAGTACCCTCCAGTTGCCCTTTGGATATGCTGAACTCATTGTTCATGGCTGCCTTTCCCAAGCAGTATCCTTTCAGTTTTGCCTCTCTACCATTTCCCATCTAATTCTGCCCTCAGTTGACAGTGACCTTCAGAAGGATATGATAAACTCATTTTTCACGATAATGAAGTTGCCTCTTCACACTGAGGGTTATGTGATTGGGACTGGGACAGGTGGGAAATGTTTCCTAAGACCAAAACCAGCCACTCTGGTAGTACCAAATCCACTGCCAAATGTTGTTTTCCTGAAACATTTCTCCCATATGCTGGAGCCAACTAGTTTGAGAGCCTGTTGTTAAATTCTTCAGTGTGAGCACTTACATCTTGCAAATTGACAAATGCTATAAATCAAGGCATAATTTATTGTTTTGTTGATTATCTAGACTTAAGAAAGTGATAGAGAAAGTGTTAATAATGAAAATTGAACTTAAAAGTGTGTCATGGCTTTCTGGAGAGTGTTATTAAATACGTATCAGCACACCCAGATAGACAGAGTCAGAGGCTATCTATGTCTATATGGGTAATATAGATTGTGATATATATTAGTGATTGATATATGTGTATATGTGTGTGTGTGTGTTTGTATATACACATACATATTATGTCTTCATGAGTTCAAATCAGATCTCAAATACTTACTATCTGTGTGACCCTGGACAAATGTCTTAACCCTGTTTGTGTCAGCATTTCATCTGTAAAATGAGCTAGAGAAAACAATGGCAATCCACTCCAGCATCTTTGCCAAGAAAACCCCAAAATGGGGTCACGAAGAGTCAGACATGACTGAAACAACTCAACAACAACACATATCCTTTTCTCAATTCACATAGCCATCATCCTAGTTCATGCCCTCATCACCTCTAACCTGAAATGTCAGCAATATCTTCCTAATTCATCTCCCCATCTCAAGTCTCTCCCCATTCCTTTTTTTTTTTGGCTAGGCAATGGAGTTAAGTGACTTGCCCAGGGTCATACAGCTGGTAAGTGTCAAGCATCTGGGGCCGCATTTGAACTCAGATCCTCCTAACTCCAGGGCCAGTGCACTATCCACTGCAACACCTAGGTGCCCGGTCTCTCCCCACTCCAATCCATTTTTCACTCAGATGCCAAAGTGAGTTTCCTGTAGTATAGGTCTATGCCACTCTTACTCCCTATTCAATAAACGACTGTAGTTCCCTATTACCTCTAGGAACAAATATAAAGAGCCTTGAAATTTATAGCTCTTCCTGACCTGGTCACTTCCTACCTTTGCAGTCTTTACCCCTTATTCCCCTCCCACACATTCTCTACAATCCAGCCACATTGGCCTAGTTACTGTTCCTCACATACAAACACTCCATTTCCTGCCTTCCACGACTTTGTACTGTCTGTCTCTCCTGCCTGCGATGCTCTCCTGATTCACCACCACCTCTTAGTTTCCCTGGCTTTCTACAAGACAGTACAAATTCTAACTCCTGAGGGTGGCTCTTCCCAGTTCCTCCAGGTGCATGCCTTATCCTCTGAAATTACTTCCTACCTCCTCTGTATATATCTTGTATAACCCAGCTATTTACATATTAGAATGTAAGCTCCTTAAGGGCAGGGCCTGTTTTTACCTTTCTTTGCATCCCCAGATCTTAGTATAGTACCTGACACATAGTAAGCACTCCATAAATGCTTTTAGATCAATCGATTAATATGGAATAGGCTCATTAAACAAATCTATATTTTATGATGGTGTGAAGTTTGGTCATTGCATCATCTACCTAAGTTCTGTGAAAGAAAGATGAAGGGGAAGGTGGTGTGAGAAAGACAGAAGGTCAAACTGAGAAGACACTGGAACATTTGTATGTTAGTCATTGATTAGCCTGTACTTGTGGTGAGGGGAAAGAAGGATGAGAAGAACAGACCTTTGTCTGCCTATCTCCACATCTGTTCCACTCCTAACTTTCTTGCATAGGATACTATTAATGAAGTCTCACTGCACAAAAATTCTATCTTCCAGAAGTTCTCTGCTCAATGATCTTGGGTCTTGGGATAATTTCCTCACCCTAAATGATCAGATAATTAAACCTCGGGAGGACCGGTAATGTTGGTGGCATTTCATATTTATTTAATTCATTAACTCTACAAACCTTTATTAGGCACCTGCTTGCTATTTTGGGTTAGTCAGTGACCAAGAAGAAATATTTCTTGTACCTCTAGAAATTAAGAGTCCAGGCATCTAAGTAGGAAATTCAAAACTTTTCAACTATTTCCAAGCTTGGTATGTGAAAGACAAATGACAAGAAAACAAGATCCTAAGCAAGATTTTGTCCCAAATAAATCTCAGCAATTTCTAGGGGATACAGAAGGGTCAAGCATATATTCATACCAATCTCTGATACCACCTGCATCTACAGTCACACAAATACAATAAGAACTCATAAAGGGCAGCTAGATGGTGCAGTGGATAAAGCACCAGCCCTGAAGTCACGAGGCCTGGAGTTCAAATGTGACCTCAAGATGCTTACTAGCTGTGTGGCCCTGGGCAAGTCATTTAACCCTGACTGCCTTTAAAAAAAAAACCCAAAACCAGAACTCATATCCAAAAAGATGATCTGAAATCCATACAAGATCCTTAGCAATTAAAGATTAACTCAGAGTATGTTCTACTTAAAAAAACAGAAGGGAAGAGTAAGGCACTGTAGAAATTTTTCCAAAATGAAGTGATACAATAGGGATTCTTTCTTTTTCTTTCTTTTTTTTTTTTAAGGCAATTGGGGTTAAGTGACTTGCCCAGGATCACACAGCTAGTAAGTGTGTCAAGTGTTTGGTCTGAGGCCACATTTGAACTCAGGTCCTCCTGACTTCAGGGCCGGTGCTCTATCCACTGCGCCACCTAGCTCCCCTACAATAGGGCTTGTCAAAATAATTCTGAGTGGATAGCTATCCTTTAGGCATCTCAAACTCAACACACCCAAAATAGAACTCATGATTAACCCCTCTTCTGAACAAGGCCACTACCATCCTTGGAAAACTCAAAGTCATCTTGTGCTCCTCATTCCCCTCCATCACCCCACAATCCAGTATGTTCACTCTGCCACATCTTGCCAATCCATCCTCTAGAATACCTGCCTCTTTTCCATTTACATGGCTATGCTCTTTGTTCAGACACTTACCAGTGCTCACTCAGATTACTTCAATAGCTTCAAGACTGATCTCCTCTCTTCCTTTTCCCATCCTTCTTGCAAAAGTTTGCCAAAGTGACATCCTTAAAGCGCAGATCCATGTTACTCTCCTGATCAAGAAACTGCAGTTGCTCCCTATTCCCTCTGAGACCAAACACAAACCCAACTGTTTGGCACTTAAGACGTTTCACAACCTGGCTCCAACTTAACTTTCCAGGTACAGAACACATTATTCCCCTTCACACATTCTAGAGTCCAGCCAAAGTATTTAATTTCTTTTTTTTCCTCACATACAACATTCTATTTCCCATCTCTACATGTCTTTGCTATAGGCACCTCCATGCCTGGAATTCACTCCTTCCCTTCCTGGGATTAGGCCAACGCAGACTCCATATGGTTATACCTTTTATTCACATATTAAGCAGCTGAAAAACAAGCAAAAAGAAAACATTCATTGAGGTAGGCAGTATTTATTTTGCAACAAGATTATTCTGTAATTGCTAAGAATCAAAATTTTTTACTGTGTTGCAAAGCTCTGTATTAAATGCCATAATTGGGGGAAAGAGGGAGAAAACAGTTTTAAGAAAGAATTTCTGCCCTTGAATGACTTATAATCTAGTTACGAAATGCAAAATACACATATGAAATGGCTTGAGCATAACACAGCAATTTACCAACAAGAAGAAAATGATAGAACACAGGCTAAAGAAATGGGTGTTAGTGAAGGATAGAGTGTAGCTAGGAAGCGAGGTTAATCTATTTCTGAACTCACATTGTTCTTGTAGTCTGTACCACACCACTTAACATTATTGGGTTTTAGTGTTCCTAGACCTTCAATAAAGTCCTACTTGGATGCCTTATAATGATGTTAGATGACCCTGGGTTCTCAAAAACTATGCCAAAAGAAAACAAGTTTTAGCTGTGCCTACCAAGCTGGGAAAACTTTGAGTCAACGTCCATTGATAGTTCATTTTCTGAGAATCAGTCTAGCTTAAGTATGGCAAGATTTATCAGCAGAAGATTGGCAACTAGATGATTTACTTTTTTTTTTGCCATCATTACTCATAAAGTTCTATTTACAAAGGGCTTGTGACCTACATTAGTAGATAGAATACATGGATAGAACCTTTTTAAGAATTTGAAGAATTAATTTCATCAAACCAGAAAGGACCTAAGTGAGAGATCACCTAATCTACTTGGCAAACTTTTATTTTACACATGAGGAAACTGGGGCTTCAAGTTGTTAAATGATTTACCCAAGGTTACACACATGGTGTGTTAGTGTCAGAGAAAGAATCAGAATCCTAGTCTCCTGACTCCCAATTCCGTGCTGGTTCCATTTTACCAATGTGCCTCATGAGCTAGTCTTCTTATTTTCCCAACAAGACACTAAGTTCTTTGAAGGGATGCTATCCTTTGTAGTATATTCTTGGCAATGTATATAGTCTTAGAGTTGCCCAAGGTCACAGAGCCAATATGGTCAAAGGCACACTTGAAGGCAGGTCTATGCACTAAGCCATGCTGTGTGGCTGCTTATGTTTGGTGTTTTTCTCTTTTTTAATTTACCACCATACTTGGAATAATGCTTTGACATAGCAGCTTCTAAAGAAATAAATGCCAACTGAAGAGGTAGGGAAACTAGGTGGTACAGTGGATAGAGTGCCAGGCCTGGAGAAAGGAAGACTCCTTTTCCTGAGTTCAAATCTGGCCTCAGACATTTACTAGCTATGTGATCCTGGGCAAATCACTGAACCCTGTTTGTCTCAGTTTCCTAATCTGTAAAATAAGCTAGAGAAGGAAATGGCAAACCACCCCAGGATCTCTGCCAAGAAAACCCCAAATGGGGCCATGAAGAGTCAGACACAACTAAAAATAACTAAACAAATTGAAAAGGTGAGTGTTGAACCATGCAAACAATGCTAATGATGTTCCTTTATATTTGTTTAAATATTTCCTATCTCAAACTCTCATACATATATTGCAAAAGAATATTATGGAGGCAAAGTTGAGGCTGAATCATCCTACTGGAAAACCAACACACTCGTGTGCCTTTTAGTTCTTCCACTATTCTATCAAGGCCACTTTCAGATATTGCATTTAATGACTAGGCTAGCCCCCATTTTGCTGATTTAACCTGAAACTTCTATGCCTTCCTATATTGTACATGACTCCCAAATCTACCTGTCTAGTCTTTGTCTCTCCCCTGAGCTCTCATTGTGCAGTTTCAGGATATTTCAAGCTGGATTTCCTGGAGTTCTTTCAAATTCAACATATCCAGAGCTAGATTCATTATCTTTCCCCCAAACTTACCTCTATGCTTCTGGGGCAAGTCCCAAAGCACTCCCAGTCACCAGGATTGGAAATCTCAGAATTATCCTTGATTCTTCACTTGCCTTTACCCCACATATCAGTTACCAAATCTTGCTGTTCCTACCTCTACACAATTATCTCTTACATTGTTCTCTTTTTGACTACTGCCAGCCCCCTAGTTCAGGCCCTCATCACTTCTTATCTGTACTATTGTAATAGTTTCCTATTTTATTTCTGAAAATTAAAATCCTGTTTCCCTGATTAACATCAATCCCTATGCTAATATATCCTCCACATAGCTATGGAAATTGTTTTACTAAATTCTGGATCTGTCCGTATCACTCCCTCAATTCAATAAGCTCCATTGCTCCCAACTGACTCAAGGATCAAAGATAAACTCTCTGTATTTTATAAAGCCCCTTTCCCACAACATGACCCCAACCTACCTTACCAATCTTATTATACACTCCTACCCTTCCCTCATTCTACAACCCAACCAACAACAATCTATTGCTGTTCCCCTCACATAGCGCTCCGTCTTCCATACCCACATCTTTACAAGGACTATTCCTCATCCCTACGATGCATGCTCACCTTAACACAGACTTTTGGAATCTTTCATTTCCTTCAAAATTCTGCTCAAGCAACACCTACATGAAGTCTTTCCTGATGCCTCCAGTCAGGTGCTCCTTCCCTTAAAAAAAGTATATTGACTTATTTTCCATATGCTCATTTGTGTATATATCCTCTTCCTCAATAGAATATAAGTTCCTTGAGGGTAGGAATGTTTCATTTTTATCAATAAATGCTTATTGATTAATATATTAATCTAGTGTTTTAACACCAGCCCTGTGATAAAAGAAATAGGTTTATTACTTTGTGTCTATAGATGGGAAAAATGAAGTATAAAATCTTATAGTCAAGTTATAGACCCAGGAATAAAAATTCTAGTATTCTGTCTATCTAAACCTTTTCTTCGGGTATGATTAAAATTATTCACTGTCACCTGACTAAGACAAAAAAGATCAAACAATCAAGATCAAGGCAATTTTAAGGCAGAAGCATCCCAAGAGATCTTCTACCATTTCAGCAAATTCACTTTTGGCCAGAGAATTCAATCAACAGGCTGGAATAAGTGGTAAATAAATGTTCATGCCCTAGTTTTGCTGATTCCTTAACAGTAGAAGGCCTTCAAGCTGGTAGGTCTGTTTTCAACTTTGTCAAAAAGAACATAGCATTATTTCACCAGTCCATGGCCCTCTTGGTTTCTCTGGGTAAGGACACTCCCATGGAAAAGTAGGGTGAAGTCAATACCCATACCCACCCCACCTGCACCTTGTTTTCCAGCCTTTACCCTGGTTTCTAACACAGATGTTTAGTCCTGTTTTGTCTCTAAAAGGGCTTTGAGAGCTGAATATGCTGTTCTAGTCTATAAACAAACATATTCAAGATATCGGTGCAAAGAAAGATAATTTCTTGGGTCATATAGGCTCAGTCAGAGACCTTGGGAACTGTCAAAATGTCCTCTGCCTTAAATCATTTTAACGCACAAAATTACTTGCATTTTTCAGACTGGCCCAGAGATTAGTCACAGTAGGCACTGCAACCTCAGACTCAGGAGGAGTTCCTATTCCATCCCCTTGAGGGGTTTATCCCTCCCATTAGCGCTTCTCTCTCCCTAATTTTGTTGTTCCTTATCCACTGGCTCTTTCTTTGCTCCTATAAACATGTCCAGCTCTCCCTATAAAACTTTCATTGGGTCCTGCCATCCTCTCAATCTACAATCTTGTGCCTCTCCTCCTGATCTCCCTGGCTCATCTCCTACTTACCTCCAAACTAACCCCTTGCAATCCGGTTTCTTATTCTACCACTAAGCCAAAACTTCCTACTAACAATTTATTGCTAAATCTGATGGGCTTTTAAAAAAGTTCTTAACCTTCCTGATCTTTCTGCAGCATTTGTCACTGTTGTCACCCTCTCTCCTCCCTACATTTTCATGATATTACTTTTTCCTCATTCTCCTCCTACTGCCTGATGCAGGTGTACTTTGCTGCACCAATATCCAGGCTCTACCCCCTCATGTAGACTATGCTTCCTATCAGATCTGGCCATAATGTTTGTCCCACATCAATAACTCTCAGCTAGATCCCTCCACCTGGATAATTTAGAAATATCATAAATACAACATGTCTAAAACATAACTTATTATCTTTTACCCCCAAACCTACCCCTTCTTCTAATTACCTTTTTCTTTTTCAGAGAACCATCACCCTTCCAGTCACCCAGCTTCTTAACCTACTAGTCATTCTAACCTCTTTATTCATTCTTACTCATATCTCCTCCCCCCATCCAGTCAGTTGCTAAGTATTGTTGGTTCTACCTCCCCAGCATCTCTTGTATTTCTCTCCTTATTTCCACTCACATGACCACTACCCCTAGTTTAGGTTCTTTTCACCTCTCCTAATGCCCTCCTTACTGGCCTCCCTGACCGTAGTCCCTCCCCCTTCTAAACCCTGCTCCACATGGCTACCAGACTGATATTCCTAAAACACAGGTCTGCCCAGGTAACTCTCCTCTTCAAGAAGTTTCAATGGTTCCCTAGCACCTCTAGAATAAAATACCAACTCACTTAATGTGCTTCTCAATCTGTGTCCAACCTCTTCCTGGAATGACTTCACACACACTATATTTATGCCAAACTGGCCTGTCATGATACCCTATATGACATTCTGTGTTCTGCCTCTGTATCTTTGCATAGCTAGTCCTTTCACACCTGCCATGTTCTCCCTATTCATCTTCACCTCTTGGAATTCCTGACTCAAGGGGAACCTCCTAAAGGAGGACTTTACTGATTTCTCCTGATGTTAAGTATTCTGCCTATTGCCTCTCTTAAATGACCTCTCTTTTTTAGAAGGGGCATATATTTTACACTTATTTATTCGTGTATATGTTTTTTCTTATTTTGCTTTTTTGTTTTTGGTGAGGCAATTGGGGTTAAGTGACTTGCCCAGGGTCACTAGTAGGTGTTATGTGTCTGCTACTGGATTTGAATCCAGATCCTCCTGACTCCAAGGCTGGAGGTCTACGCACTGCGCCACCTAGCTGCCCCTATGCGTTGTTTCTTAAAGTACAATGTAAGCTCCTTATGATAGGGACTATTTCATTTTTGCCTTTGTATCACCAACAACTAGTATGGTGCCTGACACATTGTAAAGGCTTAATAAGTGCTTACTGAAATTTCATGGGAGAATAAGAAATACTAAAACAGTCAAAAGACTGAAAAAAATAGAAGAAAATTTAAGACAGCAAACAGAACCAATCTGGAAAACAAATGGAGAGAAATTTAAGATCAGCGGACTGTCAAAAAGGGAGCCCAGACATCATATTTCAAGAAATCATAAAAGACAACTGCCCAGATCTCTTAAAATCAGAATGCAAAGTGGAAAGATAAAGACTCCACTGCTCAACTACTAAAAGAAACCCTAAAATAAAAATTTCCAGGAACATTTTAACCTAAATACAGAGCTTCTAGGTCAAAGAAAAAAAAATTACTACAAGCAGAAAGAATTCAGGTACTGAGGAATCACAGCTAGTATCACACAAGATTTAGCAGCCACCACTTTAAAGAAGCAATAAGCATGGAATAAAATATTCTAAAAGTGAAAAGGATACAGGCCTATAGCTAGCAAAACAAAGTATAATCTTATAGGAGGAAAATGGATTTTTAATGAAACTAGAACTTCCAAGCATTCCTGATGAAAAGACCAGAGCTGTGTAGAAACTCTGAGAGGAAAATACAGAAGTCAAGAAAAACTGAAAAAAAAAATAAACATGAGTGAACAATCATAAATGACTAAACAAAGATATTCTAACACAGGAAAATAATATATGTGTCCCCTTTCAGCCCTATTATCATCCAAGACCATAGAAGGAATTTAATTAAACAGAAGGCCTGAGAGTGGGTTTTTTATATCTTGATGATCTTAAAGAGAAAAGAAGAAGAATACACTTGGAGAGGGAAGGGGGAATTATCTCATAATCAGTGTGTGTGTAAGTCTGTACAAAGCAGGAAGGGGTGAGGGTAATGGTTGACATTTGAACTAAACTCTCATCTAAACTGGTCAAAAGATGGAAGAATACACACACATACGGAGGTGGGTTCAGAAATACATTTCATTCAACAAGGATAAATAGGAGAAAAAGAGAAGAGAGAAGGGGGGAACTAGAGGGAAGGCAATATGTTAAGGCAAGGATTAGTTCTAAGCAAAACAAACTCTCAGGACGTAAAATAATATTTATAGTAGCTCTTTTTTGCAATGGCAAGGAACTGAAAATGGAGGGTGTGCCCATCAACTGGGGAATGGCTAAATAAATTATGGTATATAAATGTGATGGAATACTATTATACTATGAAAACTAATAAAGGGGATGGTTTCACCTGGGAAGATTTCTAAGAACTGAGGCACAGTGAAGTGAGCAAAACCATGTGAACAATTTATTTAAAAAAATAAACAAGATTATAATGTCAAAAAACTTTATAAGACTTAGGAACTCTGATCGGCACTATGACCAATCAGATTCCAGAGAACTAATGATTAAACATGCCCTCACCTCCTGACAGAGAGATGAAAGAAGCAGAATGCAAAACGGACATAGCCAGTGTGGAAATTTGTTTTACTGGGCCTACAGATGCCCTCTGGGGCCAAGCATAACAAGCCTAGTCCCTCTTCCACAACACAGTCCTTCAAATACTTGAATATAGATAGCTAAGTCTTCTTTTCTCTTGGCTAAATATCCCTACTTCCTTCACCTAGTTCTTGAATGGTATGGTCTCTATTCCTCTCACTACGTAGGTCACCCTTCTCTGGAAGCATTCCAGCCTTTACTGTCCTTTTACTGTACTTCTTAAAATACAGCACTAAGAACTGACCATGACCCCCTCCAGATGTGGAAGTTACCAAGGTAGGGTTCAGTGGGTCTCTTGCATCACTTGTTCTGAACACTTATGCTTCTCAACACCACTTAAGATTGAATTAGCTTTTGCACCTGCCAAGTTACACAGTCTCATATTACACCTGCAGTATACTTAAACCCCTACATCTTTCTTACATGACCTATTATCTGGCCATATCACATCTTTTTTTCTTAATGACCCTGATGAAAATTAAGTCAGGCATCTGTCTTGTTCTCCCAAGTTGGTTTTCTCTAGGATCTACATGAACTCAAAGGCTAATTACAAGTACCTTCTTAAAACAGTTTCAGTGTTCTTTAAATTTCCAGGAATGGCACATGTAAGATGCAAGACTTACAGAGAAAATGGAGCAGACCAGAGGACCTTCATATGAGGAGCTTGATGTTTCATTTAGTTCAGCTTAGAAATGTCAGTCAGACAAAAGTGGCAAGATTTACATACTAAAAATAATCTCTTCTGTAGGAATCCAATTTATTTCTTTTGTGCTTCAAAACTGCTTAAAAGCTAGGGAAAGGGATCCTTTATCCATCTGCAGGCTCTAGGTCAAACAAAAAGAACTCTAGTTACCAGAGGCAAAAACTGTCATTGAAAAAAGAGAGTTGATAATGGTGTGGGACAAAAGTGAGATACTAAAAACTCTACCAGCTGCTTTTTCTGTCTGGAGAGACAGGACAATAATAAAGTTATAAAGGTTTTACGAAGTGTCTAAATCCTGAGGTGATTATAAAATGATGAAGGCCCCTAATATGCTGGGTAAGCCCTCCTCTGCTGAACATTGAGAGGATATGAACAAGAATCTCATAGGTTGAGTAGAAAGGGATGGGTTGAGATCTCTAACACAGATCCATGTCTTCATTAGTACAGATAAGTGAAAAATCACTCTTTTTGGTATATTCCCTAACCACCCTAGCTGCCGTTCTCTGAAAGCTCTCTAGCCTGTTAACATTATATTACACCTATAGGACTGGCCTTACAAGAAATTGAAATAAGCAGTAAACTTCCCACCCATCCACCCAACCATCACAAAATACCCCTTTGCCACCTCTCCCTAGTCATTCAAATTCCATCATTAACGATTTGTTCCTAAGACTTTTTATTTTTCCAAAAGCTCCTAATAAAATGCTCATATCCCCGGGAAAAACATCTGAAGACCTTACTAGTTGACAGCTTATCCTGATTAGTTGACATCTGGCTGAAAAATTAAGGCTGAAAATTTCACCCAGTATGGAGGATAAAAAAAACCATGCTCCCATTTGCAAAGAGTATGCAGCATTTGCATCTTGATACAGCTAGTTGGCTGTTACTTGTGCTGGAAATGTAAGCTGATCTTCTGGAGAAGGTAGAAAGGATTTAAAGAATATCCCTTTATAATCCAGGTTGTTAGGGAGAATTAAGTGCTTCTAAAGGAAACAAATCAGGTGAGAAAAGGGATCAGAAGTGGAGAGAGGAGGCTCAGCCTGGGTCAAAAAGATGGGAAATTGAAAAGTGTCAATAGAGGAGAAATGAAGGAAAAGGACAAGTGGAGCATCAAAGCTTAAAAAAAAAGAATTGAGATTCTCTCTGTAGAGGTGGGAACTTTATGCTTTGAAGAGGAATCCCCCAAAGAATGATACCGTAGAGTCACAGAAGCCTTCAGGTAATATATTATTCAATAAGACTCAAAGGAAGAAGAAAGAAGTAGTGGTGATTCCCTGCTTTGGAGTACAGTATCTGTCAATGTGGCGACAACAATGAAGAGCTCTGTTTGTTTTCCTTAGGTGTATATACATGACATAAGAGAGAACCTCTCAAAACTTACCCTAACAGATACTACTACCCCCATTCTAGTGATTTCCTTGGGGGAAGGGAATAAATATTCTTATATAGTGCCTACTCTGTCTCAGAAACTGTGCTAGGGACTTAAAAAACAACAATAAATACTAGATCATTTGAGCCTTACAACAGCCCTGTGAGGAAGGTATTGTTATTATCCCCATTTCACAGTTAAGGAAATGGAGGCAAACAGTGATTAGGGGACTTGCTCAGGGTCACAAAGTTAGTAAATATTTGAGTTGGATAAGAATTCAGGTCATCCTGACTCCAGGTGCCACCAGCTGACTCAGGGCATAAATGATTCCACCAGAATGGACTAAAAAATGATGTCAACGATTATCAGTCTTGAGCAAGAAATTGAAGCCCAGAAAGCTACAGATTGTGTTTTCCTCACTGTTGCTCATTCAAGGCAAGGGAGCACTTAGGGAATTTAGGAAGTGAACAGCTGGCCAGAAAGGTGCTTCTTGAAAATGGGATTTAGACTTATGTAGACTCAAAATATAAGCATTACAGATTCCTGGCCAGAGATGAAATAAATCTAACAAAAGCTAGTAAAAATGTATGTGCCAAAGTTGGCAAAAAAGAAAATGACAAATATTGCAGGGACCTGCTTTCTTACACTGATACCCTGTGGGTGGAACTATGAATTGGATCAGCCATTCTGTAAAGCAATTTGAACTATGCCAAAAGAATTTCTAAACCATGGAGATCTTCTGACCCAGAGATACCACTAGTAAGCTTATATCTCAAAGAGATCAAAGAAAAAGGCAAAGCTCTTATATATAAAGAAGTAACTACAGCAATTCTTTTTATAGTGGCAAAGAACTGGAAATTAAGGGAGAGCCTCATTGATCTAGGAATGGCTGAACAAATTATGTTATGTGAATGTAATGGAATACTTCTGTGCCATGAGAAAAGAAGAAAGTGATGGTTTAAGAGAATTCTAGGAAGAACTGTATGAACTGATGCAGAGTGAAATGAGTGGAACCAGGAGAACAATTTACATTATAGCATCAACACTGAAAAAATGAACAATGAAAGACTTCATGATTCTGATCAATGCAATGATCAATTGTGATTTCAAGGGACCAATGTCGAAAAATGTTACCTACCTCCCAACAGAAAGGCAATGGACTAAATGCAGAATGAGACATATACTTCTGGTCATGGCCAATGTGGGAATTTGTTTTACTTGATTTGTTTATTTATTACAAGGGTTGTTATTGTTTTTTTTCTTTTCTTTTTTTTTTTGAGTGGAGGTTGGACTTTAAGAGGACAAAACATGAGCAAATGGTAATTTCAAAAACTAAAATTTAATTAAAAAACATTGCTAGATATCATGCAAATCTAATCAAAACAGCCTTAAAATAAAGATAGAGGATGGAAAAAATTACATACTCTATTCCTCAAGTTAGTTACCTTATGAAGTAACTAAAAAGAAGGAAGAATACCATTTAAAGGCAGCCAGAATTTAATAAACAAGAAGAGTTTGATGTCTTAATGAAAGTGTCAAATTTGACCCAGAGTTTATAACTGAGACTTTGTAGGATGGAATCTATGATTAGATGATGGCTCTGAATGGATATACCTTATTTAAAATAATAGGGTGGGTAAAAGAATATAGAAGATAGCAATGAATATTAAAAAGATACTCTCATCAGAGGAAATCTAGAAACCAGAGTGGAGTAACATGAAGGAGAGTATTGTTAAAGGTGGGAGAAAAGAATTATTGTTATTAGAGGATGGTATATTATTTAGACCACTTTGAGAAAAAGAACAAAGAGATAATTAGTTTAGGAGGCACAGAAGCATGATATAATAATGGTGGGGGACTTCAGTTACTCAGACATCTTCTGGAGAGCTCTCTCTCTATGAAGAACAGAGTGGTTAATAATTTTGCTTTCCTGGGTAATAATTCCATGCTACAAAATGAGGGGGAAACATTAAGGGAAATTCTATTATGAATCTAATTATCACTAACAGGGAAAAAATGGATAATGGGGTAGAAATAATGGAAACCCTGAGGGGAAGTAACCTAAGAGTGAGACAGAGGAAAGGAAAACTGAGCATAGTCTGGAAGAAAAAAAATCAAAGGATTTGAAGGAAATACAGGTAGGATTCCCTAGTCTAAAATGCTACAGGAAAAGTCAGCCCAGAAGGCATGGGAGATGAAGAAAACCTTTGTGTCATAAAAACACAAAGGAAAACAATGCCAATGAGGAAAAGAAATAGATGGGATTTGTCTGAAGAGCTCAATGTGGATACACATGAAACTCAACAATCAGCTTGGTTTTTTAAGTGAATCATATGAAAGATGAAAGCAAGAACAGATAAAGTGAGATAAATATGGGAAAGGGCGTAGCCTGGATCCTGTAAAAATAGTGTCAGGAGCACTAAAGCTCGGAATGAGCTAATGCTAAAGAGGGCAACTTAGAAAAGGGAAAAGTTGTGGGGTTTTTAAAAAATCTATATTAGAGAACAAGAATGATAAAATAATTTTTCTTGAGGGTGGAGGAACATAGGAAACAGTAATTGACAACAGAGAAGAGACAGCTTCCCAATTCCCATTTTGACCTTTGCTTTAGAAATGACAAGACAAAAATAGCTTTCAGGGAGTTGATATTCAAGATAAGTAATGAGATAGTAAGAGAGCACCTAGTCACCCTCGACAGATTCAAGTCATTTGGCCCACATGAATTTTATCCTTGGTGCTAAAAGAACTGGCAGTTCTTTCTGGAAAGAAGGCCATATTTCCTTCTGGAAAGAAGTGATTACTGAGCAACTGTCAGGGATATCTGAAAGATCATGGGAAACAAGAGAAGTACTATAAGATTGGAGAAATACAAATCTTGTCCTGATTTTCCAACAAAGGGGGGAAGAGAACAGAGTGTGCAAACCATATACATGCCAGTAAATTCAACTTGGATTCCTAGGAAAATTCTAGGATGGATCATTAAGGAAATGGTTGGCAGCCCTATAGAAAGGGAAGTGGGGATCATAGAGAGCCAGCATGATTTCAATAACTTTGTTTCATTTTCTGATTAAGATTACTACACTAGTAAAAGAGGGAAATGCTGTGGATATAGAGTTTACCTAGACTTTAACAAAGTTTTTGATAGTTTATATCATACTATTCCTACAGAGAAAAATGGAGAAATGTAAACTAGACAATAATATGATTAGATGGATTCATAACTGGCTGGACTCAAATTGTAGCTGTAAATGGTTATGTGTCAGAAGGTGTTCAGCATAATATCCCATGGATCCTCACTATTTAACATTTTCAATAATTTGAATAAACTAATCTATGCTCATTAAATTTGCAAATGACATAAAATTGAGAAGGATGTATAACACAATGGACAAAAAAGTCTGGACACAAAAAGATCTGACAGGCTTGAACATTAGGCTGAATTTAATAAGATAAATTAAACAGGGATAAATGTAGAATCTTAGAATTGGGCCCAAAAAAATCAATTTCTCAAGTACAAGATGGATGAAGCATGATTTCTGAAAAATGATCTGGGGTTTCTGGCAGACTGCAAGCTCAATCTGTATCAACAGTATGACATGGGAGCCAAAAAAAGGGGTGAAGGCAATCTTGGGCTCTATTAGGAGAGGTACAGGTTCTAGGAATAGGGAAGTGATAGTCCCATTTATGTTCAGATTAAGAAATATATTCATGAATGAAGAGTGGGGGGAGGGTAGGCGGGTGGGAGTGGGAGGTGAGCAAGGGAGAAGGGCATCCAGGATGGTGAAGGTCCTTGAGTTTGTGTCACATAAGCATCAGGTGAAAGAACTAGGCACATTTAGTCTGAGAAAGGGAAAACTCAGGGTGAACATGATAGGTTTCTTCAAGTATTTGAAGCATTGTCTTATTGATAAAGGATTAGACTCATCCCCATAAGGCAAGACCAGGAGCAGGGAATAGAAACTACAAAAAAGAAAATTTAGGCTTGAGGTAAAAAAGAAAAACAAAAAAACCAAACAATAACTCAATACTTCCTAAAAATGACAGGTGCCTGAAAATGGAAGGAACTGTCTGGAAAGATGGGCTCCCCCATCTTGGGGTCTTCAAGCAGAGGCTGAATGACCACTTATTGAGTACATTTTAGTAAGAATTAATTTCATGTATATGTTGGACTAGATGACCACCAGAGTCCCCTCCAACTCTTAAATTCTGAATTCTGTGATTTTGTGTGATGATGCCAAATAAGACTTCCTGAAGGATATGGAACTTGAGCGGTACCTTGAAAGACAGACAGCATTCAAATGGATGGAGAGATTTCAGATAGCTCAGATAAGGGAAGCACCTAATGCAAAGTAATGCAGTTAAAGCATGCAAGATCCATTCAGGAGACACAGAGCAGAACAGTGTGGCTGAATCTGAAATCAATTCATGTGGCAAGTAATGGGAAAATCACTTGGAGAGCTTGATTTTGTGGATCAGATTTTGTGGAAGGTTTTGGAAGAACTGTAATTTATTCTGAAAGAAAAAGGAGATTGGAAATTTTTACTCAAATTACATAAGGCAGTGTTTTAAGAAAATTAATTGGTGACCACCATGTATGTAAGATGCATTACAGGAGAGACATTTAGAGGAGAGGTAGGCAGGCAGAAGGAAGAAAAAAGAATGAATAGATGGTGAAATGGTTGAAAAAAAAGAATCACGGGACTTGGTAACTATCTTGGGACAAGAGAGTTGTGCTCATTTGTGGAGTTTAGTATACAAAGAGCATACCCAGCTATTCACTCCTGGACCCAGATGAACAGAGACTGTCCCTGAGAACATCTAAACCCCTGAGCTCTCACTTCTTGGAACCATGAAGCCTCATCTTCACCTCATCTACCTTCTTCCCACCATAGTGATTGTGCCCTTCTCCTGACTTTCCACTTCTTGCTCTGAGAATTGTAATCAAATCAATACTACCACTGACGCTAGAAAAGGCAAATCAATTGAGTAACTTTCCCCCCACACACACACCAAGGTTTCACTCACCATTTTTGTAATGTCCTAGGTCATAACTTCATTCCTTGGCTACCACTGTCCTTTATGTGCCGTCTCCCCACCCCTCAATAGAATGTAAGCTCCTTGAGGTCAGGGACTGTCCTACTTTTTTATTTTTATCACCGATGCCTGGCACAGGGTTTGAATTGGCATATTATAAACACTCAATAAATGCCTTCAATTCATTCACTGATGTCATAAATAATTCTCTTGTATTTCATCAATCAATCAAAAAGCTCTTATGAAGTGCCTATTATATGCCATGCACAAAATAGCCAAACACCGTACAAATGGTGGGCAATGTCAGAGTTTCTCTTGTTATCCCTTCTTCTTTCATGGAATCAACTAGCCTTATCTAAGATGTATTTTTCTGTCATTTCCATCCACTTTTTTTCATTAACCATAATCTTCACTCTAGTATAAAACCAATCTGTCTCATATCAGATAGTCTCATGTTACCTAGATGGATAGCAGCTTGGTTATGAGATAACTCCAGCCTGCACTGCTGAACACTGGAATGACTACAAAGCAGCCTACCAGGTGGCAACATGGATAGAGTGCTGGACCTGGAGTAAGAAATTCCTGAGTTCAAATCTAGCCTCAGACACTTACTAATGTCTTACTTGGCTAAGTCACTTAACCTTTGCCTGCCTCAATTTCTGCCTCTGTAAAATGGGGGTTATAGTAGCATCTATCTCCCACGGTTACTGGGAAGATAAAATAAGATAGCAATGCTTTGCTCTTAAAGAGCTCTCTCTTTCTCTCTCCCCTCACATATGTAAATTATATGTCTGTGTGTACATATATGTATACACACACATATAACTTATTACTCATTATTATTACTACTATGGGGCAATCCAGTGGAAGATTCAAGCCATACCCCTGTAATGCTTCTGAGACAGGATAGATTAGAATGAAAGCTTTCAAAATGCCAGGCTGCAGAGCAGAGGGCACCCTAAGCAGACAGAAAACAATCACACTCACAAAGTATAAACTTTGGAAATGTCTCCTGATCTTAAATAGTTGTCAAGGCTAGAGATGAGTGGCCAGAGAAAGCTGCCTAGAGGTGGAGAAGAGGGGAAAAGTTATATATAATAGGTCTCTAGTGAGGGACAGTGGCAAAAGTTAAATAGGGGTTCACTGCTGAGGGAAAAGTGAAGAGAAAAGGGTTAAAAGGCAGAGGAGTGAACAAGGGTAGGAAAAGTGGAAAATGAAATTGGATGTGGGGAGGAGAGAAAGAATGACTTTGAAAGGTATCACCATTTCTACTTGTTTAGTATCTAGAGTTAGTGACCTTAGACGGATCCCTTCCCTCTGTGTTGTTCAGTTGTTTTCAGTTGTATTTGATTCATTCATGACCTTGTTTGGGGTTTTCTTGGCAAAGACAGTGGAATAGTTTGCCATTTCCTTCTCCAGTTCATTACAGATGAGAAAACTCAGGCAAACAGGGTTAAGTGACTTGCCCAGGGTCCCATAGCTAATAAGTGTCTGAGGCCACATCTGAACTCAGGAAAATGAGTCTTCCTCACCCTAGGCCTGGCACTCTATCCATTGCACTTCCTCTGTAGGTCTCAGTTTTCTCATCTGTAAAATAAGGATGACACAGTCCTTTCCAGTTCTAAATTACATGTATACAAATATACATACATACTCAGCCGTGTATCTGTCTTTGGCTACCTTCTTGTTCATTCATTCAACAAATGTTTATTAAGTACCTACTACATGCCAGGCACTGTACTAGTCACTGGAGATATAGAGGCAAACAAAACCAAAAACAAAACCCAAACCAAAAATTTGTTTCATATCATGATTCCTTTTTAAATCAAACATCTGAACTTCCCATCTCTTTTAGAAAGGGTCCTTGTGGCTTCTCTCAATATCCAGGCCAGTTCTCATAAAACGAATTTTCCCAAAGACTAATTCGATACTGCAGGCAAATTGGCTTTAAGTAATAATAATACATACCTAAGCATTTATGTAACAGCTACTATACGTCAGACATTGCATACAGTAGGCAAATATTATTTGCATCAGGGAAATGGTGAGAGAGATTGAATTACAGCTTTTCTGCCTTTTCTGCCTTCCTGGAGCAATTCTACACTGGTTACCCAAAAAGAATCTGGACTTCAAGTCAGGCAGATGTCATCTGGACAAACTCACCACCTGATATAGAAGGCACTTAATAAGGCAGGGATGGGACTAAGCATTCGTGTTGCTTACAGTGAGCTAGGTGCTTTACAAATATTATCTCACTTGATCCTCAGAACAACCCTAGGAGCTAGGTGCTATTATTATTTCCATTTTAGTTGAGGAAACTGAAATAAAGATTCTGCCCAAGGTCAACCAGCTAGCATTTGAGGCTCAATTTAAACTCAGATCTTCCTGATTCCAAGCCCAGCCCTCTAGCTACTGTATTGCCTATATCTTTTCTTGTTGTTCAGTCATTTCAGTTGTGTCCTATTCTCTGTGACCCCATTTTGGGGTTTTCTTGGCAAAAATACTGGAGTGGTTTGCCATTTCTTTCTCCAGCTCATTTTACAGATGACGAACTGAGGCAAATGGGGTTAAGTGACTTGCTAGGGTCAACACAGTTGCTAAGTATTGCAGGCTGGATTTGAACTCAGGTCCTCCTGACTCCAGGGCCAGCACTCATTCTACTGAGCCACCTCACTGCCTTTTCTATTTCTATAGGTGAAGCAATACAGTGACACAGAACATTGGACTTTGTGACAGAGATAGCTATGGGCCTGGACTAAGTCATTTACTAACTGTTTCTCTGGGAAAATCATTTAACCTCAGTGAATTTCATTTCTTTGGTAAAAATAGGACAAGAATATCTGTACTGCCTATGTCATGGGATATGATTAAGTAAGCTAGCTTCAGGTGATGTAGTCACAGGAGCATTCACCTGCCCTCTGTCATCTTTGAGCATGAGGAACAAACCATTCCAGACGCTCATGATGCCCCTTCCCGGAACACAGAATTCCAGTAAATGGCCTCTTCCCCTGCCTTCCCACTGCTCTGCATGGATACTGGGGTGAGGGTAGCACCAGATTACGTTAAGTTATAGAATCACAGAATCTCTGAGAGGAAAGGGACCTGGGTGGTCACCAACCCAACATCTACAGAAAAAGATTCCCAGCACACCTAAAAATTGGTAATTTGGCCCTTGCTGGGAAAAGGGAAAAACCGTCACCTCCCAAGGCAGCCCATTCCAAATTTGGTGAACTCTAATTACTAGGAAGTTTTTCCTGACATCAAGTCTAAAGTTGACTCTTTTCAATTCCTAGCCATTGCTATTAGTTCTGCCTCCTGGAACCAAAAGAACCTGTCCAATTCCTTTTCCATATGCCACCCTTTCAATGACTTAAAGACAGACCTGAGCCTTTTTTCCCCTGCAGTCTTACCATCCCCAGTCCCTTCAACTGATGCTATACACCATGAAATCCAATTTCTTATCCTAAGATAGGCTGGTTTCCCTCTAGACACTCTCTAACTTAATGTGAGCTACACACTTAGTACACTGAAAAGGTATAGGGCACTGGTCACAAGAAATGGGTGTGACTGTACAAATGATGGAAAGGGGTTGTCCCTCTCCCTTACAGTCCTATCAATTCCTATATATCACAAACTCTCAATGATCTTCACTAAGAAAAGGAGTGGTACAAAAATCCTCAAACTCTGTATATTTGGCTTCAAAACCAACATGGAGGGAAGCTATATCTTGTCTTTACTGTGTAAGAAAGAACAAAATAAATCTTAAAGTAGCACAAAGTGTGGAAATGCCTTATAAATCTAAAAGTGCTGTATAAATATAAGATTTCTAAAAATCACACTCTTCACTCTCTAGTAAGTGCATGCAGGCACTGTAAGTGCTAGGAATACAGAGAAACATTAACAGACAGTCTTTGTTCTAGAGGAGCTAACAGTCTCACAAGACACTCCATCTCTCTGTTCTGGGCATTTTCTCTGTCTATGCCCCATGCCTGGAATAGTCCCCCTCCTCATCTCTGCCTGCTGCCTTCCCTGGCTTCCTTTAAGTCCCAATTAAAATCCTATCTTCTACAGGAAGCTTTTCCCAACCCCACTTAATTGAGTGCTTCCCCCCTTGTTAATTATTTCCTATTTATGTGATACATAATTTACATATATGTGTTTGCTTGTTCTCTCCCTCAACAGACTGTAAGCTCGTTGAGGGCAGGAGCTGTCTTTTGCTTCTTTTTGCGCATTTAATAAATGTTTATTGACTTACAGACTATCTAATGGAGGAGACAATATGCAAACAACTGTGCAAACCCTCCCAACTCCTTCAAATTGTTAAAAGGGTATTTATCCACTCAAGTGTCCCAGACACTAGTTTTATTTTGCATCCCACTGAGATCCTATAGTCACTAAAAATCAAACAAACAAACAAAAAAACCTGAGTTCCCAGGGAGGAACTTCCTGTACCAGTGAAAATCAACATCTCTGCACTTTCTAGTCTTAAGAGAGTTGCCATGGGGGTGGGGGAATTGAAAGGCTAACTAGCCTAGAGTCTCACACACTGTCAGTATATGTCATAGGCAGAACCTGAAATCAGATTTTCCTGTTTCCCAGGCAAATTCACTATCCACTCATCAGGAAAAGCTTCATTTAGATGGTAACACTAGAGCTGTGCTTTTAAGTTAATAACCTCATGAAATACAGGGGATGAAGAAGTTCATTCTATGCACTGGGAAAACTTTTAGTGGCACAAAGACAGCAGAAAGAATGTTGTGTACAGGGAACAACTGGTAAGCCAGCTTGCTTGGAACAGAGAATGCGTGAAGGGAGTCATATAAAATATAATTGGAAAGAGGAGGTGAGAGTTTTACTGTGGAAGAATGGTCTATGTTTTAGAGCTACCATTTTAGCAGCTAAGTGGAAAACAGATTAGAGAGGGCAAAGTGGAGGGTGGTACACCAATTAGGAAGCTACTATAATAGTCCAAGTGAGACATGAAAAAGGCATGAACTAGGATAAAGCCAAAGTGGAAAAAGGGGGCTGGATGTAAGAATTCTCGTCTAGGTAACTGATTGAATGTTGGGATTAAGGAATAAGGAAGAGTCAAGTATGACTTCAATGTCATGGTTAAATCCACAGAAATATAAATTTGGTGGAGGAACAGGTTTTAGAGAAAATATAATGAATTCTGTTTGGGATATGTTGACTAGGAGGTCCCAAGAGGACATCTTGGTGAAGATTCCAGAATATGGTTGGTAATATGGGACTAGAGTTCAGGAGGAGAAATAGAGGCTGAACATATACATTTGGGAACCAATTACATAAAGGTGAAATCTGAACCATTTAGAGCTGAGCTCCCCAAAAGTTAGCAGGTAGAAAGAAAAGAGAAGGTTTAGGATGGAGCCTTGGGAAATACCCACACTTAAGGGGCAAGAGGATGATGATGGACCAACAAAGAAGACTGAGGAGCAGACATCTGACGAGAATCAAGAAAAAAACAATGCAGTCAATTACATCAAAACCTGTTGAGAGGTCCAGTAGAATGAGGATTCAGAAAGGGCCCCGGACTTAACACTTTAGAAACAACTAGCAATCTTAGAGTGAGAAGTTTCCATTGAATGATGGGGTGAAAAGTCAGACTGCAAGATATCAAGAAATGAAAATAGGAATGCATGAGTGTAGACAACCCCTTGTCGGAGTTTGGCTGTGTAAGGGAAGAGAGATTTAGGATAGCTTGAAGGAATGGCAAGATCACAAAAAGGATTTTTAAGGATGAGGTGGAGAGAGGCATATTTGTAGGCAAGTGCATAAGAAGAGATTGAAAAAAAGAAGGAATGATCAAGTGGTCATACTCCCAGAAGAGACAGGAGATAGGCCCAAAAGTACTCGTGGAGAGGTTAGCCTTGACAAAGAGGAGATCTACCTCTTCATTAGGTGGTTGGCAAGAAGGCCAGGGAATACAATGGAAGCTGTTGCTCATATCACAAAACTGTACCATCTGTCCCAACAATGCAGTTTGGGAATTTCTTAGATAACATGCTGTGAAATCACCTTGTATGTGATATTCAAAATGAAGACCTCCAAAGACTCCTCTTGGCTGAACTAAATTTGATATTGATAATGGCTCAAGACAAGGCCCTGGCCAAAGAGACTGAATCACTACATTTCCCATAAGTTAAAGGAAGAGATTTTATCCATAATACATAAACAGAGAATTCTTGCTAACAGGGTCAACAAAGCATAAATAATGTATATCCACAATATCTGTGGACCAATTAGGAAACACGAATCCATATTCAGTCTTATATATAGCATGATATGGTAGTAAATGCTCAATAAATCCTTGTTGACTGACTAACTCAGACTGTCAAAGGTTACATTAATGCTATACTTACAGTCAAGAATTTGAAGTAGAGAGCATAGGTCATTCCAAAGAAGGAAGCCCAGAAGCTACTAAAGATATTCAGATCATGTGACATGGAAGTGATTTTGATTATTCAAAATCCTAGAGTTATATGAATCAAAGGCTGAACACATCTAAATATAATGTAATACATTCAATACTAAAAAAAAAAATTCCCATTAATCTGTGATCTTAAATTTTAATACTCAAATACTTCAAAGAAATTATGATGTCACTAGTGAGGCTGATTACAACAAAACCATGCCTCCCCCATCTTGTATAATTCTTGTCCATGTTCTTCCATAACTTTGCCAAAAGGAGCCAATTATAATGGAGTGGGGGTCTTTCCTATTTTTCTTAACATTGTAAAAATACCAGTGATCCTGTGGGCTGTCCATCAGTTATTCTATCAGCTATACTTTTGCTCTATTACCAGGCTGTCTCTTTTTTCACTAATACATTTCTTTGATGACATTCTTTGTACTATTTTTGTTTTGTAATTCTTCATTTGTACTGTACTACAACCTATTCACATCTACCATGACCCTCTCCATTGACTTTGGGTGATCTTCAATTTTAAATCTTTGAAGGGTGTACTCCTCTATGACTCACAGACAAATAACACATATCAGAATACTGATATTTTAAAAAGTCAGGGAGAAGCTTGGGGCCACTAAAAGAATTCCGTAATTTCCCAAAAGCAATTCAGCCAACTCTCCTCCTCTTATTCGATTTTGGGGCCAACTAATTGTCTTTATTCAGTATTGGGTCAAGATATGTCTGTTGATGGGTAAGCTATACAGTCTATCCATTCAACTATATATAACAACCCAAAGAGTAGCCATTCTTCATTCCATTAGTTTTTCCTGTGTAGACAACTGAAATTCTCTAGGGTGATTATGAAGCTCATTCAGGAGGCTCTTTAGGGTTCCTGGGCTTGATGCATTCAGCACAATGTCAATCACCAATAGGAGCATGGATGTTTTCTGTGTATACTTACTTTGTTTATTGAAGCTTTTTTATTTTTACATTTTGGTTTTCATCTGTGTCATTTCCACTTTCTCCATAAGCACACAGTACTGTTAAAGTCTAAATGTGGTAGTTCCACTGTTTTTGGTAAAAAAAAGTTTGCTACTGTTGTTTTAAAATATTTGCAGATCTATTCCATCTTTTTTTCTATTGGTTGCCATTCTTCCAGTTTCACTTTGAAACCCCTTCAGGATTACTTTGCTTAGCTGGATTCCCTACCAATCTTTCTTTAAATTTGTTTCCCCCTCTACTGCTTCTTGTCATTATATGAGGTAATACTGCTCATGATCTTCTAGACACTTGCCTCCAAGATATTTTAGAAATTGACTTTCTAAATGCAGAAAAAGTTTTTGATAAAATACATCTATTCTTATTAAAAATACCAGAAACTATAAGAATAAATGGATCTTTTCTTAAAATGAGAAACAGCATCTACCTAAAATGTGAAGCAAGCATTATCTATAATGGGAATAAACTAGAAAGCCTTGCCAATAAGATAGGGGTGAAGCAATGGTGTCCCTTATCACCATTGGTATTTAATATTGTAGTACAAATGCTACCTATGAAAATAAGACAAGAAAAAGAAATTGAAAGAATAACCATAGCCAATGAGGAAACGAAACTATCACTTTTTGCAGACAATATGATGATATACTTAGAGAACCTTGGGGATTCAAGTAAAAACAGGATATAAAATAAACACAAATCATCAGCATTTCTGTATAATAATGACAAAATTCAGCACTAAGAGGAAGAGAAATTCCATTTAAAATAACTGCACACAGTATAAATACTTGGGGAGCTTATACACAGGAACTCTATGAAAACAATTACAAAACACTTTTCACATAAAGACAGATCTAAACAGCTAGAGAAATATTAATTGCTAATGAGTAGGCCAAACCAATATGACAAAAATGATAATTCTACCTAAACTAATTTACTTATACAGTGCCATACCAACCAAACTACCAAACAATTATTTTATAGAGCCAAAAACATCCCAAATTCATCCAGAAGAAAAAGAATCAAGATTATCAAGGGAATCAATGAAAAAAAAAGTGAAGGAAGACGACCTAGCAGTACCAAATCTCAAACTATATTACAAAGTGGTAATCATCAAAACAATCTGGTACTGGATAAGAAATAGAGTGGTTGATTAATGGAAAAGATTAGGTACAAAAAAAATACAGAAGTAAATGACCACAGTAATCTAGTGTTTGATAAATCCAAAGATCCCAGCTACTGGTGCAAGACCTTATTGTTTGACAAAAACTGCTGGGAAAACTGGAAAGCTGTCTTGACAGAAACTAGGTATAGACGAACAGCTCACCATAGACTGAGATAAGCTCAAAATGAGTTCATGATTTAGTCATGAAGGGTGTTATCATAAGCAAATTGAGGAAGCATAGAAAAAAATTACTTGTCAGATCTATGGATGAGGGAAGTGTTCATGATCAAACAAGGGATAGAGAAGATCATGGGAGGTAAAATGAATAGTTTTGATTACATAACATTAAAATGGTTCTGCACAAACAAAGGCAATGCAGCCAAAATTGGAAGGAAAGTAGAAAATGTTAAAAAAAAAAAGTTACAGCAAATTTCTCTGATAAAGGTCTCACTTCTCAAATATACAGGGAACTGAGCCAAATTTATAAAAATAAGAGCCATTCCTTAACTGACAAATAGTCAAAGGACATGAATAGGCAGTTTTCAGAAGAAGAAATCAAAGCTATTAATAGTCATATGAAAACAACGTTCTCAATCACAAACAAATAAACACAAATTAAAATAACCCTGAGATATCACCTCACACCTATCAGATTAACTAACATTACACAAGAAGAAAGTGACAAATGCTGGAGGGGATGTAGAAAAGTAACTAATGCACTGTTGGTGGAGTTATGAACCAGTCAAATCACTTTGGAGAACAATTGGGAACCATACCCCAAAGGGCTCTAAAACTGTGCATACCCTATGACCAAGAATATCAATACTGGGGCTGTACCCCAAAGAGATTAAAGAAAAAGGAAAAGGATCTATATGTATAAAAATATTTGTAGCAGCTCTTTTGGTGGTAGCAAAGAACTGGAAACTAAGAGGATGCCTATCAACTGGAGAATGGCTGAACTAGTTGTGGTGCATGATTAAGATGGAATGCTATTGTGCTCTAAGAAATGACAAAGGGGGTGCTTTCAAAAAAAAACCTGGCATGTCTTATATGAGCTGATGCAAAGTGAAGTGAGCAGAATCGGGAGAATATTGTACACATTAACAGCAACACTGTAAGGATGACGAACTATGAAAGACTTAACTACTCTGATTGATATAATCAGTGATCCACAACAATTCCAAAGGACTCATGATGAAAAATGCTATCCACTTCCAGAGAAAGAATTGATAAATTGTGAGTACAGATCAAAGCATATTTTCTTTCATTTGCTTTCCCCACCTTTTTCAACATGACTAATGTGGAAATATTTTTGGAATGGCTTTATACATACATACATACATACATACATATATATACACACACACACACACACACACACACATATATACACATACACACACACACACACACACATAAAACATGTATTGTATTTCTTCCCTTCTCAGTGGGTGGTGGAATGGAAGGAATTTAAATATTAAAATTTAAATTAAAAAAATTAAACCAAATTTTAAAAAAATTACTCCCCTCTATACATTCTAAAGTCCAGTCATATTGATCTACTTGTACTTCATATACAATTCTCAATCTGTGCCTTCTCACTGATTGTCCACCATGCCTGGAATGTTCTCTCTCAGCTATATCTTAGAAAATCCCTTACTTCTTTCAAGATTCAACACAAATACCACCTTTCTCTTCTTCCCAATTGCCTGTGCCCACCTTCCCTAAAGTAGCTGGTATAAGGCACTGCCCTTTTCACACATATGTGGACATTTTGGTTGCTGAAAGGGGAAGAAAAATAATATTTATGAAAGTAACATTGATAAAATCAGCCTGAGATGAAACATGGCCTCTCAGATAAAATGCTGAGGAGAGACACAGACTGTTCTAAAGACCTGAGAGAAAACTACACCTCAGATAAATGTACCACAAGGACCAGTTTGATGACAGAGCACTGACTTAATTAAAAATGGCTTCAGTGCATTGTGTTCCATTAGATCAACTGCTATTTTCATGGTTTTAAAAGCTACAACTGAGATGCTCTAAGGCAAGGAATTGTTTGGGAATTATGGGAAGATTAACTAGGGACTCATGGGGCTATACCTTTCATAAAGGTAGTTTTTGGGGTTTCCTATCATTGAGTAAATATGAGTCACTGCTTATAAGGAGGCCCTGGTTTGAGACATGAGAAGCCAGGAGAGAGGAAGGGATAAGAAATGACCAGATGAAGAGAGAAGCAAGAGAGGAAGCTGAGCACAAGAGATAGCAGGAATAGAAAACAGGAAAGATAAAATGTAAGTTCTTTGAGGTCAAGGGCTATTTCATTGTTGTCTTGTGTCCTTGAGCCTAGCACAGAGCCTGTCAAATGGTAGACACTTGAGGCATGCTGGTTGATTGATAGGGATATGCTGATACTGGGATAGACAGACTTGCAAAGAAAGACTTCAAAAAGCTCAACATTTTTCCAATAAATCAGATATCCAAGTGGGGAAAAAAAAGGAGACAGAGAGAAATGTGCTGCTCATATTCACTGCACCCAAAACACATACAATCCATGATGTGCCTGCTTTAAAAAAAATGCAAGAACTTTTACAAATTACAGAAATATAGCTTTAAATTACAGCATGTGTTCATCTTTTAATTTAGTCAAGCATGTGTAGTAGATACTTGATAAAATACTTTCTATATATTAATTACAATATCCTACCCTGGAGTACTGCTGATTATCAAAAAGATACACTTCCAGAGGAACAAAGGAGGTAAAGCAAGGTGTGTAGTATATTTAGGACATGGTGAAGTACCAGGAATCACAAGGCTGATCATATTGGAAATGAGACATAAATTAAGAGTGAGGTACAGGCAGCAGGGCCAGCCAAATTGTTGATAAAGCCTCTCTGCCTCCTTATCAAGCTCACACAAGCCAATCATCAGATGTTAGGAGTGAGGTTAGGGCAGACGAATGCTGTGAGCTGGGAACTTCCAGTTAAGATGACTGAATGAATAAAAGCAGGTCATATACATGTCCTCCAGAAAAGACAAAACAAAAGAGAACCAGAGCAAATAAGGATTAGGAAATAAAGGCAGAAATAAAGTAAGTACCACCATCTAGCCTAGATCAGCAAAAGGCTTGCTGGTAGGGAAGGCAAGGGACCTGGCCAGGAGGGGCCCAAATAAAATGAACGCAGTTTTCAGACCAAGTCCAACAATCTCAGTGTTCCAGCCAGGAAGTCCCAGGGTGGTCAAGTATACCCCAGCAGGGAAGAGAAGAGGAAGTGAACAACAAGGAGGCCCCAGGGTGGTTAACATCTGTGGATCTCTGGGCCCTAATGAGACGTTCAGACAGGAGTTGGCAGCTACCAAAGCAAAAGTTCCTACTGAGAAGTCAGTAACCAGTCTGTACAACCCAAATGCTCTCAATATCTGTAACAATCAATCGTGAGACACTCCAGATAACCCTGAAGAACTTAGCATTCTATACCCAGAAGGTATAGGTGAGCCTGAGACCTAGAAGTACTTTTTTACAGTATACACCAGTGGAAAGGAAGGCCAGTGGCAGAAACCCAAGAAAACACATCAGAACCAAAGAGGGGCGAGGGGCCTTCCACCCCATCCAAGTATGGAGGAGCAAAGTTTGGCCCGGACAAAAAGTTCTAATTCATAATGATGGAAATTTAAATAAACTGACACAGTGATAAAGAAATTTTATGGATCCAAGAACATCCAGGATATCTTCCTACAGGAAGAAAGTAATTCCACAGCCATGATGGACAAAGCCTCAGATAAAGGCATGTCTTTGTTTAAAATCGTTCTTGGGAGAAATAAAACAATAATTTTTTAAAAGGATATTATAAAGTAAATGAGTTCTAGAGGAAGGAGAAAGGAGAACAAACAACTTCGTATACGAGTTATAAAACCTTTCCCAAATAAATGAATCCTTGAAAATTAGACACAAAGGACAAAGTGAAAATAGAAATAATCTATTGATCACCTCCTGAAAGAAACCCACAAATAAATCTCCCAGAAACTTTACAGATATAAACCCAGAGATGTCAGCTTCATGGAAAAAAAAAAAAACCACTGTCAGCACCCAGAAAGAAAGAGTTCAAGTACCAAGGAACCACAGTCAGAGGCACACAAAAGTTAGCACTTATCACGGTAAAGGACAGGAGAGACTTAGGTAAAGATAAAAGGTAAAGGTAAAAGACAAAGGCTTAAAATCAAGAATAACTCACTCCGCAAAAGTAAGTATAATCCGTCAATTGAAAAAAATTCATTCTCATTGAAATAGAAGACTTCCAAGCATTCTTGATGAAAAGGCCAGAAGTGAATAGAATCTTTAAAATTCAGACACAGAAGTCAAGACAAATCTAGGAAGGCAAATGCACTGGAACAACTAGAAAGTAATATGGTGAGGAAGTACTTACCTTCTAATGGGGAGTATACCCTCAGAAGCCTAATATCTTCAAGAAGAAGCCTGGGAGTGGTTTTGTTCATTTTAAAGAACTTAAGTGAAGAAAGAAAATGGAAAAAAATAAAAATATATATGGGAAGAAAGTGGGAGGGAAAGGGTGAAACTATTTCACATAATTGAGTGCAAGAGAAAAAGACTATACAAACATGGAGGAAGGGATGGGAGACACAGGCATCACATTTTCTTTCATCTGAATCAGTCAAAAGACACACGTATACACACACACACACACACACCTACCTACACACACAAACACAATACAGATTTTGGTGTAAAAAATGGATTAAACTCAACAAGAAAACAAGAAGTGGCAAGGAGAAAAAAAGTTTAGCAAGGAGTGCAGAAGCAAAGTAAATTCCAACTTTGGAGGGTCAATCATAAAGGCAGGGGAGGAGGATCTAAAAGAAAGAAGAGGTAAAAAGTCACTGGAACTGGTCAAAGGAAAAAGAACAAAGAGAATGCAGTGGAAGTAAGACTATTTACTAGTATTTAGAACATGTTTCCTCTCTATCTTCTTTGTAAAGAGAGTATAGGAGTAAGGAGAGGAGAAAGTATAAGTGGGAATAAGGGAGGAAAATACACAATTAATTATGGCTGAACAAATTATAATACAAAAATGTGTCGCTGCTGTTTGGTCATTTTTCAGCTGTGTCTGACTCTTAGTGACCCCACTTGAAGTTTTCTTGGCAAAGATACTGCAGTGATTTGCCATTTCCTTGCCCAGCTTACTTTCCAGATGAGGAAACTGAGGCAAACAGGGTTAAGTGACTTGCCCAGAGTTGCACAGCCAGAAAGCGTCTGAGGCCATATTTCATTCCCAGCCCAGTGCTGTATCCACTGCCCCACATGAATGTGATAGGATATTATTATGCATAAGAAACCTAGGAAACCTTGTTTGAACTGATGCAGAGTAAAGTAAGCAGAACCATGAAAACAATTTATAAAATAAAAACAACAAAGTGAAGATAAAAAACTTTGAAAGCCTTAAGAAATTTATCAATGAAATGACCAACAACAATGCTAGAGCGACGAAACCTGCTACCCACCTCTTGAAAGACTGGTGTTGGATTCAAAATTCGGAATGACAGAATGATACCTACATTTTTTTGGTGCAGCCAATGTCATGTGCATTTATTGTGCTTGATTATGCATACTTGTTAAAAGGTTTTTGTTTTTCCACTTTAAGGATGAGGGGGGAAATCAGGTACAGAGACTGGAGATAGCAAATAGCATAGTGAAAGAAAGAAAGAAAGAAAGAAAGAAAGAAAGAAAGAAAGAAAGAAAGAAAGAAAGAAAGAAAGAAAGAAAGAAAGAAAGAAAGAAAGAAAGAAAGAAAGAAAGAAAGAAAGAAAGAAAAGAAGGGGAAAAAGGGGTTTTGAAGCATTTAAAAAATTTTCAGAAACAAGAAGGAAGTTCAGGGGGAAACACAGACGAACAGGACCACTTTGAAGCAGCAGGGAACAAAAGATTTAGGAGGGAGGGTAGAAGCAAAATAAACTCCAACTTTGGAGCTTATTCCATTATAGAAATGAATTGTTTTATGTACTATCCTCATCTGTTCTACTTAATATATGGACATACTCATTTCATTTGGCACTTAAAAGTTCGTAATTTTGAAAATTTTAATTAAAAAAAAAAAGCTCTGTACTGGAACAACTGCCTACAGTTGATCCAGGAAAAGGGCATGGAGATCAGTGAAAATATTTTATTTGCATTTGATCTAGATAAAGGTCTCAAAATCCAGAGCCAAGAAGAAAACTGTTAGTATCTGGCTCTAGAATACATTACATCTGAACTACTCAACAACCCACAAGTTCTCATTCATGAGAAGTGAGTTAGCAAGGAACTGATCATGGTCAGGAAAGAGGCAATGAATACATTACTGTGGTTCATGGGGTGTACACTCTTTGACCCTCTGTCTCTTATCAAACTTAATTAAGATCTGATGGTTGGAATAAAGTCAAGAGACGACTGGGGTTGGAATGAGCCCCACGTGGCATGGTGATCATTTCGGGGGGTGATGATCATCTCACTGAAACGATCCATGGCATGTCTAGGTAAAGGGAAATATTTCTGGCATAGAAACTAGGCAAAACCTACCAGTTATGATTTCCCAGGATTTTTGGATATCTTGATTTAATTATTCACTTCCTGTAAAGTGATATTTAATTTTTTTGAAAAAGGGATAATGGAGGAGAAATGCTACTGCCTTATAAAACAGAACTGAAAGTTGAGCACTTTTATTTGTTCTCCAACCAATCCACAGCCAACTAGTCATGGTTCTGAGTACAAATGGAGCTTGTTTGGTATGGTATAATATGGCATGGTATGGCATAGCATGGCATGGCCTGGCATGGCATGGCACGGTATAGTACACAAGAAGCCCTGGATTTGGAGTTGGAAGAGTTGGATGCAAATCCATTCTCTTTCATTTACTGACTGTGGGGCTTTGGGCAAATCCCTTACCCTATCTGAAACTCAGTTTCCTCACCTATAAAATGGAGATAATAAAACTTCCACTACCCCTCACAAGGTTGTTATGAAAATAAAATTAAATAATACATGTAAAGCAATTTGTCAACACTAGTATGTATGTATTAATTGCTATATAAAGTGCTTGATAAATGCTGCATTTATGCATAGTGGGTTCCAGTCCCCATGGTTCTGTCAGTAACTTTTTAACTGCTCTGGTCCTCAGTTTCCAAATCTGCAAAACATGGATGTCAATTAGATGATGCTTAAAGTATTTCCAATTCCATCTTTCTGCAATGCTATGAATCAGTCTCTGGTTGGAAGCAAACATTTATGATTATTTTGATTATTTTAACACAGAGAAAAGGAATGGAAAGAATGAAGGAATGGATTACCTACAACCAAACTATTTGTTATATACCACATACTAGTATGAAAAAATGGCACATCTGGGGACTTGGGGATTTATCTAGAAGTCCATATGTACAGTAGGAAGTAGAATGCCAAGCATCTACAACTACTGCAGAATGAGTGGAACAAAGAGGAATGTTGAGACTCAAGAAATTTATGCAGCTTTTTGGGGAGTGTGTGAAATTCAGGAGGAGATTCTAACTTTGAAGTCTGTTCAATGTTTCCTAATAAGTAGAAAAGTAAGAACATTTACACTTATTAAGTTACTGAAGACAATATAACACAGCATTAGAAAGAACAAGGCTAAGGATAAGAAAAGTCTTGACATGGATTTGGAAGGGGAAAAAAACCTGGGTCTAGGATTCACTGCTTCCCTTGGGTTATTCTGCATGAAAAGGAAATACTATTTTCACTTCATAGAATTCTTCTCTCCTTGCTATCTCCTCCTTTCCTGAAAGCATGAAACTAATCACAAAATTTTCCATAATAATCAATTGTGACGAAGAGGCTTTGGCTGCATTGTTCTCCATTAGAATCATTCACAAGACATCTTAAAACTACTAATAAAAGACATTTATAGCATCCAAAGTTCTTCCTTGTATAGCAACCCCATGTGATAGGCATAGTAGTATAAGCATTACTGTACCATTTTACAGATAAGAAACTAAGGCTAAGAAAGACAGAATGACTTGTTCTCTAGGTGGCTAATAGGTGGCTAAGCCAGAACTGAAATCTTGATCTTAAGACCACTAGATCACAACAGCCTCTACAACTAAGAGCTGTCCCCTAAGATAAAAGACTGTAGAAAACTATCCTAACAATACTGAACCCTTAAGAGCTATTATAAATTGTTTGCCTCTTTTAAAAGTTCAATTTATTGTATGTAATTTGAAAAAGGGATTTGTTTATAACTTGTTAACCAACAAATATTTATTATCTACTTACTATCCTTTGGAAATCACATAAGTATTAAAATATACACATATTCAAATCAAAATATGACTGATTCACTGGACACAGGCTGCAGTTTGCTGGCTTTTTTCCTCCTTAAGAAAGAAGTTTACATGGTTTGCAATTTGTTCAGTGCAAGTTGTTCTCATCATAATGAGTACTTACCACAATTTCAGACCCTTATCTGGAAGAAGTACATTTTGTACTACGTTATTCAAGCATATACTCCTCACACCAAGTTACAAATCAAAGTCGATATGCAGAAATGATGGATGATGGTCATTTTATATGCAGATATACTCAAGAGGAAAGGCCAACTGTATTATTACTATCAATTTTCTCTTTCATGTAGCAATTTAATAGAACAACCAGAAGAGGATGCTCCATTCCCCTGCCTTTGGACCATTTAATTACTTTGGAGTATTGAAGGGAATGTTCCTAATTTAATCACCAAGTTAGAATATTAATTCACCTTCAACTGATGGGTAGTTTATTTTCTTCATGTACCTAAATATTATTCCAACAGACAATCATCTTTGCTTGCAAATACAAAGCACTAATAAAATATTGGTACTGCAAAACATAGAAAGTCTAAGGGACACTGGGTCTTTTATTTAAGTAGGACACGGGGACACACACGCACACACACCCCTCCCCGACACTGGAATAAGAATATTGAAATACTCGAGTTCACTTAATTCTCTCCATCCCTTTCCCCCACCAAAATTAACAATTCATGGTAGAGCATTACATGATCATCATTGGGGAAATAATGTGAGGTCTGTTACAAAAAACTAAAAAGCAGACTAATTCAACAATGTTTACCGATTCAGCACCAGAGGCATTGGTCTGCAAGTTCAAACCTGAACAACAAATTCATTCAAAGATAACAATGAGAAAAAAGGAGGCATGGTAGCATGGTGGGGGGGAGGGGAAGGAAAGCAATATTATACTGTTACTTCAAAAGAAATAAGGACAGCTGGCTAAAAGTGGGTGTGCATTTGGGGAATCCTTTTTATTTGAGGTGGAGAGACTTGCCTTTAAAATATAAACAGTTTCTCATGTGGTAGGTCCCTAACCTAGGCTCAGATGGCGGTTGACTCAGATGGTGGGTTGTCTCACCCCACCATACTAATTCTTCATGAAAGGGAAGGGAGGTAGAGGATGAAGCATTCCAATGCTCAAGAGAACTTTGTGATTCCAATAATCAGTGCCTCTCATGTCATCCTTGTATGTTTAAAATAAAAAGCAAAAGCTTGAAACTTAAGGGATGTGCAAATCTTAAGACTATACACCAGGTTAAGTTCTTTACAGTAACGTTTAAAATCTGCAAACTCCTTTTTAAGTACAATAGGGCAGGAAGTAGCAAAGTCATAATCAGTAACCTTAGATCTTTTTGAAGTGCAAAAGAAGCAAAGTAACAACCTACTGAGTAAAACTAACATCACACCTCAGAATCAGTCAGCGATGAGAGAAAATCATTAGCAGCATCCAAGACTACAGCGAGAACTGCAAAACCAATTACGAGAGCCAGAAACAAAATACATTTGCACATAATACTTCACTTTCCAAGAATTTGCTTCAAATTATTTTCATACTATTGTATATTTTTAAAGTATTTTTTAAAAAACTACATGTTGTTATTGCTGTACCAGATTCCTGCTTAAACATTTCCTATATAGTTAACCTTCACTTTTTACCTGATTAAGACCCATATGGTTTTTTTTCTCTAAACCTTTGACTCAGATGCCACAAAAACTATAACATGGGTGAGTTGTCCAAATTTTGTCTTAGAGAAATCTGTCTTAAAACCAGGTATCCTGGAACACATTAGGTCTAAGAGGCAGCATCTCTTGCAGCAGAATTAAGATAATAACTTAAGCTCTTAAAATGACAAATGACATGTTTCTAAAACCACAGCCCTGAAAGTTGGGTATAAAGAAAGGAGGATGAGGTAGAAAAGAAAAAAATGCTCTTTTCCCCCCTTATGGCACCCCTTAGAATTCATTTGCATAAATTTTAAATATTAATTATTTAAATAATCTGATATGTTTTATTAAAATAGTGTAGTTCTTTTTCTGCTGTTACTCTGGTAACAATTATCTGGGTGTTTGCATCTTTGTCTTCCTCCCTCTCTCTACTCCCACATGGCGGAAGGGAGAAAACGGAGGAAAAGGGAGGAAGAAAGTGAAAGGCTAACTTGAAAGGATGAACACTCACCCACCACAGAATGAAGGAAGGGTAAACGCTGCCCAAAGTCGATATCATCTATCCAGACATTCGTGCTTTCAAGTCTCCTCTGCCACTTGTTTCCTCCCTTTATCTCTTTCCTACCTCCTTTCTACTTTCTCCAGCCATCCCTTCAGTTCCCTCTCTAACCCCCAACATTTCACTCTGAGGAAAAGACCAAAAACTGAAACCTGGATAGATTTTAACCAACTCTGTAGTATAAGAGAGTTCAATAATCAATCTTTAAAGAGAACATTAACTACTTTGAACTGAGCCAAGATAGGCTACTCCTTATCACAGAACAAACGTGTCTCTCTTTATAGTCAGATTCTACAGTCAAGCTTAAAGGACTAATGAAGATTTGTCTGGGGTCACGGTAAATGAACTGTGTTCTACAAGGTATTCCTAGTGGTTGTTGAAAAAAAATATGCTTATCTTGGGAATTTTTTTTGTTTTAAAATATGTTTCTGTTTCACCACATTCAGGTCTTGCTGCATCATAACACTAGAGCTTAGGGTTCCAGAAACTATAACCTCAAGAAGTCTGAAATCTCTAGTCTGAGACTGGTCCAAATACTTTCATTTGCCATCTCAACTACATCACATATGAGTAATTTGGTTGAAAACATTTCCAACAAATATGCTGACACTGTTAGGGCTCAGAGCCAAAACAAAACAAAAACTATATGGGGGGGGATTGTTTTATGTTTTATTTCCTAGTCAAAAAACTTGTTTCTGATAACTTTTCCCCCCAAGGCTAACAGTACTTACACTCAAGCGTGGGATTCCTAATACTCAGTTCTACAAAGAAAACAAAGAAGGGAACCATGTTGTTATCACCATCTCCCTACAACCAGACACAGGTAAGTTTTCCCCTAAACTACATTAACTCAGAATAAAACAAATGAATATATACTAAAACTACACACCGCATGATTCCAAGGATACTGATTGACTAGCAAAGCAAAATGTAAATTATCATTCTAAAATGCCAAGTTAGCTAGCTCCAAACATTGTAATAGTGGTAGCATTATGATCGACAGTGTACAAACTGAACTAAACAATTTATGGACATGAAATTGTAATTCCAACCATGCATGAGCTAAGCTATGTAATTGGGCAACAGGATACAGAAGTCTGGAATCCCCTTTAGGCATACACTTAGGCATGACTGGGCTTCTCTACCAACCCTACAGAGGTCCAGGAAAGCCGGCCTGAAAATAAGCTAAAGAATAATTTGAAGAGAGCCAGAAGCTTAATTATAGGACAATGAAAGCTTGTTCTAAGCCTAGGGAAGCCTTTTTTTCAACCCCTAGGGAAATGGGTAGGGGTGGAAGAGGGTAGATGGAAGGATAGACTGAGGGTTGTCAGAATAACAGGAAGGACACAGTAACAAAAGAAATGTTTCATAATAGTTTTTTGTAAAACACCTGACCTGCTTGAAAAAATTTTAAAGCAAATTTAAAATGCTATATCAATTTTTTCAATTTGTTTGAAAATTTAATATGGCAACAAGGCTAAGTGCAGAAATACAACCTGAAGAGTTCCTGGAACCTGAGAATGGTTATCAGTGGGGAAGGGAAGGAGAAAAACAAAGGCCAGAACAAAGTAGAGACATAAAGCTGATTTTTTTTTTCAGGGAAAACAACATAAATAGTTTGTGAATCCTCCTGTTTATATACTGTTCCTTCCTAAATTGATTAAAGCATTGGCTTGTGATGAATTTACACCACAGTGAAACTCTGACAACTTCAAAATCAACTTCATGTTTGGGCTCTATTCTTTTAGGTGATAAATAGTAGGAAACCAGTGAGGGAATGTCATTTGAAGTCAGCCATTAATCATGAACCAAAATGGGTAAGTACCCCATAAACTGCAATGATCCGTTTCCTATTAGCATCACACAACAGAAGGCAACTTCATTTGCATTAACAATTTTTATGACCTCTGTAAGTAAAGAGGACAAGGTTAGGAAATGGCTTATTTTTTGTGTTATAAATGTTAATTTATAACATTTTATAACAATTTATTATGCCATAAAAAATTCTTTAAGAATCTAAGCTACTGATTCATTGAAGAGGTAAGAACTCTCCAAAGAAAAAAGGAAAAAGGAATTTGGAAAATATTCTCCTATTTGTAATTTTTCAATGCTTCTTTAACCTTTACAAAAAGAATTTTCATCATGCCTATTCCAGGCTTTTCTTTTAAGTAAACTTCCCATCATGATTCTTGAATACACATAGAAAATGTTTTTTTTTCCTCCAAAATTCATTGGATATTAAAAGTCCTCTGTGCCCCAAGTTTCAAAATAAGGGTAAGCCTTTTGGAATTTTTTGGTAAATGGTAGATTTCCTAATTCCAAAGGAACAAAAAAATATATAAAGGAAACAGATAATCTGTTTTACGGTAAGTAAAAATGTCAGAAATAGATGTTAAAGAAATTCCCAAATAATAAAGTCTATCCTATTTTTATAAACTTAAATGGTGATTAGATTAATCAGATGTGGCCAGAAGAACCTATCCCCCATTAAAAAAAAAAAAAAGGCATCCATTGTTAATCCAGTGAGGATTCATAGGATTCAGAGCTAGAAATGAACTTAAGATTTCATCATCCACTCCAATAAAAACCCAAGGCATAGAAGAATAAACTGACTTTACCAGATCATACATGAAGTAAGCAGGATCCGAACCCAGTTCCTCTACTACCTGGGGAAGGAAATGCCAAACCATTCTAGTATCTTTGCCAAGAAAACTCCAAAAGGGGTCACAAAGAGTCAGACATGACTGAAAAACAACTGAGCAACAAAACCTCTACTACCAAAGCCCAAATCCTTTCTCCTACCTCAATTATACTTCAAGTAAAGAGAAGTCTAAATGGCAAGACCAAACCAATCAATCAAGGAAAATGAACATTTATGTTATGATAATAATCCTTGACATTCATATGGTGCTACTAGTTTAAAAATACTTTAATATATTATTTCATTCAATCCTCAGGACAACTCTGTGAAAGTATTATCATCATTCCCATTTTATAAATGCAAAATTGAAGGCTCACAAAGGGTCACTTACCCAAGGTCATGCAGCAATGAAGCAGCAGATCCTGAATACAAAAGCTGCAATTAAGAAAGGAAGAATTTTTACTAAGATTTAGATGGATGCATGTAAGAAGTCTACAGATAAATTTACACATAACTAAGTACTTAAGACATTCTAAAAAGCAGGTCTCCAATCTGAGCTAGGGCATGACAAGAACAATAAATGCTAATGCTTTAGTGATGGTTTTAGTTTTAGTTTATTTTATTTTCAAAAAAACATGCAGAAATGGCCACATTATATCATCAAGTTAATATGCTGTTTCTGAGAAGGGCTAAAGCGGTGGAAATGAGGAGCACAGAAACACTGGGATAATTTTTCTGGGGAAAAAAGTAGCATAAAACAAATTCCAACATAAAATAATCCTAAGCCATTCCAAGTTAAATGAGAAAGCAACTAGTTGTCTTCCATGGGTTGAATTCAAATCAACAACCTCTATGAACTCCCTCCTAGAGCAGAGGTTCCCAGACTTTCTCAGTTCATGGAACTTTTAGTGTTTCAGTAATTTTTTCATAACTCTCCAGAGGCCAAAATAAATACCTAATAGTTTTATTTATTAAGTAATTAGACGTTAAAAAAAATTAAACATCCTGCACTTTGGAAATCGTACTGAAAACAACAGGCCTAAATGGTTACTGAGATGTTTCACAGATTCCAGAGAATCTAGGCATTAGAAAAGAAACTCGGAGGCCACTGAGTCCAACATGTACCTAAACAAGAATCACCATGACAATATCACCAACAAATAGTCATCCAGTCTTTTTCTCAAAGACCTACAATGAAGGAAAAGTCAGTTTCTTCCCCAGGCAGCCCAATATGCTTTTAGATAGCACTTACTGTTTAGAAGCTGTTCCTTATATCAAGTCCTAGTTTGCTGCTTTGTAGCTTTCATTTATTGATCCTAATTCTGGGGTCAAGTAGAACAAGCCTAAGTCTCTTTCCAATAATATTCTTTAAAAACTTGAAAATAGCTCTCACGTGGCCACCTTATGTGTGGCATAATGTTTAGGCCCTTCATCATCCTGGAGGCTCTTCATTTATCATTGTCCTTCCTAAAATATGGCACCCATGACTGAGTACGGTATCTCAGATGTGATCTGAGCAGGTCAGAGTATATCAAAGCCACTATCTTTCCTAGTCATGCCTAGTACTTTCTCTTAATGCAGTCTAAAATCACACACACTATATAAATATGTTGACCCATACTGAGTCAGATGAATGACTATGAGTCATGCTTTCTCCTTCTAATCCCTCTACCCTAAGACAACCCATCAAATCCTTGAAGACTGCTATCCTCTGCTCGCTAAGTTTCCTCTTTTCCAGGCTAGAAAACTCTGGTTCCTTCAACTGGTTCTCATATGTCACAGTAAACCAATCTGTGGCCAAGGACCTTTAAAGTTTCACAATGAAGAATAAAACTTATTCCTGTCTTGAAAACTGTAGGCCTGCCAGGCTAGAATAACAGACTGAATAAAATCAAACTGAATTTATAGAGACAAATGTAAAGTCCTATGTTGAGTTAAAAAAAATTAATTTCAAAAGTACGATAGGGCACACATAGCCAGACAGAAAACTGCTTAGGGTTTTTAGTGGACTGCAAATTCAATATAAAATGCATGCGACAGCCAAAGGCACTGATGCAATCCTAGGTGCCATTAATAGGTCCATGTTGTTCATGATGAGGAAGGTCATTGTTTTTCTATACTATGCGCTGGTAAGAGAACATCTGCACAATTCTGGGCACCAAATTTTGGAAGTACACAGACAACATGAAATAGTGACAAGGAAGAGGAGAGTGATAAGGATGATGAGATGACTGGAAACGGTGCCATATTTGTATATAGAAACAAGTATTTTCTTCATAATCCTTAGAAGTGGTCATTATAAGTATTGTTTACCCCCATTTACAGATGAGGAAACTGAAGCTTGGACAGATTACATGATTTGCATAGGGTCCCTACAACTAGGAAGTATCAGAGCTAGGATTTCAACTCGTCAGCCCTAACTTCAGGCAGCTAGGTGGTGAAGTAGATAAGGGACTGGGCTTGGAATCAGGAAAACTCCTCTTTATGAATCCAGCCTCAAATATTTCCTAGCTGTGTGACCCTGGGCAAGTCACTTCACCCTGATTGCCTCAGTTTCCTCATCTGTAAAATGAGCTGGAGAAGGAAATGACAAACTACTCCAGTATCCTTTACCAAGAAAACCCGAGAGTCACAAAGAGTTGGATATGACTGAAAAGACTCAATAACAACATTACTGACTATGCATGTGGCACCTTCCAGTAGACCATGATGTTTCTCAGAAACTGGAGATACTGAGCTGGGAGAAGAGAAACTAGGGAGGACATAAAAACATTTTCCAAGTATTAGAAGGACTGTCATATAGAAGAAGGCTAAGACAAGTTCTATTTGGCATATAGATACAGAAACAGTGGGTGGACTTCGTAGAGAGGCAGTCTGGGGTTAATATAAGGAGAAACTTCCTAAAAACAGACCTGCCCCAAAATGGAATTTTGGCATTTGCTTCATAAGGCAGTGGTAGGTTCTTTTAGATGGAAGTTTTCTGTCAGAGGCTAGATGACCAATAGTTAGAAAATGGTGTAGAAAAATATTTTTATTCAAACATATTGTGGACTAGAGAGCTTCTGAGGTCCCTTCTAACTCTGAGGTTCTGTGATTCTTTGAAATTTCATTCAATAGAGAGCTCTCCTAGAAACAACTCTTTCACAAAGATACAAATTTCCAAGGAAACAACACCCAACCTAAGAAGTCCCCTGTCATCAATAACAACAAATGCTTATCAGGTACCTGTACTAAGTATAATGTACTCTGGAGAGTGCTGAGGCCACAAAGAAGAATGTACAATCCCCCCACTGAGCAAGTTTATTCTTTATTTTTTTCTTTTTAAAAATTTTTTTATTAATTTATTTTGATTTATCAACAATCCCTTCCATCAAGTTTATCCTTTAATTGGAAATAATAGTAGCTAGTATTTACCTAGTGCTTTAAGGGTTCCAAAGAGGTTTATAAACATTATTTCTTTTTATTCTGACAATAACCTAAGGTCAAGTGCTATTATTACTCCCATTTTACAGTTAAGTGACTTGACCAGGGTCACATGGCTAGTAAGTGTCTGAGGCCAGATCTGAGCTCAGATCTTTCTGATTACAGGCCCAGCAGTCTCTCCAATGCCTGAAGGATGACAGCATATAAAAAGATCAATAATACTACCTGTGGCGTGTGAAATGTGTCAAAAGTTTAACATGTACTAGCATGTTCTAGAAGTCAAATGTAGGAGCAATCTCACTGTGGGCTGAGTTAAACTGGGGAAATTTCTTTAGGAGGAACCTGGGCTTAGCTTTAAAGGTCAGGCAAGGGCTTCAATAAATAGAGAGGAATCCATGTGATCTCAGTAGTAAAATGAAGTGAGATGACTGAAACCTATCCAAGAATTCTCCTTTCAGTATCTATGCCAATACAGCATACAAGGATTACCGTGGCTTTACAGCAGCCAGCCTTTCATTTTCATCTTTCATCTCTTCTATGTTCTTAAATTTCCTCTTCTAATCTAACAGATGATGGCCATGCTGACTAGCCTTTCTCCTCTGAAATCACTAAAGTTTCTTAAGATAGATTATTCTACTCACCAAGAAAGAAGCGACAATGGATCCCTTCTGGGAGGAGACAAATATTTCTATCCCTTTTCTAAGTCAAGTTAATTTTGACCATCAGATATATCCATTATTATAAAAATGGAAAATATAGCTATTATAACTATGAAAGTGCTAAGGCAACATCTTAGTCGAAGTCCTCATCAACTCATGGCTGGACTATTACAAAAATTTCCTAAATGTCTCTCTGACTCCTGTCTCTTTACCTTCTTATGTACCAGATTAATATTTCTAAAAATCTGACCTTAAGCATGCCACCCCAGTACTCGAAAGAAAACCCATCAATGGTCCCCCACTGTAGTTCAAAATGTACAGCATTTATCACGTTTTTCACAATCTGGTCCCTATCTATTTATGTTCCCAACTTTATCTCCCACTATCCCATTTCAGCCTAACTACTGACTACACTGTCACCTCCTGCCTCCCAGGCTTTTGCTTATAGTGCCTACTCTAACCTTGGCTAAATCTCTGCCTAATTCCTTTAAGGCTCAGTTCAATTTCTGCTCCTTTACAAAGATTTTTCTCTACTATGGCACTCCATGGGTGAAGTGATTACTGACCATGCCACTGTATTGGCACTAACTCCATGCTATTTCTCTCTGTACATCCAAATACACTATATGCTTCTCAAGGACTTGTATTATTCTTTCTCTATCCTCATTGCCAAGCGCATATTAAGTTTTTGGTAAATATTTGCTGACTGATATTGTGGTATCCCTCCTATTTTCCTCAACATCTAAAACAACAGTTGGATGTACTTCATTCATTCAACAACTATATTTTAAGGACTTGTTACTGGCAAAGCATTGGGTCAGGTGCTGGGGCAGGGGGAAGATAGTTAAGCCTCGGTCATCTATTGAGATGAAGAAGGAAATGGCAAACTACTGCAGTATCTTTTGCCAAGAAAACCCCAAAGGGATCACGAAGAGTCAGACAGGACTGAAAAATGACTAAACGGCAATAACATTTATTGAGATAAGGCTAACTGTTCTTGGAGCCCATCTCCTTCAATCATCTCTTCTTTCTCATTTTTAATCTCCCCCATTCTTAAGACACCTTCCCTTTATCCTGCCATTCTCTCAAGAGATCCTCCCACATCTCTCTTTCCCTTTATAGCTAAACTATCAAAAAAAAGTCATCCGTATGTGTTGCTACCTCCTCCTCATTTCCCACTTATTTCTCAACTCCTTGAAATCTGGCTTTTGACCTCACCACACTAATGAAAATATTCTTTCCAGGGTTACTGGCAACGCTTTAGTTGCTAAATATGATGGCTTTTCTTCAGTCCTAATCTTTGTTGACCTCTCAGAAGCGCTTCATATAGTTAATCATTCCCTCCTCCTAAATAATCTCTCCTCCTTTGGCTTTCCTGACCTTACTCTTTTCCTGGATTTCCTCCTCCCTGTCTGACCACTCCTTCTCAGTCTCCTCTGCTTTATCATTGTCCATCTCCCATCTCTCCTAATTCTGAGTGTCTCTCAAAATCATGTCTTTAGTCTTCTTTTGTATTTTCACTCCACACCCACTCTTTTAAAGATATTATGAGCTCTAATGAGTTCAATTATCATTTCTCTACAGCTGACACCAATGTCTGTATATCCAGTCTTCATCTTTTTCTTGAACTCCACTCCCACATCACCAACTTCCTGACAGACATCTCTGGCTAGATGGCCCCTTCGCATCTCAAACTCAAAAACGGCCCAAACAGGACTCATACCCTTCACCTATTAATTTTACCCCTCCCAACTTTCCCCATTTTTGCTGAGAGTTACCAACATCACTCTAATAGTCCAGATTTGAAACCCAAGTCATCCTTGGTTTTCTCCTCTCCTTCATCCTCTCATACCCAATTAGTTGCCAAGTTCTGTTAGTTTTTCCTCCAAGAAATCACTGGCATATCACCTAGTCTCCACACATATAGACAACACCCTAATTTAGATCCTAATTGATCTTTGTACTTCCCCTGTCCATCTCCAATTCATCCTTCACACAGTTGCTAAAATAATCTTCCTAAAGCACCAGTCAAAACTTGGCCCCCTTTGTTTTTTAGGAGGCAGCTAGGTGATTCAGTTGATAAGAGTGCTGGGCTTGGAGTCAGGAAGACATGAATTCAAATCCAGTCTCACACTTTCTAGCTTGTAACCCTCAGCAAGTCACTTAACCTCTGTTTGCCTTAATCTACTGGAGAAGGAAATGGCAAACCACTCCAGTATCTTTGCCAAGAAAACCCTAGATGGGGTCACAAAGAGTTGGACAAAACTGAATGACTGAACAACAACTGTTCTTTAGGATAAAATACAAACTCCTTAAAGCCTTTTATAGTCTGGCTCCAGTCTATCTTTCTGGCCTGATTTCATGACTTCCCTGCATGTACTCTTTGTTACAAACGAAGTGACCTACTTGTCATTCCTCAAAATTCAGCATTTCATCTCCTGTTTCCATGTTTTTGTATAGACTGTCTTGCATGACTAGAAAAGACTTAATGTCTGCCTCTCAGAATCCCTAGCTTCCTTCAAGGCTCATTCCAGCTGAGAAAAATTATTAATGTCTCCTATCTCAAAATATGTTGGGGTTTTTTTTATTTGTGTAAATGTTATTATCTTCCCCCCTCCCCAATCAAATATAAATGATTAGAATACAGGCACTAGAATCTTTTTTTTCCTATTTTTTTCCTTTATACCTCCTGGGAATAGAAAAATGCCTTGAACATAGTAGGTCTTTAATAAATGCTTGTTAAACAGAATGAAATCAGTCTCCGACTTCATGCATAGTAGGAGGCATTTAAGGAATTATATTGCTGTAGCTGGAAGAAAGAAGCTGTAGGAGTTATTAACTATTAACATATGTGATCAATCTAGGAGGTATTCTTCTTCAAATAACATCTTTAGATTTCCCCTCACCACACCCCCGTATTCCTGCCCCCAACAAGGAAATGATGATTTTTAGAATAGGTCTATTGCTTTGAAACAGGTGGAGATATCCAAATTCTAGTGGCTTAAGGAAACCAGAAACCCCACCCAGTCACTAAGGTTAGGGTAGGATGAATGGAAAAAGAAGTTGGAGCCAAAGGGCATGACCTTTTACTTCCAAAAAAGACTCATTTAAGTTCAAATGGAGAGGCTTTAAATAACAAAATCTTCATTACCATGTTGGGGAAAAAAAATAATTCTCTCTGTAATGAAGGTCACCAGAAACCAGTCAAGTTTGGGAAATAATGGTATGAATGCTTATGATCTTAGAGACTGACCCCTAAACAAACCCATACCAGAATTTAAAAGGCTTCTGGAGAAAAAAGGGATATGACTAATGCTACTATTTATAAAGCCTAAGTCAGGGGTGGGGAAACTTCAGCCTCAAGGCTGAATGTGCCAGGTCCTCAAGTGCATGCGGCCCTTTGACTGAATCCAAACTTCACAGAGCAAATCCTAGTTCTGACTGACTCCAAATTTTACAGAAGATTAAAAATTAAAAATGTGGATTCAGTCAAAAGGCTGCACTTACAGAATTAGAAGGCCACATGTGGCCTTAAGGCCTCAGGTTCGCCACTACTGGAATAGATGGCTGCAGAGCCTTGTTCTGGATCTAGATCTATAATTCTATAACTTTAAAACCCCCCAAAATTAACATTATTATTTTCCTAAGCATTTCAAGGTACATCAGACTAAGCTTAGTGATACACAGTAGCTGCTTAATAAATGCTGGTTTGATTGGTGGAAGTCAAAATGTTCTTGAAGCTTTAATTATTACTGCAAAGTGATGAGGACAGAGTGAGGCTTCCACAACCCTGGCATTTCCACCATAAAAATTCTTAAGGTAACTGAAGATGTATAGCAGCATCTTGGCTTTATTGGGGGGAAAAATGAGATCAGAAGGAAGTTCAGAAGGGGCCACAGACAAGAAGGGCAATTTTGTAACTTTCATACTAAATTTACCATATACTTTAAAAAGACTATGTTACAGAATTTAATAGGTAAATATAAAATAATATGGGAATACAAACTAGGAACAAAATATGTCAAACTGGATTTTTAACTCAGCCTCTAATTAATATATTTATTTTTTATCCACTTCATCACATCAAGTCACAGAAAGACAAAGGGACAAGAATGTTGGTTTAATGTAGATGGAAATACAGAGCTATATGTGTATACACTTTCTTTTTGAGTGGGGCCCCATTTTTAAACTTATAAGATGTCCTGAAAGGCTCTTATTCCAGCTGTTTTAGTCATGCAGTCAGGTTATAGAATAAGGCAATTATTCTATCTGCCATAAAGTTAGAAATGCTTTATTTTTATCGATAAATAAAAAATTAAATGGATGGTCCCACTTAACAGTCTAAATAGTATGTCCCACTTACCAAATTTCACTACATCCCCTGGCTCCTGGCTCCTGAATCTTAGAATCTCATAATTGTAAAAGATCCCCCCAATCACTCCCAAAAATCCAGTTCAGCCTATTCCTGAACAATAGTTCTCTTTACCACATACTTCGAAAGCAGTCATCCAACCTGCTTGAAAACGACCAGCTGAAGGAGCCTACTGCCTTCTGCAGCAACCTATTCTCTAATTGTCAGAAAATAGCTCTGTTAGAAAAATTTTCCTTACATCAAATCTAAATTTGCTTCTATCAGTTTTTACTTACTGCTCCTACTTCTATTTTTCAGGGTCAAAATAAACAAGCCTCAAACAAGCTGTCTTCCACAGCTATCGTGCCCCTCTTGTCTTCTCTTCTCCAGGTAAAATATTCCCAATTCCTTTAACAAGCTCTCATGTGGCATGATTCTTGAGGCTCTTCACCATCCTACCTGCCCTCCTCTAGACAGTCTTTTTTTAAATTAAAAAAAAATTATGCTCTTTTCTTTCTGTATATCATGTCATGACCCAATGCCTAACCATCCTTCACCAAAAGAGCACTCCTTTATAACAAAAAGTCAAAGGGGAAAAAAAATCCACACATTGGCCACATTTGAAAATATATGCCTAATTCCACTGCTACAGCTCACCATGTCTTTGCTGAGAATTGAAAGAAATGTGTCATTGGACCATTGGTCCTCTAAAGGCATGATTGAGCACTGCCTTGATCATAGTTTTGAAGTCTTCTTAATACTATTTTCCTTTACATTATTAGTATGGTAATTATGAAAATTGTTTTCCTAGTTCTTTTTACTTTACTCTTCATCAATCCATACAAGTCTTCCTACGTTTCTCCAAACTCTCAATTTCTTACAGCACAACAATATTCCATTGCATTTGTATGTTACAGTATAAAGGACACTGGTTCTAGAGCCAGAAGGTCTAGATCCAAATCTTGCTCATGCCACTTAACCTTTCCTCAAATAAAAGGATGAGGCTGGATTAAATGGACACTGATGTTCCTTCCAGCTCTAGATCTCTAAGCTCCTACTAAAAATAAGAGCAGCTACTTGTACATACAGCTGTCGAGCCTTTCCTTCTGTTTTTTACTTCCTTGGGGTGTACACCTACAAGCAGATTTCCTGTATGAATGGGTGTATGAATTTAATGACATTTTTTAGCATAATTCCATTTTTTTCCTAGGATGGTTGGACCTATTCACAATCCCATCAACAATACATTGGAATGCCTGTCTTCTCATAGCTCATTCCAACACTTTCTATTTTTACTTTTTGTCATCTTTGCCAATCTAATGGGTGAGAGATGAAATCTTGGAGTTGATTTAATTTTCACTTCTCTTATTAGTGATTTGGACCATTCTTTCATATAGCTCTTAATAGCTTGCATTTCCTCCTCTTCTTTTCTCTACGACTGGATCTCCCTATCTTGCCTAGGCTAGAAGTACAAGAGCCTGATCCCACTACTGACCAGGTTGGGAGCTTTGACATGATCCATTTCTGACATGGATCAATTCTCTCTTCCTTATGCAACCCTGTGGATCCCTCCTCCCCCAGGGCTTAAACTTAGTGTGGACAATCAAGTCATAAAGCACACGGCAACTCAGTGCAACTTAGAACTGTGCTCAAGAGATCCCAGCCTCCCCTGTAGCTGGGTTAAGAGGTGTGCACCACAATACCTAGACATTTGTATTTCTTCTTTTGAAAACGGCCTATTTATATCATTTAACTACTTCATTAATGTGAAATGTCTCTAGTTCTTAAGTATCTATATCCATTCCATAAATAATGTGAAAATCATACCTTCCAACAGAGATATTCATTGCAAACATTTTCTACTAATTAACTGCTTCTCTTCTAATTCTAGTTGAATTGATTTTGTCTGTACAAAAGCTTTTCAATTTTGTGTAATCAAAACTGTCCAATTTGTCTTCTGTGATAACCCTTATATGTAGTTGCATTTTTGTTAAGAATCTTTCCTCTAGCCATAGTTACGCAAGGTTTTTCCTGCCTTCCTCCTCTAATTGTTTTTGTGACCTTTTCTATTCAGATCACATATTTTGAACACTCCCCAGCTTATAAATGTCTTTTCTAAAATGTTATGTCCAGAATTCAACACGAGCCTCCAGTACAGTCTGGCCAGGACAGATTACAGTGGGACCATCCTAGATGCAGCACTTCTCTTAATATGACCCAATACCTGCATTAAGAGTTCAGGCTTTTTTTTTTTTGGCAACTATACCACGCTGTTAAATTGAACTAAACCTACAGACCATTAAAACTAACAGATTGTTTTCAGATGTACTTTTTCTAGCTCATCTCCCCCACTTTGTACTAGTGAGACTGATTCTTTGAATCCAAAAACTTGAAACCTGTCCTCATTAAATTTCCCCCTGCCCAGTAAAACTTTATACTCAACCCCATTAAATTTCATCTTACTAGATACAGCTCAACATTCTAGCCACTCAAGATCTTCGTGGAGGATGATTCTCTCATTCAATGAATTAGCTGTTCCTCATAACCCTTTATGTCATCTGCAAACCTGATGACAGATGGAAACATGCATTTATTAAGCTCCTACTGTGTGTGAGGCACTTTACAAATATTACTTCACAACAACCCTGGGAACTGTGTTACTGTGATGCCCACTTTACAGCTCAGGAAACTGAGGCAGATAGAAGTTAAAAGACTTGTCCAGAGTCACACATCTAGCAAGTCTCTGAGGCAAGATTTAAACTCAGGTAATCCTGACTCCAGACCCATAAGTTCTATCTACTGCACTACCTAGCTGGTTCTAAAGACATGCCAACTATATCTTTAACCAAGTCACTGACAAATGCTAGCTATGACTAGTATGAAAAACTATTGGAAATCTAAAGATCTCTCCAAATAAGGTTGAGTAACTCCATAACAACTCTAAGCAGAGACTTAAAGGAGAAAAAACGTATTTTCCACAAGGACTACAAAAATATTTAGAAGAAATAAAGCATGAAGAGTAACAGCTTCCGAGAAAAGAATTGGAAGAAACTTGAAAGAAACCATAGTCATCCCAACTCAAAAAAATGAACTCCTGAAAAAACTTAAATAGACCCAAAAGAAATCAATGACTCTATGAGACAGCAAGAAGTTTTAGAATAAAATCAAAAGACAGAAAAAAATTGAATAAAATGTAAGACAGCCAATATATAAAATAAATGCTCTAAAAAACAAGTCAAGGAAATATAATTTAGGAATTACTGGACTCTTGAAGACTATTGTATGAAATGATGAAAGAAAACTTTTCAGAGAATTCTGGGTAGTATGAACTGATGCATACTGAAGTAAGCAAAACTAGAAGAACAATTTGTATAAGGACAGCAACATTATAACAAAATAAGACTTAAAGGACTTAGGAACTCTGATCAGAGCAATGACCAACCACCACTTCTGAGGATCTCGCTACCCATCTTCTCATAGAGAGAATAGACACAAGGTGCAGAAACAGCTCTTTTTAGACATGGACACTATGGGAATTAGTTTTGCTTGACTGGCTATTCTTATTTGTTACAAAGTTGTTTTTTCCTCTTTCAGTTTTCAAGGGGGGCAGGGGAGACAGTCAAGGGTCAGGGATTAGCAATAATAATGACAAAAAATGAGAACTCTTGTAATTTTTTGAATGCATAGACTAGAAAAGAAGGGATTTCAGTTCTTAAAGTAACACCTTTTTAAAAAGCAAGCAATGTGAAATGTGCTCTACTCTGTGTATGGAAATAGCTCTTTCTTTGGTGTTCAAATTTTTACAAATTCAAAGATAATCAGGACAGTTGTTGAGTCATTAAAATATATGTAATACCATTATCTAAAATTATGGAAAACTATTTAAAGAATTCATCTGTTCCTCATTTGCCACTGAAACTTTTAATTCTTAAAAATGGTTGAATATTTCTGAATATGTCACTAAAATACGTCTTTTCCCCCCTTAATTATCAAGAAATTTTAAACAAAATGGCACCCCCAGCAAATTAAAGGGTATTAGTTATAGTTTTATATCTTGCTATAATACAGAAAACTAGCTTTTGAAACAGGATATAAATTATTCTTTGTCTTATTTAAAAGAATGGGTGGAGATGAGTACGCCTTTCTCCAGTGACTCCATGACTTTAACATGGACAAGTTTTAAGTACGGATACTTTTTAAAAATAAAAAAAGTGAAAGAAAGGATTAACACAAAAGATCTCTTACCAAACAATTTGTACTCGCATAGATTATATTTCAGTAGGTCTGTTTCAGGTTAGCTGAGTTAAATAAATACAGATCAAGTACGCATGTAGATCTATCATGAAAAATTTGAAAACAAGATTTTATCTACTCTAAAAAAATTAAATAAGTTAATCTGTCTTGGTAAGGGAACAAGCAATCACTGATGGCTATATTAGTTAGCAAGTTACCATAAAGTGCTTTATACCTAATGGGAAGGTCAATTGTGAAATAAACAGAGATAATTGGGGTAATATTGGAAAGAAGTCAGGTGATCAAGGCTTGATACCATCCCAGACCATGTCCTAGCAAGTCAGAGCCTCAATTTCCACTTCTGCTAAATGGGGATAGTAACATTTGAATTACCTACTTTCTTGGGTTGCAGTGAGGAAAATGCCCAAGCCCCATATAAATTTGAATTTCAGTCAACAATCAGCTATGGATTGAACAGTGAGAAGTCCCTAAAGGTGGCAAAAGAAGCTATCAATATCTCCGTGGCTTTTTGACAGGAGAATGACATCAACGACGTTTTTTAATGTCTGTTCTTGCTGTAAGATCATATTATTATTGTTCAGTTATGTCTGACTCTTTGTGACCTCTTAGTAAAGATTCTGGAGTGGTTTACTCATTTCCTTCTCCAACTCATTTTATAGATGAGGAAACTGAGGTAAACCAGGTTAAGTGACTTTCCCAGGGTCACACAGCTAGCAAGTGTCTGAGGTCAGGTTTGAACTCAGGAAGAAAGGAGTCTTCCTGACTCTAGGCCTGGCACTCTATCCACTGCCCTACCAGGTCATACACTGTCCATAATGATCCCAGCACTGCATACAGACAATTGTTTTAGGGATTTCTATAAAGCCTCAATGCCTATCTTTGCTTCCTCCCCAAAAGTCCCTTCCTTGCCAGACTAACAACTGACATTCCGTTAGATCTTCATTCCATTAGCTTCATGTTCTGGCCCCCATTTATGTAAATACCCCATGAAAAAAATAACATTTAGGGCTCTTATCAGTGGGTCACTATGGCCTAAGAATTCACGTAGTAGCTTCTATCTGTTTGTGACAAGCTTTTCTGTATTAGACCAAACATAATGGTCTTCAATCACCCTCTCTATCCTTTGATGCCCACCCTATCCCCCTCACTCCCACCATGAGGCACTGGAATAATACTTCTGTAGAGTTATCTAAGTGCCAATCACTTACACCTTAGTATACCTGGGAGGAAAGAGGGAGGAACGAATATTTAAAGGAAAAACTGAAGCTGGCTCCTTCACAGATTTCCTAGAGTTGATCCAAACCCCATAATTTTGGCATTTTGTTAATAGAATCATCATTTTCACAATATTTTTAGTAGTGTTGAACTTGACCTGCCCTTTACAACAGTATAGAATCATATCTGCATCAATGAAAAAAGACAAAAAAAAAAAAGGAAGTCAGTGGCTGTGTCTTTGTTCTCTTTCCTGGGATCCATAGCAAGGGAATGCCAAGTGGTCATTAATTGTACTAAGATTAAGTAACCCCAAAATAAACATATTAACTTTAGGAAAAGTTAATAGAGTCCTCTAAGTCTCTACAAACATTACATTTACATACAATACCTCTACAGCTAAAGCACTAGGCCCAAGCAGCCTTTCCTTTCAAGGGAATAGTTGTTTATCTCCAAACTAAGAAGGATAAGGAGGATTTGGGGTGAATTTTTTTTTCTGAAAGAATCAAAAGATTCAAAATTTAACTTCATGTTATTGACCTAGTCTGTTTTAAGGATTGCGTAGCATAGGAGAAATACTCTGCTTTCCCTTTTTTCATTTATAATAATTTTAAAGGAAGGTCTGCGTTGTTAGCCTTTAGGAAGCTGGAAGGTGGCGGTGGACGTCTCCAGTGGGTGCATTCTTTAAGGTAAATTTCCCCTGGCGTCACTGAAGATAACAGCTCTGCCAATTTAACAAATTCTAATTAGGACAAGCGGCTACTCCTGTCAATTAGCTCCAAATCTGAGCCATCAAGTTCAGTTATAAATAACAATAATTCATATTGAATGATTAGCTACAAAAAAATTGAAAGCTAGCTGGGACAACCTCGGAGGATTTGAGCCTCTCTAACAAGCTAGTAAAGTCTACTGAAGTCCTTACAGTGGGTCACATAAACATATATAGCATCCTTTGGTTTGTAGTCACTTTCCTCTTAGGTAGCTATTGGAAGAATAATAGCTGTCATTGACACAGTAAAGCATTTTACAGACATTGACTCATTTGATCTGCATGATAATTCTTAGATTTAGGTACTATTATTACCCTCATTTTACAGCTGAGGAAACAGTCTCAGAGAGATTGAGTAACTAGCTCAGACTCACATTCAGTATCAGAGGTCCCTCCTGACTGTAGGTCCAGCGCTGTTTCTGCTACACCAACCTGCCTCTTCACTATTTTTACTACTGTACTACTTAGAGATAAATCTATAATTCAGACACTTTTCAATATGAATACCTAAGGTTCTCCTGTCTTGCCTTCCAGTTACATTATATAGCTTATACATGTGTTCTCATGTCGTCTCTCCCATCAGAATGTGAGTTCCTTGAGGGCAAGAAGCCTATTTCTGCCTTTTTTTCCTTTGTATCCCCTGTATTTAGCACAGTGTCTGACATACAGTGAGCATTTATAGAGTTACTTAGTAACTGAGTGCCTTACATATCCATTGATATATATATGGAGGACCAGACATTTTCTCCACTTCTCACAACCACTCAAAAAATGGAATTATGTGCAAAAGATAATGTAACTTCAGCTGTCACTAAGGTCTAGGATACCAAGAATCCTGAAGTAACAATTTAATGGACTAGGAGCAGAGGAATCTAATCTCTAATCTCTGACACCCTCATTTATCACTCTCTTTCCCTTAGCCCACCACTCTGAAAAGCTTACAGTAAAATTCAATTCTACCCCTCCCTCCTCTTCTTCCATGAAAAAACAAAAGGCAAAACCTTGCTCAGGCTCGGACAACCGTGAGACAGTGTTCTATGCTGAAAGAGAGCAGGAAGCCAGAGAACTAAGAAACAGAAAGAACTAAGCAAGACCTGGGTATAGCTATGTGGCATTTCCCTAAGCCTGAAGAAAAGAGACCAGTATCCAGTTCTGTTTCTCCCTCCCCTTCAAAGTCACCTGGAGCAGAGACTGAACTTATGAAATGTGAATTGCCCAGCATGAAAGGAGATTAGAATGGCTTTTAGATCCAGCATCTAGGGATGGCTACCAAAGGTGACGGGGTCAGAAAATGAGTGATAAGGCTATTTAAAAAAAAAAAAAGACTGATCTTAGGAGGAAGATAATTCAATTAAAGACCTTAAATATGAGCACATAAACCAACAGGGAAGATAGCAATAACAGAAGGGAATATATGTGCTCAAGATCAGCTAAAAGAGTCCAGAGATCTATAAATAAATAGTGAAAAGCAAAGGAAATCAAATCACTATTTCATGAGGCAAAGGACCCTGAATATTCGAAAGAAAGCATGGCACAACAACAGGATGGCCTTGAATGGTCTGAAAGAGAAATAGAATTGTGAAAGCAGAATAGAAAAACTTGAATCCATGGTGGCAAGTCTCACCAAAAAAAAAAACAAAAGAAAGAACTAGGAATGTATATATATAATACATATATGTATGTGTGTACGTATATGTATATGTATGTGTGTGTATATATATATATACACACGCACACACACAGAGAAGTGAAGGACAATTAGGAAGAAAATAAGCAAAAAGCAATAATGTTCAAAGATGCATGCAGGTAAGTCTACAAATACATAGACACTGAAACCTTTTTTAGTAGTAATAACAATGATGGTTCACGTTCATATAGTACTTTGGAATGTATAAAACACATTACCTACCACAACTCTGAGAGGTGAGTAGCATAAATATTAGGGAAGCAATGTGATGCAATGGAAAGAGTAATATATTTGGAATTAAAATATCCCTGCCATTAAAACACTGTCATCTCAGGCAGTTACTTCAGTGTGAAAAATTAAGAGCTTAGAACTCTAAGGTTCAGCTCTAAATCTATGATCGTGTGGTATCCATTTAATAGATGAAGAAATTGAACTTTAGAGGGAAATTGAACATCAGTGATTGGTCCGTGGCTGCACAAGATAGACTATAGCAGAACCAGGCCTTGAACCCAGTGAGGTCTTCTGATTATAATTCCAGTTCTCTTCTCACTACACCAGAATGCTGCTGTCAAAAGGATGCCTACTTAAGAGGCCAAATTTTCTGAGAATGAAGTTTTAAATTAACAAACAATCGTGACTGGTATATGGAAGAGGGATTAGATTGGTTCCATTTGACTCTAGAGAAAGAACCAGGCAGAAACAATGGAAAGAAGTCACAGAGAGACAAATCAAGCACACAGTAGGTGCTAGGCAAATCAAGCACACTGTAGGCACTACATAAATGCTTATTCTCTTACTCTCTTACCCCTATTCCACTTCTACTTCCCCTACCCAGGCAGTCCTCACCACTACAGTTACTCTACGAAGGTATTTTGGACAGTGTCAACCAAATAATTTTTTAAAACTGAAATAACAATTTTGCCATTGCTTTAAATTCAGCTGTCTGCCCCAACTGCTTAAGCTTAAAGAAAATGTTTCATTGCTTGAACTGTGGGGAAATACAATGTAAATAGACCATGACAAGCTCCTTTGCCGCACCTTAACCTCAACACTGCAAGTGTACCTGGTATTTGCTAATAACACTATTGGCACTGATTGTAATTTTTGCTACTTTTTCAGGCTAAAATTCTGATGTGTCCTTTCCACATGACATATGCATAAAGGCCTACTATTATTTTGGTTATTATTCTCCAAAAATCTATGACACTACTATATCATTTCAAGTTGTCTTTAAGTGATAACATTAGAAGGTTTCTTTTTCACTTTTTGTGTTTACTATAGCCCTCCTTGAACACACAGAAACACAGGCCCTCCAGTAGACACCAGAAGACAAGTTAAATTAAAATTTTAAAAAATCTCTTCCATGGCATATCTGAAAGATGGTCATACAACCTCTACCTGAAGAACAAGGATGTCTAGGGGGAAAGAACCATAATGTCCATAGACATCTGATTCCACATGTAGTTTTTTGTTGTCATTCAGCTGTTTTCGTCGTGTCCTATTCTTTGTGACCCCATTTGGGGTTTTCTTAGCAAAGATATTGGAGTGATTTGCCATTTCCTTCTCCAGCTCATTTTACAGATGAGGAAACTGAGGCAAACAGAGTTAAGTGACTTGCTCAAGGTCACACAGCTAAGCAAGTATCTGAGACCAGATTTGAACTCAGGAAGAGAGGAGTCTTCCTGACTTCAGACCCAGCATTCTATCCACTGCATCACTTAGCTGAACTTTCAACCTGAACTTGAAGACCCAAAAAAAGTACATATTCACATACAATTATTGTTCAGCCATTTCAGTCATGTCTCACTCTTCATGACTCCTTTTGGGGTTTTCTTAGCAAAAATACTGGAGTAGTTTGCCATTTCCTTCTCCAGTTAATTTTTACAGATGAGAAAACTGAGGTAAACAGGGTTTTTGGGCCAGTGCCAGTGAGCTACTCTGCCTACTGTGCTTTTGGGTGGGATGACTGGCCCTGTCTGTCTCACCCCCCCCCAAAAAAGAAAGAAAAACAAAACCCTTTTAATGAGCAAACATATTCAAGCCAAACAGATCCACTTACTGGCCATGTTAAAAAAAATTATGTATAATTCTGCACTTTTCTGTAAGAAGGTAGGAAGCTTGATTCAGCACTGGTACTTGTGAGTTGTGGTTGGTCATTGAGCTATTCTGGGATGCAACGGCTTTGTAACTCTACAAGTTGCTCTCATTCTGCTCACTTTATTCTGCATTTGTTCATCCAAGTCTTCCCACATTTCCCCAAAAATATCCCTTCTGTCATTTCTTACAGCCCAATAATGTAACATTATATGTTAATGTACCATAATTTATTCAATCATTCCTGAATTGATGGGCATCCCCTTTGTTTTCAGTTCTTTGCAATGACAAAAAGTGTTGCCTAAATATTTTTGTACACGTGCAACCTCTTCATCTCTCTTTAATCTCTTTGGAGCCTTGTAGTGACATTTCTGGGCCGAAGAGTGCACTTAGAATCCTAATCTAGATTGCTATCATGTCTGTCCTAAATCTTTTCTTCTCCAGGCAACATATTCTCAGTTCCTTCAACTCACGTGACATGAGCTTGAAGCCCTTCATTACTGTGGTTGCCCTCCTCAGGACACTATTCAGCTTATCAGTGTCCTGCTTAAAATGTGGATCTCCCCTAAGAAAAGCACAATACTTTGGATGAGTTCTAATGAAGGCAGAGAATAGTAGGACCATCCTGTCCCTAAGCCAGGGGCACTATGCCTTTCTTACAGCAGCTTTTTTTTTTTTTGCTACCCTAGCAGACCATTCACACAGAATCACAGCATCTCAAAGTTAGAAGGGACCTCCAAGGTCATCCAGTTTTCCATATTCCTGAACAAGAATGCAACTCTACAACATACTCAGCAAGTGGTCATCCAGTCTTTGCTTTAAGACATTGAAGATGACAGTCCAAGTGATTGGGAGAATGGTAGCGCCCTCAATAAGAATAGGTAAGTTGGGAAAAGGAGAACTTTTTCAGGGAAAGACAGTGAGTTCTGTCTTGGATACGTTATTCGAGATGCCTTTGAGGCACCTAGTTCAAGATGTCCAAGAGGTAGTTGGTGTTGTGTGACCTGCTCAAGAAAGAGCCTAAGGCTACATAGATATATGGATCTGGGAATCATCTGCATAGAAAAGATAATTGAACCCATGGGATCTGATGAGATCACAAAGTGAGATAGTATGGGATAGGGGGAAAAGACAGCCCAGGACAGAGCCCTGGGGGACACTCATGGTTAGTGGATATGATATGGCTTTTAGAAATCAGCAAAGGAGACTGAGAAGAAACAGCTGGAAAGACAGAAGAGCCAGGACACAGCAATGTCATGGAAACCTAGTCATGAGATAATTATCTTGAAGGAGAAGGTGACTGACAGTGTCAAAGGCTACAGAGAGGTCAAGAAGGATGAGGACTGAAAAAAGCCTTCTTTGCCCAAGATTTGGCAATTCAGAATATATTATATGCTCCTACTCTTCCACCTCTAAATCTACGACACTACGAGTCTTCAAATCCAACTACAAATATAGAGTTTTGAATGTGTCGACAGCCTTGCTAATTAAATTAAGTCCTTGAGCATCAGTAAGAACTCAGACCCCATCATCACAGGTGACAGAGGATAGGCAGTGGATCTGTGCTGTCAATGATATAGGGTATTCCTAGTAAAGAATTTTCTCTATACTTCTCAGCTACTTAAAAGCTCAAGGGGTTGCCTAGCACACAGAGAAGTTAATGGACCTGTCTAGTATAATACATGATATCTATATCATATATATATATATATATATATATATATATATATATATATATATATAGTACCTATATCATATCACATACTTGTCAGTATGTGTCAAAGGAAAGACATGAATCCAGGTCTTCCTGGCTCTAAGGACGATTCTATCAATAATGCCACTTTGACACACCATCATACTAATGTATTGTACCTCAATACAAGAATACTGAATGGATATGCTACTTCTGAAAATTTGCCTAATGCCAGGCGCCTAACCACTTGTACCTTCTTCCCAAATAGCTTTGTGAGTCCCAAACAATTCCTGACTTGTGTGTTTTTGCCGACTCTCTTTAATTTTGCTGATTTTCCCAGTAACTGCAAGTGGATTTTGTATTTCTAGTCTGATGGTTTTGTTGTATAGCTGGGTGTTGCCACCAATCCACACCAGCCTTTCATTTAATCCACAGAAAGATGCCAGATTAGAATCATTACGGCTGCCAATCTCCTAAAGGATATGTTGGAAAACTGGGCTCAATTTAAATTGAGGTGTTTGTGGTGCCACTGACTGGGAAATGTTTTTTTCTGTCACGTAGCTTTTTTCAAAAATTATTATTACTATTTTCTAAATAAAGGCAAACTTAGCTGAAAAAAGCAAGGCAGTTGTTAGCAACAGTTTATTATTAAATACCAGATTACTAAATGGCAAAACTTCAAGTTACCTGAAAGGCTTTTCTTACTTCCCTTCATCACTTTAAAAACACATATAGCTCTACTGCAATACTAAGAATTTTTATTTTAAAATATTGTGGATTTATGCTTTAAGCGATAGTATTTTCCATTTAAATAATTTGCTATAAGTTTTATATACCCTCCACTCTTCCATCTCTAAATCTACGATCTTATGAGTCTTCAAATCCAGCTACATATATTGACACATTAAAAAATAAAACAGTTTAATAAAAAAACCCATAGATTTTTCAAACTAACATGTGTTAGTTGGGCCAACAAAAGCTATTTCATTGATTTTGGCTGTTTTCACCTCAACAATACATGGTAAAACTTCCAAGGCAAGAAAAGATGGTGTACAAAGAGAAGAGGGGAAGAAGGAGAAAACAGGAAGAATATGCCTCCAAAAAAAGCAGGGGAGCCTATTTCCTGTCTCTCACCCTTCTGAGCTGTCTAGGAACTACACGAAATGAAGCTGGCGGGCTTCCACTAGAGGAAGATTTTCAGTGCCTCACTCAAAAATCTCTCATGTGAGGACCCAGAAGGTTCTAGTGCTACAGAGAGACAAGCTGCACGTGATACTGATTTTATATTAAACACTCACTACAGCCACTGGATCTGACCTGACTGTGAATGCAATTATTTTTTTCCCTTTACTCAATTAAGAAGCAGGACCAACAGGACATGGGAATAATCCTTAGCCAGAAGAGTAAGAATCTGGGTACAATACTGTGGGGTGAAGAACCACACATAGGAGGAAGAAAGCTAACCTTTTACAGCCACTAATACAGGCAGGTGGGTAGCCATACCCACTTTTCTTACCAAGAGGAGAGATGAGAGGTTACCTGGGCAACTCTCTTGCTTATTCAAGAATATATTCCAGACTCTTTTCAATTAATATGGTACAAAGTTTCCTCTGCCTCCCACCCTTCCCCCTCTCCCAAAAAAGGAACTATAACATTAAACTGATTGTGTTTAACACACAGAAGGGGCAGGTAGGTGATACTGGGCCGGGAGTCAGAAGACTCATCTCCAGCCCTGGGTAAGTCACTTAACCCTGTTTGCCCCAGTTTCCTCATCTGTAAAATGAGCTGGAGAAGGAAATGGCAAAGCACTCTAGTATCTTTGCCAAGAAAACCCCAAATGGGGTCAGGAAGAGTCAGACATGACTGAAATGACTCAGCAACAGCAACACACAGAAATGAACTGAAGGACATCATAAAGTCCACAAGCTGCTCCAAAACAAAACAAAGCCTCTTCCCTTCACCAAACAGTTCTATTTCCAAAGCAAAAAGCAGTAACGTTATCTCACGGTTGGTTCAGAAAACATTCTGAAGGACTGGAATTCTCTTAGGAGAAAAAAGGGTGGCAATGGAAACCTTAGGGGTCGGGTAGAGGTGGGGAGGTATTGAATTAAATCATAATGAAAGCATCAGGCTTGTGTTTTAAATGTAAAAATGTTACAACAGCTTCCAGGAGGTGAATGTACAGAAGGGTAGACGGTAGGACTTAGGGTGAGTATATGTTCAGAGCAACTGGTAAACCCCAAGGCAGTGGAGTGGGGAAGATTTATTTCAAATGACCACAAAGGCCTGCCCGGTATGGTGTTGGCACTGAACATTTACTGAGTACCAAAAGCACATGTGTATTTCACAAGAACAATATGTATAGTCTCCTATTTTGTGGTCTGTTCAGATCAAAGTTTTTGAAGAAATACATTTGTCTGCCTACATATGACACTTTTCAGAGTCCTCTATAAAACAAAACAGAAAAAATAGCCCAGTGCTTTTTTTTTAAAGTTATATATACTATAAGCCTGGTATAATGAAAAGAATGCTACATTTGGAGTCTGAGAATCTAGGTTTCAACACTAGCCCTGTCACTCACTGCCTGTAGGATTTGGAACAAATCATTTTACCTCTATAAAACCATTTTCTCATCTGTAAAATGAGATGGTAGGAACAGATAGGGCAGCTAGGTGGCCCAGTGGATAGAGCACCAAGGCTAGAGTCAGGAAGACTCATCTTCCTGCCTTCAAATCTGGCCTCAGACACTTCCTAGCTGTGTGACCTCGGGCAAGTCACTTCACTGTATCTGCCTTAATTTCTCAGCTGTAAAATGAGCTGGAGAAGGAAATGGCAAATCATTCCAGTATCTTTGCCAAGAAAACCCCAAATGTGGTCATAAAGAGTCCAACACGATTAAAACAATTGAACAACAAGGACTTTTAAGATCACTTCAAGTTAAATAATGATAATAATTACTAGTATTTTTATAGTACTTTAAGATTTGCAAGCAGTTAACAAATACCATCTCACTTTATCCTCAGAACTCTCAGAGTTTATCTCCATTTTACAAATGAGGAAACAGGGGTCATGAACAGAAGTTAAGTGACCTGCCCAAAGTCATACACCTAGTAAGTATCTAAGGCCAAAATATACAACCCACATCTTCCATAATAGTTCCTATTTCAAACATTCTATATCCCCTAAAAGATCACTGAAATATCCTAAAGATTCCATTACTTCAGCAAACAAAATCGAATGTAACACTAAAATAAAAATACAAGTAAGTACAAAGTTTGAGCCTCAAAAAAGAGAGAAATGCAGATTTAAGAAATATCCTGAATAGTCAAAGAAAGCATCTCATTCTAACCATAGCTTGCATATAAACCCAGACAATTGTAAAACCTACATTAATCAGTCATGTATCATAATATTTAGTTCAGAATAATAGTCACATGAGAAAACTCTTCATATGCTAATCTGATCTATTTAAACAGGATATTGATAGAAAAAAAAAGGAAAGAAAAAATATTAAATTAGGCTATTCCCATTTGCTAAGGAACTGTAACCAAAGTCAATCAACCACCATAATAAGAAGAACTAAGAGCCTAGAAACTGCATCAGCCTGTAAACACTGTCATGTAGTGAGATATGATAGCCAAGTATAGTGCCAATTTAGAATATTAACTGGTTTGTGAAATCTTACAAAGGAGGATAGTACAAAAATATAAATACTATTGCCTCATAAAGCAGCAAGAAGACGTGGAGGAAAAAACCCAAATTTTTAGGAAGCTTTACAAGATACTCAACTAAGCAAAATCATCCTAAGGACATTTAAGGATGAAAGTGAGTGGGCATAGTACAAGAAAAATACTGAAAAGGTATGTAAATACTTCCTTAACAGTATCTTTTCTTCACTAGTGATAATGTAGGCACTATATTTAGCTTCTTGCATCACGGTCTTCAATTTGTTACATGAGAAAGCAATAACTACACTAAAGAAATCAAAGATACCAAAAACAACTAGATATGATCATGTATATACTAAGGAGGTTTGTGCTTAAGCAATATAATTTTGAGGAATTTGGGGAATTTAATCTCAAGACCTCTGAAAAAGGCAGAGAGCAGTCACTAAAGGTTTTGGGAAAAAATCACAGATGTTATTACAAAAAAAAAAGGCAGCCAAGAAAATATCAATGCCTATTTTCCCATCTATATAAAATCTTCATGGGAATAATCCACACACAGAGATCAAGGAATCTTTGATGAGGTATGAGAAGGAAACGGGAAAGCTTCTAGAAACAATATTATACAATGTAGTACTGTACATCTTTACAATCATACAATTACCTGAAAGGTACAGAGAATATAAAATATTATTGAATTTATTTTTTTTATGATTTTTAAGAAGCATTTGATGTGATACAGCAAAATGCCACCTTAAGGGTTCTCCTCCAACAAAATATCTCTCATGCCTATGTCAAAATCAAACAAAATTCCTGAAAGATATAACAGGGAGATATACTGTCCAGTATTTATCACTGTCATGCAAAATATCTAGTACAAGATCAAATCAAAAAGTGTTTTATTATACATGATGAGATCAATCAGATATTCTTATTTCAGAAGATACTGTACTGGTTACATCCAAACTAAGAATACTAGCTTATCTTCTAAGTAAAATTCATAATTAATCAAAAAAGTCTGGTCTTACTATCCATAAAGGAAAAACCAAGTAGCCAAATAATGCCTATTGTTTAGACTATGATGTACAGTTAAGTGGACGACTCACGATCTCAATCATCAGTACATAATATTTTGAGAAGACACTGCATAGGGACAATGAACTAGCCCTCAACTTGAATGGTAAGAAATTGAGCTGGGTTCCATTTGGGAATTTGACCACAACCTTTTTCCTGAAACAGAGATCCATCTTTTTAACAGCTAATGCTGTATGGCTATTAGTCATGGTATACTAGTCTCCAAATAAGTATAGTTGCTGGTCATTCAAAAGGCAATGAAAAAGGTGCATAAGTAGACTCTAACCAACTTCTAAAGAACTACTCAGGGTAACTGGCAGAATCAGAAAGATATAGATATGCAGAAAGAGAGTTAGGTTGGTCATGTGAAAAAGAACAAGGAATAACCAATGGACAACCTAGATGCTCCACTGTTAATTATGTGATTTCAAGAGTTCTTTTGGATGGCTGCCAACATGATGGGTAATCCCCCTGTGAAGGATGTAGGGAAGACATGGTTAAGTCTCACAGGATAAGAAGTCATGGATGGGCTGAAATCTGCATAACTAGAGGAAATTTGCATGTTGATGAGATCATATCAACTGGCACATAAAAAAAAGTTCTAGAGCCACACCAGTTCTCATTTTCTTAGCACATACAACTGCTCAAAAGACATTTAAATACTAAGAGCCAGCATTGTCTGTAATGGTGATAAACTAGAACACTTTCTAGTAAGACCAAAGGTAAAGCAAAGATCTCCATTATCACCATTTTATTCAATATAGTGCTAGAAATGCTAGCTACAACAATATGGGGAAAAAAAGAAATTGATGGAATAAGCATAAGCAAAGAAGAAACAAAATAAGGATTTTTGTTGGTGATAGATATGATGATTTCATTAAAGAAACCTAGAGAGTGAACCAATAAAACTAAGTTAAACAATTAGCTTCAGCAAAATTACAGGATATAAAATGAATTCACATTAATCATCAGCATTTCCGTATGTTGTTATTGTTGTAAAGTCATTTCAGTCATGTCCAACTTTTCATAAGCCCATTTGGGATTTTCTTGGCAAAGATATTGCAGTGGTTTGCCATTTCCTTCTTCAGCTCATTTTATAAATGAGGAAACCAAGGCAAACAGGGTTAAGTGACTTGTCTAAGGTCACACAACTAGTAAGTGTCTGAGGGCAGACTCGAACTCAGGAAGATGAGTCTTCCTGACTCCAGGCCTAGCACTCCATGGACTGTGCCAACAAAATTAGCAAGAAGAAATAGAGCAATTCCATTAAAAGCTGCACCAGAAAGTATAAAATATTTGGAAGTCTACCTGCCAAAACATACACACAAACCATGTGAACTCAGTTACAAAACACTTTTCATAAAGACCCCTAAATAATTGGAGAAATATTAATTGCTTATGAATATGCTAAGCCATACCTAAATTAATTTGCTTTAGTGCCATACCAGTGAAACTACCAAAAGATTACTTTAAATGGCTAGAAAAAAAATAATAAAATTCATCTGGAGGAACAAAAGACCAAGCATATCAAGGGAATTAATGGAAAAAAAGTGAAAACAAAGGGGGCCTTATCAGTACTAGTTCTCAAACTTTCCTAGTTTCCTACTATATAAGCAGTAATCATCAAAGCAATTTCCTACTGTGTGAGAAAGAAGCATATTCAAAGATGAAAAAATAGAGAGGTTGATCAGTGGAAGAGATAAGATACACAATATACAGATGCAAACAAACATAGTACCCTAGTGTTTGATAAACCCAAAGATCCCAGCTATTGGGACAAGAACTCACTATTCAACAATAACCTGTTAGGGAAAACTGGAAAGCTTTCCCTTAAACTAAATATAAAGCAACATCCCACACCTATACTAAGATAAGCTCTGAAAGGAACATGACTTAGCCATAAAAGGTGACATCATGAATAAATTTGAAGAGCATGGAAGGAATTAGATGCCAGATCCATGAAGAAAGAAATAAGAGAGTATCATAGTAGGTAAGATGAACAATTCTGACTACATGCAATTTTTAAAAATTTGCATAACAAAGCCAATGCAGCTGGAAATTAGAAGAGAAACAGGTAAATGAGGGAAAATATTTGCAATAAGTTTTTCTGATAAAAGTCTCATTTCTAAGACATCTATGGAACTATATTTCACATTTATACTATATGATTCAAATTTCCAAGAATAAGAACCATTCTCTGGTATATAGTCAAAGGATATGAATAGGTAGTTTTCAGAGGAAGAAATCCAAGTTATCAATAACCATTGGAAAAATGCTCTAAATCAGTGATGTCAAACTCAAATAGAAACTTAAAAAACCACAAATTAGAATTATCTAAGTTGTACTGTATTATTTATTTTGTTAAACATTTCCCAATTGCTTTCTGCAGGTTGTGAGTCTGATACTTCTCTAAATCACTAATAATTAGAGAAATATAAATTAAAACAGCTCTGCAATTCCACCTCTCACTCCTCCCACTGGCAAAACTGACAAAAAAGAAAAGTTACAACAGGTACATTAATGAACTGTTGATGGAGTTATGAACTGGTCCAGCCATTCTGGAATCATTCCCCAAAAGTTACTACACTGTGCACAACCTTTGACCCCTCAATACTACTACTACTACTAAATAAATCTAAATTGCAAAGAGATCAAAGAAAGAGGAAAATGTCTCACATATATAAAAATATTTATAATAGCTCTTTTTCGTAGTGTTCAAGAATTGAAAGTGAAAGTGGTGCCCATCCATTAGGAAACTCCTAAAAATTTTTTTTAAAAGTTATGACACACGTAAGAAAATAGAAGACTTGTACGTACACAGAATGAAGTAAGCAGAACCAGAAGAATAATTTATACAGTACAGCAATATTGTAAAGACAAATAACTTTGAAAAGACTTAGAAGCTCTGATCAATATAATGACCAACCATAATTCCTGAGGACTCAAGATGAAATATGCTACCCAGCTCCTGATGAAGAGGTGATGGACTCAGTTCAGATTGAGAATTATTTTTTGGTCATTCAGAAATTTGTTTTGCTTGACTTAAAATGTTTTTAATAGGGTTTTCTTTTTCTTGCTTTCTCAACAGGGGAGAGGAAGGAGGTAGGAAGGAGAGAATGCAAATCTGAAAATAAATTTTAAGTATCAAAAAAATACACAGAGTAGAATAATGATATTATAAAAGGTTCAAAGGAGAAAACCCAGGGTATGTAGTACACGGAAGCTTTAGAAAGCAAAGTTTTCACATTAACACTTCAAAGAATATCAAAAGGACATTGTAAATTGCAATTCCTACAGACTAGCAGTTTTGCCACTTTTTAAAAGCTCAAAATGATAGAAAACTATAATTAATGAAATTAAAACTCTAATAATTATACTAATAATTAGAAAATAAATTTTCTCATCATGCACAAGAACTAAATTTTATGCGCTCACTTTTTACAGTAATACATTTACCAGGAAAATCAGGCTAACGCAGTTAAGAATAACCTGGCTGTGTCAATTCATTGAATTCTGGCTGCCTAGAAACTGCTTCTGTGTCCATTAGTAAGTTTCAAATTCCCTAAAGTCTTTGTACAGCCCAAGAAAAATGAGGTTATTAAATAGAAAGGAGCCACAGATTCTCCTAAGACTAAGGCTACTTCTCTAGTTTCTTAAGATGTGGTAAAACTCATGGATATTTCTTGCTCGGTACATTCAAGAAACCTTGAAGAGTCATTTTGGCAATCAACATCTACTGAAAGATGCAGCCTTCTTAAAACTCTCACTACGGCTATATTGGATCTAGCCACATAACCCAATATAAAACTCTTCTACAGTCGAAAGTATAACATGTACTATTATTTCTCTAAGACCTATTTCTTAGACTTGGGTTCAAAATGAACCAACCTCTTCCACTTACCTTCCCCTCTTGATATCTAGCTGCAAATACCAATTTTCTGTATGTCCCAAAACTGAGGCTTTGTTGCAAAAATAGTTGAACAAAATATTTATAGCACATAATCTGGAACACTTCAAAAAGAAAGCATAAGACTTAATGATGCTTAACTTGTGAAAAGAGAATATTAGAGATAAAAGCACTGCTCATTTACCCAAGACTCACTCTTCTCGATCCCTTCAAATTTTCTCTCTACTCCCTTCTCCCAACAACCTCATTCATGTAAGCATAATTTTCCATAATGACTACAATTTTATTAGAAATATTCTTAATTTTAAATGCTATATATTTTCACTTTTTAGCATTCTTTTAAAAAATATTTTGAGTTGCAAATTTTCTCCCTCCTTCCTGCCCCTCCCCATCCCTTGAGAAGACAAGCAATATGATATAAATCATACATGTGAAGTCATGAAAAACATAGTTCCATATTAGCCATGCTGCTAGAAAAATAAAGTGAAAAAAAGTATGCTTCAATCAAATGTATATTTTTAAAGCATGGCAATACTTCAATAGAAAATATAAACCAATCCAATTTCATATAGATATTTTTCTCTTCTTATGCCTTACAAATACTACCTTCTTCCCATCTAGATTAATAAAAACATCCACGCTTAATCCCCAGACTCTCATTCCTGAGTTGGACTAGATGACCTACGAAGTTCAAACTCAAAATTCTGTAATTCTGTCACTTCTGCCTCTGTAACACTGGTTTCATAGCTAATGAACAAATGAAAAAATTGATATTAAGTATTTAATACAAATAGAAAAGCAAGACAATTCTTTCCCTAAAGTAGCTCATATTTTAACTGGGGAAAACACTACAAAGAAGAGGGTTCACCTGAAAAGCGGACAGAAAGGCTAGTGGTCCTAAGGAGGTAGGTAGGTACAGGTAACAAAAAAGCCAGAATCCTCAGGGTGTATTGGCAGATTAGATGTCAATGCATGGAGCTCTGGCGGGTGTAGCAGCAATGCAAGTGCCAAGGCCCACTGGTACTTCATCTAACTGCAAAGATTATAGTTGGTGACTCTGCTCATCAAATCCATGTGAGAGGCCATGTCTGCCCAGCAGGGGTAAATGGGCTGCAGGGGTCTGGCCATCACTACTATGAAGGAGGTGATGTCTATACCCCAAAGAGAACAAAGAGGAAATTTAGCCATATGTACAAAGATATATCTATAGCAGCTCTTTTTGTGGTGGCAAAGAACTGGAACTAGGGTGGGGGGGCTCAACCAGTTGGGGAAATGGTAGATGAATATAATGGAATACTGTTGCTATAAGAAATAAAGAAACAAATAGTCTCAGAGAAACCTGGGAAGAGATACATGGATTGTTGCAAAGTAAAGTAAGCGGGACTAAGAGTATAATTTGTACTATAACATCAACATTTTAATAATGAATGATTTTGAAAGACTTAACTTGGATCACTCACTGCTCAATCATAATTCCAGAGAACTGATGATGAAGAATGCTACCCTTCTTCTGACAGGGAGGTAATAAAATGATACACAAAATGACACATTTTTGGACACGGCCAATATGGGAATTTGTTTTGCTAGACGATGCATATTTGTTGCAAGGGTTTAATTTTTATTTCTTTTTTTTTCCCCCAGTGAGTGGAAGGGGAAAGGTGGGAGGAGAAAAAAAAATGCTTAAAAATTGAAAAAAATTTTTTTAAAGATGTACCAAAAAGGGGATTATAAAAATTATAAAAATTCTTTTATTCAGTAGACTTAAATTATGGCAATCCTTTAAGCCAGGGATTCTTAAATTCTTAAAATTTCTTTTGGACATCTAATGAAACCTATAGATCCCTCCTCAGAAAAATGTCTTTAAATACATAAAATAAAATATATAGGATTACAAAGGAAAGCAATTATACTGAATTACAGTTATCAAAAATATTTTTAAAAAAACAAGTTCAAAGCCACCAGGTTAAAACCTTTGCTGTAAGGAATGTGTTAAAGCTATATTTAACATTCCTGTGCCCCAGGGCTTAGCATAGCACCTGGAACATAGGGGCATAATAATGGTATTCGCAGACTGATTTCACTCTGTAACTTAGGAGCCTTTAGAGTCTCCAGGGCAGTAGAGGTTAAGAGACTTGCCCAGGGTCACCCAGCTAGTATATATAGGAGGCAGCACTTGAACTTGGGTCCTTTTGACTCCGACTCTCTATCAACTACTCCATGCTGCCTCTCAATCCTGTAAACAACTACCAAAATTAGCCATTTGATAATTTTTTTAAAATTTTATGGAAAAGTAAATGGCAAATCACTTCAGTACTTTTGCCAAGAAAACCTCATACAGGGTGGGACACGGCTGACTAACTGAACAACAAAAGAATTTGTTTGGTAAAATGAATCAAACACAATTTTCTAACTATTTTACATATATTGTTAACGACCTTAAAAGAGTGGCTATTTTCAAGGCTGCAATAAGATCGCAAAAAATGATAAAATAGATCCCTGGGAACCTTATCATAGTTATGCTATTTGTAGTCTTAGGACGATATCATTGATTACTATTTTCTTTACACATTTTTCCTTCCCAATTATTTTTATTTATGGATTCATGAAGCTCAACAATCATTTTAGTTTGAAAATACAGTAGTTGACAGTCAGTGAACATTATGAAATTTTACAATGTTTCCTTAATGACTTTAAAAATAGGTGAGATTTTCTTCCGTTTAGGGCAGTCAGAGAGTTGAGGTGTGATCCTTCTGTGAAGGATAGATGAATTAAATTATCTCTTATGTTCCTCCTACTTAATAATTCTACATGTTAGAAAAAGCCTTCTTTTAAAATGTTTCTGAGTGAGGTGTGGAATCTATGAAATGGGAAAGATAACTCTCCTTATCCAGTGGTTCTAAGGATGTTATCAAGATAACATTGCAACACTGATATGGAGGTCATTTATCCAGCCATCTCAACCACCTGGAAGGCAGCCAAGAACCAGGAAATAATAAGAAAAAAAGGCAGTGGCTCTGAATCAACTAAAAGGGATGTCACAAAATCCATTCACTAAAAATACATTTTCTCAAGCAATTACTCAGAGCCTTTTTCATTCTTGCTTTAGATGCAATACTACACTGATGTTTTTATTAGAAACTGCAAATTAAAAGAATATGACTTTAGAAAGGGGCCTTTCAGGTCATTTATTCCAATCCCTCATTTTACAGCTGAGAAAAAGAAGGATCAGTTGAAATCAAGAGGCCTTGCTATAGACCTCAGAGACAGAAAATGGCAAAACTGAGATTTTAACCTCCATCTCAGACTCCAGTTTTAGCATTCTTTTCCACAATACCATGCTGCTCCCATGTTTGATGAAGTAAGGAATGTATAACATATTTTAGAAAGATTTCCATGAAAAAGGAATGGCACTTAAATGGGATAAGAGACACAATCACCCAGATAGCAGAGAAAAGTCAACTGTTAAAGAGCAGACCTGTCGTTAAAGAGAAAGAAAGAAAAACTATAAAAACCAGACACAGGAACTCAAAAAATGCAGCAGTCAGGAGCCATTCTCTGTGGCAATACATAGCCCTACACAATATTGTATTATACAGTAAAGGAGTAGAGGAACTGTCTTGCAACAGTGACTGGGGATGGGGAGGAAGAGAGACAGAGACAGAGAGAGGGAGAGGGAGAGCCAGAGAGAGAGAGAGAGAGAGAGAGAGACAGAGACAGAGACAGAGACAGAGACAGACAGACAGAGACAGACAGACAGAGACAGAGACAGAAAGAGACAGAGAGAGAGAAAATGAGAAGAAGAATGAGAATAGAGGCTGGAACTCAAGTCAGGATGATGAGTTCTTGAACTCTTTGATACATATTGTCTGCATGATCCAGGACAAGTCATTATCTTCTCAGTCAATTCCTCATAGAAACTGCAGTCCAGATGCTCACCTGCATTGGTAGAGGCCAGGGTACCAGAGTGGGAGTTTCCTACACAAAATCACAGGTCTAGATCCAAAAATAATTCCAATAGGAGATTTTTATCATGTTTCACAGACTATATACATTTATGTACACTGTATATACATCTCATTTGAACATCACAACCACCCTCTGAATTAGGACACATATCATAATCATTTTAAATATGAGGAAATTGAAGCTCAGAGAAATTAAGCAATTGTCCATGGCCACACAGCTGGTAAGTGACCAAGTTTCAAACACCCACATCCTGATCCTCCACTGCTGTTCGTAACAGGAAAAATCATCAGGAAAAGGCTAAGTTATCAGACAATGTGATGAGTCAGAAGCAACCTAACAGTCATATCAAACCCTTTCATTTTACAGACAAGATAACTGAGCCCCACAGAGGTCAGATGACTTTGTCCAGGGACACACAGCAAGTGAATGACACAGCTGAGGCCAGAATTTACACATTTAGTTCTGTGAACTCCATTATATCAAACAAAATTATGATTGATGGTTGGTATTTAGGAAGTCAGGGTAGTGAAGTAACATTTTATAAAGATTTTCATCAACATGAAAAAGTGCTGGTAATCTATTTGGAAAATCCACTGTCACTATGTGGGGCAGATCATTTTCTGTTTATCTACAGAAAATGACCACCATAATTACAGAGGTTAGGGAAGGATTAAAATTGGGATCTCTACAGACAGAACAATGAAAAAGAGAGAACTTAACAAGGAAAGGGGAAAAGGACATGTCAGGTAGAGGGTACACTTTGGGAAGTAGGAATATTTAAATAGCCCAGAAAATGATCATGGAGAAGGACAGACATACAGATAGATGCCTGAACGCCAGACACAAATCAATGAGCTCCCCCATACCCACTTCAGCAAAAACTTGAAATCCACATCAGACCAAGTAAACAATCCAGACATCCAATGAGAAACTACAATGGCTTCTTCCACTCTGGACTGCACCAAAGGTCAGCCAGAAGCTCATGGAATTTAGTAAGGAGGAAACCAGCAAAGCCATCACCAGAGCAGGCAAACAAGACAACAGCCTCCCAGCACAACCAGAGTCTGGAGCTGCCCACAAGGCTCTGTGTCCAGAAAGAGCAAGAGCAGAGGCCTCCCCTGAGAAAGCCCCAGGCTGGACAGAGTGCCCCAGAGGGTCAGAAAGGCAGAGCAGGGACGTTAGAAGCCACTAGGAGTAAGTATAACATGGCAGCACTCAGACCCCAGGTGCCCAACAGCCTCAAAGTACCTAGAACTATGTCCCGAGTCACCACAGAGGGCCCTGAAGATCCATCTCTCTGAACCTCAAAGATCAGGAACAATCTAATCCCACAAGACTGTCAAAATCAAGTAAAGGGGCATTAAAAGCAGGGCTTATTGGTAGATGTCCATAAAAATTTCAATGTACCTATATACCTCTAAATTAACAAGTTACAGCATATTCATGTTTTTCACATAATTAATATTAGAAAATTATGATTAAAGCACTTGGAGGAAAGTAATAAGAGGAAACAGATGGTAGTATAGTGGATAGAGCAGTAGGCCACAAATCAAGAACTGCGTTCAAATCTGGCCTGAGACACTTACTAACTGCGGGACCCTAGGCAAGTCACTTGATCTGTGTTTACCTCAATTCCCTCAGCTGTAAAATGGGGATGAGTACCTACCTCAAAGGGCTGTTGTGAAGAAGAAATGAAATAATACTTGTGTAAAAAAAAGTACTTAGCACAGCGACTGGCACCTAGTAGGTGCCATATAAATGCTTATTCTCTTCCCACTACTGATTTTCATCTTCTATATTCTGCTTTCCCATCCCTTCTTCTTCCCTCATTACCACCAAAATAGAATCCATGTGATACAATGCTGATAAGAGGAGCTGGAAGAACCAGGCTCTGGTCCTGCATGTCACTTTGGGCAAGTCACTTCCTCTCTCTGGGAGATTGGACTACAGGACTTCTAAGATCCTTTTTGGCTCTAAAATTTTATGCTTTTAAACAAGCATATGAAATATGAGAAGTGCTTTGCTGCTTCATAACCGAAGCCATGAAAGTGACCACATGAATAGAACTAAGGGAAATTAGGCAAGTTTAATTAAGATCTTTTTAAACTAGGATTCTCTTTATTACTTTTTAAAAGTTTTTTATTGAAACAAATGTTTGTGAGAGAGCACAGTTTCTCTATTTACTAAAGTATTATTTATCTTAGTCAAATGATAGGTATCTATAGATGAAAGGCAGAGAAAAGGGCATTGGCAAACATGCCAGGCACAAAGCAAATTTTATTGGCTGCTGAGTTTTGTAGACCTGTAAAGTTTATTTTTACCTTATTTGTTTTATTATTGATGAATGAAAGCTCATTTAAAAATCATTAACATGTTCAAATTTTGGTACTGAATCCAACGCATGCCTGTTTTGCCTATGAGTTTCTCTTCTCGGCCTTACATTTTAGCTTGACTCTGCCCCCGAAGGACACCATTCGTCTGCTGTACCAGACAATGAGTTGCATGTTTATGTTGTTTTCCCCTAGTCCCAGTGGGGGGAATGGAATGTGTTGTCACAGTTTGTGTTATGAGCTATGGGGAAATTTGATTTAGACATTCTAAGAACACTTGATGTGAGAACATTTTACACTAAGTGTACTTGCCAGGAATGCAAGGTACTAAGTGAACTTTTTTTTTACTAAGTGATGAAATATAAGGTTTAAAATCTTTAATTCATACTGAAGTAAAAGTGCTAGGATAGAATATACAACACATTCCACAGGCATAACTATATCCATATACGTGCACATGGCTAAAGAACTGAAATAAAGTCTTATGTCCAACTTATAGCTTAGGTACATTCTCAATTACCCTTTATTAATAGGCTTTAGGAATAAAGATCATATTTTTGGCAGCAGCCTCATTTTTTGCACCTTCCTTAAATTCCAAATGGGAACAGAAATGAACCTGGAGGCCCCAAAGGATTAACCGAATCCCAGAATCACTGGATCACAGAGACCTTAGAAACCATCTAGTTCGACCCTCTCATTTGCAGATGAAGAAAGTAAGGCTCGAAGGATTTAAGTGGTTTACCTGGGGTCACCCAAGGTAACAAGTGTCAGAGGTGGGATTTGAACTCAGGTCTTATAGTATCCAAGCCCAAAATTCAATACACTATGCCACATTGCCTCCCAATCCTAAAAAATCATAGAATCCAAGAGTGGGAAGGGACCTCAGATGTCTTCTAGCATACCCTTTACTTTATGCGTGTTATGATGCCCACACCCCTTACAAAGAAACATCAAGCCACTCCTTGAACACATGGAACTCACTACCACACAAAGCAGCACATTCCATGTTCCTTTGTTAGGAAGATTTTCCTTGTATTGAACTGAAATGTGGCTTCTACTATCTTCTATTATTTCCCTAATTCTACCCTTAGTAATGATATGAAATAGATTTAATATCTCTTCACTTGATAACCCTTTAAATAACTACATATGGCTACAATAACTCCCTTAAAGTCTACTCTTCTTCAAGCTAAAAATCCATAGTCCCCTCAGTCATTCATCGTATGATATGGTTTCAGGGCTCCTTACCATCCCCGTTACTTTCCATTGGACATACTTTAATGCTGACCATGATCTTCCAAATGAAGTATTATCAGTATAGAGTATAACATGGTACCCTTCCCTTGGCCTGCACACTATACTTCTACAAACATAACATAAGAGCCTATCAATATTTGGGGGCAGTCCTATCCCATTTATATTGAGCTTGCTGCCCACTAGAAATCCATCTTTTTCACATGACTCCTGAATCTCTTTATCCAGTCCCAATCTATTTTCTGAACTGTAAGTCTGTATTTTCAACTGCCTACTGAATACTTCAAATTAGTCAATCAATAAGCATTTGTTTTATATCTGAATAAATGTATACATGACACATTTCAAAAGTTTATTCTATATTATTAACATTTTCTCAAATCATTTAAGTCTAGACACAAAGTCTCTCTACTTTGCATCTGCTGCCCTGCCTGGTTTGGGAACAGGATGCCCTGCAGGATAAGCTCATCATTTCTAACCTCTCCATGCTGCTAATTCAAGCTTTGATTGACACCACCTCCCTGGGCTTCCTCTCCCATCTCCTCCCAATGCCTTCCTTTACATAGAGCAGAAACTGGACTCAGCTCACTCCACTTTCTATCAGCTGCACTGCCTGGTTTCAATTTCAAAGAACAAGATGTTCCCAGTGAGTACCCCTTGGTATCTTATTCCTTGTCCCCTTCCTGCCTCCTTTTGTGTGTTGGTTCTCCCTTTAGATTGTAAGCTCTTTGAGGGTAGGCCTGCCAGTGTCCTCAGCACTTAGCACAGTGCCTGGCATTGCTGTTTTTGTTCAGTCTGACTCCCTGTGTACCTCTATCTGTGGGGTTTTCTTGGCAAAAATACTGGAGTGGTTTGTCATTTCCTTCTCTAGTTCATTTTACAGATAAAGAACTGAGGTTTACTCAGGGTCACATAGCTAGTAAGTGTCTGGAGCCAAATCGGAATCACAGAGACAAGGCTTCCAGACTCCAGCACTGGCACTCTATCCGCTGAGACACTTAGCTGGCCCTCCTTTAGATAGTGGTTACTCAACACTTGAAGATTAGAAAGTAAACTCTCAATGATCATTCAGCAAGAAAAGACTGATGCGAATATACTCTGAGTCCTTGTGGTAAAATGTCTTTTAGGAAAAGCAACTGTGTTGTCCCTGAGCCTGGTAATTTAAACCTCCTCCAAGTTCAACTAAGACTAAATTTTCCTTCAAAACAGGCAGGAGAGATTGAATTTTTTAGATTGAAAGAGATTTTTCATTCCCTGGGAAGGTCAAAGATCAAAGAATGAGATCTGCTCCACCCTTGTGGACCAGATAACTTTGTATTGCTAATAGTCATCATCTTACTGCCCAGGGGTGAAGGAGAACCTAGTGAAGGAATGCTCTTCCCAGCCTCAAGGGAGTCATATTTGTGTGAAACTGGTTTTAAATAGCTGGTTTGTTTATGTTTTTCTTTTGTGACCATACAGCTGAACCAAAAGCCCTCAGTGCCATAATTCTACATGGACATAGCCAGCCATTTAAGGAGTAGCATGAGGAATCCCAACAGTGACAAAATGCAAACCAATGCTGGCCCCTGGAATTTTGCATTATCTGAAAACTGTTAATATGTATGACATTTCAAAGTCCTACCAGAGATGTTAAACTATGTAGCCAGCAGAAGTCCTGAATGCAGCCTGAGCCAGATTAAAATGTAATTGGGAAATTTTCAACAAAACAAATAAAAATACAATACAACATAGATAATGTTAACTTGTGGCTTTCTAAGTCAATATGAGGCCAGCAGGGTTCAGATTGTATTTGTGCCTGACACTACTGGCCTACAGGAACTGTACCACATGGATTTTTACTGTGATTCTTTGTTCAAAGTCCTTAGGGGTGGCACTTGAAAACATAATGCTTAATTCTCCCAGGGAGCCCAAAGATCCAATTGCGCCCAAGGTGACATTCTAAGAACAGGCAGGGGCTCTCCATCAATTTTAAAATTTCCCACTCTCTTTCACTGTAAACTGAATTGGTCTTTGTCTCTGTCTCTCCCTCAAATTTACAATAAGGAACCTCTGTAGAGCTTATCAGGGGTAGGGAACCTGTGGGCACATGTGGGGCCCTCTAGGTGCAAGTTCGGCCCTTTGTTTGAATCCAAACTTTACAGAACAAATCCCCTTAATAAAAGGATTGGTCCTGTAAAACTTGGACTCAGTCAAAAGGCCACACCTCGAGGCCGCAGGTGCCCCACCCTTGGCTTGAGCTTGACAAAAATGGTTATCTTTGCACCTGGCAGATATCGCACACATATGGCCTAAATCACTCCACTCCAGTGGCCTCTTCTCAGATTGTCAGTTGCTCCCAGAGCCTTCATTTTCAAGAAAGTGCCCAGGCCAGCCATGTTTACCTTTCATTCCTCTTAGAGTTCTGCTTCTGACTCTCTGGACTTTTTCTCTACTAAGTTCCTGTGCAAGATTTTCAGCTCCCTTTTATGTGGGGTCTTCCCCCATTAGAATATAAGATCCATGATGGCAGGGACTTTTTGCTTGTATTTGTATTCTCAGTGCTTATCACAGTGGCTGGCACATAATAAATGCTTATTGACTACTGTTTGCTGTCTTTGCTTCCTTTATCTTTTATGTACTTTGTTTCTTTCCTTGAGAATAAATGAATGGTCCTGAGCTGGACATCCCTAGTAGTGATGGCAGCCTTGTGAATTTGGGATGTCAGAAGCTCTTCCGTCCGTCAGTGGGAGCCAATGGACAACAGGTCCAGAGTGCAGCACTGGAAAGGATGACCCAACCGATGGGAAGGGTGACTGGTATAACTGGTTTCTTTGGAGTTGCCATTGCCTTCCCATGTGGCAGTAACTTCTCACCTCTATAACTATGAAGGACCAACAGAGGCAGGAATACTGACCTGCAGCACCTAGACTCAGCATGGCAGATGAGGGTTAGGCCATAGCAATAACACCATCCTCAGTGCTTCTATTGGGCACGAGAGGGCAATGGCGGCAGAGACCAAAAGTAACACTCAAGCAGAGTCAGGCCTAATCATAGGAGAGACAAATGCCAGAACACAGGCAATCAAAATCAGGTCTGGCATGGATGCTGGAGTCAGACCCCAATGGCAACCCTCAGCAGAGTTCAGAACTCAGTAGTGACAACTGTCCTGCCCTAGCATGGGGGGGTGGGGGTGGGGAAGACAGTGTACAGCAGCATTCAAGACCATACTGAGGCAAGTAGGGTAACATTTGATCCTAGCAGAGTAGGCAGCAGGCAGAGAGGTGGACCCCAGCAGCAGGAGAAAGCAGAGCTAACCTGAGCAGCAGAGGGACAGCAGAAGAGAAAGCAGAGGACAGCAGAGCAGCTCAGAGAAATGGTGATAGTTCAAGCATCAGCAAAATGCACACGAATGTAGAAACTGGGATGACACAGGCCCACCATAGCCCAGCACCTACTGTAATCTAGAGCTGACTGGCCTCTCCATATTGTTATCTCATTGTTATCAAACACCCAAAGGTCATTATACATCTTCCTCCTAAGGAGGGCTTGCAGGACTAAAGGGTGGCATTATTGGGAGATGGCTTGCTTTCTAACAAGGGGGAGGTGACACTGTCTACTAGAGAAGAAGGGTGGCAATCCTCAGAGACCTCTCATGGGACAAGGCTTTGGTATTCCCCCAAATGGGGCTCCCAAAGAAGGAGAGGTCCTGGCTGGTGGGCCTGAGAACACAAAGTGAATTGTGTTAATAGGCGATGAGAATCAGTGACTATTTAGGAAGTGTCATCATCTTTGCTGAACACTGGATGTTTCTGGTCCCATTCCTGATTATGGCCACCTCTTTACAGGGAAAAAAAAAAGTCCACCATCAACTATAAATTTGCCATCACCCATAATGGACTCGTCATTTAGACCCAGGATTTAATCCTTCCTAAGGGGGTGGGGAAGGGAAGAATGAAGCCTGGGATTTCTGATCTTTGTTCTCTCATATTCAGTGGCTCCTTCAAGGGGCCGTTACATTGTCCATTTTATTTTGTTTTGTTTTGTTTTGACAAATGTTTCCGTTCTAGTTTTTCCTTTAGTTCTGTCTATATCAGGCTTCTGCAATTGCAGAGGTCAGAGCTGATTAGTATCTATCCCAGAGTAATGGAAGACCCTACAGAAGACCTTAAGGAGTATGGTAGGAGCAATATCCCAAACCCTTCCCCTATGTGAGTTAAGCTAGCTTTTCCTTAAAAGGTACTGGAGGGGCACAGTGGATAGAGCACCGGCCCTGGAGCTAGTAGGACCTGAGTTCAAATTCAGCCTCAGACACACAACACTGTCACTAGCTGTGTGACTCTGGACAAGTCACTTAACCCCACAAAATGCCTCACACACACACACACAAAGGTACTGGAGCCACCCATGAGACTCGACTGACTCAGAGAACTAGAGGCTCAGGCTGCGGATGTCCCTTCCTGGTTGTCTTAAATACCAGGCAACCTGGAGTTCCAGGTGCTCTCTGAGCTTGATTGATGGACCAGACTGGGCAACTGAGGAATGACAGCTTCCCTCAGCTAAATCAACCTGGAACATCCTCAATGTACACCTTGTTAAATCCTTGTTCTGCAATAACTAGGTAAATCTCCTTTTGTTAATTGTTGAATGATTTGTGAGTGTCTCATTTTGTTCCAATATCAAACATAAATTACCAAGGGACTGCCTTGGGTCAGGCTCAGCCCAGAAAAACATTTAATAAATGCTTGTCAAAGTGGATTGATTTGTCAAAAAGAATCAGATTTCTATTTCCACTCATTTAGGGAATGCTTTATGGAGTAGGAGAGAGGTTAGATTTACTTTGGGAGGAAAAGAGAGAGCACCTGATACAGCAGTATGGAAACAAACTCCAAATAAATGGAATAATATGTTTTTAAAAATGGATAATGATAACAATAGTGACTTTGGTTTAAGTAAACTAGAATGTAAAGTTGCCTAGAGGATTTGAAGATACATAAAACTTATTTAATAATCAATTTCAAAAGATCTTTCGCAAATGTAGCCTTCTCCTTGTTCTGTAGGTTGAATTCCATTTTCACTTCACATTTCACCTTTTTAAATTAAATCTTTTTCTAGTTAAAATGGGCAGATCTTTATGCAATGCCATTTTGTAATAAACAGAAGTGAATTCTTGAGTATACATGTAAATAGAGGAGAACAAATGCCTGGAAACACTAAAAAACCAGATAACCAAAAGTCAGTTCTACAACAGAATCTCAGTGGTTCAGCCCCTATAAAGTTGGAACCTGAAACAATTCAGCTTGGTTGGATCAGCATCATTTTACCTTTGCATTACTGGTTAGAACAAATATTTCAATTGATAAACAATTATAAGCACCCACTTCATGCCAAGCACAAAAAGCAAAAAAGAAGAAAATCCCTGTTCTCAAGGAGTTTAAACAGATTCCATAGGAAATATTTGACCTGTTTAAGAAAACAGATGTTTTAAGAATTTTAGAAATTCTTATATGCAATTGCATGTTACTGTTTACAAAATAATTTTACATATAAGGGTTATTAAAGCATTTGAGAGGCAAGAAGTGTGTCATAATGGACTGTGTATAGACCTAGGAGTTAGGAAGGCCTGGTTTGAAGTGCCACTTCTAAAATCTGCTAGCCATCTTACCCCAAGGCAAGTCATTTAACACTCAGTATTCCAGGCAAGTCTCTAAGACTATAAATTGCAAAGCAGATGTTGATATACACCAATGAAGGAATTTCTTCCTATACTATGGAAATCACAGATCCACTTTCTCCCCAAAAAAATGTGCTTAAGGAAAATGTGATAGTATTCCACTTGTAAACACTGGTAATGGTAGTTCAAACTACTTTTATAAATACGTGATAGTAAAAGTGCTTTTCTTTATAAAAATGCTATAACTTAGACTTTTCACTCATTCAGGTTGATTATTTTTCCAATTCAGTCTGAATGAGTGAGGTTTTCTCATATTTGTTTTTGTAATACATTTATATACATTTATTGGAATATAGAGGCAGTTAGGTGGTGTAGTAGAGACAGTACCTGAGTTCAAATCTGGCCTCAGACACTTACTAGCTGTGTGACCCTGGGCAAGTCACTTAATCCCCTTTGACTCAGTTTCCTCTTTTGTAAAATGAGCTGGAGAAGGAAATAGCAAACTATTCCAGTGTCTTTGTCAAGAAAACTCCAAATGGGGTCATTAAGAGTTGGCACAACTGAAAATGACTACACAACAGAACTGGAATATGGGTACATAGACAAAGTCCTATGTCCCCAGTGTGAGGGGACACTGGATTCTTGAAGGCCACACTGGTGAAACACAAGCCCTGACAAACTCTACAGACCCGGGAAGGTTCTAAATACAGAGGCAGGAAGCAACCGGATGTCTGTCATCATAGGAGCAGCCTACAAGTAGACTCACTGACCAGGCTGACTGGCAAGGGATGAACTGCTATAAGGAACTATGAGAAACCCCTAAAAACTACGGACTAGCATCAGTGGAAAGAGGACCCACACAGATGAAATCACCGTTCCTTCAAGTATTATGGAATAAATACGGAATTCACAGCACTTCAAACAAAATAATTTATGTAAATGGAGCAAGAATTAGAGGGAACTAGAAGATATTCAAATTCTTCACCTTACCCTTGACTCAGTTCCCCCCTAATCCTTATTCCATTCATTAATTAATCAACAAGTATTTATTAAGCACCTACAGTCTGCCAGGAGGAAAACAGAGCGACATAACAGACAGAACCAACCTTGGCGCCAAGAAGACCTGAGACGTACAATGACCGCCACCACCTATAACTAGGAAAGATCAGAGAAGGTGTTTAATTTTCAGAGTAAGTTTCCCTATCTGGGAGTTCCTTAGGCCCGCATTTCTCAAACTTTTTGGTCTCAGGACCACTTTGTACCCTTAAAAATCACTGAGGACTAACGATTCCACCCTGCTCCCCAAGAGTTTTCGTTTATTTGCCTTACATCTGTCAATATTTACCATATTAGGAATTAAAGTCTATCTATTATTATGAAAAGTTTCAACCCCGTAGATCCCCTGAAAATGTCTCAAGGACCCTTGGGAGTTCCTGGACCACACTTTGAGAATTGCTGCCCTCTACCAATGAAATCACAGATTTACTTTTTATCCCTATGATACGGCCAGTCCTAGGTAGGGTACTTGGAATTCAAACACAAATGATTCATTATCATTACTTCGGCCAAGATCAAATTAAGCATACCTGTCCTCTATGTTGTAAACCATCTGAGAAGGAAAGGAGGACTTTATTCTGAGATTTTAACAAAGAAATGAATTAAGCACAAAAGGTAACATCAATAAAATAGCTTTGTAGTATAATACATACCATTACCAAAAAAAAAAAAAAAACCCTCTACATAACAAAAGGATTTGGAATTCATTCCCCAAATCTACAATTAGAGCAATAGATAAAACAACAAAATTCCAGTAAAAAAATAATAGGGGTGATTCCTTGAGATTCCTTGAAATAAGGTTTAATTTTGTAGGCTTTTTAGATGATAAGCTTTAATTGGGAGCATGTTATTTTAAAAGATCTTTGTTACAGTTTTTAAGTGTAACCTCTTATGATGTGTTGGACCTCAATTTTCTCCTATGCACAAACATTTCCAAAGTTACAATTATAATTAAACAGGTAAGTACTTGGGGACATTGACTCCCTGTAACTATATTTAGATTTAGAGGCAGAATAAAAGGAAGAATGTGAAAAGGGAAGAACAAAATTTTTTAAATGGATATGTATTGAGATGTCTCCAACATGATATTTCACTGAATTTTCAAGCACTTGAAAGCCAAGGCCTTAAAAATGTGATACTATTAACTTTGAAATGTTTGGGAGTCAGTAAGAGGAATTTCTAATAGAGCTCATATAGGCCAACTTCACTGAATATATTTAATATGCATGAATTAGTTTAGCATATAAAATTATCTTGTGCAATTACATTTGCTCAATATAGTTGTGCAATCAAGTATCATTATGGATATCTGTAACAGGTCTTCCAAGTCCAAGAAGTTACTAAAATAAACTTTATTTCCTGAGTTTTCCTTCTAATCTTCCTTTCCCACTCCTATTTTGCTTTTTATCTCTTTACTGTGCTTCCTGCTGAGTGTAAACAAACCTGGAGGCATAAGAACCATTCCTGATTTGGGGGCCAAAGCTAGGCTTGCTGAAAGGGAACTCAGCTCTTAAAGAAACATTTCACACTTACTGTGGTTGCAATGGAAAGTAATTGCTTAGCACTTTCAACTTCACCACCTGTACACTAAAGACTTCCAGAAAGAGGTCAGTAAGTAAAAGAGAGAGTTTTTCAAAAGGTATTGGGCACAACTATTTTTTTTTTCATGCATTAGGGTGGGAGGGAAGTGGGGAAGGGAAATAGGTATAGAAAAAGGCCTCAAGTACCTTATAATAAGATGAAGCCTTCTACTTCTCATCAGCTCACCAGCAAATCTACTGAACCTAGTTTTTTAATCTGTGATTTGTATATATTTTTTCAATTACATATAAAAACAATTTTTAACATTCTTTTAAAAAAATTTTTGAGTTCCAAATTCTCTTCCTCCTTTCCTCCCTCCTTCTTCTTCTCCCTTGAGAAGGCAAGCAATTTGATAATAGATTATACATGTGCACTCAAAAGCCCATTTTAAAGTAACAGTATAGTCACACATTTTAGATATTAAGATTCTATTGAAAATGTATTGTTTCTCTCTTCAGTTATTTAAATTTTACTTCTGTTATATTCTTTAAATTTAACTTTTTATGAGGTGCTGGATCCCACCAAGTATTTAGGTTTCTTGGTAGGTATGCTTTGTCCCTTGAACTACATTATAAAATAAAGGATTTTATCTTGTGTTCTCTATTCTGAATTTCCCTTTCCCCTACTCCTCGGTCTAGCAATAACTTACACAGAAGCAGCCAGGTGGCTCAGTGGATGGAGCACTAGGCCTGGAGTCAGGAAGATCTGAGTTCAAATCTGTCTCACTCACTCACTCACTGTGTGACCCTGGGCAAGTCACTTAACCTCTATTTGAGAAGAAAATAGCAAACCACTCCAGTATCTTTGCCAAGAAAACCTCATACAAGGTCACAAAGAGTCTGACACAACTGAACAAAAATGGACCCCCAATTTTCTCCTTAAAAACATTTCTGAAGTTATAATTAAGCTAAATAGGCAAGTGAAATTGACTAGATGAAAGGCTGAAGTGAGAGAAAAAAAACAGAGGGATAATTCTCAAACCCATTCTTTTTAAACATGAAACTTCTAGGACCTTTTCCCTTTCAATACCCATAACTACATTATCTGGGTTGTAGTTAATATTACCTGTGTATCTTCTGTATGTTCACTGCCTATAAGAATACCTAGTTTGAAGAGAAAAAAAAATACCTAGTTTGGAATCAGACAACATAGGTTCAAATCCCAGCAATGGAATTTTCTCTATGGACCTCAGTTTCTTTATCTGTAAAATAGGTGCAATAATAGCACCTAACAGGGTTATTGTGAGGGTCATTTGAAATAATATATGTAAAGTGCTTTATAAATCTTAAAGTCCCACATAAATATGATTAATTAATAATAATTATAATTATATGTATAATTATTATAAATAATTATAATAAAATAATATAATAAATTAGGGGATTGGACTAGACAATTTCCTTCTAACATCATCACTTCAAACTATGATCCTATGTTTATATGTTAGCTGATCAGAATTCCTTATCTATTGCCCTGCCCCTAAAGGGTAAGAATCATCTCATTAATAATCTTTTTATAGCTCCTAGCCTACTATGGATACTTAATCAATGATGTAACTAGCTTTGCCTTTATTTTATCCACAGAATATTTTAAATCTTAAACTAGATTTCCTTCATAGTACAGTGGATGTAATCACAGAGAAAGGAGACTATAGTAAACGCCCTATTATCTATATAATTCAGCACTCTGGGGAGCTGGGAAGGTTTTGCTTAGCCAGAAATTCCAGTTAACAAAACTTAGCCATCTTATTCCAGAGAGATGCCAACCTAGGGAAACCATAAGAGAAATCTAGCTGACTGACTCCTACATTCCTTTGGAGTCAGAATGCTAAGTTCACCTTCTTCACCAGAGCAAATCAGGTAGGGTCCAACCACAGAACCTCAGAACCTACTTGTTCAGTAACTTTTCCTTCTGAGTTAGGATTCTGGACTACTACTGCAGGCCTCAGAATAGGCTTTTTCTTAATAAACCTGATCAGTAGTGACCTCTTTCTCATGTCTTCCTAGTGTCAACTCCTCACCATTCCTCTGAATCAAAGGGTTTTGACCTTTTCGATCATGGACCCATTTGGTCCTTCTTAGAATGATGTTTTAAAATGTATAAAATAAAATACATAGGATTATAAAGGAAACCAATTCTATTGAAATAAATACTCAATTTTTCTTATCCAAGTTCATGAGACCTCTTGAAATCTATCTAGGGATCCCTCGGTAGGGGCTATGAATAGTAGGTCAAAAAATCAAGTTCTAAATAGAGTTCCATATTAATTCTGCAGTATCAGTAATACAAACAAGGTTAAATTTGGACAATATATTAATTTATTTCTGTGCATTTTTATTTGATCAAATATTGCCTAATATTTGCTTTAATATCAATCTACTTAAAAAAGAAAAATAAATCTGTTACCAGAAACAAAAACAAACAAAACAAAAACAAAAAACCTATCATAATTTATTCCGAAGTCACACAGAAAGGAATTTTGGATTATCTGCATCACTGCCCCACAGCTGTGTGCCAGCTGGGCCCTGCCCGAATCAGGGTTGACCATCCCACTAGGGCTGGGTCAAGTTCAGAAGCAGGTCGTTACCATGGAGATGCATACACAAGGAGAAAGAGGGAGCCAGGACGGTGTTGCCAACGAGGGAAATCCTGGAATCTTCACCAGGGAAACTCAAGCAGAGGTCTATATCACAGAGGAATGAGCAGCATGTTGGTCAACAGCTGGCACAAAAGCAATTGCCTGCTTACCGAGCTACAACTCCGAGGCTGTTCTCAAGTTTGGGGAAATCCCCTAGAGCCATGGCCTACAGGCCCACATCACCACGCTGTTGTTTACTGTCCAGTCCACCTACTCTTTGTGATCATATTACCATATTACCATCCATTAATGCAAATAATTGAGTCGTCATGAGTTTAGTGATGCTTGAACTAGATGCTATGCAGCTAAAGACCCTAAGACGTGGGAAAGGCTTATATTTATGAATTTTGACTTACATCCTCCTTTATCATTGCCAACTATGCTGTAGAATATTGTTGGAGGAAACATCCAAATTGATGAGATCCCAGATCTATTGGAATGCTCCTCACAACTACCCCATGAGACAGATGGTACAAATGTTATCCCCAGTTTATGGAAGAGGAAATGAGATCCAAAAAGTTAAGTGACTTGACCAAAGTCAAATAACTAGCTTCTACACAGAGCAGTGAGGTCTACAGACTCCACGCCTAGAGTACTCTCCCCCCGTAAAATGCTCCTTCTTAGCACAATATTTACAAAGTGGCTTGGATTCCCAAAATACTTTAATATCTGTTATCTTAGCCTCAGAATGCTTTTTTTGTTTTGTTTTGTTTTGGCTTTTTGGTTAGGCATCGCTAGTAAGTGTTATATGTCTGAGGCTGGATTTGAACTCAAGTCCTCCTGAATCCAGGGCCGGTGCACTATCCACTGCACCACCTAGCTGCCCTGAAGAACACTCTTGTGAGATAGGCATGAAAGCATCCGCTTCATACCTATCAATATCTTGGTATATATGTTTTGTCTCTTGAACTGAATTACAAAGTCAAGATTATATCTCATCTTCTTTATTCTAAATCTCCCTTTCCCCTACTCCTGGGTCTAGCACTAACTTACACAGAGGCAGGTGGTACAGTGGATAGAGCACTGGACCTGAAGTCAGGAAGATCTGAGTTCAAATCCTGAGTCAAACACTTATTAGCTATGTAACCCTGGACAAGTCGTTTAACTTCTCTCTGCCTCAATTTCTTCCTTCTGTAAAGTGAGGATAATAATAGCACCTACCTCCCATGGCTATTGTAAGAATAAGATGAAATAATGCTTTGCCAAGCTTTTTAAAGCGCTGCAGAATTGTTAGCTTTTACTAGCTATTATTGGGACCACCAGATGGCGCAGTGGATAGAGTGTTGGGCCTGGAGTCAGGAAGATTCATCTTCCTGAGCTCAAATCTAGCCCCAGATACTTTCTAGTTTTGTGATCCTTCACTGTCCTCCCCCCACCCCATTTTTTTTGGACTGTACCTGAGATGGAACTGGTGTAGAAAATTCTCTCTAATGGAGAAGTGCTGGGGGACACTGAGAGATTAAATAACTTGCCCAGAGTCACACAGCCAACACGTGGCAGGGGCAGGACTAAGCTCTCTATGTACCATGCCACACAACCTCCATAAGACTACCCTTAGTGGATGTAAGGCTGGCTTGACAGCAACACTTGGATTTGAGTCCTGTACTTAATACATATTAGTACTATGCCCACAGACATGACATTTAACCTCTCAGGTCCCTAAGTGGAGGATTAAGTGTGTACCTTCTTGGTAGATTCCTAGCCTAATTATTCTTACACACTAGATGCTAAGCCCAGTTGTTTCTACCACCTGAAGGAAGAGAAGAGGGCTCTTATCCTTCTAAATCTTAGCTCCCTCTAAATACAAGCATCCTGATGCAAAGACCCAGTCACTCTACTCTAGTTACACCTCTGGGGACAGGGACAGAATTCTGCAGAACACAATATTTGGGAGCCAGAGTAACTGGTGAAGGAGTGGGAAAAGAATGAAGAGCAATTCTTATCAGAGAGGACAAAGGAGGTAAAAGTATTAAAGAGGGGTAGTCTGCATTGTAGAGTTCAAGCCTTACACAGGGAATACACAACAACCTTGAGGCAGCATTACACAATGACTTGGAGTAAGAATTCCTAGGTTCAAAAATTCTAGCTCTGTTTCTTATCCCATAACCTCAAACAAGTCACTAAATTTCCCTAGATGTCAATTTTCTCATGTGTAAAATGAAAGAAATGGAATACGTAATTTCTTAGGTTCCTTCAAGCTCTAGACCCTATGACATAATAATATAAGAAATTTTGTGGTTATGTTCAAAATAAGTTTTATCATCTATTATGGATTTCCACACATAACAGCCTACCCCCCCAAAAAAAAAGCCTCAGAGAGATTATTTCTAAGTATCATAAACAACCTGCAAAATGTATGAAGGTGCATTTAGTCAACATTACAAATTAGCACGCTTTTTAAAAAACACCCCACAGAAACTTTCATTAAACCCTGGAGTCAGTAGGGTCCGATGGGAAAAAATATATACCAAACTACATATAAGACCTGAATTCTAGTACCAGGTATATTATTACAGAGTCATGTGATTCTCCTTAGCACTTGGGGAAAAAAATCAGGAGCCAACTTTAGATAGAACCTTATGTGTATTTATAACACTAGCTAGCATTTATAAAGTGCTTAAAATTTGCAAAGCACTTCACATTACTTCACTTGATCCTCACAACAAGACTACGGTGTAGATGCAATTATTATTTCTATTTTACAGATGAAAAAATAGATGCTGATAGTTGGAGTAACCGGCTAGGTCAGGACCACACAGCTAAGTATGTCTAAGGTGGGATTCAAACTTGGGTCTTCCTGTCTCCAAGTCCTGTGTCCTCTTTCCCTCCCCTTTGACTTGTGATAAGCTTAAGGGCAGGTATCTGGCTTCTCACTTGTGTGGCAATGGACAACTGTATCAACTTTAATGATAATGACCACTCACTCTTTACTGGCAGCAAAAAGAGGCCAACTGCATTCAAAATGAACCAATCTGTTAACTGATACCACCAAAGAAAATGTTATCAATGAAAATACTTTCTTTTTCAGCCAGCTTGCTCAAAGGCAAGAAATACAACAGGTTTTTTTCACCAACATATAAGTTCTGCCTGAATTTAAACTGAGGGTATTGATAGTCACCTATTTTATTTTATCTTTTACTACTTCTTATAGTCATATTGATGAACAACTGGAGCTCAACTTTCACTTAACTTTTCTGCTGTTGATTGAGGGAGGGACCAAGCTGTAGCAAGCAGGTGGACTGGACTTGTGTCTGCCATCACTTAGAGCAGACTCAAGCAGAAAAGGGAAGAGGTTAATAGGGGGACTAAACTATATATAAAGATCCTTGCGGGCACATACTGACTTAGAAAATCACATATTAATATTACCTCTTTTACTGAATTTTTCTTTATTTTGTTAAATATTTCCCAATTACATTTTATTCTAATTCTGGCTGATTGGGACTGTTGCAGGCTGTGTGTCTGACACCTCTGACTTAGAGATACAGAGAACAGTGAGGGCAGTACTGATGGAAGCTATCCCTCTAAGGCAAAGTCAAAGAAAACCACATGAAATTTTGTAAATCATAAGATACAATATTAACATGGACTATTATTACTAGTTGTAAGAAGAAGCAGTAACAGTTGTTGTTGCTGCTGTTTTGACAAGAGTCTTCTATTCTGATTACCATCCATCTACGCTTCTCTCTCTTGAATGCATCTGTTATTTACATGTTGTCTCCACGAGGAGACTGTGAGCTCCCTGAGGGCAGGGATTTCATTAGTTTGTCTCCCCAGTGCTTAACACAGTTCTAGGCACATAGTAAGAGTCTAATAAATGCTTGTTGACTGACAATTAAAAACATTTGCGTAGAGCAGTGTTTTGACATTATTTCCTTTGATCTTGGGTGAGATAGGTTGTTATCATCTCCAATTTAAAGATAGGAAGCTAAAGCTCAGCATGGGTAAGTAATCTGCCCAGGGTAACTCAGCTACGAAGTAGTAAAGCTGGGTCTAGAGTCCAGGTCTTGTGACCGATTCCTAGCCAAGAAGAAGTTCAGAACCTAGTGAAATACTGCACAAAAAGGCAACGCCAAATGAGATCCAATAGTCCACCGCGGCAAAACAGTTCTCATGAATCAGGGACAGCCATGATTATGCCAACCCACTGAACACTCTGCCATCTTGGCAATATTTGGCTCAAGATACTTCAACAAGGCTGTTGTGAAGGTCAAAGGAAATAAGGAGTGAAACATTGCACTTTGCAAATCTAAGGTTTCATTTTTATTATTGCTATTGCCACTAGTAATAATTACAGCTGAGAGGAGTAGTTCAACATTTATATTGCACTTAATGGCTTATAAATAGCTCTCTGTGCTTCCCTTTCCCCAGCCCCTGCCCCTCAAATTCCTCTCCATTCTGAGTCTGTATAGAGAATTAGGATTTCCAAACTTTTTTTCTCATTATTCAGGCACTTAGAAAAGAACATTCATTCTTTAAAAGACAGATTATGTTGTATTGATGCTCTTTTCTCTTTTTAAAAAATTACCACCATTTCCCAGTGATGCCCTCTTACCTTCAAAGGGGACAGTGGGTAGAGCACTGGGCCTAGAGTGGGAAAGACCTGAGTTGAAATCTAGCCTCAGACACTTACTAGCTAAGTGACCCTGAGCAAGTCACCTAATTTCTGTTCGCCTCAAATTTCTCAACTATAAAATAAGGATAATAACACCTACTTCCCAAGGTTATTGTGAGGATAAAATGAGATACTTGCAAAGCACTAAGTACAGTGTCTGGCACAGAGTGAGCTCTATATAAATGCTTGTTACTTTTTTCCTTCCTTCCTTCCTTCCTTCCTTCCTTCCTTCCTTCCTTCCTTCCTTCCTTCCTTCCTTCCACAGAAATCTTCTCATGTAACAAACAAGCACCATCAAATCAACGCACTGGTTATGTCTGAAAATGTATGGGAAGTAGGTGTCACTATCCTTATTTTACAGTTGAGGAATTTGAGGCAAATAAAGGTTAAGTGACTTGCCCAGGGTCACTTAGCTAGTTAAGTGTCTGAGGCTTGTCCACATCCCTTCTAAAATGTGGCACTCAGAATTAGGCAAAATTCTGCAGAAGTGGTCTGACCAGTTCAGAGTACTAGACCATTACTTTACTTTATTTGAACCCAAGTAGGAACATGAGACTCCTAAAAGAAACAGACCTTCAACAAGGGCCTCAGTGGACACTTCAATTCAAGACTCAGATAAGTGGGAAAGATGAGGGCATTGCTGGCAAAGACAATAACTGTTCTGAGAAAAGGTGCAGAGATTAAAATGACTAAATTCCCACCTATTAAATACTGCTCTGATTCCTGTCCCCTCTTTTTCACTCAACTCCAGATTTCTCTGTCCTCAACAAAAGGCAATTCAAGCCTTTGACTTCATGAATGAAAGCTTTTATACCACTGGCTTCACTTTATTTCACACGATCTGTTCATTCTTGAAATACAAGTGTATTAAAAATATTATAACTATTACCATTGGGGAAAGGGTTCTTATTGATATTTAGTCAGTATATGAGTCACTATGTCATCACACCTAATGGAAAGATATATAAATATGATATAATATTAGGATAACTCTTAGATTTCTCAGTTCCTAAAACCACTTCCAAGGAGACCTAGTAATAACAGTTACCTTTTACTTCTCACTAATTAAATTATAGGTTAAAAAAGAGAGATCTCTAGATTAAAAGAGTAACAATATGTTAATAGGAATACATTCTATTCTACTAAAGGAAAAACTTAAAAACAATACTAATATTAGGAGGCAAATTAACAATTTTTGTTATTGAGTTCATCAGACTCCATCATCTCATCCTGTAGGGTTCCATGTTTACAAATAAGTGGTAGAATTTCAATTTTTTCCCAGCAAACTTAGTTTTCTGGAAATCACATGAAAGAAAATGCTGAAGACAGAGTATTTCACTACGATATAATGTGGGGGGGATGAGGTTATTATTTACCTTCAACGAATCTGGTAGTGATTCTATGTACGTACTCAAGATGATAACTTATGTGAACGGGAGTGTCACTAAAAAAAAAACAAGGTAGGGGGTGTTATTTTAATCTTTATTTTTAAAAATATGGTATGAATTTGGTAGCATTTTAGGCAAAAAAAAAATTCTGACAATACTGCTCAAGCTGCCATACTTTTATCTCCCCCAAAGTAATTGATTCATTACATTTTATTTCCATTATTTTCTCTTTCCCCTTCATTTCAAAGGAGATCATTTGAATTGCTCTAATCTGAAAAACAACAATAAGTGTAGCAAATACTTGACAATGAAGATGGAAAGCCTCTAAAAACCTGTTACCTTAGAAACGGCAAGAACGCAGAAGAATAAGAATCCACTGTCAGGACATCATTTCAGACTCCACAGATTTGAGGTCTTAAATACAGTCAGCTTTCATTAGTTCTTTGTTTCTCCCAGCAGGTCCTTGGACTTTGAAACAAAACCTGAATGACAGCTATGAGCAATTCCAGTCTAGCTCCTGATTAGCTATGCCAAACAAAACAACTCTAGGCAATGTAAACTTTCCAGGCATCCAGGCATCTGCAACCAAGCCTCTGAAGAGACCGTAATTCCTTGGTGAGATTTGAAGAAGGAACGGATAAGGCCTTTCTCCCATCCACCTAGAACTAGTTCCCTGAACTACAGTGTTTCAGATTAAAGAGGCAGTGTGTGTGGGAGGGGTGGGGGGGGTAGAGGGAGGGAGGAGGACTGGAGGAAGAGGGGAGGGAGAAGAGAAGGGAATTCAGGACTTGTTTTCTTTGTCATAGCTTTCAATTCAGTTTTGTTCTCGGATTTAACCAAACCATAAAGATTACAGTATCTTGCCCCTATCAATGTATACTGCATACCAACCAAACATGTACTACACAAATACATGGCCAAAAAATAATTTTTGGGATTCCATCAGCACCAAATGGAGCAGGAAGTGAATACATTAAAGAGATGTCTCCCTCCCACCCCCAACCCCCCAAACATTAGAGAACAGTGTATGATGGGATAGCTCTCCATATGGATCGGAAACCAAGACTGCGTGCAATTTGAGGCTATTAACTTTTGTAGCATGCTCAGGAAAAATTAATTACATCAAATCACATTGAACTGTGTGGTCACATCTGCTACTTACTTTGGTCCCTAAGGAGCTAAGCCACAAATAGGTCTCCCCCCCTTACGTTCAGGCTGCTGAGCTTCTACCTAAAGAAGATACCTACTACATCCACACAGAAAAAGGTCAATTTATATCTAAGAAATTCATGTCTATAACATTTATTAGAAACCTGGATTATTAGTTAGAACTGGTTTTAGGAAAAGCAATATAGGTAAATATGTGCACTTAAGGATCTTGGTTAGCAATCCAAATGCAGAAAAGTAAGAGATGAAACTGAGAGGTTAACCTAAAATTTCCCCAAGCCTCCTGATGATCATTTTTCCTTTTGAAGATTTCTCCTTGCTCCCTTGACCACCCATCCAGATGCTGACACTGAGGTTAGTTCTTGTCTCCTGGCAAAGTGACACTTTTACCCCACATTGATCTCAGCTACCTCTGAGAATGAAGGTAACTTGCCAAGAATTTAACCCATCCTTCTCCCAAATCTGATCTGCACCCATATTCTTAACAAGGTCATAATCATGTTTTACCATTTGAGGTAAGGAGTTAGAGCACTGATATAGACCTTGTTTACCGCTGACTGTGACTAGCTACACATTGCACTTCAAAATCCTACTATGTCCAAAAATTTAAGTTCTGATGAAATATGCTTTTATTTTTAAAAAATGTAAGCAATGAGGCATACATTTTTGATAAGTAGTAGGAGGAAAATATTTCAATTTAATTTCTCAGTGACAAACGCAGAAACACTGAGTTACATTTAAAAATATTTAATATAACTTCTATGCTAGTCCTAACTCTCCATTAAATTCTAGAAAGCATCCCTCCCTAAGGGGACTTTTAAAAAATTGTTTTCAGAAGACAATGATAGTGACCCTCAGAATTACAGAAAAGCACTAAAGGAGAGGTCCCAAACTCAACCTGTTGATTCAGGGAAGTCAACAGAAGTCTTTATCTATAAAGAGGGGTAATCAATTGTTTGACTGAAACAAAGGGCAGCTCACAGGAAACCAACCAGTAGGGGACAGATGGTCACCGATTCAAGTTTCACCCGGGGAACACTCCAAAAACAGGTTTAGGAGGCATTTCAGTTACCAGTTAACAACTAAACATAAGGTATAAACATTTTACCACATTACATCCCATTGCAGACACTGCCCACCCCCAAAAAACATCATCTGTTAAAACAAGGTGGTTTTTAAAAAGCTACCTTAAAAAGGTGCTGGTGGAATGGCACTTATATGAGAAGGTCAACACCCTAGCCTGGTTCCTGGTTACAGTTTTCTTAGAGCTTATCAGGAAGGAGCCTGCTAACCAATGAACCTTTAAAAATTCTGCTCTGAGTGAAGCCCATTCATGTTAATTTGCTAACAGTGTTGTTCTTCTAAAGTCCTGCCTTAAGACAGAAATTAACTAGGATGAAATTATGTATTACTGTCAATTTGTAGGTTAATCTATTCCCTCATTTGTGAACCCACTATTCATCTTGCAAAATGATGTGTCACCTATGAAAACTCAATGAAGTTGTCAATTATAATCTATCCAGTAACAGTAACTGTAATAATTCACAAGGAAACACTTTAATTTTTAACTAAGAAACAGGCAAAACAGATTGCGTTTTGATTCCCACAATTCAAGTAGTACAGTGTGGGTTGTTGGGTTTTTTTCTCCTAATCTAAAAAAACAGAAGCAGAGGCTTGGGAAAAGAACAGTGTCACCCCATCCCCACCCCCACCCCAACCTCAGTAAATTACAGATCCTTCTCATAGCCTAGGCTGGTTGAGAGAAACTAAGTTGTCCAAGTGGCTCCAACAAGTCTGTGATCAAAAATAGAGGATGGTTTTGAGGATTTGGAAGGGAGGGGTTGGGACTAGAGAGAAGTAATGATTAGTCTTAAGAATGTTGCCAACACTGTTCCTTGTCAGAAAAAAAAAACAACTCTAACAAGAACACTGGGATGAGTGAGATAGTCGGAGGGGGAAAAAAATCACAGACTGAAATTAAGATTAGGATCAATAGAACAAACCAGTTTGTTTGACCCTATATCATGGAATCTGTAAATTGGAGGGCTTTTTCAAAGATGAAGTTTACTTTCCTGCTGATTAGACTGAAAAACAATTTTTAAATACAGAATAAGGCATTAGGAGAGAAATAACAATTTAAAAAACAGGATACATTACCAATTGCATCTTGTCTTCAAATAACATAATAAATGCCTAAGAATAAGTTTAAAATTAGGGCACCCAACTAAAATTTTCAGAAAAAGCCCCTGACCTCTCTTATAAACACAAAATGAAAAAGACTAGGGCAAAGGGATCTTTCCTTGTGAGGTCATCCCTGCCACATAAACACTGAGCAATATTTCTGACTATAAGTAAACTTTATCATCAAGCAAGCTAAAATCCTTTTGTGAAGATTATATACAGAAAAATATACATATATATGTATTTTCCCTTTGTAGATTATTTTAGAAATGCCAATAGAAGAAAATGCTTTATTTTTTAGTACGCATTTTATATTACAGTACCACTGTACTAACATTTACATAAAGAATGCTCAGAGCAGATCAAAGTGTTTTACAATATAATCACAGGCTGGTAGTGCAATGACTGCATATTTTGCAGTCCTCTCTGCCTGCAATCAGCATTGGCTCACACAATATGGCCTGTTTTATTGCAGGGAGGAGGAAAACACTATTCAGGACAGCAGAGGATGATATCTCCTGAACAAGCCTCAACACTCACTTGTGGTATCCTCCTCCTCCTTCTCTACTAGAAGTGGCTATACAAATGAAACTGAATGAGCTTCAAATCTCTATCTTCTGGCTCAAACTGTTAATTATTAATTGTTAATTGTTAATAGGACACTCTCAATCACTACTGAATTTAACTCTGTGTCCCTTAAACTGAAGACTCAAATTTGTTTCCACTGGGAAATGATTTGTAAATGAAGTATCAAACTAGTCTTTATCAGTGACTTTTCAAAAAATAATATTTCCCCTCTTCAATTTAATCTGCATTTCTCTTCAACAGTGTTTTCCTTTACAAAAATTTTCAGTACTTGGAAAGGTGTATCATTAACCTGATTTCATTTAGCAGTACTATTGCTTCCCTTAGAACAATAAGATGGAGCCAAGACAAGGTACAATAAGAGAATGATTTGGGGAACCACATTTGTGCTGTCTTAGAATATGCAACATAAGTTTCTTTTAAAATAAATATTTCCTTAGAAAATTGATAGACCTCTAAAGAACCTCTCAGATAACATAGTAGTGTTGACTACTTGGATTTTTTTTTTGGCTTTACTATGCAACAAAAATTTACTTCAATATGTATAAAACAAAAAGAAAATTACTCCATTCAAATTAAAATCCTCTACCTTCTGAGATCATCTTAAGAGTCTTTAGCTCAATTTACATTTAAATGGAACACACACAAAAGCAGCTGGACTGTCATAAACCACACAATTTTTTAAACAAGATTTGACTCCCTCTAGTTTAAGCTGAGAGAAAAGTGTCAATTTTCAAGGGTTTTAATAAGTCTCAATTTTCCTTAAATATTTTTTAATTGGGATCCAGATCTATATTTTGATGAAGCTGCATGGGAAGAGTATTATAAACAGGTCAAAATACTAATTATCTTCATAAACACCATGCATGGAGTTTATTTTTTAATGAGCATTTTAACAATGAAAGATAAAGCAAATCAGACAGTAAGAATGCAACAATAAATATATATGATGAGTGCTGGACTTGGAGTTATGAAGACTTGGATTCAAATTCTTATATACTTCTTATATACATATATACTAACTAGCTGTGTGACCTCGTGCAAGTCCCTTAAACTCCCTACATCTTAGTTTCCTTAGCCATAAAATGAAGAATCTGGCTATTCTTTCCAGCAGTACTGGTGGTACCTTTTCTCATGGCCAACCAACACACTGGTCCAGGAGGGGGAACTGGCATATTTCTTGTTCCTCCCATTGTTATTCCTATACCCTGTTCTCAGTCACCATCTCTCAGCAACCTCTCCTGCTCCAAATTCAGTGAACCGAAAGAATTCAACCTATTGGCTTTTATCTAAAAGATCCCCAGATCATTCTCCCTTGTTTCTCAGAGTCAAGAACCTGGTTTCACAGTCTTCCTCTCTTCCCCAGCCCTTGCTTTTTGTACTAGGGGAACTCAATATAGATATTGAAGTTCCCCAAACACCCTGATCTCCCAGTTCCTAAATCTCCTCAATCCGCATGACCAATTTACTCTTTCACTCCACCACACACACACACACGCACACACACACACACACACACACACACACGAGATAATCACGTCTTTGACTTTACTATCACACTACCTACAAGAGTTCTTTTTCCATGATCAATAATTCTGAAATTGCTTTACCTGAAGAAAATGCCTATCATTTCATCTCTCCCTATGCCTTACTACTTATTCTTCATCTTCACTGTGACCTCCAGGCCCTCTAACTCTCAGTATTTCAGTAGATTGCCCTCACAATTACCCCCCACACACACACACCTCAATCCTCAATCTTTCCATATCTACTGGCATACTGTTGGCTAAAAAAGGGCCCAGATCAGCATAATCGTTACATTATGAAAATGATCACAATCCCTCCACAATGGGATCTGGATAGATAGAATTCATATGTACATAGAGCTGATTCTCAATTCCTAATTCTCCTTCACCCTATCTATCTAATCAGTTGCCAAAGCTTGCCAACTCTATTTCCACAGATCTCTGGCATTCATTCCCTTTTCTGTACCCACATGTCCACCAACCAATATCAAGCCATAAATAGTCTCCTAATTGTCCCTCCTGCTGCAAATCTCTCCTCTCTACATTCCAACCTCCATGTGGCTACCAAAGTGATATTCCTAAAGCTGACCATGTCACTCCAAAACTCAGTAAACTGCAGGGCCTTGGACCTAATGCAAACTCTTGTTTGGCATTTAATGCCCCACAAAGCCCAGCACCAAACTACCTTTCCCCACCTGTTAAATGCTGCTCCCCTTTGCACACTCTTAAGGCCAGCAAACTGGCCTTCTTGCTATTCTCTGTGTACAACATTCCACCTCACATTTTTATGCCTTTGGACACTTTCCCCATGCCTGGAATTCACTCCCTCCTCATTTACATACATTTCTTAGAATCCCTAGTTCTCTCAAAGTGTAGCTCAAATACTACCTTCTACCAAGACTTTTCCTCCCCTCCCCAAATTGCCTTATAATTAGTTTGTAAGTAATCATATGTCATATGTATTGCTTCCCCTGATTGCATGTAAAAACTCCTTGAAGACAAGGATTATTTTATTTTGGTTTTTGTATCTCAGAACCTAGCATGGTATCTGCAGACTCTTAATAAAATGCCTGTTGATTAATTGCTTGAATATTACCAGTAGTATAATACCTTGTAATGCTTTATAAGAGTGTAAGGTTCAAACAAGATTTTATATACATATGTATATAGACAAACACTTACCTTACAATGGTACATAAATGTCAGACAAAATAACAATCAGTATCATGAGCAAAGGATACTGCTAAGTTGCTACCTGACTCTCGTAACAGTTCCCCAAATGAAGACCAGATTAAGGTTAAAGCTAGTTATCAGTCTCCCCCTATAGAATATAAGATCCCTAATGGACTCTTTCATTTTTTTTCTGTGTCCCTAATTCCTAACAGCTTCTGGTACACAGTGAAAACTTAATAAATGATTACTTATTAAATATCTCATTTGACTTTAAATTGTTTTAACTGTAAATCTTCATTCTGCTAATTATATAAGTAAAAAAGAGAGGGGAAATTTGTAGTAAATTGAAATATACTGATGAGACACTTCTATGTATCAATGGACCTGTGGTCTCATCAATGTAGGTATGTATACCTCCACCAGTATAGACTGAAATCCATCCGCACATTCGTATCCTGTGAGATACTTCTCATAAATCCACCACAAAACATGGTTGCCAATAGTATATACAGGTAATTCATGAGTTATTTCTCAATCTCACTTCATGGCAGATTCACCTCCATTTTAAGTGATATTGCTCTTAAGTTATACTTCACATGACTTCTCCTTCAGAATTTTTCATTGGGAATGTTTCAGTTTATACACACTCACCTAGCACTTCTCTATTGCCTTTTGAGTGTCCTGCAACTTGCTTCTTCAAAGACTGTAGTATTTCATGACTTAAAGCAATATAGCATCACTAGAAAAATGCAGATGATAAAACCAAGATTAAAAAACAACTTGATGGATATAAAGGAATATTATAATGCTATAAGAAATAATGTGTTATAAATACAGAGAAGCATGGAGAGATCTATATGAACTGATATAGAGTGAAGAAAGCAGAGCCAAGAAAACAGCACACACACAATAACTACAACAATGTGAATAAAAAGGATGACCAACCAAAAAAAAAATCAAAGGAAAATGTAACAAAATCATTAAATTCAAGTGGGACTCAAATGAAGACATATGAGAAAACACCCCAACCTTCATGTAAGTGGGAGGTCCACAAATATTATGCACTGTACATGTTTTCAGATTTTCTCAATGTATTGATCAATTGTTCTGATTTTTTTCCTCTCTTAAAAAAAAACACTATTTGTCAAATAGGATGGCTCTCAGGAAGGGGGCCGAATCCATGGGATACCATAGTGATGTAAGAAACAGAACACATCAATAAAAATTTATTTTTTGAAAACTTGATAGGCATGACTAATGTGGAAATAGGTTTAATATGATTGTACATGTATAGCCTATATAAGATTTCACACTGTCTTGAGGAGGGGAGAGGAAAGGAATGGGGAAAGAAAATTTAGAATTCAGAATCTTACAGAAGTGAATGTTGAAAACTAAAAATAAATGAATTTTTTAAAATGAAGATTAAAAAAAAACTTGGTAAGTTAGAAATAGACTAAATTTAACAAGAATACACCTGGAGTCTAAAAATCAACTTCACAAGTATAAGAGGTAAAAGGCATTCCTAGACAGCAATTCATCTGAGAAAGACTGGTAGATTCTAGTGGACTACTAGCTCAATATGAGTCAACACTGTAACGTGGCAACCAAGAAAGTTAAAGCAATTTAAAGCTGAGGTTAAGAATGAGATCTAGGACCACAGTGCTGAACTCTGTCCTGGTCAGACCACATCTTAAGCATTTATGTTCACTCCTCGGAACTACATTTTAGGGAGAACACTGATAAGCTGGGGAGCACCTACAGGAAGACAACCAGAAAGGTGAAGGCCCTTGGGCTCATGGCCACATGAGGATTAGTTGAATAAACTAGTGTATTAGGGGACTGACCAATAAAGGCCCAGTCTTTTGAGCATGTACAATATGTTCTGCCTGCTGTTAACCCACATGAAACCATGGTCACCTTGCTTCTGGAGATGTGTGAGGAGGGGTGGTCCTTTACCTCACTGATTCTGGGCATTTTGCAAGTATTCTCTGATTGTTTCCTATCAGTTTACTCTGGGGTGACAAAAAAAACTCTGAACAGGCTGCTGAGCCAGAACTGAGTGTGCATACAAAAGATAAACAGATAAAATCTTTCTCTCTGGTGGAGGAAAGAAAAAAATGTAAACCTCTCTCACCTAGTTTCCATGTGGCTAGAAAAGCATGGCATCTATGTTTCTTCTGCCTTTGTTGTGTGTGTGTTATTTCCTGATGTCAGGGAAATGAATATTGGAGATGGGAGGGACCAAGTTACTGCTTTGTGAGCTTTGAAAGGTCAGAAGAACCATCAGAGATCCAGCAATAGGAGACCACAGCTGAGTTTTCTAGTAGCTGCAGAATATGAACCCCATGAGAAGCCAGCCCTGGGGATCAACTTGCTTGATTCAGTCTATCAATAAGTCAACCTGGCAGCTAAAACAACATGTCCTACAAGCAAAGGAGAAACCTGTCTGTTGGCTATGCAACATCTAAGAATGGCCTTCATGGGGCTAATGTTTGGTAGTCAACACTTTAAGTCTGTACCCACTCTCCCAGGCATCAAGGAAATGAGTAGTAGCGTGTACCCAGATTCAGGGGATGTACTTCTGACCTTGCTATGCCCTCTCAGTAAATATCCCTTTGTAAAAGCTAACTGATGTCAATTGGTATTCAATGATACAGATGAGATAATCAACTGGCCAAAATAATATTGGGACAATAATCACTGGTTAGACGACATTGAGGAAATGTTAACCATTGATAATATTGAGAGAATTATACCAGATGGGGTTAATGAGTGATAGTACTAGAAAGTTACTATCAACCTCACAAGGGCTGTTTACCTACTTTACCAAGATCCTTTACCTCCCCTAAAACCCTGAGAAGGAGACATTGCCAGCCCTGCTCCAGGAACCCAATCTATAAACGGGAAAACTTAGTAGGAACATTATAACTGTCTTGATAGGCACTATCATGATAAAAAGAGAACAGCCTTTTTCTTCTTGGCTCAGAGTAAAACAAAAGTTTCAAAGAGGCAAATTTAGGCTTGTTTTAAGGAAAAATGCCTTAACAATCAGATCAATCCAAAGTAGAATAAGCTGCCTGGTAAAAACTGAAAGAATACTTGTTGTGTATGATATGGAGGAGATTCTAGCTGAAGCAGCAAGATACCCTAAGGAACAGACAAAAGACAACAATTGCTAGGTAAGTCAAATCCCCACCATCATCTTGACCACTCTTCAGACCCTGATAATATTGATAAAAAATAAAGACATTAAAGAAGAGATATTAACATTTGCTTTCCCACTGAATTCTAAGGACCATGGGACTTCACCATCTGACTTCGTGCTGAAGTCTTCCCTATGTGTTCTCTTTCATTACAACAAGAGGTCCCTTTAAAGTAGGGACTAGCTTACTTTTTTATTTGTATCTCTGGAGTTTAGTACAGTGCTCTGCACAAAGTAGATGCTTAAAAATGCTTTATTTATTCAACCATTCATTCTTGTTCAGACACAGATTGGATTCTGAGATTCTTTTCAATTTTGATGTTCTGTGATTCTGGATTGTTAACAAAATCAAGTCTTTGTTTCAGGGACAAGACTAGGGTCATTAAAAGCACTGCACAATACCATCAGCTCTCCTTATTCAATTCTTTGCTCAAGTAATTGTCTATCCACACTATCTGTTCAAGAAAGGTGTACTGATGAATCAGCTATAAGAGTGGCCCTCCAGCTGCACATTATCAGTTTGGATAACAGGCATTCTTCATTTACTTTTTTTTTTCAGTGTTAATAGGTCACATTTTTCTGAGAGATAATGCACTCATGTAGGAAGGTGTGTCATGTTCAAGGACTTACTCAATGCATTCAGCACAATATTGTCCACAAGGAGTTCTGTTTAAACCTTGACATCTACAAGGAAACCTTCTTTCACCTGGATTTTGAGCTGAAACAGTGGCAAACCCCTTCACCAAGCACAATGTAAGCTGCTCTATGCCTGCCTTGATATTAATAATCATGAGGTTCACTGAATAAAGTTACCTCTATTGTTACATATTCAAGGAAGCTTGTATGATTTTGATATATACCTGGGAAACATCTTAACGTAGGGGAGCTTCTAATGTTTTCCAGCTTTGTTCTGCTGGGAGAAAGAGGGATTTTGGGGGGAGGTAACCAAAAAACAATAAAAACAGTAGGATCTTGTGTTTTTATATCTTCCAAGTCTACTGTAGATCATTCAGGGGGGTTTTTTGTTGTTGTTGCTGTTCACGGTGTTTCTCTTCTCAAACTTTCATTGTAGGTGGCCTTAATGTATACAGAGATTATTTCCATAAACATCTTACATAGACTTGAAAAATAGGAACATGAGTGGGCAGTCATTGATATTTTCTTAGTTGTCCTTTTTTTGGGTTAATAGTCAAATCGACAATTTTTTTTGCAAGCATTTGTTACACTCTCTTCTTTCAGTATTTTTTAAAAAACTGTTTTTTTTAAATCAACCCTATGTTTCCATCAGTATAAAGAGTTCACAATAAGGATTTCTCTAACAATGAATTATTTGTGTGATTAGATTTTCTCAGTGTCTGGGGCCTGAAAAGTTAAGTGGACTTGCCCAGGGTCACACAGATAGTAGGCAGAACTTGAATCTAGATGTTTTTGATTTTGAGGCCACCTCTTTAATGCTCTCTTCCTATCTCTTTCAGACATCTTAAAAATTCATATTTATAGCACCTTCAAAACGGTATTGCTTCTAGATGAGTTCTGCTGTGTAAAACTGGTCTAGTCCAAGTTGCCCTTCCCACCTTTGTTTTCTTCAGCACCAATTCTGTAGCACATAGGGACTGCGATGTTAGAGTCAAAATATGGTGGTTCCACTGACTGGGTACCACAAAATACATGTTGGTTCTTATTTACAAAAATGTAATATATTGAGAAACATGAAGATATAGAGTAAAATTCCAAGTTTCAGTGCCATAATATTTGTATATAGAAGAAATCCATTTCCTAGGAACTTATCTTAATGTTACTAAATGTTACTTGAAAAAAGTAACATTTATAAGTAGATCCCTTAAGTTTTAATCATTAAATGTTTACCGTTTCTCAAAATACTCGGCACATGCATCAGCAAAAGAATAATATCTATGGCCACTTAAATGAAAAAAAAACTGTGTTTTAAACATAACCTGAAAGGTATTATCAGCCTTTACTATCTGACTGATAATTTTACTGTCCTTAATTCTGATACATAAGAAATGTCAAAGGGAACACATTTTCCAAAACTACTTTCTTCTCTAAAAAGAAAATGTGTGTGTTTGTATATTTTTTTGTGGATCCATAATAATATTTATAATTGCTTGAAGAATATATACTTCCTGCATATAGTCCAAATTTTGGTGTTACTCACAGATACCTAAATGTCACTGCCGGGCCTGTTTTAAATTTCTATTAAATGTTCCATAAGCACAGAGCTAGAGGCAGAGTGGTTATTGCATAGAAGGAAGGCCTTAGAGTCAGGAAGAACTAGGTTTAAGTCTTGCCTCTCACATATACTAGTTATATGACCTATGAATACATCATTGCCCCTAAGCAACTCTCCAAGACCCAGCTAGGTAGAGTACTGAGTCTGGAGTCAGGAAGACCTTACTTTGAATCCACCCTCCATACACTTACTAGCTGTGAGATCCTGGGAAAGTCCCTAAAATCTATCTGCCTCAGTTTCCTCAAACTGAGGAAATGGGGATAATAATGGACATCAGAGATGATGAAGAATGAAAAACATTATTAAGCATTTATTGTCAAGCACTATACTAAAGGCTAGGGATACAAATAAAAAAGTGAGCCAATACCTGTCCTCAAGGAGCTTTCATTCTAATTTATAGACTGCACATTTAGCCAAGGAATCGAGTTGTGGTATGAGAAGTCATAAAGATGGTGAGTCGAACAACAGAGCAATCCATTGACACACACTTTTCAGGTACAGTAATGGTAGTGATGATGTGCTTACACGTCTCAGAATATTAGCAGAAAACACTACAGCATCTATGATAGGTCAACCAGTCATTATGTTTTAACAATTCTGTAGTGAGCTACTTAGCATAGGAACAAAGCATTTTTATCACGCATTCGTATCAATACCAAAACTTACTACATGTGGTAATTTTCCATATTTCATTCAGAATTATAGATTTAGATATAGAAAAGATCTCAGAGGTTATCCAGCCTAGTCCTCTCACTTCATGGATGAGAAAACTCAGACTAAGAAAGGTTAAATGACTTGATCAATATCAAACAGATAGTAAACAGCAGACCAGGATTCAAACAGGTTCACTGACTTCAAACCCAACACTTTTCCTTTTAACATGATGCCAAAGCATTGTGGAAATATCATACTCAGAACTGAATTGTTTCTTTTCTGTGAAATAGATAAATCAATCTGATTACTTCTAGTTTGTGGAAAAGAGCTTACTAAAACTAATTTTAATTAGAAGGATCAGCATTTAATGCTAAGTAATTCTTTTTAATAGTTCCCATGCTGCTATCATTAACTATCTATGTGGTCATCCATCCAACAATCCTCAAGAAGAGGTCAAACCTGTGTCATGTCCAGGGGAAAAACCACTTAATTGTTTTTTAGGTAATTTATTTTAGAAAATAGATTCTATCATTCATTAGTCAAAAAATAGCAAGCCTATATAAGGATGGTTCAATATCAGAAAAACTGTCCACATAATAACAATATTTAACTTTTAATGAAAAGATCAATTAGATTTTTAAAAATCTAATGAAGTGATCAAAATATTTTCAGATGACATGATAGTATGTCTAAAAAAAATCCAACTGACTCAACCAAAAAATTCATGAAGATAATAAATAATCTTGTAGGATTAACCATATAAATCATTCACATTCTTCCTAGCATCAGATGAAAAAAAAGAGAAATCCTATTTACAGCAACAAGAAATGATCAATTATTTGAGAATTAACCCACCTAAAAATAATCCAGAAATACACAAAACCTATGTATTTATAACAACCTATTTAAAATTATAATGACTACAGTAAAGAAGACCAAAAAAAATTAAAGCAATATTCACTGTCCATGAACGGACTGAATTAATGTTGTAAAAATGACCAATATTTCCAAAATTAATTTACATGCTATCATAATAACAGTCAATATGCCAAGGGGCCTCACTGTTAGAATTGAACAAAATCATAAAAAAAATTTTATATGGACAAACATCAAGCAACATCAAGAGGTAAACTGACAAAAAGAAAAAAAACTGAGAAAAGCAGTCTTTCACTCTCAACCTTTAAAACATATTACAATGTGGTTATCATCAAGAAATGGAATAGGATATTTATCCTAATTGTGGAAGCAAGGTTATTTTCAATTAAGTAGCAGTCATTACTAAAGACAAGTGTGCTTGTTACATTAACATTTCTATACCAAAAAACTGTCAAAAATATGAAAGATAAATTGTTTCTATAATCTGAAAGATGAAATAACAACCACAATATATAAGCAAGTGTTAAATTTATAAAGGTAATTCTTAGGTCACAATGGGAAAATGGTCAAAGCATATGAATGGATGATTTTCAAAAGACTGAACACCAATGGTTAACAATAACTTTTAAAATGTTCAACCTCATTTAAAAAGATTCAAATTAAAATAACTTTAAGGCACCACCTTACATCCATCAAACTGGCAAAAATAATTAAAAGCAATGAAATCCAATACTGGTAAGGCTATGGTTAGGGAGACACATCCATTCATCACGAGTGGAATTAGAATCTAATGGAATCTCTCTGGAAAGCAATCTGACAATATACAATAAAAGTTATATAATAATCATATCCTTTTGCCTAATAATCCTATATCTGGAAATGAGCCCAACAAATTTTATCCCAAATAACAAAGGAAGTGTTCCAAGATTTACAAAGTAGCACCATTTGTTGAGGCATCATTGTGTGGTAGACCGAGAGGTGGCCTTGAAGCCAGGATGACTTGGGTATAAGTCTTACCTCTGACACATACTGGCTGTGTGCTTAACCTCTTAATGCTCTAGGAAATCTAGAAGACTTTAACTTGCCAAGAAGGCGCTGATAGGGAGTTTGCTGAGATGACAGCTCTTTATGTCAATCAAATTACAGCTCAAGTCCATATCTCTATTCCATTAATTGTAATTGCAAGAAAATTAAATGTCCAAAAATAAGGGAATGATTAAACAAAATATAGTAAGTTATAACAGAACACTACAATGATGTGGTATTTGTAAAGCACTTTAGCACAAGTGCCTGGCATATATTAGACACTTAATAAATGCTTATTTCCTTCCTACAATCCAATTATGATAGACAAGTATGAGAAATATAAAGCAATCTGAAAGAACCTTTATGGAATAACGAAGTGAAAAAAGCCAAGCCAAAAGAATAGACTACCCATTAACTACAACTGTACAAAAGAAAAAGTGAACAGGAATGAATGGACAAAGAATCCTGAAGGAGATATAAAATGATTGAAAAATTGTGACTTTTATAACCAGAATTCATTTATTTAAATGTAAATCATGGCAAAGCAAATTTATTTGATTGCATCAGTAATTAATGTTAAACAGGCAGTGAGACATTATAAAAGAAAATGAGATAAACAGTGAGCTTGAATCTCTGACTCCGGCTACCTTTTGTTTCCAATGGACATAGTGGAGTGTTGTTATCCAGAGGTACCTAATTCATAAGACTAGAGGTTCCTCCTGTAAAGGAGACTGGGTATGGTTATATTCATTACCCCATCTTTCCTTGGTGGCACAGAGTTAGTTTATTAGCCCGCACTTGTTTTTTAAACATTTATCTGGATCATATTTAAAGCTAATTAGGAAAGTATCAGCACCAGTAGCCAGAAAGGCCACCAGCTGCAAGCCATTAATTTTTTTTTTAATTTCCAGAGCAGTGAAGTACTCAAGTGGAAACTCCAGGTGCAGAGGGGACCTCTTTCTTGGCTATGGCTTCAGAGGGCAGGATAGTACATGAGGCAGAGTAAGAACCTCAGCACTCATACCTTCAATGTTTTGGGAGTGAAAAGGTTGCCAAGTTAACCAGCTAAGATAACCTGCTTTTCTAATTGATGCTGTGAAGTTCACTTGACTAGAACCTCATAGAGTCCCAATTCGTTCAATCCATATTAAAGACAGGTAAAAGCTTCCTCTATTGTTTTTTTTGGGGGGGGTTGGTTGGTTTTTTTTAAAGCTTCCTTTTAAAAGAAGCCTAATCTTGGTAGGTCAAATAATTTTGGAGGCAAAACTATTTCTTAAGCAAACAAAATTGTGAGGAATTAGCTAAGAAAGAATTCAAACCACAGTCAATGAGTTTACAGTATAAAGGTCTTGGCAGAAAATATTCAAAAACATTTCATTATAATTTCATGGTTTAAAAATGCTCCACAGTTAAGAACTGCCATCCCATTTATTAGAGAATATAAAATATGCTCCTTGCCAGATAAAGCTCACTCCCTCTCCTTAACCTGGCATTCAAAGCCCTTCACAATTTGTTCCCAAACTACACTCCTTGCTTTATTTCCCTCTACTCCCTTTTTGCACAGTTTAGGCTGCTGCCAACCTGGGGCAACTCACTGTTCCTTAAATATGCCATACTTTTTCCTGCCTCCATGTCTTAGCTCACAATGCTTCCTCACCTAAAATGCCCTGGCCACCAGTTCCACATCTACACTTCCTACTCCTCCCTTAGGATGCTTCCTCCAAGCTTCTTCCGTAAAAAGTAATCTTTTCTTGCTCTGAACTCCCACAACACTTTGTAGCTCTCATTGCACTTTCAAATAAAACAATGTATTATAGTTATGTAAGCATCATCTCCCTGGCTAGACTGTAAATTGTTTCCAAGGGATTGTACCATATCCTTCTTCCCTGTATCTCTCACAGTGCCTTTCTCACATTAGGCAAGCCATAAATGTTTGTTGAATGAATGCTGAATAATTGAAATGGGTAGCATTTAATTAATCAATTAGCTAGCACTGATGGAGTGTTTACAATGTGCTCAGCACTATGCAAGATATGTTCTAATTGGGAAAGCAGCTAATACATAAGAAATAATTATTAAAGATAAATTTTTTTTGGTCATCCTGCAATTTCATCAGAGCGAAGGAATACCTGGTGTGGCTTGATGAGAAATGATGGAAACATTGAAAATTTAAGTGACTCCTCTGATGTCAAATATAAGACTTGAACCCAAGTCTCTGAGTCCAAGGTCAAGCTCTTTATCCATTATGCCCCATTACTTCTCAAGAGCATCAGATAGTGTATATATAGTAAGTGCTAAATTCTGTGAAGACGGAGATTGATGAAGGGAAGGTTTAATGAAGGAAGTGTAACTTGAGCTAAGCTTTGAAGGGTGAATGGGATTCAGAAGGCTAGTGGAAATCCAATAAGGCATTCCAGGTAAGGAACACAAAGTTGGAACACTGGTGTTCAAGTCAAAAGCTCTAGGTTCAAGCTCCAATTCTGACACTTACTAGCTGTATGATCTAGATGAATAACTTAACTTCTCTGAGCCTCTGGATTCCATTTTTTGGCTCTGCTACAAACTAGTAATGGTGGTCAGATGTTGGTCTGAGTCATTAAACCTTCCTGGGCCTCCTCATCTGTTTTTGGAGTAAATTATCTCTATGATCCTTTTTTGGCTCTAAAACTCTTTAAAAATTTAAAGCAATGTAGGAAAAGAAATCCTCTTAAGGTGTAAAACATAAATGCAACTAATTTTAAGAGATGATTCCATGAGGGTAAATTCTCCACCTTAAGACCTAATCCATGAGTGTGGGCTTCATCACCCTCTAGGATACTCTGATGCAGCCCTGAGAAATAATTTAATTACTGCTGCCAACCATGTTGTTTTCTGTCTAGTGACTGAGAAAGTTCCTTTTAGGTACTGATTTTCAATGAATAAATAAACTGCTTCCAAGAATTTTTAACATTGAGGGAGAGGGAGGAACAGTGAGGGCAGGGAATGCTACACTGAAATTATAGTAGGTGATCCTGGCTCTATTTTGGTCTAAGAAACAAAGGAGTGAGTGAGTGGATAAAGGACACAGCCAAAGTGTGTGGAAAGGGGGTGGATGGGTAAGGAAATACCTGCCCCATAAACACCAATGTGAAAAGTCCTAAAGAAGGGATCTTTTTATGGAGAATAAGAATTATGTTAAAAGTTTCATATTTATAGTTCACCTCTAATTCCACCAATACTGAATCACTGAAATACTACTAAAATTGTAGAGTTTTTGTTTAAATGGTTAAGGGAAAAAAGAAGACTTCCTATCTACATTGCTTTCTTGCTATGCATGGCTATTGTAAAGATATGTTCCCACCTTAGGGATGTCTATTATTATGAAAAAATATGAACTTACAAAAAGATCTATTTGAAAGTGCTAATTCTCATTTCAAAAATAATTTTTCACTTTATGAATTGATTCACTATAGGATTTCTTTAAATAACAGACCACTCTAAATGTATATAAGATGCAATTAAAGTTTTATAATGTTCAATTTGCATGTGACTTTTAGCAGGCCACCACTAAAGACAATTCTCTTGAAGATAATGTCCACTTATGAATTATATAGACAAATTCCATTGCAATTATCTCATAGATAATGTCTTACCACAAGAGAACATACAAATGCTATATTTTCTGTTCAATTTTTTTCCACATATTTTTTCATACACCACCATAATGAAAAGTCAACAAATCATCACAGAACCATAAAATCCTAAAATCAACTTCTTGGCAATCACAAATTGATGAGACTATAAGCTTAGTGACACCCTAAAGAGAAGTTATTCAATAAAGAAAACATACAAAAAATAGTCTTGTAAATCAAGTAGCTAATAATTTCTCTCTGGATCTGTTGGGAACTAGTATTATTCTGTGGGAAGGATAATTGTTGAAGTTCCTTACAACTGCAGGAATCAAAGATCCCAATGACCTTTTGGGGAGATATAACAGGATACTGTAGAAACTACAATTTCATTGTTACATCCTTCCTGGAAAGCAATGTATCAGAGTAGCTAGAACCTTGGACCTGAAGTCATGAAAACACAGGTTCATACTTAGTCTCTAGCACTTACCAGCAGTGTGACTGTCGTCAAATTATTTAAGCTCTCAGCATCAGGCAACTAAGACTATAAATTATAAATATGGTTGTAATCTGCCTCAGTGAAATGAATTCTCACACCACGTCTATCAAAAGTCCTTGCTAATATGTCTTACAGACATTCTGATGCTACCATGCGCATATCGTAACTAATGTCTATAACAAAGTTTATGTACATTCTACCAATAATCACCACCTTGGAAGCTTACTTCCTGATCCACGTCTGCTTTGGAGCACTGTTGACCACCTCTCTTCCAGGGGTATCTATATTTTAGCAGTGGGTAAATAACAACCTAAGACCAATTTGCCTGCGAACAAGAAGCAGCAAGATGGCCCAGGGAAGCACTAATGAAGAGATATTTTCTCTTCTTGGTGTCTTCATGACACTTGTTGCAAGTCAGGACACTAATGAAAATGGTGAAGCTTTGAGTTAACCCCTGTGCTTCCATAAACTCAGCTGGGGCTATGATGGATGGTAACAGAACACACCTGAGGAAGTTCAAGTTAACTCCAAGGGGATTAATCTGGGACCTTGCTGTGGGTCCTTTGGACAAGAAAGCTATAAAAATAATTTTAAGATTTTCATGGAGAAACTCTTGAGAACCCAGAGAACTTCCTCTTTGTTTTTAACTTTCTTACTGGCCACTTTTACCTGCCTTTACCTTCCTGGCCTGCTTTTAGCCACCACGTGGATCATTCTGATGTGGGGATTATTGGATACATTTTCATTAACTGAATTATTTATCTGAACCACCAAGCACTGAGTGCTCTATTGCGCCAGAGGTGGAACCATGACCAGTATAACACTAGTCTCTCCTACTTCTCCCACCTGTCTGACCATTGCTTCTGCTTCTTTTGCTGGCTCATAATTTGTATCACATCCCCTAACTAAGAATATTCCTAATACTCTGTACCATACTCTCCATACTCTCACTTGGTGATATCATTAGCTCCCATGAGTCTTATCATCAGCTCCATGCAGATGACTCACAGATCTATATCTCCAGCTGCAGTCTCTCCCCTGAGCTTCAGTCATACATCACTAACTGCCTGAGACATTTCAAATCAGACATCCTAAAGGCATCTCAAATAGAACTCATTACCTTTCCTCACAAACATCCTTCTCTTCCAAATTTTCCTCTTTCTGTCAAAGGCACTACTATGATTCCAGTCTTACAAATTCAGCATTACCCTTATCTCCTAACTCTCCTTCAAATGAACAAGACGAAATCACAATAAAACCAAAAGCAATTTTTAAAAAATTATCAAACCTACTATATACTGATGTAGGTTACCAGAACTCAAATTATGAGGAATACCTCAAAAAAATAAAATTCTAACTCCTAACCTGGGAAAGGTAAATCACAGGTAGAAAACTATACATGAATATCATTAATGAATATCAATTCAAGAATTTAACTAACTGGTGGGAAAACTGGAAAGCAGTCTGGCAGAAATTAGGCTTAGGTTAACATCTTTCACCCTATTCCATAATACATTTCAAATGGCTACGTGGGTATATTGAAGATTATACCATAAAGAAATTGAAAAAGAAGCAGATCTCATACCTTTCACAACTATGGGTGGGAGATATATTCTTAACTGAACAAGAGACAGTAGCAATTACAAAAGATAAAACAGGTAACTTTGATTACATGATAATGAAAAGCTTCTGTACAAAATTAATACACCTTGGATAAGAAGGGAAATGATTACATGGGAAAAATTCTTTGCAACAAAACTCTCTGGTAAAGGTTTAGTATGCAAGAGATATAAACAATAGCTATGAATTTGTTACATGTACACATATGTATTATTACATAATATATGTATGTAATACATGTATTTTAATGCAAATAAATGTATATGTATATACACACGTATAATCCATTCCCCAATAGATAAGTGGTTAAAGGATATGAACAAAGAGTTGATTGTCAAATTAATAACTCCAAACTATTAACAGTCATATGCAAGGATGTTCCCAATCACTAAACATAAGAGAAATACAAATAAAAAACAACCCTATAAGATTTCACCTCACACTCTACAAAATGGCAAAGAGGACAAAAATGGAAATAGTGCTGGAGATGTTGTAGGAAGACAGGCACACTAATACATTATTGGTGGACCTGTGAATCAGTACAGTCATTTTGGAAAGCAATTTGAAACTACACAAAGAAAGTGATTAAAACATCCATACCCTTTAACCCAAGAAATTCAATTACTAAGCTTATACTCCAAGGAGTCTATTGATAAGAAGCTCCCAAATACACCAAAATATTTATAGTAGCACTTTTTGTGACCGAAAATCGCAGGGGGGAAATAAACCCATCAAATGGCAAGTGGCTGTGGTGCATTAATATAGAATACTATTGTTATCAAAAATGATGAATATGATCAATAAAGAGAAGCATGCAAAGATCTGCATAAACTGATACAGAGTGAAGTAAGCAGTGCCAAGAAAACAATATACAAAATGACAACAATATAAACAGAAAGACCACAAAATAATCAAAAGTGAATGTTGCCAAACTCCCAAAATCAAGACTGGCTTCAAACAAGAAATACGAGGAAAATACCACCACCCCAGCCTTTTGCAGAAGCGGAGGTCTACAAGTACGGTAACTCACATATTTTCAGACTTTTTTTCAATCAGTTTTGTCAATTTTCTTTTTTTTTCTTTAAAAAACAGCATTTGTTTTATAGGATGGCACTCTGGAACAGCACATGGGGAGAAACATTGGGGGATATTTTGGGTGATGTTTAAAAAAAGATATCAATAAAAATTTATTTTAAAAATAATGTTGATTGGGGCAGCTAGGTGGCACAGTGGAAAAAGCACCAGCCCTAGAGTCAGGAGGACCTGAATTCAAATGCGGCCTCAGGCACATAACACTCACTAGCTGTGTGACTCTGGGCAGGTCACTCCCCCAATTGCCTTTATCTCTCCCCCCCAAAATGATGTTGTTCAAGCAACATCTTCTACACAAAGCCCTTCTTGATTTCTCCAATTCCTAGTGCCCTCGCTCTCAAACTACCTTGTATTTATTTTGCATTTATTTTGCATGTATATTTTTGGTGTATACTATCAATATGTTCATGTTTACTCCCCCAGTAGAGTGGAAGCTACTTGAGAGCAAGTGCTGCCTGCACAGTGACTGACACATAGTAGGCACTTCATCAATTCCCTATGATTGACTGAACTAGTTTGTGTTTATGGGCAGAAGTAAGTTGACAATAGGAAAAAAATATTCCTCAACTTTTGCACAGATGCTCTTTCAAAACTCCCTCAGACCTCACATGGGGAAAAGATATGTCCTGACATGGAATCATAAGTTCCAAAAATACCTCTGAGGAAGGGACTTCAGACCTCATCTAGTCCAACCCATACCTGAAGCATGAGTAGAACAGCAACAGACACAGTGAAAACATCTCCACAAAAATCCTGAGGGTGATTTGAGAGACTTGATTATACTCTCTTATGGAGAACGGGGAAATATACTTATGCACATTTTTAAAGCAGGTCTGAGGACCTTCTCCCCCCAGAAACCAAGTATTTCACTATGGATGAAAACAACTGTGGGACCAGAGTTTACAAAACTGAAGCACCATGGAGAACAAAAGGAAGATTAGAGCCCATCATATAATGTGCTATTATACAAGTTTTTTACAGAGCAATTCAGGACAGAAAATAAGACAAGCTGTAACATCGAGTCAGGAGTAATTACAAATGCATCTGTATCTGTTCAGTAAGTCTTTGTTGAAGGAATATTACCTCAAGTCTCTCCCCATTCCAGTCCATCATCCCCATTCAGCTATCAGAATGGTCTTCCTACAGCACAGGTCTGATCATGTCACCCACACCACACCCCATTCAATAAACTCCAGTAGATCCCTATGCCTCCCTATCACCTCCAAGATCATTCAAAGCCCTTCCTAACTTGCTTCCCATCCCCACCTAGTCATCTCACATTTTACTCCCAGCCACTACACTGTGACTCACTGACACTGACCTTCTTGCTGTTCCTCATTTTCCCGACTTTGGCTTTTCCTTATATCTGGAATGTTCCACCTCCTCATCTCTGCTTTTTGGCTTCCCTGGCTTCCTTCAAGTCCCAGATAAAATTCCACCTTCTACAAGAAGCCTTACTGCTAGTGACTTCCTTCTATTAATTACCTCTAATTTATCCTGTGTAAACAACAGGTACTTTTCATGTTGTCTCCCCCATTATACTGTGAGCTCCTTGAGAGCAGGGACTGTTTTTTATCTTCTTGGCATCCCCAGCACTTAGCACGGTGCCTGCCACACTTTTTTTTTTTGTTTGGTTTGTTTTTTTGTTTGTTTTTTGGCTAGGCAATGGGGTTAAGTGACTTGCCTAGGGTCACATAGCTAGTAAGTGTCATTTGTCTGAGACCGGATTTGAACTCAGGTCCTCCTGAATCCAGAGCTGATGCTCTATCCAATGTGCCACTTAGCTGCCCCGCCCCCACACTTTTCTTAATAATTGCTTACTAACCAAGTAAATGTGAGGGTGTCTAATAAAACAATCAACATCTCTGATATAAAATACAAGTCTGACAACAATATCTTGCAAATACATTACCTAAAAATGAATCAAAGTTTATGTCCTAGGCATTGTGCCATTACATATCAATGAATCACTTAATACACCAAGTCCTAAAAACCATTAAAGATACGCTCACAGATTAGAGAACCTAAGTCAGGTGGGATCTCAGACTAATGTCTGCATCTAGTCATTTGCCTAGTTCAGACACATGGAATGCTCCCCACAGAGACTTCCACTGAGTATGAATAATTGGTAAGAAAATCATCACAATAATTTTCATGAAAAGAACATATCTAGTACATGGCACTGTAAAAAATGAATGGCCTATAAACTGAACAGATCCTACAGAAATTAATATAGGACCTTTGGAGGCTTGGTCACTTCAAGTGTTACCCCACTGCCCCTGACAGAGGAACAATTGAAATAAATTTCTCCCAGTAGCACAGGATATGTGGTTATTATGTATACCACCTCAAACTTATGTAGTACCTTTAATTTCTATTATTCTTATAGTCCTGTGAAGCTGGTAGGAAAAGTATTATTCTCATTTGACAGCTGAGAATACTGAGGTACAGTGGCTGGAGAACTTGCCTAAAGTTACACAACTGGTTAAAGCTACAACCTGGACTTGAACTCCTGTCTTCTGCATTTTAGGACCAGGTTTTTTTTCTTCCATCAGTCAAACACTCAAATGCAAAATAAATCCAGGGTATTTGTTCACGAAGAACAAGTAATCCAAAGCCAGAATGCTACGTAAGGCTTATATGAGATAACAGGGCACTTTTCTTCTTTTCATAGTTTTTACTATTTAAAACCAACACGGATGTAGGCAGCTCTATATACAATATACAGTGGGGAGTAAAGAAACTGTAAACCATTTATGGGAAAGGTAGTCAAATATTTATTTAAAAAGTAGGCTAATGGTAAATATGTTGCAGGAGTCAGGAGTAAAGACAAATGCAGAATTGGGTGGAGGTAGAAGATTACAGAGTCTGAACTAGTAAAGATTTCCAGTCATTGGGAATAGTGGGTGTGGAATAGGGGAGGGAGGAATGATGATAATGGATGACAGGGAGCCTGAAGAACTATTCAACTTGTGTTATCATTCTGCTGTTGTTTCTCCTCCCAAGGAGGAGGATTTTCACACTGGAAGTGGTTTTTGTTTTTGTTTTTTTAAGTGGTTAGTAAAACCCAAGTTTGAGGAGACTTTGAGGGTACCTATATGCCCTCAGTAAGTTCAAGTTACCAACCCTAGATGAACTCTATCTCATTGTATCAAAACAACTTGCTGGGACTACCGAAGTAGTGCTGATGGTTTTTGAGCAATTATGGAAAAGTGACACAGGATTGAAAAGAAACACATTTTGTTCTGAACTTGAAAGACAAAAAAAAAATTGATTCTTCTTCAAACCTACAAGACAGTAAATCTGACTTCAATTCCCAGAAAAATTCTACCACATATTATTTAAAATAGCAGTTTGTTTCTTTGTTTCAGGACCCCTTGTACTTTTAAAAATGATTGGTCTCCAAAGACCTTTTGTTTATATGGGTTATATTTATCAGTTTTTACAATATGAGAAGTTGAAAATTCTTAGTATTATCATAAAAATAGTTTTGATCTTAAGGTCCTCCTAAAAAAAGTCTCAGAGATCCCAGGGGGTCCCCAGACCATATTTTGAGAACTGCTGATTTAAAATATGGTTTGTAATGATCACTGTGATTTTAGCATAGTTAGAGTAAAACAAACAATGCCTGCCCAAAGCTCATTTCCTTTTCTAACAGGGTTAGGGTACTAGACCAGCAGATCAGGAAAGGTCATAGACATAGTATGCCCAGATTTTAGTAAGGTGTTTGATAACGTTTCTCATGATATCTTTATGGACAACATGAAAAATGCAGACTGAATGATAGTAGAGTTGTGTGAATTAGGATGTGGCTAAGTGATAGAATTGTCAAAATGGTAATTAATGGATCCATAACAGCCTGTAGAGAGATGTGTTTTTTCTTCTCTCCTCTTCTCTTGACTGGGTCTCACTCTCTCATCTATGCTAGGAGTACATAGCTGATCCCACTCTCATGAGCACAGGATGTCTGACCTGCTCTATTTCTGACCTAAGCAGCTCCTCACTCCTTAGACAACCTGTTACCCTGTCCCCGCCACTCCCCAGAGCTTACCATAATCATATCAAACTTAGCAAGAGCACCAGATTGGCCTAGCCCATGCAGCTCAAAACTCCATTTGCCTCAGTCTCCCCAGTAGCAGGGATTACAGGCATGTGCCACCAGACCCATCTCTGAAAGAGACTCAGATTGATTTTATTCTGTCCACTATTTTTATCAATGACTTGAGGCATAGATATTTATTAGGCAGCTTATCAAGGCATATTTATCAGATTTCCAGGTGATACAAAGCTAGGAAGGACTAATTAACACACTGGATAACAGAAATAAGATCCCAAAAGCTCTCAACAGGCCAGTATGCTTGGTCAAATTTAATAAGAGGTTTAAAAAAAGTCAACTGCCCAAGTACAGGATGAAGGAGAGGCGTCTAGATATTAGTTAATGTGAATTAAGACTTGGCTTGTGGCACATGATGGCATACATATAGGTCCCTGCTACAATGGCGACTGAGGTTGGTGGATAACTTGAACTTAAGAGTTCTGAGCTACAATGGGTTATGCTGACCAGGTATCTGCACTGTCTGGCACCAATATGGTAAGGCCCTGGGGGGGGGGACTGGACTATTTAAGAGAGGGCAAAGTAGCCCAGGTCAGAAAAAACAGAGTAGGTCAAATCTTCTGGGCTGATGAGCAATGATACTGGCACCATGAGTGGCCCTGCACTTCCAGCCTGGGTGAGATGGGGAGACCCAGTCTCAAAGAAGAAAAAGAAAAAAGACTGAGGGAGGGAGTTGAGTGGACTGAGTGAAAGTTTAATAAGTCAATAATGTAAAGTAGAAGCCAAAAAAGCCAACCCCCCCCAAAAAAACCCCCCAAAACACTATTGACTAATGAGATTTTGGGATGCATTGATAGAAACAGTGTCCAGAACAAGGGAGGTTGTACTCCCACTGTACTCAGTTCTGGTCAGAACATATCTGTGTTTAATTGCTGGAGCCAGATTTTAGGAAGGACATTGACAAGTTGGAGCATATTCAAAAGAGGATGATTCAAATGGTGAAATAATTGGGAGGGAAATGCCTTATAAGTATTAGTTCAAGGAACTGGGAGCATCTGAACTGAAAAAGAAGACATAGGAGGACATGGCAGTTGTTTTCAAGTATATGAATGACTGTCTTGTGGAAGATAGATTAGACTTATTTTACTTGGGTCCAGAGTGCTGGTTCTCCTACCTGTCCAATCACTCCCTCTTGGTCTTCTTTGGTGAATGATCATCATCTATGGCCTGCCCTCCACCTCTGAGTACACGCCAAGGCTCTGTCCTGAGCCCTCTCCTTTCCTCAGCTATACCCTCACTCTTAGTGATCTCATCAACTCCCTTGGGTTCAAAGATCATTTCTATGCAAATGACTCCCAGATCGAAATAAGCAGCCACACTATCGAGCTCTAGTTCTACATGAAACAACTGCCTACTTAATATTTCCACCTAGATGACCCATAAGCATCTCAAATTCAACATGTTCAAAGCAGAACTCATCTCATCACTCAATGAAGACTTACTCCTTCTTCTAACTTCCCAGTTTCTATCGAGGATACCCTTCTAGTAAACCAAGTTCACAACCTCAGAGCCATCCTCAACTTTTCACTCCCTTATCTCTTATATCTAATCAATTGCTAAGTCTTGTCAATTCTGCCTCCACACTATCTCTTCCACTCGTCCCCATCTCTCAACTCTCACAGGATTACTACCATGGTTCAAACGTTCATCACCCAGTCTGGTCTATTGCAACAACTCCCCAATCAGACTCACAGCTTCTAATCTCCCCCCAAACCTCTCTTCACTCAACCTTCCATACAGCTACCAAAATAATTTTTCTAAAGCATATGCCTAACTACTTCACTCAATAGCTCCCTATTATCTCTGGGTTAAGATGCCAACTGCTCAGTTTGGCATTTAAAAGTCTTTACAATCCAGCCCGAAACCTACCTTTCTCCAGGCTTATTGAACATTAGTCCTTTTCACACACTCTACACTCCAGCTTGCCTGCTGTTTCCTGAATTCAGCATGCCACCTTCCACCACTGTACCTTTGCATGCCTGGAGAATGCACTCCCTACTCACTTCCATTTCAGAATTCTTGACTTCTCTCAAGGTTAGGCTTATGGTGTCCCTTTTATCCATTAGCACCTGTTCATTCCCCTTCAGATGATCATGTATAGACATCTCTGTTCATTTGTTGCACCTTCCAAATAAATTTGCAAAGTAGGCACTAAATAAATTCTTTTTGGATTCAATTGGAACAATGGGTAGAAATTGCAAACAGGTACATTTCATGAAAAAGCCCACCAACAATTCAAGCTACCTGAAATACGAATGGACTAGCCAGGGAGACAATAAATTGTCCAGCACAGCACGTTTTCAAACAAATGAAGGATGACACCATGTCAAGAATATTGTAGGGGGGATTCCTACTTAGTCATGTACTGACCATCTCGGGTCTCCTTCTGTGACTCTCTGTGATTCTCTGAGAATATATCATGATTGGGAAGGTGCTACAAATTCCACGGAAGCTCTGAGTTTTAGGAAATATCTATACCATTTTGGCCATTTCTAATATATTTGTTAATCTTACATGAATATTGTTCAGCCCTCAACTCTTCATTAGGAAATGAATATAGCAGTTCATTTTTACTAAAATAAAAAAGTTATACATAGAAGCAGCTTAAGTGGCGCAATGGAGAAGGTAGAAGCCCTGAATTCAAACGCAACCTTAGATTCTTATTAACTATAATCCTAGACAAGACACTTAACTTCTGCCTTAGTTTCCTTAACTGCAAAATAGAGATAACAGCACCTGCCTCCTAGGGTTGTTGTTGGAGTATCAAATGAGATAATACGTAAAAACTGACATTTGCTGTTTTTTGGTCATGTCCAACTCTTCCTGATCCCATGGACCATACTGTCCACGGGGTTTTCTTGGCAAAGATACCGGAATGGTTTGCCATTTCCTTCTACAGGGGATTGAGGCAAACAGAGGTTAAGTGACTTGCCCAGGGTCACACAACTAGTAAATGTCTAAGACAAAATTTGAACTGAGATCTTCTAACTGTAGGCCCAGAGCTCTACCCACTGAGCAATCTAGCTGCCTTATATAGTAGGCACTTAATAAATGCTTTTTCTCTTCCCTCATATCTTTTTTTGCCCTAATCTTCCACCTTCAATTTTTTACATGTTTTTTAAAGGAGGGAAAAGATGCACTACTTTTCCAGATTAAAAAAAAATAATTAAAGGTGGTTGCTTACATTTATCACACAAAAAAAAGAAGCATTACTTTGAAAAGATCTTTTGGAAAATTCTGTTCATCCTTCACCATTGTTGTAATTCGCCCTCTTTTGTATCCATATTCCTTTGTAAAGTCCAGTTTTATACCACTTAAGCAAGGAAATGTTCAATACTTATTTTAAAAAACATTCAATATTGTTGATTGAAAAATGGGGCTACCAATACTCAACTTTCATGTTTATTTTATTTTTTTAAATTTATTTATTTTGGTGAGGCAATTGGGGTTAAGTGACTTGCCCAGGGTTACACAGCTAGTTAAATGTCAAGTGTCTGAGGCCAGATTTGAACTCAGGTCCTCCTGACTCTAAGGCTGGAGCTCTATCCTCTGCACCACCTAGCTGCCCCTCAACTTTCCTGTTTAGTCGGTCCATTGCACTCACCTACATTCCTGAACAACCTCTACTGATATATTCTAGTATATTCTAGATAGTTAATATCATTCATAATATCGACACATTTTTATCAATCTTTTTTCTTTCTCATGCCCTTATGATCTCAATAAGAAATCATCAGAGGGATTTGTCTGAATCTCTATTACTCAAAATGACTAAATAACATTATTATTTTATAGAATCACAGGGATTTACTCTAAACATAATTTCTCCACTGGTCTTGGATACTTATATAGTTACTGTAAACATTTTATGAAGTCTATAAATCATTCATGGAGAAAAAGGTAATCATGCCTTGCTAATTTTTTACTAATTAACTAACAGAAATTCATCTAAGGTGAATAACAATAACACCACACCTAGCAATTAGTGCTTTACAGGTGTATTTATGACTGACAGATTTTGGACAAGTCTCTTAACCTCTCTAGACCTCAGTTTCTTCATTTGCAAAATGAGGAGGGCAGGGTAGATAACTCTAGTGTCCCTTTCAGTACTAAATTTTATGACTAAATACTTTTGCTATCCTTTTGTCCACAACATGCACACACATTTGACTGGCTGCCTACTTTAACTCTTGGCATTATTCTAAAACTATCTGGGTCACAGAATCATCACAGGACAGAAAGAGACCTTAAAAACTGTCTGCTCCTAACCCTCAATTTAAAGATGAAAAAATTAGAACCTAGAAAGATATTTATTCAAGGTCATGTGACCAGGTAGTAGGTAGCAAAAACCAGTCTAGAACCCAGTATTCCTAATTCCCAGTCTGGTAAATAGACTAAATGTCTAAAGTTATGTCTTATTTTCAGAATCATATTTTAAATTTTATATATTGCTAACAGTGTTCAACATATTTCTTCTCCAGTGTCTTAAGATGTGCATTCTGCTGGATGATATAAATTACAGTTCTTACCCTCTATCTCATGAGACTCCATATGCCCCCTCAAAAAATGGAAACCAGAACAAACAAATCCTTTACATTTTTTCTTTCTAAAGTGCACAATTAACCAATATCCTTAAATAAGTTATCTACTTGAGCTACTATGAATCCCATATAATAGGCGAATAATAAATATTCATAAGATACAGACAGTGCTGAGCTGAGCACTTAGATTTGCTTCCAAGTTAAATACTAACCTACTGAAAAGGAAAAACAATGTGGGAGAATGGGAAAAGGTTAATTATATTTCTGACTTTCTACTGAAAGACTGTTCTACTATTATTAAAAGTGGAAACATTTTGTACCTTTCCATCTCTTGGTCTGAGTACTGTAACCCACGCAACTTCCCTATGACTCTCCAGACCAAAATTCCCCCTGGCCCCTACTTTACCACATGTATTGTCTCAGTCTATTAGAATGTAAACTCTTTGAAGGCAGGGACTTCCTAGCTTTTGTATTTTTACCACCCAAGGCTTAGCTCTGTGTCTGGAACATAGTAAGTGTTTAATAAATACTTTTTCATTCATTCATTCCTCCATTCATTGTAAAGGACAACTGTCAACACTTACATGAGGCCATATTACAATTTAAAGTTGATATCTTAAGAGTTGTAATGGTCTCCCTCCTCATTTTCATGTCTGTTACAACAGTTAAAAACAAACAAACAAAAAACTCCCTATGTGTTTCTGTGGGTGGTAGCATGGTACAGTGCAGAAGGGCCCTAGCTTTGAAGTCAGAGGACCTAGGTTCAAAACCCAGTAAGTTCACACTTACCTGACTGTGTCATCTTGGGCAAACTGCTTGATTTTCTCCACCTCAGCCCTAAATCTATGATTGTATATGCATGTATTCATTTTTCCAATGGGAAAATTTGAGTAGCATTTAACCACTGCTGAATGTTTTAAATCCAAAACTTAATGTCTAAATTTTAAAACACATGCATTTAAAAATTAAATTCCTAGAGGAATCACTGACAAGAAAAACCAGAGTACAGAGCCAAGGTCTGTCATACAACAGCATACAAAGACCAAAAGAATGTAAAAGATTTTCTGAGGCCAAACTGTTCTCCATGCAAAAAAAAGTTAAAAGGTAGATATTTGCTTCTCTTCCCACTCGGAAAAACAGCAGGAGTTTATCTGCGTAGTTTATCTCTTAGCCTCTAGAGAAAAAAAAAATCTCTGAACCCCATAAAACCAAAAGCAGGGAATTAAGTAAGAGAAATGAGTGTAATCAAGTAGTTTCCCAAGAATTCACGGCCTGGGATGGAGGCAGTTGCTCAGGAGCCTTTGGTCACGTCATTTGATTCTGTTTAGTTGCAAAACCTCAAGCACTGGAAGAATATGCTTATCTTTTTTTTTTAAAACGGAGCTTAAAAGACAGGGTGCGAGGCTTCGATTCATTCTTACAACTGCTCCCCGCACCACCCAGCTGTAAACCCAACCAGCCCATTATCCCCATCTTAGGTCGTCACTTCTCAAAATCTGTGTCACGGCCAGCTGTCAACACAGCCCCTTTGTGTCTCATTCATACTGCAAGCGGTCTACAACCTTTCACACGCAAAATGGAAACTCTGGTGGGGACATACAGTGCATACATGCTTTTGGGCAACGCAACAACATTTAACGTGGAGTTGAGAAAACAAACGGTAGTTTATGCATGGACGCACTCCAACCCTGACCCCTACTCTCCCAGCCTCAACTTCAACAGAATCTCTCACCTTGTCTCCAACTCCTCCTCCTAGTCCCTCTCCCGGCATCTAGCGCAGAGTTCTCTCTTTGCTCTACCTGTGATTGACCTCCAAGCTGCTCCCAGGCTCAGGGTCAGTCCGCTTTCTCTCCCTCCCCACGCTGCAGCGCCAGAGGTCCGAAGGACAAGTCTCAGGCGGAGCCCTGCCACCCCTACACTTCTGCAAGTCGTCCCCCCCCCCGCTACTCCTCTCGGGTCAGCTCCCCGCGACCTCCCTCCCGCCCAGCTCGGCGCTGGGAGGGGGGGCAAAGCCAGGCGCGCTGTGGGCGTGGGCGGTGCCCTCCTTGAACTCCCACTGGCCTCGGGGTCCAGCGCCAGGCTCACAAAGGCAGCTCGATCCCAGGATCCATGGGCGCGTTCCACGGACCCCAGCTGACAGACCCTGGCCTCGGGCGACGGGCAGAGGCTTGCTGCCTCTGGGGGGAAGTTTTTGCAAAAGGGGAGTGCATTCATTGAGGGGACACTTCGCGGAGGAGGGAGAGTAGGAGAGGGGAGCTGGGTTTAGGAAGTCAGGGAAGATAGGGGGTCAGAGGCTTGTGCGCATACACACACACACACACACACACGTTTGCTACCTTTGTACCACCGAAAGACACCCGCAGGAACCGGAGCCTGGGAGGCAGCGGGTGGCCACAGCTAAGCTAGTCCGATGGGCTGGCTCGGATCAGGAAGGTCCTGGGGCTCAATCCGCTCCTCCCTCTTCAGCTCTTGTCCATCTCCCCACAATCCCCCTCCCCCCGCACTCCATCCCAGAGCCTTGGTACCTTCTTACCTTGTCTGGCAGGGTGGCGAGGCGGAGAGGACAAGGGACTGACCCCTTTCCCCGACCCGGGCTGCTCTCCCCACCCCTCCCCACCCCCAATCCTTGTCCTCTAGCTCCAGCTGCCTCCCTCTCCTCCAATTTTTTTTTTCCTGTGCTAGCGCCGCCCGCGGCTAGCTCCTCTCTGGCCCACTGGCTCCCTCACTCTGTCCACCTGGGGCGGAGCGAGGCGGCTGCCGAGGCAGCATGGGGGCGGATTCCGCAGGTGCCGCCCCTCCCGCTTTGACAGACCTGGGACCCCAGCCTGCCCCCCTCCTCCTGCATGCACGCTACTCTGGCTCCCTAGTGCACTATGGCCCCAGCGACCCTGTGGGTGGCTTACACAGCCCCACTCTGCCTGCTTGAAGATATAGTGGTTCCCATTTGCACACACCCCCCCAAATGTTCAGGAGTGCCCCTCCCCCCACTCTCAAGGAGTAGAGTATTCTGCTTGCGCCTCCAAATAAATTTAATTTTCCACAGCAAGAATAAGGCCCCAGGAGGGCACACCCACACCCAGCTCCCCAGGCACCAGAGTAGCACCTCGTGCTGCAGAATAGAAATAGTCTCTCTTAGCCCGACCCCTAACACACATCAACTCCCGCCACACATAGCGATTTCATTCACTGGGGAGCGGCTAGAGCGCGCTGAGCATGAACTCGGCTTGGGCCACGGGGAGGCCAAGGGTGGCCGGCCTTTCGGGGAGCGCGGGTCGATGGAAAGAAAGATGAAGACCAAAAAAAAAAAAAGAGTCACACACACCAACAGGAGAGCTAGAGCTTAGACATCCCACCCGGGGCTGCGGCTTGCTCCCAGTCCCTCCCCCCTATTAGCACGCCCACTCTCCGGCCATCCTGTCCCGCTGGCCCCGGGGCTCTGCCTTCTGTGGTCACAGCCACTGCCTTTTCGCCAAGGCTTCCCCTGCGCCCTGCGCAGGCGGAGCTGCAAAGCAGCCATATCCAGCGGGGACAGGGTAACGGTAGCTGTCGAGAGAAAAGTTTTCGTGAGATGCCAGGGCTAGACATATTTCGGGTTCAACTATATTGGGACGGAGTTGAAACACTAACACCCTTGGCTGAAGTTCTTTCCTTAATTATTAAAGTTATAAAGAGAAATCCGCAGATGTTTCTGGAATCCCCATCCTCCTGCTACGTCCTTTCGAGGAAATGAATGCCCCGGCTCCCGGAGCCCTTAGCAGGGCAAGGTGGTGGAGGAGTCTGAGGCTAGAAAAGTTGCTCTATTTTTAGTGCCTTTGGTGCTAGTACAGTTCCGTGCCCTCTGTCACCGGGTTCAGGTCAAAGAAACGGCGGCAATGCTGGCGCCCGGTGAACTCTCAGGGTTTCAGTCAACTTTCACAGCCCCATTCGCTCTTAATTATAATGCAAAACCCGGCATGAATTAGACTATTCCCAGATACTAAATTCTTTTTTAAAAGAAAGAATGCATCCGACCCGGTGCCCTCTCTTCTCTCTCCGCTGCTCTTTCCTTTTCCTTGCCTCCTCTCTCCCTCTCTTTCTGACTCTCTTCTGTCTCTATCTCTCTGTCTCTCTGTCTCTGGTGGATCTAACTTTATATCTCTAGCTCTGTCCTTTTCTGTATTTGTGTCTCTGTTTCTGTCCCTGCTCCCTCCTCTCACCCAACTTCTTTATCCTATGCATAGAAGATTTCTTAATCTTTTTGTGTGGAGGAGCTCTTTGACTGTCTGGTGAAACCTATGGAACTCTTCTCAGAATAAGGCTTTTAAATACAATTTCAGGTAGAGATTACTAAAAATAAAGAAGTAATTTTTCCCCAACCATGTTCATAGGACCCCCTGAAGTCTAAACTATAGGAGTGGATTGACCCCAGGAGTCCCATAGAGGGAGTAGTCAGGAAATAAAAGTAGAAAAGGTAAGGCAAGTATAACTACAGTGTATAGCCAGAATAAGTAACACGCCTGTGATTTTTTTATGCTCTGAAACTTCTCTAGATTTAAATCTATATTCAGATTCCATCAAACAAATATTTCTTCAGTTTGTTGTGGGGATTAGGAGCTGAGGTCTGAGATATTTTATAACTAGATCTGAAATTGTAAGGTCACTGTCTGGCTTTTAAAAAACTTAAAAGATATGTCCTACAAACCAAATTATGCAAATTATCTACAGAATAGCCAAAACTTTTGAGTACAAGGTTATATTTTGGGGAGGGAAACAAAATTGTTTTAAAAACTGAATGTATGTGAAAAGGCAAATAGTCAAAATTTAGGAACATATCTACAACTTTGTAAATATAAGCTACGCTACCAAGAGACTAAATTATTTATCAGCCTTTAAATATAAAATCAGTCTTTCATATATCTAGTACAGGTAAAAGTTGAAAAGAGATCTTAACATTATAGATTTTTACACTCACAGCTAGGAAAATTGAATATAAACTACAATGTCTTTTTAAAAATATTCATTCAAGACAGCATGCACTGGAACAAGACTTCTGTTCCCACCAAATCATCTCATTCTCTTACTCCTATGTGATACCAGTCATTCAATCTTTAAATATTTATTAAGGGCCAGCATCATGTCATGTCTCAACTCTCAACTACATTGGAAGCTCCTCAAGTTCAGAGATTTCATCTTATACTTCTCTGTATCCAGGTACTCTCTGGATTTCCACATACACTCACTCAATTAATAAATCAACAAGCCTTTGTCATTGCTATGTGCTGGGCACTGACCAAAACACTGGGAATATACAGAGAGGACCCAAGATATGCACAGAGTATATGGAAGATAATCTTTGAAGGAAAGGCTTTAGAAGCTAGGGGGAATGGGAAAAGCCTCCAGAAGAAGATGAATCTTGAGCTGAATATTAAAGGATATCAGGAATTCTAAGAGAGATAGTGAGGAATTCAGTATGCCACCTAGGTTGTGAGCCTGGGAGACTGAGAAGATGGTGGTGCCCTCTACAGTAACAGGTAAGTTTCGAAGTAGGCAGGATTTGGGGAAAAAGATAATAAGTTAAGTTTTGACATATGGTGTTTAAGATGTCTACAGGATGTACAATTCCAGATATCTAATAGGCACCTGGAGATGAGACACTGGAGATCAGGAAAGACATTAGGGCTGGATAAGTAGATTTGAGAATCATCAGCATAGAAATGATATTTGAATCCATGGGAGAAGGTATCGGCAAATGAAGCACTATAAAGGAAGAAGAGAAGAGGTCCCAGGCAGAGCATTCTGGGATACCCGTGGTTAGTGGTTGTGACCTAGATACAGATCTAGTGAAGGAGCCTGAGAAAGAGTGGTTAATAGGCAGAAGAAAAATCAGGAGAGATTAGTGTCCCAAAAGCCTAGAGAGAAGAGAGTATTGGGAATAAGAGGGTGATCAACAGTGTTAAAAGCTGCAGAGAAGTAGAAAGGGATAAGGATTGAAAAAAGACAATTGTATTTGGCAATTAAAAGATCATTGATACCTTTGGAGAGAGCAGTTTTGGTGGAATGATGAGTTTGGAAAATTGTAGAAAGTGAAGAATAGAGGAGAGGAAGCAGGGGCAACTAAAGTAGGCAGCCTTCTCAAGGAGTTTAGCCACAAGGAGCAGAAAAGATATGGGATGATAGTGAGGATACATAATCAACTGAGGGTTTTTTGAGGATGGAGAAGACGTGGACATGTTTATAGATGGTAAGGAAATAGATAGTAGACAAGGAAAGATTAAAGATTGGTGAGAGAGTGGGAATTATGACCACAGAAAATACCAAACCAAATTTCGAGTGGGGAAAATCAACAAGTCACGGTCAGCCATTTTTCCAGCCCAGGGCAGCTTAGGAAGACAGAGAGGTCTGCAGACACTAGGGTTGGAGCTGGCTAAGAGTGCAAATATGAGAAGTGGTACCGCAGCAGCTATGGGGCTGCATCAGTGCCCAAGAGCTATAGATCCCAGAGACCCCTGTAGTGGCAGTGGATACAGGATCTGTTGCCATTTGGCAGCTCTGCCACTCGTTACCCAGTTTGGGGTCACAATTCAGAAAAGGAGAACAGCTGCTAAGGTCACAAGGAGGCAGGGACTGTGTAAAGACAAGAACACAGATCAGGAGGGCAGGGAATAGACCTCTCCCCAGATCACACCACTTTAGAAGCACCCAAAAACTTATAGGTACCCACTAAACTATAAAAGTAGCAGAAACTCATAAAAGATAGAAGCTCAGGCCAGATATTCCCCTACACTGCCCCCAGAAGTGAAGAGAGCTCAACTCTAAGATAAAATCTGAAGTGAAGAAATAGGTTGGAAAAATAAGCAAATAACAAAACAAAACAAAAAAATAACCTGACCATAAAACGATAGTCACAGTAGTGGTGACAGGGAAAGATACAAGACTCAAGACAAAAACTCAGAAGATAATGACTTGGAAACATCTACAAGCAAAGTCTCAAAGAAAAATGCAGATTGGATACAAGCTGGATATTTTCTTCTTGACTTGGAGAGTCAGGAGGTAAGCAGTATGGTGGATGAAGAGAGCATTAGGCCAGATGTCAGGAGACCAGGCTCCTGCAAGCCTGGATATGCCACTAACTAGCTAATGGCCTTGAATCGTTCAATTAGCCTTTTTTGGTATAATTTTCCTCATCTGTAAATAGTTTAGAGTTTTGACTGTGAAAGGTCCCTTTCAGCCCTGTGAGACTATGATTTCAATTTGGATATCAATCAACAAGTATGTATTAAGCCCCTCCTGTGTGCCAGGAACTGGGCCAAGCAAGTGGGATAGTTTTAGCCCTCAAGGAATGTTAAGTTCTACCAAAGGAACCTCCCATTATAACAACAAGTGAAATATATTGTGCTTTAGCATTTGCAAAGTACTTTACATGTTATCTCATTTGATTCTCAAAACAACTTTATGAGGTGGGCACTATTATTATTATGATTTTATAGATGGGAAAACTGAGTCTGAGAGAAGTTAGGTAGCTTGCCCAGGGTAAGACAGATAATTAATGTCAGAGGCAGGATTTGAATGCAGGTCTTCATAACTCAAGTACGTCATTCAACTTTAGTGAAATCATTTGGTGTGTACATGACCAGTATCCCCCAGTTCCTTTTCTCAAAAAAAAATGTATTCATGGTGTATAAACAAAGGACTTCTGCATTGTCTATAAGGTGGGGGAAGTCTTCACATGCTTGGGGTAGACATCCCTGTTGATTACTTTCATGAACAAGCCCAGAATGCTTAGTTTGGAGAAGTTGTGATGTTGTTTCATTATTTTGTTCTTTATTATTTGAGATTACAAATTGTGTTACACAAGCCCTGCAGCTATATTTGCCTATTAGTTATGCGTTGTTTTGCTGTCCATTTGCATATACACTGCTGCTAAAATAATGTGTTCTGTTATTTTAAAGGTCTATTGATATTGTTTTAATATTATACTATGGCTATATATGCATTGCTGTGATATGTACACATAACATGCCTTGCATGTAATTGGCAGCCTGCCAAGTTATGTTTTATATTGTGCTATGTGTATTGCATGTATTATTGAGATATATTTGCTATGACACCATAAGACAATTACCAGAGATTCTGGGATAATCATCCTTGCTCTTTAAGTATTTGTGTTTATTTTGATGCTTACAATGTTTATTTTCAGATGTCAAGTATTCTTCAGCTGATTTTGAAAGGGATTTAAAAACTTACAGCTCTAGGAAGCAATGTAGTTTGTTTGAGGCTATTCTTACAGAGAATTATTAGAGAGACTTGAGACACAGTTAGCAGCTGGCTAGGATGAGTCTTTACCCAGGCTTCCCAAAATTTCAGGGATCTTGCCACTTTGGATTCACTTTGGAGGTGAATAGGACTTGCAGACAAAAAAAAAAGAATAGGAAGCCAGGAAAAAGAGAGAGATAAAGACTGTCTTTTTTTTTTTTTAAGGGTTGCTCTTCTTGGCTTATTTTCTTTGACAGTCCCTTCCTTCCTCTGCTCTTCACAGGAACCAGGGAACAAATCAGAAGTCTCTGGTCACGAATGTCTATTAGTAAGGGGTCAGAGCATGAGCTCATCTTCATCTCCTGGGACGGGTAGCCTCCATCATTCCAGAGGGCAAGTCCTTCAGCATTGAGCCAGAGCACATATGACCCACCAAAAGGGTTTAGAATGCAAACTCATCCCAATCTCCACACATGCTCTATGAAAGCGCTCCTATAGGCCCATCCCCATATATACTATGTGGCATGACTCCCAGTGGCTTCAGAACAGAAAATCAGAGAGCTCCTCTGATTACCCTTGTTATATGTATATATTCTTTCTGCAATAGAATGCAAACTCCTTGATGATGAACACTTTAATTTTTGTCTTTGTGTCTTTAGTATATACTACAATGTCGACACATACTAGGTATTAATAAATGCTTGATTGGTTAATTGATTCATGTTGGACTGTATGGCCTCTGAAGTTCCTTCTAACTCTATGAGTCACAGAATTACAGAATTTGAGAACTGGAAGAGACCATTGTCCATCTATCTAGTCCAACCCATATATGAAAGGAATCCTCACTATAACATACCCAACAATAGTTATCTTATTTTAAAATAATTTTTTCTTCTAAAAATAAGCTATCAAAGAAAGTAAATAATGACATTAACATAAAAATAAGACACAAGCTCATATCCAACACTTTGTACGTGTTATCTCTGACATTTCAACAAGGTAGAACCAAACAAATTAAAAAACAAGAATATAAAAAAGGGTACTCACTTTGTATCACCTTCCAAATGCCACCTGAATTTCCCTTACTTTTGACTTTGTTTTCTCTTTTATATTAGTTATAGTTAATGTGTATGCTTTTTTAATTCTACTTATTTTATTTTGCACTCCATCATTTAGCTCTTTCTATTTTTCTTTCAAATCCTTGTATTTGTTTTTTTATGGTGACATAAAATTCCATTCCATTAATTTATAATAATTTATTCTGCCATTCATATAATATATATGTGTGTTCAACCATCAAACATATAGAAGGGCATAGATTTAGAACTGGGAGAAATGTGACAGATCATAAATCAATGAGCATTTATTAAGTTCATATAACATACCGTGCTTAGTGTTGGGGATGTAAACACAAGAATGTAAAAGTCCCTGCCCTCAGGGACTTTACAGTACAGTCTATGATGCTGGGGACAGAGGAGAGAGTAGGAGTACATGGATGTTTTTTACATGTATTCTATCCACTATAGCAGCTATTCCAAACTTTTATTACTTTCCTGTAGCACTTCCTAGTCAGAAGATAACCTTGACTTTACAGATATTAAAGCCATGTAATTTGAGGTTCTTTTAAATCCCTTCTTCTACATGCCAAAATTTGTCTTTACCTTTTCTCACTTTCTACTCCTTCCTTCTTGCTTTAGAGGATATATCTCTCCTTGCCAATCTATTATCCTGTGATCCTAGAACTATGATATTATGATTCTTCTAATTCTAAATTTATGACCCTACATTTCATTGAATATTCATGATGCCTCAAACTCAAGAACTGAGTGAAATTAAACTTATGTCTTTATCCTCAAGTATATAAATATATATATATATATATATATATATATATATATGTGTGTGTGTGTGTGTGTGTGTGTGTGTGTGTGTGTGTATACCTCCTTCTCACTTTTTCACTCTGCAGAGTGGCTCTTCCAAACATTTTCATCCCTCCTCAAACCTCTCATACCTTCCTTTCCCCCTCTTCTTTTAGGTAAGAACCTTGCCTCATATTTCACAGAAAAAAATTGAAGCCATTCATTGCTAACTCTTTCTCTCCTCTTCCTTATCTCTTATCACTCAGGTACATTCTGCTACTTTTTCCTCCTGTTTCATATGAAGAAGTGACCTCACTCCTTTTTTTAAATTTATTTTTGTTTTATTTTTTTTTGTTTCTTTTTTCCTCATTCCTTACCAAGACTAATCCTTCTACTTGTTTAAGTGATCCCATTCCATCTCATCTTCTTCAACAGATTGCCTCCTCTGTTATCCCCACTCTTTCACTTATTTTCAATCTCTCTCTCTCTACTGGTTCATTTTCCACTGCCTACAAACATGCCCATGTCTCCCTTATCCTGAAAAAAAAATCCTTACTTAATCCTTCCACTCCTGCTAACTATTGTCCTCTATCTCTTCTGCCCTTTGTAGCTAGCTAAACTCCTTGAAAAGCCTGTCTACAATGAGTGCCTCCACTTTCTCTCCCCTCATTCTCTTCTTAACCCCTTACAATCTGGCTTCCTACATCATTATTCCATTGAATCTGCTTTCTCCAAAGTTACTAATGATCCCTTAGTTGCCAGATCCAGTAGTATTTTCTCAATCCTCATTCTCCTTGACCTCCCTGCAATCTGTGACACTGTTGATCAGTCTCTCCTCTTTTATGCTCTCTTCTAAGTTTTCAAAACGCCATTTTCTCCTGGTTTTCCTCCTATCTGACTGCTCCTTCTATGACTTCTTTGCTGGATCCTTCTCTAGGTCTCTAATTGTAGGGTAGTCCTCAGGGTAGGTAGTCCTCTTCTCCTTCTATACTATTTACTCCCATGGACTTAATTACCATCTCTATGTTGATGATTCTCAAATCTACCTTTCCTGCTCCAATCCCATATCCCCAACTGCCTTTCAGATATCTGGAATTAGATGTCCAATAGACATCTTATGCTCAACGTGTCCAAAAGTGAACTCATTATCCTTCCTCCTAAATCCTCCCCCTCTTCTATCTTCCCCATTACTATAGAGGACAACACCATCCTTCCAATCCCTCAGGCTCACAGCAATCCATTCCTTCTGGCTTCCTCACTATCTCTCACCTGTGTATTCAAGCTATTGCCAAGGCCTGCTGATTTTGCCTTTGCAATATCTCTTGAGTACTCCTTATTCTTTCCTCTGACACTGCTACCACTCTAATGCAGGCCTTCCTCATCACCTCATGTCTTAATTACTGCCATAACCTGATGATGGGTCTGCCTGCCTCATGTCTGTCCACACTCCAATCTATCCTTCATTCAACCACTAAAATGATTTTGCTAAAGCAACAGGTCTCTCTTAGTTTCCTAAAGCAACTGCTGCTCAATAAACTCCAATGGCTTCTTGTTGACCCCAGGAGCAAATACAAAATGCTCTGTTTGGCATTCAAAGCCCTTCATAACCTAGCTCCCTCCTACCTTTTCAGTCTTCTAACAACTTTACTCCTCAACATGTACTCTTAGAGTCAATGACACTAGCCTCCTGTTATGCCATGAACAAGACACTCTATCTCTTGGCTCTGAGTGTTATCTCTGGCTGACCGCTGTACTAGAACACTCTACCTCCTCAACTCAACTACTGACCTCCCTGGCTTCCTTTAAGTACCAACTAAAAGCTCACCTTCTACAGGAGATCTTTCCCAACTACTGTCAATTCTAATGTTTTCCCTCTTTTAGTTATTTAGATTGTAAACTCTTTGAGACCAGGAACTGTCTTTCCCCTCTTTTTATATGTATAGTATTCAACACAGTGCCCAGCACATAGTAGGTGTTTAATAAATGTTTGTTGATGTATTGATCCCTTTTTCAAGTCACCTTCATTTTCCCAGGCACTCAGGATAGGAAATGTTATCATGCTTTACTTTTCTCTGTTTGTCATAACCCATTGTTATCAAGTCCATTCTAGAGTACAAGTATTGGTTTTGTTTTGATTGAGGAAAGAATAGGAAAGAGGAAAAAAACTGACTCTTCCATACTACTGCTAATTGTAGCCTACATTCACTTGAATTATTGCTGATTGTCATAGGTTTCTGTTCACTTGGGAAATGTTCTCACACAGTTTTCTAAGATCATGCAGCTATAAAAAGAAACATTAAGAAAAAAGGGAATCAAAATATGCATATTGAGGGAGAAAATTGTTATGTATGTGATGATGCCAAATTGAAGTATTAGTGTAAAAAGAGAGCCTCAAACCCATGCCAATGTTGTTTCTTCTTTGTCACTCTTTGGAAGTAATCCAAAGGGAAATACTAAGAGGACACATATAAGAAAGCTACATCTTTATGAGGCTTTGAAATAATGTTGCTTTCGGAAAAGATACAACTGAGACAAGACTTGGAATAGAATTGCAAGGCAAGAGAATAAATATAAATGCTTAACAAGGATGGGGATGTGCCTAGAGCTTCCTGGAAAAAGATTTGGGGGCTTTAGTGTACTATGAGTTTAATGAGAGTTGAAAATATGAAATGGCAGCTAAGAAAGCTAAAGCAATCTTACGCTGTTATTAAACAAAGTGTCCAGGACTTGGTAATAAATCTCACTGTACTCTCCCCTTGGTTAGAACACATTTGGAATATTATGTTCAGTGCCAGGCAGTACATTGTAGGGAGGACATTGATACGATGACTATGGTGAAGAGCCTCAAGTTCATGTCATTGAAGGAACTCAGGATGCTTATTTAACCTAGGTACTGTGGGAGGGAAGGAGGCAGGGAACTGGTGAAGGGATGATAGCTGTCTTCAAATATTTGAAGGGCTGTCACATGAAAAGGGGATTAGATTTGTTTTGCTTGGTCCCAGAAGACATAACTACTAGCCATGGATGGAAGCTGCAAATAGGCAAATTTAGGCTCAATAAAAAGAAAAACTTCCTAATAATTAAAGCTACTCAAAAGTGAAATGGCTAGAATCAGCTAGGTGGTGCAGTGGATAGAGCACCAGCCCTGAAGTCAGGAGGACCTGAGTTCAAATCTAGCCTTAGACCAAACACTTGACACTTACTAGCTGTGTGACCCTACGCCAGTCACATAACCCCAATTGCCTTAAAAAAAAAGTGAAATGGCTGTTCTAGAAGTATGGAGTTCCCACTTTACTAGAGAGCTTAAGCAAAGATTTGAAGACCACTTTTCAGGTATGTTGTATAGGGGATTCTTGATCAGGGTAGGGAGGGGTTGATCTAGTTGGCTTTTGAACTTTCTTCCACCTCTGCAGTTCTGTTATTCTATAATTCTATAATTCATTCATTCAGTAAATATTTAGCAAGCATTTACAATATACTGTGCATTATGCAATGTACTAGGGGAGACAAATAAAAGACAAGATCACTGCCTCATAAGAGTTATATATACACTCATAAAGATATTAACAATTAGAATATGATCGGTGCATTATAAATGCATAGAGTAGTCTGAAGAAAGAATAAGGGAAGAAGAATAAGTATTTATTAAGCTTGCCTGCCATTTATTAGCACCTATGTGTCAGTCACTATGTTAAGCACTTCACAAATACGCCAAATAAGGAAGAAATTTCTTTTTAATAAAGCTTTAATCCAAAAGACTCATGATAGAAAATGGAAAAAGCCACACCCAGAGAAAGAACTATGGATTCTGAATGCAGATCAAAGAATATTGTTTTCTCTTTTTTCTGTCTTGTGATTTTTCCCTTTTGTTCTGATTCTTCTTTCACAACATGACTAATGTGGAAATATGTTTAATATGATTGTGCATTTATAGACTGTATCAGATTGCTTGCTGTCTTGGGGAGGGGAGAGGAGAGAGAGAGGGAGGGAGAAAAATAATTGGAACTCAAAATCATGTAAAAGTTAATGTTGAAAACTAAATGTGTAATTGAAAAAAAATTAAATACTATTAAGTTGAGGAAAAATAAACTAATGCCAAAAAAAAAAAGAAGTCTGAGTGATGGGTAAAGGGAAATGAGAGATTTCCATGGGTGCCAGTATGGAAAATACACACACACACACACACACACACACACACACACACACACACATCTACCAATCAGAAAGATATTGGGTAAACATACAAGCTATAAGAGTTTATTGGTATGTAATCATAGCTCTCTTACAAAACTAGAATTTCCATACTGCTTGAAGGTTTTCAAATTACTTTACATAGATTATCTCATTTTATCTTCACAACAACCTTGGTGGATAAGTGCTGTTATTATCCTCATTTTACAGGTAAGGAAACTGAGGCAGATAGAGGTTAAGTAACTTGCCTAGAGTCAAACGGCTAATGAGTGTCTGAGGCTGGATTCGAACTTAGATCTTCCTGATTCCAAGTTATATCCACTATGTCACTTAACTGCCTATTTAGAAATAAAACCGTATTATATCAACCTATTATTTTGGGGCATCAATAATTAATGGGGAGGGGTGTTGCAAGGAAGTATATAATTAATAAATGTTTGCTGGATTAAATATTACATGCAATTAAAAGCCAAAGTATCATTTCTTTTATCATATCACTTAATATTATAATTTAGAAGTTCAAGAAGGAATTGCAAAGCTCTCTTTGAACTTAGCAGGAGATAGAGAATAATGATCCCAGCCATCACTAGGAATTTTTATAACTAGTGCAAGCACCCAAACCATACTAGGGCAAACAGCTTGAAAGGCACCATGAATTAGAGAGAGAAAGGGTAAAACTCTGTGGAGGGAAACAGAGACCCCATGATGCTACTACAGAGGCTGGTGAAGCCCTGCCCCAAACTCTAGGAAGAAGCCACTTGATAGCTTCCTATTTAAACCAAACTTAGCATTGAGTTATCAAGAATGATCAATGGTTTCTTCACATTTGGCCTCCAAGGCACTTGATTATTTGGAGGGAAGGGGGAGGAGGAGAAGGAGGATGAAAGTAGAGTGGTAGCCCTTACAGCAAATAGTGTTATTTTGGGGGAAGGGCTAAAAGAAGGTTTGAATACCAGCCCCCCCCAAAAAAAACACCCTTAAAGCATCATGTTAGAGCTGGAAAGGACCTTAGTCATCATCTAGTACAACTCTTTGATTTTGCAAAGGAGGAAACTCAGTCCCCAGAGAAAACTGACTTGCCCAAAGTCACATTTGAAGGCTCATTAAACTCTTACTGAGTTAGATGAGTTGTACTTCCAAGCCTTGTGTCTGCCCTGCAGCTGAATTTTAAATGTTGCCTTCTCATTAGGTGGTGAGCTCTTTGAGAGCAAGGACTGTCTTACCTTTTCTTTTCGTATCTCCAATACTAAGCATAGTGCTTAGCATATAGTAAATACGTATTTAATAATCTCTTTTCATTCATTCATTCACTCACTCAAAGAGAGCCTAAATCTCATGTATTCATAGAGTGTTACCTTTGGGATTAAATATAAAAATTTCTGTTTGGTGTTTAAAGTCTTCATAATCTGTGCCCCTCCCCCTTGTAATCTTATACCTTACCCCCCTCATATGTATGTAAATCAGTAACATTGGCCTCTTGACTGTTCCTCAAACAAGATGCTCCTGACTCTGGTCATTTTCCCTGGCTATTTATTTCCCCATGCTTGGAATACTCTCCCTCCTCATCTCAACCTTCTAGCTTTCCTGGCTTTCTTTAAGACCCAGGGACCCCTTCCCACTTCTCTCTGTTGGTTATTTCTAATTTATCATATATATATACTATATATGTATTTTATACATGCATTTTTTGCCTTTCTTTGTATTCCTAGCATTTAGCACAGTACCTGATACATAGTAGGTGCTTAATAAATGCATATTGACTGACTATTAGCACTGGAAAGCACCTTAGAGACCACATTATCCAACCCTCTAATTTTGAAGAGGAGTAAACAAAGACCTAGAGTTAGTATCAGAGCACAGACCAAGGCCTGGCTGACTTTGACTCTCATTCCAGCACTCTTTCAGCCATATGTTGAAATGTGCTTTTCCTCCAGGTAATGGGGGCATTTCCATAGCAATGGTCCTTGGTGTCATGACAGTATAAGCAGGGAAGAAATTCCCTCAGTTCTTCTAGGCACACCCTGGCCCCAAGATCACCACTTTCCATACCCCACCCCTGGAAAAGTTTAAGCAGCTTGGGAGGACAAAATTAGAAGTAAACAAAAGTCCTACGATGGAGGACACAGAGGTGTTCCCAAGAAGTTATGGTCCTCTACCTGGAGGACTTTGGCACATAGCTTTCTCCACCTGAAATGTACACCCTGAAGTGCACACTCAGATCACTGCCCTTGTCCCTTCCCCAGACTTGTGCCCCACCTCCAAAAGAACACACAACCCAGGCCAACTGTGAACAGGAGGAGGGGTAAGATGCTTCCCCATCCTGCCACTGGCCTTCAAATTGTCCTCGTCCTTAGTCATTGAAAAGGACCATTGGCTGTCTGAGCTGAGGAAACTAGCTAGTTCTGATCCTTTCTGTCTCCATCCCCATGCTGGATCCAGACAGATCTGAATCCTTTCAAGGCCTTTCCAATGTCCTCCTTCAGGGATGGTTTAGGGTATAATCTTTTCTTCAGTCACTGTTGTCTCCTCCCTATCCCCTGCCTCTCTTAAGATTTAATCAGCTACACTATTATTATAATTAGCTCTCTTATTAGCCATGGGGCAATAAAATAGCCCTTTATTTATGTAGTTTATATCAATATAATAACAATAGTTCAGAGCCTTCAGTTAGAAAATTTTAGCCAGAGATTTGACTCTCTGTCCTAATTTAAATTTTTGCTTATCTCTACCTAACCTTTGGCCTCTTATGTTTGAGACAAAATTGAGGATGCAGAAAATGTTTAGGTAAAAGAAGAGAGAAGAGAATATTACAGTATCTGTCATGGAATAGGCATAGGGAGGGAAAATTGAGGGAAAACATCGCTCTTTTTTTAAAAGAAAAAGTTCCTTTGGATTCGTCAAATGACAAATACACAATAATAATAGCCAACCCTATTATAGGACTTTCTTTACAACTTACAAAACACCTTCCCTACAACTACCCATGGAGGTATATGCTATAGGTATCATCATCCCCTTTTAACAAACAGATAGGAACCTGAAGCATAAAGAGGCAACATAAGTGAGTTCCAGAGCCTGGTTTCAGTCCTAGTCTCCTACCTCATACTGTCTACAGAATGAAGTCCAGATGCCTTGGCCTGGTATAGCACCCACATTGGCTACCTCCCCAACTCCTGCCCATACTGGTGGGCTAGGTCCCCAGAGGGTGATTGAATACTATTCCCCTTAGGATTCAAGGGATAATTATCAAGAATAGGGGTTTCTTTTTTTAATTTTTAGGCAATTGGATTTAAGTGACTTGCCCAGGGTCACACAGTTAGTAAGTGTCAAGTGTTTGGTCTGAGGCCAGATTTGAACTCGGGTCCTCCTGACTTCAGGGCTGGTGCTCTATCCACTGTACAACCTAGCTGCCCCTAAGAACAGGGGTTTCTAACCCTCCCAATATATGCACATGTCTGTGTATAAAGTAGGAATAAGTCCTTAATCAATTTCAAAGGGTTATTGGAAGAAAAAAAAAGAAATGATACAACACAGGAAACACATTGTGATAAGTTAATGATTTCAAGTCACAGTCTTTTGTGCATGTATTTTTGTGCCAGTCAATCAAGTGAGAGTGTGTGTGTATATGTGTGTATATGGATACGCAATATATGTGTATATGTACACATATACACATACATGTACACATACATGTACATATACATATGTCTAGTAACTAGCATATATACACACACACACATACATGTGCACACACATACTTATGCACACAAATTTCCAGTAACTAACAGCTATGAGTTTCCCTTTTGCTACATAGGGTCTCTACACATGTGCCTTAGTACCATTTAAGTATAAGCTGATGCATACTCTTTCCAGGGATATGGTGTGTAGAGGAAGAGAATATGCTCTTAGTTTGAGGGGATTATTTCTATAAAAACTATCTTTGCCCTAAATATATGATCTTATGATCCTATTCCTTGGGGAGATTGGACCCTAATGTATAGTTAAATGGTAATGAGGTACATGTGCAGGGAACCCGTGTGGCAAAGAGGAGAAACTCATAATCCCTAATTAGTGAAAGCTCTTTTTGCCCTTCAAGGAGTCCTTATCAAGTTGTCCTTAGGTGTAGCTCTCTGCTGAGCTCCAAGAGTCAGGGCCCTGGTAGAATCCTAAGACTGAATTTCACTGGCATGTCTAATTGGTACTTAGTATGTCTCTCAGCTCCCAGTACAGATGCTGCTATTAGCCATTGCTGCTCAAGAAATTCTAATAGAAATTTCAGAGCTTGAAAAGTCATAACTTGGTCAATTTTGTCTATGAATGCATGGTTGCCTATTCTCAGGACACTTTTCTATTTGCCCTTGGCATGTTTCTCTCTACTTCCGGCTGGATGCATTGCCTTCTATTGGTCAATGTACCATGTAGGTACCAATAAGGTAGAGGGAGGGAAAAGAGAGAGAGGGAGGTATTTTCTCCTCTCGCCAAGGGCAATTCCCTCTCAGAGGTCTGGAATCTCTAGCTTTCAAATTTGGAGTCTTTTCCCACTTGACTGATTGGCTCTGAACTAGCTGTTTTTGTATGTGGCACAAAAAATTATGATTTGAAATCATTAACTAATCACAATGTATTTCTTGTGCGGCATCATCTGTCTCTTTTTATTCAATAACCTCAAGCCCCTATGATCCTTTGAAATTGATTAAGGACTTATTCCAGATTTGCTTTTGATTGACTGGTTGATTTAATCAAGATGTCAAGGCCTTCTGTGATGAACTGGGTCGGTCTCCATCCTTATGGAAAAAAGGAAGGAAGAGAAGGAAGAGAGGAAGAACAGATGGAAGAAAAGGAGGAAGGGAGGTAGGGAGGAGGAAGGGAGAAGAGAAGGAAGAGAGGAAGGAAGGAAGGAAAAGGGAGAGGAAGGAAGGGAGGGAGAGAGGGAAGAAGGAAGGGAGAAAGGAAGGAAAGATGGAAGAAAGAGAGGGAGGGAAGAACATATCTGACAAGAGGTCTTCCAGTCTCTTTTTGAAGACTTACAGTGAGAGGGAACCTATTACCTTCTGAGACAGCACATTTTATTTCTGGATAGCTCTAGTTATGAGGATTTTTTTTTCTTTACACCAAAGCCTAAATCTGCTTCTCAGTAACTTCTACTGATTGCTCCTAGTTCTGTCTTCTGGATCCAAGAGGGATGGGTGGGAATCCCTATTCTTCATGATAGTCTTTCAAATACTTGAAGACAGCTCTAAAAGCAGTTATCTTGCAGTTTGATCAGCCAGAGTCAGGGACTCCTACCGTACTAGTGATCTGATTGATGCCCTTCACAGTTTGCCAGGAGGCTATTTCACAAAGGAAACTGTGAATTTCTAAAGCTCTGCAGGATGAGATACTCCAAGGAAGAGGATACTCCACCTCTGCAGGGTGCAGCTTTTTCTAACTCATCTTCCTGTTTGAGTTTGTGTACTTTACTCTGGGATAAAGATTCAGATATGAGTCCAAGCGGGCTAATAATGTAATGGAAAGAGCTAAGAGGTAGAAATATAATCAAATAAAAAGCAAACAAACAAACAAACAAAAAACCCATGGTTCTAGTCCTGACTCTGCCATTAACTTTTACCATGGTCATGTCATTTCCTCTCTCTGGGTCACAATTTTCCATCTGCAAAATTAGGACTCTGGATACTAGACAGATCTCTAAGGACCCTTTCAACACTTTAATTCTGAGTTTTTACACATAAGTCCTATCTTTGTGTTTCTGGGAGAGTGGAGACATCTAAGGGTCCATAGTACCCTATATGTGACACCTCCACTCCCACCTTGACTTTAACATCGAATAAAAATATTGAAGAAGAAATTTGCTTTCCATTGAAAGAACTAATAGAAAAATGTAACTTATTTCAATTCACATCTGCCTTTTCAACTCTTACTTTTTGAATCATTTCTTCCAACGAACTCTTCCTCCTTCCCCAATGAGACAGAAAATAAAAAGGTGATTTTTTTTAAGCACTGTCACCTCTTCAAAAAGGGAGACCAGTTTGCATTTAATACAGTTAGTCAAAAAACATTTCTTAAGTGCTTACTATGTGAAGGCACTGTGCTAAGCACCAGGTATACAAAGAAAAGCAAAAAAACAGTCCTTGCTCTTGTGGGAAAACAACCACAGCACAACCCTTCAAGTCATTGGGAAAGTTCCCTAAGTTTATACCTCCTGGTATGGAAAGAATTAGGGTTGCAATCCTTATCAGTACTCCCTGAAGACTCCTACTGCTAACTGTAATGGCAAATTCCATTTGCAATGGCAGTGCATTGCTACACCCTGAGACTACTATATTAATGGTGGTAAATAGAAGATAAATAACAGTCTGGGAGTGAGAACGGAAGCAGGAAAAAACACGTGAAAGTAGACATCCAAATTAAAACAGCATAGTTTTCTGTTTTGTTTTGTTTTTGTTTTTTTCTTTTTGGTGGGGGGAGTGCAGATGGGAAAAGGGTAGGCAGACAAAGCAAAACACAGTATATGTGAATAATACAATATAGAAAGATTTCTGTCCAATAATGTCTAATTTTTGAAGATTATTAAAGGTGGGGCTACAAAGAAAGGCCAAAAGATAGTTCCTGTTCTCAAGGAGCACACAGTCTAAAGGGATAGTCTTAAATTATCTGGAAAATTCCCTCAAAGCCCGATTAAAAGGGTAGAGAATATATATATGTTAATATATCCATGTTACTTTTTTAAATATGTGGTTCTGTATGCATACAAACATTATACCCCATTCCAGGACCAATTTCTTGGGGGCTTAATGTTTTTCCTACTATTCCATAAGCATCTAAATATATTTTTGGTAGTTAATATTAAAAGAACTGGGTTTTATAATGCCATAGGAAGACAGAAGGCCAAAATACATAAATTTTAAAAGCCCAGCTCTTATTTCCCAGAGTCTCCAGGACCCTGCAGTGCCCACCTATCTATTCTTCCTACATGACCAATGCTACCAGTTTCCCAGCTCTCATCTTCTCCTAGAACTATTTTCTTTTTCTCGACTTCTATGGAGGCATAGGACAGTAGAGGATCTTGAGGCATAAGGCACAGGGATGGTGTTCTTTAGATCAAAGCAGAGAAGTATTGAGTACCATCTCAGGTGGCAGTACCTAGGCAAAGACCAGGTGGCCCCACTCTAGTTAACAGCTCTGCTATTCCACAACACCAACCTTCTGATCTAGCCATACAGCTTTTCCATTTCCTCTCCAGCAATCATGCTCAGTCCCCAGTTCCAAGCCTCTGTTATGTTTTTCTCTCTGACTGAAATGCTTGCCTTTTCTCTTCTTTCTCTATTAATCCTACCCATCCTTCATGGCTCTGATGAAGTGCTGCCTCATTAATAAATCTTCCCTAACATGAATAAACCCTGCTTCTCCACCTAAAGTACTCGTGGCCTGTCTCTGCTTTAGATTTTTATTTAATTGTGTCATCTGTATATGCCTTATCTCCCCAAGTAGAATGTGAGCCCTTATAAGGAAAGAACCAATTCTAATTACTTTTGTGTCCCAGCTCTTACATGAGCAATAAATGCATAAAGGAAGTAGCAGAAAGGGATAAGTCAGAGGAGTATCAGGAAAGGAGTCACTTCTTAAATATACCAATGTAGGTTCCACCCAGTCCCAGCTTTGAGAGTTTGGGATCTTCCTCTGAAGTCTTATCTAGGGCTGCAGAGCTGCTTTAGGCTGCCCTTGATTGACAATCACATTAAGAGATCCTGCCAGTATTCTTCTGAGTTAACAATGGATCTCCTCACATTGGGAAGATGGGAAACTCAGGGAAATGATATGTCCCCGGTCATGAGGAGATCTAGCTAAGCAATCCTATATTCTAACCAGTCTTGTCTGGTGGTAGATTAGAAACCTGACTACATCACACTTGATTTTTGATACTTATATACAGGCTGGGCCTGGAGTCAGGAAGACTTGAGTTCATATCTAGACTCTTTCTAGACACTTATTAGCTATGTGATCCTGGGTAAGTCATTTGACCACCACTTGCCTCAGCTTCTTCATCTGTAAAATGGGGATAATAATAGCACCTCTCTTCCTCCCTCCCTCAAATGAGATAATAATTACAATTGTAACAATTGCAGTGCAATACCTGGCACATAGTAAGTGCTATTAAATGTTAGCTATTATTATTAACATTAATAATAATTAGGTAAAGTTATCAGAAAAGCTATGAATTCTGATCTGATTCATCAATGGTCAATGAAATAGCACTCCCTAAAGCAAAACTGATGCTTGAATACTGTAGGTTCTAATACTTTTTTCTTGTCAGGAATCTCCAAGTGGAACTATGAGAGAATATAAGAAACTCTTCACCCCTACCATTGCTGTGCGTTTCTTGTCTCAGCATTTACCCACTGAACTCAGTACTATGCTAAGCAAGGTGGAGGTGCAGAAGAAGCATTAAAGGCAGGATTCTTGCCCTCAAAGAACAAGACCTTGAATTTGAGGAGATGAACATGAAACAACAATGCTTGACAATGCTGAATGATTCGTTGCAGACAAAGTAAAGAGGAGTTCAGAAAAGAATGAGATCGTGGGGCTGTTTAGTCAGAGAAAGTTTCAGGGAGAAATGAGTCTTCAGGCTTAAAGGATAGCTAGGATTTGGATAGGAAGATGGAAAGAAACAGGGTATCCTAGACAAGAAAAATAGCATTAGCTCTTCTGACCACAATGATGTCATTGAGCAGGTTACTTCTTCAATGTATGGGGAGACTCAGTTCTAGTTCCGTTTATAACACTGATTATGTGATATCAATGGGCAGCTAGGCGGTGAGTGGATAGAGTGCTGGGCCTGGAATCAGTAAGACCTGAGCTCAAATCAGGCCCCAGACACTTCTTAGCTATGTGACCCTGGGCAAGTCACTTAACTCTGTCTTGGTTTACTCATCTGTAAAATGAGCTGAAGAAGGAAATGGAAAACCCCCCAGAATCTTTGCCAAGAAAACCCCAAATGTAGTCATGAGGCGCTGGACATGAATGAAATGACTAAACAGCAACAAATGTGTTATCAACCAAGTCTCAGACTTTGGGCTTCACTTTGCCTATCTGCAGAATTAGCAGAGATTGATTTCTATACTAGGTGATCTCTAAGGTTTTTTCCAGTCCTAAAAGTCTCTGATTCCATTCAATTCCATTTTATTCCATTTCATTATCAAATGGAGTATTTGAGAATAGTGGTATATTGATCACATGAAATAATATTTGTAAAAAGCACTTCATAGAGCTCCTGGCACATAGTAGATGCTATATAAATACTTATTTTCTTCCCTTCTTTCCCCATTAAATAACATTTATTCAGCTTCTATTGTGTGCAGAACACTAAGTGAGTTGCTGCAGGAGAAACAGATTTTAGATAATACAAGGTCCCTGGCTTCATGAAGTTTATAGCCTAGAAGAAGAATATGCCTCACTTAAATCCAATTCACTTGCAAGTCATGACATCACCTTCTTGATGTCATTGTCCTCTTCAAGAATAAAGGACAAACAACAACAATAACAATTGAAATTTACTCCTTTTTAGTATTCTGCTTGCTGGACACAGTGATGAATAACATTATTATCATTCTCTCATGGTTCTTTGGAGGACATAAACTGTGTGCTGGATACTGACCAATCAAAAAGTTTTTTTAGTAGGTACATTCATCTTCAGGCCACTAAAATTCTAGCCTAATTCAATGCCCTCCCTAGATTTGGAATATGATACACAGAGACACAAATAATTATAACAAAATTTGTATTAGAGAAATGTGAGCAAAGTGCTATGCTATGTCAGTGAAGGCTAAGGTCAGGAGGAACTAGAGAAAATTTTGCAGAGGCTGTGGCACTAAAGTTTGGTTCTAAAAGATAGGTAGGCATCCAACAAAGGAGGAGAAAAGGGTAGAGAATATTCCAAACATAAGGAACATTAGGAGCAAAGGCATGATTTTTTTTCACTTTTTTTATCTTTCTTGCTTTAAAAAAATTTTTTCAACATGGCTAATGTGGAAATATTTTGCATGACTTCATATGTATGAGTTGTTTTTCTTGCCTTTTCAGTGGCTGGGGCAAGTAGAGGGAGGGAGAGAATTTGGAATTGAAAATTAAAATAAAAATAATTTTTTTTAAAAAGACAAGTAATTTTTATAGACTTATGAATTCTAATAAACACAATGCTCAACCACAATTCCATAGGACTCATGATGAAACATGCTACAAATTTCTCGATAGAGAAGTGAAGGCTTCATAGTACAGGTCAAGAAATATATTTTTGGACATGGCCAGAATGGGAATTTATTTGCTTGCTTTCTCAGTGGGGAGAAGGATATTAGGGGGAGATAAGAAAGAAAGAAGGCATATCTTCATGAAAATAAAATAAATAAAAATTTAATTTTAAAAATGAATAAAGTCAAGAAAATGGAAAAGTGTAGCATTCATATGAAGGATGACAAATAATCCAGTTTAATTGAAACATAGAGCATGTGGAAGGAAGTAATATGAAATGAGACTGAAGAAGCACAGCTTGGTGCCAGAGAGGGGAGGGCATTGAATTAGGCTAGAAAATTAGTGGCCTGAAAATGAATGTACCTACTAAAAGAGCTTTTTGGTTGGTCAACATCCAGCACACAGTTTATGTCCTCCAAAGAACCATGAAAGAATGATAGTAATGTTATCCATCACTGTGTCCAGCAAGTAGATTACTAAAAAAGAAGTGAATTACAATCCATGTGGGAGTATAGTTAAAGAGACAATTGAACCCCCTACCCTTACTGCCTGTCCTGCATTAACTTAATTTTGAGATAATGCCATTATTCCCTAAATTAGGAGCAGCAATACTGGGACTTTTCACCAAGTAGAAAACATTATTGCTAGAGAGGGGCTCCTGAAGGAGATGATTATATATTTCTTCAGGATTTGGGCTACAAATGATGTATGTGTTGATATAAAATGGTTTTGATGGAAGATAGTCGTCTCCCCCTGTGCCACAGTCAAATTTTACCTAAATCAGAAACAGAAGATCAGAAAGCCTAGGAATTCAGCCTTATCTCTGTGCCAGCATGAATTACCTTCAGTTAATGAACCCACTCCATCCTTGAAAAACTTCCTTGAAGTTTGGCTATTTAGGAACCTTGCCAAGCACTGTGTTTTCTCCATTTTGCTGATTGTATTTTTGTTCTGGATTTTGTCTCCAAGCTTCTGATTAAACTTGAAGTAGGACCACCATTGTTTTTTTGGTTTATTTTTTTACTTTTTCTCTGCTGAAAATTCTTCCAGCTATAGCTTTTAATTGGCTGAGGTAGGAATGAAGGAAGCCAAGTAAATCATGTTGATTTAGAGTTTGGAGGAAAAAAGACCCAACCAGTTTGTTAGCATTGGAACATTCGGATCCTGAATACATATGTACTTGATGTGTTCATATTTCCTCATCATTTCTAATGATATTTATTTCATTTCAATAGACTTTCTGATATGTGATTGTTATTCAACTAAATAATGCTTTCAAGAAAATTAATTAAGTTGTCATTTTCCATTGCCATGTTATTACCATTAGCAAAATTATTTTGGAAGAAATTAGGAAACACCGATAGGTTGACTAAAAGCTATTGTGTTAGGCTTTTGCAATAGGCTTCCAACTGGTGTCTGATCTAAGACTCTGCTATCTTAAAACTCCCAACGCATCACTTCTAGATTCCTCTTCCTCCTCCATGCCTGTATTCATAGTGTTCTACTGCCTTCAATTCCTACACCTCCAGCCATCCTTCTTCTGTTAAATTTCTATTCCATTTTAAAGCACAAATTAAATTAATTAAACTTTCCCTGAAGCCTACCAGTAATCACTTTCTCCTTCAGACCTCAAGTAGCATTTTATTTTGCAGCTCTCATGGACTTACCTTGTTGAGTTGTATTTCCACAATATCTTTCCTATCTGCTACCTTCTCTCTGCTCATGTGGCCATCACCCTAATTCACGCCCTCAAAACACCCTTTATCTGGACTATTACAACAGTTTCCTGTTTAGTCTCCCTGCCTTCAGTCTCTCTACTCTCCAATCCATCCTTCACACAGCTGACAAAATGCTTTTGCTAACACACAGGCAAGACCACATCATTTCCCTGCTCAGAAAACTAGCAGCAATAAAGTATATATTGCCTCTCGCATAAAACACAGACTCTCTATTTGACATTTAAAGTGCTTCACAATTTTGCTCTACATACCTTTTCAGGCTTATTACAAATTACTCTTCTTTATACATATACTTCATACACTCTACCTTTCAGCAAAACTGATTATATACCAATCTATCTGCTTACCTTTGCGCAGGTTTACTTCAATGTCTGGAATGCACTCCTTGCCTATGTCTACCTTTTACAATCCCTACCTTCCTTCAAAATTCAACTGAAGTAAGTACCACTTCCTGTGTGAAACCTTTCTTGATCTCCACCAGCTACTAGTGTTCCCTAGCAATTACTTTGTGTTTATATGTATGTATTTTGCATTTATTTATATGTATACATTTTGTTTTCCCTCATGTAGGGAATGTAGAATGTAGGCTTCTTGAGGGCAGAATCTGTTTTATTTTTGTCTTTGGGTCCTAAGTGGCCAGTAAAGTGCCTGGCACATGGTAAGCACTTAATAAATGCTTGTTGATTAATTATTATTCAATATTTTGTATTAGAATTTTCTATGTTTTTGTCTTATCTCATTACTAGACTGGTGAGCTCTATAAGGAAAGGAAACATATCTTATTGAAACTTTATATCTCTCCCAGTATCTAACACAATGTACTACATAGATTAATCACTTAGTCTGCCACACTCATGTGTAGCCTATATGGGGTGGTTACCTTTTTGCCTACTACTTGACTGATCACTATGTTTGTTCCCATCATTCAGAGGTATAAGGTAATATATGATATACGTTTAGATATTTCCTTATTATTTCTATATTCTTTAATTCCTTAGTAATTATAAAAATGGCAAAAATATTTCTCATGAATTAAACAATTGGCTCTGAGTCTTGACTCTAGTTTATCAAATGTTATTTATTTAATAAATTGGAAAAACCTCCTTTACCATGAGCATTTGCTCACCTCTCTCTCTCTCTCCTTTTCTGTATGTAGACATGTATAAACATAGACATCTATGTCTCTCTCCTTATACATCAAATATACATGTCATATATTATATTATCACATATATTTGATACACAACACATACACATATGTATATATATAATTATATATGTATATATACTCCTAATCTCTTAGACTTAAATAAATATCAAAGTTATTTGCTATATGTTGTTAACAATGTAACAATAACACAAAGACATAAATCATTATTTACAATGTTTTACCAGTGAAAAAGATCACAGAGTCACCTTTAACCATCACTGTTACTCTTAGCTTCTCTTCACTTCTGAAACTCAGTCCCACCATTCACATGTCAAGATTGTTGCCAAAGTTTCTCAGGATTCTTCTTTTTTTTTTTTATTCACAAGAGATAAACAGTTCTGTAAGGAAATTTTTTTTTGTCTTCCTCCTCTTTGTCTTTTCATACTTTCTTTTAACCCCTCATTGTTAGCAATTTCTCCCAAATGCCAATTAAAATAAATATTTTTACAGATGACAGTCAAAACTCAAACTTTTATAGATAATCATTAAAAACTCTTCATCCTCATGGACTCCTCACAACTCAAAGATAAAACACATTTTTTCCCATTGACTTCTCAAGAAAAAACAGTAAAACGGTCACCGTACAAGATTCCAAAACCTCTCAAAGTTATAGTGAAAATATCTATAATCTCTGTGGGAGAGATTATTGATACTTGTATCAAAATTATATTATATACCTTTCCACAATACAATAAACACTAATCATCTATCAAATCAAAGTCATATTCTTTATGCTTGATATTCAAGGCCTTCCATATTTTGACCAGACCCTACCTAACCAATCTTGCCTCCTACTTCTTCATCTTCTTCAATCATATCCTTCTACTCTAGGCAAGGTCATTTCTTTTTCTATCTTTTAAGTGTCTTGCCCATTTCCACTTACATGCCTTTATACTTACCATCCCATTTACCTGCCCTGTTCCTCTTCTATCCAAGTTCTGCCCATTCTTCAAGGCTCACTTCTCTTTAGCACCTTCCCCAAGAGCTCAAGTACTCTGAACTTTTCTCTACTATGAGTTTCTATATCACTATACCACCCAATTCAAGATTTTATCATATATTGTCTTATATTACTCACTCCTGGAGCATCATACTACGGGATGTGATGCTATGGGATATCCCATAGTACTCTTCCTCAACAAAAATCCATAGTAACTCAAAAGAGATCATCTTAGCCATTCATAGAGGAAAAACCAAATCAGTGAAATGCATGTTGCCTATACTGTGACATTCAGGTGAATTGAAAATCCACTGAATTAGTCCATTGATAGTATATAGAACACTGTGCCTGAAGTCAGGAAGACAGGAATTCAAATCCAGCCTCAGACACTAACTAGCTCTGTGACCCTGGGCAAGTCACTTAACCTCTGTTTGCCTCACTTTTCTCAACTGTAAAAGGGAGAATAATACCATCTACCTTCCAGGGTCGTTGTAAGGATCAAATGAGAGGATATTTATAAAAAGCTTAGCACAGTGCCTGGCACATATTAGGCTCTATGTAAAATATTAGCTGCAAATTATTGTTATTTTTATATTTTAGACTGGCACCACTAATAAAAAAACTGTTAGACCTGGAATTGAATATGAGGAGAAGAGCAGACTGGTTCACATGTGGAAAATGGTACAGCATTTTCAAAAGTCTCAAGTTGCTACCTGACACAAAAACTGACTCTTTTGAAACACCATAACCATATCTTTGTGATGCTATGTGACTACAATTCATGGGACACCACAATTTCCAAAAGACCACATTTGTGTGTGACTCAGAGGGCAATGGAATGACATACTGTGGGCATAAGGAAGCTACCACATGTTACTAGGGATATTTGATATATATGGAGGGTCATAAGGAATGTCATCTAGGAAATAAATAATTTGGTCAATTGTAAACAGAGATGAATAACAGGTGACCAAACTGAGTGTTGGACAGCTAGGTGGCAAAGATAGAGTGCTGGGCCTTCAGTCAGGAAGACTCCTCTTTGTATGTTCAAATAAGGCATCAGACACTTACTAGCAGTGTGACCTTGGGAAAGTGACTTAACCCTGTTTGCCTCAGTTTCCTCATCTGTAAAATGAGCTGGAGAAGGAAATGGCAAACCACTCTAGTATGCCAAGAAAACCCCTAATGGGGTCATAGAGAGTTGGACATGATTGAAATGATTAAACAGGAACTGCCTGAGTGTTGCTCTGGGATCCATGAAATAGGAAAAGTCCTAGAGGAAGACCTCCAAAGCATTGGGTGGATCTTGTGTGGAAGATTTATGGGAGGACAAGGACAAGAATCCCAAATGAAAAGGCATGGATGGATGGTGATCTACACCACTGAAGGGAGTACACATTACAGATTAATTGAAATAAAGAAGTAGGTATTGTTCATTCATGGTGCTAATCATGTCTCCCCAACTGAATTATAAGCTGTATGAGGACAAATCGTGTCATATACTTCTCTTGGTTCGCTCTGTAGCAGGAAGAATGAGGCTAAGCATATAAATCATAACTTTATTTGTGTGAATATAGTAAAAGTATGTTTGAAGTAATCGTGGTAGGTTAAAGGAAGGAAACAAGCATTTAAGTGCTTACCATATATCAGGCAGTGTGTGAAGTACAAATATTGTCTCATCTCATCCTCACAACAACCTTGCAAGGTAGGTGTTATTATTATTATCCCCATTTTATAGTTAAAGAAACTAAGCTTAAGTGACTTGCCCAGGGTCATACAGCTAATAAGTAGCTAAGGCAAGATTTGAACTCAGGCTTTCTTAACTCCAGGCTCAGTTCTCTATCTACTGGACTACCAGCTTCTTTGAACTTCAAAGTTTCTCCATAGCTCTGGTCTTTTCATCAGGAATGCTTAGAAGTCCTCAATTTCATTAAAATCCACTTTTTTTTTGCCCTGTAGAATTATACTCAGTTTTATTGGGTAAGTTTTTCTTGTCTGTAAACCTATATCCTTTGCCTTCTGCAATATTGTATGTCAAGCTTCTCTGCTTCTCTGCAGGGGTGACTACTAAATAGTATGTGACCCTGACTGTGGCTCCTTGATACTTGAATTCTGTCTCTCTGACTGCTTGCAGCATTTTTTTTCTTTGATGTGGAAACTCTGGATGTTGACTAGAATGTTCCTTGGAGTTTTCATTTGGAGGTTTCTTTCATCAGGAGACAAGTGGATTCTTTCTTGTTCTACTTTGCCCTTTCGGTAAAAGAAATCTAAGCAGTTTTTCTTTATGATTTCTCGAAATATGATATCTAGGCTCTTTTTTGGTCACGGTTTTCAGGTAGCCCAATGATACTTAAATTATCTCTCCTCAATCTATTTTCCAAGTCAGTTGTTTTTGCTATGAGATATCTTACATTTTCTTCTTTTTTAACTTTGTTTTAATATTTATTGTCTCATGGAGTCATTCTTTTCCCATCCCTCTCCTCCACCCAGTGCTCTCATTTGATTTTTGAAATCATTTTTAGATTCTTAAAAAATTCTTTCTTTATCTCTCCCCAGAATTCTAGCTGAACTTCTGCCCAAGCTGTGTTTTCCTTTGAATCTTTATTTGTAGATATTTTAGATCCATTTTCTCCTTCTGGGTTTATGTCTTGAGCATCCCTATCACCATAATAGCTCCTTATGGTTGGATTCTTTTTTTTATCTTGCTCTTTGTGCCAGCCTAATTCCTAACTTTGGACTTTATGTTAGAGCTCTGCTCAGTGCAAATCTGGGGGAAGTATCTGGGCTGAGCTTTTGTTCTAGGGTCCTTCGCTTGCTTTCTTGGGGTATTGAGTGTTGTGTTATTCCAAGATTTCGGCAGCCCACACTGGGGTCCTGCAAGTCTTCAGTGCTCTCAAAGAGGTATGATCTAGGGTAAAATCATCACTATCCTCATGGTATGAGTTCTTCAAGTTCCTGAGCCATATTTAGGTCTGTGCAACATTCCTATGGGCTTGTTCCTAGTTCATAATTCCAGTAGACTGTTGCTGTAAGCTTCAGACTGGGCTAGAGTCTAGAACTGAGACCCTACTCAGCTCCTGGGATCTGAGCAATCCAGCTATATTTGCTTCTAACCTTGTTTTTTGTTTAGTATATAGCTTAAAGCCCCTGCGGGCACCTCATCCTAAACTGCCTTCACTCAGTGCAGATTCCTATTTCAGTCTGTCTTAAATTTGTGACCTAGATTTGGGTAATGAATAACAGAGATGCCAATGTGGTACCTGTTCCCAAGGTCTATACAAGGTCAGGGACTCCTCCATGGATCTGGGACCTCAACTTGTCCTACTGCACAGCCTCTGTTCACTTTCAGTTCCTACACTGGAATGCTTAGTATGGCATTATCCTGTTGAAACTCTGTCCTCAGGGTCCATAGAACTCTCTGTCTGTCTCCCTATGCTGAGCTAGAAACATGACTGACCTATTGTGTTTTTTTTTCCTTGAATTTCCTCATCAGGATTCAGACTGCTGCATTTTCAAGATCTTTGTGGAGGAGTTGTGTTAGGGAACTTGGCTGTACTATACACACACACATACACACACACACACACATACATACATATACATATATATATATATCTTAATAAAATAACAGCAATGATTTAAATTTTTAATTCTTATCTGGAGCTCTCTTCTCACACTTTTCCAATCTGTTTTAATTTTTCCAAGTGGCAGTCATCACTGAAAAACAAAATCCTGTATGGACATTGTGTCATAGTATTGAGAGTATAGAGGAACTAATTTTCATCATTTTTGTGAAGTGTGTCTGGACTTTGCTTAAAAGTTTCAGTTCCCTTTCCTCACTCATTTGGTAGCCTTTCATTTCAATACAATATGTCATATTTGTCATGATGCTAAGATCTTTGTATAGTAAATCAAGTGATATACTAGAGCCAGCTCCAATCTCACAAGTACCATTTGTTAAATTTTGTCTGTGTAAGCATTTCAATTCAGAAATTGAAAGATGCTACAAATCAGGAATTGATCCATTATTTTTATTTCTAAATTTAAGGAGGCAATAGAGAAAATGATAATAACCCAAGTGCGGAAGGTGAAACCAAGATGGTGGATTATAGTCAGTAGTAACCCAACCAAAGTCTCCCAATATTCCCCTCCAAACAACTTTAAAATAATTCCTCAAATCAAATTTTGAAGCCAATAAAATGTCAGAGTGAGACATTCTTCCAGCCGAAGACAACTTAGTAGGTCAGCAGGAGAGGTCTGTGACACTGGGGGGACCAGGGTGGGTACTAGCCTGAAACCCATGTAGCAGCAGCAGCAGCAGTGGGCCCTGGATGTGGCCATGGCTGCAGTGGCAGCAGCAGTAGCAGTGGGCTTTGGAGGTGGCTATCATAGTGGCAGCAACAGTAGCTTTGGGAACTCTCAGCAGTTAACTGATCAGAAAGAGATTACGTGGGACCCTTTGCTGGCACTGGGTACAGCTGGTGCTGATTGGAAACACTATTGCCCACTAGAAATTCTAGATCTTAAATTGTATTATAAAGCAGCAATCATCAAAACTGCTTGGTACTGGCTAAGAAATAGGGAGATGGATCAGTGGAATAGGTTAAATATGCAAGACACAGTAGTCAATGACTATAGTAATCTATTATTTGATAAATCCAAAGACCCCAGCTTCTGGGATAAGAACCCACTCTTTGAAAAAAACTGCTGGGAAAACTGGAAAAGAGTATGGCAGAAACTAGGCATAGACCCAAATCTCACACCATATGCCAAAATAAAGTCAATATGGGTTCATGACTTAGATATAAAGGCTGATACCATAAGTAAACTGGGAGAACAAGGAATAGTGTACCTATCAGATCTATGGAGAACAGGAGAATTCATGACCAAACAGGAGACAAAGAACATTATGAAAAGCAAAATGGATCATTTTGATTACATTAAATTGAAAAGTTTTTGCACAAACAAAGCCAATGCAACTAAGATTAGAAGGAAGGTAGAAAATTGGGAAAGAATTTTTACAACCAGTCTTTCTGATAAAGGCCTCATTTCTAAAATATAGAGAATTAAGACAAATTTATAAGAACACAAGCCATTCCCCAATTGATAAATGGTCAAAGGATATGAACAGACAGTTCTCAGATGAAGAAATTAAAGCCATCTATAGTCATATGAAAAAATGCTCTAAATTGTTATGATTAGAGAAATGCAAATCAAAACAACTCTGAGGTACCACATCACACCTATCAGATTGGCCAACATGACAAACCAGGAAAATGATAAATGTTGGAAGATGTGGGAAAATTGGAACTAATACATTGTTGGTGGAGTTGTGAAATGATCCAACCATTTTGGAGAACAATTTGGAACTATGCCCAAAGGGCTACAAAAATGTGCATACCCTTTGATCCAGCAATAGCACTTCTAGGGCTATATCCCAAAGAGATCAAACAAATGGGAAAAGGACCCACATGTACAAAAATATACATAGCAGCTCTTTTTGTGGTGGCAAAGAATTGGAAATTGAGAGGATGCCCATCAATTGGGTAATGGCTGAGCAAGTTGTGGTATATGAATGTAATGGAATACTATTGTGCTATAAGAAATGATGAACAGGCTGACTTCAGAAAAACCTGGAAAGACTTATACGGTCTGATGGTGAGTGAAGTGAGCAGAACCAAGAGGACTTTGTACACAATAACAGCCACATTACGCAATGACAAAGATTGTTAAACTGAATCTTTCTCAGCATTATGAGGATCTAAGACATTTCCAGAGGCCTCGGGATGGATAATGCTGTTCACATTCAAAGAAAGAACTATGGAAGTCGAATCGCTCTCGCTTATTTTTACCTTCTGTTGAGTTTTGTTTCCTCTTTCTGATGGTTCCTCGTATTGGTTTTAATTTTCACTTACAACTTCACTAATGTGAAAACATGTTTAATGGGTATGTAAATGTAAAGCCTATATCAGATTGTGCGCCATCTTGGGGGGGGGAAAAGTGAGAAAAATTTTCAACTCAAAAGCATATGGAAAAAATAAAAAAAAATTAAATTAAAAAAAGAAGAAAAAAAAAGGAAACACTATTGCCCATACAGAGTTCTGAGTTGGAGTTTCAGGGTAGAGAGGAGCATTTGTGGTCAGTCACAAGAGAGCAGGGACCCTGGTTGTAGTTCCAAGGCAGAAAGGAATGCTAATACTTATGGCTGAAGAAGAACAGGGGACCTAATCACAGTTCCAGGGCCAAGAGGAGCACTATCACTTATGGCTACAGGAGAACAGGGGCCCTTCCTGGGTAAAAACCAGAGCAAAGACCAGGAGAGCAATGACCACTTGGGAAGCACTGAAAACTTTCAGACCCCTAGAGCTAGCTCTGAAAACAGCAGCACAAAGAAGTCTGAAGCTTGGGACGTTGCCTTCCCACCCCAAGGGGAGCAAGTTCAAAGTCAAAGTCAAGTTCAAAGTTCAAAAGCTGGGAAAATGAACAAAAACAACAAAAAAAGAACTTGACCACAAAACCTGCTATGGTGGCAGGAAAGATCAAGACATGAACTCAGAAGAAGACAACAATGTGAAAACAGCTGCAGGCAAAGCCTCAAAGAAAAATGCTAATTGGATCCAAGCACAACACAAATTCCTGGAAGCATTAAAGAAAGAGATGAGTGGAAAGGAAAAAAATGAGAGTGATGCAAAAACAATTATGAAAGGGAAATTAGCAGCTTGGTAAAAGAGGTACAAAAAGTACTGAAGAAAATAACATCTTGAAAAACAAAATTGGCCTAATGGTAAGAGAGGCACAAAAATCCACTGAGAAAAGAATTATAAATAGGAATGGGTGAGCTCACCCATAAATGGAAGAGGATATCAGAATGAATCAGAAACCAGAATCCAACAATATATTGTTACAAGAGACACACTTGGATATATACAGAACAGAAGTATATATACACAGTTAAAATAAAGGGGTGGAGCAAAATCTTGATTTTTGAGTAAAAGGCAGGGGTAACAATCATGATCTCAGACAAAGCAAAAGCAAAAATAGACCTAATTAAAAGAGATAATCAGGTAAACTATGTTTTGCTAAAAGGTACCATAAACAATGAAGTAATAGCAAAAATTTTCATAGTAAGTTTCTTTGATAAAGGCCTCATTTCTCAGCTATATAGGTAATTAAGTCAAACTTGTAAAAATAAGAGTCACTCCCCAACTGATAAATGTTTAAAGGATATGAACAGGCATATTTGATTTCTTCAGAAGAAGAAACGAACAGGCATATTTGATTTCTTCAGAAGAAAAAATCAAAGCTATTGTAGTCATATGAAAAAATGCTCTAACTTACTATTGATTAGAGAAATGCAAATTAAAACAACTCTGAGGTACCATCTCACTCCTCTCAAAAATGACATGTGCTGGAGGGGATGAGAAAAATAGGTACAAAAAAACTGCTGCTGGAGTTGTGAACTGGTCCAACCTTTCTGGAAAACAATTTGGAATTATGCTCAAAGGGCTATCAAACTTTGCATGCCCTTTGACCCAGAAATATCACTACTAGATCTGTACCCCAAAGAGATCAAAGAGAAAGGAAAAGAATCTATATGTACAAAAATATTTATAGCAATTCTTTTTGTGGTGGTGAAGAATTGGAAATTGAGGGGATACTCATTAATTGAGAATAACTGAACAAGTTGTGGCATATGATTGTAATGGAATACTAATGTGCTATAAGAAATGATGAGCAGAATGCTCTTAGAAAAACCTGGAAAGACATATATAAACTGATGCATTGTAAAGTGAGCAGAACCAGGAGAACAGTGTACACAGTAGCGGCAATACTGTAGAATGATCAACTGTGAATGACTTAGCTATTCTCAGCAATACAATGACCCAGGACAATTCTGAAGAACTTGTGATAAAAAATAATGTCCACCTTCAGAGAAAGAATTGGTGGAGTCTGAATGTAGATCAAATATAGCATTTTTACTTTATTTTTTGTTTTTTGTATGTGTTTTCTGTGATTTCTTTCACAACATGACTAATATGAAAATATGTTTTGCATGAATGCACATGTATAACCTGTATCAAATTGCTTGCCTTCTCATTGAGGGGGCAGGGAGGAGGGAGAGAGAATTTGGAACTCAAAATTTTAAAATTAATATTAAAAAATGTTTTTACATGTAATTGGAAAAAATAAAATATTTAGTTTTTTTAAAAAAAGAAATGACAAGAGGATTGGTTTCAGAAAAAAAACCCATAGCAAGACATATACAAACTGACGCAAAGTGAAGTGAGAAGAACCAGAGATCATTGTGCACAGTTGTGATGATGATCAGTTGTGAAAGACTGGACTGCTCTAATCAACACAATAATCCAAGACAATCCCAAAGGACTCATTATGAAAAAATGCTTTCCAACATCTAGCATAGTGCTTTGCACATAGTAGGTTCTTAATAAAAACATATTAGAATGAATTTAATAGAATCTAGTCCAACTCACACCTGACTTTCCGTTCTTTTGTCCTCTTGAACACTTTTAAGCTTTTGGTAAAACCTTTATTTTCCTATTATTTACACATTTTCTCTTACACAAATTTTCTCCAAAAATTTGTCTGGATCAAACTTCAAGTTTGAATAATAGTCATATTATGACTCATTCTATAATTTCCTCTTTGTTATTATAGAAATCTAGAATTGCATCCTGGGACCCCTTCTCTTAATTAAAATATCTAAAAACATGAGTATACTATGTCCTTGGCTGTTTCATTCACCAGCACCTGCCTTCCTTTTAGGACTTTAGATTAGACTTACTATATCTCCTCCTCAGGGCTCTAGGGGTAGCCCTGAAAGGTCAGGGGGTATCTTTCTAATACTATCCACTCAAATCTATACTAATGTGCTTTCTGCCATGACTGCCAATTTATACAAATGTCAGTCAACTTTTAGAGAAGGAATTATATGGTGTTATAGTAAGAGTAATTGATTTGCAAGGATGGGAAACCCAGAGGCTTCAAGGCCACATGTGGCCTTCTAGGTCCTTGAGTGCAGCCTTTTGACTGAGTCCAAGTTTTACAGAACAAATCCTTTTATTAAGAGGATTTGTCCTGTCAAGTTTGGATTCAGTCAAAGGGCCACACTTGAATGGCCCTCAGTCAGACAGTTCCATCACATGTGGCTCTGAGGCCACAGGTTTCCCACCCCTGGAAAACAGTCTCTTCAAAAGTCTATGAGAGAGGGCGGAGCCAAGATGGCAGAGTGAAAGCAGTGACTCTCTTAAGCTCTCCCCCAAACCCCTCCAAATACTCATAAAAAATGGCTCTAAACAAATTCTGAAGCAGCAGAACCCACAAAAAGACAGAGTGAAACAAATTTCCAGCCCAAGACAACCTGGATGATTGATCAGAAAGGTGTATCGTGCCGGGCTGGGAGCACAGTGCAGCGCAGCGTGGGAGCACAGGCCACAGAAACCTGGAGCAGGCTTCAGAGGAGTGAATCATGGGCAGCTGTGGAGGTTTCCAGACTCCTCAACCCACTAATGCCACAGACAACTTAGAAGGTCAGTGGGAAAAGTCTGTTTCTGTCAGTGCTGAGAAAGGAAGGCGGGGTCTCAGCTTCATTCCCCAAGAGCGTGGTCCTGGGGTCAGGGCAGCTGCTTCCCGAGCTTCCAGGCCCATAGACTGAGGGGGAATCCAGTGGCTGATCACAGAGGGATTGCAGGGATCTCTTTGCCAGTGTGGAGGCAGGAATCTCTTGCTTTGCCCGTGTGTGGATCTGGGTCACAGTTCTGGGCTGCGGTGCTGGGGTGAGAAGGAACGCTGGCGTGGTGGAGCTTGTAGTGGCTGTGTAGTGGCTGTGGAGAGGAACCCCTCCTCACAGTTACAGGACAGAAAGGAATACTTATGGTCGCAGGCCAGGAAAGGAGTAAACACCTCGCCCCTTACCATACCACCTTGCAAGAACTGAAAATTTACAGGTCCCTACAATTATCTCTGAAAACAGCTGTACAAACCCCTGAAGCTTGGGACAGTACATTCTCCACATTGGAAGCAGATTCTTACCTTAACAAAGAGTTTAAAACTCAAGTAATTGGCTGGGATCATGAGTAAGCAGTGCAAAAAGAATCAGACTATGTTATCTTACTTTGGTGACAAAGAAGATCAAAATATACAACTAGAAGAAGACAACAAAGTCAAAGCTCCTACATCCAAAGCCTCCAAGAAAAATATGAATCAGTCCCAGGCCTTGGAAGAGCTCAAAAGGGATTTTGAGAAGCAAGTAAGGGAAGCAGAGGAAAAACTGGAAAGAGAAATGAGAGTGATGCAAGAAAATCATGAAAAACAAGTCAACAGCTTGCTAAAGGAGACCCAAAAAAATACTGAAATTAACACCTTTAAAAATAGCCTAACCCAAATGGCAAAAGAGGTCCAAAAAGCCAATGAGGAAAAGAATGCCCTAAAAAGAAAAATTGGCCAAATGGAAAAGGAAGTCCAAAAGACCACTGAAGAAAATACTTCCTTAAAAATTAGAATAGAGCAATTGGAAGCTAGTGATCTTTATGAGAAATCAAGACACTGTAAAACAAATCCAAAAGAATGAAAAATTAGAAAACAATGTGAAATATCTCATTGGAAAAACAACTGACCTGGAAAATAGATCCAGGAGAGAGAATTTAAAAATTATTGGACTATCTGAAAGCCATGATCAAAAAAAGAACCTAGACACCATCTTTCAAGAAACACAGAGCAGCAGCAGGTAAGGTAGCTGAAGGAACTGAAAGAAAAAAATAACTCCTCTGAAAAAAGATATTGAAGCAATGCAAATTAAAAAGTTGTACTTAGAATATGGATAAAAGATAGGACCTCTCAGAATTTTTGAGATCCCAGACATTAAAGAAAAGAATCTGATTATTCCACTTTAGAAAACTGTGGGGGCAGCTAGGTGGCACAGTGGGGGGCAGCTAGGTGGTGCATATTTATCACTTTGCTTATTTTTGGTGTGATCCTGTGATTATTTTAGTGTCAAGGATTTTTAATGTATAAACACCTTCCACTCGTGTATATTGGTAACTCCTAGTCTTGGAGAGGTTCCTCTGAAGCATCGAGAAGTCAGGTGGCTTGCCCAGGATCATTCAACTATTAGGTATCAGAATCAGGACTTGAACCCAGGTCTACCCTGAGGCCAGCAAGCCAGTTTGTTATTTACTACATGATGCGCTGTATATGTGAGTATGAGACCACAGATGTAGAATTGAAAGGGATCTCAGAGTCCACCAAATCCAATGCCTTCATTTTACAAATGAAACCGAAGGCTAGGGAGACTAAGTGACTTACTTTCTAAGGTCACAGTAAGCATCAGAGGTGGATTTTGAACCCAGGTCACCTGAGTCCAGAGCCAGAGCTCTTTCCATGGTCCCACCACATTGCCTTTGAGTGTTTTCATTAGCCATAGCTTTGAGTATTTGCTTTTCCTCATAACTTGCTATAGACTTCCATACCAATATACCTCTACACTTTGGCGGATTTATGATTTCATTGATGGAGGTCCAATAACGTAAATTGTAACCCATCTATGCTTGACTATCCTGTGGTACTTTTGTCAATAACCTCCTGTAAATATCATTATGAACAAAGTTCTAAATGACTACAATATTTTCTTTCTTTTAAAAATGTATTTATAATTTTTATTTCTAGTTATATAATATTCATTTGAAATTTACTTATAATTTTTATTTTTTTATGATATTATTAAAAAATTTTTTTGAGTTCCAAATTCTCTCCCTCCCACCCATTGACAAGGCAAGCAATGCGACATCAGTTATATATGTGAAATCATGCAAAACATATTTCCATATCAGCCATGTTGCACACAAAAAAATCAAGAAAAATAAAGTGAAAAAAATTTTGCTTCAGTTTGCACTCAGACTTCATCAGTTCTTTCTTTGGAGGTGGAGAGCATTTTTCATCATAAGCCCTTAGGAACTGTCTTAAATCATTAAATTGATCAGAATAGCTAAGTCTCTCACACTTGATCATCATTACAATATTCTTGTTACTGTATACAATGTCCTTCTGGTTCTGTTCACTTTGCGTTAGTTCATGTAAGTCTTCCCAGGTTTTAAATGACTACAGTGTTAACAAGGGGCATGTCTTGCATACTCTCTCTCCCCTTCTGACATTGCTGCCACCTCAGCAGGCCCTTATCATCTTATGCCTAGACTAGGACAATAGCCTTCTGACTGATCTCCCTACTCCAGTCCACCCTCCACTCAGCTGCCAACATGATCCTCCTAAACCATATCACTGCCTGCCCCATTCAATAAGCTCCAGTGGTGCCCTATTACCCCCAGGATCAAGTATAAAATCCCGTATTTGGTGTTCAAGGCCACTCCTACTTTTCCAGTCTTCTTATATCTTACTCCATTCTCTGAATCTAGTGATACTGTTCTTATAGTTGCTTGCACAAGATACTTCATCACCCAATTCTGCATTTTCACTGGTTCTCTTCCATGCCTGGAATTCTCTCTCCTCTTATCTCTGCTGCTTGGCTTTTCTGGCTTTCTTTAAGTCTGGTAAAATCTTTCCTTCTGCAAGAAGGTCTTTCCCAACCCCCCCCCCCATGCTAGTGCCTGTCCTCTGAAATTATGTCAAGTTTGTCTTGTATGTATCTTTTTTGTACATAGTTGCTTGCAAGTTGTCTCACCTGTTAAGACTGTGAAATGCTTGAAGACAAAGACTGTTTTTGCCTTTCTTTGTATCCCCAGAACTTTTACCCCAGTGCCTGATACATAACAGGCACTTAAATTCATGTTGACTTGACTTGGCTTGTCATCTGATGTAGACACAGTCTACATCTACACACAGTAGACACTGCTATGACACTTTGGGTAGATGGGAAATCCTCCGGAACTCAAGTTCACAAGGTCCTCCTCCAGGAAAAGGGACAGGGGAAGGAGAAAGAATGAGGTCTGGGGCTTTGCTTCTCTCTCCTAACTCCCAGTAAATTCCTTCTTAGGGGTTAGGTGGAATATTCTCCCCTCTCAGCTTTCTCAAACCTCCCAGGCTCTGAACTATCTCCTTGGTTTTATAAAGGCCACATAGGGCATTACCAAGTTTTCTTAGTCAATCTGAACACTCTTCCTTTGCTGACCAAAGTCTTTTTCTGCACTTAGTCTAAGCCAGGAGTAATTGATTGAAAAGGTATGTTCTCCCCTAGTTAAGGTATTAAGGTAAAGCATGTTATCACTTACTTTAAACAGGGTTGGGTGACTTCAGTGATTTACTCAACAACTTTCCACTGCCATTCTTTTTAAAAAATATTTATTGATTTATTTTCAACATTAACTTTTAAAAGATTTTGAGTTCTAAAATTTCCCCCCTTCCTCCCCTCCCTCTTCCCCAAGACAGCATGCAATCTGATATAGGCTATACATGTACAATCATATTTAACATATTTCCACATTAGTCATGTTGTGAAAGAAGAATCAGAACAAAAGGGAAAAACCATGAGAAAGGAAAAAAAAAAGAGAGAAAATAGTATGCTTTGATCTGCATTCAGACTCCATGGTTCTTTCTTTGGATGTGGATAGCATTTTCCATCATGAATCTTTTGGAATTGTCTTGGATCATTGTATTGTTGAGAAGAGCTAAGTGTATCATAGTTGATCATCACACGATGTTGCTGTTACTGTGTACAATATTCTCCTGGTTCTGCTCACTTCACTCAGCATCAGTTCATGCAAGTCTTTCCAGGTTTTTCTGAAATCCACCTGTTCACCATTTCTTATGGAATAATAGTATTCCATTACATTCATGTACTACAACTTGTTCCCCAATTGATGGACATCCTCTCAATTCCCAGTTCTTTACCACCACAAAAAGAGCTGCTATAAATATTTTTGTACAGGTGGGTCCTTTTTCCTTTTTTATGATCTCTTTTCACCACCATTCTTATAAGAGCAACTCGCATTTATAGTATCATAGGATTGAGAGCTGGAGGGGGCTTTAGATATTGTATAATTCAACTCCCTATTTTTTTTACCAATGAGTAAACAGACCGAGAGAAGTTAAATGATTTGCCCAGGGTCACACAGGAAATTTGTAGCAAAATCAGGATTTGGACTAAGGTTCTCTGACTCTAAATACAATGTTCTTTCTAATCCTTAACTTTTTCTGTCCATAAGAAGACTGCTGATTAAAACTAGGGCAGTGGTCAGACAGCTCCTTTCCTGGGATTAATAGTCATATCCCAGTTCCATTATCATGTGTATCCATCCATTTATTCCTGCTCCTGAGCGACCATCTTCTTATGACTGGGTCTAACACACAACCCTGGCCCCAGCCCTCACGTTGACTCCACTCCTGCCTATCACTTTCTCAGTGACTTGAACCTCATGACTATGCCTGCATTCTCTTCTCAACTTGTACCTCTGTGCACCCTAATCTATTTACTCTCTAAACGACAGCATTCAACAAACATCACTGAGTTTCTACTGTGTGCAAGGCATAATCTAATTCGCTGAAGGGGCTACATATACCTATGTTCTACAATTTGTCCTGACACCTCATGCTCTAACCTTAACTTTCCCCTCTGGACTGAAGGTAATTGCATAGACCCTTTCTATATACATGGGCTGTCAACTGTAGCTTCTACCCTATAGGCTTTCAGGTGTGGTTTTTCTACTAGCCTAGCACTGCTTCTAGTCTTGGCCTACTTTGTTTTGCAGTTGTTCATATATTAATGCTGACATTGTTACAGGCTCATTTGAAGCATCAGTAGTCAAAGACGAATCAAGAACATTTCCTTTGAAGTCATTAAGATTCTTTGGAATGGATTATTGCAATAGGATATTCTTGCAGAGTAAATTAGAGCTAATTTCATTTCTAAGCATGAAATAGTATCTCAGAAATAATTTCATAAATGAAAATATCAGACTAACATACAATATAATTTTAATTTCTCCAATGCTTCAATATTTTAAGAACTTGTGATTTTATCAGTGTGGAGATACTCTTTCTACTGATACAGATTAACACCCTGTATAAGTTAGTATTTACTGAAGCACAGAATCTCAGATTTGGAAGGGACCTTAAGATCCCTATCCACACAAGGTTTTACTCTACAAGATGATTGAGAATACAAATGGAGGAAAACATAAACCTAATTGTCATAACTTTAAATGTTAATGGGTTAAATAATCCAATAAAATGAAATAGGGTGGCAGACTGGAGAAGAAGACAAAATCCCACAATATACTGCTTACAAGAAGCACATCTAAAAAGCAAAGACATATTTATAATAAAAATGACAGACTAGAATAAAATTTACTGTGTATCAGGTAAATAAAACAAACAAAACAAACCAGGAGTTGCAATATGCTATCAGACAAGCAAAAAGAAAAAGATAAAGAAGAAAATTAATTTATGCTGAAAAAACTATATACAATATGCCAAAATCAATATTAAACTTATATGTTCCAAATGCCATAGCATCTAAATTAATAAAGGGGAAAAAATGAATTGCAAGAAGACATAGACATACAAAGGATATGAACACACAGTTTTTAAATTTTTTAAATTTATTTTTTTTTTGTGAAGCAATGGGGTTAAGTGACTTGCCCAGGGTCACACAGCTAATAAATGTTACGTGTCTTAGGCTGGATTTGAACTCAGGTCCTCCTGACTCCAGGGCCGGTGCTCTATCCACTGCACCACCTGACTGCCCTGAAGCAGTTTTCAGAGGAAGAAACTAAAGCTATCTATAGTTGTATGAAAAAATATTCCAAATCACTATTGATTAAAGAAATGCAAATAAAAATGACTCTAAGGTACCACATCACACCTATCATATTGGCTAATATGACAAAACAGGACAATGATAAATATTGGAGAAGATGTGGGAAAATTGGAACACTAATGCATTGTTGGTGGAGTTGTGAGCTGATCCAACCATTCTGAAGAGCCCAAAGGGCTGTAAAATTGTGCATATCCTTGGACCTAGCAATACTACTTCAGGTCTGTATCCCAAAGAGATCATGAAAACGGGAAAAGGACCCACATGTACAAAAATATTTATAGCAGCTCTTTTTGTGGTATCAAAGAAGTGGAAATTGAGGGGATGCCCATCAATTGGGGAATGGCTGAACAAGTTGTAGTATATGAATATAATGGAATACTCTCGTGTTATAAGAAATGATGAGCAGGCAGACTTCAGAAAAACCTGGAATGACTTATATGAACTGATGCTGAGTGAAATGAGCAGAACCAGGAGAACATTGTACACAGTAATACCCACACTATATGATGACTGACTTTGATAGACTTGGGTCTTCTCAGCAATGCAAGGATCTAAGACAATTCCAAAAGACTCATGATGGAAAAAGCCATCCACCTCCAGAGAAAGAACTGCGGAGTCTGAATGCAAATGGAAGCATACTATTTACTCTCCTTTTCCTTTGTTGTTTTGTTTTGTTTCTTCTTTCTCGTGGTTCCTCCTGTTAGTTCTAATTGTTCTTTACATCACAACTAATGGTAAAATATGCCTAATATGAATGTATAACTAGAGCCTATATCAGATTGCATGCTATTCTTGGAGTGGGGGGGGAGGGAAAGAGGGAGAGAAAATTTAAAACTCAAAACCTTATGGAAGTGAATGTTGAAAACTAAAAATAAATAAATTATTTTTAATAAAAGAAGACAGACATAACACAATAAGAAACTTTAATGTTACTCTCTCAGTTTTAGAGAAATTTAGCAGAAAGATCAACAAAAGGGAAAACATAGAATTAAACAACTACATCTGGAGCATATTGTGTTTAATTCTAGGTACCACATTAAACAAATTGCTGGAGAAATGAGAACTAGAAGACTTATGGTGTCTTCTGTATGGGATCACTAAAGAATATACATAATACTCAGCACTCCATGGAACTATTACAAAGATTATCTAGGACACAAAGATAGTGCAAATAAATGTAAAAAGGCAGAAATACAAAATATATCCTCTAGAATTCACAATGGAATCATCAGTTCAGGGAGTCTGCAAAAAAGATATAGACTTAAATGGAGACTTAATAATGAAGTTCTAAATAATGAGTGGATTATAAAACAAATTGTAGAAATAATTAACAAATATGTGGAAAACATTGATAATGATGAAATAACATACCAAAATTAATTTCCATTATGCAACTAAAGTGTTCTTCAAAGTAAAAAGCATATCTCTAAAAACATACATTAACAAAATAGAAAAAGAAAGGATTAATAAACTTAAAGTACATTTTAAAAATTTGAAACCTAACAGATAAGCCCCAAATAAGCACAAAAGAGAAAATATTGAAAATTAGAGGATAAATAAATAAATTTGAACCCACCCCCAATACAAACAAAACTAAAGTCTGGTTCTTTGAAAAGACTAATAAAATTTATAATAATAACTAATGAATAAAATGAATAAACCCTTAGACAATATGATTAAAAAGAAAAGGAAAGGAAATTAAGTCAACAAAATAACAAATGAACGGTGAAATTCCAACAAAAGTGGAAGAAATAGGAATTATTAGAACCTACTATACACAGTCATATGCCAGCAAAATTGAGACCATAAGAGAAAGAGGACTACTTTTGAAAACATAAACTGTTTAAGTTAACAGAACATAAAATGGAGGTCTTAAATAGTTTAATCTCAGAAAAGGAAGTAGACAAAATGAAGAGATGTGTGTTAGTGAGATAGATTCAGAACTGACTGAATGGTCATACTGCAAGAGCAGTCATGGATGGGTCAATGTCAACCTAGACAGAGGTCTTTAACTGACTACCCCAGGGATTCATTCTTTGATTCTGTTCTGTTCAGTACTTTTTATCAATGGTTTGATTGAAGGCATTGGTGGTAGGAATAGTTAACTATTGGATGACAAAGTCAGGATTCAAAAACATCTTGAGAGTTAAGAACAATGGACTAAATCTGGTAAGATAAAATTGAATAGGAATATATGTAAAGTCCTATGCTTGAGCTCAAAAGAATGAACTTCACAAGGACAAGATGGGGGAGATGTGACTAGCCAACAGTTTGTTTGAAAAAGACTTGTGGATTTTGGTGGGTGGACTACAAGTTCAATATAGGTCAATAGTATGTCAAGGTAGGCAAAAAAGTGAATGCAATCCTAAACTGTATAAAGAGAGTTATAGTGTTTAGAGATAGGGAGATAATCTTCCTATTGTGCTTTCTAACCCTATCAGACTATATCTGGAGCATATTGTGTTTAATTCTAGGTACCACATTAACAAACTGAAGCCTTTCTAGAAGAAGGTAACCAGTATGGTGAACTATTCTTATATAGAAGAGGAATTAGACTTGTTCTATTTGGCCTCAGAAGACAAAACTAACTAGTAATTATGGGAAGAAGTTGCAAAGAGACAAATTTAGGCTATGAGTAATGAAAATTTTCCTAATAATTAAAGTAATCCAAAAATAGGATGCTCTGCTTGGAAGGTTGTGGGTTTCCCTCACTAAGGGTCTTCAAAGAGCAAATAAATGATTTCTTTTGGGGAATGTTGCAAAGAGAATTCTCATTCATATCCCTGTTGAGCTACATTCAATTTAATTCAAAATGTTTTTATTAAGTGGCCTCCTATGTTCATAACCCTGTGGTAGGTGCTGGGAATACAAAAAGCAAACAGTCCGTGACCTTAGAGAGAATAATAATAAATCAAACTGATAAATAGCCGACCTGATTAAAAAAGAAGATGATAGCAAATCAAACATACTCTGGGGGACAAAAAAAGTGAACATGTAATAATAATCATAATAAATATATAAGTAGACACAAGCCTAGCAATTTTGCCTTCTATAATATCTCTTGAATATACCCCTTCTCTCCTCTGACATCGCCACCACTCTAGTATAGGCCCTCATCGTCTCAAAACTGGACTATAGCAATAGCCTGCTGGTGGGTCTGCCTACCACAAGTCTCTCTCTACTCCAGTCTATCCTACACTTAGCTGTCAGAGAGATCTTCCAAAAGCTTAGGTCTCACCAAGTCACCCATTCTACTAGATAAACTCTAGTGGCTCTCTATTACCTCCAAGACCAAATATAAAATCCTATGACACCCAAAGCCCTTCATAACCTGTCCTCTTCCTTTCTAGTCTTCTTACACTTTACATCTCCCTTCTCCACCCCCATGTACTCTGTCTTTCAGCAGAGTTTGTGTTCCACAAACAAGACACTCCATATTCCTACTCCAGGCATTTTCTTTGGATGTTTTACATGCCTTCTCCTTCCTCATCTCTGCTTCTGGGCTTCCCTGGCTTCCTTCAAGTCTCAGCTAAAATCTCATAGAAAAATCTTATAGAGAAACCTTTCCCAATCTCTCTTCATTCGGTGTCTTCCCTCTGTTGATTATTTCCAATTTATCTTGCATGTATCTTGTTCGTACATAGTTATTAGAATGTTGCCTCCCCAATTAGATTGTGAGCTCCTTGAGAGCATGAACTGTCTTTTGCTTTTCTTTGTATCCCCAGGACTTAGCACAGTGCTTAACACATAATAGGCACTTAATGACTGGCTAATTATGGATGGCTTACTGAAGGAGAAGAAATTAAGAACCAGAGAGATCAAGAAAGACACTGAAGGGGGCACTTTACCTGGGTCTGAAAGAATCTAAGTACACATTCTAAGAGGCAGAATCAAGCAGGAGGTATATTCCAGGTATGGGTGATAGCTTGCTGAAAGGCATAGAGAGACAAGAGGTAGAATGCCTTAAATTGCTTCTGATACCCCTTCCATCTCTGAAATTCTACGATTTTGCGAAGTTTGGGAAAACCTGTACGAAGAAAAAAGACCAATGCTCTAAAGTTCAATTTTGGATGAGATCGATTATTATCTCATAAGAAAAATAGAGGAAATAAAAAATCCACTTTCCTAACAAAAGAAGATGGATGGAAGAGGATAAATGGCCACCCTACACAATACAGCTATCATAACCCGCAAAATTATACCACGTATTCATTAAGCAGATACACAATGGATTGAATGTTATAGTTTGAACTGATCAGTGGCTCATTGTTGACTTGCAAGATAGAATGGGGTCAGGGATATATGTGGTGTTTCACAGAAATGTCATGATTACTATTTTTAATATATTCATGAATAAGTTATTTGATAGCATAATAACAATCACTAGCACTTACATAGCATTTGCTATGTTCCAAGCATTATGCTAAGCCCTTTACAATTATTATCTCATTTAATCCTCACAACAGTCCTGGGAGGTAGGTGCCATTCCATTTCCATTTGCATTTCATTTTACAGATGAGGAAACTGAAGCAGAATGAAGTTCTGTGATTTGCCCAGGGTCATATAGCTAAAGAGTATTTGAGGCTGAACTCAGGTATTCCTGACTTGATACCAGCATTCTATCCACTGTGCCATCTACATTCCCCTGTTTTAGGCCCTTACCTGCCCCCATTTTATGCCATACTTTTAAGCCTTTAATTCAAATTAGAACTAACATAAAGTGACAAATAGGGGCAGAAGAGAAAGTGAAAAAAAATCATCACTTTGGAGAATAGGATTAGCTTTTAAATAATCTTGATTTGTGAATGAAGTTGTCAGAAACAAACTGAATGAGCACAAGAGGGACAGGTGCCAGGGACCATATTTGCAAGCAGGAATGTAAGACAATTGGTATCTCTATAATCACTGTAAAAAAAAAAGTCCCAGAGTCTGTGATGGATCTCAAGTTAACTGAGGGTCAACACTGAAAGTTGAAAAATGTGTTTTATACCAGGATATAGAAATAATATTACCAGCCAATATTTACATAGAGCTTTAATGTTTGCAAAATATTTTTAGAGGCATTACTGTATCATTTGTTCTCACAACAACTCTGCAAGGTGGTTGCTATTATTATCCCCATTTTACAGATGAGGAAACTGGAGCTGAGAAATGGTCATGAAGGTAGTAAGTGTCTGAGGCAAGATTTGAACTCTAATCTTCCTGACCCCAAGTCCAGTGCTCTCTATTCACTATTCCACCTAGCTAGGAATCTAGATCTTATTATACTAAGAATTGAGTTGAATTTTATTACAGGAACCTCTCAGTTCTCAACAGATTATGATCTTTCTGACTAAATCTCCAAGTGATCAAATGCCTAACTGGCATTGAATACAATCAAGCAAAACTCAAGCCTTCCTTTTTAGTGTGGGTGATGTTTCCAGAACCCCATAATATTTCTTATTGGTATGAAGACAGAATGGGCTGTCTGGGTCAGATCAGATCCAAAGTATGACATCATTCATCTGCCTTTTCAGAGAGATTATGGTAAAGTGGAGAGTGCTTTGGACCTGGCATCAGGAAAATCGACATTCAAATCCTATCTTAAACGAGGACTGTAGGATAAATCGCTACATGTGTCAGGGATTATCATTTGTTTTTCACAAACAGAATTGTCTTTTATGATCACTATTATTTGTTTCAAAAGCTGAACAGCTTTAGATGCCAAAGTTCTTTTCAGGTAGCTTAACATATTTAAGTTCTGTTTTCTTTCTTTCTTTTTTAAAGTGTTAATGTAGTGAGACTACTGTGTGTCTTCTCTGCATGTTCCGAACTCCTGCTGGCTTCCATTTGGTCAAAATTACTTACATGTGGCTTGTGATGATTTTCAAGTAAAGCACTGGAGAGTGACAAATCATGAACTTTAAGAAATAAACCTCTACATTTTATTTTATTTTTAGTCAACCAACATTTATTTATTGATCCCTTGCTTCATCAAATACCCATCCAAAGAAAATTCATATAGAAGGCATAGCAAAATTAACACTTTTTTAAAAGCAAGGAGAAGTTTAAATTATAGGGTATATACTTTAGTATCTTTGCCAAGAAAAGACCCTAAATGAGGTTATGAAAAGTCAAATACAACTGAAAATGGTAAAGATATGATAGGTTTGGGATCACTTGTGACTTTGTAAAAAATGAAATAAAATATAGGGCAAGTGTTCTCATTTGAAAAAATCTTCCGAGTTATCTGAAAGTCATAGGAGTCTTTATGGATACACTGAATACTTCCTATCTGTTCTATCTTTTCAAAAATATATCAGGTCAGTGGGTTCCAAAATTTTTTTCGTGGCCCTTATATAGTTTCCCTCCTCTATATGTCACAATACCTTTGACTTTAAGGCAGAGATTCTTAACCTGGGGTCCATAAACTTGTATTTTAAATATGTATGTCTTGATAACTGTACTTCAAAATCTTTTTTTCCTTTGTAATACTACATATTTTATTTTTTTGTATTTAAAAAAAGTTCTTTTAAGAAGAGGTCCACTGACTTCATGGGTCTGCCAACGGGGGTTATAATGTAGAAAAAGGTTAAGAACCCCTGCTTTAGAAGAATTCTCATTTTAAAGAAGTGTTATACCAAGACATGAAAATCATCAAAAGAAAATAGCAGTGAACAAAGAACTAGCTACCATCAGAATATTTAGTTGGTGATTGATTAAATTAAACTACTAAAATTCATTGCATGAATTTTAATAGTTAAATATATTAACATGTATAATGTGTATTATATATTTGGGTATTAATATAAATGAAATCATCCACAGGATTTATATGCTCCTATTTGTTCTCTTCCTAATGCATCTTGTATACACTATCCTCTGACCTACTAGATATCTAGTTTTTAACAGGGGAAAAAAAAATAAAGAGAAAATGAGTTGGGGGAGGGTGCTAACTTGAAAGAGTGAACATTTGAGATAAAAAAAAATGAAGCATCAAAGAAGTAAAGGATGGAAGAGTAGGACAACTGTCATGAATTTTGGTGGAACCTAACTTTTTCCTTCTTTCTTTACTTTCTTTTCTTTCTTTTTTCAAAGGAAAAATGATAGAGTGAAGAGTATGGGGGAGGGGCAGGATTCACCAGGCCTCCATTTCAAAGAGGAAGCAGGATTTTAATCCCAGGACTTGGGAATCTATATAGGCCAGCATCTGCCACTATAATTACAAAAGGTGTCATCTGACCAGCCTCATGCTGCAATGTTAAGCTAGTGGTGTGAAGCAACACAAAATTTTACTTTCTTAGCATCCTTTAAATAGGTGTTACTTCCCTTAGCAGCACTGCTGCGCTTGGTCAGAGGAGAAAAGGAGAACTTTAAAATTCTCCTTCACTTGCTTCTTAGAAATGTTCCATCATTTTTAGGCCTGTACAATTTCTCCTAAATTCTCTCTAAATTCATTTCCAGGCCTATTTTTTTTTTTGGATTTTCTTTTTCTTATTTAGGGAGCTTGTGGTAGGGTATTCATGAATTATTGCCATTAGAGACATCATCTAGCCAAAGTTAGCCGTTTTAAAACTAGATGCTGTGGTTAGAATCCAAGGCTTGAAATTCTAAAGTGTGGATTCTGTTCCCAGTCAGTACAAAATGCTTCCTCTTCTAAATTCTATGCTACTTAGTCCTCAGATACTCTTTCAATTATGATTTTAAAAAAAAAACACACACAACACTTTTTAGAATCACAAAATTGGAGAGAGAAATAGTAATTTGTGATACTCCCAAAAGATCACTGGGGATGAATTTTAATTATGAGTATATGTGGTTTCGACCTCAGCTTAAATGGAACATTTTTTTCCAGTTCTAATAAACCTTTAATCTTCTTCACAAACTTTTGCCTGAGCACATTAAAGTACAATAGGCTCACAGAATAATGGAAGTTGAGATGGAAGGTCTCTGAACGGAATAATGGATTCATTATTGCTAACAGTACAAACATACATTCACTTTACCACCTACCAAAGTAGTATTTCTTTGGACTTTAACATCTGATCCACTTAACATATGGTATTCTGTCCTTTAGCTTTACACTGTGCCAGGAGGGGTCATGGAGTGCTATTTCCAGAGCTCGATCCATTAGATTAAACTTTACAGTTTTCCCTGGTAGTGTGGGCTGAAGACTGACAGACCCCTGGGTTGCTAGTGCTCTTACTTGGCAGGGTACATGATCTTGAAGAGTTTATTTAACCTCCTCTCTGTCTCAGTACACATCTAGAAAAGGACAAGAGCACACCAAGAGCATAGTTTAATGAAACCTCTCAGTAAGCACAGATAATGGGCAATGGCTGCTGGTCCTTTTGGTATTGGTATCTCCATTTAATTTTGAGGAATTAATTTGGGGGGGATTAAGATATCAAAATCTATTAGCAATACTTTCCAAATTTGTCTTGGAAAAATTTTTTTCTCTCATGTGTTTTAGTTTAACCATGTTTCTGCATTTGTTCTTCCAAATCAACAGGAAATGCCAAAGGTTCTATCTCTTTATCCTGTTTTTAAGTCCCTTTGACTTTTGCAGCTTTAATTTTAACATGAAATATTCTATAATAACAGTGGTTCTCAAAGTGTGATCCGTAGATCTCTGAAGGTCTCTGAGACCCTTTTGGGGGTCTGTGAGGTCAAAACTATCTTTAAAAGAACATGAAGATGTTATTTGCTTACTAGGAGACTCTTCCATTTTCCAACTACATATCGGTATGAGATAGATTTTCTTCATAATCTTCATAATCAAAACATCACAACAGATTGAGAACAAACAAAAGAATCCAGCTCTCTTCAATTAAGCCAAACGTTAAAGAGATTTGCAAAAATACTCAATGTCACCCCTCTTGCTAAATTTTGTTTGTTTTGGAAACAGTTATTTTTCATAAAAATGTTATATTAGTATGTAATGGGTTTATTATTGTTACTTTCAATGAATTAGTAAATAAATGTTTTTAAATTTTGTCAGTATATAAAATATACAAATTCATAAATATATAATATAAATGTAACATATAATATATAAATTGATAAAAATATCAATAGATATAACCCACATAAACAAAAGCTCCTTGGGGTCCTCAATAATTTTTAAGAGTATAAAGGGGTTCTAGGACAAAAAATAGTATGAGAACTGCAGTCCTACTCCATCCATTTATTCATTAACTCATTCATTCATCAAATGTTTATCGAGGGTCTACTAGGCATTGCACTAGGTGGCATGGTCCCTACCTTCATAGAGTTTGCAGTCTTGTAAAGGAGTTGATCTACTACAATTATACAAGGTAGAATGTGAAAGTGCAATCAGATAAGTATAGTATAAGTGAGAAGGGAGAGATTCCTTCCAGCTGGGAAGATGTGTCCAGGTCTTACTTATAAATAACAATTTGGATAAATGGCTATAAATGAATCTTTAAAAGGAAGATAAATACCTAATATATACAGCTACTTTTGTCTTGACCTCTTACCTCATCTACTAAGCCCGAAAAGAATTTGACATATTGTACAATCACTAACGTTAATAGATTTAGCCCTTCTCAGCAATGCAAGGATCTAAGACATCTCCAAAGGTCTCATGATGGAAAATGCTATCCATATCCAAAGAAAGAACTATGGAGTTTGAATGCAGATCGAAGCATACTATATTTTGTTTTGTTTCCTCTTTCTGATGGTTCCTCCTATTGGTTCTAATTCTTTCTCACAACATCACTAATGTGAAAATATGTTTAATATGAATGTATATCTATAGCCTGTACCAAATTGTGAGCCATCTTGGGGAGAAAAATTTAAAACTGAAAAGCTTATGGAAGTGACTGTTGATAAATCAAAATAAATAAAATGAACATCTAAAAAATTTGAAAGAAATTTGTTCATAATACTGAAGCAAAACTTGTAAGATATGAATGACTTTCACTTTCTGGATTCCAATGACAATGGGAAAAAAAACACCCCTACCTCAGTCTCAGCCTAGAGGTTAATTGGCTAGATGAAGATTAAAAAGAATGTTCAGGAAAATAGAATGGGCTAATTTGACCCACACCCTGTATAATTGACTGGATGGATCACCCATTTTAGGTGAAGCAATAAAAAACTGATGTCTCTAGCTTAATAAGTATAAATAAGTCAACTATGAAAGTTTACTCTGGTTATAAAGTTGTTCCTCATTGAAGAGAAGTACAAATACGTAAGAACGCTATGTGGTAAAAATAGGGCATTCACAGTTTGGATGTATGTTAACACCAATGATTTGCAGATGATCTATTTGGTCGGTATATGACAGAGTCCTACTGCCACAAGAAAATTCTCTCAAGAATGTGGTGTTCTTTCCCCAACATAAATAATCTACATCTGGAACTTCTGATAAATTGACATCCATTTAAGCAAAAAACATTGTCGGTGGTATCCTTCTGAAATAAAAGGGCAAGAATGACCTATTTTCTTGTGGGACTATGAACTCAGTGGGGGTTTGATCTTTCCCAGCATTCTCTGAGCTAAGTAGAGAAGAGTTTTCTGTTGAAGGACCTGCTTCCCGAAGTATGGAATGGAATTCTCTAAGGATCAGTAGGGAATAGGTTAGAATTAAGTTAATCCCTTCCCATTGTAGTTTGGGAGTTGCCAAGTTAGAACAAGTGTGCTGATGAATATCTCCACAGGACTGAACTTGGTGAGGAATTTGGAATTTTGCCTTTAGAATAGAAAGCAACGGAACTTTCTTGTTTCTGGATAAATTTACTCACTCAAAAATCTCACACAGAAAGTAACATTAATAGATGGTTTCTTGATGGGAAAATGTGACTGTCACCCTTCCATCCTCGAAATCAGAAATTTCCTTATACAAAATGGAGTCAATTTTCTTATATGAGAAAAAAATGGGCTTGGAGTTACAACTCTCACCATTTGCTACAATGAACACTAGTTAGATTAGTGACCTACTGATTGATATCAATAATTGATCTAAATATTCCTTAAATCTAACCATAAAATTATTTTAAAAGTTTCCATAAAAATGGAAAGAAAAATAAATTGCATTAGGAATGCATGTGGTTAAAAATTTTAAAGCTTTCTATTTTTGTACTTAAAAATAGTTTAGTAAATGAAATCTCAGTGTTCGTCTTAATCCATACAGTAATCTACCAACTAGAATTTAAGCTCCTACCCTGTGCCAATGCACTGGTGATACAAAGAAAAGCAAAAACCAGTCTTTGATCCTCAATCTAATAAGGAAGACAATTGTTTCTCAGACAACATAATATTTCATAACCACCTATATAGGTGTGGTTCATTGCAGCTGTGGTTCATTGCGCGAGAAGGTTTATTGAATTCAACTCTTACATAGAGATTGTTTAAAACAAAACAAAACACCAGAATCAATCAAAATCAATACCAAATATTCAGATATGATTTTTCCAAGTTCCATTGGTTCGTTTTTTCAAATAATACACTTAAGAGCATGCTTTTTAAAAAAACAAACTTAGATAAACAGAAGGCACTCTGTAAAGTGTAGGTGTCAAGTAGAGGATAGATAGATAGACTACTGAAGCAAGCACAATTTATAAATGTGGCTGGGAAAGGCAAATTTTAAAAAAAAACTTTCAAGGCTTTCAAAAATTATAAGGTTTCTTTCATTCCATGTTAGAACCCCATAGTATGAATTTAAGTCGAACAAAACACTTTGTAGCTTTAAAACATAAAAAGAACACCATATATGCAAACTTATACATAACCAGGAGTTATTTAAATTAAGTACCTCTGCAGAAGTGGCGTCTCCTCGCTTAAATGAAATCTAACAGTGACACCTAGTGCCCATCAAGATTATATGTGGGTTTAGTATCAACACCGGCTTCTCTATTCAAACCCTAAATTGAGGATGAGACTGATTTAGGAGATGCTAAGGGAAAAGAAAGAAGAAAATTTATTTCCTTCATATTTTAATTGCGATTCACTCAAAACCACTGCCCCTTATAAGACTATCTTTTAAGATGTTAGGGGAAAAAAGGATTCATCATTAAAAATGCTATCTACCACCAGAGAAAGAACTGATGAAGTCTGAATGTAGATCAAAGCATAATATTTTTCATTTTATATTTTTCTTGTCCTTTTTTTCGGTCTGTGTTTTCTTTCACAACATGACTAATATGGGAATATATTTTGCATGATTACACATGTATAACCTATATCAAATTGCTTACTGTCTCAAGGAGCAGGGAGGGGTGAAGGGAGAGAATGTGGAATCAAATTTTTTAAACAATGAATGCTAAAAAACTGTACTGCAATTGGGGGAAAATAAAATATTATTTTTTAAAAGATGTTATGGAAAAAGCAATGGACTTAGAGTAACAAGAATGGAGTTCTAGACCTGACTAGTAAGAATACTTCCTGTTTGTGTTGTGACTTTAGGCCAGTGATATAACCACGATGAGCCTCAGTATTCTTATTTGTAAAATGGGCAAAATAATATTTGTACTACCTGTTTCACAGGGTTATTGTGCTTATGTCTTGTTTGTGCATAGTTGTGTTTACTTGTTGTCTCTACCTTTAGATTGTGAGCTTCTTAAGGACAAAGACTATCTTTTGCCTTTTTTTTTTGTATCCCCAGCATTTAGAACAGTGCCTGATGCATAGCAGGTGCTTAATAAGTGCTTATTAACTGGCTAATGGGCTGCCTGACTGTGAAGAGCAAATTAGATAACACAAAGAAATGGCTTTGTAGTACTACATCTCCACATATACTGTCATTGCTAAGAAATGCTTTTAAAAGCCTAAGAAGAACAGTTGGAAATTGAGAGGATGCCCATCAATTGGGGAATGGCTGAGCAAGTTGTGGTATATGGATGTAATGGAATACTATTGTGCTATAAGAAATGATGAGCAGGCTGACTTCAGAAAAACCTGGAAAGACTTGTATGGTCTGATGCTGAATGAAGTGAGCAGAACCAAGAGAACGTCATACACAGTAACAGCCACGTTATGCGATGACTAATATTGATAAACTTAACCCTTCCTAGCAATACAAGGATCTAAGATATCTCCAAAGGCCTCGTGATGGAAAATGCTATCCACATCCAAAGAAAGAACTATGGAGTTTGAATGCAGACTGAAGCATACTATTTGCTATTTTTTTCTCTTCTGTTGAGTTTTGTTTCCTCTTTCTGGTGGTTCCTCCTATTGGTTCTAATTTTTACTTATAACATCACTAATGTGAAAATATGTTTAATAGGAATGTATATGTAGAGCCTATATCAGATTGTGTGCCATCTTGGTGAGGGTGGTGGGGAGGAAGGGGGAGAAAAATTTTAAACTCACAAGTATATGGAAGTGATTGTTGATAAATCAAAATAAATTTGTAAAAAAAAAAGATTATAAAGAAAATAAATAAATAAATAAAATTTAGAAAAATAAATAAACGCCTAAGAAGAACAATACTTTTGTTCTGTTTGTCATTAGACATTGATTAAATGACACACACTAAAACCAGGGGTTTTTAACCTAGAATCCACAAGGAATGGAGAAAAATTACATCTTTATTTCAATATAATTGGTATCCTTTGTAATCCTTATATATTTTGTTTTATGCATTTACATTATTCAGAGAAAGGATCCACAATTTTCACTAGCCTATAAGGGTCTATGACTCAAAAAAGTTAAAGAATCTTGAATTAAACAAAAACTACATGTATATTTTTAAAATCTAATTAAAGAAGAAAAATCATTGGTATTTTGCAATTTTTGTGCCCCAAAATGTAATGACATTTCCACTATCTGGCATAGCTGTGACTGTAGTCAAGAGAGATTATGAAGAACAAGTCAAGGAGCTACTCAAATTAATGGAAAATTCTGACAAAAATTAAAGCACACTTTAGTGGAAGCCTGCTGCATAATAAGAGGCAAACAGGTCATTTTGTTATACCCTTGTGTTGATAAGTGTAAAAGTGGGATAGTATTCTTTACAAAATATTTTGTTTTATCTTTTGCAAGCCACAGGGTGGAGAAAGACAGCTGCATTCACTTTCACTTGTGCATTGGAATGCGCACCTTAAAAAACAAAATAGGCCAGTTGGTAGAAGAGACACAAGAATCCACTGAAGAGAAGAACTCCTTAAAAAGTAGAATTGGCCAAGTGGAAAAGAAGGTACAAAAGCTCACTGAAGAAAATAATTCCTTAAAAATTAGAATTGTGCAAGTGGAAGCTAATGACTCAATGAGACAAGAAACAATAAAACAAAATCAAAAGACCAAAAAATAGGAAAAAATATTAACTCTCTCATTGGAAAAACAAAAGATCTGGAACACAGATCAAGGAGAGATAATTTAAGAATTATTGAACTACCTGAAAGCCATGATCAAAAAAAGAGTCTAGACATTATATTTCAAGAAAGTATCAAGGAAAACTGCCCTGATATTCTAGAACCAAAGGGTAAAATAGAAATTGAAAAAATCTGCTGATCACCTCCTGAAAGAGATCCCAAAATGAAAACTCCCAGAAATATTATAGCCAAATACTAGAGCTCCCAGGTTAAGGAGAAAATATTGCAAGCATCCAGAAAGAAAAAATTCAAATATCATGGAGCCACAGTCAAGATAACACAAGATTTAGTAACTTTTACCTTAAAGGATTGGAGAGCTTAGCATATGATATTCTGGAGGGCAAAGGAGCTAGGATTACAACTAAGAATCACCTACCCAGAAAAACTGAGTATAATCCTTTAGAGGGGAAAGTGGGCATTTGATGAAATTGAAGATTTTCAAGATTTCCTAATGAAATGACCAGAGCTGAAAATAAAATTTTATTTTTAAATACAAGACTCAAGAGAAGCATAAAAAGGTAAACAGGAAAGAAAGATAAATTATAAGGGATTCAATAAGGTCAAACTGCTTACATTCCTACATGGGAAAATGATACTTGTAACTCCTAAGAACTTCATTAGGGCAGTTAGAAAGAGTATGCATAGAGGGCACAGTTGTGAGTTGACTATAGTGCGATGATATCCAAAAAAAATAAAATTAAGGGGTGAGAAAAAGAGATGCACTGGGAAAAAAGGGAAGGAAGAGGTAGAGTGGAGGTAAATTATCTCACATAAAAAGAGATGCAAAAGAGCTTTTACAATGGAAGGGAAAATGGGGGGGTGAAAGTGGTGGGCAATGCTTGAACCTTACTCTCATTGGAGTTGACTTTAAAGAGGGAATACACACTCAATTGGGTATCAAAATCTATCTTACCCTACAAGAAAATAGGAGGGAAGGGAGAGAAGAGAAGAGGATTACAGAAGGGAGGGTGAACTGGGGGAGGTAAGAGAGAGAGAGAGAAAGAGAGAGAGAGAGAGAAAAAGAGAGAGAGAGAAAGAGAGAGAGAGAGAGAGAGAGAGAGAGAGAGAGAGAGAGAGAGAGAGAGAGAGAGGATATAACAGGGGGAAAATAGGATAGAGGGAAATACATAATAACGATAACTATGAAAAAAATTTTGCAGCAAGTTTCTCTGATAAAGGCCTAGTTTCTCAACTATATAGAGAAGTGAGTTAAATTTATAAGAATACAAGTCATTCTGATAAATGGTCAAAGGATTTGAACAGAAGTTTTCAGATGAAGAAATCGAAGCTATCTATAGTCATATGAAAAAATGCTCTTAATCACTATTGATTAAAGAAATACAAATTAAAACAACTCTGAGGTACCACTTCACACCTATGAGATTGGCTCATATGACAGGAAAATGACAAATGTTATTGGAGATGTGGGAAAATTGGGACACTAAAGCACTGTTTGTAGAGTTGTGAACTGATGCAATCATTCTGGAGAGCAATTTGGAATGAGGTTCAAAGAGCTTTCAAATAGTGCATACCCTTTGGCCCAGCAATACCACTACTAGGTCTGTATTCCAAAGAGATTTTTTTCAAAAAGGAAAAAGACCTATATGTACAAACATATTTATAGCAGATCTTCTTGTGATGGCAAAGAATTGGAAATTGAGACTGACCAAGTTGTGGTATATGATTGTGATGGAACACTATTGTGCTATAAGAAATGATGAGCAGGATGATTTCAGAAAAACCTGGAAAGACTTACATGAGCTGATACAAAGTGAAGTGAGCAGAACCAGGAGAAAAGTGTACACAGTAACAGCAATACTGCATGATAATCAACTATGAATGCAATGATCTATGACAATTCTGAAGGACCTATGATGAAAAATGCTATCCCTCTCCATAAAAAGAACTGATGGAGTCTGAATGCAGGTCAAGCATACTTTTTTAAAAAAATATTTTTACTGGATTTTTTGTCTGTTTTTCTTTCACATCATAACTATATGGAAATATGTTTTGTATGACTACACATTTTTAACCTATATCAAATTGCCTGTCATCTCATAGATGGGTGGGGGGAGAGATTGGAGAGAGAATTTAGAACTCAATTTTTAAAAAAATGTTAAAAATTGCTTTTACATGTAATTAGAAAAATTAAAAATTTTAAAGTTTTTTTTTAAAATAATGTACTGGGGCAGCTAGGTCATGCAGTGGATAGAACACTGGCTCTGGAATCAAGAGGACCTGAGTTCAAATTTGGCCTGAGACACTCACTAGCTGTGTTACCCTGGCCAAGTCGTTTAACCCTGATTGCCTCCCCCCCAAAAAAAAAGAATGTGTTGCTGAGATAATGATATGTGGTTAGAAGTCTATCCTATAGACCTAGTTCTATATAGACCACATGTATATGTGTGTATGTATGTAACATAGACAGAGCAAATGAACATTCTGGGCCAAGGCATAAACAGCATAAAGAGAGTGGGCAGGATTGCCTTAAGGAACTTGAGAAGTTCCTTTATGACCTCCGTCTTCTCTCAGAAATAAATCCATCTTTTAAATACCAATATTCTACCAGAAGTTGTTGTAGTTGTTGAGTCATAGAATACTAGGGTCTCAAAAGAATTACAAATGAATCTCACACAGATGTGAGAGCGTCTTGCACCATATAAACAAATAAGGAACTTCAGAGCAGAACTGTGTAAAGGCTAGCATCAGAGAAATGTATTAGTGAAATAAGAAGATGGACTTCAAGGAATCAACAGGAAGGAAATAACAGCCTGAGTGCTCTCCTGGCATCTGTCCCCTAAACATGGAGAGAAATCTAGGAAGATCCCTAATACACTGAGGTAGATACCCTGGGGTGGAAAAGGACAAGGGTATGGATATGACTGTAGTCAAGATAGGATGGACTGACACAGGTAGGTTGTGATTTGTAGTCAACAATGAGTCAACACGTCTTTATGAAGCATTTACTGTGTGCCAGACCCTGTGCACTGTGGGAGGAAGCATGAAAATATCTATGAAATTACAGATCTATTTGAGTATAGTGCTTTGTAAAGCACTTTTCTTATAAAATAGGTGGTACAAATATTATTGACCTCATTTCATTTTTCTCTCCCCAAGTAGATTTTAATTAAGTTCCCTTGCTCTTAGCTCTGTACAATATTCCCTACTATTCCTAGCATGACACTTGTGCACTATACTTAATACATAAATATTGGTTGATTTTTTGGAGGATGCCACCTACTGCCCATTCACTAGAGTCCCAAGATTTGGGACCAACCTCCATCTTTTTATAAGCTAAACTGGGGTAATCTAACTCACTTTTGTTAAATTGAATTGAATAGTCAACAAGTCAATAAGCATGTATTAAGCGCCTATAATGTGCCAGGCACTGTGCTAAGCACAAGGTATACAAAAAAAGGGCAAAAACCAGTCAGTCTTTGCCTTCAAGGAGCTCATAGTCTAAATCGGGCAAGCAACATGAAAACTGCCATCTACAATCATGACATGTACAGAATAAATTGGAATTAATATAAGAGGGAAGGCATTTGGGAAAGGCTTCTTGCAGAATAGGCAACTTTAACTGAGACTAAAGTCAGTTAAATGAGGAAGAAGATAATTCCAAGCATGAGGAACAGTTAGTGAAAATGTACAGTCAGGAAATGGAGGTCTCAGGGAAGTCAGTGTCACTGGATCAAAGAACATGTGAGTGGAGTAGGGGGAATAAGGTATGAGGAAGGCTTTAAAAGACAGAGGACTGTCTATTTGATAGATAATATGGAGTCACTGCAGTTTATTGAATAGAGGAGTGGTATGGTCAGACCTGTTCTTTAGGAAGTTCATTTTGATAGCTGAGTGAAGGATGGATTGCAGTGGAGACAGAATTGAGGCAGAGGCTATTGTAATAGTCCAGGCATGGAGGCCTACACCAGGGTGGTGGCAGTGTCAGAGAAGAGAAAGGGGTATGTATGAGAGATGTTCTGAAGGTAGAATTGACAAGGCTTGGCAACAGGTTTGGATGTGGGGTGGGGGAAGTGAGAAAGAGAATGGCACTGGCACAGTGGATTTAGGGTACTGGGAACAATAGGGAAATTTGGAAGAGTGGAGGTGAGACAGAAAAAACAAACAAACTCTTAAACTGCTAGCCTCCTCTGCTAGCGTGCAGTCAATGCCGGGTGAACTTTATGGTTCCCAGATGAATTTTAGAGTTTCGTTGTAATCTCAAATGCTAGCCTGGGTCTGTGTATGCTTGTCAGAGAGTTAGATCTCATAGAAAGTGAGAGTCTTATTCAAAGGGAAATTCAAGAACTTATTGGAAGGAAGAAAGGAAGAGAGGAAAGAAGGAAGGAAAGAAGGAAGGAGGGAGGGAGGGATGGGAGGAAGGGAGAGAGGGAGGAAGAAAGGGAGGAAGGGAGAGAGGGAGGAAGAAAGGAAGGAAAGGAAGAAAGGAGGAAGGAAGAACAGGAGAGAGGAAAGAAGGAAGGGGGAGAAAAGAAGTAAGGGAGGGAGAGGGGACAGGGAGGAAGTGAAGAAGGAAGGAAAGGAAGAAAGGAAGAAGGAAAAGGAGGAAGAGAAGAAAAAAGGGAGGGAGGAAGGAAGGAAAGAAGAAAGGAAGGAAAGGAGGAAGGAAGGAAGGGAAAAAAGCACTTATTAAGTTCTTACCTATGTGCCAGGCTAGGCACTGGGAGTATAGATATAAAAATCAGCACAGTCAATTATATAAATAATTCATTCTCCGACATTGGATCTCAAGAGTCATGAACCTCTTGCTGTTCACTGTGTTCCAAAAGATCTGTCACCACTCCATCTTGGGCTGGCCTAGCTAGACCAGAATATCAGCAACAGCAATAGCAGACTCTTGTCCGAATGCTTCCTCTTATGCTGCAAAGCAGCTGTATCCCTATATGCCTAAGTATTATGATGGCATTATTTATTAGGCACAAAGATGCAGAGAGGATTAGGCACTGATTGTTCTCAGCGTCAGTTCCTTGCAAGAAGAAAGAATAGAAAGCAAGACCAGCTGAATGAGTAAGAGTTATTTTTTTTTCCTACTTGAACACTGATGCACATTCAGTGCCAATGTTATGTCTATGGAACATGTGTTCCTAGGACATTCCACTAATAATGAAGTCTTTGGACGTTGATTTGGACTGTTGATCTGCCACAAGTACTATGTGTTTTTAGTCACTAAGGGGCTACATTTCAATGAAAACGTGGATCTGTAATTTGCCACATACGCTGTCTGCCCAGAATCTCGTGTCCTGCCTACTCCCATTAGGTAAAAGCCTCCATTTCCCCATGCATCATTGTGAGGTTTTCCCTTAGATTTTACCAAGCATGGGTATCAGAGCTGTTTTCTTTTCCTTATTTGCAGACCACAGTGATTGATGTTTGTTTTCTATGCATACAAATGGGCAGAGAGAAGTAAGCTCAAGTAGAACAATGGAAAAGAAAATGCAGGTATGAATTGGCCTTGTCATGGGTGATTTGTTGGGGGTTGGGGACTGGAGGTTACAGGGAATGGCTCTTTCTATATAGGGACTGCATTCTTGTTCCCCTTTTTATTTGAAATGCTTTGTGGAAAACACTAAAGACCGTTCCCATTCCCAAACTGTGGGATGACGACAAGCTCTAGATGTGGTATTAAAACTATTTCAGTGGTCTAAGGAGAATGCTTCTAGTTGTTATACTCATACCTTGGTACAACAGCAGACTCATTTTCAACTCAATCCAAGCTGACTTAACAGGTCACAAAGTTAAATTGTAACTTAAATTTCTTTTTAAAAAGCAAAACGTTGTTTCACATTTCAAAAATAATTTTAAAATTAACTAGCAATGGTAATAGCGACAGTATCTGGAAAAGGTTCTGTCTGGCTGACTTTGTCTTTTATCTGTTCTCTTGCAGTGGTTTTAAAAATAATGAGCTCATTGAGGGCCCTTCACTTGAATCAGATTCAAATGAAATAAATTTCCTGGCTTAAAATGAAGTTGGGAACTACTTTAAAAAATAATAAAGCAAATCCGTGCAGAGCCCCCTCCAGCACATATGCATCCTTGTCATGCTACAGATTTTAAAATGTATCTCCAAGCTTTGAATGTGTTTTGGGATCTCTGTGAAATATTTCAGTCCGAGGGTATTTCCTGAGGGATGCGACCCCTGCTTGCTTACTTTATGGGCCACATATGATGTTTCATTGTATATAAATTCTTGAGTCAACCAGGGGTCAAGCTTATCGCCTACCCATTGTCAGCTCCAGACATGTTAGAATGAAACTGAATCTCTGGGACAGCTGCTCACTCTCGTGGATGATTTAGGGAGCTTTCTTCCTTAGACATCTACATGTCCTACCTACAGAAAGATGTCCAGGCAACACCTTAGTTCCCTTCATTCATTCAATAAATATTTATTAAGTGCCTTCTATGTGCCAGGCATTATGGTACCTGTCTTCCTAGATGGAAAGAACACATTCCAATGAAGGAGGGAATGACTGCTCCTGAAAGGGCCACAGAGAAATTTACCTGGGGAGGTGGGATGGGATGCTGCAATGTGTGTGTGGAGTGGGGGTGCCATCTGATTCCGACTCCTATTTGGGACCTCTAAAGTGGCATGATCCCCACTCTTAAGAAAGGAGGGCAGGGACAATGAAGAGAAGGTGCCACCTACTGTCCATTCACTAGTGTCATGGAGTTGGGGACCAACCCTCCATCTTTCTAGGAGCTAATCTAGGGTAACCTAATTCACCTTTGTGTATCCATTGGACTAGGATGGACTCCCTGGCCATGCTGACTGATCATAACCCTCCATCTTCTGGAATGATGGAGAAAGAAAGGCAATCGGGGACTGGCTAGGCATTTCACTTTGACATTAGAAGAAAAAGCAACATTCTGATTATGAGTGAGAAAGGAGGCCTGAGAAAGGACTTAAAAAGAAGAGGGGAGCATGAATAGGCCAAAGGAAAAAGCAATTTAATCAGCAGCTTTTAGGCCAAATTACTTAATAATAATAGTTCCTGTTTACACTGTGCTTGAATGTTAACAAAATGCATTCTTCACAACAACGCTGGAGGTAGGTTCAAATAAATTCAATAAATATTTACTAAGCTCCTACTATGTGCCAGGCATTGAGGTGCAAGTATCTTGATTCCTCATTTTACAGATGAAGAAACTCAGACTCAGAACTGACTCATGATTACCCAGCTAGTAAGTGTTGGAGCTGGTATTTGAACCCAGTGCATTCTAGCTCTAAGGCCAATGGACTTTATGACTAATATCATGAGGTTACCCTAGCCTGGATTTTACCATACTTGTCTGGCTGCCACATCAAACCCTGGTGTTCTCTTGAGCTTTTTCATCTCTCTTATCTCTTATATACAAATCAGTTATGTAGTTCTGTCCTCCTAAATCCATCCTTCTCCTTCCTCTACAGCCACCACTACTAGAGTAGAATAGAACCCCTTGGCAGGCATTGTGGGCTACTGTAGACAATCTCCCAAGTGATCTCACCTCCACTCTTCCTATTCTGATCTTTCACACTGTACACACACACACACACACACACACATACACACACACACACACTTATTTTATTTTTAATGCAGATATTTAGTCACATTATTCTTCTGCTCAAAAATCTTCAGGATTTCCTAATAAGGTTCATACTTTTCTATCTGGTATTCACAAACCTGCATAATTTAGCACCACTTTCCAGTCTCAACTCAAATAAAGCACATCTAAGCACTACTCTCTGTCTCTGTGTTCTCCAAGCTCTGTGCTTTTACTCATGTCCCTAGAATGCCCTTCCTGCTCCTTTTCACCTATTAAATTTCTACCTGTTCCTTTAAAACCCAATTCAAATGCCCCCTCTTCCATGAAACCTTCACAGAGGCAGCTGGTGGTGCAATGCAGAGCCCTGGATCTTGGAGTCAGGAAGACCTGAGTTCAAATGTGACTGCAGACACTTACCAGCTATGTGACCCTGCAAGCAAGCTAACCTCTGTTTGTCTCAGTTTCCTCAACTGTAAAATGAGGATAATAATAGCACCTACCTCATAGGGTTGTTGGGAGGATCAAATAAGATAATATTCATAAAAAGCACTTAGCACAGTGCCTGGCATAAAGTGGGCTCTGTAGTATTCCCTTCCCAGACCCTCCCCAACTGGGAACAATCGTCCTCCTCGATGCTCATACAACATTTTATTTTAAAGTCATTCAAAGCATTTATCATTTATTAAATTTATTTTTACTTTTGTTTTATCTCCCTACTAGACTGTAAGTCCCACGAGGGCAGGGAACTGATTACATCTAAACTTTGTGTATCTCTCAGTGCCTGACAGAGATCAGACTTGTTTCTTTTTTAATTGGTGTCAGTCATAAGAGCTCATTGTGATAAGTTCAATATTCTCCAATAAGAAGAGTCAGCTTTTTTTCTTTTGTTTTGTTTTTAGAAAATGATGCCTTAGGGGAACATCACCAAACATCACAAATTTAATGATGGGGAAGGAGAGTGGCAGAAAGGGGGAGAAGAGGAAAGAAGGAGGAAAAGGCACTGGCTGCTTCTCTAGTCATACCCTATTCACTTTTGGGTACCTTTATTTTTCTTCAGAAGACACCAGATCTGAGACACTGTGGAGGCATTATATTGTATTCACACATTACAGTAAATATTCACATTTCAGTAATTCTAACCTGGCTGTGTTCTTACATTTATTACCAGGCATCTCTCTATCTTTCTGTCCCTACTTAAGTCCTCCTCTGGTACCTCAGTGTGGTTTGGGGGTGACTCTGGATTCTTAATTGGTTTGCTATGTTGGCAGAATGAAAGCTTGGGCATAGTTTCCCAAACTGAAAAACTTGCCAGCATAGACCTGGTGATGGACCATGTGTCTATTGTTTGAGAACCAGCCTAGTTAAGATTCATTGTTAAACTTGTCATAGATGATGTATATTCCATCTGGTCAAAAACTATCAGTCTAGGGGCAGCTAGGTGGTACAGCAGATAGAGTTCTGGCTTTGGAGTCAAGAGAGCCTGAGTTTAAATCTGGCCTCAGCCACTTGACACTGTGTGACCATGGACAAGTCACTTAACCCTGATTGCCTCACCACAAAAAAAAAAACAAAAAAGCAAAAAACCCCCAACAACTATCAGTCTGATAATCTATGTTACCCACCTTTTGAGACATGATGGACATAGAAAGAGACATACCTTACCTTTTTGGATATGAACAGCATGGACATTTGTTCTGCTTTGTGGTGGTTTTTTTTTTTCATTTTTCAATTAACATTCATTTTTCTCTCCAGTTCAGGTCCCCCAATTAAAAAAAAACTCTTGTAACAAATATGTATTACAGACTAATAATTGTTGCAACAGTTTTCTTTTTTTCTTTTTGTTATGAACAAATATGTTACAAGAGTAGGTGCTCAATTTCCTAGCAGCCATAATGAGGTAGACTGAATTATCCACCAAAAGCTTACTGTCCCTCATAAACTAACAGATGACAAATCCCCATATGACAAATTCAAACCCTAAAACATTATTTAATTTTTTTATTTTTTATTATGAACTTAATAAAAATGAACATTCTAATGTACAAAAAAGAATGGAAAAGAGGATAGTATATGAAACTGAAATTTTTATGTACTTTTTTTTAGTGTGTATTAAATTTAACAAAAACTGCCTTGTTTACATGTCTCTTTCTGAAATTCCTTTTGATCTTCTATGTATTTTTTTGGTGTTCTATTGACACATGTCTTTTTTTTCTCTTCTTTTTGCTCATTATGACTACCTACCAATTCCCTCTACCCATAAAAGTCTTCTCTTGTAACACGTAAATATAGTTGTAAAAACAAGTTACAATATCCCTGAATGTAAATATATATCTTATACTGCTCCTCAAGTCTATCACCTGTCTAGTCAATAGGAAGCATGCTTCACCATTAATCAATCATGACTGACTACTACACTGATCAGAGTTCTGATACCTTTAATAGTTGTTTTCCTTTATATTATTGTGGTGATTGTTCTAGTCACTTTTCTCTGCATCAGTTCATACAAATCTTCCCAGGCTTCTCTGAATCCATCACAGCCATCATCCCTTCTAGTACAATGATAGTTGATTATATTTATAAAACAAAAAATTTAGTTATTCTCCAGTTGATGGGCATTCACCCAAAAATATTCTTGAGAATTTAACAAATAAACTATATTGGAATGAGAGCATTATCACAGACAGAATTATCTAGACATCACATTGACTCATAAGTATTTTTAAGTACAATGTTTAAAATCTATGTCAACATATTGAATGTTTATAATCTTCAAACCATATAGATGAAAAGCTGTCAAATGTAGAAAACTAATAGAAAAAATCAAAATCAGATGAGGAATAGGATGAAGTATATATTATCCCCATCATCCTGTTTTCTATCAGAGCTGCCTCAAAGATACTTTTCAGTGATCCTGTAAAAGATGAATTCACATCTTCATATATTTTATCCACTTGTGCTGTAGTTCACAACAAGTAGTTAGGTATTGCAGTCAATAGTGTACTAGACCTGGAATCAGGAGGACCTGAGTTCAAATTATTAGCTGTGTGATCCTGGGCAAGTCACTTAACTTCTGTCTATATCAGGTTCCTTGGTTGCAAAAATCAGAATAATACTAGAAGAGTCAATTGTTAAATGAGATGATGTTTGTAAAGTGTTTAGCACAATGCTTGGCACATAGGAGATACTATATAAATGCTAGTTATGGTTATTATTATAACATTAAATATAAAACAGTAATAGCAGAATGCCACTTTGTCCTGGGAATATTTTTATCTGAACATCAAAAAAGTTAAGAATGAGATTAAAAAATAATAACTAAAATTGTATAAAGGGCACATAGGTTTGCAAAATGCTTTACATACATTAGTTCATTTGATCCTTCTAACAACCCTGTGAAGTAGGTGGAATTTTTATCCCTATTTTACAATGAGGAAATTGAGCCTCAAAGAGGTTGTCACTTGCCCAAGCCAGTCAACTCATAAGTGCTTGAGGTAGGATTTGAACCCAGTTCTTCCTGACTGAAAGGACTGCATTGGATCCTTGAGGCAGTAGGTTCCCCCTCAGAGGAGGTCTGAATAACCACTCATGTAGTATGTTGGAGAAGCCATTCTTTTGTAGGTTGGTCTAGATGGTTGTTGAGGTGCCTTCTACCTCTAGAAACCTATGATTCTGTAGTTGTCAGCCCTTCTACTAGCTATGAATATATCTTTTATTTAATCTTTTTGCCACCTCTTATATGGAGACTTTATTAATTCTTCAATAATACATAGTGCTTTGTTCCTCTTTTAGGCACTGGCTACATTCTAATTTGGATTACAATCTTCTGCATTTCTGACTTTGTTTTGGGAAAAAGTTTGGGATTATTAAAATAGAAGTTTTCAATTTCTGAATTAAATTAACGAAACTAACCCCCCCAAAAATAATATAATATAAAAAATAAGTCTGTCCTATTTTAAAAGACTTTTAGAAAAGATTTTATCACCTCACTTGGTATCCCATTGCTTTTTAATAAAAAAACATGACAAATGTTCATCTATTAGTAAAACTTAGTGCATTCTGATCTGAAATACTCTTGCCTCTGGACAAGGTAAGGTGGAGAGTGGGGAACTGAGTATTGGTGTTCAATGCACAGATTGTATAGAATTTCTGAAGGGAATCAAGCATTCTCTGCTATTCTTTTCTGAAAACCAATTTTAAAACCATTACAAGGATTAAAAAAATTTTTTCATTCTGGGAAAAATTGTATGCTTCTATAACCCTAGATGGGAATAATCAGAGATATTATATGATTGTGTCTTTGGTTTCCATGAAGAATAAAGATCATACTTTGGTTTATGTCCAATAGAGGCAGCTACATAGATCAGTGGATGGAGTGCTGGGCCTGGAGTCAGTAAGACTCATCTTTCTGAATTCAAATCTGACCTTGGATACTTATCAGCTTGTAACCCTGGGCAAGTCACTTAACCTCTGTTTACCTTAATCCGCTTGAGAAGGAAATGGCAAACCACTCTAAGTATCTTTGCCAAGAAAACTCCATGGACAGTATAGTCCACAAGGTTATGAAGAGTTGGACAAGACTGAACAACAGCATTTATTATTTATTATCTTACTGGTAGTAGTACTACTACTCCATTACAAATAGTAACATATTACTATTTAGCTATCTTGATATTAAAACTTTCTGACCTGCAACACTACTGGATTTGACAAAATGAAGTTTGTAGCTCTTTAGGTTGAGGAAGGATGTAACATCAATCCAAATTCATCAAGACAGCTAAAAAGCTAAAAAGCCACCTGACCACAAATTTCACTATGCATGAAAATCCCACCATTAGATTCACTTTTGGGGGTAAAAATTCTGTTTACAGGAGAACACTTTGAAAATACAAATACGCAGGGTATAGGCAGTACCTATATAGCAGATAATGGCCACTATCACATTAACATAGATTTGATTGTTAGCTCCCCTAGCAGAGAGCAAGGTTCATAGGAGACATGATATATCTAAGTTTTGATGTGGAGGAGGCGGGTAGGGAAAATGTAAGAACTTGGCTTGCTTTCAGAAAAAGGCAGGCTTGGTGAAGCATTATAGCCAGAGAAAAGTGTTCAGAGGGAGAGATCCAGGCAATCATTCACATCCTCAGGAAACTGGGCATTTGAAACAGCTGAAGTACATGTGAGTAAGAAAGCCAGGTTGAGAGGCAGGGAAAGCCTCAAAGGGAAAGGTGATAATAACCAACCAAACCATGCTTGCTTCATTTTATGCCTAGGTCTGACCCTGCAAAACTCTTAAAACTTTAAAGCTGGAAGGGATGTTAGATATCCTGTAGTTCGACTCTCTCATTCTACAAATAAATGATAAACTGGAGTCACAGAGAAATTCAGTGATTTGTCCCAGTTCATGAGCTAGGACCCAGATTTTCCCTAAGTGTGCTGGAACCAGTTAGTAATGACTCGGAAGTGGATTGTTAAATTTTCAGCATGATGCTACAAATCAGGGCTTGATTTACTGTTTTGTTGATTGTTTAGACTTAAGATAGTGATGGAGTAATAATAATGCAGATTAAATGTAGAAGTGTGGGTACATTTTTTGGGGGGAGAGACAGTTTTTAAAAATATTTACTAGCATACTTCTGCTTCTAACACACTTACGTAGTTCACAGTTTTGCGATCTTTCTATTATACTGCACCATCTCCCTGTTTCTTAGGCTTCCTGATCCTTTAGACTTTGTTTAATTATTGACTCCCAGAGAAGGAGTCTTAAGTGAATAAGAAAATCATGCATGTAAATATACATGTTCTTTCTGGGTAGCCATCAAATAGCAGCATGAACCAAGAAGCAATATCACCTTTCCTTTTCTTTCTCTTGAAAACACTTGTTGATCACTTTAAAATTTTTTTAAACATTTTTATTTAAAGCTTTGAATTCCAAATTCTCTCTCTCTCCTTTCCCTCCCCCTTCTTGAGAGTGTAAGCAATCAGATATAGGTTATACATGTGTAATTATGTAAAATATTTCCATATTAGTCATTTTGTATAAGAAGACTCGAATAAAAGAAAAATTAAATGTAAGAAAGAAAGTGAAAATAGCATGCTTCAGTCTGTATTCAGTCAATATCAATTCTTTCTCTGGAGGCAGATAGTATGTTTCATCATTAGTCCTTTGGGATTGTCTTGGATCACTGTATTGCTGAGAATAGCTGAGTCATTCACAGTTCTTCATCCAACAATATTGCTGTTACTATGTACAACGTTCTCTTGGTTCTGTTCACTTCGCTATGCATCAGCAAATGTAAGTCTTTCCAGGTTTTTCTGAAATCGTCTTGCTTGTCATTTCTCATAGCATAATAATATTCCATTACAATCATACACCACAGCTTGTTTAGCCATTCCACAATTGATAGGCATCCCTCTGATTTCCAATTCTTAGCCACTACAAAAAGAGCTACTATAAATATTTTTGTACAAATAGGTCCTTTTCCCTTTTTTGGATGTCTTTGGGACCTAGCAGTGCTATTGCTGGATCAAAAGCTATTCACAATTTTATAGCCCTTTGGGCACAATTTTAAATTACTCTCTGGAATAGTTGGATCAGTTCACAACTCCACCAACAGAGCATTAGTGTCCCAGTTTTCCCACAACCCCTCCAACATCCAACATTTTCCTTTTTTGTCATATTAGCCAGTCTGATAGGTGTGAGGCAATACCTCAGAGTTTTAATTTGCATTTCTCTAATCAAGAGTGATTTAGAGCATTTTTTCATATGACTGTAGATAGCTTTGATTTCTTTGTCTGGAAACTGCTTATTCATATCCTTTGACCATTTATCAATTGGGGAATGACTTGTACTTTTATAAATTTGACTCAGTTCTCTTATATTTGAGAAATGAGGCCTTTATCAGAGACACGTTGCAAAAAAAATTTCCCCCAGTATTCTGCTTTTCCTTGTAATTTTGATTGCATTGGTTTTGTTTGTGCAAAAACTTTTTAGTTTTATATAATCCAAATTATCTATTTTACATTTTGTAATGCTCTCTACATCTTCTTGGGTCCTAAATTCTTCCCTCCCCCATAAATCTGACAGATAAGCTATTCCATGCTCTCTTAATTTGCTTATAGTATTGATCACGTTTTTAAAGTGTGGGCTTTGTTCACATGTATTTCCTTTGCTCGTCAGAGTATTTCTTTCCAACTTAATTCCTGCTCTTATACTAGAGGACTCAACTAACTCTCTCAGGGTTTTAGGTGGTAATCTTGGTGTTAGGGAGTTGTACTTTAACACTCACAACAATAGCTCCTGATCTCCTTTTGATGTGTTTTCACTTGAACAAATAAGCCAAGATGAATTAACGGATGAATGATAAAAAAATTTATTAGATGTTTACTATGTACCAGGCACTGGATTCACACTTGGGATAGAAATACAAGCAAGCAATGTAGGCCCTGCCTTCAAGGGACATTCTAATGGGGAAAGATAACATAAAAAAGGTGAGCTAGAAAGCATGAGGTGAGGGGCAGGTATGTTTTCAGATGCATGATGTGGAAATAGCAGGAACATGACAAAATTTCCAAGATAAATCAAAAGCTCATCTCCCAGGGGGAAGAGTCCAAGGTGTGAGTGGGAGGGAAATGAGGAGAATAGTCAGAGGGATGGCAATGAAGTCATTAACTCTTAATCAGCAATGTTTACCAAGTAGAAGACAAAGCAAGAATAACTAAAACACAACATTCCACCCCATAAAACTGGGACCATTCTCCTACCAGTGCACTCAGAGTGTTTAAGGGAGATTAAGGAAAAAAATAAAATTTAGAAAAGAGAGACCAATGAGTAGGAGACACATATTCTTGAGGTTGGTTGCTTCCTTCATTCTGGAAGAGGACCAAAATGACATCACTATGCTACAGTGAAGTTTCAGTGTGTCTGATTGTGGCTGATCAGACCAATATGAGCTCGGAATGTTCTACCACAGGTTGGACACAAACAGTCCGTGCCAACGTTTGGGGTGGATTCTCTAAATTTGTGCATCTTGTGTTTTCTTTGAGCTGTTTCAATTCTGCTTTGCTTATAGAGCACAGCACTTTCTCTGATGTGGGCATGCCACGCTGAGTAGTCCTGTGCCAGTGTCTCCCATGTCACACAGTTAATTCCAAAGTTCTTAAGATAGACCTTGACAGTTCCCTTGTATCACTTATTCTGACCACCATGTGAACGCTTGCCCAGTGTGAGTTCTCCATAAAATATTCTTTTGGCAAGCGTATATTCGCGCATTCAAACAACATGGCCAGCCAGTCAGAGTTGCGCTCTCTGAAGCAGAGTTTGAATGCTTGAAAGTTTAGTTCTAGAAAGGACCTCAGTGTCTGGTATCTTATCTTGCCAAGTGATCTTCAGAATCTTCCTAAGACAATTCAAATGGAACTCACAGCACTAGACTTTGGACCTTGGTGTCTTTCGTCTCTCTCTCAGGGACAGTTTGTACAATTCACTAGCAAGTGAGGCCACTCTTTTGCTGGATGCTACTCTCAGGCTACTCTTCTGGGCCGCTGCTGCAGTGTTAAGCTCTTTCTGGAAAATGCAATCCTTAGGCTTGGGATCTGCAGAGATTTTCTAGGTCTCCTTGGCTGACCTCTGAGAGGTTTCCATCTCTCAGATAGCAGGTGGCATAGTTAGCTCTGAAATCTGCCCGCATCTGTGCCTCGCCGGGTGATCTACTGACTCTGAGCTTAGCTCCACTTATGTTCAGCTTTTCTCTGAGACATCAGGTTACCTTACTTAGTACACAGCCTCAACAGGCAGTGGAGGCTCTAAGATGTGTGTCTTAGACCTCACTGAAGATTTTCCCTTTCCAGTTTTGGGGACTCTCCTCAAATCTACTTGTATTGTTCATATGCAAATTAGATTCTGGAAAGTAGTATGATTCAGCCATTTTTACCCTGAGTAAAAGTGTTTTTTCTCTGTGGGATGGCTTTGTCTTTCTCTAATAACTACACTCGTTTCTGCCCCTTTCTATTAAAAAAATTGTCCATGTTGTAAAAGGATACAACATTATACTAGATATCATGGAGATTTTAATTTGAGAAAAGAATCTGATTTGCTGGGTATGGTTAATAGCAAATAACATCACAAAGTCTGGAATTGAATATATTTTAACACACAGGAAATGACACATTATTAATAAGGTTACTATCTCAGTTGCCTGTATAGTCAGACCATCAATATGTGAGAACAAAAAATTAATACGTACTCAGAGGAAAGAATACAAATGAGAAAAAGATATGTCATGCAATTTTTAAAAATCCTATCTAGACTATTTAAATGAGCTATTGATGGGAACAATTTGAAGTGGATGGTAAAAAAACCAAACTGATGATAATTCTTTCATAACAAAGTTAAATCAATTGCCATAACAAGGAGACCAAAACAGTCTTTAAAAATTGCTTTAGCAAACATCTGACTCATAAAGCAGAGAGCCTATGACAACCAAAGACTGCAGTGGTTTAAAATTTAAATTCATTTGTAAAATCTTATGGCAAAAGATGATAAAAGATTACAAGCAGTATTACCTCATTAAACATAAATAAGCAGTGGAGGGTAAAACTCATTAAGAAAAAAAAAGGCTTGGCAAGTGACCAAACAAAACAAAATCATCTCAAAGGCATTTAAGGATGAAAATGAATTTTTATAACATATTTTTTTCACTATCATAGACTGTAGAACCGCAGCATTTGGACTCTAATATCACAATTCCAGATGTGTTCATAGAGGAAATGTGCTCACAGAAGGAAATAAAGATGAGAAAAGCAACTAAGCTAGACCCAGTATAAACAGATGAAGTCCCTGTTAATAGTGACACAATTTTGAAGGGACATATTCTCAAGGTAACTAAAGGAGAAAAAACAACTAAAGGTTTGGAAAATATCACAGACCTTATGAATATATATATATATATATATGTCTATGTGTGTGTGTATATATATATGTATATATGTATATGTGTGTATATGTGTATGTGTGTATATAGGTATATATGTATATGTGTGGTTATGTGAATATGTGTATATAAATGTATAGGTATATGTGTGTCTACGTGTATATATAGTCTATGTGGATATATGTATATGTGTGTATGTATACACATACATGCATGTGTGTATGTATATGCACATGTGTATAAATGTATAGGTGTGTCTGTGTACATGCATGCATGCATACATGTGTGCTGGCCTAAAGTTCTCAACATTATCAGTGAGGAAGATGGTGTGAGTTTTGAGTCACAGAGGCATTCTTTACAGATTGTGAAGTATCCCAAATATTTCTGTTTGCAGATGACATGGTGCTGACTGCATCAGGCTTCAAAACATGACAGAGCTTCTTATATGAGTTAGACTCAATCAATAAATCAATAACATTTATTAAACATCTACTATGTGCCAGGTGCTGTGCTAAGCTCCAGGGAGACAAATAAGAAAAAGAAAGACAGCACTTGCCCTCAAGGAGCTTACAATCTAATGGGGAGAGAAAACATGCAAACAAACACATAAAAAGCAAGTTATAAATGTGATAAACAGGATATAATTAACAGATGGGAGGCACTAGAATTAAGAGGGATTGGCAAAGAGTAATTTTGTTAGGCTTAATTATTTACATGGGGAAAAATCAAGTAGATAAAGAATACCCATGGTCTAGACTATGACATACAGTTAGATGAAACACATGTAGAGCTTGTCCATAAGAATATATGCATATTCTTATTGCAATTTCTGGATGGACATTGCAAATGGATGTTGAACCAAGCCCAGACATAAATAAGAAGAGAGTAGTCTGAATCATCTTTAACAAATTACAAAGTGCTTTTAATGACCCCAAACTTATCTCTGAAAAGGGACAGGCAAAGGGAACAAGTATTTATTAATTATTTACTATCTTCCAGGCCTTGTGCTAAGCTTTTTACAAAGATTATTTTATTTGATCATTACACCAACACTGTAGGATAGGTGCTATTATTATCTCCGTTTTACAGGTGATGAAACTGAGGTAGACAGAGGTTAAGAGATTTTCCCAGGTCCCACAGCTAGTAAGAGTCAGAGGTCAGATTTGAATTCAGGTCTATCCTGAAGGCAGGCCTACTACTATCCACTACACTACCTAGTTGCCTCCGAAACAAAGGCCCATCTTTTTTCATATGAGATTCTTCTGACGTCATGCAACTGGGAAGCATGGAACAAGATAGCCTCTGCAAAACTGAAACTAAGCATCATCCAAGGGTCATTGGTAGGTACAAGCAAGCTACTGCTTATCACAAACAAAGAACTACCAAGGAAAAGTCATGCTGTCAAAGAAATATACGGGGAAAAAGAAAATAGACTACAATAAGACCAAGGAATGATCAATGGACAGCCTACATGCTCCACTGGTCCCTTTGTGATGTCAAGAGAAACTGAAGAAGACCCAACCCCTTTCCCTTCCTTGAACATTGAGTGGTGAACTTATGGGAAGACACACATAGATGGGAGAGACAGACATAGATGGGTTGCAACCTGCATCCCTGGAGGGAATAACCACATTGAAGAGATCACAGATCTTTTGGGGTATTATTTCTATATTTATGTATATGTGTGTATATATATATATATATATATATATATATATATATATATGCATATACATGTGTGTGAGGATATACGTATGTATGTATACACACACAGCTAACTTGTGATAAAAGAAGATACATTTATGAAATCAGAGGGGAATTATACTGAAGATTTGTAGTGAGAAAGAACATCCTATCCTTTTCCCCAAGGCTTCTAATATCCTTTGCTTCTTGCAAGCATTCCAAATTTAGATGATTTATCTTATATCATCATGTCTAGAGGTTGCATTTTGAGCGTTCAGATGTGAATCATGTGAGTACTCTGTGGTTAGATGACTATCACAGAGAATGTTTGATGTGAAAGTTTTTGTGATGGTTCTAGGAGATGGGCCGATAGAGTTGACAGAGCACCATTCCACCCAGGCCTCCACTCCGATAAATGAAAACAAGAATGTCTATGCCTAATACACACCAGGCACACACATTCCAACAGCCTTTTGTGTGAATATAATGGACTACATTACATTTGCTGTGAGAGGTTTAATTATATCCGAGACACAAAGATGTAGACATTTATCACTCAGGGCGGGATAGGGAGAAAAGATGTTCAATTGCATAATAATTACAACTTCAAGAATGTGTTAATCTGCTTGAGGATACTGTTCTGCAAGAAATACTTCATCTATGATAAAGCATATTCTCCCTTTGAATTAGATCAGTAAATCACAGAATGTCAGAGTTGGAAGGGATCTTTAGCCCAACCCACAACCAGGCCGGACCCTTTCCTGCAACATTCTTGATGAGTGATCATCCAATCTCTTTGATTGATGAACCCCAGTAAGAGGAACTCATTGCTTTTTGAGGCAGCTCATTCCAATTCAATCAGTAACCACTAATTGAACATGTATGTCTCCAGCACAGTGTCTAGACACTCCAAAGGATACAAAAGAAGATTGTCCTTGCCTTTAAAGAGCTCACCTTCAATTGAAGAAAAATAAGATTAATGTGCTTGAAAGAATCAGAGGACAGAACAAAACCATATATGATCAAATACAAATTACGTGATGAAATGTACAGAGTTCAGATGAGAGAGAGATTAATTTGGTTAGAAGAGTCAGGAAGGGCAGAGATGAACTCTGAGGGTGGTCTTCAAGGATCAGTAGAATGTGGTGGGAATGGGGCAAGGAGGGCATTCCGAGATGGTAGACGTAGCCTAAGGACATGTGGAGTACGTTGAGGTAACCTGGAGTATAGAGCCTATGTTGGGAAATCACCTTGGCTAGAATAACTTGAAGTCTAAATATAGGTGATGAAGAAAAATTTTTATTATTATAATATGATTATTGTCATTATATGAACTTAATAAACATCAGCAGATATGAACATTTTCTTTCAGCTATTAAAGCCTAAAACTGAACTAAGACTTTTGGGACACCCATACAAAAAATAGAAAAAGAGGCTTTTATATGACCCAGATTGTTTTAAAGCATATTTTAAAGTTATCACTTTAGTTCCAACATTGTACTACTTCTCTGTGTCCCTTTTTGAGCTTCCCTCTATTCTCTTCTAAGTGCTTTTATTTGTTACACTATCAGTATCCCCACTCCTCCAAAAAACTCTTACTCCCCCCCAGACAAGCCTTCTCTTATAATCAATATGATTATATAATTGAAGGTCTTTTCTCCCTTCCCCCCACCCTTGGTGATAAATGTCTACCATACATCTTTGTGTCTAGGATATTTCTTTGGGGTTAAACATTAACCATGTCTGAAAATGTTTGTCTCTTTCTGTACCTCTGGTCCATCCATCAACACTCTTCCAAGAGTGGGGCAGATTTGAACTCAGGTGCTCCTAAATCCAAGGCCGGTGCTCTATCCTAGCTGCCCCTCCACACACCTTTTTATCTGGTATGATTTTTGCCCTTGTATTTTTTCACAGATCTTCCAGAGAGGGTCCACCTTCCAAGAGTTTGGAAGCATGTTTGGTTATTGCTTCTGTCATAGTTCTTTAGTCTTTCACAGTTGTCCTTTATAACATTGAGGTCATTGTCTGCATGGACAATTAGGGGTGGCTTCAATCCCTCTTCACTTTGGGCATATAGCTGTTCCTTCTTTAGACTCCATCATTTGGGTTATTTCTATGCTGTGAAAGACAAATAGTAAGAATTTACTGGTGTGCTCCTTACCGGTTTCCTACTACAATCTATGGCTGTGGGTTCAGGGCTACCTATACCAAAGCAGGCTATATAAAGCATGGCAAAAAGTGAACAGTCTCTGCCCTAAGATCAAAGGTCACCAACTTTGCCCTCCACTGCTGTTCTTACTAACCCTTCACAGTCCTACTGGACTATGAACCCTGCCCTTGTAGATACAGCTTCTGCTTTGACTAACTTCTATGAACTTGACTTTTTGCCTGACCAAGCCTATGGTTTCCTTCCTGTAGTATCTGATTTCCTTAGTTTTAGACACTTGCCTGCCTAGACTTGGGATACCTATGAAAGTTCTTTTACAGTGGGATCAGAATTTTAGAGTTGAAAAAGACCTTTTTAATATCTAGCTTAACCTCTTCATTTTCTCAGATGAGGAAACTGAGTCCCAGGGATGGGAAGTGGCCTACTCGAATTCAAACAGTGGTTAGTAGCCAACTCAGCTCTCCGACTTCAGATGCACTTGCTCTTTGCATTATAACATTCTGCATTTTGACCATCTTCTTGCCAGCCACCATGACACTGGGATCAGGGACCATGCCCTGGAGATTATAACCCTTTCATCCCCAAAACATGGATCCTCCCTCCAACCACACACACACACACACACACACACACACACACACACACACACACACTTCAGACCATGAGGCATATCTTTTCCCTACTTCTGGCTATGTATATTACTGTGTTTAGTTCCTCCATTTGTTGATAAGCCAGAAAAGATGATGACTTGATGTACTAGACTGAAGTACAAGTAAAGATAGCTTCCAGCTTATTGGGAAGTTACCATCAAGAAGATAGGATTTAACTCCATTTGGGAATGGAGGAAAGAAGAGTTCTTCCCTGCCCGAGAGTCAGAATGAAGCCAGATTTCTACGGGACCTCAATCTGCACATGGAATGTGGACTCTCCCATTAAATTGTATACTCTTATTGAGGACAGGGACTGACTTTTAACCTTCTTCATATCCCCATCCCCATACTCACTTAGCAAAGAAAGGCAAAAGACAATTCCTGCCCTCAAGGAGTATATATTCTAATGGAAGATACAAGTCAATAACTAGGTACATACAAGATGTAAACAGAGTAGATGAAAATAATCGGAAAGGGAAAGACCTCCTGCAGAAGGTGGCAGTCTTAAAGAAAGTGGGGAAAACTGAGGAGGAGGAGATGAGCGAGCAGAGCATTCCAGGCCTAGAATCCAGCCAGTACAAAGTCATAGAGATGGAGTGTTTGCAGTGTGGCCGGTAGGTAAATGTTAGCTGGATCATAGAGTGAGGGGAGTGCCTATAAAAGGTGGTGGGCTAGGTGGGCTGGGATGCACACATTCGAATTCAATCTCTTTAATTCTAAATCCAGTGCTCTTTCCCACTGCCCATTTCTCCCAAACATTTTCTAATGATGTTTATGTACTGCTTTAATCATTTAGTTCCTTTGATACTTTAATGGATTTGTGATTTTTTTCACTATTTTGTTAGCTCTTTCTGCTAACACAGATAGTAATCTCTACATACCTTCTTTTTTTGTTTGTTTGTTTTTGGTTTTTGGTGAGGCAATTGGGGTTGAGTGACTTGCCCAGGGTCACACAGCTAGTAAGTGTCATGTGTCTGGGGCAGATTTGAACTCAGGTGCTCCTAAATCCAAGGCCGGTGCTCTATCCTAGCTGCCCCTCCACACACCTTTTTATCTGGTATGATTTTTGCCCTTGTTTTTTTTCACAGATCTTCCAGAGAGGGTCCACCTAACACACTGGAAACATTCCCCTGGAGTATTCTCTGAAGTAGCAATGTAGCATTTGGGCCATATATTTGCTGTCTCTTATTTTTACTTTAATTTTACTCTTTAGTTTTTACTTATTTTTACTTAGTTTACTATTAGTTACTTATTTACACTATTGGGGCAGCTAGTAGCGCAGTAGATAGAGTACCAACCCTGGAGTCAGGAAGACTTATTTTCAAATCTGGCATCAGACACCTACTAGCTGTGTGATCATGAGGAAGTCACTTAACCCTGTTTGCCTCAGTGTCTTCATCTGTAAAATGTGCTGGAGAAGGAAATGGCAAACCACTCCATTATCCCTGCCAAGAAAACCCCAAATGGAGTCATAAAGAGGAGGACAAAACTGAACAACAACAACAACAAATTTGTATTATATAAACAAGGTAGTGAACACTTTTTTCAGATCTTTCTAAGGCTTCCATTTACTTTACATTTATTCTGTATTACTAATTTATATATGCTATCTCATCATTAAAATGTAAGTTCCTGAAGGCAGGGACTGGTTTTGCTTTTTGTTTGTATTCCCAGCATTTATCACAGTGATACATAGTAAGCACTGAATAAATGCTTTTCGACTGATTGATTAATCTTACATATTCTCAGTGTGTTTTATTCTGCTTCCTACTTAGTAATATATTGCCACCAATTCTTTATGCCCACCGTGGATTGTTCTATTGCTTTTTGAGTTACCTGTAATTTTGATTTTTTGAGAATGTGGCATCAAGTGATTCATAGTATCAAAGCATCACCAGGACAATACTGGTTTTAAAGAGATAGGTTTTTCCAACAGCTTTCAATCAATCAATCAATAAACATTTGTTAAGCACCTACTATGTGCCAGTCACTGTGCCAACCTCTGGGAAATTGTGCAGTTTCAAAGTTATTGCCAAGGTCTGTGATATCATCTTTGCAATATCTCTTGAATATACACCCATCTTCCTTTGACACTGCCACTACTCTGGTGCAGGCTCTCATCACCTCACACCTAGACTATTGCAGTAATCTGCTGGTGGTCTGCCTGCCTCAAGTCTTTCCCTATGCCAGACCATCGTCCAATCACCCTTAAGGTGATTCTCCTAAAGCACAGGTCCAGTCATGTTACCATAAGTTATAGAACAACAGCTAATCTGCTTTGATAGGGAGAGTTTCCTCAATGGAAATCTCTTAAAACAATGAAATCACAGGTCATGATTTAAAAAAAAAAGGCAGAGAGACAACACATTAGATTGGATAGAGTACTGACATGGCATCAGGAAGATCTGGGTTCAAATCTTACATGAGATACTTAATATCTGTGGCATGTCACGGGCAAGTAAGCAACCTCTCAGCCTTAGTTTCCTAACCAGTAAAAGGAGACTAATAGTATCTTACTCTCTGGCTTGCTGTAAGGATCAGATGAAATAATTATTATTATTTAAAGCTGCATGTATAAGTGTACCTATGTGTACGTGTAAACATATATATATGTGTACATATGTGTATATATATGTATATGTATCACTTTGAGGTTCCCTAAGTGCTTTGATTTATAATATAGATCTAGTGATAGTCCCACACACATAATGAGATAATATTAAAGTATTTTGGGACCAATAAGTGACATATATGTATATTTGTACATATATACATACATGCACTTACAAGTATATATGTTGTTTTAAGATTCACAAAGTACTTTAATATGTATTATCATATCAGTGGGGAGATTTTATATAATCTACTCTATAGATCTACTAATAGTCACATACACTGTGTGTGTGTGTGTGTGTGTGTGTGTGTGTGTGTGTGTGTATACAGCAATGGAATCTAAGTTCTTTGTGGACCGAGACTTTTGCTTTTGTATTTCCAGTATATAACTCCCAGTGTCTAATGTAGTACAGTGTTTGGCAGATAATTGATAAAGGCCAGAATACGTTGTAATCGAGAGGAGTACGTACTGCGCAGATTCAATTTAGGTTCGGATTTCAAGATATAATGGCACATACTCAGGATAAACTTAACAAATAATCACATTTATTTACAATGACTAATAATAATTAAAAACCACACAAGCAATAAAGGTAAGAATAACCTTCAATGCAATAAGTAATAATCAACATAAAGGAAAGTAGGAATAAGAAAAGAAAGGATATACACTCACTGATCAGGCGAGCTTAAATACCTAGTAGACCAGGGAGACTGGAGAACGGCCCAGAGGTCTGGTCAGGGAGGCCAATGGAGTGGGGTACCACTCCGACTCAGCAGAAGCCGTGCACGTGGTCTGCTTCTGAACACAACAGAGATTCGGTGTCCCTATCTCTGACATCAAAGTCTCCAAAGATCCCTTTCCAAATGACCCCTTTTATATCTATGTAAACCAGGGAAAGACAATCTTGATCTTTTGTTTTGTGTACGTATCCTTGGTGAGCTCATGTCCAGGCATGCACACATCTACCACAAAAGTTGGGACTTGATCAGAGCCCCAAAATACCTGTTTGTTGTGTAAGTCTCCAAGGAGTGATCAATTCCTTGGACAATTACACACCTTTCTCAAGAAAAATGTTCCTTGAGATAAGTTGCTTTCCCAGGTAACATGGCTTATTGGTTATTTAATGTTTTGTTTCCATGGTCAGCTCCGGCCAGGCATGGTAACTCCCATCTATCTATCGTGTCAGGTCATGAGGCAGTCACACTATTAGGTCATGAGATGGTTACATAGGGGCCTGGGGAGGATCTATCCTCCTCAGTTTCCCTTACATATGTACACATATATGTATATCACTTCTACATTGTGACTTTCTCCATTGCAGTTTCGGCATATCACAGGTCAGCGTATGAAATTAAACAGGGAGTTTTGCAGAAGCCGCATATGACATGCAAAGGCCAGCAGATGACACAGAAAAAGTTTAGAAATTCAGAAATGCATAAAATATATGTATAGTATAACAGCAACCCAAATTTTACAATAAGGTACTATAAACCTGAAAGAAAATATAGAAGAAAAATAAAAAATTTAGACTTCTTCTCTGGTTCGAAGGGAGGGCCAAAAAATTTTAATGCAGATTTTCCAGATCCTGTGGGTACCACGTCCCTATCCCCACGATATGTAAGGGATAACTGTGTGAATATATGTATGTGTATATGTGTGTGTGTGTGTATGTGTGCGTGTATATATATATATACATATATACATATATAGTGTATGTGATTATTAGATCTGAATTATAGATTACGTAAAATCTCCCCATTGATGACACATATCTCTATTGAGGTCTAGGGGTTCTACAAAGCTATGCCAATGAAACACGAGCTATATTAGCTCTGACACTGCCTAGCTTTGACTTACAATGCCCCCTCCTCCCCTTTCTCCCGTCAGTGAAGAACTATGTGTCATCTGAGGACCAGACTAGTTAAGCATGGAGCCATTGGTTGCTACTAAGTGATGTTTCTGTTAAATCAACTCATGAAACAAGGTGTTTGTACTATGACTTATATGAATAGTCACACCAGTGAGATCATGGCACTTTCAAAGTATCAAAGATTAGATAGTGCCTTTCCTCTGCTGATTATTTTTTATTTATCCTGCCTATAGCTTATTTGTATATAGTTGTTTACATGTTGTCTCCCATATTAAAAGACTATGAGCTTCTGGTGGAATAAGACTGTCATTTGCCTTTCTTTGTATCCTAGGTGCTTAGGACAATGCTTTTGGGCTCTTAAAAGTGCTTACTGAGGGTCAGGCTGATGAGGTTTATCTTAAACTCACCCGTTTAGCTCCTTCCCACCAAACTTCTTACCCAAAAGGCGACCACAAATAGTAGTGAGTAAACCCACTTATCTAAGCAAAACAATAACCTTGGGGGAGTTAAGATTAGAACAGACAAAAAAAATGCACAAAAGCAATTGAGCTTTCCAGCTGAGAGCAAGATAAGCTCAAGTAAAGAGAGCAGTCCTGATCTCACCCACTGAGAAGGGAGGCAAGTTGGAAGAGTCAGGGACATATTGAAGAGCTGGCTTCAGTTTCTCTCTTCACACGTCTCTGGGGAATCTCTGGAACCACCTCAGTGAGTCTCATACGCAGGTCCACAGCATTGTGCTCAGCATTCTCTCCATCACGGAGAGACTCCAGGGAGTCATGCCTCCCTCTATGTCTGCAGCAGCATATAAACCATCCCCCACCCTCTCCAGGCTTGGGTGGAAGCTGGGTGACAAGTGTATTTTGTATAAACTTATTTGTGTACATGACGAATTCCTCATTACAATACAAACTCTTCAAAGACAAGAATGGTTCTATTTTTGTTTTTGTATCCCTAGCACCTTCATTGCTGTTGCTTAGTCATCTAGTTGTGTCTAAGTCCACATGACCCTATGGACATTGTCCAAGGGGTTTTCTTGGCAAAGATACTGGAGTGGTTTGCATTTCCTTCCCTAGTGTGTCTCTATTTTACAGGAGAGGAACTGAAGCAAATAGGGGTTAAGTGACTTGCCCAAGGTCACACAGCTAGTAGGTGTCTGAGGCTGGATTTGAACTCAGATCTTCCTGACACCAGGTCTAGTGCTCTATCCATTGTGCCACCTAGCTGCCAAACATGCCCATAGCAGGGTCTTAATAACTATTTAGTTGATTTAGGTTTAATTGAATTGAATCAAACTGAACTAAATCTAATTTAATAGAAAGATAAGAAGCCATGGGTAAATTACAATGTGTCCTGGTAGGAAAAAATATCTATAGCTATGAGATCACAGACTCATCAAAGTTTTAAAACACCATTCGTACCAGCTGAGAGGCGGTGGCTGATAGAGCATTGGGCCTGGAGTTAGGAAGATCTGAAATTAAATCTAGCTTCTGACATTTACTAGCTGTGTGACCCTGAGAAAGTCACTTAAACTCTACTTGCCTCCGTTTCTTCAACTGTAAAATGGGGGAAAGAATAGCACCTACCTTGCAGGCTTATTGTGAGGACCAAATGAGATAATAATTTTTTAAAATGCACAATACAGTGCCTGGCACATAGTAGGCACTATAAAAACATTTATCCCCTCCCCTTTTCCCCAGCCCCCACATATCTTTAGTCACCCTCCTCATGTTTTCAAAATTAGCTTGTATTCTAAACTAGTGTTGTCCTTGGCTGTAAATGTTTACTGGTTGATGGACTCTTTCTTGTTTGTAATGGCAACTGCTTTTCATTAGTTATCATTTTAAGAAAAGGCAATAGCGAGCCAGTGTCTCTTGTTCATTTTTTTATTTTTGTTTTGTTTTGAAAGCTTGCTTAAACAGGCCAGTTATAATCACCTTCAGTGTCTTCTTCAGTGCTGTCTCCTCATTTACTATCTGGCCATATTTTCATCATGCTATATATGTGTACTCTCTCCACCCCTTTTGAACTCTAGCAATGGGAGCAGTAATCAAATTAATCCTACTATTCCTTGGTGGAACCAAGATGGCAGATTAGGGGCAACCATCCAGATGAACTCTCCTACCATTCTCCTTCAAACAACTGTAAAAAAAAAAGAAAAGAAAAGAAAAAACCCACCTCAAAGCAAATTTTGGAGTGGCAGAGCTAACAAAAAGTCAAGGTGAGACTGGCATAAGAAAACTTAAGAGGTTGGCAAGACAAGTCTGAGACACTGAGGTAAAAGCCTGTTCAGAGCCCACATATATAGTAGCAGCAACAGCAGCAGCTCCAAGAGTTTTCAGCTTAGAGACTGTAAAGGGGTGGGACAGCTGGTTAGAAAGAGATTGCAGGTGACTCTTTGTTGGCACTGGGTACAGCTGGTACTGATTGGCAACACTATTGCCTATTTGTAGTTCTGGGTCGTAGTTGCAGCCTGGAGAGGTAGGTTGCTGTTTACGAAAGGGAGTAGGCTCCTGGCTGTAGTTCCAAAGCAAAGAGGAGCACTAACACTTGCAGCTACAAAGGAAGAGGTCCCTTTCTGGATAAAGACCAGAGCACAGACCAGGAGAACAGTGACTATACCTCTTCCAGTATCACACCACCTTAGGAGTACCAAAAACTTGCAGACCCCCAGAACTAGCTCTGAAAACAGCAGCACAAAAAAAGCCTGAAGCTTGTGGCAGTGCCTCCCCACCCCTAGTTGAGCAGAGCCCAACTTTAACATAAAGTTCAAAGTCAAGAAAAAGACTGGAAAGATGGGCAAAAAACCCCCACAAAAAATAAATTGACCAGAAAAAAAAGCTACTACAGTGGCAGGAAAGACCGAGACATAAACTCAGAAGAAGACAACAATGTGACAATTGTTACCAAAAAAAATCTCCCAAAAAATGCTAATTGGACCCAATTCCAACAAGAATTCCTAGAAGAGTTAAAGAAAGCAATTAAGTGGAAGAGGAAAAATTGGGAAAAGAAATGAGAGTAATGCAAGAAAATTATGAAAAGAAAATTAATAGCTTGGTAAAAGAGCCACAAAAACAATTGAAGAAAATAATACCTTTAAAGCATAATTTGCCAAATGGTGAAAGAAGCACAAAAATCCACTGAAGAAAAGAACTTAAAAAGCAGAATTGGCCAAATGGAAAAAGAGGTACAAAAGTTCACTGAAGGAAAATAATTCCTTAAAAATTAGAGTTGGTCACGTGGAAGCTAATGACTCCATGAGACATCAAGAAATAATAAAATAAAGTCAAAAGAATAGAAAATAGAAGAAAATATGAAATACCTCATTGGAAAAACAACTGATGTGGAAAATAGATCAAGGAGAGATAATTTTAAAATTATTGGACTATCTGAAAGCAAGAGCCTAGACATCAGATTTGAAGAAATTATCAAGGAAAACTGCCCTGATATTCTAGAACCAGAGTGTAAAATAAAAATTGAAATTATCCACAGATAACCTCCTGAAAGAGACCCCAAAATGAAAACTCCCAAGCATATTAGAGACAAATTCCAGAGCTTCCAGGTCAAAGAGAAAAATGCTTCAAGAAGCCAGAAAAAAACAATTTAAATTTTAGGGAGCCACAGTCAGGATAACACAAGATTTAGCAGCTTCTACCTTAAAGAATTGGAGGGCTTAGAATGTGATATTCTGGAGGGCAAAGGAGCTAGAATTACAACCAAGAATTACCTACCCAGCAAAACTGGGTATAATCCTTCAGAGGAAAAAAATAGACATTCAATGAAATAGAGGCCTTTCAAGCACTCCTGATGAAATGACCGGAGCTGAATAGAAAAATTGACATTCAAACACAAGATTCAAGAGAAGCATAAAAAGGTAAAGATGAAAGAGTATTCATAAGGGACTCAATAAAGCTAAGCTGTTTATATTCCTATACAAGAAGATGATACATATGTTAGTTGTTCAGTCATTTTTCAATTGTTGTTCAGTTGTGTCTGACTCTTCATGACCCCATTTGGAGTTTTACTGGCAAAGATACTGGAGTAGTTTGCCATTTCCTTCTCCAGCTAATTTTGCAGATGAGGAAACTTGGGTAGAGTCGAGTGACTTTCCCAGGGTCACACAACTAGCAAGTGCCTGAGGCCACATCTAAACTCAGGAAGATGAGTCTTCCTGACTCTTGGCCCAGCACTCTATCCACTGTACCACCTAGTTGCCCTATGATATATGTAACTCCTAAGAAACTTATCATTATATTAGGGCAGTTGAAAGGAGTTTATGTAGACAGAGGACTTGGATGTGAGTCTAAGAAAGAGGGATGTACTAGGAAAAGGGGGAAGGGAGAGGTAGTAGAGGGAAATTTTTATCACGTAAAAGAAATGTGCAAGGAAGAGCTTTTACAATGGAGGGGAAAATGAAGGGGAGTGGTAACCAGCAATGCTTGAACCTCACTATTATTGGAATTGGTTCAAAGAGGAAAGAATATACATACATATTTAATTGTGTATAGTAATGTGACTTACCCAATAGGAAAATAGAAGAGGAAGAGAAAAAGAGAAAGGGAGAGGTAATGATAAAAGGGACAGCAGATTAAGGGAGGCAGTGGTTACAAGCAAAATAGACTTTTGAGGAGGGACAGGATAAAAAAAGAGAGGAAGAAACAGAAGAAAATGGAATGGAGGAAAACACACTATTAATAATCATAACTGTGAATGTGAGTGGGTTGAGCTCACCCATAAAACAGAAGTGGAAAGTAGAATGGATTAAAAACCAGAATCCAACAACATGTTGTTTACAAAAAACATGCTTGAAATAGAAAGACACCCACACAGAGTTAAAATAAAATAAAAATTCAGTCTAATATGCTTCAGCCAAAGTAAAAAAGTGAGGGGTAACAATCATGATCTTAAATGAAGCAAAAGCAAAAACAGACCTAATTAAAATAGATAACCAGGGAAACTACATTATGCCAAAAAGTAATGAATGAAGTAATATAAAAAATTTTTGCAGCAAGTTTCTCTGATAAAGACCTCATCTATCAAATATATACTGAGTAAAGAAATGAGTCAGATTTATAAAAAATAAGAGCCATTCCCCAAATGATAAATGGTCAAAGGATATACAGAGGCAATTTTCAGAAGAAGAAATCAAAACTATCTATAGTCATATGAAAAAATGCTCTCAATTGCACTTGACTAGAGTAATACAAATTAAAATAATTCACACCTGTTAGAATTAAAACCTCACACCTATTAGAGATGAAAAGTGCTGGAGAGGATGAGGGAAAAGTAGGTACACTAATGAATTGCTGGTGGAGAACAATTTTAAACTATGCCTGAAGAGGTATAAAACTTGGACCCAGCAATACCACTACTAGGTCTGTATCCCCTCCAAAAAACATTTTTACTATAATAGGGAAAGTCATTTTTATTAAATATTCAAAAGCAGAATAAATTTTAGAATACTAAAAAAAATCTGAGCTCTTAAAATACCATTGTACTCAAATAAATTACAAAAAGAAATGTAACTTTTATAAAAATATAAAAAGCTCACCTCCATATGCAGAAGGTCTTGTTTTTTGACTGTTCAAATTATTCCATTATTTTTGAGAAAGCAAGATTCTTATCAATTGATATCATTTATGCTTTTCCAGGTGCTGTTTTGTTAAGAACTAGGTTTCCCCAGAACACCAATTTAAGCATCAAATGCTTGTTTTTGAGTGTTTCATGCTGGTGTTACTCCTCTTTAGTGCACAAAACTCCAGAAAAGGAATGCTATCAGATTCAGACTGTTCTCAAACTATAAAACTATAAGGTGTTATCTGTCTGCTAACAAAAGTTAACAACCTTGGCTACTAATTTTTTTGGGTTTTGTGGTATGGGAGTCTTTAAAATTTCTTCATACTCTGCACTCATCCTTTCAGTCCAACAACCAACTGTGATCATGTTATCTAAATTCTGATTTTCAGGCAATCTTTCTTAAAATGTTCCACAGCACCACAAAGTCTACAACCACCACCTTCAGCATAAAGTCCTTTAGGATTATCAGGACAAGATCTAGATAAGTGTCCCATCTCTCCACAAATGAAACATTTTGCAAAAGCAAATTTTCCCATAGCTGGGTCTACTTTGGCTTTGTATTTGGTTATTTCACGTTCAGGGGACCCACATCGGTAACAGATTCCAGTGCCCATATCTTGACTCTTGAGGACAGCGAGGCAGTTGCTTTCTGCAATGATAACAAACTTGTGCATTTTTCTTAATTTTTTGTCTTTAAAATCTCCTTCCTTCTCAGTGACTATCTTTTTTGAGAGCTGTTAGTATTTCTTCTCTTATTTCCGGCTATCTGCTGCTGTCACCTTCCCAGTCTGTCTTAGATATTGCATGAACTCATTTACATCTTGATTGGTGTAAGATGTTTTCTTTTTGTTTTTTGATTGGGGTGCATCATTCTTAAGGGAGAGACCACTGGAATGAAAGTGTTTATCCTTTTGTAGATTTTGGGTTGCTCTCTCCATCGAGCCCTTCTTCACATCTTCCCGTATGTTGCCTTCAAAGCCTTCTTATTAGGTGCTGTGTTGGTTCGTGCCCACCTGCTCATGGTTTCAACCAAAGTGCCTCCAGCCCCCACCTCCGTGGATTCCATCAAGGAGCCCTCCAACTTGCCCCAGTGGGGTGGAGCACCGGGCCTGCTCTGCCCAAAAAAATTTTTAAAAAAGGAAAAGGACCTATATGTACACAAATATTTGTAGCAGGTCTTTTTTGTGGTGGCAAAAAAAAGGGAAATCAAGAGAGATGATAATCAATTGGGGAATGGCTCAACAAGTTGTAGAATATGATTGTGATGGAGTTCTATTGTGCTATATGAAATGATGACGTGAGTGTTTTCGGAAAAAAAAGATGGCAAGAACTATATGAACTGATGGAAAGTGAAGTGAGAAGAGCCAGGAGTTCACTGTGTACTGTAACAGCAATGTTGTAATGATCAACTGTGAAAGACTTGGCTTCTCTGATCAATACAATGATCCAAGACAATTCCAAAAGACTCATGATGGAAAAATACTATCCATCTCCAGAGAGAGAATTGATGAACCCTAAGTGTAAATTGAAGCATTATTTTCTCATTTTCTTTATTTTTCTTGCATTTTTTGAAATATGACTAATAAAGAAGTATGTTTTGCATCATTTCACATTTTAATGGATATAATTTTGCTTGCCTTTTCAATGGATATGAGAGGGGGTGGGAAGGAGGGTGAGAATTTGGAACTCAAAATTTAAAAATAAAAGAATGTTCAAAATAAATAATATATTAAATATTTTAGAAGAGTATTATTTGTTGAAAGGAGTTGTAAATCAATTGTCCTACAGCTCCACTTACTATTCCTATGACTTCTGAGTCTAAAACATCCCTCCCTGGCCACCACTGTCCTAAATAGCATCTAACAAATGCTTTTCATTCATTTTTCTTCTAATATGCTATTTGCTTTGACTTTTGTACTAATTAATCAACAATCTGACTATACATAGACTGATTCTGAAATTATCCCTGTATTGAAAAGCAATGATTTCCTTTTTCTCTTAAGTAATTTAATTTCACTTTTTCATATGACATCATGTACATTATAGTTTCCCACCTCTTCACTGAGAAAAATGAAAATCTAACTCTTCTTGATGGAAGTGTTCATAATATATTGGCACATAGTAATCACTTAATGAAAGGCTTTCTTTCATTCTTCTAACATGTTATTACCTTTGACTCTTGACTACCATGAAATGATGTTATATTTAGTTTGATGTTGCCTTTAGTTTCACAGAATCACAGAATCTCAGAACTGGAAGGGGGTCAGAAATGATCTTGCCCAACTAATACATAAGCAGGAATCCCTTTTCCAATATACTAGACAAGGGGCTAGACAATCTCTGCTTAAAGACTCATTAAATTAATCGAATGAAGATTTATTAGGAACCTGCCACCTCCTTGGTCAGCCCACCTGCTTCTGGTTAGTTTTAATTTTTTGGAAGATTTTCCTTATATCAAATCCAAACCTCTCTCCACGCAACTTTCATAGATCGTTCCTCATTCCAAATTCTGGGGCAAAATAGAACAAGTTTCATCCCTCTCCTACATGGCAACCCTTCAAATACTTGCAAATACCTATCATATCTCTTCTAAGTCTTCTCTTATTTAGCTTAATATCCTCATATCATCTCCTCAACAAATTCTGTTATAGTTTGGACCTGAGTCTTCTTACTACCTTGGTTGCCTTTCTCTGGATCCCTTCCAACTTACACAGGCATACAATGAAGATTTGGTGTTTATTTTTAGTTTACTGGTATGGCCACTAGGCTAAGATCCTGTTGGGGCGTTGAATTAATTCAGAGTTCACATGACATCACTAATCAACTGGGAGTGGTACCATTTGAACTTCAGCCTCCCCTGCTGCATGTGTGCAGGGTGACTAACTGTTCATCAGGCCTCAGTAGCCTTTCTCACCATTAGAGGGAGCACAAAGGCTGAAAAAGTCAAACTTCTTTGCCTTCCTCCACATTGGCATCTCAATGTTTTTACTCTTTCTATTTTGTCAAAATGGCATTAAACTCAAAACTTGCACCTCTTTCAAAAGAATATCATACCCCAAATTCTAGTCTAGGAGATGAAATATTAAAGTATGGAAATTATATTGATTCTAGTCTCCACTCGTTCGGGGTAATTCATTCTCTCTTCACTTTGAACTGATCAAGTCAAACACGAAGCAAATGGAGTACTGCAGTTTTAAAATACATAGAATTAAGGGGATTAGGGAAACTTTTTTATACCTCTTCAGAAAAAGGTATCAATACTTATATCTATTTTGTCTTCCTTTTTCCTCTCTGATCATTTACGCTGTCAGGGGTAGACTTCCTATACACACTTGAGGCTCACAGAGAATCATGGCAGAAAAAGGTCATTTACTCCCTCACTTAAGGATGAATGTACATAAAACAAGTATCTCTGGCAGACTAAGGCAATCAATAGCAGGATTCCTTATTCCTTTAATTCTCTGCAAATTCTGGATTGTAGATGATTGCAGCATTATGTCTTACCATTACCAGTGGTAATGAGTGCTAGCTCCTCAACTGTCCTCTCCTCCTCCCGGCTGCTGGTGGACATGGATACTCAGTCACAAACCAGTGGAATGCTTCCATGTCACAGCAAACCACTTCTATGAGAAAAGTAACCAACTATAATCTTTCCAATAAGATGCATCTAGTGGGAGTAGTGTGTCATCCTGCCCAGTGAAGGTAGGGAAGGGAATGGCTACAGCACTAGTGGGGGAGGGGGTGGGCTGGGTGGGGGGGTGGTCCCTGGGCTAGGCTTGAGTTACAACAATGGCTCCACGTTTGCTTATAGACACGGCAGTCATCTCAACTCCTTCCCTGGCATTACATCTTTCTGTTTGAACTTCTTTGCAGCTGATAGTTGAGAAGTCTTGGCCATTGTAGCAGCTGTGGATGGGTCTTTGCCCCGTCCCTATACCGGATGTCAATACCCCAGGACAGACATGGTGATGGGGCTGGTGATGCACTATGAGCCATCCACAACATAACAGACAATGAAGTGCTTTGGTTTTTTTCTTGACTGGCTGGGGTGGTGGTGGTGGTGGGGTGCTTTACGACATGCACTTCCTGGTGGGCAAAAGGATGAGTTTATAGTCTTGCCACAGGCCTGTCAAACCAATGGCACCATTTCCATTTGTCCTGCCATTGTGGCCTCAGGACCATTGAACCTTTCCATCCACCCTGCAGCTGGCCTTCTTATATAAATTGCCTTCCTCAATTAGAATATAATTTCTTTGAGAGGAAGGATTGTCTGAATTTTCTATTTGCATATCCAGGGCTTGTTACCCAGTAAGCATATAAATGCTTCTTTATTCATGCATTAATTCATTCTTCCTAACTGCTTCACTAAGCACTGCTTGTCTCTCAACCCAAGATTTTCAAATGCTAGAGTTTATAAAGTACAGCCAGTCCTTTCACTAACAGAGCTAAAGTCAGAATCTATCATGACTTGCTCCCCATTTTTATTTCCTGGAACTCAGGAGAAATTTTAAAGGCAGAGGCAGTAAACAAAATTCTCTCTCCTTGCATATCAATGTCCTTCACAAAATGAAGTGTGAAGATCTGAACACAAGTACTCCAGATGTAGTGAACAGGACAGAATACAGTCAGACTAACGCTTCCTTTCTAGATATCATTGTCTCTCTTAATGCAGCCTAAGATGACATTAATTTATCTGGATATTGTAGCATACTGTTGGCCTATATACGCATAATCTCCTAGTTTTATCACCTGCAAATTGTTAAGTATATAAGCCGTCCATGTTTTCACTCACATCTTTGAAAAGATTCTTGAGCAGCACAGAACAAAAGACCGATCTCTGGTGTATTCCATAAGAAACCTGCCTCCATATTGACATCAAGCCATTACTGATTGCTTTTTAGTCTAATTAGTCAATCCATTCTTGCATTTCCTCAGATAATAGACACATAATTCTATGCCAGACCAGTACTCCAAACTTTGCCATTTCATCTGAATTCCTCTGGCATAACCTGCAGAAACCCAGAGCTACCTTCACGCCATAATAAAGCATCAGCGTAGGACTTCTGGGGAGGGTATACTTTTAGTTCATGCTTCATGATCCACTCAGACACACAGAAAAATGAGAAAAATTTCTTTTACAAGTAGATTAGAATCAGAGCCAAACATATGGCTTCATTACTCAATTCCAGCTCTTAACTTCTTTTGTGAGCTCAATTTGACTTTGGATTCTCACTTTTTCATAGACTGGAAAAGATGACATAATAAAGTTGTAGTGAATTTCTAGAGAAAGAATGTCTTTCTATCCTCATAATTTAGTGCAGTACCTAGAACATAGTAAGTACTTGATAAATGCTTGTTGAATTGAATTGAGTATAATGAACCAAGTGTTCATACTAATTACCAAGCTGGAGCAAATGACTGAAAAATGTCCCTAATAACCAAAGATGATTATTTTTATAACAAATTGTCATGTTGTATAAATGTATCATCATGACTATGACAGCATAGGCTTTTAGAATGAACTCTGAGGTTCAGGGAAACTATTTCCTACCACCAATCAAAATTCAATTCAGTAAATATTTATTAAACACCTACTATGTGCCAGGCACATTGGGAATACAAATAAGAAAAAGAGACAGTCTCTGCCCTTGAGGGGGAACAAATGGGGGAACTCAACACACAAAAGAAAGCTGAACGCTTTTATCCCCCTATAAAGGAAGGGTTTGGTGCTTCACCCTCCAGTCCTCAACTTAGAGGGGAGAGGCAACTGAGGATGAGTTGAGAAAGTGTGGAACACCTAAACCTGACTCATTCTTTGAGATGATAAGATTTCAGATGATTAGCTTATGGGGGTCAAGGAGGAGGGGTTGTTGTTCCTGAGTCAAAGCCAAGCAGGACAGTTGATAGAAAATGAAGATTAAGACTGACACTGAGTTAAACTGTATTTTAGAAGAAGTTTTAGGATGTTATAGAATCACAGAGCTGGAAGGAAACTCAGAGGTCATCTAGTCATCTAGTGTTGAAAGACCTCAAGTAAGAGGAAATCCACTACTTCCTGAGGCAACCCTTTTCACTTTTCAATAGGTCTAATTATTAGGAAGTTTGTTCTTATGTCCTTTATCTCTGGGCTGCTTCCACTCACTGTTCCTAGTTCTGTTCTCTGAAACTAAGCAGAACAAATTTAATCTCTCCTCCACGTGACAGCCATTCAAACACTTAAATATAGCCATCTTAGCCCCACTATATCATCTATTCCTCAAAATAACCACCCAAAGTTCCTTCAACCAATCCTCATGTGGCATAATTCCCAGGGCCTTCACCATCCTTTCAACCCCACTTATATGTCTTTCTGTTTGTCAATGTCTTTCTTAAAATGTGATGCCAAGGGTTGAACACAACACCCCAGATGTGTGTGAATGAGGATAGAGTAAAGCAGGACAATCACCTCCCTATTTCTAGATATTATGAATGCCTTAATATACTTTAAGGTCACATGAGTTTTTTTTTGTTGTTGCTTGCATTATACTATTAACTCACCATGGGTTTGCCATACACTAAAACTCCCAGATTTTTTTCGAAAGAATTAGTTATATTTGTGAAGTTGATTTTTATCTATATTATTTTATATTTATCCTTATTCAATTTCCTATTATTAGATTTGGTCAATAGTTCTAACCTGCTGAGGCCTTTTGGGATCCTGGCTCTGCTAGACATTTTGTTGGCTTTTCCCCCAGCTTTGTGTCACCTTCAAGTTTAATAATCACGCCATCTATGGCCTTTACCCAAGTTTTTGATAAAAATTTAGCTATGTCTCTTTAAGTATTACAGGGCCAAGCACAGATCCCTGGGGAACTCAAATAGAAATCTCTTTCCAAGTTGACATGGAACCATAAATGGCTATTTTTTAGTTCCTTCCATAGAACCAGTTCTAAATCAATCTAACTACACTACTCTTTAACCCGTATTTCTACATCTTGTCCAAAATCATATAACAAGAGACATTATCAAATGCTTTGGTTAAAAAAAAAATCTAGGAAAACTTTATTCAGAGCATTCCTGTTATCTATTGATCTAGTAACCATGTCAAAAAGAGAAAGAAAGGAGGGAAGAAGGAAGGAAGGAAGGAAGGAAGGAAGGAAGGAAGGAAGGAAGGAAGGAAGGAAGGAAGGAAGAAGGAAGAAGGAAGAAGGAAGGAAGGAAGGAAGGAAGGAAGGAAGGAAGGAAGGAAGGAAGGAAGGAAGGAAGGAAGGAAGGAAGGAAGGAAGGAAGGAAAAAAGGAAGGAAGGAAAGAAAGGAAGGAAGGAAAGAAAGGAAAAGGAAGAAAGGAGTGAAGAAAGTGAACTTAGTTTGGTGTGTACTGTTCTTGATGAAGCCATCTTTTTATGATCATTGCTTCAGCTGATAGATTAACTATACCTTAAAAAATGCATTCTAGAATTTTGAGATCTCACTGACCTATAGTTTGCAGGCTCTGCTCTGTTTTCCTTTTTTAAAAATAGAACATTTTCTAGTCTTGGGACATCCCTTTTATTCTTCGCAATCTTTCAAAGACTGATGACACTATTCCCAATAAGGTCTTCCACTGCATCCCGGGCCATTATCTTGACTTATGTCTTGTCACTGGACTTTGATGACTCTGGAGGAGAGAGTGAGGCTGATGACTTTGTGAAACTCTGCCTCACTTAAATCCAAATCATCCCCAAGTCAAGACATCACCCTAGTGATGTCATTGGTCCTGTTTGAGAATGAAGGACAAACAATAACAATAAATCTCTGCAAAAATCACTTTTCCCATCTTTGTTAGCCTAGCAGGCATAATGTAATACCTCAAGGCAGCTTAAATTTGAGTTTTTCTGATTATTAGTGATTTTAAATATTTTTCAGGGGGTTATTTTTTGAGAATTTTGAAGCCAGAGGTCTATCTTCATTGTGACCTTGGGCAAGTCACTAAACTTCTTTGGGTCTCAGTTTCCTCATCTGTAAAATAAGGTGAATGGATTAAATGGCCTTTGAGGTGTTTCCACATCTAAATTTATGATTCTATGATTGATAGTTTGTATTTCTTTTGAAAGCTGTTCATATCCCATTAAGAATAGATAAGTGACAACTCTCTATAGATTTTGGAAATCACACTTTTATCACAAATATTTAATGCAAAAGAGTTTTCCCAATCAATACCTTTTCTTCTGATTTTAGCTTCATTTCATATTTTATTTATGAAAAAGATCTTCAATGGTACGTGATTGAGATTGTCTATTTTGTCTCTTATGAACGCTTCTATTTTTGGTCTAGTTAAGAATTCTCTTTTTTACAACAATAATAATAGTGATCATTTACATAGCACTTTAAGGTTTGAAAAGCACTTTATATGTGTGTGAACTGGGAAAAAATGATTTGACTGATATAACCCCAGCCCCTAGGATGTGGAACCTGGACATTACCCCCTGCCCCCAACCTCTTACTGGATGGCACAGAGTGAAGTTTCCTATATCTCTGTTCCTCATTTCTTGTTAGGCAATTTAGAAAATACCATTATTTCACTGGTCACAACTATCCTACCTCCTCCTATTCATGACAATACAGACTCCTATTGTTGCTACGCTGCCCCTTTGTCTAAAACACTAACTAAGTTTGAGTTCTTAGAAGATGACCTTCAAAGGGAATGAGAGATTGATTACATTGTATCGCATCTGGAATCTACCCTCAGCAATGGGGTCCTCAAGACTGTTCCCTATTAATAAAAGTTAAAGTTTTATTAATTGCTATCCTGGTATGGTTCTGGTGTTCTTCATATGATCTCTTCTACACTAAAATATGTTATCTCATTTGATCTTCAAAAATACCTAGGGAAGTAAGCGCTATTTTATAAATGAAGAAACTGAGGCCAACAAGTAACTTGTCCATGTCACACAGATAGTAAGTGTCTGAGGCAAGATTTGAATTCATCTTCCAGACATAACTTTGGAAGACATAATCTCTTCTCTATAAAAATGAGGCGGTTTTAAAAAAATATGTTAATAATTTACCCATTTGGAATTTATTATGGTAAATGATATGAGGTACTGACCAAAACCTTTTTTTATATATAGTTTTGTCTTACAGCTTTTCCCAGAAGTTCTTGTTGAAAAAATATTGTCCTTTTCTGAGTAGTTTATATTCTCTATCAATATGTCAACTAATAGTGACAATAGTGGGCAACCTTATTTTACTCCAGATTTACTATGAAAACATCTAGTGTTTCTTACTAATAAATAATGCCATCTCTTGGTTTTCAATAGATACTTTGGATCATGTTAAGAATATGTCTTTTTACTCATATCATATCATTTTTACTGTTTTTAAAGCAAAAGAGGATTTTTGTGAATTTGTTGATGAAAGATTTTTATGCATTGGTATGATTATGTGATTAATTATCATTTATCATATCATTATCATTTATATTTATCGTATCATTTACCTGTTTCTAATGTTGAATCAACCTTATAATCTGGTAGAAAAAACAACATTGTCAATGTGAATAATCTTTTTAATGTGTTGCTACAGTCACTTTGTCTGTAACTTTACCTTTATATTCATTAGTGTTGTAGGTCTATGAGATTTTATTTTTTTCCTTCTGCTTAAGTTTCATTTTTTTTTCAATCACTTCATTGGTGATTTTGATCTCCAATTTTCTGTCTCTTTTTTATCACTTCTTGGGTTGGAAGTCAGGGACATATTTGTATCATAGTAAACATAAACTTCCTTTTTTCTCTATTTTGGAGAACGTTTTATGTAGCATAGTAACAATTTGTTCTTTAAATACTTGATAGAATTCAGAGTTTTTCATTAGTATTTCATATATTATTTACTTAATTTCTCTTTCAGAGACTGGCTTATTTAGATCTCTTTCCTTTTTTTTAATTTGAGCATTTCATATTTTTAATAAGTCTTCATCTATTCATTTGTTTTTATTTTGCTAGCATATAATTGGGTATAGTATTTTCTGAGAATTTCATTTATTTCTTCTTTCATTGTGAATTTCCCTACCTCATTTTTAATCATGATATTTAGTTTTCCTTTCACTTTTAAAAATTATATTACTCAATGGTTTATATTTTATTGTCACTTTGGGAAAACCCAGCTTTTTGTTTTACTGTCTTAATACTTTTTTCAGTTTTGCATATCTCTTCTTATTTTGAAAATAGCCATTTTTTATTTGTTTCAGCATTATTAATTTCCGAAATTTCTAGTTTTTTATATAAGCTCAACTTATTTGTATTTTCTATCTCTCTTTTGTTCAGTTGTCCTTTCTTTTCTTGACTTCCTAATAAAAAAGATTATATGGAAAAAAGTATAGGAGGAAGAAGAACACTTGACTGGGTAAAGAGAAAAAAAATTGAAGGTGAATTGTAGAATTGTGAAAAAGTACAGAGATTAAGCTTGAGAAAAATAAGTTTTTAAAGATTTATGGAGAAGCTGAAGGACAAGAACTAATAGAATCAAAGTATTTTAGAGTTGGAAGGGAACTCAGCAGTCATCTAGACCAACCCTTGCTTGAAAGAAACACTCCTGATGATATACCTAACCTTTTCTTGAAGACCTCCTAGGAAGGGCGAATCCATCATCTTTCAAGACATTCCATTCTACTTTTGGACTGCTGTTATTGTTAAGGACTTTCCTGTTATCAAGTCTAAATTTAACTCTTTGGACCTTCTATTCATTGCTCCATGTTCTGCCTCTTGAGAACAAATAGGGCATGCCTGATCTCTTTCCCACATCACAGCCCTTCAGTATTTGGACAGCACATGTTCTGGACCTACTCTTCCAATCTCCTCCAGAAGACTGGGTTTCCAGATGATGGCTGCTACTTTTCCCATTAGGGTTCTAACAGAAACTGAAGGGCAAGGGACATGTTTTTTAATACTTTTGCTCATGAACTCCCACCAGTGTGTTTCCACATTGATAGTAGGTTGATAGCAATTAATTATTCAGACTTACTTAGTTTTTATAAAGGGGGTTTTACTATGGTAGTATAATAGCACAAAACATCCCCCCAAAAGTCTGTGACAAGCCCTCTCACCGATACATACAGAATTCAGGGTAAAGTAGACTCAAGCTTAGAGAGTGAATGTTGTAAGATATCTTAAATATCACTGGACTACTTGAAAGTTATAGCCAAAAAAAAAAAGAGCCTAGACATCATATTCAATAAATATTAAAAGAAAATTGTCTTAGAACCAGAGGACAAAGTAGAAACATAAAGAATCTATGGTTCAACTCTCAAAATAAACCCCAAAATGAAAACTCCCAAGAACATCATAGCCAAAATCCAGAGTTTCCAGGTCAAAGAAAAAGTACTGCAAGCAGCCAGAAAGAAAGAATTCAAGCACTGAGGAGCTGCAGTCAGGATCACACATGATTTATCAGCCACCACTATGAAGGAACAGAGAATTTGGAATACTGTATTTCAGAAGGCAAAGAATGTGGGCTTATAGCCATAATAACTCACCTAGCAAAACTAAGTATAATGCTGCAGGAGGAAAATATGGTTCTTTAATAAAATAGAACACTTTCAAGCATTACTGATGTAAAAGCCAAAGCTGCATAGAAATTTTGAAATCTAAACACAGAAGTTTAAAAATACATATAAAAGGTAAACATGAATAAACAATAACTATTGAGAAGTATATTGACACATTATTTCTAGGAACAATGGCAGAGTTGATTGGATCATGGTTTCCAGAACTGGAAGGGAAGGGGGTGGTACAGCAAGGAGGCTGCACACTGAAGTACTACGCAGCAAGACTGCTGATGAGGTTGTCAAGAAGCTGACTGAGGAGTTGGGAGTGAAATGAAGCTTGGATGGTCCATTCCTGAATGGAGCCAGATGATTCAGTCACCAATCAGGACAGGTGGGCCCCAGAGTGGAAGCTCCAGAGAAAATACAAGAAAGGAAGTCAGCAGTAAAATCCCTGGCCTCTAATGACTATATACAAATGCACAAAGAATAGATAATAAAAAACATGGACTGGAAATCTTAACACAGGGAGACAATTATAAGAAGGGTGTAAATGGCTTTTGAAGGAACACTGTAGGTATTTGGATAGCAGTTTTTAAATTATTTCTTTCTCCAGGCCATCAGCACAAATAAAACAAACTGTCACTGGTTCAAGCTACAGGGTTTAAAAAAATCTTCAACTTTAATTTAAAATTTCAGATTACTTTTTTCTTTTTCTTTTTAATGTTTTTCCCTGAGCCTGTTGTTTTATTAAATATTATAAACTTTTATACTTAAAGAAAATAATATATTTTACAGATAGCAAAATTTTAAAGAGAAGCTTCCTACTGTGTCTTCTGGGCACATAGCACAGAAACCATGTGGAAAAAGAATCATGATTATGCTCTAGATAAGTTGGCATTATGTAAAATAAACAGAATAGATTAAAAGGGTAGAATTTAAATTATGAAGATATAGTTATATGAGGAAATTTTTGAACCAAGTTGAAGAAGGAATCTCTGTGGTTGGTGAGATCCTCCAGATGTTCCTATTTGTGGACAGCTTCGAGGAGGTTGTATTAAATCTTGGAATATTATAGAGCCACACAGAAGAGGTCCATAACTATTCAAAAAGGGAAAATGTTTGGCCTGACTTCATTTAGGAAAGTCCAGATGGGAGAAGATTGCCTATATGCAGATTATGACACGCTGTTGATGGACAACCTAAAGAGCTTATCCATCAACATATATCAAGCTTATACTGGCTTGTGAGAGGCGATTGTTAAATTTTTAGTGTGAGCATTTCTACCTTAGAAGTTGGCAAACATTACAGATCAGGGCTTCATGAATTTATTGATTGCCTAGACTTAAGAAAGTTATGGAGAAAATGTTAACAATATATATATATGTATACATGTATGCATTTCAGTGTAAGTAGACAATAAGTTGGGCCCAGAATTAAACAGAAAAAATGGCCTGATTGCCTTTAGGAAATTGCAAAGCTTCTTTAAAGATCCCAAGTTTCTCCTATAAGCAAAGACCCATTATTTTAATAACCATATTTTACCAGTATTATTATACTATATTATATTAGACATGGAACGTAACAGTTTATGAAGAACTAAAAATTAATATGGCACAAAGAACAATAAAGAGGCATATAGTTGATGTAAGAAATCTGCAGCATATAATCAGTGAGGAACTTTTGAAGAACAGAAGTAAAAGATATCATCAGGGAAATGTATGACGTGAAGAAAAGATGGATTAGACACATTGTAAGAACAAGAGATGACAGGTAAACAGCTTAAGTGCTCCATTGTTATCTTTACAACGTCAGGAGAAGTCAAAAAAGGACTTAAGCACATTGAGTGGACTTCCTGTCATGAATTAATGGGAGTACATGGACAAGAGTCACAGAGGATGGGTAGGCGTGGATGGTTTGGGATCTGCACTGTTGAAGATAACATCCAAATCTATGAAACAACAATTCTGCTTTTAGAGGTTTGAGTATTTGAATACAGATCACCTAGCGAAAGAGAAAGTGGATGAGGCTTCATGAAATGAATCACAACAAATCAGGCACAGAGCCATGATTTATTATTAATGGATGGCTTCAATTGCCCAGTCATCTGCTTGAGTTTTTACTTTGCCAAGAGTATAGTAGTTAATAATTTTTTTTTACTTTCCTTGATGATTATTTTATCTCAAAAATATGGAGGAATCATGAGAATGAGAACAAGAAGGAATTCTACTTTGTATCTGACCCTCACCTACAGGGGAAAAAAACCTTGTTGCTAGGGTGGAAATGAGGGGAACCTTGAAGAAGGTGATTGTTCCATTTTAAAATCTATATGGAGATCACTTCTCAGCCTTTTGGCTAAGATCAAGTGTAGTATCTCTTCTTATTAGTAATATCTATATAGAGGAGAGGAAAGCCAGGCGTAGCTTTAAACGCACCTTGTAGTACAGATTTCAAAAGGCTCAGAGAAAAGATAGATTTGGTCACATGTATAGTCAGTTCTGCTATAACTGGGTTTTGAAAACTTAAATTTGTTCCAACTTTGAGAATAATGCAAGTTTTGAATTTGATTCTTCTTGATGTCTCCCTCAAGAAACAGCAAAAGAACTAAAAAAATTGCCACTATAAACCCACAAGCTGCATTCTTTCTAATACCCACTTCCACAAAACAAACTTCAGGTCTTTGTCAAGGTAAAGTCAAGATAAAGGTTAATTTATTGTATATCTTTTGGTGCTGTAGAAGCTGTGAATGGAAAGGACTAGTTAGCCCTACCAGTCCTCCACCCTATGGCCTCTGGCTAGAGGTCCTTGAGTTAACTTCTGCCCAACTTGTTCCTGAAGCTTAGGGTTATGGACATGGCCATTATCATTGTAGTATTTTACGTATTCATTTAACGTGCATAAAATTGTGCTACCATTTTTATTAGGTTCTTGTATACTTTTTACATGTCACTGATGAAGTTTGTGCCCCAACCCTATTTTCTCCATCAGCTCTGTAGTTTTTATTGTGTGATTGTGCACAGCTCAGTGCTTTTTGGGAATGCATATTTCCATTATAGCAGAACTGCCTGTACCAGAATTCTCCTGGGTAACCTAACTCAGGAGAAATGGAAAGCTCTCAAGAATGAAAATCTGAAGACGCAGAGAAAAACAGTTCTTATGGAGAAACAAAAAGAAAATTATCACAAGAGATTGTACTGATTTGGACACGCAGGGAATTTGCCAACCAATGTAGATTTTAGACAATTAAGAAGGTGGAGGTAAGGGCAGGTAGGAAGGAGTGATCAAAGTGTGACATGTTAAGAATAGTATTAGGATTGCTAAAGCTGTGGAGGAGCTGAGGTTGCTGAGGAAAGCCAATAATGAACCAAAAAAACCCCCACAAAAACCCAACAACACTTCTTTCCTCTCACGTTCTTTGGTAATATTTGGAGCATTTCTTGCTATTCTGAGGTGATAATGGGTAACCAGGTTTAGACAGAATTTCATTCAGTCACCTAATGCTGGACTTGGGAAGACCAAGTTCAAATACCATCTTTGAAGTCTATTAGCTGTGTGACCATGTCAAGCCACTTAACCTTTCTCATCCTTACTTTTCTCATCTTTAAAATGAAAGTATTGCTGTTGGTGGAGTTGTGAACTGATTCAACTATTCTGTAGAGCAATTTAGAACTATGTCCAAAGGACTATAAAACTATGAATGTCCTTTGATCCAGCAATACCACAGCTAGATCTGTATCCCAAAACAGATAAAAAACAAAAAAGGAAAAGGACTTATGTGCACAAAAAGTATTTATAGCAGCTCTTTTCTGGGGGGCAAAGAACTAGAAATTGAAGGGATACTCATCAGTTGAGGAATGGTTGAACAATTTGTGATATGTGATTATGATGGAATACCATTGTACTATAAGAAATGATGAGCAGGATGCTCTTAGAAAAACCTGGAAAGACTTGCATGGGCTGATGCAAAGTGAAATAAATGTACTGTGTACAAAGTAAAAGCAATATTGTAAGGTGATCAGCTATGAATGACTTAGCTATTCTTAACAATACAATCCAAGACAACTTTGAAGGACTTGTGATGAAAAATGCTATCTATCCCTAGAGAAAGAACTGATGGTGTCTTAATATAGATTGAAACATACTTTTTTAAATTTTTCTTGAGGTTTTTTGGTCTGTTTTCTTTCACAACATGACTATTATGGATATGGTTTGCATTACTACACATGTACAACCTATATAGAATTGCTTGCCTTCTCAATGGAAAGTGGGAGGGAGAGAGGAAGGGAGAGAATTTGGAACTCAAAGTTTTAAAAAACAAATGTTAAAAATTGTTTTTACATGTAACTGGGGAAAATAAAATCCTAAAAAAAACCCCATGCCTGATAAAATGCAAGTGTTAGACCGTCTAGATGACCTCTTAAGGACATTTCCAGATCTAAATATATTAGAATATTTCTGTTTCTTTCTGTTTAAAATCTAAATTGATCAGTGAACTTCCTATGCTTACACATTGGTCTCTTTAGACAACCATATTTTCTCTTCCTCATTGGAATTGTTTCTCTTTGTATCTTCAAGAATTGATTTTTGAAGACTCATGATGGAAAATGCTATCCACATCCAGAGAAAGAATCATGGAGTCTGAATGCAGATTGAAGCATATGATTATCTCTTGTTTATTGTTTTGGTTTTTTCTTTCTCATGGTTTTTCTCTTTTGTTCTGATTCTTCTTTCACAACATGACTAATGTGGAAATATGTTTAATATGATTGTACATGTATAGCTTATATCAGATTGCATGCCATTTTGGGGAGGGGGAAGGGGAAGGAAGGGGAAAAACTTAGAACTCAAAATCCTATAAAAGTGAATGCTGAAAACTAAAAATAAATAAATTAATCTTTTATTTATTTATTATTAATTTATTTTGAATTATCAACAATCACTTTCATAAGCTTTTGAGTTTAAAATTTTTCTCCTCCTTCGTCCCCACCTCCAAAAATGGCATGCAATCTGATATAGGTTATACATATACAATCCTACAAATAAGCTCTTTTTGTGGTGGCAAAGAATTGGAAATTGAGGGGATGCCCATCAATTGGGGAATGGCTGAACAAGTTGAACAGGTAGATTTCAGAAAAGCCAGGAAAGATTTACATGAACTGATGCTGAGTGAAGTGAGCAGAACCAGGAGAATGCTGTACATAGTAATAGCAACACTGTGTGATGATCAACTATGATACACTTACCTCTTCTCAATAATATAATGATCCAAGACAATTCCAAAAGACTCATGATGGAAAATGCTATCCACATCCAAGGAAAGAACTATAGAGTCTGAATGCAGATCGAAGCATACTATTTTCTCTCTTTTTTTTCCTTTCTCATGGTTTTTCCCTTTTGTTCAGATTCTTCTTTCACAACATGACTAATGTGGAAATATGTTTAACATAAAAAAAATTGATTTTTGAGAACTTTCTATCCTTTCAGGGGTGACTTCCCCTTGTAGAATGTTTGCCTATGCTTTCTCTGATCCTTATGAAATCTGCACTTTCCAAATTTAGTACACATGCTAAACTATGTTTATCTTTCTTCTCTTTATCTATTAAATATTTAAAAGAGAAATTGAAGATCCTTCACAAAGTTCCCATCAATTTTACTTCGGCAACCAGTTTATAGGGTCATAAATCTGAAGCTGGAAGGAATCTCAAAGACCATATACTTCAATTCTTTCCTTTTACATTTGAGAAGTGACCAGCCCAAGGTCATACAGGTAGGAAGTGACAGAGATAGGATGTGAATCCAAGTCCTCTGACTCCAGCATTAGCATTACTTCTGCTATACCATGCCTTGGTGTAAAACAGGTCATCAGTTCTCCCTAATTGCTTCTTTCACTTTTTGAAGGATAAAATGTTCATTAATGTAAGCCAGAAAATTATTAGCTTCTCTCCTTTTGACAGAGAGAAAAAGGTCTAGCAGATTAGCAGATGCCTAGAAATTGAAGTTCATCATTATTGTAGCTTGTATGATTCTGTCTATTCGCCTGTGAGGAATCCATAATAGTTACCCCCTGGGTTCAAGGTATTCCTTGGGTCCATATCATAATTATGGGTCAAAATCATAACTCATGAATCTCTATAATTATGTTTACTTTTTTCTTCAGTAAGCTAAAAGACAACCAATTAATAACAAAGGTATTTAATAACATAGTATAGTAAGAAAAATCCCAGTAAAGCAGCCCACCCCCCAATAAAACTATGTACTGTCTCCCAAAAATACACACACTTTCAGTAGGGAGAGTGAACTTACATAAGAATAGTGAACATCAGTGGCCATACACATGGAGAGACAACTCAAACTTCTGATTCTATAAAGCCACTAAGGTTTTCTGGTGATATAATTTTCAGCTTTCCACTGGGAGCGATATCTGTACTTGGTACCCTGCTTTAGGTCCCTGCTGGTGTTATAGTGGCTGCTGGTGATTTGCAGCTATGTAGCCTCAGTTAAGCACAACTCTGCTATTCTTTAGTAGTCTCATGCTGGCTAGTGGGTGCTATAGTTTGAATCAGGCAGCACTGCCTGCTTCCAGCTTCATGTCTTCAGGGCTAACAAAGGCCATCTCATCTCAAGTCTACTGAAAGTTTAGTTGGTTGAACTTTTTTCCCTGACATGAGTAGGTGGAACACTTTTTAGTTATAGCAGTTAAAGGATCTCTCTTATTGTCTTTCTGCAGAATTTGCCTCCAAAGTGAAATTAAAACCTAACCCTTTCTATATCTAGGAAACTGGTTCATTCATAGGTCTTCAGTCAATCTTTGTTGCAGAGCTCCACCCTAAACTAACATAAACCAGGCCCTGTACTAAGATTTCCTTTCCTTTCTTAATTCCTTCCTTAGGCAGAGATCAAAATTTTCTGATTTAGACAACTATCTCACTTAGGGTTGGATATTCCCAAGATCCTCTCTTGTTCTCTTGTTTAGCATGCAAGTGAAATTGAACCAGAACAGAATACAAGACAAGATTTCCCACCTACATAGTCACATTCTTGCCTTTATTAGGCATATCTGTCAGCAGCAAAACCTCTTAGCTTTGGTGCCATGTTTTGGCTGGTGAAAAACCTCACTGTCTGCCTGCACTCAAATCATGCTTCCATGCCAGGGCTGTTAGCCGTGTCCTGAACTTCTCATCTATTTTCCTTTTTGATTCATGTAATTTGCAGTAATAAAGAAAAAAAAGGTTTCTGAGGAAAACTTTCCTGGAGACTTTCCTGGAGCACAGATGACAAGGAGAAAGCAGAAGAGTCCAACACATTGTCTGAGGAAAGCTCCTATAAAACATAAAAGAGTATTTAGGAGTGAACTGAAGGTTCGGGGTGGTGGTGAAGGGTCCTGTAGAAGATATCAAATAACAATGACAATAATCCAAAGAACTCACATTGCTATTTCACTTTAAGGTCTGCAAAGAGCTCCCTTCATAATAATTCCATAGAGGTGGCTTAATTCGGTGGAAAGAGTGATGGCTTTGGAGTCAGAGGACCTTGGTTCAAATAATGGCTCTGGAACTATCAGTGTGACCTTGGCTAAGTCATTTAGCATCTTTAGGCTTTAGTGTCTCATCTGTAAATTGAAGGAATTGGACTGGATTGAGTGCCTAAGGTCTTTTCCAGCTCTAAATTTGTGGTTCTAAGGAAGAACAGGTTATGTTTGTGCGAAATGAATACTAGGGAAGTCAGACACGTTTAGTTGATATTTTGGTTCTTTTTTTTTTAAGCTTATAGTATAGTAATTAAATATGTGTATACATAATGACTTTAGTTGAATTCAAGCAGCTAATTTGTTGTGATTTCAAGTCACCAGGAGTGAGGAGGAGTGGAGAGGAGAGGAGAGGAGAGGAGAGGAGAGGAGAGGAGAGGAGAGGAGAGGAGAGGAGAGGAGAGGAGAGGAGAGGAGAGGAGAGGAGAAGAGAGGACAAGAGAGGAGAGGAGGAGAGAGGAAAGGAGAGAAGAAGAGAGGAGAGGGGAGAGGAGAGAAGAAAAGAAAAGAGAAGAGAGAGAGGAGAAGAGAGGAGAAGGGAGGAGAGGAGAGAAGTGGAGAGGAGAGAAGAGAGAGGGGAGGATGAGAAGGGGAGATAGAGAGGGAGAGAGAGAAAAAGGGGAGGGAGTTAAAAATTTGTTAAGTTCTGTTATTCTCTGAATTTCTTGCTTAGTTCTGCTTCTCTGTGGTCACTACTTCAGCACAGGAAGCAATTTTGCAAGCATTTTATATGGCTATGAGCCCTGTATGAGTCAATTGGATTGCTTTTTTTTTTATCATCTCTCTAGCAGTTTATAGAGCAGCCTAACCCTTCTCTCATACTGCATCATGACAAACAGTCTTAAATTCTGTCCTTTTGAGGAAGAGTGCATAAGAGAAAAATACCAAAGCATCTCCCTGCATGAGATCAGGGTAGAAAATTAGTACCAAACACTTTTTTTTCCTCTTTTAAAATCGTCCTCTGTATGACTAAGGCAGATATGCAACCAGGCAGATTCAAACAATAGCAGTTCTTGAATATCTGTGTTTTTCCCCCTGTATTGTGCTTTGTTCTTCTGGTTTTTTGTGTGTGTGTCTTAGATTGGCACTGCCATTTTTCTAATTAATTTAAATTGCAAATACCTTTTCCAAGTGGAAAACATTTTCTGTGAAAATTTACCAGAAAGTCATTAGGCCATTTGAAACCTAGTTTATATCATATCAATCCAATCTAGCACTCTAGCTATGCTAAATAGAAAGCATAAGTTATGCAAATGAAACTAATGGCATGGAAAAACCAAGACAATAGAAAGTCCAAAAATATTTATTATTGCCTTTAGGGGTAGCAGATTTACTTTTCTAACTATGTATTGATTAACTACTATTAACATTCACTTGTATTCCTTGAGTACCTACTAACTTGGGGGGGGTAGGGGGAGAGCATGCAATTACATTCCCACTCAAACACTAGTAGTAGTAGTAGTAGTAGCATCAGCAGCTAGCGTTTATATAGTACTATGTGCCAGGCTCTGGGCTAAGCATTTTATAAATATTATCTCAATTGAACCTCACAATAATTCTGGGAGGTAGGTGCTATTATTATCATCCTCATTTTACCATTGAGGAAACTGAGGCAGATGAGGTTAAGTGACTTGACCAGAGTCACATGGCTAAGTCTCTGAGACTGAATTTGAACTCAGGTCTTCTTGACTCCAGGCATTCTGTATTAATGGCAGCAATATTTCTTCCACGAAATTACGTGTGTGATAATCTCTCTTATTGTCTTTCTGAGGAGTTCACCTCCAAGGTGAAGTTAAAACCTAACTCTTTCTCTATAACTAGGAAATGACTCATTCATAGGTTTTTGTCTCAGGTCAACTTCTATCATAGAGCTCCACCCTAAAGATTACAAACCTAAAGATTACACCCTAAAGATATACAAACCTTGAGAAATACAGAATAAACTGGAGATGATATTAGAGATAAGGCATGATTTTAAAGTGGGATTGGAAAAGGCTTCCTCTAGGGTGGGAGATTAAATAGGACTTGAAGGAAGTCAGGGAGGGTAAGAGGTGGAAATGAGGAGGGAGATCATTTCAGGCATGGGTAACAGCCAGTGAAAATTACCAAAGTCAGGAGGGAGAGTGTCTCATTCAAGAAACAGCAAGAAGGCCAGTGTCAGTGGATTGCAGACTATGTGAGGGTGAGTAAAGCATGAGAAAAATAGGAGAGGGCCAAGTTATGAAATCCTTTGAATGCCAAATAAAGGATGTTACATTTGATTATGAAGATGATAGGGAGCCATTGGAATTTATTGAATAGGGAGGTGACATGGCCAGATTCACTTTGACAGCTGAGTGGAAGATGGACCTGTATGAGGAGACACTTGAGGCAGGAAAACGTGCCAGAAGGCTGTTGTAACAGTTCTTGCAATAGGTGTGAGGTGATGACGACCTGTACAGGGTGGTGGTAATGTCAGAAGAGAGATGGAAAGGTGAGAGTTGTTGCAAAGGTAGTATTGATAGGGCTTAGTAACAGATTGGATATGTGAGGTGAGACAAAGGTGGAATCAAGGATGACATCTTGGTTGAAAGACTGTAGTGTTCTTGACAGTAATCAGGAAATTAAGAAGAAAAGAGGATTGGGGGGGGATAATGAATTCATTCTTGTACATGCTGGGCATATTAAAATTTTCTATTGGCCATCCAGTTTGAGATATCCAATAGGCAATTGGAGAGGTAATACTGGACATGAGGAAAGAGGAAGAGCAGATCTGGGAATCATGTGTATAGCAATGATAACTGAATTTATGGGAGCTGATGAAAATACCAAGTGAAATAATATGGAGGGAGAAGAAAAGAGGGCCTAGGACAGAGCCTTGGAAGGACACTCCAGTTAGTGACCATGACTTCGATGAAAATCAAGCAAAGGAGACTAAGAAGGAGTAGGGTAGTGAGAAGTATTAGACAGGTTGGGGAGAACCAGGAGAGAATTATGTAATGAAAACCTAAAGAGAAGAGGATATCAAGGAGGAGAATTATTGACAGAGTCTAGAGCTTCAGAGAGGTCAAGAAGGATGAGGCTTGAGAAAAGCCCATTGGATTTTATAATTAAGAGATTATTGTTGGGACAGCTAGGTGGCACAGTGGATAGAGCACTGGCCCTGAAGCAGGACCTGAGTTCAGATCTGACCTCAGACCAAACACTTGACACTTAGTAGCTGTGTGACCCTGGGCAAGTCACTTAACCCCAATTGCCTTAAAAAAAAGATAGAGATTATTGTTAACTTTGGAAAGCAAAGTTTCAGTTAAATGATGAGGTTAGAAACCACACTACAGTGAGTGAAGAAGAGAATGAAGGGAGAAGCAGGGGCACTGATTATAGGTAGCCTTCTCGTTTAGCCACAAAAAGGAGAGATAGAGATGATAGCTAGCAGAGAGAGATGGATCAAGTGAGCAGTTTTTTGAGGATGTGAGAAACATATTTATAGGAATTAGGAAATAACCAGGAGACAGGGAGAGATTGAAGATTCCTGAGAGAGCAGGGATGATAGAGAGGGCAATCTGTTGGAGAAGATGAGATCGAATACAATCACTTGTACATGTAGAAGGTTAGCCTTGGTAATAAGAAAGACCACCTTGTTGTGTGAGATAGGAGTAAAGAGGTAGTGGTGGAAGTTAAGTGAAAGTGAGATGAGGAGGAAAAGGTAAGAAGGAGCTCTCAGAGAATGGCCTCTTTTTTTTTTAAGTGTAAACTGAGGAAAGAATCTCAACCCAGAGGATGAGAGAAGCCATGGAAAGTCTGAAGAGGGATGAAATAAATTGGAAACGGTGCTATGATGAGTAGGATAGTGAATTGTTTAGGAATGTGTAAAAAAGATTGCCTTGTTGCAGTGAGGGCCTAGCTGAGATTATGGAACATAAATTTGTACTGGATTCCATCAAAATGGATGGTGGAATGTGAACGATGATGGCTTGTGAAAGAACTAAGGGATAGAGGAATTAGAGATCACAGTGAGGATAAGGAACATGGTTTGGGCAGATTATAGTTCTTCCATACACCTGTGTTTTATGTGGTTTTTAAATAAAAGATGTATTTTTGAATAGGCATTGTTTATCTCTGTTTTTCTGTTCTTGACTTTTTAAAGTAAGCTTTATTTATTTACATAATTTCTCCCCCTTTTCACAGATAATTTACTGCTAAAGTGGGAACTTTGGGAGATAATTCTGATAGTGCCCTTACATCTGAATTTGGTATCTGACTCAGCCAAAAAAAAAAAGTACAGCTTTCTCCTTCTTTTATTTCTCCCTATCAGTACCAGAAAAGTCTTGAATAATCAGAACTTCAAAGAAGAAAATTTTAAACATATTTTTATTTATTTTGTTAGAAATTTCCCAGTTACATGTAAGAAAATTTTTAAGATTCAGTTTTTAAAATTATGAGTTCCAAATTCTCTCCAAGGCAAGCAATATGCTATCAGATAATCAGAATTCAAAGGACACTGATCCCTACCAGCTGCTAAAGCCATACCTATCCCAATCATTTTGCATTAAAAAAAAATATGGCTATATCCTTTCTGATAGAATTTAAGCCCCTTGAGGGCAAGAACTGTCTCTTTTTTAAAATGTTGTATCCTCAGTGACTAAATCAGTGCCTGACTCATAGTAGGTACTTAATAAATGCTTGTTGATAGATAGATAACTATTTAAGTATGATTGGATTATATTTTAAATTCCTAGGTTGAGACATGAGGTATTTGGGTTTTTTAACTTTAATAGTCCATAACTTAAATATATCAGGAAGAACTGAGATTTAAGATTTTATTTTCATTTCTATAGAGAACATGAAAATCCTATTCCTTCTCAGTAGCAACAAAGAAATACTATTTAAATCCCTGGATCTCAGAAATTTTTTTCTCTATAATAAGGAGAATGACTTTCAGATTGGAAAGGAGATAACAAAAATAGTTAATAGGAAATTGAAACCAAAAGTAAGTGGGGGGGCAGGGATTAGGGAGTACCTATATGTTTTCTATTAGTTCAAGTCAGTTGGCTCAGAATAATATACCAGGTTGCAAATGTGATTACTAAGCCATTATTGCTGATCTTTCAGAATTGTGGTGAGCTAGAAAAGTACCTCAACACTGGAGTTGGCCAAATGTGCCAATTTTTGAAAAAGGGAAGAAGTTAGGCATATGACACATCAAACTATTAGCCTTCAAACCCAAAACTTATGGAGTTTGAGCAATGTTCTAATTTTTTTTTAAAAAAAGAGAAGTTAGATTTGTCATACAAATAGGTATGAGCTTAAACTGAACTCCTGACAAAAAATCTCTAATAGATTATTAAAGAGATAATTTGTGAGCCTGAGAAAAGGAAGAAGAGATGCAATGGATGCATTGAGAAGTTATGAATAGACCTATACCTTAAAGAGATCAAAGAAGGAAGAAAAGGACACAAACACATACGCAAAGAAGTGGGAACTAAGAGGAGTGTGTGTGTGTGTGTGTGTGTGTGTGTGTGTGTGTACACATGCATGCAGGTGTGTGTCTTTTCCTCAACTGGGGAATGGTGGAACAAATTATGTTGTACAAACATAATGGAATATTATTGTTTTATAAGAAATAATGAAAAGAATCCTTTCAACCAATCAATAAACATTAAGTACCTACTATGTGCCAGGCACTGTGCTAAACTCTGGGAATACAAAAAGAGGCAAAAGACAGTCCCTGCCCACAAGGGGCTGACAATCTAATGGGGAGCCAATATGCAAACAAACATATACAAAGTAATCTATATGCAGGATAAATGGGAAATAATCAATAGAGGGAAGGCAGCAGAATTAAGAGGAATTGAGGAAGGCTTCCTATAGAAGATGGGATTTTAATTGGAACTTGAAGGAAGTCAGGGATGTCAGTAGTCATAGTGGAAGAGGGAGAATATTCCAGGCATGAAGGAGAATGTACAGAATCAGAGATGAGCTGTCTTGTTCATGGAATAGCCAGGAGGCCAGTGTCACTGAATCGAAGAGTATGTGTCAAGGAGTAAGGTATAAGAAGACTGAAAAGGTAGGAGGGGGCTAGATTATGAAGAGCTTTGAATATCAAACAGCATTTTGTATTTGATCCTGGAGGCAATAGAAAGTCCCTGGAGTTTATTGAGTAGGGGAGTGATATGATCCAACCTACACTTCAGGAAAATCACTTTTAGTGGCTGAATGGAGGATAGATTGGAATGAAGGGAGACCTGAGATAGGTAGATCCACCAGCAGGTTATTCTAATAATCCAAGTGTGAGGTGATGGTGGCCTACACTAGAGTGGCAGTAATGTCAAAAAAGAGAAGGAGCATATTCAAGAGGTGTTGCAAAGGTGAAATGGACAGGCCTTGGCAACAGGTTGGACATGGGGGGCAAGAGATAATAAAGAATCCAGAATGATTCTTAGGTTATGAGCCTGAGGGATTGAGAAGCTAGTGTTGCCCTCTACTGTAATAGAGAAGGTAGAAGGTGGGGAGAATTTAGGGAGAAAATAACAAGTTCCATTTTAGACATATTGAGTCATCCTCCTGGAAAGACAGAGAAATTTGGACTGGATGATAGTAGACTTAAAGACTGAGTTGGAAAAGACCTTGGTGATCATCTTCAGTGAGGTAGATTGACTGAGCAGACCAAAAAGTAATGACAAATGTCAATATGAAGGATTTCTGATGAAGAGTCCCAGGGATCTATCCTTGGTCTGGTGTTTTTCAAAACATTCACCATTGACTTGGATGAAGATGTAGATGACATGGTCATCAAATTTGTAGATATGAAGCTGGAGGGATAGTTAATACATTGGATGTCAAAACTAGCTTCCAAAATTTTTTATAGATTAGAATTAGCTGTTAAAGAAAACAAAGTAAAATTTAATAGGTATAAATGTAAAAGCCTTATAACTTATCTTGAAAAAAAATCAATTAAATATAAGTTTAGAACTGGGGAGATGTGGCTAGAAAGCAGCTCTTGTTAAATATGCCAGAGAGTGTTAGTAGATCTCAAGCTCAATATGAATTACTAGTGTGACATAATAACCAAAACGTTGATATAGCATTAATAGAAGTATAGTGTTTAATGTGAAGGTGAATGTTCCACTCCATTCTGTTCTGATTAAACTATATCAAGAATTATGAAATTAAATGAGATAATGTATGCTTTATAAACTAAAATGGACCTAAGATGGAGTGAATTTCAAACTCTGAATTCCCCACATGGCTCAACTCCTTCTGTCATCTTTCTCCGAGAAATTCCAGGTCCAAACATCTGAGCTGGTGGATTCTGGGGTTGTGTATCCATGGCAACAAGGACTACACTAACATCAAATCTGTCTTGAGCCAAGACTCAAGATCTGTTCTATTGAATAAAGCACTAGAAATAGGAAGTACACAATCGAGCAGCTGTTTTACTTAAGCAGTGGCACAAAGAAACACAACGGGAGTTGCTCCCCAGGGCCTTCCGTAGCTTATAAAAATGCCCTCAGCGACCATCACAGAAGTAAAAGTTTGTGCCACCAGATGTGAGGAGATCTGGAGGGATTGGAGAGACAGTCCCATATGCTCCTCAGAGAGGCCTTTCTCTTCCATACAGCTGAAGGACACACGACAATTGAGGGCCTGCATCTCACCTGTCGAGTATCTGAAGACAGCTAACATGTGCTACCTGAACCTTCCCTTTGCTGTCTTAAACAACTCCAGTTCTCTCAACTGATTCCCATACGGCATGGACTTGAGGCCCTTCACCATTCTCATTGCCCTGCTTGGACTATATTTCAAATGATTAACATCCTTCTTAAACTGTAAGTTCCTTGAGGGCTGGAACACTTTTTGGTTTTGCGTTGTTTTTGTATTCCCAACATGTAGCACAGTGCCTTGAGTGAACATAATGGGTGCTTAACAAATGCTTTTTTTTTTACAAGGCAATCAGGATTAAGCGACTTGCCCAGGGTCACACAGCTAGTGAGTATCATGTAAATGGAGCTGGATTTGAACTCAGGTCCGCCTGATTCCAGGACCAGTGCTCTATCCAACAAATGTTTTTTTGATTGGGTTGAACTGAGAAGGTGACCAGAATGGGGAAGGGATATATAAGAATCAGAAATAGAAATATTTAGCTTATATCAAGGTAAGACTTGGGGGACATGATATTAGTCTTTAAATATTTTAAGGACTATGATATAGAAGAGGGATGATATATCATGCTTGCTCCAGGAGGTCAGAAGTAGGATCAGTAAGTAGAAGCTAATGGGAAATAGATTTTGGCTCAACATGAGGAAAAACTGTTTAGCAATTAGATTTCTCTACAAATCAAATGGGCTGTCTGAAGGGATACCAGATTCTCTACCCCTGTAGATCTTCTAGCAATCCAAACGACATCTTCTAAGAGATGCTGTAGAAAGCAATATGACTTAGGATTTAGGTAGGGCTCTGACTAGATAATCTTGGGCTATGATTCTGTGATTCCATAAAGGGAACAGTGGGAGAAATCCTTAAGAAGTAGAAAATAGTAGTAAACACAGGTGATTTTTATAAGCCTTTAAAGATAAACATGATCAAAACTCATATCCATTTGTACCAGTTAAGGAAATAATTTTCCAACTCTATTCCCTAATCAATCAATAAGCATTTATTAAGCACTCACTATGTTCCAAGACCTGGGGAGCTTACATTCTACTGGGGGGAGGCAACAAGTTCATGTAGAACTTTTCTTTTTCTATTAAACACAGCAATAACAACAACTTAGCTACCATTTGAACTATGGAATTTTGAATGTTTCTATAATGAACACAAATACCCTAAATGGGAAGCCAAAGCTCAGTGAGATGAGCTTTGGGTATAGAGATTTTGGTGTACAAAATATCTTTTCTTTCAACAAGACATGATGATAGAGTCTGATGCAAATAATTTTTTTTTAAAGTTATCTTTTGCTCTTCTCTTCCTTGGTGGCTCTGAGGTCAAAATGAAGTTCAATCCCTTTGTGACCTCTGACCGAAGCAAGAACTTCAAGAGGCTCTTCAATGCCCCTTCCCACATACGGAGGAAAATTACGTCTTCTCCTCTTTCTAAGGAGCTGAGACAGAAATACAATGTCTGCTCCATGCCCATTCGAAAAGATGTTGAAGTCCGGGTTGTTCAAGGACACTACAAAGGACTGCAAATTGGCAAGGTAGTCCAGGTTTACTGAAAGAAATATGTGATCTACATTGAACGTGTGCAGTGGGAGAAGGCTAATGACACAACCATCCATGTGGGCATTCATCCCAGCAAGGTGGTTATCACAACTGGACAAAGATCGCAAAAAGATCCTTGAGCAAAAAGCCAAATCTTGCCAAGTAGGAAAGGAAAAAGGCAAATGTAAGGAAGAAACTATTGAGAAAAATGCAAGAGTAAAAAATTACATGGCTGTAATTAAATTTCTAGAATGAAAAAAATTATCTTTAAAGTGAAGTACCTATATTTGTGTTACTAACGGAAAAAAATAAATACCCAGAAGCAAAACTAATATTCTTAGGTGGAAAAACTCAAACTCAGATTAGTGATTTGAACACTTTCTTATTTCTAAAACATTGATATATTTCGCTAAAAAAATACAGCAGAAAGTATTGTTTCTATTAAAAGTATTAAGTAGAGGAATTCACAGCAAGTAGAAAAGACTTTAAAAATCATTTGCTGACATGTTGTACCTTTACTCTTATAGAATACACAAAGCGCCTGATGTAAAACAATCTAAAGAAAGGGATCAGTGTCTTGAAACTGCTAATGGGGCTGCTAAGTTGACAATCAGATTGCTGCCTTTTTGGGAGACAGGGGCCCCAGCCCCTCATTTACCTCTTGCTCTTTTTCCGTTTCTCTCTGGCCAGTTTTCCCCTTCCATAGCAATGCCAGCTGTTTTTTAATCCTATGCTAGGCAGATGACAGTACATCCTCCACCCACCATGATAGCTACCCTGGCCGCTGCAGCCATGTTAGGATGAAGAATGCACAACAAGGCCTCAGACTTCAGTTGGATCCATAAACAGGTGCACTGGGCCAAGCCTACTGGCCAAGTCAAAGAGGGAGGCTGGAATTTGGGGAGTGGGAGGACTTTAGTGCACATTAGGGGCCACTTTGATGTTGCTCTGCTCTAATGTTGTCTGGGAGAAAATTAGCCTTGGAGAAGCATAAGGCAAGGGGCTTGAGGCAAGCCCTTTGATGTTGTAATTAACGTCTGAATAGAGGATTTCATGTATGCTTTTAAATTAAGGTAGGCACCTAGGTAGTGCAGTAGATAGAGTGCTGGGCCTGAAGTTAGGAAGATTCGTCTTCATGAATTCAAATATGGCTTCAAACACTCCCTAACTGTGTGACCCTAAGCAAGTCACTTAACCTTGTTTGTCTCAGTTCCCTCAGGTGGAGAAGAAATGGCAAACCACTCCAGTACCTTTTCCAAGAAAACCCCAAATGGGCTCATGAAGAATCAGACAGGACTGAACAGCAACAACTTTTTCAACTTCTGTGCTTAGGCTGGTCCCGCAGAACTATTTGTTTTGCGTTAATCCTCAGCTGGGCATGTAGCTGGAGGATAGTGTATGTCTTATGGGTCAGTTACTAGGCCCGTGCCACTAGCAGGTTCTCTGCTAGCTTCCCAAGACTCATGATTCTCTTTCTAGCAGTGTGTGTGTGTGTGTGTGTGTGTGTGTGTGTGTGTGTGTGTGTGTGTGTGAAAGAGAGAGAGAGAGAGAGAGAGAGAGAGAGAGAGAGAGAGAGTGGGGGGGGGCTGTTTCAATAAATTGAAGAGGTAAGATATATGGTAGTAAGCTGAAATTATTTTTTCCCCTTGCTCATAGGGCTTTTTTTGAAGGGATCTGGAGGCAAGGTGATTGATTTCTTACTTCTTCCCAACTCCTTTGTTCTTTTCCCCAATGTAAGCCAAGGGTGTGTTTATCTTCTATTGATCTACATAAATTCTAAATTTTTGTATAAAATAAGAAAAAATTTGAAGTGTCACACAATTTCTGCAACATTGGTCTGGAGAGTCCTATAGGAAAAAGACTTATGCATTTGATGACTACCTCTTTTTTTTTTTTTTTACTGAACCTTCTTGTTTATTTTCTCCTTTGTATTTTAATGTGTCAAAATTATTTTGCTACTTAATTTGTAAACAACCTGAGGATAGGAACAGATTGTGTTTTATTTCATCTCTTTATTTCTCAGTGTTTACCACAGGTCTTTCACACAGCAAGTGCTTAATAAATGCTGAATTAAATTGCTCAATTCAGGATCTGTGATTACAAAGACCATACAGTAACTATAGGGTAAGTATTTTGGATGTACCTCATATCATTGAGACATAGAATCTCAGTTGGAAGGAACCTCAGAGATGATCTTGTCCAACCAGCATCTGAAAGGGAATCTGTCTCCACAACATTTTGGACATCTCTAATTAAAGAAAAGATTTTCTTCAAATTTTCCCCAATCTGCCTTTCAGTAATTCTTATATATTGATTTTAGTTTCTGCCCACTAGAATTATGCAAAACAAGCTTAATTCCATTCACTTTTATATTATAGTCCTTCAAATACTTGAAGACAACTTCCATGTCCCCCACTCTTTTCTCTTCACTAGGTTACACATTTACAATTCCTGCAAGTGACCTTCATATGTATGGTTTCAACTCCTCCCCATTTCCCTCTTCCCCACCACCCTGGTCATCCACCAGAATTTTGATGTCCCTACTAAAATAGGGCACCCAGAATTAACTTACTTATCCAGATGTATTCTGATCAAGACAAACAGCAGTACTATTTCCTTATTCTGGTCTCAAAAGTGAGGTCTAGTGGGAAAAAACAATGGATCTGGAGTCAAGGAACCAGGGTGAGAATCTCAGTTCTGTCACCTATTAACTTATATGACCTTCGGAAGTCCTTTTACTTCTCTGGGCCTTATGTCCTCATCTATACAATGAAAGAGTTCGACACCATGACCATTGACTAAAGCCCTTTCTAATTTTAAATCTATGATTCTGTAGCTATGTGATTTAATTAATTCAATCCAAGATTGTATGAGATTTTGTGGCAGATATATCATACTGTGACTGCTATTGACCTTGAAGTTCATCGAAATCCCCAGGTCTTTTTCAAATAAACTGCTTTCTAGTCATATGACTTCTGATACTTGTACTGTTGATTTTTTTTAATTTGAACATGAGACTTTACATTTATCCTTATTAAATTTCATTTTATTAGATTAAGCTAATCATTTGAGATATTTTTGGATTCTAATTCTGTCACATAATGTATCTTTCATCCCTTACAGCTTGTGTCATCTATAAATATACATTCCATTTATGCCTTCTTTCAAGTCATTGATGGAAATGTTGAATAGAACAAGGCAGATCCCTGGAGTCCTTCACTATAGACCTTGCTCCAGTCCATTAATGACTATACTTTAACAGTCAGATACTAATTCCTAAGGCCCCTTTCAGTTCTAACAGTCTATGAATTTATCATCCAATTCGCATTTCTCTATCAGTCCACAACAATATCAAGAGAGAATTTGTCAAATGCCTTGCTAAAATCTAGTTATATTATGCCTGTGGCATTCCCCTAATATGTTACACTAACAACCCTGCTTTTAAAAAAGGAAATGAGGTCATTCAGGCATGAAGTTCTAATACTGTTTCTTAGTGATTACCGCTTCCCTTTCTAAATGTTCACAAAGTAAGTCTTCTAAACTTTTGCCAGGAATAGAAATTAAGTTAACTGGTCTACATCTTGAGCTCCCACTGCTTTTAAAAATTCAAATAGGCATTTAGGCACTATCAATTTTTTAGCTAGTTTAGTACTTCCCAAACCATTCAATTCATTAAATATTTATTGACCACTTCCTATAGTCCAAGCAGTTGTTAGGCTTGTAGGTTTTATTTGACTTTCAGACATGGGTTACAAGATAATCTTTAATTTTATTGATTACTACATGATTTTACTGATTTACTACATGAAAAGCAGGTGCTGTGGAAGCACTTAGAGCTTGGTCAGACATCAGAGACAGCCAAGATCGTCTGCTGCATCCCAGGCCAATAACAAGTCCTGCCGCTGGATCCCAGTTGTCTTGACCTTTGTCTTGCCACTGGACTTCACTGGAAGAGAGAGTGAGGCTAACAACTTTGTGCAACTCTGCGTCGCTTAAATCCACTTCGTGCACAAGTCACCCTGTGATGTCATTGGTCCTCTTAGAAAAAGGACAAACAACAATCTTTTTCTAATTATTTTTCTGGCTTTTTGTTTTTTTACTAATCCTGATCTTAGTTCTGATAAGTTGATGGTATCAATATGTACAGATAGCTGATTTAGGGGTATCTTCAACATCAATAACAAGTCTTTTCCTGTTTATTAAAATATATTTCATTTTTATAATATTATATGGCTCTTCTCTGTCCATTCCTATCAATTACTTTTTCTCTCTCAAAGCACATGTTGTTGTCATAAAACCATGAGAGTTCTGTGTAATCTAGAAGCCTTTGGTTATTCATTCCTTGCTAGTGAACCATACTTTCCCATATATTCTTCCCCCTCTCAATGTTTACTCACCTTTACTTTGAAGCTACCAAATATCAGAATATATGTTGGTTTAATGTACTTTTATCAGGTTTTAATATAATTTCTCTGTCTCTTCATTTGCAGTAACCAGTATGGGTACAGAAGCTACAATTATTTTCATGGTTGTCTTTTTGCAAATACTTACTATTAGTAACAAAATATGGGATAACCAAATATTCCATGAAAAAATGGCCCTTGTTATTTTTGGTTGTACAATAAAACCCACTCCACTAACTCCTTTCTTAATCTCTCCAAAGAGTACTTATGAATCATCCTTCCATTTAGCTGCAACTTACTTCTTTCTTCTGGTTTTGTTTATAGCAAGAATTCCAAGATTGCTATGATTCAACTTCTCCAGTGATATAATAAAAATAATAGTTAACCTTTATATGATGTTTTACATGTGCTATCTCATTTTATACTCACAACAATTCTGTGAAGTAGGTGCTATTATTATCCCCATTTTACAGATAAGGAAACTAGGGATAAGATCGAGTAAATGACTTGACCAGGGTCACACAGGTAACAGATGTTTAAGTCAGGATTCAAACTCAGATTTCCTAACTCCAGGTCTATCCTTCTATTACACCATCCAGTTGCAAGGTCACTGGACAGTAATTTCACATTTAGAGTATTAACAAATTAAAGTTTATAAATGACCTAAAGACTGTGACTCTTAGCACCTCACCACTCTGCCACTCTCACTGTAGAGCTTACATTTCATTGGCATAGCTTTCAAGAGAACTCAGGGCCACTTCCATATCACTGTGGGATATGTTGAGTAGAACTGTCTGAATAATAATAACCTACCCAAAGCTATGTTCTAGCCATGTGGCCTGCATTCCAGTCGCCACTTCTGTCCTGGAACCCTGGGATCTGATACGCAAGCATTCACCTTATTATGTTCAGTCTCAGATTCACCATGCTGCTCTGGGTATCTCCACATCATGCCACTGAGTGTACCCCACCTACCCCACCTATCTTTCCACCTCTACGAGAACAGTAACAAAATCAACACTATCATTTCTGGGAAGAACATGTTAATGATTTATAACTCCAATCACTATTCCCTTTAACTTCCCTCTCTAAAACTCTGCTTCCTAGCCACCCCTCTTTTACATGTGTTGCCTTCCCCTATTAGAATCTAAACTCCTTGAGAGTAGGGATTGTCTTACTTATATTTTCATCCCCTACTTAACTCAGCATTTAGCACATAAAAAAAGCTTTAAAATGCTTTTTATTCATTCATTGAAAGCACAGCCTATTGTTAATGCCAGGAGGCATGTGACAAAAGCAGAGGCAAAATAGGGGAATTTCTAGCCAAGGAATTGTACAGCAGAGACTTCCCATGTGCAGCTGGAAAGGCCTGAAAGGAAACTTGACACGTTGGTGAACTTGACTCTAGTGATAGCATTGATTGCATTAGCACTCCAGACAGTATGTTGCAACTTCTCCTCAAGTCAAAGAACTAAATAGGGCAGCATGGATTTGCCAGCTGGTCCTATTCAAAGCTGTCATGATGATTGGCCTGACATGGAGGACAGTGGAGCCAGGTGCTCTCCTTCATATTCTTGTACCACAAGAAGCCAAGATATAATAGAACAAATGAGAAATACCAATATCCCAGTAACTGGAAATGCTTCAGTCAGTGGTCAGATAGTACTGACCACTACAGCAGGCAAACCATGAATGTATATGAGATAGACCAAAGATATGAATTCCTTTCATTATGAGCCAGTTACTATATCATAAAATTAGAAACAGATCTTACGGTTATAAGCAAGAGCTTTATACTGCTTTTAGTAAATTGTATCCTCAGTTCCAAGTCACAGAACAATGAAGAGTAATCAAAAGAAATAACTTAATCACTATGAACAGATTAGATGGAATAAGGGCTGAAGTTGAGGGTTGCTAAAATCTAAAGAAGGAAAAGCTGAAGAATCTCTTAAGTTTGAAAAACATGCTGTATTCTATTTAGGAGAGACGCTGATCAGTTTAAGGCTACGCAAAACCATGATGTACTTATCCTATCTCTCTGAATGCTCTTTTATGGTATCTACTCGTAATACCCATTTCATCTTGAGTGAATATTCTTGAGTGCACATAGGCTAGGTCCAAGTGTAGTACCTTCCTGATTTAGTCATATTAGTAAGATCAAGGGCTTAGACATTCTATTCCTATACTTGACAGTTTTCAAAATAAATGGAAGCTTTATTTTCTTAAAGACTTTTATTGCTGCTAATTACATAGTCATCTAATTATTATACTTTCTTTTTTAAATTGTTTCAATTGTCAAACAACCATTTTGCTTCCTTCTTACCTCTCAACTTTCCTCAACTCATGCTGAAAAAAAAGAAAAAAGAAAAAGAAAAACCTTTGCAACAAAGAAGTATAGTCAAACATAATAAAATCCACATTGGGTCATATCCAAAAATGCATATTTCATTAGTCCATTAGCTCTCTGTCAGGAGGTATTGAACATTCTTCATCATTACTTCTCTGGAATCATGGCTGATCATTGCATTGGTGAGTTCTTACACCACCCTATTTATTATCTTTTATAATTGTTGTCCAGAATGGCTGGACCAATCCATGGTTCCACCAACAGCACATTAATATGCTTATTTTCCTTAGCCCCTCCAATATTTGTAATTTCCTTTTTTGGGGTCAATTTTGCCAATTTGAGGTGAAACTTCACTTTCTTTAATTTGCATTTCTCTATTAGTGATTTGGAGCATTTTTCCATATGGTTATGGATAGCAGGTTATGCTTTTTTCTTGTTGATATGATTTATAATAGTGATTTTTTCCAATTTAGAACTATATTTATATTTCTAATATTCATCCTACTTGATAGTAATAAATAATTTAAAAGATATACACTGTCAATATTTACTGTATTTGTATCGATATTCATTGCTGATGTTGGTCAGTATTTTTATTTTTCAGCCTTTTCTTCGCTGTATTTGAGAATTAAAAGTATATTTGCCTCCGAGGCAGCTAGGTGGCTTAGTGGATAGAGTACTGAGTCAGGAGGACCTGAGTTCAAATCCAGCTGCAGCTACTTACTAGCTGTGTAACCCTGGACAAGTCATCTAACCCCAATTGCCTCCAGAAAAGGAATATTTGCCTTATAAAATGAATTATCAATCTTTATACTTTGATAATTCAACATATCTCATTGATGAGGCTATTCTCTGTTTAAGTACAGACTAAAAGCCATCTGTACCTTTTTATTCTGTTTAACTCTTGTCTACTTCCTCCTATAAATCCTCTACAATGGGTTCATCTAATGGCCTGGTGGTTCTTTCTATAGATCTCTTGAAATAGAACAGATACCAAAAGAGCAAATAGGTTATCTATTGCTTATAGATCACTCTAATTACATTAGTTGACCTTCTCTCTTTCTGTTATATATACTCCTGATGTATCTTTCACACTACTTCTCCTATCAAATTTTTCATTGACAATATTTTGTAGCATACACACATCTTCCCTGGATCTTTCTATTTTCCTTTTGAAGATCTACAACTTTAATTCTTCAGACATTGTTGTATTCCATGACTTGTGTCCATACAAAATTATTGGAAGAATATTGATGTTAAAAAAAATAGACATTTGTTTCAGGAATAAGTTGGGGCTATTATAGGCTTACGGTCTCAGGACTGTAAGAGATCCTAGATGCTATATAGTCCGATCCTCTTATTTTATAGATGAAAATTTTGAATTTCAGGGAAATTAAGTGACTTGCTTAAGGTCACATAGGCAATAAACATCAGAGGCATGTAAAAATCCAGATCTTCTGACTCTAGATCTAGTGGTCTTTCTACTGCACCACAACTATACCACAACGCAAGAGTATTGCATGATTTCTCAAAGGTACTACATCCATTTCAACATCTCCTATGCCATTCTGATCCCAAGTCATTGATCATTTGCAACATCTCAACTATATTCTTTAGCAGAGGTGTTATTTTCAGAGCTACCTTCTCTCCACTATTTACTTATAGGTTAATAAGCCTCTCTTTGGCTGTAGAGGACAAATGCACTTTTCAGGCAGTGTTTTGAACTGATGGCTGTGAACCAATTTTCCTAAACTAGACTACACCATAAGCTAGCAGATGACTAGACTAAGATCACATCGGCTTTTTTATTGCTCTCTTTTCTTTTAATATTTCCTCTAACTCCCTCAGTTCAACTCTAATCTGACTTAGCATCAGAAATCTTTTTTTAGCTTTAATTCTTTTACCCCTCAACTGGACTAAGTATTCCCAGGGCTCTACTTCAAAATGAAAAGAAGTTGAGTGAAATTGGGGTACTGTCTTCAATTTTTCCCCAGCATGAGCTTCTGTTCTAGGCAAATAAGAAAGATTGGGCTAGTTACAGAAGATTTTAAAGGCTGCTTTGTGTCCATTCATACATGTACTATAGCTGTAGATATCCCCTACATTTGTTTCCTTCCATGAACATTTCTTAAGCCTATTTACTTTTCCCAATGATAGTGGATCCATTTGTAGGTTTCTTGAGGAAATGCTCTATTGCTATCTTTCTTACTACGTTATTTTATATATATCTTTTTTGTATTAATTATGTTTTTGACTAACTAGTGTAAATTGGTTCTACTTTTTAATTTGGACAATTTTATTAATGGAAAGGACAGCTAGGTGGTGTAGTGGATACAGTGCCAGGCCTGGGGTCAGGAAGACTCATTTTTCTGAGTTCAAATCTGACCTCAGACACTTACTGTGTGACCCTGGGCAAGTTATTTAACCTTGTTTGCCTCAGTTTCCTTATCTGTAAAATGAGTTGGAGAAGGAAACAGCAAACCAATGTACTACCTTTGCCAAAAAAAAAAAACACCAAGTAGAGTCACAAAGAATCAGACACAAATGCAATGACTGAACAACAAAAACAGCAACATTAATAGAAAGGGGCAGAAAACAAGGACAGGTGCTAGTGAAACACTGAGGAGTCAACCCCACAGAGAAAAGACATTCGTTTAGGGCATACATATACATACATATATATATACACACACACACACACACACACATATATGCATATATACACATATATACACATAGATGTTTGTGTATATATGTGTATATGTGTGTGTGTGTATATACATATATTATATATATATATATATATATATATATATATAAAATCTATTTGTTGCTTAGATGGAAGAAAAATGGATTTGGGTTTTTCACCATGAAATAGAAGTGTTTCACATTATACTAAAGACTCTGTTTTGGAGCAATAGGACCTCTGAGTTGTTAGAAACCACAAAACTGGGTCTGAGTAGCATCTTCAGGGTTAGGACCAGGAGAGACCTCCATTTGGGTTGAGGAACACACCTCAGGACCTACATTGTTCCCTAAGGCTCTTGGAATAGCTGACAGGAGGAAGAAAAAGGCTTTCCATCTGCTACTGATAGCTAAATTGAGCTGAGGGCTCAAAGAAGAGCTGAGCTCAGACTGGAGTTGAACTGAGAGCTCAGTGGAGACCTCTGACAAGGAATGGGAATAAATCTCAGAGCTTGCTTTTTGAAAGGTCAAAACCCCTCAGATGAGGCAGCAGACCTGGAAGATGTCTGCGGATCCCAGGCTTAGGGTTTCTGTTTTGCTCAAAATGCTTAATATTGCCTCAGATACCCAGAAGGGGAGTGATCTGAGCACAGCAGCCAGTAGAGAATCAGTCAAATTCATTAGGGAATTGTTGTGCAGACTGCTCCCGAAGGGGACAAAAGACATTAAAGTCCAGAGTTCAGAATCATGAGGTTCCCTGGGCACACGTTGCCCAGCACATGTGGCTTCTTACTATGGTTCTAGAAATTTGTGTCCATTCTCTACCCATGTATACAATATGCATCAGTGAAGGAGTATAGATTGTTATGCTATAATTATTTTTACTTTGCCTTGTTTAGTGAATATTCTGATTAAGAGTCAATTGTCTCATTCTGCCTGATTTGTTAAATGGGAAGCACACGAGGGCTCAGGAATTATAGTTGTGAATAGAAGTGTAATCTCTTCACTAGGGTTAACCTTAGGACCCTGAGGGAATGAGCTGCAACAGTGTGGCCTCTCCCTCTGTGAACCACCAATGTGACAGTGTGAGTGTAGGTTGAGAAAATAAACCAGCCTAGACAAAAAAAAAAAAAGATACAAGGGTAGTTGCTATAGTGTGTGACATTATTAAAAGGAAAGATATTAGTAGTGGATTGTGAGCCATGGTATTGAATGGATATAAACCACAGAGTACCTTGAACCTGTGGTATATTTCCTGGGGAACCCATGTGTTAGTGTGGATGTCCCCAGAATCTATTTACTTCAAGGGAAAGACCAGGGACCCTATAAATAGGGTAATTTTTTTGGAGCTGCATGGAGTTATAGTTTCTGGGGAGAGTGGGAAGAAATGGAACACAGATGTCATAGGCAAGCATTCCAGGAATAAAGTGTGACTAGGGAGAAGTCTTTTAAGTTGGCTCTGGATCCAGGGCCCTCTATCTTCTTTCCCCTACCCCCTGCACCAATACTAAAATAAGTCTCTTCCAACATCTTGAAGTTGAGAGCTATGACACCTATGTCTAACTCTCTAAAAGATTATTTCCTTCCATTTTGAATGTCTTCACAGGACTGAGGCAAGAGGATTTGAAGTCAAGAGAAGTGGGTTTGAATTCCAGTTCTGCTATTTACTATCTGAGGAAACTTTGGGCAAGTCATTTAACTTCCTTGTGTCTCAGTTTCCTTATCTGTTAGACTAGACGATGATGTCTAAGGTACCTTCTAACTCTAAATCCTATGATTCTAAACATATAAGATTAGCTTGGCTGATTTTATATGGTTTATCCCTAGGCAAATGGACCTGCAATTTAAACAAAGTATTCCCATGCTTGAAAAATGTATATCCCTCAAATATTTCCCAGGGCACAGGAATAAAATGTTTGAAAAAAAGTACAATATTGTAAAAAAAAAAAGGTAAACTATGTTTTAGCTGCACTGACTAATTATCTGTTCTCTGTAGTTACCTGAAATCAAAAGAAGTTTATTCTAGTAAAATATATATATGTATATGTGTGTGTGTGTATTTTTCCTTAAGTGCACTTTTGCAGTTACATTAAGCCTATTACCTTCTTGGAACTGTCTACAAAGCTATGGTTCCTATAGTAACTCAGCCACATCACATTCTTTACACATTTGTGGCATGCATTTTTGAAATAACATGCAATTTACTGTACTGAATTACAATTGATATACAATTTATGGTGTGCACCTGCATTTTATGGTATGTTCTTAAGATAGAATAGGCAATAAAATGCAAGAAATTGGCAAAATACAAACATAGGTACAATATGGTGCCTTTGAGAATATGGTAACTTTATAACTTGGCAATTTTTTTTGACATATGAGAGCTTCCTTTAATCTTAGTGTTGTAAAGGTTTTGTACATACCTTTTTAGTAGGAAGGTTTGATGAGAACATACATGGTAAAGATGAAATGATTCATTGTTTTTCCATAAGCCTCCCCTGTGAGCAGTTTTCCTAGGAGAATAAATGCTACCAACATACAATGATTTAAAAACTTGTTGCAATAAAATGCATTTGCACATTGTACATATTTATATAAACATTAAAAGGATTGCTTTTCAGCTTCTTATAAACCATAAATAAAGGCAGAGGAATTTTAAAGTCTCCTTTGCTTTGTATAAGTCTGCAGCCAAAGTTTTCTCTTTCTTCCTTAATGGTATTTTCCAATTATACCTATTCCCATCCAAGAAGTTAATTGCCTCATACCTTTGGATCAATGCAGCCTCCTCTTAAGTCTCTGTACCTCCAGCATTCACCACCTCATCTTTAGTGATGCTGCCAAAGTCCTCCCCCTCCCCTAGACTATTTGGTGCTTTGACTACCCTATTTCCTAGGAGTTTACAATGGACTTTTTGTCATGCTGCAGATTATTAACTTTTTTTCTGCAAATAATTGATGCTTGTTAATATACCAGATATAAAAGTATGGCTAATTTACACATTTGTGTAATAGAAATTCACTTCTCAGAATGTTCATTTTGCTATATTTAATATATATATCTGTGCCATTATTTTTGCATCAGCACTCAACCCCTTGATACACACAGGACTTTTAGAATCACAGAACTGGAGAGCTGGAGATCATTTATCCTTTCTACTATCCCCCATTTTACATATGGAGCAACTGAGATTTAGGGAGGTTAGATCAGGGGTGGGGAACCTGCAGCCTTGAGGCCACATCAGACCCCTGGGTTTGATGACTGCCTAATGCCGTACTATTGACAGTGGGTGGTAAAACTCCAGAGTACTGTTTTTTCTTCTATTTCATGCTATATAAAGTGAATGAAAAGTTAAACTTAGATCCTATGTCATAGAATTTTGGTAGTGTAGTGGAGTCAAAGTCAAGAAGCAGTGGAGTCAAGAACACCTGAGTTTAAATCTGGCCTTAGACACTTACTAGCTGTGTGACTCAGGGCAAGTTACTTAACTTGTTTGCCTCAGTTTCCTCATCTGTAAAATACAGAATTAGCACTGAAAGGGACTCAGAGATCATCTTACCCAGAAAGATTAAATGACTTGCCCCAAGTTCACACAGCTAGTAAATAGCAGAGTTGAGATTCAAAACTAGTGCCTTGGATTCCTAATCTCATGGGAAAATACTTAGAAAAGCCTTGCAGCTGTTTAGATTTTTAAAGTTCCTCCACAAAACAACCAACCAGCCCTTAAGATTGATACACCTTTTCATCTCGCTTTATAAAACTTGACTAAAAACCAAGGGGTAGCATGGTGTCAGGGAAAGATTACTGCAACAAAACAGAGTTGGAGTTTGACTCTTTGCTCTGACATTTAATGGCTACATCAATTCTTGGGTAAATCACTTTATTTCTTTAATTCCACTAAGTGATGGGATTAAACTAGATCATCTAAGGTCTCCTCCAGTTCTAAATTTTATGATTCATCATTAATTACTCTTGCCATCCATTCATCTCAAGCTCTTCTTTGTACTGTGGGCCTCAACAGTTAGCAACAGAAAGTCAAAATGTTCCAAGTTCTTTGAGAAACAACAAATTCCTAAGAACACCTAAAAATGGGAATCAAAAGGAGAGGCAGAGTTTGGTAAGTTTATTTTAGCTCTCTTGCTGGATTTATTTTAAACCTTAGGCTCAGTGCTAATTCACATGGTTAGTTTAAAAAAATTCAAATACTGTACTTGAAATATTTGAGTCAAAAAAGTCACTGTATTTAATAAAATATCTCAGTTTTGTAAAGGGACAATGTTATTAACATGTATTTATTAAGTTCTAGGTGCTGGGGATACAATACAATGAATGAAACGATCCCTACTCAAAAGGAGCTTACATTCTAACAAGGGAGACAAGTGTGTGTACATACATATATGTACATACATATATGTACATATATATATATATACAGATATACATATGTGTGTGACACACAATTATATACAAAATAAATCTAAATAAGCAAAAATAAATACAAAGAAGTTTGAGAATCTTCTACAGTATACTATAAAGTACAAGATATTTATGAAATAGGATGACATACAAGGGGCAGCTAGATGTCAAAGTGGATAGAGTGCCAGGCCTGAAGTCAGGAAGAGTCATTTTCCTGAGTTCAAATCTGGCCTCAGACACTTAACTAGTTGTGTGACTCTGAGCATGTCACTTACATTTGTTTGCCTCAGTTCCTCATCTGTCAAATGAGCTGGAGAGAAATGGTAAACCACTCCGGTATCTTTGCCAAGAAAATCACAAATGGGGTCCCTAAGGGTTTGAAATGACTGAACAACAATGAAATACAAAGTAGTTTAGGATCTTTTGTAGTATATTGTATGTGAATGAAATGAAGTGAAATTAAATGGTCTATTCCTACCTAAATAAAGACATTTAAACAAACCCTAGGGGAAAGATGGCCATACAAACTACAAGGTTTCTAATCACTCTGGTGATTGACTTTAGTTCAGGAGTATACACGGTACTCTGGTTACAGGAAAATTGCTAGTCCCTTTAGGTTTTATAGTGAAATCCTCAGAGCTCCCTTCTGATGAATCTAAAACTTGAAATAAAAAAAAAGAATAAATGAATAAAGAAAATGGAATAAAAGAACAATTTTAATATTTATTTCTAATAAACATTTAACAAAATACAAATACATTATTTATAATAAAAATATTTAACAAAAATAAAACAAGGCTGATTTCCTTTTATAGGCAACGTTATTTTATCAGGACATCTGCAGATTGAGTAACACCTCTTTTACTCCTTCAGCACAGTCAATGAAGCAACCTGTGAACAAGGAGGAAATGACTAGTTTTTTCAGCCTCATAATTTTGGGTAAAATCACAACTCTAAATTTCCCTCTAGGGTGTCAGTCTGACAGTCCTTTGGGTGTACCGATTAAGCAGAACCCCGTGAGCCCTTTGTTAATGACAAGCGCAAAGTTTCAAGGTTCGTTCTCCTCTGAGGGACTTCTGTCAAAATCGTCTTCACTTGTTAATGATTCGACTCAGGTTCCTTCCAGCTTTTAGGTAAATGAACAGCCAAGGAGTTGATTTTTCCCCCCTTTCCCCAGGGAAATCTTAATCAGTGTTTGAAAGGCGGCAGATGTCGTTTAAAATTTCTTTTATTTTTTTTTACTAATGCCTAGAAACATCTCGTCTTCGTCATAAAAGGAGGCATTCAAGCGCCTGGTTCTCCTTTTGGTAAGAATCTTCAAGGGACCCGAGCCAGGAGTGGATGCAGGGCGATGGAAAAAACAACCGCGAGAGCCCCACCGCCACCACAGCAACTCCGAGGAGCAAAGCAACCCCGCCTCCGCCCCACCCCTCCGAGGGCTGCGGGGGAGAGGCCTCTCCGGACCGAGCCACGGAGCCAGCTCCGGGGAAGGCGCCTCCGCCCCTAGTGCTCGCTTCCGCCCCTCCTCTCCGCACCGCCTCCTCCTCTTCCCCACCCGAACGATTCTGCGCGCTAGGCGCCCGCGTGCGCGCGCACGTCTCCCCTCCCCTTCTGTCTCCAGTCTCAGAGAACGCCGGGCTAACCCGGGCTGGTTCCCCTTCCGAGCCTCCCCGCCCCGCATGCGCAGTAGGCGCGGGCGGTCTCCGTTTGTTTGAACAGGAAGGCGGACATATTAGTCCCTCTAGCCCCCCCTGAGGCATTCGCTGCTGCAACTCACTCTTCCCTTTTCCACCCCTCCCACCACCCCCTCCCCGCCTCAACCCGGACTTCGGCTGACCGGCCCCTCCCAGGCTCTCTCCCCAGTTAGTCGCTGTCGTGACCGGACTCTTCGGCCTGTCTGCCCCTGCCCTGTCTCCTTTCTTCCTTCCTTCCTTCCTTCCCACCAGCCTCCTCGGACGGGCAACCGGCCTCGCCTTCCCCCGTCGGACCCCGTGGCGGCGGCGGCGGCGGCGGCAGCAGCAGCAGTAACGCCCGCGGCTGCGGCAACAACGGCGGCGGCGGCGAGCTGACAAAATGGGCGAGTGAGGCAGCCCCGCGGGGAGCTGCTCTTGACCGAGGCGGAGCCGCACGTCGGACCTGGCCGAGCCGAGGCGGGCATGCGGGGTTAGCCTGCCTGCCTTACCTGCCTGCCTTGCCTGCCTGCAGCGCCTTGGACAGGAGCGGAGCGGGCCCCGCCCGGGGGCCGGGCAGCATCAGCTGGGAGCGCAACCTCTGCCCCCCCCCCGACCAGTCCGGAGAAGCTCTTCCCTGCCCCTTCCGCCTCCTCTTTCCCCTCCTGCTCTTTCTAGCGGGGGGGGGGGCCGGCCCTTCATGGAGGCAGCAGCGGCGGCCGGAGCCCGGGCCCGCTAGGCGCGAGCACCTTCCCCCGGGGCGCCGAGGCCGGTGGCGACAGCGGCGGGGCGGGCTGTCGGGTGGGATGCGCCTGTGGGCTTCGGCGCGGCTACGGGTCGCTGTCGCCCCTAGAGCCCGGGCAGGAGAGCGGAGAGCCGTCCAGTGAAGGGGCGGCGCGGAGCCCCGGGCGCCCCCGGCGACCCCGAGGTTCCGGCCTCTCCGGCCGGACGCTGAAGCCGAGGAGGCGAGCCCCCGGCCTGCGGAGGAAGTGAGCCCCGAATCTTTTTCCGTCGCTAGTGCTGCTGGTAGAAGGGGATTGTCACCGCAGCAGCAGCACCATGTCGACTGGGGACAGTTTTGAGACTCGGTTTGAGAAAATCGACAACCTGCTGCGGGACCCGAAGTCGGAAGTGAATTCGGATTGTTTGCTGGTAAGTGGGCCACGCCGCGCCTTGTTTTGCTTTGCTCCGCTCGGATTAAGTTTATTTCCTCTTGGGGGCCTTGACTGCGGTGCACTACCAAGGAGAGTTGCTTCTGTGCCTGAGACTCAACGGAAAGCATCTAGACCGCGATTTAAAAAAAAAATCCCTAGGGAGTCTTGGTGTACCATTCCAGGCTTGTGGGAAGAGTGTGGGAAGCTCCCTCCCGGGCTGATCGGCTCTGTACAACCTCAAGTCCCAGTTATTTATTGGGACTCTCACGAACTGTTACTGCAAGTATCATAAAAGAAGGCAGTCTCTTGTCATAGTTGTCATTAGGCGCATGGACAGGTAGTTAGGAAATAGAGGTTCTATTAGGAAGTCATCTTCCTGGTGAGTGTCAGACAGTTATGTATGAAAGAACACACTTCTCCTTTCAACAGATGTAGCAGAGCGCTTAGAAGGTGGCCATAGAGGATTAATCAGTTTTGGAAAAGTGACTTTTAGCCAAAATGTAGTTAACTTTTGATAGACTGAATGGCTGCTTTTTTACTGGGCTAGTTAAGTGTAAAAAACCAAGACTCACATTCAGTGATACTGAGTAGTGTGAGTGTTGATCAGCTTTCCCCTTCCCCTTCCGACTGACCTAATTGGTTTTTATTTCAGCACATTGTTAACATCTTCTAATAATCTTGTGCACTACAAAAAACAGCAGGCATGGTATAACTTTTTGTCATACTTTAGCTATTAAATCGCTTTACAATTTTTAAAATTGTTTTGTATAGTGACGGCCGAAGTCCAATTTAAAAACTCAGTGTTGGGCCATGATAATGTGTACAATTATAACTAATTTAGAATTTTAGAGTTTTGTCACTTTTCTCCAAAATGACTATTTGTATACTCTAATAGATCCTTATGTCAAGTCAGTTTCTAATGATGCTTTTCCAGGTTGTAAAAGTATCTGAATTTGGTGGACTAAAATAAATTCTTCTTTAACATGAAGTCACAAGGAGCATGTGTACTGATAAGATTTCACAGCATCTCTAGGGAATTAGTGTTAAGAATGCAAGGGTCAATTCATAACTTACCACTTGGGGCTAAGTGAATGTGAGGCAGTTAAAAAATAGTAGTTACTGAGCCATTCAGAGAAATATGCTATTTTTAAATGCTATGGTTAGATAAAAGACAAAAATTATGTTGGATAGTTTTTAAATTAACATGGATTTTAGTTTCATCTAACTATTTTGATTTTGAAACGAATGTAACATTGTTGAGAATTGAATATAGGTTACCAGGAAGCTGAAAACCCCTTTATCAGGAAGAAACTTAAGTCTTCATTGTTTCTTAATTTGGGATCTCTGTGCAATGCTGAAGCTATTGGGAGTAGTGTTTTAGACTTAGAAAAATATCTTGCTCATATTTACAGATGTAACATTTTAAAATATGTAGTTGGTTGCTTTGCTTTATGAATCTTTTAGGAGTTTTGCTTAGGAGGAGTGTTAAAAGGGATTAGAAAGATGTTTCCTCTTGATAGAGATTTCTTTGTAATTTAGTTAGACATTTATTGAGCACTTAAAATATACCAGGCCTTGTGTAAAATTTAAGAAATTTTTACTGTTTAATATCTGTTGCTTCCATTTTTTCATCTTTTTAAAATTCTTTTGAACTCACCGTTCTGTCAAACAGCATTTGTAGACAGGTTACAGTATATTTTAGCCTAATCTAGACATCTTTTTCTGTTCTATACTTGTGACTACTGTGTTCTTGAAACCCATTCTAAGTCAGTTTTTTTTCTTCTGTACTTTATTTGTTGTGTTTCTAGTGGTAGTTTCCTCTTATTTCTCAAGTATAGCTCTTAGAATTGGAAGGATCCTTAAGATGAAAAATGATCCCTCTGTAGTCTTCCTTTATATGGGTGAATTCAATCAAATCAAGAATTATTTGTTGAATTTTGATTTCTCTAGAGGGAAACAAAGAATGATGACAGTTTTCTCTCTTTAAAGAGCTTGTGACCTAATAGGGGAGACAATATTAATGAAAAACTGACTAGCACATATGCCGAAGGAGGAGTACATGTTTAATACACTTTTAAGGCCTATTTTGTTGAAAGCTGAGGGGTGCACAAAGAGCATAGGATTGTGGATTTAGAGTTGAAAGGGGCCTCTGACCCTATCCTTTAGGCTTACCACGTAGGAGGCAAGATAAGACATGAAAGCTTGGACCGGGGTATAAAGTGCAGAAGAGGTGCCATTAAAGTACTGTGAGGGTTGTCATCATTTTTGACTGAGAAATCTGGGAAGGCTTCATGGATAATAAGTGCTGTATTAGTCCTGGAGATAGTGAAATCACTGTAGGTTGAAGTGATCAAAGAAAACTTAGTAATGGAAGTTGGACTTAGACCCTATTATAGAAGGAGAGAAAGGGGGAATGTAATGAACAAAGGAGTAGGCGAAGGGTATGGTTGCTGTGTTTCAGGGATGTTCAGGTTAGGAGAGGAATAAGAGGTCATAGGATCATAACTTCAGAGCTTGTAGGGACCTGAAAGATCACACAGGAAGTGGATCACACATTTAGAGCTGGATGGGACCTTAAAGGTCATTTATTCTTCCCTCCTTGTTTTATAGGTGAGGAGGGGGGTGTATGAGTGTTCATAGCACTTCTGGCATAAAGGCTTGCTGAACCCTTTTCAGGTCTGTTCATCCACCTTTGTTGTCCACTTGGCACTTACCTCTCACTTTTGGCTCTAAGAAGCTGTAATGGGGGAAGGGGTCACACGCTGGTAACACTTTCTTGGCAGATGGGCTAAACCAGGTTGAGGGTAAGGTCTCAAACCCATCAGTGAATTAGGAGGATGTCTACCCCAAACATGTGAAGAATTCCCCTGGCAGAATGGGTGAATGAGAACATGGTTCCAACATCCATGAAAGTAATTGAAGCAGGTGCTATAGAGTGCTTAGAGGTCTGTTCAGACATCAGTCATCCACTGCATCCCAGTTATCTTGACTTTTGTCTTGCCCCTGGACTTCAGTGACTCTGAAAGAGAGAGTGAGGCTGCCAATTTTGTGCAACTCTGCCGAACTTAAATCCAATTTGTGCGCTAGTCAAGACATCACCCTTTGATGTCATTGGTCCTCTTCTGGGAAAACGAAGGACAAACAACAACAGGTGAGGAACTGAAGAACTTAAGTGACTTGCCTAGGGTCACACAGGTAGTAAGCTTCATAGGTGGGATTTGAACCCAAGTCCTCCAAATCCACAGCCAGTGATTTTGCCTATAAATAGGTAAAATCTCCCAAATAGATTATGGAGGGTTTTGAATGCCAGACCACTGACTTATTATTGTCCTTCCTATTGTGTTTAGGACAAAATGCAAACTACTTGCTAATTGAGGCCCTTTAGAATATAATTCCCCCCTCTCTTTCCAGACTTACTTTATATAATACTTCCTCATATCTTTTTTTCAGCTGAATTGCCCTATCTCTTCCCCAAAACTTGACGTTCTACCTCCTGTTTCTTTGCTGTTGCATGGGCCTAAAATATATTCCTTGCTTACTTTTGCTTTTAGAACACTTAGTTTTCTTCTAGGTTTAGCTCAGATGCCTCTCCTAATTTTTCTGCCTACTGCAGTGATTAGTATGTTTCCTCTTGAAAATGTATTGTCTGTGTGCATGGTGTATCCCCCAGTAGAATGCAAGCATCTTGAAGGAAGGACTGCTTGATTCTTGTCTTTGCATTTTTAGTATTTAGAATTTTACCTTTTACATAATAGATACTCAATAAATATTTCAGTTGAATTGAACTACTACTCTGTGCAGTGTAGGGAGTACAAAGACTGAAACAGACCATGATCTTAAGGACCTTATAAATTTGCAGAGGTGTGGTAGGAACATTATTCCAGGAAGTTGGAATGGCATAAGCATGAGGTTAGGAAAAGATCATGGTGTGTTCAGGAACAATACATCGGTTTCCATTAGAAAATCCAATACAGGACTAGTGGAAAACCAAACTAGAAAGGTAGGTTGCTACCAAATTAGGAAGAGTCTTCAGTAAAGACTTGTTGAGGACTTTAATTCATTGGTCAGTGGGGAACCATTGTTTGTGATTAGGGGAATGACATTAGAGTTGCTCTTTCATTAGGATGATTTCTGTGGCTAAACTTGAGGCAAGGAGACTGGTTAGGCTATTGTAATAATCCAGGCAGGAGCTAATGAGGACTGAGACTAGCATGCTGAGGATAGTAATGAATAGAAAACTAACACAGACTGAGAAATCTAAATTTAATAGGACCTGTTCACTAGACTTGAGAAGTTGAAGGAGCTGCAGATGTCAAAAATGGCTCATAGGTTTCAAGTTTGGGTAACTAAGAGAAAATGGTTCTGTCATTAACAGAAATTGGGAAGTTCAGAAAAAGAGAAGGGCATTTTTTTCTGGAAAGATGAAGGAGTTCAGTTTGGAACATTTGAGTATGAGTTGCTGGACTGGGTCCACTACACAAATGTTACTTAATCTCAACTGGGCTCTCAAAGCTGCTAGGCAGTCCTTCCTTATCAACTTACTGTTCACTCTCCACAGAAGCTCTTCTAAACCATTTCATCCTTCCTCAAACTTCCCATGGCTTCTCCTCCTCTCAGTGAAGAACCTTGCCTCATATTTTACTAAAAAAATTGAGGCCATTTGTTGAGAGTTCCTTCTTTCCTCTTCATCTCATCACTCAAATGCTTTCTATTACTGTGTCCTCCTTCACCCCATCTCACAAGAAGAGGTGATCCTACTCCTTGCCAAGCCAGACCTCTCTCCCTGTACAGCTATTCCATTTCATCACATCCCCTCCATCAGAACGCCTCCTCTATCATCCATAGTCTCTCACTTATTTCCAATCTCTCTGTCTACTGGCTGCTTCCCTACTGCCTACAAACAAGCTCATATATCCACTATCTTCAAAAAAATCCCATTTGATCCTTCCATCCCCAATAAACTAACATTCTGCCCTTAGTGTTTAAACTCCTTTAAAAAGCATCTTAAATACGTGCCTCCACTTTCTCTCCTCTCACTTTTTTTTTTCTTGCTGAGGCAACTGGGGTTAAGTGACCTGCTCAGAGTCACACAGCTAGTAAGTGTTATGTATCTGAGGCCAGATTTAAACTTAGATCCTCTTGACTCCAGAGCTGGTGCTCTATCCTCTTGCAACACTTAGCTGCCCCTCTCTTCTTGCTTCTTAACTCTATAATCTGGCTTCCAACCTCATCAGTCAACCAAAATGGCTATCTCCAAAGTTACCAGTGAACTCCTACTTGCCAAATCCAGTGGCTTTTCTCAGTCCTCATTCTTCTGGACCTTTGACACTGTTGATCACCTTTTCTCCCTGATAATCTCTTCTCTTTAGGCTTTTGGGATACCACTGTTTTTAATTCTCATCCTACATATCTTACTATTCCTTAGCCTCCTTTGCTGGTTCTTCATCCAAGTCACAACCACTAACTATGGGTGTCTCATGGGCCTTCTTCTCTCCCTCCATATTACTTCACTTCATTATCTCACCAGCTCCCACAGATGTAATTATAGCCACTGTGCTGATAATTCTCAAATCTTATCCAGTCCTAACTTTTTTGCTCACCTCGAGTCTTGCATCTCCAATTGCCTTTCAGACATCTCAGACTGGATGTCCAGTAGACATCTTAAACTCAACATGTCTTCTCACTCGGGAACCAAGTTCCCTAGGTCTCGATCTGCATGTCATCTACTCCTCACTGTCTCTCACTTCTCATAGTCCAAGGGTGGGGAACCTGCAGCCTCAAGGCCGTATGTGGCTTCTAGATCCTTGGGTGCAGCCTTTTGACTGAGTCCAAGTTTTTACAGAACAAATCCATTTATTAAGGGGATTTGTTCTGTAAAGTTGGATTCAGTCAAAGGGCCACACTTGAGGACCTAGAGGGCCACATGTGGCCTCAAGGCTGCAGGTTCCCTACCTCTGCCATAATCAATCTGTCTCCAAGATTTGTTTAATTTTACCTTTGCAAAGACTCTTGAATGTGCCCCCTTCTCTCCTCCAGCACTACTACCACATTGTTGTAGGCCCTCATCACCACCTCATGCCTAAACTACTGTAATAGTAATACAATATACCAGTAATTACAGTAGCCTGCTGGTTGGTCTGCTTCCTGTAAGTCCCTACCTGCTCTAATGTATCCTTCATTTAGCTGTCATAGTGATTTTCCTAAAGCACAGGTCCAATCCCCTACTCAGTTAAACTTGATTGGCTCCCTATTGCTTGCAGGATCAAATACAAAACCCTCTATTTGCCATTCGAAGTCCTTCATAACCTGTACACTTCATAACCTCTCTCCTGTCTCTCTCTTTACACCTTGCCCCTCCCCCTCCTCCCCACTATTCTTTGATCTAGTGACAGTTGCCTCCTTGTTGTTCTTGTTGTCCTGTTTTTAGCTTGTTTGTATATATTTGCATGTTGTTTCTCCCATTAGATTTTGAGCTCCTCCAGGATAGGGACTACCATTTGCCCTAATTTCTGTCACCAGGGCTTAGCATAGTGCTTGGTACATAGTAGGTTCTTAATAGATGCTTATTGCTTGACTGACTGATGAGATATATCTTGTAGACAATTGGAAATTCTAGATTACTGAGTAACAGGACAGGGCTAGAGATGACTGCTTATGTGTCATATATGTAGAAGTGAAAGCTGGAGCATTGTGTGGATAAGATCTTCAAGGAAAAGGGTGGAGAGGAAAAATGTCTGAGAACAGAACATGTCTGCATTTGGCAGGAGTTAGAAGAGACAGAATGATTAGAGAAGTAGGAAGGCCAGGAGGAGGGTAGCTTCACCAAAAGGTCAAGGAAGATGAGAACTGTGAAAAAACTATTTCATTATCAAGAGGTCATTACCAATCTTGTGGCAAATACAAGCAGTTAAGAAGTGATGAGAAAATGGAGGCAGAGAGTGTAGATAATGAGTTTGAAAAGTGTAATGGTGAAAGAAAGGTAAGAGGTGGAACAGATTCTAGGGTTGTTGGAGGGCTTTGGGGAGCAAAGTATGATTTGAGGATGTTTGTAGATGGAGGGCAAGGAGATAATGAAGAAGGAGGAACTGAACATATGGAAGTCAAATTAAGTCAGTATAAAGATTTATTAAGTGCCTACTGTGTTCCATGTACTGGCCAAACAAATATAAGAAAAGAAAATCCTTGTCCTCAAGGAGTTTACAATCTAATGGAGGAAGACAAAACAAAAAGGAACCTGAAAAGGAGAGAAGGGGGAGTTAGCTGATTCAGGATGGAGAAGTCAGAGAAGTCCCAAGGTGATGCAGCCAGGTGAGAAATGAGATGTCTGAGCTGAGATCTCCACATAAATGTATATGAGACATTATTGTAGGAGCAAGAGCTTGAAAGACTTGGTGGGAAATGGTTAGCCTTGGAAAGAGAAAAAGACATTTCAAGCTAGATAAGGTATGGAACGCACATTACAAACTGAAAAGCACCTGTGTCAGATGCCATTATTATTTTTTCTTGAAGCAGGACGAGTGTAGATATAGAGAAATTTTAAGATTTAGAGGAGGAAAATTGAGGTAACTCAGGTTAAGATAGATTTAACTTCCTCTGTAAAAGTAAGTAGTGATTCTTACAGTGTGGTCCAGGAACCCAAAGACATTTTCAGGGAGTCTTTGAGGTGAGACTTTTTGTAATAATTCTAAGTATTTTAAGTTCTGATATATTAATATTGAGAGCTATAACCAACATAAATAAAAGCACCTGTAGGTCATCGATAATTTTTAAGAGTGTCAAGAGATCCTAAGAACAAAAAGTATGAGAATTGCTGCTGTAAATAGCTGTGAATGTATGGATAGAGTAAAGTGAGTTTATGGGCCTGAAAAGAATGTAAGAAATTAGGATCAGCCTGTGGAGAGATGAATAGCTAATCAACAAGAGGGAACAGCTAGACTGAGCAGTGGAGCTAGACTGAGCCAGGCCTAAAGTTAACACTCATCTTTGTAAGTTCAGATATGGCCTTAGACACTTAACTAGCTGTGTGACTGTGGGTAAGTCACTTCACCCTGTTTGTCTCTGTCCCTCTGCCTCAGTTTCCTCTATAAAATGAGCCGGAGAAGGAAATGGCAAACCACTCCATTATCTTTGCCAAGAAAACCACAAGTGGGGTCATGAAAAGCCAAACATGACCGAAACAACCGAACACGACTGAACAACAACAATCAACAAGAGAATAAAATGTTTCAAGGTTTTCTGTACAAGGCTGGTCATGGTGAAATGTCCCTGCCCTATTATAGAAAGGCAGTAGGGAGTGTTAAGGAGATGGGTAAATGAGGGTGAAGATGTAGTTGATTTGCTCTGTATGCTGATTTGTAATTGTGGCCAAAACAGTTTTTTTGGGTCCACGGATTCGGTATTATTTCTTTTCTTCCACCCCCTCTTTTCTGAGAGAGTTTTTGAATGTGTCATGATTGAAGCTAAGAGCTGAGAATAAGAAAAGATATTTAGTATAATTGACCCTAGAATGTATCAGCTGGGTTATTAGTAAGTGGCAGGGCCACATGGGTACATAGTTCATAACAACAGAGCAGTTAAGGCTAGGAAGGTGGCTATATTGTGTACAAGGTAGAGGACTAGGCCCAGAGAGGCCTGGCTGGCAGGTGAAGCAACCTTTATTTAATTCTCTTCAGTTAAATATGGAGGGACTAGGGAAGACAGATTTAGGAGAGAGAGTGAACACGTTCATCCAGAGAGATTTGGGGGGTGCGGGGCATGTGGGAGATCCTTAGATAAGGAGTGAAAGGGTTGAGAATGCCTGAAGCCTGAGAGGGGTGATAGTTTAGGACACAGGTTGGGAAGAGTCTTATTTGTTTGTAGATGAGGGGATCTAGACTCCTTCTTGCTTGAGTGCATAGTTGACAGATTAGATCTGGGTCAGGTGTTCTTAACTTGTGGTCTGTGAACTTTTCAAACAATATTTTGATAACTGTTTCAATATAATTGGCTTCCTTTACAATCCTATGTATTTATTTTATGCATTTAAAAACATCATTTTGGGAAGGAGTCCATAAACTTCACCAGACTGCCCATCAGAGGTGGGGAACCTGCCGCCTAGAGGCCACATTGTGGCCTTCTAGCTCCTTGAGTGCCGCCTTTTGACTGAGTCCAAGTTTTACAGAACAAAACCTTTTATTAAGGGTATTTGTTCTGTGAAGTTTGGATTCAGTCAAAGGACCAAACTTGAGGACCTAAAAGTTCTCCACCCCTGTGACCAAGACAAAAGATTAAGAACCCCTCCACTAGGTTGTGATACCTGTGAATGACCAAATTAGAGAAAATGTAGCTAGCATGCTGTAGGTACTTAAATATTGTGAAATTAACTTCTTAAAACCCCAAAATGTTCATGTAGGAGAGTAGATTTAAGAAGCCTAAGAAATAGTCTTGCGAACCAAATCCACAGCAAAGGAGCTAGAATTGAACTAACATCAAGGATTTGTCAGCAGGAGAGGACAGGCGAATAAAGTGTCTAGTCCATATAGTTGCTGCTTAGAAATAGGATTAAACCATAAAAACCTTGAGGAATGAGTGAACCTTTTTATCCCTTTTATCTGACACTGTACTTAGTGCTCCCTCCACCTTTCTAACTGTTGTACTTTGTAGTAAATCTCCTTTAAAAACACCAATATTGCATGATGCTTTGGGAGAGTAGGGGTGAAGGAGGGAGGATGGAGAAATCAGTGATTGGAAGATCCCTACCCCCAGGAGTCCTAGGAGGGCAACAAAGGAGAATTGAGTATAAGTCATGGAAGCAGAAATTTAGCAGATGGTGCTAGCTATGGAGATGAAAGAGGAAAAATCTCCCAGAAACAAGTGAATATTAGAGGATAAGTGGCTCTATCACAAATCGATCTAGCTTTTATGACAGTACCATTGGACGTGAAAAAACTGTTTTGGAAAGTTGAATCTGGTTGCATTTGTATGTAACAGGATGGAAAAAGGCTAAAGGTCAGGAAATGAGTTAAGTTATTGCAATAAGTCTAAATGGAACAGCACTAGGATTATGGGAATGTGAAGGAAGGAACAAATGGTAGAGACACTATGAAGGAAATCTTTATTCCTGTTCTTTGCAGTAGCACAATTTCTTTTATTGCTGCACCTTTTATACTGGTTGCCTCTTCCTCTCTATGCATGTAGTTGTGCAAAAAAGTTTGTTAAAGTATCATACACTCACTATTTTGATGAACAACCTTTCTCAAAATGATTTTCTGAATGTTTCTGAAATTTTTTCCATCTTCAGGCTGCTTTGGTGGGGCAGAAGGTCACGTAATCTGCTCAGAAATCTTCCTTGGCTCCCTAATGCCTACTGAATCAAGCATTTTACTTCTTCCAGGCATTCAAAACCTTTTACAATATAGTTGGTACCACCCTTCTTTTCATCCTAATTTCATACTGCTGTCGATACTTCAGCACAACTAATATTCATATCCCGTATGTGCTCCATGCCATCTCACCTCCAGGCCTTTTGTTTATGCTGTTCTTTGTATATAGAACTCCTGCCCCCGTTGGATTCCTACTCATTTTTCCAAGTCCAGTTCAAATGCCTTCTCCTACATGAGGCTTTCTTTGATTTTTTTTTTCTCCCTCATCTCCAGTTGTTAATGATCTTTTGGTCCTCAGGCTTCACATAGCACATTGCACTTATCTCATGCTCTTCTCATGTATTATTTTGCAGTATTATGATCATTATTATTATTTCTTCACATGTTGTAGCCTCCACTAGACTACAGGCTTTTTGAGAGTGGGGATAGTACTACCTAAATTTTGTACCTTGTTTAATTTGTATCTTGTCTGAATTTCGTATTTTGTTTAATTTAATGTTCTATGTACAAGTGTGGCTTAACAAATGTTTGATAAATTGACTTGAACAATAACTCAAAACCCATTACTGACATACTGACATGCAATATATCAAATTTAGATTAATGATTCTTGGCATTCTATTTGTGTGATTACTGCTGTGTCCTTTCCTTGGCTCAGACTCTTGACTCTTGGTTTCTGTGGATTCACTGGACTGGCAGTAGTGGTGTAGTGGAAGGAGTGCCATATTGGAGTCAGGAAAGATCTGGCTTGAGTTTGATAACAGCACTGGCTATGTGACTCTGGGCAAATCAGCTTCCTTATTTTTAAGTGGAAACAACAATACTTGTATGGAATATAAAGGTACCATAAGAACCAAATGTAAAGATTTAAAATAATACAGAAAAGTTCTGTGAAGTGATATAGAGCAGTGATAAACAGAACCAAAAGAACAATATACATGATGGGTTCATCCATGTCAGTTAAGTCAGCTTGAATTTATTAAGCACTTGCTATGTGCCAGGCACTGTGCTCAGAGCTGGGGATACAGTGAAAGACAAAAAAATCATTTCTCTTCTTAAGGATTTTGTTGTTGGTTTTCAGTTGTGTTTGGCTCTTCATGACCCCACTTGGGGTTTTCTTGGCAAAGATAGTGTAGTGTTTTGTCATTTCCTTCTCCAGCTTATTTGACGTATTAGGAAACTGAAGCAAACAGAGTTAAGGGACTCGCCCAAAGTCACACAGCTAGTGAGTGTCTAAGGCCAGATTTGAAGTCTTCCTTTCTCCAGGCCCAACACTCTATCTGCTAGAGCTCACAGTCTAATGGGGAAACAACATATTAGCAACTGTGTGTAAGCAAAAGATATATTCAGGATAAATTAGGGATAGGCTTAGAGGGAAGGTAAGATACTAAGATTAAGGAGGACTGGAAAAGGCTTCTTCGCAGAAGGTGGGACTTTATAGCTGAGACTTGAAGGAAGCCAGGAGGCAGAGGTGAAGAGGGAAAGTCTTTGAGACATGGAGGTCTGCTTGTGAAAAAGTACAGTGATAGGCGATGGAATATGTTGTGTAAGAAACAGCAAGGAGGCCAGGGGCACTGTCTGCAGAGTGCATGAAGGGGAGTGAGAAGACTGGAAAGTTAGGAAGGGCCAAGTTATGAAGGGTTTTGATGGTCAAATAGAGGATTTTGTGGTTGATCCTGGAGGCAATAGGGAGCCACTGAAATTTGTTGAATGAGGAAGGGGAGGTGATAATAATAGCAATAAGGTCATATTACAAATGCACATAATGAAGGTTAGAAAGGATCAGGAAAACAACTTTAATATGTGTAACACTTTATTAAAGTCACTATATAGTTTTTGATATGGCATTAATTGATAATTAATGAAAATTACAGACATTTGCAGTTTTTTAAGCTTACAGTTATTTATTTTCCTCTATGACCTTACATATTTTGAATTCCTGAGCTTTTCAGTGGAAATATGAATACATTTTACATAAAAATTGAGAGATAGCGTGTTGTAGTGGGCAAAACATTGGACCCAATTGTAGTTTAGAAGATCTGGGTTCAAATTCCGTTTCAGACTGTTAAGCTTTGTGACTTAAACAAGTTACTTATGCACTCTGGACTTGAGTCTCTTAAACTGTAAAAATGATCTGACATAATCTCTAAGATTTTTCCGGTTCCTAGACTTGATCACACAGAACAGTGCAGTAACCATGCTACTGCTATATCTCATAGTGCCTAGTGGAGTGCTAAGCATATAATAAGAATTCAGTAAATATTTGACTTATATACCTTATTTTGCCAGAGAAAATATATGTGTGTATATATGTACATACATATTTCTATATGCAAAACACCTCAAATATTTATTGACTCTTAATTGTTTCTTTTTATATGTGGTAAAGCTTCATTCCTCTCGAATAGTCTATGTCTAGATAGTGTGAAGAATAAACTTTAAATATCTCATCTTCTCACATCTAAATTGAAGATGTCTACCATTTAACTATTGGAAATATTGAATAATATATTGAATAGAAATTTGCAAGTTATTTTGTGTTACAGTCTACAAGGGTACATAGAATGAATAAATGATTGCAACTGAAGGCAGCTGGCTTGCCCATTTTCCCTTCTTCAGTGGGGGTTCCTGTCACTCTTTTGTGGGAATAATATTCAGATAAAAGGAAAATTTTGGGATATTGTCTTTAATGTTAATGAATAATAATGCTTTCCATTTATATGCTTTATGCTTTTGTGGATATGTGATCAAATCAACGTGGGTACTTCTTATGTTGTATGACCCCAGTCTGTGTTCTTTCCGTGAGTCTATCATAGAAAGCCCACCCAATGTGCTAGGGCCTTCTAGATCAAGGATTCTTTTTTCCCCCCACTTAATAGTATTTTATTTTTTCCGATTACATGTGAAGATAATTTGCAGTATTAACTTTTATATCATTTTTAGTTCCAAATTTTTTTCTCCCGCCTCCCCAAGATGGCATGCAATCTGATATAGGCTATACATGTACAATCCTATTAGACATATTTCCACATTAGTCATGTTTTGAAGGAAGAACCAGAACATGGTAAAAACCATGAGAAAGAAAAAAAAAAGAGAGAAAATAGTATGCTTTGATCTGCATTCAGACTCCATAGTTCTTTCTCTGGATGTGGATAGCATTTTCCATCGTGAGTCTTTTGGAATTGTCTTAGATCATTGTATTGTTGAGAAGAGTTAAGTCTATCAAAGTTGGTCATTTCACAGTGTTGCTGTTACTGTGTACAGTGTTCTCTTGGTTCTGCTCACTTCACTCAGCATTAGTTCCTATAAGTCTTTCCAGAATTGCCTGCTTATCATATCTTACAGAACAATAGTATTTCATTACATTTATATACTCCAGCTTGTGCAGCCTCCGTAGTTGATGAGCATCCCTTCAATTTCCAATTCTTTGCCACCACAAAAAGAGCTTCTATAAATATTTTTGTACATGTGGGTCCTTTCCCCTTTTTTGTGATCTCTTTGGGATACGGATCTAGTAGTGGTATTGCTGGATCAAAGGGTATGCATAGTTTTATAGCCCTTTGGGCATAGTTGCAAATTGCTCTCCAGAATGGTTGGATCAATTCACAACTCCACCAACAATGTGTTAGTGTTCTAATTTTCCCCTATCTTCTCCAACATTTATCATTTTCCTTTTTTTGTCATATTAGCCAATCTGATAAGTGTAAGGTGGTAACTCAGTTGTTTGCATTTGCATTTCTCTAATTTGCCTTTCTCTAAAAATTGGTGGTTTAGAGCATTTTTTAATGTAACTATAGATAGTTCTAATTCCCTTATCTGAAAACTGCCTGTTCATATCCTTTGGCCATTTATCAATTGGATAATTAGATCAGGGATTCTTAACCTGTGGTCTATGAGCTTGTTTTTTTAAAAAAAAATTTTTTTGTTAACTATATATCAATATAATTGATTTCCTTTGTATTTTTTTTATGGATTCCATGTATTTTATTTTGAGTTTTAAAAAACATTCTAAGAAGGGGTTCCTAGGCCTTACCAGACTGCCAAAGGGGTCCATGACACAGAAAAAGAATTTTGTATTTATTGAATTGAATCCAACTGAATTCCATTTCATATATAATTAATTTGAACAAATATAAAATTCTTAGACACGAGGGAAGATACAAAGATAAATAACACACATTTACCTCAAGGAACTTAACTAATTGGAAACTAAGAAAGGTAGCTAGATAGTTATAAAACATAAATAAAAGCGTGAGGCCAAATTACTGAGAGTTCTAAGTTTAGAAAGAATTTCTAACCTGAAGGAAAGTGAGAATAAGGACACTTCATTAAGAGTATAGTAATCTTTTCTGTTAATCAACGTCATCTGACTCATCCTTGTCTGTTGCTTCCCACATCCAATCACCAAGCCTTGTTGTGTTGATCATCCTTCCCAACATCTCTTGTATCTTTCCTTTCCTATTTCCCTTGCCATCCACTCTTGTTCACACTCTTATCACTACACATCTGGAGTACTGCTGTAGACTCCCATTAAATTTCTTCACCAGTAGTCTCAGTCTGCCTCTCTCTCTCTCTCTCTCTCTCTCTCTCTCTCTCTCTCTCTCCTCTCTCTCTCTCTTCTCTCTCTCTCTTTTTCTCTCTTTGGTGAGGCAGTCGGGGTAAGTGACTTGCCTAGGGTCACACAGCTAGTAAGTGTTAAGTGTCTGAGGGCAGATTTGAACTCAGGTCCTCTTGACTCCAAAGCTGGAGCTCTATCCACTGCCCCCATTCTGTAATCTCTTTCCACTCTAATTTCCCTTGCAGGTTGCTGAACTGGCTTCCATTTATGTGCTGTTTAATTTGTCAGTGAAAAAATATCTTGAGTCTACATTTTTAGATTCTTATATTGTTAGAACTGGGAAAATAAACTCTATAAATAATTTAACATAACTGACAAAGCTTGGATTCAAATGCAGCTAAATCCTAGGCAACTGTTTTTTCTGTTGTTGACTGCTCCCTATCCACTGCATCAAGCTGCTCTTCAGGAAGATAATTTTGGGGGCTGGGGATTTTAAAAAATGTTAAAAATAAGGAAATACTATTACTAAGTAGCTGAAAATAGTAAAGTTTATTTTTTTCTTTTTGGAAAATTAATGGGCAAATGATAAACCTTAGATACCAGAAAAGGAGGAGCCAAAAAAAAACCAAACCAAAAAACTAAAACAGAAAAACCTGACCCTTACGCTGTTTGATAGTGATCTTTCTTTTCTCAAGGGATGGAGGAATTTTTAAAGAATAAAGAAACCCTGAAGGTAAGAATTTGTCACACCCCTATTTATTTATGAGCAGAATTCTTCTTTAATAGTATCCACTTAGACTATTACAGGTTTTACTAACTGAGAATTCCCATATTCTTTCACATATATATTTTTTGTTGTTTTTTTTTGTTATGAACTAAACAATCATCAGTAAACTTAAACATTTACTTTATAAAGAGCCACAAAAAGAGGATTGTTTATGAAACTGAACTTCTGGCTTTTTGTTGTTGTTGTTTTTTGTTTTTTAAGTAAAATGGTACTTTCAATTTTAATAAGGTAGTGACAAATTTCCATTTGTGGTCCCTTTTGAACTTTGTTCTTTTTTTCTATATATCTTTAAAAATTTTTTAATGCACTTTTCTTTTTTTATATCACTACCAGTACCCACTAACTCCCCCTGTCCCGCAACAAATAAGTTTAATCAAGCAAAATACGTTAACACACTGGCCACTTTTCACATATATTCTCACAACTTACCTGTGATATAGCTAAGGACAGTTATTCTTTTTTTCTGTCTAGGGTTTGTGATTTTATTCCTAATTTGCATTTGGAAAGTTTTCAGTTTTCTTGCTAAGTGGAACATCAATAACTATTCGTAAATCTTTTGTCAATACCAAGCCTTTCTCATCCAGGACAGTGTTTCTTAACCACAATTTTGGAAACCATATGTTTTTAGCCTGCCTCATATCATCTCCCTCCTTGATTTGACTAGAGAGTTAACTTTTTATGGAGTTATTTCTTTTTTTTTTGGAAAGGTTGTTTTTGTTTTTGTTTTGAATAGGGTTTGTGGGAATCCTCAGGATTGTTGAGTTGTGGACGATTTTCAGAACCACTGAACCAGAGATGTGGCCTTTTAGGTAGTCATGTGGTTTGATTTCTTTGGCATGTTTTTTGAAGTTAGCAGTAAACTCATTTTTCCCTTTTTGATACCAATTTGGATATAATGATAGTTACATCCCTTATGCCAGAAAATTCCTCTACATTTGTTGTGAGTGCTGTTTTTAGGTTGGTGATCCTCTACAATTATTTATATAAAATTCTTTTCCATATGCTGCTATGCTTTTTAGTGGGTTAACAAGAAATACAGATATTTGTTAGTTATCTTTCTAGTCATTGTCTCAGTGTCTATTTGAAACTTGGTTGTGGCAAGTAGTTCCACTTGCCTCCATAAAATAGTTTGCACAGCCTCAAGTATCATATTTTCTTGTAGAAGTAACTCCTCTTTCATCTGATTATAATATAAAAATGAAGTTTGTCTTGGCAAGAAGCCATGACTAAAACTTCTGGGCAGTCAACACGGTATGGTTGTTGTGTAGAACAACCTATTAGGCCCTTAAAAAGCTCCATCCTCGCAGATTTGGAGATACTTAGGAAATCTTGTATGAACTGATGAAGAATGAAGTTAGCAGAACTAGGAGAATAAGCTGTAAGGAAAAAACAGCTTTGAAAACCTAAGAACTTTGATTATGGCATTGATCAACCAATGCTCCAGGGGACCCATGGTAAAGCTTGCTTCCCCATCTCTTGTCAGAAAGGTGGTGCACTGGAGGTGCAGAATGAGACATACATTTTTAGACATGGCCAGTGCCATCACTACCAGGCACTGGAGTCAGGAGGACCTGAGTTCAGAACCAGCCTCATATACTTACTGTTAACCCTGTTTGTGTCAGTTTCCTCTCTGTGAAATGAGCAGGAGAAGGAAGTGGCAAACCACTCCAGTATCTTTGCCAAGAAAACCCCAAATGGGATCATGAAGAGTCAGATAGGACTGAACAGCAACAACAAAGTGCCTGCTATGTGGCAGGCACTGTGCTAAACATTAGGTATACAAAGAATGTCAAAGGCAAAAGACAGTTCTTGCTCTCAAGGAACTCAAAGTTTAAGGAGACAACATGTAAACAACCATGTACAAATAAGATATCTGCAGAATAAATTCAAAATATTGAATGGTGAGAAGGCCTTTGTGTTAATAAAGATGGAAGATGGCTTCTTGTAGAAGGTGGAATTTTAGCTGATGCTCGAAGGAAGCTAGAAATCCAGGAAGTAGAGATGACAATGGAAGGGAAGGGAATAAAAATTTATATAGAGCCTGCTATGTGCCAAACATTCTACAAATATTTTCTCATTTGATCCTTACAGCAAGCCCATGAGGTAGGTGCTGTTATTATCATCATTTTGTAGTTGGAAACTTTAAGTGACTTGCCCAGAGTCACACAGCTAGTAAGTGTTTGAGGTGAGATTTGAACTGGGTCTTCCTGATTCCAGACCCAGCACTCTGTGCACTGTACCACCTACCTGAGGGAAAATGTATTCCTGCCATGGAGGGATAGCCAGTGAAAATTCTTGGAGCCAAGAGATATAATGTCTGGTTTGAGGAATAGCAGGGAGGCTAGTATTGTTGAATCATTGAATACTTAGTGTATCCTAAAGATGATAGGGAGCCACTGAAATGAGAGAGAGACAGAGAGACAGATATGCTTAGACCCAAACTGTAGGAAAATTACTTTGGTGGCTAGAGGTTGGACTGTAGTGGGGAGGGACTTGTGCCAGGGAAACCAACTAGCAGGCTGTTTCAGTAGTCTGGTGGTGGTACTGTCAGAGGACAGAAGGGGACAGTATTAGTTGTTACTACAGATAAAATTAAAATGGATAGGCCTTGTGGGGTCCGAGTGAGAGAGAGTGAGGAGTTGAAGACGATATCTAAGAGGTGGTGAATCTGGGTGACTGAGAGAATGGTAGTACCTTGGATAGTAATAGAGAAGTTAGGAAGAGTGGAGGATTTGGGAGGAAAAGATAATGAGTTCAGATTTGGAGATGTTGGATGTATTATGAGACATCCAATTTGAGATGTCCATTGGGTAGACAGTGAGAGATGTGAGACGGGAAGTCAGCAGATAGGTTAGAGCTGGGTAAGTTTTGCTTGACTTTTTTTGTTAAGGGAAGCCTTGGGGTGGGGTGGGGGGTTGGGATTGGGGGTTTGGGTGGGGGAGGAATTGTGATAGAGCTGCCAAAAAATAGCAAAGAAAAGAATGTCACTGAAACTTTTTTTTAAATGCCCAGAAGAGAACGGAGAGAAATTTAGAGGACAACCCAGAAAAGCAGTTGTACAACTTTGAAACCAATATGTTGAATTTATTATCTAGTAAAAAAAAAAAAAGCTATATGTAATAGAAATTTACTGTGCAATCCTTTTTTTCTCTTTCTTTTTCTTTTTTTCTTTTTTCTTTTCTTTTTTTTTTTTTGGTTACATGGAAATGTTGATGGTTGTCATGTGCAGATAGCAAGAAATCTAAATCCTAGGGGAGGTGATGATATGTGTGTGTGGAAGACTGTCCTTAAGAAGCACATATCCCAGGTCTGTTTATATAGCTGAGAATCAGGGTGCATTTAGACAGTACAAATTGGAGTGGAAATAACAGCTAAAGAATTTTGAGCTTTATTTTAATTTGGGAAGGATTTTTTGAATACCTACTCTGTGTTGGGAGTTTGGGTTTAATGAGACATAATGCAACCTGATAGTTGTATACAGCTTTATAGTATATAAAATGCCTTGTATGTCATCTCCTTTGATGATCATATCTCCCCTTTGAAGGTACCAATATTTCTTACTACTAGGTAACATTACTTAATTATTTGAAGTTTATAAAGAACTTTTTTTTTATTATGATGCTGTGAGGCAGATTGTACAAGTAGTATTATACTCATTTTATAGAGGAGGAAACTGAGATTTGTGGAGGTTAAGTGACTTGTCCAAAGTTGTACAGCCAGTAAATCTTAGAGTCAGTACTTAATCCTAGGCTTTCTGATTCCCAATCCCCTGTTTCTCACTGTATCATTCTGCCTTTCTAGGGAATGTTTTTATCTTTTTTTTGTAGATGGGGAAACTGAGGCCAGAGATGGAGCCTGGGCTTAGAATGTAGGACTTCTAATTCTTTTATGGTGTTTCTACTATATGATATTACTGGAGGCCTCAGTGTTGTTGGCTGGGGGTGGGAGGGAGCAGGGTAGGTCTAACCTATTGAAATTCAGAAAAACATAGGGATTTAGTTAATGTGTCACTCCCTTCTTTACACTTGGATATCAATTAAAATTCAACAAATAGGCACTCTTGCACTATAAACAACTCTGTGGGTGTGTGGAGGAACAGTTTAGAGGAATAGATGAGACATGAATTGGGCCATTCATTAATCTTTTCAGTCACATTTATCCAGAAATATTTTTAATCCAAGGAACCACATATAGAAATCTTTAATAAACAAAAGGAATTGTTCAGTTTTTTCCTTTTTGATAATTTCACAATCTAATTGGTGTCATATGCATCCAGTGTGAGAAAAGTTTTAACTTAATGGCAAATTGAGTAGGTTTTGCTCACATAACGAAATGTTAAGTGTGTTGTTCATATTACTGAAGACTGTACAGTTGCCTTAAAAAAAAAAGAAATTGCTGAATATCCCACATTCCACAGTAGTGTGTTTTTAAATAAGTACTATTATTAATTGTTTGAGAGGAAATAAAGATTAAGGAAAGTAGACTATACTGGAGAAAAAATATGAAAGCATAAATATTACCTAGGTCTGTAAATACTGTTTTAAATATTGGCTATTTAATAAATTTTTTTAGAAGTTTGTATTGAACTCCCTTTTAATTCTTGTAACATTCTGATGCTGATCTGTATGTGAACTAGGATATTTATTCTTCTCTTCATTTATGAGTTTCTTCTTTTTCATAGCTTCAGGGGTTCACATTTTCTTTACAGACCAAGATCATAATTAGTGTACTTCCTTGCATATTCATTTTTTCCCCAAAATGTTTACAGGTGGTAATTTACTTGCCATTCTTCTTTATAATGTGGCAGGCATTTCCATTACAGTATTTTAACAATGAGTAGGTCCAAAAGCCATCTAAGGACTGAAAAAAAAGTCGAGGAGAAATCTTATATGCTCTTCCATTTTATAAGATAGGCATGTGTATATCCCTACCTTACTGATACATGCAGTTCTCACTCTTGGTTTTTGGCAAATAGTGGTAATTATATATCTTTATATCTGACTTGGGAGAAACTTAGTGTGAAACAGCAAGTCAGGCACACAAATGAGTGAATTTAATTTTTTTCTGTTGATCATAAGTCATGAGAAGAAAAAGACAAGCTATAACCACATACTTTGTCCTAATAGAGGACAGAGGATAGATAGATATAGTGGGTCTTATCAGTAAGGTTTGGCACCCATAAGCAGGGGATAGAACTGGTCTGACTTAGGAAGACCTGAGTTGGAGTTCTACTTCTGACACATACTAGCTACGATCCAAGTTAAGTGAATGAGAAGCCTTTTTGACGAAGTTATACATCAGTTCTTGATTTAAAAGACCGCTTTACACTTCCATACCTCAGGTTATACTATAATTAATGATTATCAAAGCTATTTGATACTGGTCAAAACATTGAAAAGTAGCCCAATAGGAGAGACTAGAAAAGGAAGTACAAACAATTGAGCTCTATGCAACATAAATCTGAGAACAAACATTATTTGGGAGTGGGGCAGAGGAGACCTATGTTGGCAGGAATTATTGCTGGGAAACCTGGAAACAGTTTGGCAGAAATGAGTCTTATGCCATTTACTACAGTAAGTTCAAAAGGGATGCTTGCCCCGAATAGTAAAGGTCTCAAAATAAAGAATTAGAAGAGAACCAGATCAGGTTCCTTTTGAAGCTGTGACTGGGGGGAGGAGTTCTTAAGAGGAAAAAAACCACTTTATTGATATCTTCTGTCTTTATATCACCTCTGTTTCCCATTCCTTTCCAAACAGCTGCTCTTTATAATAAATAAAGAGTAGGGAAGAAAAGAGTTTGGCAAAACTAATCAATATGTTGAAAAATCTTATGTTAAATATAGTGTTTGACACCCATAATCGCCCACATGTGAAAAGAAGCACAAGTTAGGTTATATTATTAACCCTAACTCTAATCTCTAATTCTAATCATAAAAGTTTCTAATACAGAATGAAATGAGAAGAACTAGAACAATTCATACAATGGCTACAATAATGGAAAGCAGTGGTATTGAATAGAAACAGATCCCTAGTCTGCGCATTGACTTAGAAAACTACAAATTAATATTATTTATGTTACATCTTTATTTTAACATATTGTGAATTGTATTTTAATATATTACTTCAGGCTGCACTTGGGAATTTGAAGGCCACCAGTTTGATACCTCTGCTATAAAGGAAAACAACTTTGAAAGACTTAGAACTCTGATGCAGTGAAGTATGCCAGTGAGCCCATGACGGACATGTGATAGAGTAGACATACAGACAGTAGAGTTTCAGACATGGTGAATGTGTTGAAGTGTTTTTCTTGACTATACTTGTTATGAGGGAAGATGGTTCTCAAAGACACTTAAGGAAAAAATGAATGTCAGTGTATTAGAGACGCTGAAAATAAAGTGCTTTGTAGGAAGGTTTCTTGGAGAAAAGTGGTGTTTGAGTTCTTTAAAGGATTCATAGGAATTCAATAGGTTAAGAGGTGGAATGGAAGGTATAAACCAAGTATAGAGAACAGCCTGAGCAAGAGAACAGTGAGTGGTTTAGTTTGGTTGAAATATGGTTTGTGCCTGAATTCTTTAACTTTTAGTTATGTTTCTGATATCCTAGGTAAAGAGCTGCTGTCAGACAGGTATATTGGTAACAAGGGAGGCAGGGTGAGAAATAACATCAGGAAATTACTGTGGTATAAAAGATATATCAATAAAATTTCTAAAAGTAAATAGCTATCCCTCTATCAAATGCCAAAGTAATTTATTACATACTCAAAAAATCCCATATCATTGTCAGTCAGTCAGTAAATATTAAGTACTTAATTGTGTGCCAGGCATTGTGCTAAACTTGAGATACAGAAAGAGGCAAAAGACAGTCCCTGCCCTCAAGGAGCTCGTAATCCAGTGGGGGAGACCACACACACACACAAGCTACATAGAGGATAAATAGGAAATCATTGAGAGGGAAGGTGCTAGAATTAAAAGGGGTTGGGAAAGGTTTCTTATGTAAAAGGTGAGATTTTAGTTGAGATTTGAAAGAAGTCAGAGAAGCCAATAGGCAGAGATAAAGAGGGGAGAGCAATCCAGGCATTAGTGGCAGCCAGAAAAAAATTCCCAGAGCCTAGAGATGGAGGCAGGGTGTGACAAGCTGTTGCTTTGTTCTACAGCAAGGAGGCCAGTGTCTCTAAATTGAAGAGTACATAGTGGGAGTAAGGTATGAGATGACTGGAAAGGTAGGAGGAGGGACTAGGTTATGAAGGGCTTTGAATGCCAAGCAAAGGATATTGTCTTTGACCCTGGATGTAATAGGGAGCCACTGGAGTTTATTGAATAGGGGGGTGATGTGGTCAGACCTATGCTTTAGGAAAATACTTTTGTGATGGAAGAGTAGGGAGAGACTTGCAACAGCCTATTCCAGTAGCCCAGGCATGAGATGATGAAGCCTTGCACCAGAGCTTAGAGGAGAGAAGAGAGTGTTTTCAGGAGATGTTGCAGAGGTGAAATCAACAAACCTTGGCAACAGATTGGATATGGGGGTGAGAGATAGTGAAGAGTCCAACATAACTTATGGGTTGTGAACCTTAGGGAACTGGGAGGAGGAGGATGCCTTCTACAGTAATAGGGGAGGTAGGAAGTAAGGAAGGTTTGGGGCAAAAGACAGTGAGTTCAGTTTTGGATATGTTGAGTTTAAGATGTCTATTGGACATCCAGTTTGAGATGTCTGAAATTTCAGGCAATTAGAGATATGAGATTGGAGGTCGGCAGAAAGTTTGGGGCAGAATAGGTAGATTTGAGAATCATCAGCATAGGATAAAAAATCCATAGGAGCTGATGAGATCACCCAGTGAATTAGCAGAGGGGGAGAAGAGAAGATGGCCCAGGGCATAACCCTTCGGGACATCTATAGATAGAAGGCATGATTTAGATGAGGATTTAGCAAAGGAAACTGAGAAGAAGCAGTCAATATGTAGGAGGAGAGCCAGGAAAGAGTGGTGTACTGAAAACTTAGCGAAAAGAGGAGATGGTGGTCAGCAGTGTCAAAGCTGCGGGGAGGTTGAGGAGAGTGAGGATAGATAAAAAGACATTGGATTTGTCGATTAAGAGATCATTGTTAACTTTTAGAAAGAGTAGTTTGTATGGAATGGTAAGGTTGGAAGCCAAATTGTAAGGAGTTAAGAGAATGAGAGGAGAGAAAGTGAAGGCACCTATCATAGATGGACTATTCAAGGTGTTTTGCCACAAAGGGCAGAAGAGATTAGGACAGTAGTTAGCAGGAATGGAAAGATTAAGTAAAACGTTTTTTGAAGATGGAGGGGACATGCATGTGTGTAGGAGCAAAGGCAGTGAATGGAGTAGGTTGAGGAACTGAGTGGTCAGGGTTTTTGAGGGAGTCAGTATGTATCTGGAAGTCTCTTGGGATGAGGGCAGGAGTTGAGGAAAAGAGAAAAATTGTGAGTCATGTACCAAACTCATTGAGGAAAGAAGAGGAGTGACCAGGAAGTCTGGAGGCAAGAACTGCCAGAATTTTGATTGGGTGGGAGGTATAAATAACATGTATCTTAGAGGAGGAGAGATTATCGAGTGATGGTGATAAGGAGAGAACCTAGAAGTGGCAACAGAGAACAAGGAGTATTTCAGCTCCCTGACTTAAACAGTGAACTGAGGGAAATGAGTAAAGGTGTAGCCAGTACTTCAAAGGGTAGCGAAAGAGGCTGTGTCATCAGTGGGGAACCAGGTTTCAGTAAAAGCTAGTAGGTGGAAGGAATGGGAGAGGAAGATTTAGAATGAAGGGAAGATTGTTGTCTATGAAATGGGCATTCCTCAGGGTACAGTGAAAGGGTGATATTTGGTTGAAAGTTTGAGATGGCAGGGTTCAGGGGGATTGCAATAAGAAATTTGAAAGTGGGGATGGGGAAATTATGTGTAGATGATGACCTCCAAGGGTTCAGAATTATTTAAATTTGAAGGATCCGGTCAGATGTGGGAATGTTCATCCTTGCTTCTGAGGATGCTACTCCACTTCCTGAGAGGAGCCTGGAGATTGAGCTGGAGGCAAGTGCTGTCCAAAAAGGGAGGCAAATGGTCAGATAATCAAATGGAAGGTCCTGCTTAACTATTCTTCCCTCTGAAGGGTGAAGATTAGACAGGAAAGGGGCACAGCAGGAAATGAAAATCAAACCTGCATGGTGGAGAAAAAAGTCCCATTCCCTACCAGTTTTCCTTTTCCTCTTCTCTCAGTGGATAGGCTCTGCAGGAGATGGAGGGCCTGAGGTCAGAGATGTTATCCACATCATGGTTGGGAGATTGAGCAGGCAGCAGGATGTGTAAGATGCCTTGTGCTGGCACAGATGGAAGTTGCTGCTTTGGGGCAAGAGGAAGTAACTTGGCCCTATGCAAACTCCTCACCTGAGGAGGTTGGAAATCAGGCAGCAGCAGGAAGTGGTAGACTCCCTGTGCAGGGGGAAGCCTCTTTAGGGCAAATGGAAGACTCTCAGCCTGGCTACTTGCTGCTTTCCCTCAGGGGGCATACTATACCCAGCAGGAAATGGAAGGCTTACGGCTTTGGTCAGAGGAAGGTCTGGCTTCTCATTTGAGGCGATTGGAAGTCAGGCAGCAACTGGAGGTGACTGGCTTAGTGTGTCGCAGATATTACTGATGAGAAGCATTGATCTCTTAAGCCTGGCTGAAAAGGGCAAGCAGTATTAGAAAGTAGTGTGGCTCCAGATTGAAATAAGATGATTGTGGCATCATTAGTAGGATAGAATGGAGGGGGGCAAGGGCAGATATGGAATATTGCCAGTGTAATAAGTAGTATGAGGTAGGTGACAGAGGAGAAAGAGAATATGAATTGGATACAGGAGAGGGAATAGATAGAATTGGTTATTTAATTAATATTTTTTCCAATTACATGTAGAAACAATTTTTAACATTTTGTTTTTAAAATTTTTGAGTTCCAGATTCTTTCCGTCTATCCTTCCCCTCCCCACTCTATGAGAAGGCAGACAGTTTGATATAGGCTATACCCTTGTAGTCATGCAAAGCATTTCCATATTAGTTATGTTGCAAAGGAAAACACAGACCAAAAAAAAAAACCTCAAGAAAAAAATAAAGTGAAAAATAGTTTACTTCAGTCTGCATTCAGATTCCATCAGTTCTTTCTCTGAAAGTGGGTAGCATTTTTCATCATAAGTCCTTTGGAATTGTCTTAGATCTTTGCGTTGCTGAGAATAACTAAGTCATTCACAGTTGATTGTCATATAGTATTGTTGTTACTGTATTCAATGTTCTCTTGGTTTTGTTCACTTCACTTTGCATCAGTTCATGTAAGTCTTTCCAGGTTTTTCTGAGAGCATCATGCTCATCGTTTCTTTTAGCATGATAGTGTTCCATCATAATCATATACCACAACTTGTTCTGCCGTAGAATTGTAATTTGAAAGTCCTTTTCAGTAGCAGCCTTAGCTGAATAGCTTTCCTTTCTCTCTCTCTCTATCCCTTTTGTTTTTGCCATTCCCTTTCCTATTTCTGAGCTCATACCAGTGTCAGGTCCAAGATAGTATGTAAAATTGCAGAAATAGCAGAGATGAGGTTAAGGGAGGCAGACCCCCAAAGCTGTTACATTTTCTCCTCTTGTGCTGTTGTTTTTGAAATATTTTTTGTAGCATTTCTATCTACAGGCACTGTCCCAACTCCTTTGATAAAATACTTTAGGTATCTTTCCTTTGAAAAGAAGGAAGAATCTTAAATAATAGCTTAGATTTTCCTCTAAAATGGTGATGAGCCTTATATTAGCCATTATGTAATTAAAGGCCTACCATTTTCTCTTGTTCTCCATGGAGAGGGAGGGGAGGAAAGGGGGGGAAAGGGGGAGAGAGAGAGAGAGAGAGAGAGAGAGTGTTGGGGGAGACAAAGAAGGAAGCATTTATGGAATGGACAAGCATCCGCCTCAAATTAAGATTTGTAAAGGGAAACAATTTTCTGGAGCCCTTGAGAGCATGGGAAATTCAAACCTAACTCTTCTTACATTTTAAATGCTACAGCGCCTAACTCACTGTCTGACTGAGCTTTCTCGAAACTTTATAACTTTTTCCACGTTTGATGTCTTTTTGTTGATGTTGTTGATGATCCTTAGGAAGCCTTTAAAGGTATGCTTGTTTAAGGGATGGAAAAGTCTGTGGGAGATGCTAGATGTATTGGTATCTCAAGTTGAAACTTTAAATGCATTTTTCAATAGAAACATTAAACACTCCTTAGGGTTAATAATAGTATTATGTTGTCATCCATTCATTTAATTATTCTTTTATTTGTTTGTTTCTGAAATGCCCTGGGAACCTATGACACCATGTTTAATACTTTTTTTCTTTTGGAAAGTATGTTCCAATGAAAAACTATTGACATATGGAGCACAGCTCATTCATAAATTGGAGGTTACTTTTTCTTGTAGTTTGGTATATTTTACATCTTTTAGCATTGTTTTCTATCAGTGGAGATAATGGATTCGTTGAGATGTTTAAATAGCCTTATCTTCCAACCAAAATTATTAATTTCTTGAGGATAGGAACCATATCTTAACAGGATGACCTTGCTATTAGAGAAAAGTATTCTAGACTATAACAAAATTAGAGAATGCCATACTAATACTGATAGACTTCTAAAGTTTCTTGAAGGCAGGAACTTTTTTTCATTTCTTTGTATTCATAGCACTTAGCACAGTGCATTGCACAGTGGGCTTAATAAATGTTTATTGATCTAACTTAACTTAAAGGAATAAAAGAAGTATTTAGGATGAGACTTGGAGGGAGTGGAAGGATTCTAGCCGTTTTCTAGGACTTAGTAGGAAGCCAAGGAGACATGAGAATTAGGAGAAAAGCCTGCCTTTCGGGAAGATTTTTTTTTTTAAATCACCAGAGACTTTTTGAGTTATGACTGAGGGGTGGGAATGGGGGCAGACCTATACAGTAGAGGACAAAAACAGCTACATTTTCAGTACTGTCACAAAAACAATGTAATGTTGAAACCAGTAGAACTGACACGAATGTAAAAGTATCATGAATACGGTAACAAAGTGCCATGTACTTCTTGGTAACAGAGTGCTGCACTGGAAATACTCAAAACAAGACCCCAAAAGATGGGTTGTGCTTTTCTATCCCTTCTACCCCCAACCCCAGCACCTTATTGTATGCCAAGCATATTGAGGTAGATAACTACTTGTTGGTTTATCAATTACATAAAATGAAGTGGGAAGCAGAAGGTTTTGTGGGTGGTATGTTGATTAGTACTTTTCTGGATCTATATTTCCTAGAAAAGGAATTATCTCTGTAGATAGGGGTGAAGATAGGGGAACAATTTTGTGTGTGTGTGTGCGCGCTTGTATGGTTGTGAGAGAAGGAGAAAGACCTCCAGGTTTAAGGTTCTATTATTACTATAAGTATTCTTTGAAGCAGGGTAGAAATAAAATTATGTGAATTTAGTAGTTCGTGCCCTATAGGGTCATAAAAATCAAAATAATTATGTTCATTAATGTATAACCAATTAAATAGTATGACTAGAAGAATGATAGTACCATTTTAATGCTATCACTGCTTGTTTCCCTGGCTCTCTATCTATCCCCTAGTGAACTGTGAGAATGAAGAAATCATTACTTAGTTTTAATTTTTAAAACTTTAGAGGAACTTTTCACAAAGATTTACCAAATATTTGTCCATTACTAAATTGTCATTGTATTAATTTGTATGGCAATAATACTTCAATGTATCTGTGATTGAACAGATTTATAGACCATTTATTCCATGTCTCAGCCCATCCATTCTATCTAATCTCATTCAGTACTTTTTGATATCTTCTCACATATCAACAGTTATCCAATTTACTAGGGGCTTTTCTTTAGTGTTCTTGATACATTTTGTGTGTACCAGTATAACATTCGAGATGTCCATCTCTTATCTTTTGCTCCCAATTCATGACTGACCCATCCCTTCTGACAATATCTTTTTTATTTCAGGCTATTTAGTCTATGCATCTCTCCATTGCCCTTTGGCTACCATTACCTGCAGCTTTAATTCTTGGGAAATTATGTTTTCCCTCCTTTCTAGTCATATAGTATTACTAGAAAAATGTTGGTGTTAAATCATGAGATTTTATTTGAGAGAGTGAAATTTTCCAGATAGAATTTAGCTCCTCTCTTTTTTACCTGTTGACTTTCTGGTTCCACTTTACATTCCACCTCCAGTGTCCACCCATGTTATTATGTACTGATAGATCAGTATGGTAGGTTGAACATGTGATCGTGTGTCAGAAGCTGAACAATTGTAATTCTCTATTCACTTACTTTTTTCTGTGGAGATAATCATACTGAATTTTGAGTTATTAAAAATCTCATTTAGAAGGCTCTGCAGTGTTTCAGGCTTGAAATAATCAGCATGATGTCATCTACAAAGGAATATTTGAAGATCTTACGTGGAATACCTTTTAAGTTTGAAGTCTGTGTTGGATAACCTTCCAGACCCTGGCAAACACCTTTGGAAAGCATGCTTATTCCCTGTTTTTTGCCTTGCTTAATATTAATAATAAGATAATAAAAATTGTTTATTTCTATGTGTTGTATTAAGAACTTTATATGTGCTTGCTATGCCCAAGAGACACCTTGTTGGAAGAAAGCCTTTATGGCAGTCTTTTTTTTTTTAAATTAAAAAATATTCATCAAATAATAAGAACAATCAAGTCTTTCATTCTGTGAACTTTTCATTTGTGTGACAGTATAAAGGTGCCATCTATTGTATGGTGTTTGCAAGAGCTGTCTTTTTCATGTTTTCATCAGGGACGCCCACAATATGACTGTAGATTATTCTTATATAGACCTTCCTCTAAAACTTCTTCTCTCTCCTTGCATTCGAGGAAACTTTACTTTCCGCAGAAGACAAAGCATTTCTGGGTACTCTTCTTCAGTATCAAGTGTTCCTTCTTTCAGTCTGCTTCAGGGAGTTGTAGACTTAGTCCTTCAATTTTACGGCTACTTATAAATTCTCCCCTTTGTGCCATCACTTAGCAACCTTTCCTTCTTGTAGGGTCACTCCATCTAGACTTATCTCTCCAGATACTGGTAACAGTTATCTATTAACCCCCAGACCATTGTCCCTCCTTTCTCTAAGAGTTCCTACCTGACACAGTCATTTTCTCTAGCAGTTCCCTGACCTTATAATGGAAACTTCACTTATACATATTGACATCTCTTTAAGTACTCTGGCCTCCCAGTTCTTCATCTTTCTCAACTCTTTATTCCACCTTAGCCACTTACAAGGGTGATTTTATACCCTGGATCTTAGCCTTACTGACAGTGTTCCACCTCTGCTATTCAAAACTGAAGTTCCTTTATCTGACCATAACCTCCTGCCATTCATAGATCTGAGAATCATTTGTATGGAGATGATAGTCAAATTCATGGATGCTGTTGAGTTCACCAAGTTAAGATAGTATATAATGAAAAGAGAAGAGGGCCCATCCAAGATAGATGTGAGGATGTGAGGACACTCAAGGACATAACTAATACAGTCTTCTTTGTATAAAATGGAAGTTTACTGATTCATAGTTGAAATAGGTTGGTGTTTTTGTTTGTCTCTGGATTTGACCAATGATATTAAGCCAGGAAGCTTCTAGTGGCAAATGAGTAACTAACTCTTTAGTCTGTAAACTTAGTATGTTGTGTGGGCACTGAGAATTTTAAGTCACTTTACCATCATCATAATGATAGATGACTGTCCTATCCACCATTTTGATAGGGCTGATAATCACTGAAGGGGAAAATTAGTATAAAAAAAGGAGGGCAAGGTAGAGAGAAAAAGTGCACATTTTCTAGCTGTCTCGTCTGTGTGTAGCATCAGCCATGTTTATACGTCTCTCAGTATGGTCAAAGAGAAGCTGTGTAGGGAAATACATTTTGTCATATGACTTTGCAGATTGTAGCTGTTTTCCACTGATTTTTATGAAGGATTGTATTTTTATTTAAAAATGACTTTATAATAAAAATTTCATTCCCAGAGAATTCAATTTTAGAAAGTATTTAACTGCAAATTTTTTTCTGTTGAATTAACTAGAAAATTAAATTTATCAGTATGCCCCTATTCACTTAGCAATCCGGATAATCAAAGTTTAATTATATAAAGAGAGGTTCATGAAGGCATAGAGGTAGAAACTCTGGCTATGGTTTTGCTTTTTATTGACTGATTATGGAAAGAATGTTTTATATTTCTGTGATATTTTCCTTTCAAGTTATATTCCTTGGTCTGCTTACCATTTTAACAGTGCCAGGCTTTGCCTTGATGGAAGTATATGAATCTTTTTTTTTTCCTCTTGCCCTTGAGTGAAGTCCTGCAACTGCAAAGAAACGAGCTATTATTTTGATTCTTGGCAGTATAAATGAAAACTTTCAAATTTAGAAGAAAAAGCAATCAGGGAAAACAAGTTGCAAAGTCTATTAAATTAAAGGGAAAATGTCTGGAATGTAGCTCAGCTGAGATTCAGATGACATTTGGATTAATGTAGTACTTAGTGTATTTTGACTGTTCTCCTTGTCCACTGGTTAATGGGCTCACCAAAAGTATTTGCCACTGTAATGGAGGAGATACTGGGCAGAGTTGAAGTTGAGGAGTGAATCCCTATGGTTAGTGAGACCCTCCAGATAGATGCTCCTGTGTGAAGATGATTTTATGTGGATTTCATCAAAACCTGCCATTGCTTAAAATGTGTTTGGTCCATGCATCTATAAATGAATGATAGAGTGGATGAATAGTGTCTCGTCTGGATTTCAACAAGTATTTGAACGGATATGATATCCTATATCCTACAGAACTTGTTGAATTGTACTTCTCTGTCAGTGATAACAGAAATGGACAATGAGCTGAACTCACGAGTTGAAAAGGAAGAAGAAAGCAGGAGTTGAAAAGAAAGAAGAAGATTGCTTTGATCCTAAACTTCCTATCAAAGTAAAGAAGCTCCTTCATTTGAATATTGGTAATTTATCATTGTTTCTATAAAGCAGTGAGGGCTGGAACATCACTGCCTCTGAAGAACTAAAATGAGTATTACATGGATTCTGGGAGCAGGGGTCAAGCTTTTTTTTTTTTTTTTGCTTTTTGGTGAGGCAATCTGGGTTAAGTGACTTGCCCAGGGTCACACAGCTAGTAAGTGTCATGTGTCTGAGGCCGGATTTGAACTCAGGTCCTCCTGACTCCAGGGCTGGATCTCTATCTACTGCATCACTTAGCTGCCCCAAGGGGTCAAGCATTTTTAAAGCATCTGCTGTGTTAGGCATTGTGCTAAGTGCTTTACACATATTTTCTGATTTGATCCCCACTGCAATCTTGTGAGATAGGCACTTTTATTATTCCCATTTTACAATTGAGGAAACTGAGGCAAAATAAGTGACTTGCCCAGGGTCACACTGGTAGTAAGTATATGAAGCTGAATTTGAACCCAGGTTTTTCTGACTCCATGCCCAGCACTCTATTCATTGTGCCACCTAGAGTATAATGAGTGGAGCAAACATAATGGATGAAGACTTTTTTTTATTAATTTATTTTGAATTATCAACAATCACTTCCACAGGTTTTTGAGTTTTAAATTTTTTTCCCCTTCCCTCCTCACCTCCCTCCCGAAGATGGCATGCAATCTGATATAGGCTATACATATACATTCCTATTAAACATATTTTCACATTAGTGATGTTGTAAGTAAGAATTAGAAACAGTAGGAGGAACCACCAGAAAGAGGAAACAAAACACAGCAGAAGAAAAAAAATAGCAAGTAGTATGCTTCCATCTTCATTCAAACTCCATAGTTCTTTTTTCTTTGTGGATAGCATTTTCCATCACAAGGCCTTTGGAGATGTCTTAGATGCTTGTATTGCTGACAAGAGTTAAATTTATCAATATTAGTCATTGAACAACGTGTTTGTTATTGTGTACAACGTTCTCCTGGTTCTGCTCACTTCACTCAGCATCAGACCATACAAGTCTTTCCTGGTTTTTCTGAAGTCAGCCTGTTCATCATTTCTTATAGCACAATAGTATTCCATTACATTCATGTACCACAACTTGATCAGCCATTCCCCAGTTGATGGGCATCCTCTCCATTTCCAGTTCTTTGCCACCACAAAAAGAACTGCTATAAATATTTTTGTACATGTGGGTCCTTTTCCCATTTGTATGATCTCTTTGGGATACAGCCCTGGAAGCGCTATTGCTAGATCAAAGGGTATGTACATTTTTATAGCCCTTTGGGCAAAGTTCCAAATTGCTTTCAAGAATGGTTGGATCATTTCACAACTCCACCAGCAATGTATTAGTGTTCCAGATTTTCCACATCTTCTCCAACATTTATCATTTTCCTGTTTTGTCATGTTGGCCAATATGATAGGTGTGATGTGGTACCTCAGAGTTGTTTTGATTTGCATTTCTCTAATCAGTAGTGATTTAGAGCATTTTTTTTATATGGCTTTAATTTCTTCAACTGAGAACTGTCTGTTTATATCCTTTGACCATTTATCAGTTGGGGAATGACTTGTATTCCTATAAATTTGTCTTAATTCTCTGTATATTTTAGAAATGAGGCCCTTACCAGAGACACTGGTTATAAAAATTCTTTCTGAGTTTTCTACTTTCCTTCTAATCTTGGTTGCATTGGCTTTGTTTGTGCAAAACCTTTTCAATTTAATGTAATCAAGGTTAGCCATTTTGCTTTTCATAATGTTCTCTATCTCCTGTTTGGTCATGAATTCTTCTGCTCTCCATAAATCTGATAGGGAAACTTCCTTGCTCTCCCAGTTTACTTACAATATCAGCCTTTATATCTAAATCATGAACCCATTTGGACTTTATTTTGGTATATGGTATGAGATTTTTCTGTGCCTAGTTTCTGCCACGTTCTTTTCCAGTCTTCCCAGCAGTTTTTGTCAAAGAGTGAGTTCTTATCCCAGAAGCTTGGGGTCTTTGGGTTTATCAAATAAGAGATTCCTATAGTCATTGACTACTGTGTCTTGCATACCTACTATTCCACTGATCTACCACTCTATTTCTTAGCCAATACCAAGCAGTTTTGATGATTGCTGTTTTATGATACAATTTAAGATCTGGAATGGCTAGGCCACCTTCCCCTGCATTTCTTTTCACTAGTTCTTTTGATATTCTGGACCTTTTGTTTTTCCAAATGAATCTTATTATCATTTTTTCTAACTCTATAAAATAATTTTTTGGTAGTTTGATTGGTATGGCACTGAATAAGTAAATTAGCTTAGGCCTACTCATGAGCAGCTGATGTTTTTCCAATTATTTCGATCTGACTTTATTTGTGTGAAAAGTGTTTTGTAATTGTGTTCATATGGTTCCTGGGTTTGTTTTGGGAGGTAGACTGCTAAATATTTTATAAGTTTAATGTAAGTTTAAATGGAATTTTTCTTTCTATCTCTTACTGTTGGGTTTTGTTGATAATATATAGAAATGCCGATGATTTATGTGGGTTTATTTTATAGCTTGCAACTTTCTTTAAAGTCGTTTATTATTTCAAGTAGTTTTTTACTTGATTTTCTGGGATTCTCTAAGAGCTATAGCTTTGTTTCTTCTTTGCCTATTCTAATACCCTCAATTTCTTTTTCTTCTCTTATTGCCAAAGCTAACATTTCCAGGCCAATATTGAACAACAGTAGTGATAATGGACATCCTTGTTTCACCCCCAATCTTATTGGAAATGCTTCTAGCTTGTCCCCATTGCATATGATGCTTGCTGAAGGTTTTAGGTAGATGCTGGATGAAGAATTTTGAAGATGACTAATGTATATCATCAAAGAATTTGTATGTCAGCAAGAAAAGATGAGCTGATCACATAGCATAATTGAGGTAGAAAGCCAAAATTCCCCCCTGGTATATCCTCTTGGGGTCAGGAGAAATTGAAGAAAGCCTTCAGCATATATTGGGTAGCTTCCTTGTGGCAAACATGAACAATAGTAGCACAAAATAGACAGTCAGGGATCTGAATCACTGAGTGGGGGGGAGGTCTCAAATACATAAGTTCAAATAGGTCCAGTGGAATATGAATGACCTTTCTAATTCTTTAAGGATTGATGTATGATCAGATATGAATTTAGTTATTTTGATTTGGCATAACACTGAATGAATTCTTAAACAAGTAAGTGGTTTGGGAATAAGGAAAAATGAGTCTTTTACAATAGTGCCATTTCTTATTAGTGCTTTTATGAAGGAGACTTAAACTCATGGGAGCTGTGAGGTAACCAAGAGAGCTTGTAGAGAGAAACTAGAAGAGGGATCAGTAAATTCCATTTTTGGGGGTGGGAATAAATGATGATCCAGCAAAAGAAGACCAAAAAGGAAGCAAACAGATAGGAGGAGAACTAATAAAGCAGTGTCACAAAAACTATAATAGAAGGAGCTTTCTCTAGGGGAAGGAAGATAGTTAACAGTATCAGATGCTTGCAGAGAAGTCTAGAAGGATGAAGATTAAGAAAAGACCATTGGATTTGTCAATTAAGAGATTATTGATAAATTTGGAGAGAGAATTTTAGTTGATTGGAGATGGGAGCCAGATTGCAAAGGAGATGAAATGATGTGTGTGAGAGGAGAGGAAGTAGAAGCAATACATATAGACAATGTTTCTCCCCCCTCCCCCCAGAAATTTGGCTGTGAAAGGGGAGGGGTGATTTCTTGAGGTAATTGTAGGGTCACATGAGAATTTTTTTTGTGGACAGGAAAGTCTTAAGCATATTTGTAAGCAGTAGCAAAAGAACCAGCAAATGGGAAAAAAATTGAGGAAAAGTCATTTAAACCAGTTATAACCTGGTTCCAATCTACCTTTCCAGGCTTATATATTACTCCACTCATGTTCTCTGTGATGCAGACAAACTGGTCTTTTTACTATTCCCCATAAATGCCACTCCATCCTTTATCTTTGTGTCTTTTCCAGGCGATCCTCCATACCTGGAATTCTCTTTCTTTCCATCTCTGTGCCCTAGAATCCCTAACTTTCCTTCAAAGTTTGGCTCAAACATTACCTTCTGTGTGAGTCCTTTCTTGCTCTCTTCCCTCCCCCAAGTTATCCTGTATTATTGTATTTATTTTGTATATACTTACATGTACATACAAACATACATAAGTTCCATCTCCTTCAATAGAATATAAGTTCCTTGAGGGCAGAGACTTTTTTTGTTTTGTTTTCATGTCCTAGTGCCTAACATCATACTTAGCTCATAGTAAATGTTTAATAAATACTTGTTGATTTATTGACATAATTGGTTAAGAGAAACTAACAGTTACTGATAGATTAAAAAAAAACCTGTTAGATAATTTGTCTAGCCAGAGTTTCTGCTGTTAAGCTTGCAAGTGAAATGAACCTTCCAAGAATTCTGGTAAAAGCATTCTTCAGTTTGTAAACATTCTGTTCTAAATAATTTCTAAGCTGGTCATTTGCAATTCGGAAATAATTTTGCTATAGGAACAGGGTTGCAAATAAATTAGGATCCCAGGCTAACTCAGAAAAATCTGCTAAATTTATATTGCAGCAGTCATCAAAACCATCTCTTATTGGTAAAAGAAAAAAAAATAGAGAGTGGGTCTGTATAACATTAGACAAGGACAATCAGAAACGATGGAACTCAGTAACCTGTTTGATAAGCTGGAAAATAAATTATCTAAGAAAGATCTCCCTATTTGATAAAAACTGCTGGGAAATTAAAAAAACAAACCAACAATTGCTGGCAGAAATTAAGTATAGACTAACACCTTAACCTTACATTCTATAATACATTCTAAATGGATATGTGATTATAATATTAAAGATTACACTATAAAAAAATTGGAAGAGAAGCAGATCATATACTTCTCACAGCTCTAGGTAGGACATATATTCTTAAGGTAAAAAAATGAAATTCATAATTTTTATTATATTAAACTGAAAAACTTCTGCACAAACAAAATTAATGCACCTAGGGTAAGAAGGGAAGTGTTTGCATTGGAAAAAAAATCTTTGTATCACATTTCTTTGATAAGAGCTTAGTATTGAAGATATATAAACCATTGACATATGTGTGACCAAAAGCCTCTTCCCAATAGATAACTGGTCAAAGCATATAAATAATTCCCAAAAGAAGAATTAGATACAAAAGAATACTCCAAATTACTAATGATAAAAGAAATGCAAATCAAAAAACCCCAAAGTTTCACCCTATAACCTGTAAATTGGCAAAACTGACAAAAGATGGGAAGATTTCATGTTGCAAGGGCTGTGGGAAGATAGGTACACTGGTGCATTGTTGATGGGGATGTGAATCAATATAACCATTTTGGAAAGCCATTTGGAATTATGTAAATCAAGTGACTAAAACATCCATATCCTTTGGACTGTGATACTATTACTGCACTTATGCCCAGGGGTGCCACTGATAAGAAGAAAGTTATAGCATGCATCAGTCAGTCAGCATTTATTGTGTTTAGTCATTTCAGTTCTATCTCAACCTTTCATGACTCCATTTGGGGTTTTCTTGGTAAAGGTACTGGAGTGATTTGCCATTTCCTTTTCCAGCTCATTTTACAGGTGAGGAAACTCAGGCAAAAAATGTCTGAAGCTGGATTTGAACTCAGATCTTCCTGACTCCAGGCCAGGCACTCTATCCACTACACCACCTACTAAGTATCTTCTGTGTGTCCAGGCAGTATGCTAAGCTCTGGGGGTATTAAAAGAGGCAAAAGAGAGTTCCTGCACTCAAGGAGCTTGCAATCGATTGAGGAAGACAACTTGTAAACAAACATATGCAAAGTAAGCTATACATACATGCATACATACATACGCATATATATGTGATAAGTAGGAAGTTATTAGCAGAGGGAAGGCACTAGAATTAAGGCATGTTTATAGCAGCATTTTTTGTGATAGCAGAGAATTAGAAACAAAGTAGATGCCCATCATTTGGAGAATGGCTAAAAAATACTGTGGTAGAGTATAGGAATGTGCTTTAAGAAATAATTAATAGAATGAATATAGAGAAGTATGGAAAGCTCTACATAAAGTGACGCAGGCTACAGTAAGCAGAGTCAAGAAAACAATTTATACCATGGCTGCAACAATGTAAATGGAAAGAACAACCATACACAGAGACACAAAAAAATCAAAAGTGAATGTTGCAGGATTATAAAGAGCAAGTATGGCTCGAAAGACTTTTCAGTTATGCTGCTTTCCCCCCTCGTTTTCTTTTTTTTTATCTTTAAAAAAATTACTGTTGTATGAGGTAGTTTTCTGGGAAGGCAAAGGGAGATCAAAGGATTTTGGAGTAAATTATACTGACCTAGGCCTGAGACCCTCTGGTTCTTGAACCTGGCATTAGAGGGGCAGTGCCAATGTAATGACAAGGAATTAGAATGGAGATTTTTTCTTAGATGAGAACTATGATGGTGACATTTTTAGTAGTGGAGACATCAACAGCAGAAAATCTGAGAGCTGGAATAGCTCTTTGGCCATCTTTTCCCACCCATACTTGAAAATGAATCTTTTTTTATAGTAGTCCCAAGAAGTAATTATCCAACCTCTGCTGCAAGACCCCCAGTGAGGGAACCTGCTACCACCTGATGTTGCTCATTCTTTTTTTTTTTTTGGTAGCTCTAATTGTTAGAAAGTTTTCTTTGTATCCAGTCACAATTTATCCAGTCTCAATTTGCCTTTTTATACCTTCTGCCCACTGGTTCTAGTTTTGCTCTCTGGGGTCAAGAGGAAGGTGGCACAATGCATAGAGTGCTGAGCCTAGATTCCGCTAGACTTGACTTCAAATCAAGTCTCAGACATGTAATAACTGCGTTCCTGGGTAAGTCAGCTATAAAATGAGGGGTCACATTAACATTTATTGCACAGGATTGTTGTGAGGATCAAATGAAATAGTATTTGTAAAGTGCTTAGTACAGTGCCTGGTACATATTAGGTATTTAATAGCTGTTTGATCCCTTTTTCTATTTGTCAGCCTTCAGATGCTAAAAGACAGCTATCATGTGTCTCATTTCCTCCCCCATTCTCACCCCAAGTCTGCTTCATTCCAGGCTAAGCATCTCCTTTTCCTAAGAAATCCTCATATGGCAATAATTTGAGGCCTTTCACCATTTCTGGTTGCCCTCCTCAGAACACCCTTCAGTTTATCAGGTTCCATCTTAAAATGTGGTGCTCTGAACACTAAGCACAATAATCCAGATATGATTTGACTAGAGTAGAGTACAATGGAGTTATGCCCTTCTTTGCCCTGTTTACTATGCTTCTCTTAATATAGCTCAAGATTGCATACATTTTTTGGTTACCATATTATACTGTTGACTTACTGAATTTGCAGTCCTCTGAAATTCCCAGAATGTTGTCAGAGAAATACATATCTAATCATGTCTTCTTCATCTTATATTTGAAGATTTTATTTTTTTGAACCCAACTCTAAGACTTTTTGCTTTTCCTTTTGAAATTTCATTTGATTAGATTGTCCAGAGTTTGAGGCTAATTTCTTAATCTTTTTGGACCACTTAATGGTTGTGATATAGAGGAAGTTCTTGTTGAGTTGTGTGTTGAACTTGTACAAAATGTTGGCTATTCCAGCATTGTATATCAGCTGATATACAATATTGATAAACATGCTGTTGACGCCTCCATCCAAGTCATTAATAAAAATGTTAAACAGCACAAAGCCAATCACAGATCACTGAAGACTCCTTTCCAAATTGACATTGGATTATTTTTAAATGAGGGACTGGCCATTCGACTAGTTTGAAATCCATCTAGTTGTATTATTACTTAGTCCACATCACTCCATCTTTTTCACAAGGAATAGTTTGAGGGACTTTATCAGTTGTTTCATTGAAATTGAATGTATTTTTTCTCATATATTGGATTTAATTCTCAAATAATTTTCATTAAAGAAAATTATTTTTATATCTTTATCTCTTTAGAAATAGGTATGGCCTTTATTTTCTTTAGAATTTATTTAAAAATATTCTATTTTTCTGAAAGCCAACACTACTACGATGGCAAAACTTATAAAAATAGTTGATACCCTTATTGAAACCTCAACTTTAGTTCAGGCCCTTGTCAACTATCACTTGTTGAAACTGGTCTAACTGGTGTTCCTGCTTCCAGTTTCTCTCCTTTCCAGTTCATCCTTCATTGCTGACAGGGGGATATTCCTAAAGTACAGGTGTGACTACAGCACTCTCTTATTCAGTAAACTCCAGTGGTTACCTGTTACATCTAGGATGAAATACAAATTTATCTCCATTTGGCAGTTGAAGCACTTCACAACCTGGCTACCTACCTTTCCACGCTTATCACACATTGCTCTCCTTTATGCACTCTTTGGTCCATTCTTGCTGGCCTTCTTGCTGTTCCTCACTAGACATTGTCTCCTTTCTTTGTGCTTTTGCTGACCAAGGCTGTCTCCCACTCCTGGAAGATACTCCTTCTTTACTTTTAAAATGCATATCTTCTCTTAAAATCTTCTTAAAATCCATATCTTCCTTCAAAGCTTAGCGCAAATATTTTCTACATGAAGTCTTTCCAGATTCTCCTCCCTCCCTAGCTGCTGGTATTTTATGTATACTTTATGTGTACATGTTGTTTTCTACTATAGAACCTGCATTTCTTGAGGGCAAGGGCAATTTCGGTAATGTCTTTGCATTCCAGCACCTAGCACGGTATCTGCCATATGTCTGTCACACACACACACACACACACACACACACACACACACACACACACACGTCGCTTAATAAATTCTAATATGTTTCATTAGTGAGTATTTCATTTCTCTTGGTTAACTAAACTTTTCTAATTTATTTTGCTCACACCACTCTATGCTAATTTTTTTTACTTTGTGTCCTGAACACTTGAATTTCAGAGCTACAGGGAACTTTAAGATAGTTTTTTTCTTGCCTTTGATTTTACAGTTGAAAAAACTGAGGTCCATACTTGGAGATAGCAGAGGTAGACTAGGACTTACAGTATTGGAAAGATAGCCCAAGTGTGTGTTTCTTCCCTTATGAGAGGGAAGATGAGCATAGTTATAGCTTGAGACATGGAGGATATGTGGGGCAGCTGGGTGGAGCAGTGGATAGAGCACCGGCCCTGGAGTCAGGAGGTCCTGAGTTCAAATGTGACCCGAGACACATAACACTCACTAGCTGTGTGACCCTGGGCAAGTCACTTAACCCCAATTGCTTCATCAAAAAAAAAAAAAAGACAAAATAGTGTATCATTGGGGCAGCTAGGTGGCGCAGTGGATAGAGCACGGCCCTGAAGTCAGGAGGACCTGAGTTCAAATGTGGCCTCAGACCAAACACTTGACACTTACTATTTGTGTCACCCTGGGCAAGTCACTTAGCCCCAGTTGCCTAAAAAAGAAAGAAAGAGACATGGGGGATGTGCAAGAGAGGGAATAATTCATGGACGAGGTCATGATAGGATAAAAAAGATGAAAGGGCAGGGATAAATTTAGGTAAAAATATTTTTCTTTGAAGGTACAATATAAGATATTTAGGCGTAGTTTATTAATAACAGTAGTAGCTGACATTTTATGATGTTTTCAAATTTACAAGATGCTTTATATACATTACTACTCTCAACTCAGTAGGGTTTTATTAAACATTTTTGAATGAATTATATTCTCTCTTTGGGTCTGTTTTCTTATTTAAAAAATGAATGATTGAATTAGGTGATTTCCAAAGGCTTCTTGTAGACCTGCCATTCACCTTGACTTCAATACAAGCAAACTAACATGAAAAATAACAATAATAATACCTGTAGTACCTAACTTATAGGATTGTTGTGAGGCCCAAGTGATTATAATGTATGTAAAGCATCTTATAAATTTTAAAGCACTATAAAATGTCAGTTGCTACAATTAACAAACTGTGCTTCAGCATCTTACAATGTAACTTCAAAGAAAAAAAGTGTATATATGTATATATGTACATATATACCTAAATTATTTTTTAAATTATTGTGAAATTCTAGATAAGAGAATTAGAGAATTTTAGAGGTAGAAGGTACTACTAGCTTTTCCACCTCTTTATAGCTAGGAGAGATCATCTAATCCACGCATTTACCAAATTGTGTCAGTTATTTTATATTGCAATGCATTTGACACCTTCTTCTTCCTTTTTACCCTCATTGCCATCGCCCTATTAAAGCTTCTATCATAACTTACCTTGAATTGTTAAAGCTTTCTGGTTCATTCTTTATGCTGTTGCCTATTGCGAAAATAGTCTTTCTAATGCACAGGACTGAAAATGTTGCTCCTTAGGAAAAAAGATGTTTACTGAATTCCCATTGCTTGCAGAGTAAGTCATTTGCACTTAAGTGCAAGTCACTTAACTAGTTTGTCTCAGTTTCCTCATCCATAAAATGGGATAATAGCACCCACCTCCCAAAGTTTTAAGGATAAAATGAGATGATAATTGTAAAGGGTTTAAAAGCACAGTATCTGACACGTAGTGAGGGCTGTGTAAATGTTAGCTGTTATTATTATTACAGAATAAAATTCAGGGTAACCTCTGAAATTCCTTCCTGCTATTGATCTGTGTGATCTTTGGACTAGTCTTCAAGGCTAGTTTTATTTCACTCTACTTCTTTTCCCTTTATGTAGTGTACTTTCCAGCCAAACTGGACTACTAGCCATCCCTTGATGTTATTTTGTCCTTTATTGCTTCTTTGCATCACTTAGATTATTCTCTCTTCATCATCATACTGAAAAGGGTTCAGTGACCTAATCACTCTCTTCATCAATGTAGATTACAGCCCATGCATACTTGTCCATACTGTATGACTCTTGTTCATGTCCTCCCATAAAAGGTTTCCACTCATGCTTGCAGATTTTTGTTTCTTTTGATATTGAGAAATTACAAGTGGATTATATGGACTTTCTATCATTATGTCTTCCTCATACCACTTGACTAGCCCTTCTTAATTTTTTGGTCATACTTTTCTTTGGCATTTGATTCAAGTCAGTTAAACTTCTATATGAAGTCATTGTATATGTTGATGTTATTTCCTCAGTCTGTCTGTAAGTGTTTATTAAGCACCTACTATATTCCAGGCACTGACTGGCATTACAAAAGAGGGCAAAAGACAATCCCTGATCTCAGGGAGGTCATAGTACAATAGGAGAGACAACATGAAAATAATTATGCACAAATAAGATATACACAGGATAAACTAGAGATGATCAATAGAGCAGTGGCACTAGCATTAAGGGAGGTCAGGAAAGTCTTCTTGTAGAAGATGGGATTTTATCTGGGACTTGAAGGAAGCCAGGTAGTCCAGGAGGCAGAGATGAGGAGGGAGAGCGTTGCACGCATGGGGAGTAGCCAGTGAAAATGCTTGGAGTTTGGTAATGTGGTGTCTTGTGTGAAGAACAGCATGGATATTTCCATCCATTTCCTATTTTCTGACATGAAGACTTTTCTGGAAGAAAGTATTCATGATGAATAGATGTGAGGCATCTGTGTAGTCCACAAATCTTTGGACTCTCATGTCTTACATTGGAACCATTCCTCACTTAGGCTTACCTAAGAATCCCAAATATATGTTGATTTAGTTTTGAGAGTCAGATTGAGTTCATAAATTTTCTCTGCCTCATCTTTTGCAACAGATGGTATATAAAGTGCAATTGTTTTTGTGGTTTCATTACTTACTGATTGCTCTCATATTGTTGTGTGGTAAGTATTTGGCTTCCTTGGGGGAGGGGGGAGAGAACCTCCCAAAAAATAATTACACGGTATTGCTGTATAAAAATTTCAGCAAGTTATTTGAGAGGTGTTGGGTTTTTTTTTCCATGAAAGTATATTGGCTTTTGCTACACAAAAATTTAAAGCTTAGTATTTTAAAGAGAATCCATCCAGTAAAGAGAATATTTGGAGCGGGAAATGAAGTGGGAGATTGAGGTCTTCTGTTTTTTACTAGCTGAGAAGGCTAATAACACAGATGGGTAATTCTCACTTTACTTTTCTTCTCCTCTTCCCCCATACTCCCCACTCCTCTCCCCATTCCTCCCTCCATACCAGTTGGCCATCTCCCTTTATAATTTACAAAGTTTATCAACTATGCTACCTCCATAAGGACAAAGATAGAAGGGATTTGAGTGGCTGAGGAGAAACTGAGACTGAGAAGAGTTAAGTGATTTGTCCAGGATCACACAGCTACACCCAAGACTGGATTTGAACTCATATACAACGCCACCTAAACTGCTAAGTGCTTGTTGGCTAGTAACATCTTTAGGCTTATCCATCCACAAATGCACAGTAGCGTTGAAGAGCGAAGTGTATAAAAACCCTTTGGGAATGGAGGCTTTAGGGGATCTCTTCCCACCACTCACCACAGCACATCTTCTCTATTTTTAGTGATGAAGAGGAGGGGAGGGGGAGAAATGAAGTGGCGAGACAAAAGGAGAGATCTTGAATTTAAATCCTAGCTTCACTGATTACTGTGTTACCCTGGCCACTTAACCCTTCTCAGTTATAGTTTCTTCACTTGTAAAATAGGGGTGATAATGCCTGAAATATTTACTTTGCAGTCTTGTTGTGTGGAACTCACTTTGTAAAACCATAAAACAATATGATAATGTGAGCTGCTATTATTATTATGTCTAAGAGATGTGGGCAAGGATTCAGGCCAGTAGAAGATGTGCCTCCCTTACCTTGCAATATAAGCAATGGGCATGTGACTCATTCAACATGTGTGTGAATTGGTGGAAAAGTTGTTCTGGATCCAAATCCTGCTGCATGTAATGGCTGGGTGACCATGGACAAGTTATTGAACTTACCTGAGCTTCAGTTCTGTCATCTATCATAAGGTTGTTGTGAAGAAAGTGTTAAGTTATACCTTAAAGCACTATATTAGATTGAGTTATTATATGTAGAAAGTCATAATAATATTAACAATAATGCATTCATATAGCACTTTAAGGTTTACAAAACTCTTTACAGATATCATCTGTTTTTATAAAGCTGAGGGGGTACCATTTTGTTCTTTGGTCTCTGCTTAAAGTCTTGACTCACATCTATCTCCTACACAGTTGCCAAACTAATTTTCTTAAAGTGAAGGTCTGAACATGTTCCAGTAGCCTCCTGTTGTCCCTAGATTCAAACATCATAAACTGCTCTGTCTGGAATTTAAAGCTGTTTACAATCTGACCCTTTTCTACTTTTTTGGTGGTCTTACATATTATTACCCTCGAACACACTTTTTGGTTTGTTTGCTATTCCTCAGCAAGCATTTATTAAGTGCCTAATATGTACCATATTTTCCATCTGCATGCTTTTATACTAGCAGTCCCTCATGGTTAAATGCTCTCCCTTCTTGGAAACTCTGGCTTCCTTCAAGACTGAGCAGGAGGCCTCCCCACCTCCCACCAACACCCCCCCCCCCCGTTACCTTGTATGTACTTTGTATCTTATGTACAAGTGTCTCCTGATATGAGATTCCACCCATCCCCACACAGAAATCTTTAGCTTATTTTCATTTTTCAGATACGTTCAAATTCAGTCTCTGATGGACTCAAATCTCCTCATGGAATTTCTCTATCTATACTTTGTCTGATCCAGCTTATCTTTCTACCTGTAGCACCTTGAATACTGTCATGTTAGAATCCATTCAATCATGGTGGCCCTACTGTTCTTGATGGTGAAAAGCTTATGATAAATTTTTTATAGATTTCCATCTTTATCTTCTCAGTTCTGCTTTCTTTACATCCCTGAAACTTGCTGTTCCTTCCATTGTATTGTTGTTATGTTGATAATCTTCTGCTATCCAACTGCTTCTGTTCTTGTCTTGTTGAAGTGATTTCTAGCTCTTAAGTCTTGATTAGATTGTTGAACGTTGATTCCTTAGGAATTTCAGCATAATACAACCAGGCTGCAAGCTGATTGTAAGAATGAAGGTATTCTTAAAATGTATGCAAAAAAAAATTCAAGGCATTTGACATATCATGAACGTGAATGAGGAAAAAGTTTTATTCAAGTAGTCAAGAAAACTGATCTCTTTTTTTTTTTGGCTTGTTTTTTAGGATGGGTTGGATGCTTTGGTATATGATTTGGATTTTCCTGCACTAAGAAAAAACAAAAATATTGACAACTTTTTAAGCAAATGTAAGTAATCCTCTATAATAATTGACATATATGCATATATATAAAAACCAAATATGACATATTTAAAAACTTACCCATTTTGTGTAATTTTATATTCTTCTCTCCATTCTTAGGTTAGAAAGCACATGTTCATTAAAGCTTCCAACATAGGACTAGTTTGGGTGAGAGAGGAGGAGGAGGATCATCATTTTATTGCTTCTTAATAACATTTATAAAAGATTATGTGCCTAAAAAGATAACACGTAATGACTAAAATGGAAAGAGTTTCAAAAGTTATAAACTGTTTATCTTGTCTTACCCCTCTTTTATATGATTCTGTGCTTGTTTTCTATTATAATAGATATTTGGGTTGCATCAATATAACTTAGTAATTATGTCTGAAAGATTGTTCAAAAGATTCCTTTATCTAGAAGGTTGTATAGTCTTTGGTGTGAGGTGGCACCATTTTTTGATATGGTTGAAAAATTTGTCAAAAAAATTAGCATCAAACCCTTTAAGTGAAAAACTGTCTATAAAATTCTATTGAGACAGAATCATGGATTTGATATTGACTTACAGGGTTTTTTGGGGGGGGAGTTTTATTTGTTTATTTATATTTATATACTGGACATAAATGCTACGTTCAGAGTTGACATTGTGGAATTTAACAGTTGTATATCTTAGGCTCTTCGAACTGTTGAGACAGCAAAGGAGCATAGTGGGTAGAGAGGTCTATATCTGTAGTCAGGAAGCAGGAGTGAAAATCCTCCAACACTTACTAGCTGTGGGACCCTGGCTAACTTTTATCTGCATCAGGTTTCTCATCTATAAAATGAGGATAATAGCACTTTACAAGATTATTGTGAGGATCAATCTATTATTATTGATTCACTTTAAATTTATATTTAAGGTATTATCTTTGATCTGCAAAGTGCTATGTAATTCCATATATCTATTGGATAAATGCTTATTGAATTAAATGGAGTTTATGGAATTAAATACGATATACTCATTTTTAAATTAGAGAGTATCTAAACTAGTTATACAGAAGACCATTATTCATGCTTCATTAAGGCTATTTCTACCCTCTCTTTTAGACCCAATCCCTTCTTGTTTCCTCCTGGATCTTCCTCTCAGAATTACCCTCTGATTGACTGTAGTGCTCCTCACCGTGTATGTTGTAAATAATAAAAAAAATTAAGTGCTTAATATGTACTAAGCTCTGTACTTTGTCCTGGGAATACAGAATGAAAAATGAAACAATCCTTATCTTCAAGAAGCTTATATTCTTTCAGGAGAGACAGCATATAAGTGTAAATCTGTTCTGTTCTCAAGCTTTCCATGCCATTGAAGACCACAATTCCTCTTGTGACTTACTTGACTTAGAAAATAGACATTATACATTGTAAGTTCCCCCTTCTCTCTGTTCTCTACCTCAGAACTCCTGTTTGGTCATCATGTGATTTTCTTTCTTCTAGTTGTTTTCTCTGACAGAGAAGTGACCCTTCTCCTTTATAAAGCTAACTCTTCCATTTGTGCCCTTTATTCTATCCCTGGGAATTTGTCTTTTTGGCTCTGTAGTACAGCAATAGCTTCCCAGTTATCTTCCCTACTGTCATTCATTCCTCTTTTCAAGCCATCTTGTCCAAAGCTGCTAAAATATCCTTTCTGCATCATAGGTCTGCCCATGCCACAACTCTGTTCAAGAATTCTCTGTAATAAGATCTCTCCATCTTAGAATTTAAAACCCTCCCTGTTTGATCACATTCTCCTTTTTTACACTTATTTCACATTATCCCCCTTAATTCACTTTTTGTTCCAGCCAGATTGGCTTGCTTGTTCTTAGAACTCAGTATTTCATTTTCCACTTCCATGCTTTTGTAAAGGCTCTTCTGCATACTTGGAATTTACTCACTACCACAACTACTTAACATTCTTTAAGGCTCACCTCAGATGCCACCTCCTCCGTGAAGCCTCTCTTGATCCCCCAAGTAGTTAGTTTTTCTCACTTGTTAGATTGTTGTATCTTTGTCTCTTTACTTTTTTGATCCCTCTGTAGAATGTATGTTCCTTAAGAACAGGGAATGTTTTTCATTCGAAAATCCAGGGTGGCCTAATAATCCTGGGAAGTGGAGGTCAGCACAGGAACCTAACTGATTCAGGGTAAGACCAAACAAGGCCAGATACTGCACCTAAATACACATCAGGAAGCATCAGGGAAACCCAAGAAGACACCTGCCGGTATAAAAAATTGTTGTAAATCTAGAAATCCCTCCAAAGAAGGGGAGAGTGATTGTAATAACTTTAAGCAGAGACTCAGATGAAAAAAACATTTTCCACAAGGATAATGTAAGACATAAGCAATAAAATAGAAGTTCTGGAGCAAAGAATTGGAAGGAGAATAGTTTAGAGAAGAATTTTGTAGCCCTTAACCCAAATGATGAATTGCTTAAAAACTAGAATGGACCAAACAGAAATCAAGAACAACAGGAACAAACTTCCTGATAATTATGGGGAGATTAAAAGATTTGGGATGGAGGGAGAAAAGAAAAGAATTAGAATCTAATATGGTGCTCATCAGGTGGGGAATGGCTGAACAAATTGTATTATATGACTATAATGTAGTAGTATGCTGGAAGAAATGGTGAAAAAGGTATTTCAGTGAATCCTAAGTAGTAAGAATATCTGCTTGTCAAGTGAAGTGAGCAAACCCAGGAGAACAGTTTGTATAAGAATAAATAACATTGTAAAACAAAACAACTTTGGAGGATTTAAGAACTCAGATTAATGCAATGACAAATGAGTTGAGTCTCCAAAGGATAGTGAAACATGTTCCCCACCTCCTGAAAGAGAGATGATGGATTCAGTGTGGAAAGCTCTTTTTTTACATGCTGCTTTTTGTATATTTTAACTTGTATATATACCTCTTTGGTACAAGGATGTATGTAGTGGGTTGTGGTTTGTTTTGTTTTGTTTTTTAACCCTCCTTGGTGGTGGTGGTGGTGGTAGTAGTGGTGGCGTCAGTGGGAAGAGGGTGGTAATAGTGAGGCCCCTCGCCCCCAAAAAAGATGGCCATGGAAAAAATTTTTAAATGTACGGAAGAGAATAGAAGGAAGTTAGAAAGTACAAACAGGACTGTTTTGAAAGTAATGTGGCATATATTATATATGGCATGAAATAAATATTCAGTAATCCTCTTTTGTGTTCTTCTGTGACTTGGAGTTAGGAATTTCTAAGTTCAAATCCTCCTCAGACCCTGGCAAGTCACTTATCTTCTGTCTGTTTCAGTTTTATCACATATGAAATGGGGATAATAGTACCTGTCTAACTGGGTTAAGTTAAGAATCAAGTAAGATAACATGTAAAGCCCTTTGAACACTTAAAGCACTATATTATTGTTATGTTTTTTTTTAATCTCATTTTTAAGTTCAGAATAAAAGTAATTAGTTTTTTAAAAGTTAGATAAAATCCTCTTACAGGGTCTAGTAGGGGAAGTGATTGGGGGGAGGATGTGTGTATACATACATACATATATATGCACATGTAACATATATGCGATGAATGTCCATGGTATGATGTAAAAATGCAGTAGGAAAGTTAAAAAGCATAATGTTCACAGGAGTATGAAGTTATTTCAGGTAAGACCATAGAAGATAAGGACTTGAATTCACTTACTCTTTCTTTCCCTCTAGTCTGGTTTCTATCCCTAACACCCCACTGAAACTTCACTCATAGGTTACTAGTGTTTTTCTTGCCAAATTCAATGATTTTAAAAAAATATTGTCCTTGTCCTCTTTGACCTCAACTTCACATCTAACATTGACAACTCACTCCTTGAAACTTATTGTTCCTTTGGTTACTGTAACATAGTACTTCCCTGGCTTTCTTCTTCTGTCTTTGATTTGACTTCTCTTCCTTTTCTTCCTTCCTCTGGTAATTGTGGATGATCCGCTTATGTGACTTTGTCTTCAGCTGGGCTTACTGCGTTCTCTTCCCTTTAGAAGTCTTTTGCTACTGTGACTGAAACTATCACTTCTCTGGGGTTGACTCTCAAATCCTGATTCCTAATTCTAGTTCTGCATTTCCAGTACCCCTACACATTTAATAACATTAAAATGGAATGTTTAGGCTTCCCCTGTCTTCTTGTATCCTTTCTTCTAGTTTTCTTTCCAAAATAAACTCTACTTGTTTACCTACAGAACAATTTCTAGTGAACAAAAAAATTGTTAAATTGAATAGAATCAGTACTATCACTATTTTTTCAAGACTCTTGTCTGGAAACATTTGTCACCTTTGTTTCCCCATATCCAGCTCAGTTCAACAAACCTTAAGTGCCATATGTATGCAAGTCACTGTTATAGGCAATCATGAAACAAAGATCAAGAAACTTGTAGTCTACTGAGATTAGGAGTTGAGGAAAAGGAGTATAATCTACATACCAGCTAAGTATAAATTATAGTAGGAAGTTATGAGTGAAAAGAGAACAGATAACATCCTCTAGGAATATTTGGGAAGAAAGAGAAGGGTCAGGTCAGGTAAGGGAGGGTCAGGTAAGACTGCGTGAAGAGGGGGCAGCTGGTTGGCACAGTGGATAGAGCACCAGCCCTGAAGTCAGGAGGACCTGAGTTCAAATTCGGCCTCAGACCAAACACTTGGCACTTACTAGCTGTGTGACCCTGGGCAAGTCACTTAACCCCAATTACCTTAAAAAAAAAAAGAAACAGAAAAAGAAAAAAGGGGCAACTAGGTGGCACAGTGGATAGAGTGCTGGCCCTGAAGCCAGGAGGACCTGAGTTCAAATATGGCCTCAGACCAAACACTTAACACTTACTAGCTGTGTGACCCTGGGCAAGTCACTTAACCCCAATTAGCTAAAAAAGAAAAAAAATGTAAAAGGGGGCAGCTAGGTGGCGCAGTGGATAGAGCACCAGCCCTGAAGTCAGGAGGAACTGAGTTCAAATCCAGTCCCTCAGACCTGACACTTACTAGCTGTGTGACCCTGGGCAAGTCACTTAACCCCAATTGCCTGAACGAACACACACACACACACACACACACACACACACACACACACACACACACACACACACACACACACACACACACACACAAAGACTGCACGAAGAACTTTGTACCTGACCTAAGCCTTGAAGGAAGGTAAAGATTCTAGGAGGTAGCGATGAGGAGAAGGTGAATTCTAGGCATAGGAGTCAACCTTTCAAAAACATGGAGGCAGGGAGAGAATGCCAAGTTATAAAGAGAAGTAAATAAGAACAGAATTATAATATTTTAGGAAGGTCCTCAGGTCATCTAGTTCAATGTCTACCTGAGCAACCTCTGTCTTTTAAATATCAGTGCCAAGATCAACTTCTGTATTTTTTTTTGGAAGTTACCTCCACCCAATAATGGGGAACTCACTACCTCACTACACTGCTTCATAGTATATTTCATTTTTAGACATGTCTAATTGTTAGGAAGGCTTCCTTGTGGTGAGCTGTAGTCTCACTCTCTAATTTCTACCCACTGGTACTAATCATGCTTTTTGTAGCCAACTAAAATAAGTTCTTGAAGGTTGCCAATGATCTTTCAGTTGTAAAATATGAGGGTCTTTTTTTTTCAGTTCTCACAGCCTCCTTTTGGATTTTCACCTTTGTTTTGGTGTCTGTGATACTACTCTCTCCTAATTGTCCTTGTCTGCCTTCTCCTTTTCATCCTCCATTTCTGGATTGTTGTTAATCTGCTATTCCAGCCTTTTCCCACTCTTGACTATCCCTGGCCTCTGTTCTGGGTCCTTTTCTCTTCTCTCCTTGTATTATCTTCTTTGATGATTTTATCAGCTTCCCATGGGTTCAGTTATCACATAGATGCAGATAACTCCAAAGTCTATATACTATTTTCCTGAACTCCAGTCTTGGACCTCCACTTAATTGTTTGGAAATCTCTACCTGGATGCTTATATCTCAAACTCAGAAAATCTAGAATTAAACTGATTTTCTTAAATTAACTGCTTTTCCAGACCTTTTATTGTTAAAGGCCACCAGCATCCTCTAGTCACCTGTGTTTATAACCTTTGCCACTTTATACCCTTTCAGTCTTATATCCAGTCACCAATTCTGTTGAATTTATCTCCAGAGGATCACTTGTTATCCCTCCGTTTTGTTTCACACATTAGCTTCTTTAAGGTTTTTATCACTTCTTAGATTCCTTAGTGATTTCCCTGCCTCTCTAATTTGTCCTTTGTGCACATATCAAGATAATCTTCCTAAGGCAAAGATCTATGTCATATTTTAAAGTTTTTATAGAGATTATCATTCACTTCCCAATAAATAATTCTTCCTCTAATACCTTCTCATAAAAAAAAAAGAGGTAAAGGAAAAAATCTAATGTGGTAATTATACATGAGAGTATTTATAACTTTCCATTTTTGTCATTTGCTATTTAAATTTTAGTTATTTGGAACTAAAACCATCCGTTGTTTTTGACCTGAGTATTACCTTTTAGTGTTGTCTTTATTTATGTTGTAGTAGTCATTGCAGATATTATTCTCTTGGTTCTGTTTACTTCATTCTGCATCATTTCTTACAAGTCTTACCATGTTTCTCAGAATACTTCTTGCTCACTTTACCTTTCGGTTCAGTAATATTCCACTACATTAATGAATTTCATTTTTTAAATCATTAATTGTTGGGCATAGTACTTCAGAATACTGTTTTTTGTGTGACCCAAAGTAGGAAATAAAATAGTTACTCACTGATAGGAAAATGGCTGAACAAATTGTATGTTAATATTAAGATATATTGTTCCATAAAAAATGAAAAGATAAATGTTAGGAATCCATAGAAACATCAGGCAACTCTATGAACTTTTGAAGAGTGAAAGAAACAGAGTATATACGATGACTAATAACATAAACAAAAGCACAACTGATAGGCAGCTATGCTCTAATTAATTGTAATGACCAATCTCCATCCTAGAAAAAAAATCGATGAAATGTATTTCCTTCCTGTTTGTAGAGAATTGGGGAAACAGCTAGGTGGAGCAGTGGATAGAATGCTGAGCTTAGAGTTAGGGAGAACTGTGTTCAAATCCATCCTCAGACACTTCCTAGCTGTGTGATCTTGGGCAAGTTATTTAACCTGTGTTTGCCACTGGTAAAAGTAATGGCAAGCCACTCCAGTATCTTTGGGAAGAAAACCCCACACACAGAGGTCTACAGGGTCACAGAGTCAGACACAACTGAAATGACTGAATAACAACATAACATACAAGGTACTAACAATATTTTTTGTAAAATTAATAATCCTATTTTATTATATGTGGACCTTGCTATTAAGGAGAGCATACCTGACACAAACTTATTATGAGGTTATTGGTGGTGACTTAGGCTCCTGAAAATTTTGAGGTAAATAGGAAAAACATGTTCTGATTGCATTTGGTTATGCAAATATCGAGGGCTAGAGATTGAGTGGGAAAGACAAGGGAAGAAGGAATAAGAATAGTACCACTTTGTTTTTCCTTTCCCCTTAAGACCAATATAGGGTCCAGTCTCACTATCAGAATGTACTCTCTCTCTTTTTTGTCCCTCATGAGAGGAGACACAAAAAGGAAAAAGAAAAGAGCATGCTCCAGAGGTTGGTGTCAGCTGTTCCTTCTACTAAGGTATTTTGCTTAATCGTTTTTCTTTGTTATAAGGGGAAGATTCAATGTAGGTGTCATCATCAGACTAGACCTGTGATTTCTCTGGTATAAAAGACTTCAATGAAAAACATTTCCTTTACCAATTTGAATCAGTAATAGTTCAGCCTCTTTGTAGTCTTAGAGAGTTTCCTGGCCTGAAGTCACACAGCTATTTGTCAGAGGATGACCTTGAAATGAAATCTTGCTTGCTCTTAAGGCCCTCTCTGTCTGCAGTGCCATGCAACCTTTCATGTAAAAAAAGATTGAATATAAGATTACTCCCTCCTGCCCCCATGCATCTGTTGTTCTTCAATGGTTTCGGTCATGTCTGGCTCTTTGTGACCCCATTTGGGATTTTCCTGGCAAAGGTACTGGAGTGATTTGCCATTTCCTTCTCCAGCTCACTTTATAGATGAGGAAACTGAGGCAGACAGGGTTCAGTGACTTGCCTAGGGTCAAACAGCTGGTAAGTGTCTGAGACCACATTTGAACTCAGTACCTTCTGATTCCAGGCCTGGTGCTCTATCCTTTGTGCTACCTATCTGCTTCTATACACATACATATACACACCAAAAAAAAGGTGTAGCTACAAATGTTTTCATTGTATGTATTATTCTTTTTATCCTTTACATTTGGGGGCTGTAGATCTAGTAATAGGGTTGCTGAATTGAAGTTTAATAACTATTTTCTTGCATAATTCCACATTATCATTTTATAATTTATTCTGCTCCATGTTTGGTTACAAATTCTTCTATCCTCAGACATAGAAGAAAAAACCTGCCATTCTTCTGATATTTTTTATGGCACTGCTTTTTACATTTGGATCATCTACAATAGAGTTTATTGCAGAATAGAGTTTAGGTAAGATGCCGATCTAAACCTTCCACCAAATAGCTTTGTAGTGTAGTTTTATCCTAACTGTTAAAAAGTAAAAAAGTAGGTTCTAGGCATTAAAGGCTGATAAATTATTCATTGATCCAAATCAATTTGGCAAGCATTCATGAAGCATCTACTATGTACAAGGGATATACATACAAAATTAAAAATCATCTCTGTTTTTGAGGAGCTCTTGTTTTACATAGAGGAATGTTTGCAAACAGATAGAAATATGCTCCTCCTCTTAATAGTTTGAGGAAAGAGAGCTAAAGATTCCCCGTAAGAGATGACACATGAGATGATAATTGAAGGGAGCTAAGGATTCTGAGATATGAAGGTGAGGGGAAAGTGATTTGCAGAGGTGGTACTTGGGACAGATTGTGTTGTGTCCAGGAAACAACAGGTGGGATCCAGCATTCTGGGAACAAGTAGGACAATTTGACTGGATTATAGGGTGTGTGATGGGAAATAATATTTGGTAAGCCTGGAAAAGTAGGCTGGGGACAGATGGTATAGGGCTTCAAGTGTCAAGCTGAGGTTTGTATTTTTATCCTAGTGGCAAAAGTGAACCAGTGAAGGTTCCTGGGCAGAAGGATAACATGGTCAGACTTATGCTTTAAGAAGGTCAGAATTAGGGAAATAGATTTGAGGATCATCTGTATTTAAAACTGGGAGTGAACTTGATTTTTCAAGGAAGACTGTATAAAAAGAGAAGGGGAATAGGACAAGTTTAGGGAACACTTACATTAAATATATTTTGGGGGGAAATAAGGGTAGCCTGAATGAATATTTAATTGTTTGTAACTAGTAAAGAAAACATTAAATATTTTAAAAGAGGAGTAGGAGCCAGCAAAAAAAGACAGTTAAGCAGAGATAGAGAACCAAGAGAGTGGAGCTTCTCTGAAATCAAGGGAGAGGAGAATATGTTTAGTTGGAGGTGATGGTCAACAGTGTCAGCTATAGGTAATGTAAAACGAAAGATGCCAATAAAAATGACATACTTTTTTATATCTGAGAAGAAAAAAAGAGTTAACCAAAACTAACTAGTACAGTGGAGTAGTGTGTCGTTTTAATGTTTTTAAACAGAAAATTCTAATCATAATGGTTATTTTTACATACGGTTTTTTTATTTACTAACTTGGACGTTCTTTGTAGAAATAATAATAGCTTATGTTTGTATCATACTTCATAGTTTACAGAGAGCTTTCCTCATATCATATGAGATAGTGTAATTGTTATTATCCTCAATTTACATATGAGGAAAACAGAGTCTTAGAGAGGTTAAGTGATTGGACCAAAGTTACACAGCTAGTAGTAAATGGCAAAGCCTGAATTTGAAACCAGAGCTTTTGCCTTCATATTCAGTGCTATTTCCTCTACCTCGGGCAGATAATGTGTTCTAATTCTGGACGGTTAGAAAATGATAACATGGAAATTTTTTTAAATAATCATGCCACATATTGACATTTCATTGAGATATGTTTTTTAGGTACTTACTCTTCTTTGGTTAGTTTGTTTAGATTATTCTTTATCACTATAGAAATTTTACAATGCCTTTGTGCTATACTTTAGCATCAGTAGGTAATAAACTTGTCTGCAGGTAGGCATATATAGTAGCTGCAGTATATATATATATATATATATATATATATATATATATATATATATATATATTTATAGGGCAGCTCGGGGGCACAGTGGCTAGAGTGCTGGGCCTGGCTTCAGGAAGACTCATCTTCCTGAATTCAAAACTGACCTCATATGCTCACTAGCTGTATGAGTCTGGGCAAGTCACTAAACCCTGTTTGCCTCAGTTTCCTCATCTGTAAAATGAGTTACAGAAGGAAATGGCAAACCACTCTAGTATCTCTGCCAAGAAAACCCCAAATGGGGTTGTGAAGAATAGGACTCAACTGAAAAATGCCTGAACATTTATGTATATATGTGTGTGTGCATGTGTTTGATTAAAAAAAACAAAACAACTTTCTTTTTGAAGCAAAACAAGCATAGTACCATGCAACTTTTATTAGAATCTGGGACTTAAGTTTAATACTTGTTCAGTGTTTTGTACAGCTCTGAAATATGAAGCTTTTCCATGTAATTTCATGCCAGTGTTGACCCATGTGGATTAAAATAGACTTATTTTAACCCATGACCAAATTTGGAATTAGAATATCTATCCACTGGGAATTTGTAAATTATTGTAGTTTATAGCATGACAGGTTTATATAAATAATTACAATGATTCCCACTGCTGTTTTAAATTAAAATTGAGTTTCAAATAGAGAGACATAATGAAAACAAGTGCTGAAGATGCCAGATTAGGTTAGTGTTTCTTGTACCTGTTTGTAACATCTCAGTCATTTATTTGTACCATTTAAAAGGGAAAAAAAGTTTTGAAATGCTGATTAGGAAGATAAAATTTTATCCTATTAGAGCAGAGCATGTTACTTCTTTGCTTTATTGATTTAAAGCATTTTGATTTTAATTTTTATTCATATCTCATGGTAAATTAACCATCCAAACTTGTTTTATCTTCTGTTTTCATTACTTGTATTTCTTCTGGCTAAGATTTTATTTTACTGTGTTACTATTAAGTAGAGAGAGGAGTTATAGGCTTTAAATTAATAAAAAGTCCTTTTGCTTAATTACTTTTTATGTACTGTATGTCATAATTTATATTTTATTGAACTGAGAAGTTACCAATCATTTTGTATTTTTTTGTCTTTTACTTTTTTCTGAAAACCTGAATATGGAATGGAATATGGAATAAGTGAAATTAAAAATAATAATTGTTTAATACTTATTTCTAACTTTTTCTCTTTACACAGATAAAGACACAATAAATAAAATTAGAGATTTGCGCATGAAAGCTGAAGATTATGAAGTAGTGAAAGTGATTGGTAGAGGTGCATTTGGAGAAGTGCAATTGGTAGGTTATTCCAGTGAACTTAATGATGATATGTTTTTTGGTAAGGGTGCCTATATTGGTTCAACAGTTTTTAATTTGAGACTATTGGATTTAAAAAAAAACTGATCACTTTGAATTTTGGTTACCCAATTCCTAAAAAAGTATGCAAATTCTGGGGTAAAATTCAACCGGCAGTGGTGTATTTTCCATAGGAAACTCTTAGGATCCATGCATAGGGAAAGAAGAAATTGAAACTTCAGAAGTAGAGTCTTCCTATTAGTAAGAATTGAGTATATGATAAGGTTCTAGATAGCCTGTTTACATAGCAAGATTGGGAGTGAGGGATGTAATTTTCTTCCTCTTTCCTTCTGTTTACCTAGCCTTGTAACACACCTCATATGTCTGTTCCCATCCTTCATTTCTCTAGACTGGATCAAAGTTGCCTGGCATTTGCCTGGTATTTACCTGTCAGAGTAATCTTATTGGTTTGCTAGGTTATTTGCTTTCACAGCCAGTTGTCTTTCAAAGTGACAGACAAATAATCTGTTTATTATATGATATTTAGTATGCATTGTGCATCAGGGTCTTTCTCATGGTATTGGATTTCTTTTGGTAGATTTCTTCGAATACACACTTAAGCCAGATCCCTTTAATTACTAAAATTCTAATCCAAGAGAGACAAAGCATTTTTTATGAGCTTATTGTGTGCTAGGCACAGCGTTAAGTTCTGGGTTACAATTACAAGCCAGTGTTCTAATGATTAAAGAGAAGGCATGAAGGGGAGCTGGAAAAGGCGGGGAGTTTATGTGGAGGACAGTAAAGAGTAAATGAAATCCTTTATCCAAAAGGAGCTAAACATTTTCATTTTCTTCCAATTAGAGATCAAGTACTATTTCATTTTTCTTCCTCTTATAGAAGAAGTAATTTTTAAGAAATATGGAATGTGGGTAGGTTTCACAGATTGGATCTTTTAGGTCCAGTGGTGCTAAAGATGGCACCATAAAATAAGTAAACTAGTGAAACTTAATGATGTCTGATAAGTATCATTTTAGAAGAGTAAAAGTCTGGGCATAACTATTGTGCATGGATTTCCCTTCCCCATCTCCTTTTTACCTAATTTCTCTCTATCATCTCTCTCTTTCTCCCAAAACTTCTTAAGATGCTGCTGCCAAACATGTTAAGAAAAAAACCTTTACTTCCTGAGGCATGCCCTGAGTCATTTTTGAATAACTCTGTTAAATTTTTCTTTTTTCAAACTGCAGTTTGCCTCTTTGTAACTTTTACCCATTGCTTCCACTTCTTACCACTTCATTAAAACAGAAGGAATTTAATCTCTTTCACATGACAGCCTTCTTAGTACTCTGAATATAGCTATCATATTCCCATATCTATTCTTGTGCAAGCTAAAAGTCCCTAGTACTTTCAGCCAACCTTCTGTATGATATAGAAGTACTTAAAAATGCTGGTTGATTGATTAAGATCTTTGACCGTTCTTGTTTCCCTCCTGGACATTCTCCTCCTTGTTATTTCTCTTTGTAAAATGTGATGTCCAAAACTCAGCATAATACTTCAAATGTTGTCTGACCCAAGGTGTCACCCCCCAGATTCATTGAGTGTGCAGTTCAGGAAAACTCTCAGCTCTTCTTCAAACTGCTCTTTAGCCATGCTTTTCACATTTTGAACTTAGGAAAGTGATTTTTAGAAACCAAGTAAGTATAAGATTTCATATTTATCCTTACTAAATTTAGTCTTATTAGATTCAACCAAATGTTCTAGCTTGTCAAGATCTTTTTGGATCCTGACCTCGTCATTCATTGTTCAATGTTGGTTATTTCTCTTAGCTTTGGGTCATCTGCAAATTGAGTAAAAAGATTTTGCATACCTTTTTCCAAGTCATTGATAAAGATGTTAAATAACATAGGGCTACTAACACATACCTGAGCTCTTCTGCTGGAGTCTTCCTTCTGAGCTAACATCAAACCATTAATGGCTGTTCTATGAGTTCAGCCAGGAATTAGAATGGGAATTCTAGTTAGGAGTGTAAAAATAAATAACCCTAAATTGGAAGCTAGCCTGTCTAATTCCATTAATACAGAGATGGTGTTCATCATTGCAACAGATGGCATTTTTCTTCCATATAATCTCATTGTAGAAACAAAATAATAAGGGCTAGGCATCAAAAGTGGGTGGAGGAAAGAGTATGGAGATTGGTTTGTCAGTTTGATTAGTTTTTGACTTAACTAGTAATTAACATGGATTTTACTTTTTGTTTTATGTAATTGCATAACACAAAACAATAGCCAAAGATTTTCAGAAATTAATGGAGACAATAAAATTCTGTCTTTTGTTAAAGTGATTTAAAGTTTAATATAATTTGTCAAATATATATATATATACACACATATATTTCAGCTAAAGAAGGAATAATTGAAATGACTGAGCTGTTAAAATATTTTTTGTCAAGTTGAAGTACTTATGAGATCTCATGAAGCTATTATACTCATTTAGTGAATTGGTGCACTTTATTGGGATTTCTTGAAGTTAAGAAATGATTTATTATCTAAGATATTATAATTATTTGAAACAAAACTTTTGTTTTAAAGGTAAGGCATAAATCCACCAGGAAGGTGTATGCTATGAAGCTGCTGAGCAAATTTGAAATGATTAAGAGATCAGATTCTGCTTTCTTCTGGGAAGAACGGGACATTATGGCTTTTGCTAACAGCCCCTGGGTGGTTCAGGTATAGTTATGCCACTGTTTTGTTTTATTAGAGCATAAATGTCTTAGAAGGAAGGAGAGAATATGGAAAGAAGGAAGGAAAAACTTACTGAACACTTTCTGTAGGTCAGCCACTGTGCTACGTGCTTTACAAATATTACCTTTTTTGATTCTTATAACCACCCTGAGAGGTATGTGCAGTCATTATTCCTTTTTTACAGTTGAGGAAGCTGAAACAGGGTAAGTGACTTGCCCAGGGTCACACAACTATTAAGTGTTTGAGGCTGGATTTGACTCAGGTTCAAATTACTCTTGAGTCAGCACTCTGTCCACTGCACCACCTAACTGCCCTTGGAACTTAATTCAGTTAAATAAAGAATTTGCAACTTTAGTAAAAACACTTTTGTTTTTTAATGTATCTGTCATATTATGATTAGTTGCCATTAAAGGTCATGCTATAGATAAGAAATAGTTGAGGTCAGACCAAGCACTTGACACTTTACTAGCTGTGTGACCCTGGGCAAGTCACTTAACCCCAATTGCCTAAAAACTAAAAAAAAAGAAAAAAATGTTGAGGAATCTATATGGAGTTAAGAGCAACTATGATGTGCCTGAAGAGTGGGCCTGCTTCTGTACAACAGATGTATTCTTGCATTTGATGCAGTCTGTTTAATAGATTTTATTCAGACAAGAATTTCTAGATAGTTTCTTAACCTTCTCTTTATGGAATAATGTTTTTCAGTCCAGCATTAAGCAGGTCATTTTTCCCTCTAGTACTTTTCCTGAAATTAGAATAAATTTTCATCAAGTAAATGGTATTACCTTGATTTTGTAATTTGATGTGTACGTAACTTTAATTTGAGACTCAAATCAAAAAAATGGAAATTGCCTTTGGCATCTTTTGAACAGTTTCTTTTAAAAAATAGAGTACTTTTTTTTTTCAAGGCGAACTACATACATACCTGTACTGTTGTTTTTGATTGTTTAGTTGTGTTCAGTTCTGTCCAATTCTATGTGACTCCATTTGGGGTTTTCTTAGCAAAGATACTGGAGTTGTCGCCATTTCCTTCCTCAGTTCATTTTTCAGAGGAAGAAATTGAGGCAAACAGGGACGTGGACTGCTTAGGGTCACAAGTAAGCATCTAAGGTTGCATTTGAACTCAGGTCTTCCCGACCCCTGGACCAACACTATCCACTGAGCTACCCCTCATATTTGTACTAACAGGTTATAAAATGCTAGTGATTTAAATATAGTGGTGTAGATAGTCCCTTGTTACAGCTGTAGTCTAGTTTCAGAGATATCCTTCCATCTTTGAAAGTAGTGGGCTTCCTTCTTAGTTTCAAATTCAGAAAACAAATGAACAAAAAAAAACCCCAACCCAAAACAAAACCTCATCATTTAAACAGGAAACAAGTATTCACTATGGAAGTAAAAAACCAAGCAGGGACCTTGTGACCTTGGACAAATCACTTCCTATCTCTGGACCTTAGTTTTCACATTGTATAAAATGGGGCTTGACCTCTGAAGTCTCTTTTAGCCCTAAATCTAATGCTTTATTTGTATTTAGGGGCAGATTATATGTGGAATGTGATTATCCTGAATTAATGTTTTTATAAGTAAAAAATTTATGTTGATAACCATTTTTCTTGATCCTCTTCTGATAAAGTAACTATTTTGTATTCATATCTTAAATAGCTTTATTATGCATTCCAAGATGATCGGTATCTCTACATGGTAATGGAATATATGCCTGGTGGGGATCTTGTTAATTTAATGAGCAACTATGATGTGCCTGAAAAGTGGGCCCGCTTCTATACTGCAGAAGTAGTTCTTGCTTTGGATGCAATCCATTCAATGGGCTTTATTCATAGGTAAGAATTTAAATCACTAAAAATTGTTTTCTTGGTTTGTTAAAATAAAAAGTGAAAAATTGTGTAAGTTATCCTGGCGTCAAGGTTCCTTTTCAGCTAATATAACTGAAGAAGATAAATCTTTTAAAATTCATAAGCTTATCTTTCCTTTTTAAAATACAAATCATTACATCATTCTACAATTTTCATCACAGTCTGTTTAATGTAGAGGTCATTCATGTAATCAGTAATACTTATATAACATTCCTTCTAACTTCTTAACTTTAAAACACAGTATATGTAATAGGAAGACATTGCCAAAAATTTTTTGTAGTACTTTAGGAGTTAGCCTAATTTTTTTTTTCCTAGAGATGTGAAGCCTGACAACATGCTGCTGGATAAATCTGGTCACTTGAAGCTAGCTGATTTTGGTACTTGTATGAAGATGAATAAGGTTAGTATATTTTGGTAGAAGCATGGTTTAGCCAAATGAAGAAAATTACATTGTTAAAAAATGTTACTAACCTTATGTGGGCTTCTGCAGTTTTGACGTGGACTGTCTTTATTTGTTGAACTGGATACCATGGTAGCAATGCTGTATAAAGAACTTGTCCATGATTTATTTTTTCCTCTCTATTTAGGGTAAGTGTAGATTGCCAGATTTACTAAATCCTTCATAACAACTTTGTAACATGTACTTATTGGTAACTGAAAATGGAGTTAGTTTTAATATTACTAAATAGTTGTATCAGTATTGTGAGTTGGCTCCAATAAATTCTGTCACTGTGTTTATACTTTTACATTTTATCGTGCCTTTGGATTTTGAGTTACATTTTATTGTTCATAGCTGTAAAAAAGCAAGGATTCTACTCATTCCCATTAAAATAGGACTTTATTTTAATATTTAAGGTTTGTCAGAAAATAGCAATCAAGTAGTTAAAAATTACCTTTTTCCAAGAAAACTACTTTTATTAGTTTATTATGTATTAGGAGGAAGTCCTCTTTGGCAGTTTTTAAACTAAAGGTTTTATTGCAGTTTTTAAAATTGCTAAATGGGCAAGTTTTGTGCAAATTATATGGAATTTATTAATTCAGTAAACCTTTATTAAGCTCTTAATTCTATAGTGCATTCTAGTAAGTACATGATTAGCCATGTACACAGATACACATAGTGTATTAGAAGAGAAAAATTTATAAAAGGAGTTACAAAGTCCCATGAGTTTATATGAGAAACTATAGCTTTGAGGTGAATGTTGGAGAAGAAAAGAAAGAATCTGGTAAAACTTCTTAGAATTGGGGATAATTGATCTTATTTTATAAGATGGCAATAGTTTTATTTTTGTATTTCCCTTTTGCTCTTTGCATTTTCAAGCATCAGATATGGTATCAAGGTATCAGATTTTTTAGCAGTCCATAACTAAGGTCTTTATTTATTGAGGGTATATATGGTTCTTCAAAGATATTTTATGCCTTAAAATTGTAAAATTCCACTTGAGTGAGGTTTCTCAAGTGTTTAGCATATACTATGCAATGCACTGTGTTAGGTGCTAGAGATACAAAGATAAAAAAATGACAGTGCCTCCCTTCAAGAAGTTTACAGTCTAATGGGATGTGTATATGAGAGATAAAGCAGGCACACCCAAATAAGTATGGTGCAAAGTTTTATCACCCGGTCAGCAACCTGTCAGATAAAAAACAAGAAACCTGAAGTAAGAGAAATCACTTTTAGCAGTAGAGATCAGGGGAATCTTCAGAGAAAAAATTGGTACATAAGGGAGGGCCTTAAATAAAATGAAGGAATATTATATGTCAAAATGTAAAAAGAGTGTTTGGGCATGGGAAATGGAATATGCAGATAAACCACGTTTGGAGTGGAAAATATTAACTAAGGATCAACTAGTATCCTGGTTTGACTAGAGGTTATAGGGAAGACCATGTGAAATCAATTTGGGAAGGTAAGTTGAAGCCAAATTATTGAAGGCTTTAAATGCCATGCCTAAGTGGTTTGTGTTTTATCTTAAAGGCTTGAGGAAGATATTTTTATTTTTTAAAGAACAGGAGTGACATAGTCAGATTGTGCTTTAGGAGGGTGATCTTGGCAGTAATATGAATATATGGATTGGAGAAGGAAGAGCCTGGAGACAGGAATACCAGGTGATGAGTTGTTAAAATAGTACAGACAAGGAATAATGAGATATTGAACTTGGAAGATAACTGTCTAATAGAGAGATCAGGATGGATGTAAAAGAATTATTGAGGAATAATTAATAAAGCTTAATACAGACTGGATAATGAAGGGGTGAGGAAATGGGAAGATTCAAAATTGATCAGGGTTTCAAAGCTGGATGGTCAGCAAGATGGTGGTGCCATCAGCAGAAATAGGGAAGTTTTTGGGAAGAGGAGCAGTTAAGGTCTTAGGCTTTTAAAGGTCATCTTGTCCAGCCGCATTACATATGAGGAGATTGAGTCTCTGAGGATCAAGTCAATTGCCCAGGGTTACACAGGTAGTAAATGGCAGACCTGAGATTTGAACCTAAGTCCTCTGACTCCAAACCCAGTACTCATTCCTCCATACCGCACTGATTTTACTTTCAGACATGTAGCCCATGTAGCATTTGAGTTTACTAGTGGCAAAAGATTTCTAAGAAGCAATTAAAAATAAGCTCAGAGGGGAGATTAGAGAGAGGGAAAGAATGGGTGAAGATTGGAAGGTGTAAAGATAAAATAAAGGTGAAAGTTCATCTACTGAGAAGGGTTAATAATAGAATTAGGAGGATGGATGCCTGAGGAGAGTGGAGAAGATTTGGAATATCTGCTTTATGACATGTGATAGAGAGTTAGATGAGTAAGATTGCCATGCAACAGTGAAGTCCAATTAAGATTAACCAGGATGAATTTGTTGTCTCATTATGCAGTTTAGTGATATTTTCCAACAGTATTCTAGTAGCACAAAAGGTGATGATGATGAGAGAAGAGGATTGTTTTACTGTGTGTTTTGTTTTTATCGAACTTTGCTCCCACTGAAAGTGTACTCTCCCTTAAAACAGAAACAGCAAAATGGCCCTAAACAAGACCAAATACGATAGCCATGACTAAGAGAGTAGACAGTATTCCTCATTGGTAGTCTGTCACTTCTCTTCTGAAAAGAAGGATGTGTGCTCTGATATCATTCACCAGGAATCAGTATTAAGCATTGTACTTGATCAGATTTTCTTTTGTCCTCTAGCGTTATCTTCAACATTATTGTACATTTATTATACATTATTATTATCATTGTATATATTTTATTAGTTCTACTTTCATCACATTATATGAATTCATATGAGACTTCTTGTGTTTCTTTGAATTTCTTATGTTCATTTTTTTCTTATCGCATGTTAATAATCACATACCAAGATTTATTCAGTCATTCCCCAATTAAGGGGCATCAGCTTTTTAGTTTCTAACTTTTATAAAAATGATGCTAAAAATAGTTTTTGTTACTGAACTCATTGGGGATCATAAGCCCAGTAGTAGGCTTGCTGGGTCAAAGGGTATGAAGAGTTTAGTAAGTTTTTTTTCCTCCACATAATTCCAAATTGCTTTCCAGAATGATTGGATCAATTCATGCTTCCACCAGCAATGTATCAATATTCCTGCCTTCTCATAGGCCTTTTAACATTGACAGTCTTAAAAGCCTTTATCATCTTAGGACAGTATATTTATTAAAGTGACTGACTATGGATTCAAGACCATTAAAGGAGGAAAAAGGAAGATACAGAACAGGGATAATGGAGGAGATGCAAGAAGGGATATATACTGTAGGTGCATAAAGGTTGCTTTAAAGGGACTGAAGTAATAATGTTGACAAAGATAAGTCCAGCAGGAATGATATAAGAAGTCGTGGAAGGATAGGAGATTATATTCAGAAAAAGGAATTTCAGGGTTAAGGGTGTTAGAAGTAGAGAAGTTTTAGGTAACAGGGAAGTATAAAATGTGGCCTCTTCTTTGGATGGCTTGAGGGCAAGTAGAGCTAAAGGATCAAAACAGGAGGTTGACGAACCTGAGAAATGAGTATATTAGTCATCAGTATCACTGTTTTCCATTGTCAGGGATGATATAGTTGGGGTGAAAAGGAAGACTGTTAACTAAGTGTTTTTCATTGAGGGAGGTAAGATAGTCCTAGAGGTCAGTAGATGGCAGGGATAAGGATCCAAATAGAGTGAAATAATCCATTTGTGTTATGAATTTGAAAGGAGAGAGAGATGGGGTTGTTGCATGATGGAAGTGGACAGTAAGGAATAGTAGAGTCATTCTGGCCTTCTTTGTTCTTGTACTCTCAGTATGATGGTGAAGGGTGTCCTATTTCATTTAGTGCCAGAAAATAGAAGGTCTGTAAAAGAGGAAGAAATTGAGGATACCAAGGTAGTTTTTAAACAATAGAATGAATATCCAGAGGACAGAATGGGAAAGGTGGAAAGAGAAGGATAGGTATTACTGCATGACAGGTTTAAGAGGGTGTGAGGTTTGGAGTTTAGTTGGAAGAATTCGATTAGTTGTGGGGTAGAGGAAATGCCAGGTTTGTAGAAATATGCAGAATAAATCGACCTCAAGATTCTAAGTAGATTCTAGATGTGAGAGAAACTTGACAGATAGATACCTTTTTCTGGATGATTTGGAAGGCTGGATAGTTATAGTGTGTGAAGGAGGAAGGTCTTCACTGATTTCCTCTCTCTAAGATAATTCTAAAAAGATTTTATTAAGGAAAAAATTCTTTTGTATGACTGAGTTTATGTCTATATTTGGATTCATACTCTGATTTACCACTTTTTATAGGAAGGTATGGTACGATGTGATACAGCAGTTGGAACACCTGACTATATTTCTCCTGAAGTATTAAAATCCCAAGGTGGTGATGGCTATTATGGGCGAGAATGTGACTGGTGGTCAGTTGGGGTATTTTTATATGAAATGCTTGTAGGTGAGTAAAATAGAACTTAATATATTTATAGCGTAGTTTATCCTAAAAACTCATTGCTGAACTATTATCTTTAGCTTTTATTTTGCTAATCTGTTTATTTTGGCTGATATGGAACAAAAAGCTCCAATAGTTAGTCATTAATCACTTAATATAAGGTATATTTTCCTGATATATTAATCCTTTTTGGGTTCCAAATATGCATGTCTTTTAGCTTTAACTCCTATGTATTGAATATAGATTTGGATGCTTTTTAAACTTGATGTTGATGGTTTAAATATAGGAGAAAATTTTGTTTTATTATATTACTTTTTCAGGTGATACACCATTTTATGCAGATTCACTGGTTGGGACATATAGCAAAATTATGAACCATAAGAATTCTCTTACCTTCCCCGATGATAATGATATCTCAAAAGAAGCAAAAAATCTTATTTGTGCCTTCCTTACAGACAGGTAAAGTATCTTACAAGCAGACAAAATATTTTAAAACTAGAATGCTAAGGGGATTTTCATTCTCCGTCTTATCTGTGATAAGGACCTATATTTTAGCTATTAGCTACTCATAATATCCAATATTTTATTTTTAAATTAACCTCATTCGTGAACCCAGGAAGAGTTGCATAACTTTCTGTCTTGTTTTAATCTAAAACAGGCTGTGTGGTAGGGAGAAGGGATATTATCTTAGTATTTGAACCTTACTTTGTAGCTGCAACTCTTGGCAACCTTCATTAATCATTGAGCTTCTCTCCCTTATTGACTAAAGCACAGAAATAAATAAGCCATGATTATACTTTCATAGAATTTTAGCTGTAGAAAGGATTTTGAAGATCATGGAATCCAGTGATCTCAAATTTACATTTCATATTTTAAGTTTATAGTACTATTCCAATTGTGTTATATGAATTTTTGTTTGTCTTTACAAAGACAAAAGAACTGCATAATATTCCTTGTAGGTGGGGCTGTATCTTTGGGGTTTGAGATTCCTGATCTACCCTAATACCTTCTCTTTTACCAGTGAGGCCAGAGCCAAGTCCTAGACCTGAAAAGTAGGGAGAGGTGGAGTCAGTGGAGTTCCTGGTGAGGATACAGAATAGATTTAGGAGGAGGGAGACAGAAGGACAGATAGAATTTTAGGAGCTTCTGGTTTGCCTCCTCTTTCTGTCTTCCCAGCTAGTTAATTTCCATCTCATTGTCCATTAGAGAACAGATAGTATAGTGCTGGAGGGCTCAGGTAAGTGTGCTTCCTTAAAGAAGAACTTGGAGCTGATTCATAGGGTTTGTTCTCTGGGAAGACTCTTTCCCTTCTCCTGTAAGCAAAGAAATTAGGCAATCTAGAAGTCAACATGACATCTAGTAAAAACAGTGTGAAAGATGATTATTTTAAAAAATGGAGATTGTATTTTGGGGTGACTATTGATGTGACTGTGGATTGGTCCTATCTAGTTATTCTAGAGATCAGTTTGGAAACATAACCTGAACTGTTGATATCCTTTGATCTAGTAATTACTATACCCAAAGGAGACCAAAGACAGAAACAAAGGTCCAATACATACCAAATATTGATAGTGGTGGAATGGGGTACTGTAAAAAATCTTCATAGCAGTTACTCCCTCTCCTACTCAAAACAGATATTCTCTATCCCAATTTATTGGAAGTTGTCCTATTTAACAGACATTTCATGCATAGATCAGAGGGCTTCCCACTCCTTGAAAAACTTTAGATTTAATAATTTTAAAATTGGAAGAATTTTTATATTTAAGTTCAAATTAACTTATGTGCTGCTTCACTTGTCCTGGTTGGATCACATTAGGCATTATAGTGCAGAAATTTTTCCAGGGAGATTGATAGTGCTCTGGTGGTTAGAAAGTTAATATGCTTCCCTAAAGAATCTAACTTCGATAATTTGACTGAACAGATCATTGGGCTTTTCCTTTGTATCTAAATGTCATTACATTTATCTTTTGTAGAAAAGCAGCTAAATTTCCTGTTTGTGGGATTGCAGTTGAACTTCAGGTTTTCAGATATGTTTTGCTTATGCGTGACAGTAGGCCCACAGATAGCTGTGGTTAGTGTGACACTGCTTCTCCATTTTGATGAACATTCTCATATCTTATTAGAGAGGTACAGAGGATTAAGAGGCTGCGTGATACAGTGAAAAGAACATGGGACTGAATAAAGACAAGATGGTGAATTCTAGGCTTGACTTTCCCATTTAACTAGCTCTATTCCTTGGGCAGCTCACCCTCTGAGCCTTCATTTCCTCATTTCTGAATTATATCTAAAACCCTTTTCCCTGCATATTTCAGGGTTATTTTGAGGGAAGCACTTTGTTTTCAAAGTGCTGTGTTCTATAAATGAGAACTATGACTTAGATGGTTTTGTTGTCTCTTTATTGTGGGTTTTCTTTCTACAAGTACAGATCCCAACTACTCCACTTTTGAATAATTATAAAAGATAGCATTCATGCAGCAGCTGGTAGAAGACAGCAAGCCCGTTATTTGAAGAAAATCAAAATTTCCTGCTGCTTAAAAAGCAAGAACTCAAAAGTCAGCTAATAAGCACATGTTTTTATTTGGGATATTAAGGGAGTTTTTAAAAAAGTTATCAAAGAAAGTGAACTTGTTTTATTATGGAACTACATAAAGATACTTGACCTGTAAATTCTAATTGTTAATTTAAAAACCACATTGAATATTAACAAAGTGCTTTTCTTAAAATTTCTTCTGACATTCCTTTTTAATGTCCTTTTCCATTCTTTCTCCAGTTATCAGCTAAACTGGGGTATGATCAAAGTGAATCGTGCAGAATTATACAAAAAGCCTTTTCAAGTTTATATTAATCATATTTAGGACATTATAGCTTTCTGTTTTTAAATACAGTGTATTGTGAGAAACTCTGTTATGTACTATAAAATGCCATATAATTGTGAGCTATTTTAGCATCTTAAGCATGTTTTGTGTCATTAACTTTTTAAAACAGGGAAGTGAGATTAGGACGAAATGGTGTGGAAGAAATCAAACGACATCTCTTCTTCAAAAATGATCAGTGGGCGTGGGAAACTCTTCGAGATAGTAAGTTGTCGCACCCTATCCTCCTACCCTATTACATACATGTGTGTGTACACACAGATAATTCCTTATTCAAAAAAATTACTTTCAAACTAATGTGTACATTTTTGTGTCTGCTTAAAAATAAATAACCCAGGTGCAGCTAGGTGGTGCAGTGGATAGAGCACCAGCCCTGGAGTCAGGAGGACCTGAGTTTAAATCTGGCGTTGGACACATAATACGCACTAGCTGTGTGACTCTGGGCAAGTCACTTAACCCCAATTGCCTCACCAATAAACAAACAAACAATAAATAAAGCAATGGATTATAAAGGAAGGAACTGGTGAATAGTTGAACTGATTCAGTGCTTCAGCTTGAGCTTTGTAGCATTCTTCATAAAGTAGCTGGACAGCAGAAAGTACAAACACAGTGGTTAATGGAGAGATAAGTACAATGCGAAATCAGCATGCCAGCACCTCCAGATGTATAGCCCAGTAGTGAGGAGAGTTCCATGTATGTGATTGATGGCTGATATTATCTGAAGTGAGTAGTGCTTCCTGATGAAATTTAACTGGGCTCTGACCAAAAGCTTTAGCTGCATAGAGGCTGAGTAGGTTTAATGAGTAATCATAATAACTTTGACAAAGAAAAGGAAAAGTTTGAATTTTGAATTGAAGCCTAAATTATTTTACTATATCATTTTGTACAATAGTTACCGTCTTGAAAAGTTTAAAATGAGTTTATTTAATTATTGTTTTTGGTGTACTAAATGAACCTCAGTGTTTAAAAGATTGCTATGCAAGGCATTTTTTGTGCAGTTGATAAATATTTCCTAATTTATCTAGCTTTTAATAGGTACTTTTAATCTGTGAGGTTTGCTGAAAAAGTAGCTTTCTCCAACAGTTGCATTTTGCCTTTTAATGGACATTTTAGTAGTTTTTACTTAGCTCTTTAGTCTTTGCTCTGTGGTTAAGGAAAAAAAAAGAGTTGAATCTTTTTCCCATTCTCTCCTTCCTTTCATTCTACCCAATAACCAAGAGTTCTTAAATTCTGCTTTGGTGACCTCTTCTATTCATGATGACTGGGTTTAGTGCGGCCTTCTGAATTTTTTCGGAGTTGAATTATGATAACTTTTGCCATTCCCAGTTCTTCTATCAAATAAGAATAGAGATTAGAAAAGGTTTTTCCCGTATGTGTTATGTTGTATAGTAAAAATGAAAAACTTATTACCTGGTGAAAGCTTCAAGAGAAGCATTGTGGCCAGAAGGGCAGCTCTTATACTTTTTTTTGTTTCACTTAGAGCCCATCTTCACCAGAGCAGACTAGGAAAAGTGGTAAAATATCTGCTGTCAAATCTTTAAAATCCTCAATGGAAACTGTCAACATCAAACAGACTGAGTTTTGAATCTTACTTTGAAAAAGAATTTGGGGCTTAGGAGATTTTAAAAAAACAGATACTTAGAATTTGTGATTAAAGTGATTTTATTTAGCAAATCTAAATTTTAAATCATATGTTACTTAAAATCTGAATTTATTAAAAGACAGAATCCATTAAACATTAGGAGGTAATAACATAATGCATTTATCCTTGGGTACTTTGAATTTTATTTCTAAGCAATTGTATAGCTCAATCATTGCATTAAAGAGATTACTTCCATATGTTGGTAATCTATGATTTCATTGGTGTTGCTGCTGCCTTCTCTAGTACAGGTAAGTCAGCTCTATTCCTACTAGCATGATTTCTGTGGCCAGAAAAGAAATTTGACCCTAGTGAACAATCTTCTGGTGATAAGGTGGTTTTCTGATAAGTGATATAGAGCCAGTATTTTTAGATCCCCACTGGAAAATGTTCCATTTGGAGATGATATTCAGAAACCTAGAGCCACTTCTATATCATGATGAGATACTGGTATTTTAGTAATGAGTTGGTAGGATTATGCATTATTATTAAAGTTTTGCTGCTTCAAAATTTTATAGCCAAGTGTGATTTCCCTTTCATATGATGTCATAGTATTTTGTACTTTTCCTGTGTACTTATAACATTTGAATTTGTATCTCTCTGTCCCATGCTAGATGGGGATGCAGGCTCCTAGAAGAATGAGGGACTGTCAAATTTTGTGTCTTCCTCAGATCCTAATAGTACATTGCACATAAGAAATGCTTAATACATGTTTGAATAGTGAATGGATAACCAATGCTAAAATAGATTTTTTAAATGTATGTATTTATTTTGGACATGACCACTGAGTGAATTTGTTTTGCTTGAGTATGCTTATTTATTACAAGGGTTGGGTTTTTTTTTCCACCTCTGCTTTTTATTGGAAAGGGATTAGCATAAAAAGGGCCATTGAAACATTTTAGAAAGTTAAAAGAAGAGAGAATAGAAGGAAGTTCAGAAGCAAGCACAGACAAGCAAGACAATTCTGAAAGCAACTTGTGTTATTTATTATATGCTTTAAAAAACAAGTGGTACAGAATGAAGATTCATGAATGATTTTACATATTTTCTTTTCTGAGTTCTACTGTGTATGTGGAAATTGTAAGGGGTTTTTTGGTGTTTAGGTTCGGAATAAAAACATTTTAAATACTTGTATTATGTAGATACAACTTTTCATTTTTAAGTTCCATATTTGCCCAGAAGGCTTCTATGAGTTGAAGAATGGCTAAAGTCTAGAAAAATTTTACAGCTTTGACAAAATCAATTGCAAATGAAGCCAATAAAAAGCAAAACAAAACTTAAAATATGTGTGAATATGTGAAAGAAGAACAAGCAAGAGATTAGTTCAGAAATCATTTTAAAGAATGTGTTATGTGGGAAAGAATATTGAAAGGAAGTAATATTGACATATGTATCATACACTTTTACTCTTGAATAAGTTGTATCAAAAAAGTTACTTTTATTTACAATTTGTTACACTGATTTTGTTGTTCGGTTGTTTCAGTCTTGTCTGGTTCTTTGGGACCCCGTTTGGGGTTTTCTTGTCAAAGATACTAGAGGGCTTGTCATTTCCTTCTCCAGTTCATTTTACAGATGAGGAAACTGAGGTAGACACAGTTAAGTGACTTGTCCAGGGTTACACAGCTAGTAAGTGTCTGAAGCCAGATTTAAACTAGGGTCTTCTTGACACCACGCCCAGTACTCTATCCACTGCTTCATTTTGTTGCCCATTACACTGTAAGGAAATGTAACAAATAATAACACATTTAAATATAGTCAATTCTTTTTGAATATAAAGTAATAGTAAGCCAGGTCTGACCAGACAGATATGGTGGTTCAAGTTTGAGATTGGAACAAAATGAAACATTAGTAGTCCATCTTGACAGTTAGCAAAAGAAAGTTTACTTAACTATAACCAGAGGAGGTTTACTTAGCCATAGCAGAGGAAGGACTTTTAGAGCAGGGAAAGGAAGAATATTAATCAAGGATACAGTCCATTGAATTGAGCATAGCTTCGTGGTGTTAGTTATGTTGCTGGTTTGCCTGTTTGAAGCCACGGAGACAGCTAGACTGCCTTGTGGATTTGTTTTACTTAGGTGACCAGGAAGCTGTGTTAATGGCTTGAGCCTTAATCCTGATTAAGTTAACCAATAAACTCTTGAGTAAAGGTTCAGTGTCTTTTAAGGAAAAGAACTAGTCAGTCCCACAGTGTTGGGGAACTCTGATATACATCACTGCTACCACACAGGAAATCCACTTAGTTTTCTGAACACCATTTTTTACTATGACTCTTAAGAGCATCAAGCATTTTATGTATTATAAAACCACAAGACTTCCCAAAGCAGAAGTATTTTTCTGAATGTTTAATTTAAATAAAGTTTGAGGAAGAACTCTATGTCATTTGATCTATGCCAGGTACATACTAATAACATCATGAATATTCACACAATTTCTCATGATCTCATGTATTAAGAATGGATCGATTAGTTATAAAATACTAGGTAACAGCAATATTAACTTTTGTAATGTAATAGTTAGGTGGCATTTTGTTGAACTAGATGGTACACCAGAAAGAATGCCAGGCCTGGAGTCAGGAAGAGTTACATTCAAATCTGGCCTCAGGCACTTACTAGATGTTACTTACCATCTGTTTGCCTCAGTTTCCTCACATGTAAAATGAGGATAATAATAGCACCTACCTCCTAGGGTTGTTGTGAGGATCAAATGAGATAATAATTGTTAAGTGCTTAGCACCGTGGTTGGCTAAGTGCTTTATAAATGTTAGCTATTATTATTAGCTATCAGATGTAAGAAATGGAAATTATTAATAGCATGATGTTTATTGTTGAAACACTGATTCTGAATGCTATTTTCAATCTATTCAGAAAATTAGGGTGATAATGGTTATTAAAGATAAAATCTATTTATAATGATGGTCATTACAATGAAATATTTTGTACAAGAAACCTATTATAACCACAACCTAACAGGTAGGTGATATCATTGGTATTTTACTAGCTTGGTTACATTTAATCCTCTATATTAGTTCATCCATATAATAAAAATCTTTTTCTGATACCCGCTGTGTAATTGTCATTCCATAACTTGATTATATACTAAATATGATACTAAAGGTGTTGTAGAGAGAAGCACATCATTTCTTTTTTTACTCACTGCAGAATGACTACAGGAACTGGATTCAGTCTTATTCTATCTCTAATTTCTGTAGATTAGGAATGTACTTATAGCTTTTTGATAACTATTTTAGATTTGTTACATGAGACTTGAACAGCCTCAAGTTACTTAGAAAAAAATGAAACTCAGTAGTTTGGATTGATTCTTTGTGGACATTTATTTTGCTTTTTAGCCAAATAACCAATTTTCTTTTATCCTTAGCTGTTGCACCTGTTGTACCTGATCTCAGTAGTGACATTGATACTAGTAATTTTGATGACTTAGAAGAAGACAAGGGAGATGAAGAAACATTCCCTATTCCAAAAGCTTTTGTTGGCAATCAACTACCTTTTGTAGGATTTACATATTATAGCAATCGTAGGTAAGCATTCTGAAAAGTATTTTTATTAGCAGCTATAGGCGTAGTAAAATCATTATTTGATAGATAATTTTAATAATACTTCAGATGTTGGAAGCTGTTTTAGTAACATTAAATCCACCTGCTGTCTTTTCAAGAAAAGCTATGGGATTTTCTATTTAATTTATTTTATATTATTCCATGTTAGTGAAAATGTCATTGCCTTTCAGATATTCTTTTATGAGTTATGCAGTACATGTTTTTCCCTCACATTTGGACATTGCATATATATTATATAGCATGTTATAGCTAAAATTAAAAAAAATAAATGATTAATTTTAACATCCAAAGAATTTGGGTAAAAATTAAATCTTAGAATAACAGAAACCTGAAGTTCTGCTATCATTAAATTAGTACCTTGAAAAATCATAGTTATTAGCGCTTTGGGATACATCTTTAACTCTAGTTAAAAGAGCAAGCCTTCTTTATTCTGTTAGAATATGTGTCATTGATTTGATTGCTTGTTGTAATGCTAGGATTAGCCTACTAATGTTGAACAGACTTAAACTTTGATTTAATTTTCAAATATTTAATTAACCAATCAGTTGACATTAGCATTTAATGCTTTTTTCAAAACACCAGGGTGACTTACTATAATTGCTAAAGAAGTACCAGAATTATATTAAACAAGGGGAAATGTAAAACATATTGCCCCTAGTATTTCTTTGTTTAATGTTTAGGGTTTTTTTTTTTTTACTTATAGAGAGCATTTAAAAATATACCCAAGAATGTGCCTAGAAGGTGAGATGTTCTGGTGGAAGTAGCACTGAATCAGTAATCAGAAAGTCTGGATTATGATCTTGGCTGACTGTGACCTGGAGCTAAATCACTTTCCCTCGCTAGGTCTCAGTTTTCTCATATAAAATGAATTTGGTTGAACTAAATAGGCTTTAAAATCCTTTGCAGTTCTCACATTCTATAATTGAAAAGTTGGAAAGTTTAGGCCTTCTGAGAAATAAATAGTTAGCACAATACCAAGAAATTTCACCGAATTGGACATTTATTGAAACATAAGCCTGTTTATCTTAAAAACTTTTTTTTTCTGATCAGAGGACCTATCTAACTCAGTATTGCATATCCATTTCAACAGAGCAGGTTAAAAAAAAATTAACTCTGTTACCTTGGAAACTTCCTGAATTCCATATGTATAGCCTTAGTATGAAATTTTCATTTTTTTGACCTGCATCTTTTTATAAAAGATGCCAAATCCTCTTCATGTCTGTCTCAGAAAAATGAGAAAATAAACTGACACTACTTTATATATCTTCTAATAATGAAATCTACAAGACTAATATTTGCTTTTTTGTTATAATACCAATAAATGGTTAAACCTCATTTTGGTAGTTTGTAAGAAAAATATCCCACATCAAAATATAAGCAACAGAACTTTTAAAAAGTAATCTTTTTTTTCTAATACTCCCAATATTCTTTTGATAAATGCTATTTTCTGGTTTTGGTGAATTTATCTTTGGTGATGAGAAGTGGCTTTGATCCAAAATCACATAGTCCTTTACTTTCACAGGTATCCTACGCAATTCTCTCTCCCTAGCCTCCACCAAAAAAAGAGTCTCTCTTGGCTTTTTGTCATTTTTTATCAGAGTTATATCTTATCCTTGAGTTCTCCAGGAGCTCATTTCTGAAAAGTATGGGAAGCAGAGCAAATTTTGCAGTGACCTATATAGAGTATACGATGTTTTGTATTTCTGCCTCAGCCAAGTAACTGTTATCTTTGCTTAAAGTGAAAGCTAGTCTCTTTCACTGAAGAGAATGTAAAAGACTGAGATACTTTTCCACTTTCCAGATTATCAGGAGGGATACAGTACTCTTAAAAATATAGAAATACCTCAATGTAAAAACACGAAGAAAAGAGTATGAACATCCAAATGAGAATCCTGATCTGTGTCAGAATAGAAAGAAAACAAAAACCAATGAACATTTGAAACTAAGTACCAGATACGAGACTTAACTGAGGAGAGGAAAGATCCTTTACTTTGGTGTCAGCTTGAGGTTTTTAATGTACTGTCCCAGAGGTCTGTGCTCTGGCCCTTTACTATAGTATAGATAGTATGCATATATCTGCTGATGACGGAATCTAGATCACATAGCTAATTCATTCGATGACAGACAGACAGACACACACACACCTGTGTATATGTACAACATACATATACATATTTTCACAGGGTAGAGTTTTGGACCATTTTTAATAAGGTGAAATCAAATACATTTGGACTTAAAATTTCAACTTCACAATTAAAAGATATGGGATGTATGGCCATGGAGACGGTCCCAAACTGCATTGGTAGAGGGAGTTTTCTCACCTAGCATTTTCCTGTAAGAAGAAAACTATAAGCCCAGTCTCTATTCGTAATATAAAAATATCCCTGGTATATAAAAATCTTTATAAAAATATACGTTCAGTGACTGATAGCATTGGCTTATTCATTCTGTTGTCATATTTTATATTTACCAAGCAACATTGTAGATGTTCACTAAGTAAAGTCTGCCTATTAGTATCATGAAGTTTATTTTTTAAACCTCTTTCTCTCTAAAGACACTTCATATGTATATATGTATAAATAGAAGGTTGTAAAAGCCAGATATATTGTAATCAAGTTGGGAAAAACTTTTACTATTGAATTGTAGCTTAGCCTTCATGTTGAAAGCTGTAAATAGCACTCAGGCAGAAAGTCTGATTGTTTTACACTTCCCTTTATCTTCTGGAATTCCTAACTATTCTATTCTCCTCCAGAAAAATCCACTAAATGTACAAAACAACACAAGGAGGAAAAAAGAGCCATTTTGGAAAAGGAGAAGTAGGAAACTTAGCACTTGCAACTTCTTTGCGTTTTCCATACTGTATTTAAAACTTTTTCCTACTTGTTAATTCACTAGAGAGACTGAGGTAAAACTATTTTGTAGAATCTTAGAGTTGGAGGAGACTGTGCTTAGAAGACATATAATAAACATCCCATTGTATATTGGGGTCCTGTCTGAATGATCCCTGATAGATGCTACTTTAATATTTCTTGTGTCCATCTCTCAAAGCAGCTCCATTCCCTTTATGTATAACTCAGTTTACATGAAGTTACATTGCATTACACCAACATTTGAGGGTTTCAAGAGCTTTGACCTCTGCTTGATACTTGCAGAGTCACCTAGAAACTTTTGTTGTATTATTTTTTTCCAGAATATTTGATATTCTGACAGGTTTGAGGTTACCATTTCAAGGTCCATACACCTTTTACTTCCAAAGTTACAAGAATAAGTAATACCTGAAAAATTTAGTTTAGTCCTAAGGGGTTAAGCAGGAGGTAGTGGAAGTTTGGATTATCTTATTTTACTCAATGATAATAGACTGATAAAATATTTATTAAGGGGTTACTATGTGCCTGGCACGGTGCTGAGCTCTGACAATAGAAATCCAAGTATATGAGACAAGTCCCTGCCTTCAAGGAGCTTATATTCCAAAAGGAAGATAGCACTTAAAGGGGAGCTGGAATCTGGAAGCAAGTAACACATGGTGGCATGGTGTGGAGATGGATGAGAATTGGTGTGAAAGCGTATTTCTGAGCAAAATAAAGGTAAAACTTCACCAATCAGATCTGCGAGAGTCAAAGATAGTGTTCAAAATTGGGGTCTGGAAGAGAAAGATTGAGAATGATAGCAAGCAGCATGATGAGGAGATGGTCAGGAAATGAGGAAAGGTAATCAATATCTTAATGCCTGTGATATCAGTTCTGACTTTTAACTTTGGGGACGCCAAGGTGTTATTTTGTTATGTTTTAATTTTCATTTCTGTATCCTTACATTTGTTTTTATATAATACCTTTAGCATAGTACTGAATATATGATAGGTTCAATTCTTGAGCATTGATACTGGCTTTTAAAATAACCTTTAAATAACCTCTCTCCTAGATATTTATCTGTATCTTCAGCAAATTCTAATGATAACAGGACCACCTCTAATGTGGATAAAAGCTTGGTATGTATTTCCTTATGATTATTAATTGGCTTTGATTTGGGATGGAAGTGGGAAGTACTATTTATATGATTTAAAGGTAATTGAATGTAAACTAAGGTTATTGTTTCTTGTTTAGGCAATTATTCAGTAAAAGTATGCTGTGGAACTTCTTTCCAAGGCATCTTTTTAATTCTAGAGTTTAGAATCTGACAAGTTTAGTTCATTGAAACATAAATACTGCCTTGGAAAGGTAATGTTGGTGAAGCCTATATGGACCCCTTCTCAGAATTTTTAAAATATTTTTTAATTGCATAAAATAAAATACATAGGATTACAAAGGAAATTGATTATATTGAAATACAGTTATCAGAATCTTTTTTCTCAAAGTCAAGTTTGCCAGTGGACATAAGGTTAACAACCACTTATCTAGTGCCTAGATTGAAAGCATTTTGGCAGAGCTTTGTTAAAGATGATTAAGGATTATATTTCCATACTAACATGTTCAGGTCTGAAGGCATTATAGTAAGCCAAGTGAAATCCTCTGAAGCTCATTACATATGGTTGATATAATTATTATTGCATGTAATCTTTAGCTTTTCTAACTTACATGTGAATGAACATGAGCTCATTTTTTTCCTCTCCCAAACAGGAACAAATTTGGTTCCCAGTTAAGGTTAACCTGGTCTCTTTATATGATAAATGTATATTTCACTATAAATTACAAATGGACATAACTACGTTTATTTAAATATCAGTTTTTTATAAAAACTCACTGGTTTTTTAGAGGTCTCATTTGTCCATTAGTTTCAGTATGTCTTTAACCCCAACCAGAACCTCTATCAATTTTTTATGAAAGCAGAAAAGTTGGAAAATTTATTGATTTGAATTTCAGTTCTCCTTATCTAAATGACCTTCCAACAGAACTGCAAACAGTGAAATCTAAAAAGTAACAAGTGAAAAAGAGGCAGAAAAATCTAGATTGGAATAAATTAGCTTCTAAATAGTAGAGCTTTAACTTTATCAATTTGGTTCATTACTCTTAGAATGCTCTGTTTTTTGTAAAAAATGAATGTTATGTCATCTTTAAAGCAGGAGAGTTTGCAAAACACAATCTATAAGCTGGAAGAACAACTGCATAATGAAATACAGTTAAAAGATGAAATGGAGCAGAAGTGCAGGTGAGACTAAACTTAAATAACGTGTCTTAGAGACTTTAAATTGTGTAGGAGATGCTTATTTCAAAGCCTATGCTATGCAAATACAATCAAGGTCATAGAAAATGTTTATAATCAATTTAAAGTTATGAAATGAATATTTAAAAGTTGTCATTGTGAATATGTACTCTTAAACTATGTCTACTCCAGAAGTGGAAATGAGTATTTGCTAATGTTAGAATTATCATAGATATTTTCTCCCAAAGATTTGAAATGCAGTTTCTTTTCCTTAGCATGACTCTTAAAATTACCTATATGATCTACACTGCACTGACCTATGTGACATTTAGTACAGTACTGTAGTTAACTGTGCAGTATTGGTTAGCAGACTGAAGGAGCAAATTCAAAGAAACAGCATCTTTGTAAAATAAACAGTATCATAAGATTGGATTTAAATGTATTTCTTATATAGCTACACTATTGAAACACCCTGTTTTCTATGGTGATCTTCAGTAGCATTACACCATTTTTTCTATTGGCTTAATACTAGTATAATTAAAGGAAAGCATGCATATTTAAGAAGACAAAGATTTGAGGATTTTTTTTTTTAGTAACTACATAGTAGGGGACTCAAAGATGACCTATAAATGTTTCTTGATTGAAATAACAAAGAATTAAAATGATATCCTTATCATTGCAGAACAGGATATTGTTGTATAAATGAAATACAAAGATAATCCCAAAACCTCGATTTTGCCAGTATTTATTTGAAGTTTATTATTGTTTTTTTCCCTTGCCTAATCTTCCATCAAATTGACAGTGATCAATGAAATAGCCAAAATGGAAATAGCAAGAGGGGAGACAGGTACTGATAATAGGTTTCCAAATAATCAAGAAGGGATTGTATTTTCATTATACCCAATTTTGTTTTGTAGAACTTCAAACATAAAACTAGACAAGATAATGAAAGAACTGGATGAAGAGGTAGGTTTTGGTTTCTGATCTTCAAAAATTTTTGAATGTGGAAATTTGTTTTGCTATTTCATAGCAATACTTAACTTAAAACCTACATATTGAAATACTAAATAGAAGGTTAGCTTATGTGTGAAGGCTTAAACTTTTCACCCAAAGTCACACTATGAAATAGAGGGCTAGATTTTAAGGCCTATGCTATGTAACTACACTGTGGGTCACAGAATATGTTTATAATCAATAATTAATTCAAAGTTATGAAGTGAATATTTAGTATCATTTTAATTCCCTGACCACTTCATTTCTTTAAAAAAAATTTTTTTTAATGCTGTCCACATCTAGAAAAAGAGCTATGGAGTCTGAAGCACATTATTTGGTCTCTCTTTTTTTTGGTTGTTTGTTTCTTCTCTCTTGTGGTTTCTCCCATTGGTTCTAATTCTTCCTTACGACATAAATAATGTAAAAATAGGTTCGGTATGAATGTATATGTAGAGCCTGTATCAGATTGCATGCTGTCTTAGGGAGAGAAGAGGAGAAGGAGGGGGAGAAAATTTAAGACTCAAAAGCTTATGTAAGTGAATGTTGAAAATTTTTAAAAAAGGAATAAATTTTAAAAATAAAGAAATATTAAAATCTTTTGTTTTCTCCCTTCCTCCCCTTCTGAAAAATAAGAAAAAACAAAAACAACAACCTCATTACAAATTTGTGACAAAATTAAGGAAAATAAATTCTTGCATTGGCCATGTCCAAAAATGTATTTCTCATTCTGCATATTGAGATTGTAACTTCTTTCAGGAGGTGGGTAACATTTTCTGTCTTTGGTACTATACAATTATATTTTGTCATTGTGTTGATTAATGTTGTATGTCGTCATTTTTAGAATACTTTAAAACTTTAGTAGGTTATGTATAAACTTCAGTTGAATAATAGGTAAACATGTTTACAATTGAGAAAAAATTGAAAATTATAGATGACTGGGGGAGAGAGATAATTTAGAAATGAAAATAAAATTGTGTAATTAAAAATTTTTAAAGAAAAGGTTCAAACCCAGCAAGATGAATGTATTTGGAAGAGTTTAAACAATGATGAAGTGATAGGGGCAGCTAGGTGGCCCAGTGGATAGAGCACCGGCCCTGAAGTCAGGAGGAACTGAGTTCAAATCCGGCCTCAGACCAAACACTTGACACTTAACTAGCTGTGTGACTCTGGACAAGTCACTTACCCCTGATTACCTCACCAAAGAAGAAGCAAAAACAAAACAATATAATAATGGAGTGCTTTCTTCCTGCGGGAGAAAAAGGAACACTCAGAATCTTAATGTTGTCATAGTTTACATAATAGTTTATAGACAGAATTAAAATAGGACAACAAATATGTTGAGGGTAGTTTAATTCTCTTTTTATAGTCATAAGAGAAAAAAATACAGAGAAAATTGAATGAACTGGGAAGAAATTAGGAAGAAGGGAATAGAACTTACCGATTCTCATAGTTGAGGTGTGCAAAAAGAGCATATAAACATGGAAGAAGAAGGGGTAAGGAGAGCAAGTTATTACATGAACATCATTCTCTTTCTGTTTTCTTCTTGCTGAGTTTTGTTGGTTGTTTCTGGAGATGCAGTTAATTTGTGTGGATTTATTTTGTATCCTGTAACTTTGCTGAAGTTATTGTTTTCATTTTTAAAAGTTGGCTGTTGGGTTCTCTAAGTAAACCTGTTTCTTCTTTGCCTGCATTTATTCACTCATATAATATTTATTGTTGATGTGTTTGGTTGTTTTTATAGTATTAAGCATCCCTGCAGTGAATCTAACCTGGTTATTCTATATAGTCTTTTTGGTACATTTCTGTAATTCTTTGCTAATATTTTATTTGAATTTCTGTGCCTATATAATTTGAGGAATTTGTTTTTTGGTTTTCTTCCTGTTTTGACTCTGATTTGATTGTCAAGACCATGTTTGTGTCATGGTAGACATTTAGTAGGATCTCATCTCTTCCTATTCTTGTGTGTGTGTGTGTGTGTGTGTGTGTGTGTATGTGTTTTTAATATGATATTAGTATCAATTGTTTGGTAGAGTTTACTTATAAATCCTTCTGGTCATCTTTTTTTTTTTGAGAGTTCAAATAATGACCTGTTCAGTTTATTCTTTGAGATAAACTAGGCTATCTATTTCTTGTTTTCTTGGTCTGCAATTTGTGTTCTTTTAAATAGTCATCCATTTCATTTAAATTTTATTGTTGTTCAGTTGTATTTCGATTGTGTCTGACTCTCCATGACCTCTTTCTGGGTTTTCTTGGCAAAGATACGGGAATAGTTTGCCATTTTCTTCTACAACTTATTTTACAGATGAGGAAACTGAGGCAGACAGGGTTAAGTGACTCTCCCAAAGTCACACAGCTAGTAAGTGTCTGAGAATGGATATGAACTTGGGTCTTCCTGACTCCAGATCTGGCTCTCTAACTGTTGTACCACCTAGCTGCCTAGCTTTAAATGAAGTTTAAATGACTTTTTTTTTAAATTGAAATAGTTGGCAAAAATAGTTCCTAATAAATTCATGTATTGCTTCTTTAGGAAAAAAAATTATAGGTGACCTAAAGGACAATGAAGAGGCACATGGTTGACATGAGGAGAGTATAGCATCTTAACAGCAAAAAGTCACACAAGAAAAGCAGTATAAAGGGTATCTCAGTAGATCTGTATGACTGGAAAAAGAGAGAAGCTGGTCTTGTAGTGAGAGCAAGGGATAAACAACAGGACAGCCTACATACTCCATGTGTATCTATGCAGTGTCAGGAAATCTAGAGGAAGATTCTGCCAACTCATAGGGTAAGACTTCCTGTGAAGAATTTATGGTAGATCATGGACAAGAGTTTCACAGGATGTGAAGGCATGAGTGTGTTGTGTTCTCCAAGTTTGGGCAGAGTACCTATAATGAAGAGATCACAAAACCATCGACATCATAATCAGAATATTAATAATTTCTTTCTACAGCACTTTAATATTTGGATTTTTTATTTTTTGTTTATTTATTTTGGCTAGAACAATGGGGTTAAGTGATTTGCCCAAGGTCCCAGTTAGTATCTGAGGACAAATTTGAATTCAGGTCTTCTTAACTACAGGCTTGGTGCTCTACCTACTGCACCACCTAGGTGCACATAGTGGCTTTGCATAGTGGCCTTCTATCTACTTGCTTCCCTTTTAAAATATTTCCTTGTCTATTTGAGTTCATTCCTACCACTAATTCCTGTGTTATAAGGTTTTTCTCCTACATATCTGTTTGCCTAATGGACATTTTGAATTGGGTGTGCCATAGTTATCTTAAACTTAACATGTCCAAACTTACTTCCCTTTCAAAATCCTCTATCTTATGCCACCATCTTTCTGGTCACCTCAGTTTGAAATGCCAGGCATTCATCCTCACTCTTTCTCATTCTACATATTACATCAATTGCCAAATTTATTCATTCTACCTCTTCAACATTCTCTCATCTCTTTCTTCTTCCTTCCATTCACACTACCATCAGTATAGTTCAAGCTTTCATCACCCCACTCCTGCGTGAATGGTTATGGGGGATGGGGAGGAAGTGGCAAAGTTTAGATCCATTATTTGATAAGTATTGGGAGCTCTCTGAAGGGAGCTTTATCTTTCAGTGCAGATCAATGAATCTTAAAGTCTTAGAGTTGTCTGGAGGCGCTGAGAGTTTCCCCTACTTGCCCCAGGGTCACATATCTAATATGCCTGAGCAGCTGATTTTAATCAGAGGTGGTCTTGAACGAAGTGTTCTTCACTCCAGGCTAGGCCACCCCCCTGTTCATTACACCATGCTACCTTTATCCACTTTTAACCTTTTTTATTCCATGGAAAATCTGAGTGTTCTTAATTATAAAAATATTTTTGCAATGATGAATGAAAGTTCTTATATGTATCTTTAGTATCATATTTGTAGTTTCTATAGTATAACTGTCAAATGCAAGAGTGAAATACACTTGTACCTTTACAGGCAAACTATCATTTTCCACAGAAGAAAAAAGGTTTCAGTGCTGTTTTTTATTGTAGACTGTTTCTTTGTTGATTTTTGTTCCATAATTTGGTAGATGTTTTCCTGTCCTCCTTACTAGGCCTCAAGGGAGTGGAGTAAACACTGCCAGTAACATCAGTTTTTTTCTGGTAGAGATTAGATAGTGATTACTTAGAACAGAGGAAAAAAGAGAATCTCTAAAAAAAAATTGGAATGGGAAAGAAGTTGTAACTTGATTCCTAGGTTTCTAACCTAAAGCATAAAGTCAGTGAGACAGTACATACTGGATAACTATCCAAGTGTTACTCAAAAAGACATGTACGGAGGGCCTTCCTTTTGCCTCTTAATAGCATAAAGTTGGACACCAGAAATCTTTGGAGGAATGAAAGAAGTTATATAGTATTTCCACTCTTAGAAACAACAGAAATGAGAGGATGCAAAGAATAAAATCATGATGTGGAAAATCTGAGGTAGTGAGCTTTGAAGAAAAGGAGCAATATTGTTTAAGCTTATTAAAAATCCAGTAAACTCTTTGAGGAAAAATAATAAATGAGTATCTTGAGAATTTTAATAGTAGTACATTTATGCTTCTAATCTACATAATTTGAGATGTGCAAGACATGATATATGCGTGGTGATAACAGCTACCATATCCAGCCAAGCCATAGAACAAACAGTGCACTTTGCATTTGATGTTAGAAAGATATTTTCAGGAGTTGCGAAGTACTGTACAAATTAGGCAAAATGAATTGATATAACTTTCATCTCCCTTCCATTTTAATTCTGTAATATCTATTACTCTGCCCAGTATAATTGTTATGAAATGGTGGCAGAGATTTTATATGGCATAGCCTCTTCCTTTTTTGATGAAAGAACTATTTATGTTTAACAAATACATGGATAACAAGAAGGCATTTAATAAATTGATTTCTTTAATAACTTAACAGATTCTTTTTTTATTTTATATTTCATTCAAAGTTTATTTTTTTAATCAACAAAAACCAGACTTTTCTCCCTCCTATTCCAGTTCTGCTCCCAAATCAGAACAAAAGAAAAACAAAACCACTGTTACATTTAGTTAAACAAAACAAATTTCTATTTGGATCATGTCCAAAAATATGTCTCATTCTGCACTCTTGAGTCCTTCACTTCTCTGTCAAGTAGTAGATAGTGTGTCTCATCATGATCTGAATTCCTGATTCTTTCAAAGTTACTTGTCTTTACTTTATTGTATAAATTGTTTTCCTGGTTCTGTTCACTTCACTCTGTTAGGTTGTACAAGTCTTCCTAGGTTTCTCTGAAACCATCCCCTTCAGCATTTCAGCACAAAAATATTCCATCACATTTCCTCCTCCCAGGTTCCCATTCATTTTTGCATCAAAAAAAGAGCTATAAATATTTTCATACACCTTTATTGTTTTGCTTAGGACTAACCTCTCCCTTAACTTATCCTCCCTCTAAGTCCACTTCCCCCTTTTCTCTCCCATTTCTCTAATGAGTGAATGTATTTCTATACTCAACTGTGTGTGGTGTGTATGTGTTCGTTCTTTCCTCCTCTGACCAGGTTAGAGGAGAATGAGGTTCAGGTATCAGCTGCTCCCCCTGCCCTCTCATAGTTTATACACAGCTCTGGTCTTTTCTTCAGGAATGCTTACAGATTCTCTATTTCATTTAAGTTTTATTTTTCCCCCTATGGGATTATGCTCAGTTTTGCTGGATAAGTTATATTCTTGGCTGCAAGTCTATGCCATTTGTCTTCTGGAGTAACATTCCAAGCTTTTCGTTCCTTTACAGAGGTGATTGCTAAATCATGTATTCTGACTGTAGCTCCTTGGTAACTAAATTCATTTTTTCTGGCTTCTTGTAGTATTTTTTCCTTTGACCTAGAAGCTCTAAATTTTGACTATAATGTTACTTTGAGTTCTCATTGAGATTTCATGAAATATGCCTTGATTCTTTTTCTGATCATAGTGTTCAGGTAATCCAGTGATTCTTAATTTTTTTTTTCTTGCAATTGTTTTTGTCATAAGACACATTCAGTTTTTTTTCAGTCTTTTGACTTTGTTTTAATATTTCTTGTTACCTTGTGAAGTCATTGGCTTCTGTTTTATCCATTCTAATTTTCAGTGACAGCTAGGTGGTGCAGAAGATAGAGTGCCATACCTGGAGTCAGGAAGACTCATCTAATGAGTTCAGATCTGGCTTTAGACACTTAGTAGCTGTGTGATCCTGGGCAAGTCACTTAACTCTGTTTGCTTTGGCTCCTCATTTGTAAAGTGAGCTGGAGAAGGAAATGGCAAAGCACTCAACTCCCTCTGCCAAGAAAATTCCAAATGGAGTCACAGAGTTGGACACAGCAACAACAGTTTTCATGAAATTTGTTACTTGGGCAAGATTTTGTGCCTCTTGTTTGAAATTTTTAATGCCAATTATAATTCTTTCTTCTGTGGCTCTCATTTATTTTCCAATTTTTTAAACTCTTTTTTTAAGCTTTGCTTCATTTCTTCCAGGAATTCTAATTGAATTTGTGCCCAAGCTGTTTTTCTTTGAGACTTTCATTCTCATCTGGATTTGTATCTTGAGCATCTCTGTCATTATAATAGTTTTTTTATGATGGGATTGTTATTTTTGTTTGCCCATTTCTTCCAGTCTCCTTCCTGACTTGGTATTAGGGCCAGGCTCTGTGCATTTCTGGAGGGAATATCTGGGCTGGCCCTGCTATTGCTTTCTTGAGATATTGTTTGGTGTTATTCCAGGCTGTGAGGGACAGCTCATGCCAGAGACCTGTAAGTTTTCCGTGCTCACTATGTGTTCTGATCTAGGGCAAAGTCTGATTGGTGACCCCTTGGTCTGAGTTCTGTAAATTCCTGACTTGGGTTTGGGTCTAAGTAACAGCAGACAGCCGCTAGTCTCAGCCCCTATCAGCCATCTGGGAACCTTTGTTGGTTCAGAGTGACAGCAGTGTGCAAGCCTCATTTTGGGCTGTGTTTCCTGCCCTGATTGTTCTTCTGCAGGCTTCTAGACTGGGCTAGAAGCTGGAACTGAGATTCACTCTCTTCCTGGGGGTCTGAGCTGCACAGCTGCCGCTTGCTTCTGAAGTTGTTCCTTCTCAGTATACTATTCACTGATTTCGACTGTTCCTTATAAAAATGCTACCTCCCTGGATCTGTGACCCAGAGCTAGGTACTAGGCAACAAAGCTGTCAGTCAGTATCTGTTCTCATTGTTCTCCTGGAATGGGTCTGAGGGTGCCTACATGTGAGTCTGAGACTTCCTCTTGCCCCAGTACGCAGCCTTTTCTTGGTACTTTGCTCCTGGACAGACCCCATCCCCATCAAAATGTCCTTAGATCTTTCTGTTTCCCTATGCCAACTTTGGCTGGAAAAAAAGACTTACTGTGACTTTTTCTTGGATTTCCCCATCAGGATTTGGTCAGGTGCACTTTCTAGTCTGTTTTGAGAAGTTGAGGCAGGTACAGGAGGTTGAGTGGAGAGAAGTATGTTGTACTGCTTCCTGCTACTTGGACATCTTGGCTCCCAGCCTATCACTCTTTATGCTTCTCAGGTTTCTGTTGCTTGTGAAAGGAATTGATCTGTTTAAATGATAACACATCAAGAAATAAACAAACGCGTAAAGAAGTAGAATGTCTCAATCCAAGCACACTTTCAGACGTTAGAAGTCCATTATGAGATTATTCATTAGAACAGGTTATTAGTAGTGATGGCTCAGAACATGAAACTGATGAGATAGAATTTGATGTGGCAAAAAAAATATATTTATTGAATTATTTTTCTTCCTCTGTTCCTTTGGTTTTTGCATCTGAGTGATGGGACATTGAGTACAGAAAATATAGTAACTTTGTTTTACTGTGATTTTGATTTCTATTCCATTGTCAAGTTTTTGTCTGCTTAGAAACTGGCAAAGAAAACTAAGATGCTCTATTGATTAAAATTTAGCAAATTTTAGCTCATTTTGTAACAAATTTGAGGAATAATTAAATTACTAATTTAGTTTACTTTTTTATTCATCCAGTACATTTGGAATTATTATCTTGATTAAAATGATCCTTTTAAATTTAATATGCCAAACAATAATTTTGTGAGCAGAAAAAGATGATATATTTTTCCATGTTTTTATATTAACGCTGTAGGTCTGTAGAGATCACCAGAAGGAATAAGCATTGCATATATTTCCATTTTTTCCTAAATTCAAGAAAAAAATAGAAAAACAGTTAAAGATTTTCCCCCATTTCCAAGAGATTTTTCTTCTTCTTCTTCTTCTTCTTCTTCCTCCTCCTCCTCCTCCTCCTCCTCCTCCTCTTCCTCCGGAGGCAGTTGGGGTTAAGCGACTTGCCTGAAGTCACAAGCTAGTGAGTATTATGCGTCTGAGGCTGGATTTGAACTCAGGGCCTCCTGACTTCAAGGCCAGTGCTCTATCCACTGTGGAGGTTTTACTTCTAATGCTGAAATTCTCTGTCTCATGCAGCGGACGTGCAGCTCAGTGTTACAGAGTTCTAGTTATTCTAAAGTTCTTTCTCACATTAAAAAAAAATAACAAAACCAAACCTATCTCTTTGGCTTCTAAATGTCTTATAATCCTTAATAGATTTTTTTAAGGCTACCTTCAAAAAATTTTAAATAAATGAAAATTGGCAATAACGTAAGAAATCTTACTAACATTTCTTATTTCAGGGAAATCAGAGAAAAAATTTAGAATCCACAGTGTCTCAGATTGAGAAAGAGAAAATGTTGCTGCAGCACAGAGTTAATGAGTACCAAAGAAAAATAGAACAGGAGAATGAGAAGAGACGGAATGTTGAAAATGAGGGTAAGCTGCACTTTTGGAATACACTGTGGTTGAAGATCTGTGCCATGACACTGTGTTTTAGATGAAGATGTTCATTGTGGTAATAAGGTCCTGGCTCCTTAAAGTAATTCAGAAGATGTCCAGTATGAATTAAGTTTATATAGAAGTCTTCTCTTTTAGCAAGGAGTGCTTTAGCACATTGTAGGCACTTAAATGCAAAGTGATAAAGTATGTATATGTGTGTACTGTAGCAGCATAATTAGGAATCAGCTTTTAGTTTTACATTGTGAAATCAAGATCTTTTGTCTTGAAGCCTGATAGAGGAAGACTAATGTGGATTAATTCATCGTCTATGACTATATTTGCTATTTTTAAAAATAATTTAGCATTATTTTTCTGAGAGAAATTTTAAAATATTATGTTCATTTTTTTCTAGTTTCTACATTAAAAGATCAGTTGGAGGACCTGAAGAAAATTAGTCAGAATTCTCAGCTTACAAATGAGAAAATGGCACAGTTACAGAAGCAAGTGAGGCTTCTTTTTGCAATCAATTTTTTTTTTTGGTGTTGTGGTTTTAATTTTTAATTAATTTAATTAATATTAATTAAACCACAGTTTTGTGGTTTTAATTTGTACTTTAGCTAAGACCCATTTGTCTCTCTCCTAATAGCTGAAAGAAGCCAACGACTTACTGAGGACAGAATCGGACACAGCAGCAAGGTTAAGAAAGAGCCACACAGAATTAAGCAAATCAGTAAGTCAGTTAGAGTCCCTGAACAGAGACCTGCAAGAGCGAAACAGAATTTTAGAGACAACCAAATCACAAGTGGACAAAGATTATTACCAGCTTCAGGCTGCATTAGAAGCTGAACGGAGAGACCGAAGTCATGGATCTGAGATGATTGGAGATCTCCAAGGTAAAGCATTCAATAAAAGTACAGATCCGAGTACTTTGGTGAAACCAGAAGTGGGTGCAGTTTAATTTCTTTCAGAGTAATAATTCCTTTTTTGACTTATACTCCTCAAATACACAAAGAGTCTTTGATCTTTATCGGCTTGGAGGAATTCTTGGTATTGTAACTCCCTCCATCAGTGCAGATTGTGGTTCTTAGTAGATATATTTTAGAGTTACCTGAAGCACAGGAAGTAATGTATACCTGGAGTCATAGCTAATGAATGTCAAGGAAGCATTTAAGTCCAGGTTTTTCTGATTCCAACCCCAGCACTCAAGTGTACTCAAGGCATAATGCCACCACCTGTTCTTAAAATATTTAATTTTTTTTAAAATTCACTTTACCGGGGCAGCTAGGTGGCGCAGTGGATAGAGCACCGGCCCTGAAGTCAGGAGGACCTGAGTTCAAATCTGGCCTCAGACCAAACACTTGACACTTACTAGCTGTGTGACCCTGGGCAAGTCACTTAACCCCAATTGCCTTAAAAAAAAATTCACTTTGCCCTCACTAGGGTAAGTAAAACCCAGAAGGTAGACAAATGGAAAAATACATGGCTTTACCAATAAGGAAACTGCAGAACAGAAATTATATAACTTCCTTAGAATCACACAAGACTTATAGTCAATGAGATTAGAATCAGGAACTGTCATGTACCACCAAGGAGTGTTACCTACCCAGGGACTAAGGACTGAGAATGGCTTTATGCTCTGTATTATGTCAGCAGGAATTAGAATGTGGATGTTGAAGCCTTTGTACGCAGAGAGTAATATTTGGGAGGGGTTGTGCTAAAGGTATTAAGGAAATTCTGTGTGAGGAGAAGGACGAAGGAGTGTAAGACCTAGAAGTACTGGTTTAAGAATAGAAACAAAACATCATTGCCTCAGATATATCTGATTTTGTTAGTCCAGTTCTTCCCAAATGCTTCTCTTTTCTTTTAAGGCCAACCGTGACACGGTAGAATAGGTAAATATGGCAATAGCAAAATAACACACAGGAAAAAAGGGATGTTTAATCCTTTATCGTGGTATGGAAGCATAGGGTAAGGCTTCTAAGTTAGGTTTGGTATTAAACTCTAGTTCCATGGAGAAAATCGCCAGGGTAAATTGTAAGTTCTTTGAGAGCAGAAAATATGTCTTACTTGTCATTTTATCTGCTAAAATGCCTAACAAAGTGCCTTCTCCTAGGTATTTAATAAGTACCAATAAAATTTAATTTCTGTGGTTATGAAAGCAGATAAAGTAGGGCATCCCATTGGTTCTGAAGTTATCACAGCAAACTAGATCATTTTCAGGGCTAGAGGTTTAAAATATCCCAGAGCGTAGCAAGAGAAAATCAACTCTATTGTAGTATCACAGTATGATGCTTGACACCTTTAAATTATCACATTAATCGTCTACTTAGGTACATTTTGTGTTACCTTGGAACCAATGAGAAGTGTTAACTTTATGCATCAAAAAGCCAAGAGGATTTTTTTACCACCTACTCCATTCACCTCTGATTAGAAGCTGTTTTTTAGATAACAGAGAAGAATATTGAGTATTTATTTACATGGTTTTATAATGAATCAGTTGCCTAAAGATTGACATAATTTTGCTCTGTTATGTCTGATATGTACAAAGCTTAGATATGGCCTCTGTCCTGATGGAGCGCATAATTTGGTTTGTAGTAAGCAGTAGTGTGGTAGAAAGAGAACTGCTTTTGAAGTTAGAAAAATAAGTTCAAGGCCCAGTTCTAACGTTTACTAGTAATAAAGAGCTTAACCTTTCTGAGCTTCACTTCTTCCCCCTCTAAAGTATCTACTGCACAGAGTTTAAAGGAAATTACTTTATAGGCCATAAAATATTATGTCAGTGCAAACATATGTTACTAGCTAAAATGTAGCAGGAAGCATTTCAGAATTGGGAAATAATAAGTTGGATGTGCTTTAAATTAGACAAAGACACAAATTAACCTCTTGGTTGACTACAGAAAATAAAACAAAAAAGTCATTGGTGACATTAATACTTATTTTCCTGAAAGTTTCCTAGAAGGCTTCATAATATAGGCCTTAATACTTACTTATAGAATATCCACGACAGATGACTTCAGCATTCTTTTATCATTTTAGTTCCACTTTAAAACTTTTAAACTTTTAAATGGCAATCTTTTCAAAAAGAACTTGATTTTGTGATTGATCATGGTTTCCTTTAATAAATGCTTATTCATTAATTATAAATCCCTCCTAAATTATATCTACTCTTTTCAGCCAGTACACACATTCTTCTAATCCTGGCTTTATTGTTCTTTATGTAGTCTAATCTTTCGTTTCTGATCATAATTTGTTGTTTTAACCAAGAGTTAGCATAGGCTGAAAACAAAAAATAATTATACCATGTTTTTTGTGTGTGTGGAGTAGCTCAGAGCAAGGTCATTGCATAAAAAGGGATTCTTAAAGAAAGGGGTCGTTTGTCATTTATACCACAAAAATATAACATCTAGGAAGAAATGGAAAGGAGAGGATTTAAATCCCTACCCCTTGTCAGAGGACATAAAGGGGAGGCAAGAGGGAGGAAGTGTGACATTAACATGGCTCTTCATCTTCCTTCTCAGTGTCGGCTGTCCCCATACCTGTAATGGATCTTCTACACACCTCTGCTTTTCCCTCCTCCCAAGTTATATATGCTTATTTATGTATATGTTGTCTTCTCCTACTAGACTGTAAAATCCTGGAGGTCAAGAATTGTTACTTTTCTGTGTCCCCAGGGTCTAACACAATGCCTGACACAGTGTAGGTGCTTAATAATTGCTTGTTGATTGGTTACTGTATATAAGGCATTTCATATCCATTAAAGTTCTATATGAATGTGACATGTTTTGTGGTTTGTACCTATAACCTATAGGTAACCTCAGATTAATAGATTCAGAAAAGCTATGAGAGAAATTTACCTGTAGGAAAAGACTAATATTAGGTGATAACATGTTCTAGTATTTTTTGGTTGGGTGGTTTTTTTTCCGTTTTACATTTATAGCACCTAAACTGCATTTGTCTATGCATGAATATACTGAATAACTTTTATCTGATTAGGGATATTTTCTGATTCAGATTAATCTGGATGAGGAACAAACAAAGCAAAATTTATGCTATCCAGAGTATTTATGTTTTTTTCCTTTTTTTTTCTTGTTAGCTCGAATTACGTCTTTACAAGAGGAAGTTAAACACCTTAAACATAATCTTGAAAGAATGGAAGGGGAAAGAAAAGAGGCTCAAGACATGCTTAATCATTCAGAAAAGGTATGAAAGGAAGCATCTCACTTTGTTTTTGGAGATAACATTAGTAGATTAAAAACATATTTTTGATATTGCTATTTTGAGTAATAGTAACTTCCTAAAATGTAAATATTTAAATCTGTGAAAAGGAAGAATTAAATAATGTCTGGTTCTGTATTTTAAGTTTAAAATATTTTTGTGTTATTTGGAGATATTTTGTCAAATTTTAAAACATGAATGAGAGGAAAAAGTGCTTCAAGTAAGGAATTATATCTTATGTGAAAGGGTTTGTGTGCGAGAAACAGAGAGAAGCAGAAGTAAAAATGCCTAGTAATTGAAAATATTTAAGATTTCCTTATCTTGCAAATTTCATGTTTTTTGGTTGTTGTTTCCTGGTTTTCCAACAAAAAGAACAACCAAATACTGCATATCCATCTCGGTGCAATGTGTGTTATCCCTATGACAAACCTTCTCCCTCTTCTCCTCAGTTCCCACCAGGATTGTGTGGGTTCACTAGAAATTCAAGTATCCAGTTGAGTTTGCCTAGTAATGAAGAGAGAAGGAATAGAGGATATAGCTGGTTAAAGAGGCTCCAGAAATCAGGGTTAGGTTAGATTGAGACAATGTATCCCAATGGGTGTAAATTGTTTTCCTGTCCAAGAAGAATGGCAAGTTTTTCATTGATACTTTTTGCTTCTCTTCTGCCAAAACATACCCAGCCATGACCCATAAGGAAAGAAGCAACAAATTAGAAATAAAGAATTGTGATATTCATTTGTTTCTAGCTATGAATCTGCTTGATGTTCTTTAAGCTCCTAAGAACATTTCTGTACACATAGATGACTATTCCAAAGGACAAAAAAAAATGTTTATTCAAAGGAAAAAAAATTCCTTGATTTTTGTTATTGATATTGTTCATTAGGAGCTGTTTTAAGGAAGGAAAACTATCTAATGAAATATGCTATCATTATTTCATATAATTAATGATGAGAATAGCTGATATTTGAGGTCTATGGCAGTTTTTAGTTTGTAACTACATAATGACTTACTCCTATATTGCAGGAAAAGAATAATTTGGAAATAGATTTAAACTACAAGCTAAAATCGTTACAGCAAAGATTAGAACAGGAAGTAAATGAGCATAAAGTGACTAAAGCCCGTTTAACTGACAAGCATCAATCTATTGAAGAGGCAAAATCAGTTGCAATGTGTGGTAAGTGTTAATTTTTTTATTTCCCCATAAAATTAGCAGAATGCTGATAGCTTTAAATAATATTTGTGAACTTTGTATTTTGACCAACTATAGTTCCAATCAGATATCAGTATTTTAATTCTCAAAAGAAAACCCAACATATTAAAATTTATTTATTTTTACATCTTTTGTTTTTTGATCACCCTTTTCCTAATTATGTTTCTTAACCTATCTTCTACCGAGCCATCTCTTCTAACAAAGAATAAAAAAAGAAAGAAAAAAAATCAGTTTAGCAAAATTAACCAATACATTAATTGATTCTGACAGTCATATAAAACTCCAAACTTATAATGCCTGTCCTCTTCAAAGAAAAGAGGGACATATTTTTTTCTTGACTTTTCTCTGGGACCAAAATTGTTCATTATAATTATACAGTTTTCGATTTGGGCCGGGGGTGGGGAGAGGGGAAGGAGTCTTTTGTTTATGTTGTCATCATTTTGTGTATTGTTTTCTTGGTACTTTGTTCTTGACCCTGCATCAGTTCATATAAATCTTTCGTGTGCTTTTCTAAATTCCATTTTTTATCTTTTCTTAAAGTGCAGTGATATTCTGTCATAGTTGTATACCACAATTTCTTTGGCCATTATCTAACAAATGTTAAACACAGCAAGCAAACACACACACACACAGAGTATGTGTAATACATTTTTATTTCATTAAATATTTCCCACTTGAATATAAAAAAATTTAATATTCATTTTTAAAAATTTTGAGTTCCAAATTCTCTTCCTCCTTCCCTCTTTTTGAGAAGACAAGCAATTTTGGTATCGATTACACATGTAAAGTCATGCAAAATATATTTCCATATTAGCCGTGTTGCAAGAGAAAACACAGTATGTGTGTATATGTATGCATATACATGTATATATGTTTTTGCTAATTTGGGGAGAAAATCCTTAACAAAACAAAAGGTAAAATAGATCATATATTGATTACCTGAAATTGCAAAGCTTTTTACAAGAGCAAAATTAATATGCTGAGATAAAGTCAGAAACAAGTAATTAAAAAAAAACTGATGCATCATGTATCTCTGATATGAATCTGATATCCAAGGTAGAAGGGAATTAACACAAATATAGAAGACCAAGATCTGTTCCTCATTGGGTAAGCTGTTAGAAGATATGAAGAAACAGTTCACAAGAAAAGAGTTGCAAACTATTAACAACCAAATAAATGTTTGCACCAAAATCTCTAGTAATAAGAGAAATTCAAAGTAGAACAACTTTGAGGTTTCTCTTCCCCCTGTTACAGTCCTTAGTCATTTCACATTTCTCTGTGTGTGTGTGTGTGTGTGTGTGTGTGTGTGAGAGTGAGAGTGAGTATTCGAGCTATTGCTGTAGCTTTCTGGTTGGTCTTCCCACCTCACATCTCTTTCTGTAGCCCGTCTTTCATTTGACTACCAAACTGAGCTTCCTAAAGTACAAGTCTGACCTTGTCTGCTACCTTAGTAAACTCTAGCAACTATTATCTCCAGGATCAAATATAAAATAACTAATTTGGCATTTTAACACCATTCACCATCTGCTTCTTATATTTCCAGTAGTCTTAATTTGTTCTCCAACATCAGCTCTACAATCCAGTAGTATGGCCAACTTGCTGTTCTTTACACATGACATCTCACCTTCTGAATTCATACCTTTTCACTGACATGGGTCCCCATGCCTGAAATATTTATCCTCCTGACCTGTGCCTCTTGGCTTCCCAGATCTCCTTCAAGACTAACCTCACATGCCACCATCTACAAGAGACCTTTCCTGGTCTTCTCTACTATTGTGTTTTCCTTTTTTCTGAGATTACCACCCATTTACATTGTATAGACTGTGTGTGTATGTGTGTGTAGGTGCACACATACGTGCATGCATACATACATACATGTGATGTAGAGAAGGATATATTCAGAAGTGAATGTGATATAAAAACAAAAGGCATTAGTTTTTAAAAAGAAAATGTGTGGAGTGTGCAGTGCCTAGAAATGATTATGTAACAATAAAAGGCATCAATGAAGTTTATTTTTTAAATGTTAAGTGCTTACAATTTGGAAAGCAAAATCTGCCATGAGAAAAGACATTCATTTTTACTGTAAGTTAAATATTTGTTGGTTATCTGTTATGTACTAGGCAATATGGAAAATACAAAGATGATTAGTCCTTGCTTAGCCTTCAATTTTAGCTGCTACTTCATTTCTAATTTTCATCTTCTTTTTCCCCTCTTTTGACTTGGAATGAAGACTGTGTTCAGTATATATTTCCGACTTGCTCTCTGCCTCCTGATAACCAAAAGGTTCTGGATAAATGATGGATAACCTTTGAGCTAGTCTGTACATGGAAGAGTCTACTACATTATTCAGTTTTTTTTGTACTTCCTATAATGATTTGCCTACAAAAACACTCAACTATGCAGAAACTTGTTAATGATATTTCATGTTGTCATAGATCTTAGAAACAGTTGGCATGCATTTTGCTGATTGAACTATTTTGAATAAGGAGTAACAAAATTGTCTCTTGTTAAAAGCTAATGTAATTGTTAAGAACTAATTCAATTCCATCATTTTGTAGAAATGGAAAAGAAACTGAAGGAAGAGAGAGCAGCACGAGAGAGAGCCGAAAATAGAGTTGTTCACATTGAAAAGCAGTGTTCCATGTTAGATGTCGACTTGAAACAGTCTCAGCAGAAACTGGAGCATTTGGCAGAACACAAAGAAAGAATGGAGGATGAAGTAAGAAAAAAGGATGCTATTGTCTTTGTTCTCATTATGAAACAAAAACAGCTATATATTAAAGTTTGTGAATGAGGAAGATAACTATGTTATCAATTAAAATAGCATAATTTTTATTAAGGAGATAGCTTGATATTAAGCTATGCCTGTTTATAAGTGAATGATGAATGAAAAAGGATTTATGAAGTGCTTACTGTGTTTCAAGGACTGTGCTAAGTGCTGGGTTAGCAAACACAAAAGACAGTCCTTGCTATCAAGAAGCTAACATTCTAATTAAGGGGAGACAGCATATATAGGAAGGTTCAGCTTCTGGACAAACAGCAAGGCCCAGTGACTCTAAGGGTGCCTCAGCAGGTAAGATAGCAATGTGTGGAGGTCCAGAAGGCAGTCAGTGATATGATGAGGCCCAGTGGTCTTCCCTCTCCCTGGGAGGATTGTAGTTAGTTATTCCCTGTTCATGCAAACAGTGTGAGTGGCCATGTCTGCTCTTCAGAGTCAGAAAGCTAGAGCAGTCTAGCCCATAATTGTTGAAAAGGGGGAAACAGAGAGAGCCCAAAGATTTGAGTGGAGAGAAAACTCTGGATTCCTTCCTTTAGGGATGTAGGTGGTATAGGGAAGGGGAGCTGGGGGAAAACAGCAGTAGCCAGGAGTGGGGAAGGGGAAGAAAGGGTATTCACAGAAAAGTTGGGATGTAGGGCTCCCAATACTATCTCTTCTGCTGAGCTTTTAGTGCCTGGTGAGATCAAGGTAGCTGGTATGCTGGGGTAGGGAAAGGAGAGGACCTGTGGCACCTGATATTTGTTACCAATAAGTATTTTGATAGGGGAGATCTCTGAGTTCATTGATTTGAGAACTTCTTACAAAATTTGGCATCAGTAAACACTTATAAACTGTCCATTTTCTTAAGCATTGTGAACATAAGACAATATGAAAGAAATTCACCTCCAACTTTAGAGAAACTTACTGTCTGATAAAATAGTCTTTGCTTATAAGATATGCTGTACTCTGAAGTGAAATATAAAACATAGTATTTAAACACGTCATTTTTTTTTAAGGCAGTTGGGGTTAAGTGACTTGCCCAGGGTCACATAGCTAGTAAGTGTCAAGTGTTTGGTCTGAGGCAGGATTTGAACTCAGGTCCTCCTGACTTCAGGGCCAGTACTCTATCCTCTGCGCCACCTAGCTGCCCCTTGTCATTTTTAACTAACTAAAAAAATCATATGAAAAAGAGCAAGTATACATATCAGAAGAGATTTAACTTAGAGTATATGGATTGATTTAATTTGGCTTAAAACACTTTATTTTGTAGCTAATATGTTAGATAAGTGACAGAATCACAAACTCAGAATTGGAAGGGATTTCAGAGGAAATCAAGTCCAACTTGTACATGAAAAAAGATCTCCTTTATAATCCCACTGTAGCTTCAGGGAAAAAACCTTTTATCTTTCCTTTTTTCATCAGTTTTAGCACTACTTAAGCTGTTGTTGAAAGACCTCGTCATACTTTTCTGTTTATTACCTGCCCTAGCTTTGAATAGTGAACCTTTGAATCAGGAATCAATAGGTCATTAAACATTTATTAAGCAGTTACTGTATTCCAGGCACTGTCCTAAGGTCTGAGAATAAAAAGAAAAAAACCAAAAACTGGTCTCTGCCATCAAGGAGCTTACATTATAAAGGGCAAAACAACATATACATTAAACACAGAAGATAAATACAGAGCAAATGGAAAAGCATTGGCAACTGGAGGACTAATAGGGAACCTCCTATGGGAGGTGGTTCCTGAGCTGAAGCTTAGAGGGTCAGGGACTCTAAAAAGCAGAGGGCAGGAGGGATTGCATCATGAGTGAGGATTGGCAAGTGGGTTAAGTATGGCTAGACCACAGAGTATATGGAGGAAAACACTATATATATATTAAATAAACAACTGGAAAGATAGACCAGGTTGCAAAGAGCTTTAAATGCAGAACAAACAGTGTATATTTGATCCTAGAAGTATTAAAGGACCATTGGAGTTTATTGAGGGAGGTCAGCATGGTTAGTCCTATGCTTTAGGAAAAATCACTTTGGTAGCTCTGTAGAAGATGGATTAGAATGGGAGAGATCTGTGCCATGGTCACTAACTTTTATCTCCTAAAGTTCTGTATTGGGTTCTCTTGTGTGTGTGTGTGTGTGTGTGTGTGTGTGTGTGTGTGTGTGTGTGTGTGTGTGTGTGTGTTTATATACATATATATATATATCCTCATGTAGTAATTTCATCAGCTTCCACGGGTTCATTGATTATCTGTGTGCACAGTGATTCCTAGATCTGTTTATTTAGCCCTAGTCTCTATTCAGAGCTCAAGTTTCACATCACCAACTGCCACTGAATACTTTGAACTGAATATCCCACATCTCAAACTTCTTGTGTCTAAAGCAGGACTCATCATTTTCCTTTGCCAGCCCCCCCCCCGCCCCACCACCTAACTCTTCTCCAAAACCACTTACTGCTGAAGATACACTGCTCACCCATGTGTCATCCTAGATTTCTCACCCTACATATCCATTCATTTGTCAAATCCTGTATTTTCTTTTTCTACAGCATCTCGTATACACCCCTTCTCTCCACTCACAGAGCTACCACCTTAGTTTAAGTTCCTTGACTATTTCTTGCCTCAACTCTTTCACTGCTTCAGTCCATCTGCCATTTATTAGCAAATGAGACCTATAGTCTTGCTCAGGCATGTTTTCAGGATGTGACATTTCACATATTTTCAAACCCTATTTTCACTACTTAAAAAAAAAATTTACATGGGTATGAATGATACTCCTAGAAAGCATTACTGAAGATGGTTGGATCTTGGGAAAGGAACTGAAGACCTTAGGGGTTTGGGTGGTAGTTTCCTCACTGCTGCTTATCAAATACAAGGACTTCAGAAGAGAAAGGCACATTTGGAAATGAATAACCTTATTTTAAAAAAGGTTTTCTGAGAATGGGATTCAGATTTTTTTATTTAAAATAAGTGAAAGACTCTTGTTTAAAGATAGAATATACCTAACAAACACTAATAAGACTCTGTTTTCCTGGAATCTTGAAAATCTAATCAAAAGGGTGTTAAAATAAAAAGAAGAGGAAGGGAGAAAACTGCTCATGTATATCCATAAGCCTAGATGTGATAGATGCTATCTGTAATGGAGTAAGAACAATAACTTCTTAGGTAGAGTTATGAGAAAAATCTATAAATCAAGCCAACAGTAAATCCATAACTCAGTATAGCTGTATCTGAAGAATGGATAAGTCTAGTGATCCTAACTAAGGAGAAAGATTTAACTCAAGACTTGGGATGATGAAACCCATGATTGAAATACAGCTCTCAGAGAATATACTTTATTTAGAAGGAATTGAATAGTTAAAAGACTAGGTATGAATAGATTCAGGAACAAGACAGAGGGAAATTTGGAGAACTGCATGCTATCAAGCATTTGGGTCAAAATAAGTGGAGGCAGAAACAGAAACAGTGTTATCATTGATATGGATACCTGGACAGAAAGAGGAAATAGATGAATTCAGAAAACAAATTGTAAGACTGTCATAAAGGCAGTGATGAAGACTATTAATGTCTGGACAGCTATTGAATTTTTCTTTCTGCTAAAAGCAAAGCAGATAATTTCCTCCCTTTAAGGGGTAAGGGATGGGGGCTAATTTTCATCCTTTAAAAGGTAGAGCAAGGGGCAGCTAGGTGGCACAGTGAATAGAGCTCTGGTCTTGGAGTCAGGAGGTCTTGAGTTCAAATGTAGCCTCAGATACTTCATGAGTGTGACCCTGGGCAAGTCACTTAACCCCTATTGCCTCACCAAAAGAAAAAAAAAGGGCAAAAAAAAAGTAGAGCAAGAAATTAGAGGAACTTCTACTCTGTACCTGATTATCACCAACAAAGGCCTGATGGGGGAGAGGGGTGGAGGAAGGAGAGGAGAAAGTGCCTAGTCCACCTTAGAATTTGTGATAGAGAAGAGGAAAACTGAACAAAATTTGACATAGACACTAGCTTTGGGAAAATTAGATTTCAGATGTTTCATGGACAGGGATACATAGCATCATGGATTAAAATTCTCCAAGGGAAGTCAGCCTGGAAGTAATATGAAGCTCTAAGGTTTTAAAGAAAGGAAAAGGAATAATTCTCATGAGAAAGAAAAGGAAGGAAGGAGTTAAATATTATAAAGGAACTAAGGTACACATGGAACTAAATAACCAATATTTGTTTTTATAAATTTACAGAAGATAGAAGCAAACATGGTCAGTAGGCTAAATACAAAAATATGGCATAGTGCTGAAATGATTGTCAACCATAAAACTCAGAACTGTGACTGGTGAGGAAAGCTAAGGATAATATGAAAAGGTCAAGCCCCAAAAGGGCTTAGAGGGAATTGAAACCCAAGGTAAATAGGAAGAGTAAGAGTAACTAGCTTCCTTTGTGTCGTGTGTGTGTGTGTGTGTGTGTGTGTGTGTGTGTGTGTGTGTGTGTTTCTCACACATTCTGGAACTTCTCACACATGTATATTGATACATGATTTGGAAACTCAGTGGATCAAAATGAGAGGACTTCAGATTGTAGCTCTACATTATATATATATCTATATATATATCTATATATATATATCTATATATATAGATATATATATAGATATATATATTATATATATCTCATAAAGCAGTTTTGAGTTTTTACTCTCTAATAGGCAAGGAGTAACTTAAATATCTGTAATTTTGTAACCATTTTCATCTTTGACTCCAAACATATCTGTCAACTTTAGACTTACTTTAATTGTTTAAATAAATGTTCTTAGACCATTTATATGATCGCTTTCATGTATGGAAACCCATCACTTAGAATATCCATGCCCCTGAACCACCTGCCTCCCCACCCAGGTTGGCTTTCTGTAGAACTCGGTGTTTTTCTTCATTGGCAGCATAGCTTATATAGAGTGAACAAGGTTGTGCAGCTCTTGCTGTCATCAAACAAAAGGTTTCTTTACTCCCTTAAGGTATAAAATGGCTTAAAAGAAAAGGTGGTGCGGCAGCTAGGTGGTGCAGTAGATAGAGCACTGGCCCTGAAGTCAGGAGGACCTGAGTTCAAATCCAGCCTCAGACCAATCACTTGACACTTACTAGCTGTGTGACCCTAGGCAAGTCACTTAACCTCCATTGCCTAAAAATAAAAAAAAAATTTTAAAAGAAGGAAAAGGTAGTGTTCAGAGAGATTTGATCCCCATCTTCCCAGTGGGAAATTGTTCTTTTTCTAAGTCCCCTGCTTTTCCCAATAATGATTCATTCAGCTTGATATTAGAGTTTTGGTCCACGATGAGACTGGGTGATGCTTGGACTCCAGACCTCTGAAATGGAGATTTCTGCTTGGAGACTACATCAGGAAAGCCCCTTTGCCCATCTAACTTGGTGGGCGGCTAGGCTTGGAAAACAAAGTAGTATAATGCTGGACCTGATCTTAGGAAGACCTACATTCAAATTCAGCCTCTAAAACTTATTGGTTGTGTGAACGTGGATGAGTGACTTTATCACTTTGAGCTTCAGTTTTTCCTTCATCTGTAAAATGGGGATTAAAAGTACCTATGTCACAGCATTGTGAGACTCAAATGAGATAGTCTACATGAAGCATTTTGCTGTACTGCTACTATTTTTAATGAGTTGGAGTCACCAAGCCCAGGTGCTAAAAAGATTGAACTATTGTTAGCAATATTTAAAAGATTGTGGCGAATGGGAACACATCACAGGACTGGAAAAGAACATTTGACAGTTTTCAGGAGGCTGGAAGAAAATAGAGACTGAAAACTGTAGACCAGTGGACTTGGTTTCATTTCCTAGCAAAATTCTAGAATGTATTCCCATACACCTAGAGGTGGCAGAAGTTAGGTTTTTGAACCTAAGTTTAAAACTCCCCACTATTAGATAGATTTCAAAGCTAGTAGGGCTTATCAAAAATTCTTTTTAATAGGGTCTTTTAAGTGTGTTTAGATACCCTCAAATAAGTTAGGGAACCATAATGGGCATTAAAATTGATTAAATGTACTTTTTCATTCATAGGTTAAGAATCTAACACTGCAGCTGGAGCAAGAATCAAATAAGAGGTTACTGATACAGAATGAATTGAAAACTCAAGCTTTTGAGAAGGACAATTTGAAAGGGTTAGAAAAGCAAATGAAACAAGAGATCAATACATTATTAGAAGCTAAGAGATTATTGGAATTTGAACTAGCTCAGCTCACAAGGTAAGTTGATAAAATGAACATTTTAAGTAAATTTCCCTTTTCTCATATGCTTGAGAGCTTTTGTTGCTGTATATTGTATGCAAGATACTTTGATTCATGTATATAGATCATCACCACAGAAACCATGTGTTAAAAGTCCATGTATTGTACTGAATCAACTGTTTCTGTCATTAGTCCAGATTTAGTCCAAATACCTGTTTATAGCTTCACAACAATAAGAAAAATAGCAAGTTCCATCATTGGTTAGATTACTGTCACCTTAAAAGCTTGTTGATTCATAGGATGGTATGCTGCCTATTTTTCTTCTGGAAATAATTTTTGTTTAAGAATTTTATTATAAACTTACTGTCAAAAAATTCATACATTCATAATAAGAAGTAAAATTTTGTATCAGACCTTTCACATTTAACAGGTAGAATCAAGCAAATTAACACATAACTTTTAAAATGCTTTTGTTCTTGATCCCTTTGAATTCTTCCTGAAGTTCTGCTGCTTGTGTTGTGGTGTTTTGGGTTGTTTTTTTTTCTTTTTTGCAGTATAATTTTCAGTGTGTATACAGTGATAGTTCTGCTGATTTTTATCTGCATAACTGTGTAGGTCTTTCCATATTTTCTTGTATGCTTCCATTTTTTTCTTTATGTGGCACCAGTAGTATTATATTTCCATGCCATAGTTTGCTCAACTGTCCTCCAGTTATTGGACCATAGTGAGCTGTTTCCTTTTTTGGGGGATGGGAGACATTTCAAATAGAGTAGCTATGAATACTTCTGTAAACTTCGACCTTTTTCCTCTTTTTATGATGTTTTTGAGATGAAGTCCTAGTATTGCAACTGCTAGGTCAAAAGGTATGATTATTTTAATGATTCTTTAACTGCTTTTGCTGGGCAGCTACATGGCGCAGTGGACAGAGCTCCAGGCCTGGAGTCAGGAAGACCTGAATTCAAATGTGGCAGCTGATACTTACTAGCAGTGTGACCCTGGGCGACTCACTTACCCCTGTTCATCTCAGTCTCCTCATCTGTAAAATGAGATGAGGGAAATGGCAAACCACTCCAGTATCTTTCCCAAGAAAATTCTAGATGGGTTCACATAGAGTTGGATACAACTGAAATGACTGAACAACAAACTGTTCTTGCTATGTTATAAATATTTCATCCAGTTTCTAGCCCTCTCCTCAACTCCCCTTCAGCATCTAGATTAGCTCTCAGGAGGGGAGCCATGACTGTGCTCCCTGAAAATAGCAAATAAATAAGTAAGCACTTCAGAGAAACATAAGAAAATTGCGATGATAAATCATCAGAAAAAATTGTAATTTACAAAGGTCTCATCAATTCATTTGCTCCTTCATATTTATAGGGACAACTTTCTAAGTTAACAACCCTTCCCCCGCCTTTCCTAGGTTACTGCTACTAGGTCTTATCTTTTAGAGACAGTTGGTTTAATTCTTTTTTATTCAGATCATAGGTTTAGGTCTGGAAGGGACCTTGGACCTCATCTTGTCAAACCACCTCACTTTATAGTTGAAGAAACCAAGATCCCAGAGAGGTTAAGCGACTTTAATCTAGTGTCACAAAAGTAATAAATGATAGAGAGATGTGAACTCAATTGGCACTTTAATGTACAGACAGTAAATTTTAGATCCTATAGCAAACTCAAATTCTTTGCTTTTATTTAGTGTGCTTCCCACCAAATTCCCTAATTTCCAGCTCAGTGATAGGACAGAGATAAAAGAGAAGCCCTAGGGCCAATAAATTAAATAATCTGTATCTGCTCTTGGCCTTTCTGTTTTTTAGAAAACAGCTTCATCCCTCCTTTTCAAACTGCTGAATCATACATAAATTATGCCCCTTCTTGCCTTACTTTGTAGATTGTATGTTTCACAATTAAAATAAATACTTTGTACACTGAGTAAAAATTCACCCTCCTCCTTCTCTTTCTAGTCCTTAGCCCCAAACAGCCATTCAAGGGTATCAATACTCTTAATGTATCAAAAGAACTGACTGCTGGATTGAGTTTTATAGTAGGAGTGAGGAAGATCTAGCTCGCAGTTCATGCAGCCTATAGGAAAACACTAAAATGTGATGCCACTGGTAGTACCTCTAGATTACCTCTATTTCAGAAGCTGTTATAATAATTTTTTCAGTGACTGGACAGAGAATCTGTTTCATGAAATATACACATATACATTCTTTTTCTCTTTGCATGTCACTGTTTTGGTGTCACTATTTTTGTGTCTTCCATTATGGGCTTGTTTTTCTTATTAGCCTATCTCTTTCTTTGTCATTGTCCTCTTTGTTTCTCCATCCTTCTCTCCTGCTCTTTCTCTTTCCTTTAACTGACTATAATATATAACTTCAGCTTTTTAAAATTAGATTTATGTTCTTTTTTGGGTTTCTCTTTCAATCCCCCAAACTACTCAGTTAAGTTGTTTTTACAATTAAGATTAATCCCCAAGTCATTGTTTTGGTTTGAGTGTTATTTTTTTTGCTTTGTTTTGTTTTTTGCTTTGTGGATAGTTGGTTCTCACTAAGAAAAAGATCCCTTGCCTCCCAGCATTATGCAGTATTTTTTTCAACGGTGAAATGGAACCAGTACTATAACTAACTGAATTATTGAGTTATATATTAGTAGCATGGGAATATATTTAAAATAGAGCTGTTTCAGCAATACAGTTTTTATTTTAAATAGGTTCTACAGCTATTTTTCTTACCCTATTATAAGCAGATACATTTACTGACTCTTCTCTTTTTTCTGAAGACAATATTGTGGAAACGAAGGACAGATGCGGGAACTACAGGATCAACTTGAAGCTGAACAATATTTTTCAGTAAGTTATAGAAGGATTTGTTGATTTTTATAGAGGAATTGTAAAAATAAATCTTAAAATGGTGTAGTTAGATACTTCTAAGAAGTGAAAGGCTCTGCCTATCAAGTGTCAGAGGCAGAAGGCTTCTCTCTTGATTTCCAATCTATGTAGTAGTTTTGAATGGAAGGAATTGATGATCTGATTGATAATTAAAGGAAATACTTCTGTCTTTGGTATCTTTCTGCTCTCTATCCTTTGCACGTGTCCTATCCAGCACAGTTTTTTTTGTATCACTTTGTGTTATGGCAGTTACTCTTGTTGTTTTAAGATCTGGTTTTACCCATAAACAAAGTTGAATGTACCAGAGGTACCTTCTAGTTTGGTAAAGAGACTCTTGTTATCTTGATACCTTGTTCTGTCAGTCATTTTATTTAATATGCTTTGTTGATTTACTTTTCTACTTTTTGTTCTCAATATAAAACTGAAAAATATATTGTTGCCATAGTAAAAATAAAAAATAGTTCAGTATTGCTTATGAAAGATTCAGCTGCATCTTTTATTTCCCTGCTTCTCATAAGTTCCCAGTACTGTACTGATTCTGTAAAATTGTCTATAATATTAAATTCTGTCTTGTATGTTGAATTTAAACCAACATCACTTGTTAGTTAAAAAGATGAAAAGCACATTCAAAAAACTGCCAGGTTCTTGGTCATATTATGTATTATGATTGCACGGCATTGAACTGATAACATAGCCCTATTTTACTGTGTTGCTAATGGGAAAAGGATCAAATAAAATATCATTGACTACTGAAAGCAGCCTTGCTGTTCTGGGATAAATTTAGAATTTTTAAAGAATCTGTGCTTTCCTGATGGTTATAAGTTGCCACTTTAGCTTCTCTCCCCCACACCCTGCATATTACAAAAATAGAAATCTATTCTCATAACAAACCAGAAAGCCCACTTGATAAGAATAAGCTGGCATTTAAAAACCCTGGATACAGTTTAAAAAAGAAATGTTTTCATGTATTTTGCATTTAATATGAACAAAAAAATAATTTCTCAAGTTATTCTCTATAGAATCTAGTAACACACACTAAATTCTTTATTTTAGCTGTTCGGACTTCTTAATTATGTTAAGAGATAGAGCTTTTTTTTTTTTTTCCAAACATGAGTTATGAATGTGTCCAAGTTGTGCAGGAGGGCCAAGATTTGCCTGATTTGGTAGTATATGGGATAAAAACCCTTCAAAATACTGTGTTTTAAACTCCTTAAGATAAGAATAAAATACATTAATATGGTGAGCCCCTGGGAGAAGAGATCACCAAGTTTCCTAAAGGGGACGTTGGGGGAAAACCAGCCTAAGTCAGAAAATGGAGCTGGTCAGAGGTCCTGTGCTGCTGTGGGACCAGGCGCGTGAGTAGCCCCCAGTACTTCCAGCCTTGGCAAGATAGAAGATAAGAATAAGTAATCAGCATGTATAGTAGGAAACAGTGAACTCTTGGTTATAATGCTTAGAACCAGAGTATTATTTTTCATCTCCAGGTACGTTTTCTTTGTGACTATTGCAGGGTTAAAAGAAAGATGAGAGAATGTAATTCCTAATGATAGAATGAAACACTATAGGACATGCAAATCATCATCATTCTTATTTTACTTACATTGCCATAGGCATCCATGTAGCGTGACTTTGGAGAAGTGAAGTTTCTTTTCCTTATCTTTTAAAAAATGTCTTATTACTGCACTTTTTGCATAAGTTATTATCATTTCCCAATGCCATACTACCCTACTTTCTCCCCTATGTACATTTGAAGTGTCACCGGGAGTAAAAAAATACTGCTAAGCAAGGTATATTGGCCATATCTGAAAATGTATGCCTCATTGAACATTCATATGTCACAACTTCTCTAATAAGATATAGGCAATATGCTTTAATTGCAGTCCCCTGCAGTCATTGATCAGCATTCTTAAATATGTCGCTGTTGTGTCCACTTATGTTGTTATGATCATCATGTAAACTACTCTTCTTATTCTGCTTAAGAAGTAAGTCTTTCTTAAAGGGGTTGTTTCTTTGACAGCATGAGTATTTCTTGCAAGTATCACTGCAATAAATGATGCATTAACTTTTGCCTTCCCCACCTTTTATTTCAGTAAAGAAGTGTAATTATAAAGGCTAAAGGACTATATATATCAAAGTTGGGAAGTGTTAGAACCTTCAGAGTCAAGTAATTCTTTTAAATTAAATTTTGTAGTATGTATATGCTGTTGAGAAATTAAATATGTGATTAAATATGTGATAGATTTGAATAAGAAAATGGAAAATGTTTTGCAAACAGTATTAACTTTATGAATTGATATGTTTAAAAGTTGTAGTTATTAAGTTCAAATTATTAGCTTGCTTGATTATCTTACACAATTAAATTGAATTCTTTTTTTAACTGGCTATATAAAAACTGCTTATTTCTCCTTGGTACTTGTTTTGCAGACACTTTATAAAACTCAGGTAAAGGAACTTAAAGAGGACATTGAAGAAAAAAATCGAGAAAATCTAAAGAAAATACAGGAACTGCAAAATGAAAAGTATGTCCATTTTACTTTGGCTCAGAAATCACAGTAAAGTGATCTTAAGTTTTAGTTTGAAATTATTCACTAAAACTAATGAAGTTAGCTCAGTCCAGTCCTGTGAAGTATTTTTTATTTGTGATCTAGTTAGGAATAATTTGGATAGGTCTGAACTGAAGGTTTTTACCTTCTGTGATGAAAATGTTTGACAAGCAAATTAATAGTATGAAAAGATTACAAAGAGAAATGTTAAACATCTTAAGAAAATAAATTTTTCAAGTATGCTTGAATATGCTAAAACAGCTGTTACATAAACAGTTGAAGTACTAAAGTTTATCCTTATTTAGTCATTAACATAAGTCTCCTAGAAACTTTTACTAGACTACATTTTATTAATTTTGCTTCAACACTTAATTCAACAAACATTTATTAAGCACTTAACTTGTACAAGTCATTCTGCTAGGCCCCAGGGACATAAAGACACAAATGAAACTGTCCCTCACTTCACCCTGTACACAGATGTATGTAATGTAAGGTAGTTTGAGGAAGGGGAAGGGGTGAGTGGGGACAGAACCAGGAAAGGCTTTGAAAGAAGGTGGTGCTTAAGCTGAGTCTTACAGTAAGCCCTACCTCACTTAAATTCAATTTACTTGCATGTGCATCACCTACCTGATGTTATAGTCATCTTCAAGAACTAAGGACAAACAGCAACAATGGTAAGATGAAGATTCTAAGAGACCAGGGAGGAGACTTGATCGCATTCTAGGCCCACGGGACAATGTGATGAATGCTTGTTGGGTCTGGGGAAAATCTTGTAGGCCCATTTGACTGGAATGTAGCATGTGTGAAGATAGTATTGTGATTTAAAGGTAGGAAGCTAGGTTGGAGGCAAATTGTTAAGGGCCTTAAATTCCAAGTGAGGAGTTTGTATTGCATCCTTGAGGCAATAGGGAGCCACTAAATTTATATGTGTTACTTAAAATTAAAAGTTTAGAGTTGAATGACCTTGGGAAATATATACTCATTTTACAGAGGAAGAAATGTTAGCCCTGGAGGAGCTAAAATGATTTTCTTAAGGTTATTGAACTGGTTATTAGGAGATAGTATGATGTAGTAGAAAACATTGGAATGGTAGTCTAGCAGACCTGACATAATTTTAGATTGTTAATACATAGAAGAAGTCAGAGGAGGTAACTGTCCTATTATAAGAGAGCTATTGATAGATTGTAGTTGAATGTGATGGTAGATTTAGGTGAGAGTAGATTCTGGAAACTGTGTATTATAAAATATAAGCTCACAAATAATAGACATGGGGAAAGAGAGGTATATGATAGCAATCTTTACACATCAAATGGCTCTCAAGTAAAAAGAGATTTATTTGATACTTCTCCAAAGGGTAGAGATAAGACCAAATTGTGAAAACTATTAGGAGGCAGAATTCTGCTGAACATAATGAAGAACTTAAAAAATAATTAAAATTGTTTTTAAGACCCCAAATGAGTTTACTTTGTGAAGTAGTAAGTTTTCCATCACTTACTTGAAATGTTCAGGCAAGGACTGGATAACCACTTGTCCAGAAAGTTGAGAAGGAATTACTTGATTTAGCAAGAAATTGAACTGTATGACTTATGAGGACCTTTGCATTTTTAGGATTCTGTGACTCAATTCATTTTAAAGAAATAAACCTATCTCAGTTGTAGCAAATCGAGATATAAGGTGAATCATAGAGCTGGAGTTGGAAGGGACTTCAAAGGCTATCCAGTCCAGTCACTTAATTTTATAAATGAGGAATCTGAGGCCCAGGAGAAAAAAGTGACTTTGCCAAGGTCATGCAAGTGTTAAGTGACATAGATAGGATGTGAACACTTTACCACCATAAAGGCATAGTTTTTTCTACTGTATCATGTATGCCTCCATGACAAGCTTATTAAAAATCTTGGACTGTCTCGAAGAGCAGTGTTACACAGTAGATAGAGAGCTGGCCTTAAAGCCAGAAAGATGTGGTTCAAGTCTCACCTCTGATAAAGTAGGTTGTATGATCCTGAATAGATCATTTGATTTCCTAGTGCCCCAGGCAAGTCTCTAAGCCTAACTTTGCAGAACAGTTTTACTTTAACTGCTTTGGCAAAGGGAGTTTCCTCACCAATGAAACAAAGTTATATACTATAAATGTCTGCTAAACTCATTAGTTGCCAGTTCACTATTGACAACCACAAATTTTAACCTAGCAATAGTACTCAACAGATTAGCATTGTAGCCAGCATTTTTATGAGACAATTCTTCATACATGTTGGGCAAAAATTCACATCCTCTGGTGCCTAAACTGTGATTTAGGGGAATTTGTATTTAGACCCTCACACTCATCCCTAAAACTTAGCTTCTTAATTTGTTTTATTACAAGTAAATGAAATAACTTTTGGTGCAGAGCTTTATTAAAAGAGAAAAGTTAAAAATTTTTTGAAGTCCGAAATACTTAATGTTACTTTACTACCTCCACTTACGTGAAAGAATAGTAGATACTTTGTTAAACATTTGACTTTATTCTCTGTTTTTTTCAAAGAGCCGGACAGGTACATGAAGGCCAACTCCATTATCCTTATTGGGATTTTGTAACAGATTAAGCGTTATGCCTTGCATGATTAAGAAATTGTAGGTCCTGTGATCTTTCTAATGGCAATTTAAAGACACATGTAAATAATCCAATTGGAAGAATAACCTCGATTTATTTACTTTCCCTGAAAATATCCACTCTTAAATCTTTTACTCTCTATTGTAGAGAAACGTTTGCTGCACAGTTAGACCTGGCAGAAACAAAAGCTGAATCAGAGCAATTGGCTCGACGTCTCCTAGAAGAACAATATTTTGAATTGACCCAAGAGTGTAAGAAAGCAGCTTCACGAAATAAACAAGAAATTACAGATAAAGATCACACTGTCAGTCGGGTAAGTTGACATTACTAAAATGAATTTAAATCTCAGTAAGTGTTATATCCTAAAGTACTGGCATGTTCTTGACCTGTGATCATGCTACCCCAATCAAAGAGCAGTAGCTTAGAAAGTTCAAAACAGTCGATACTCTAAAATGTATTTTGCTTTGAAGTGTATCATATTATATTCTCTTTATGGCATCATGTTTTCCTAATTTTATTTAAGCAGATATTAAAATTCCCTCTTATTTTCCATGTATATATCTACTAATATAAAATGTGGTGCTGATTCATGTGCCAGATAGAAAGAAGTCATGCTTGAGATTGAATATTTATTCCAAATAATCCAGAGGTCCACATATACATAATAAGTTGTGTCTGTGTGTATGTGTCTGTGTGTATATTTGTGCACAATTACATGTATTTATATTTTGTTATAATCAGATATGATCTGGTCTTAATATTAGAATCATTAAATTTTAAACCTGAAGAAACATAGAAATGGTTCGATATAGTTAGTTGTGTAACTTTAAGGAAGACATTTTATATAAACCTGTGGACCTCAGTTTTCTCATTAATGTAATGATGGAGTTGGACTAGATGATGTCGAAGTCCTTCCTGACTTTGAAGCCTTTGTACTATGAATTAGTTCAACCTCACTATTTGACAAATGAAGGGATTTGGGCCCAAAAAGATTGTTGGTTCCCTAGAATAACACAGCTCTTTAGTGTAGCTGTAGAGCTAAATCTCCAAGCCTCCTAACTCTTAAGTGTCAGGACTTTTCCACCACATTTCCTGCTGCCCTTCATTCTTCTGAGCAGTCAGCATGAAGCTGACCAGTAGGGTAGAGCAAAGATGGATTTGTTTGGGCCCTTTTTTAAATTGGGAAATACCTGTGCAATAACTACTAAAAAACTAAGACTGATTTTTATAACTCTTCACATGCGAACATATCCATAAACATATTTATATTAATCTGGTGAAGAAAAGGTATGAATAGAACCTGAATTGATTAAAGTAACAAAACAGTATATTTTAAGTAGAAATTCAGATATTCCCTGTGATTAGTCCATGCTAATCTGTATTTATATGGGAAGTGAAAAATTCATTTTGAAGATAATTGCTTTGACTGAAAGTCAGCTTTAGGTTATGATTTTTTGTTTCATTTAGCTGGAAGAAATAAACAGTACATTAACCAAAGATATTGAACTATTAAGAAAGGAAAATGAAGAGTTTACTGAAAAAATGAAGGAACAAGAAGGTATGTGGATTTTAATAATTAATAAAGAAGTTTTACTAAGTATATAATAGACTACTAAGGTAAATGAAAAAAATTTTTAAATTTTACTAAGTATGTAATAGAATATAAGTTTATTACATGAAAAATACTTATTTTGCCCCCAAAAATATTTTAACTCATTGAACAGATTATAAATTGAAGAAAGAAGAGGAGATCACTAATCTTAAAGCTTCTTTTGAAAAGAACATTAATACTGAAAGAACCCTAAAAATACAGGTATGTCCTTTCACTATTTTTCTAATTATTTTACAGTTGTCAACTTATGTTTGAATATTGCTAGTTTATTTAGTTTAACACTATACAAAATAAATCATGACCTGCCTTTGAGGGCCTTGCATGTAACAATAATATTTAATAATATTATTAAAAATAAATAGTGTTTATTTTTTCAATGGGATGAATAGGCATGTAGTAGTCAATCTATACTGATGTTTAAAATAGAGCTTTTCAGAGATATACTAAGAAAGGAAAAAAAGCTTAGCATATATGAAACAGAACTCTATTCCATTTTACATAGAAAACCAGGGACTGAAAGTAGTAAAGAATGGATGGGAACCTGGCTGGGGAGGAGAAAAACTTAACTAAAGTTAGTGAAGTGAATTGTGGGCACAAAAGTGAAAGCGAGAGGGGCTAGAATACCTTGAAGCTGAGTCATGTAAGGCTGGAATTTCCTCATTCTATTTGGAGGTCTGCATTATACTCTGACTTAAAATATAAGGTGTTTGTGGATAAAGTTGTTATGTATGGGTATTTTTTATATGAATACAATTTCTAATTCTCACTCTGGCAAAGAGATTGAAATTTATAATAGGGCAGTTTTAATTTCCTGCCTTCTACTGAAGAATTTTTGTAAGCCTGTCTTACAAATTATAAGGATGGAATGAAACAACATGTTACCGTGCTATGTGTTGATCTTTTGATAAATTGTAAATTCCTTGAGGACTGCTTCATTTTTGCCTTTGTTTCAACATTGCCCAGCACATGTTAAGCACTTAATAAATTCTTCTTGACTTACTGATATACCTGTTTACATTAGTCTCTTTTACTTTATGATATTGAATCTTTTTCCCTTAAAAATGTTCAGATTGCTTGTGGAGAACTATTATGTCCTTTTGCATGCATATTTTATAGGCTGTTAACAAGTTGGCAGAAATAATGAATCGCAAAGATTTTAAAATTGATAGAAAGAAGGCTAATACACAAGATTTGAGAAAGAAGGAAAAGGAAAACAGAAAATTACAATTGGAACTCAACCAAGAGAGAGAGAAATTCAATCAGATGGTAGTGAAACACCAGAAGGAACTCAATGAAATGCAAGCGGTAAAGTTGTATTTGTGTTGGATTATTTTTTTTAATTCTTAAAATTTTACATTACCTATACCAAGGGTGGGGAACCCTTGAGGCCATGTGTGGCCCTTTGACTGAATTCAAACTTCACAGAACAAATCTTTCCCTAATAAAAGGATTTGTTTTGTTAAACTTGGACTCAGTCAAAAGGCTACACCCAAGTACAAGTCCTATACCTATTTGTATACTTACTATGTCTTACTAATGTATAAATTAACCCACTCTATAGAATGACCAGAATTTTTCTATCTATACATTTATATTTATACTTGTCATAAAGATTGGTTGTCATACTGTTGATATCAGGAGTAGGAACCCCTCCTGCTTCTCAGTTGTTCTTTTAAGCAGCAGAAGATTCCAACAAATATTGTTTGACTGATAAAAGGGACTAAAGGAATACTACCCTAAGATACGTAGGCAGAAACTGAGCAGGGCAGAATTCTGTTGCTAGTATATCTGGAATATATCTTGACTTCTGTTGGAGAAAGGGTTTTTTTTGTTTTTTAAGTTTTAAAAAAATAATTTAGTTTGGGGCAGCTAGGTGGCACAGTGGATAGAGCACTGGGCCTAGAATTGGGGAGACTCATTTTCCTGAGTCCAAATCCAGCCTCAGACACTTACTAGCTGTGTGACCCTAGGTAAGTCACTTAACCCTGTTTGTCTCAGTTTCCTCATCTGTAAAATGAACTGGAGAAGGAAATGGCAAATCATTCCTGTATCTTTGTGAAGACAACCCTAAATAGGGTCGTGAAGAGTCGGACACAACTGAAACAATTAAATAACAGCAGATAGCGTATGAGAGTTTACTTAATCTCACTAGATTATCATTTTCTAAAATAAAAGAGCAATCTTGATATATGTGATAACTGTGAATTTATTAGAGTACGTAATTATTGGTATTAAATTTTCTTTTTCCTTTGAAGGTTTTTGGTTTGGGGCAGAAAAAAAATGCTTTCTTCAGCTTTGAACATTTTCCATATTGTATACTTTATTTTAAAGCGTATTTCAAGAACTAAAGGAAGAAATAATAACAATTTTTTATTATTTGAAAAAAAAATGTGTCACTAGGGGAGTCCTCCTTTTTACCAGATGAATAATAAAATCTGAGACTTGGGACTAAGTAATCTGCAAGACCCCAGGCTCTGAAAATGTTCTTCTTATCATTGCTTGTCTAGTGCTTTACAGTTTACAAAATACTTTTACATCCATCATCTTATTTGATACTCAGAATAAACTGTTGTGAGCATAGTTGTTTTTATCCTTGTTTTTCAGATAAGGAAATTATGGTTTATCAAGGTCACGTGACTTCGTGCATATAGTAATACATATTTGTAGTTTTTTATCTGTAATCTTAATTTTTAATTACCTCTTTGGTTTATAGAGTTTATAATTGAGTATAATTGATTCTTGTTATTGAAAATTCTTTGGTTCTAATTATTCTTTGTATTTTTAAAAAATTATTAAATGGACACAGCAATTGGTTGAAGAGTGCACACACAGGAATGAACTTCAGATGCAGCTGGCTAGCAAAGAGAGTGACATAGAGCAGTTGCGTGCAAAACTTTTGGACCTTTCAGATTCTACTAGTGTTACTAGTTTTCCTAGTGCCGATGAAACTGATGGAAACCTTCCAGGTAAGGCAGTTCTATTTTATTTACCTTCTTAACTGGCTTTGACTTTGTGGGAATTGATGTTTTTCTCTCATTTCATTGCTACTTTTTTAATTCTGTTTTGTCCATTAAAAAGTTCATTTTTGTTTGTAGAAGCCTCTTGATAGTTTCATAGTTATGTTATTTTAGATTGACTTAAAAATATATAGAATAAATAATATGTTAGACTGCTAAAAATAGTTCTAGGGTTGTCCTGTTATATTTGAATCAGTTATTAAGAGATTTGGAGCAGTTGTGGTGAGCAGTCCTAATCTTATGAAGAAATTCAAAATCAGTTCTGTATTCCAATGCACTTATAGAAGGTTATAACTACTTTCAAGAAAAGCAGCTTTTCAAAATTAGCTTGTTCCTGTTCAAGGACCAAGGATTATGAAGATTATGAAGATTACTGATTAGTAGGGTAGGGTGGTATGGAAGTTTAACTCATCCTTTGAGATGTGTGAACTTTTAAGTCTATCTTTGTAATAAATTTAACAGAGTTAAATGTGAGTTGTTTATTAGTATTGAAATATAATTTCATATTTTAAATATATGTTGATTTACTGGGGCCATACTTGAAGCCCTTTTAGCGTAGTAGAATTTGCTAGGGCTTATGCACCACTGGCATAGCCTTCAAAAGCCCTGGGTCACATCCTCACTAAAATGGGCATTCCATATGTAAGCACAGCCTATACCTGAAGATAGCTATCCTGTTTCCTCTTAAGTTTTCTCTTCTTCTGGCTAACTATCCCCAAGTCCTTCTATTGATCTTCATGGCATAAGCTGTAGCATAATCTCAAGACCCTTCCCCTTATTGGTTACCTTCTTATGGGTACTCATTAGCTTATCAGTGTTATTCCTGAAATATGGTACCCAGAACTGAAGCTAATACTATAAATATTGTCTGACTATGGCAAAGTACAATAAATGAAGTTAGTCCAACTTGACCAGGATTGGTGAAGCCATGCTGGCTCTTTGTGACCATTGTTTCCTCTTCTAGATATTCATTGACCATCCTTTTAATGATATATTCTAGAATCTTGCTTAGAATTAAAATCAAGCCAACCAGGATATAGTTAAAAGACTCCTTTCTCTTTCCTTTTTTTGAAAATTAGAACAATCTTTGTTCTACTCCAGTCCCATGATTTTCCCAGTTTCCATGGTCTTTGGACAAATTCATGTCCAAAGTTATTCAGAGACTACTGGCAGTGGCTTTACAATCACATACATCAGTTCCTTCACTATCCTAAGATCTAGTTCATCTGGGGAGGTTACTTAAACTCATCAATAGCAGTAAGATGAATGAAAGGCCCAAAAGACAGAGTTTCTGGGTAATTAATAATAATCAGTTTATTAATTAGGCTAGCAAATAATAAATTGATAGTCAGTGATCTCTCATTAATCGAAGACAAAACTATGGAGATCCCTGAATGCTTAAATATCTTTGGAAAAGGAGGTGCCCCTGACAGGTGAAAATCAACCCTGGTTGGTGAACAGTTAATGAGGGGGGGTGGGCATGTTAATGAGGAGATAGGCTAAAAGTCTTCAGCTCCTCCTGCTGAGAATGTGGCTTGATCCTGAGACTCAGCTTCCTCCAGCAATCTGGACAAAGGAATAATCTATTTCTGTTCAGACCACTCTGATTGGTTTTTGGTTTTCTCCTTCATAAGCTGAGTTCTCCTAAACTCCAGTGGAGGGGTACAGTGATGTGGGCTTATTTCCTAAGAGCAAGAGATTAGATTCTGTTTACACTCTAAACAGAAGTAAGGTTTTCTAGTTGGGTGGGGTCCCACCCTAGATCACCGAGTATGTACCCAGGATTTGGGCAATCTCATCTATCGGCAGTGTCCTTCAGAAACTGGCTTATAGGGGCTGGTCCTGAATGAGGAAATAAAGGGAAAAAACCTTAATCCTAATTTAATAATTGGTTATCAGTATAATAGAAAAATAATAATTTCTCTCAGCAGCTAGGTGTTGTCACACTCCCTCCTTATATATCCTGAGTATCTGTAATTTTTGTTCTTTCTTTTCTGGTCCAAAGACTTTCTGGAAGAGGTGGTCTTTGGGTTTGATTTTAAAGAATGACTAGGAGGAAAAATAGATATATTACTGTACTGTTGGTGGAACTGTGAATGAACTGGTCCAGCCATTCTGGAAAAGAGTTTGGAACAAGAACCTAAAAGCTATTAAACTGTTCACTCCCTTTGACCTAGCAATGCCACTACTAGGTTTATACCCTTAAGACATCAAAGAAAAAGGAACTATATGCCCAAACATATTTATAGAAACCTTTTTTTTTTGTAGTGGCAGAGAATTGGAAACCAAAGGGATGCACTTCAATATGGGAATGGTTTAACAAGTTATGGTATATGAATGTGATGGAGTACTTTTGTGCCATAAGAAATGAAAGGGATGGTTTCAAAGAAACCTGGCATGATTTGTGTGGACTGATCTAAAGTGAAGTGAGCAAAACCAGGAGAAAATTTTGTACAGTAACTATACTATTGTAAAAAGAAAAAAACCCCAGCAAATTTGAAAGACTTAGGAATTCTGATCAACACAGTGACCAGTCACAATTCCAGAGGGCTCATGATGAAACATGTTACCTACCCCCAGATAGAGAACTGATGGACTCAGTGCCGATTGATACTTTTTTTGTTTTTTGTTTTTTGTTCTTGAGGTGGCCTATGTGGGAATTTGTTTCACTTGATGATACATGATTTATAATGGGTTTTATTTTTCTTGATGAGGAGGGGAGAGGGGAGAGCAGCAGGACTAGAAAAGGAAGCAGAAGGAAGAAAATGTGGATCTTAAAATAAAATTGAGGAAGGGGAATTAACCAAAAGGATATCAAAAACAGGGCATGTCCAAGCACAGGGAAGAGCACATAAGCAAAGAAAATAGAAGAGAGCTTACATGTCCTGTGGACACTGAATATTCTACTTTGACTGAAACAGTTGTGGAGAGCCATGAATGCTGCACAAAAGGGGTTTGAGCTTTACTTCTTAAAGAAATAGGGAGCTCTTGTGAAGGGTGTTGAGGAGAGGAATTACTATTTAGACATTACCAGATAAGATTACATTACAGGAAGATGTTTGACAGGGATGTGAAGAATGAAGAGTAGAGGCATAAAGCTCTGTTTGGTTATTATAATGTTCGGATTTGTGGTAATGAGGACTTCTAATAGTTTTGGCAGAGGTAATAGGTACAAAGCTGGTTGAAAGAGACTGAGGTAGGAGTGACAGGATGTGATTAACTTATTTAGAAATGAGAAAGGAACCTATCTCACTTTCTGCTATATATAGTTCAAATTTGGTAGAGAATCAATCCCTGTTTGTGACTGTTGGATGATTTAATGTGAAAGGGTAGATCTAAAGTAAGAGAGAAAGGAGGGGCTCTCATTCTCCTACCTCACTTACTTCAGGAAAGCCATTGGTAAGAGGTTATTAACTAGTTTTTATCAATGGCTCTCATCATTCTTTTGAATTTTGGATCTTAAGGGATTTTAATAATTCCTTAAGAAGAACATTAGTCAACAAAACTTTTGAAATTCTTTTCTGAGCATCAATCATTGGTCTTTTAGATAGCTTGTGAATAGGGAGTGTAAATTGGATTTTACTGTGCACTATATTAATCCAAATGTGTGCTAAATCTAAATGAAGATAACTTCTTATTATTTTTCTCTAGTTATGGCTCACTTCAATGCTAAAGAGTAAATTGATATAATAAAATGTAATGTGAGTATAGAATGTGCCAAGTGCAAAAACATTGTAAAGTCAAGAAAAAATGAATTTGTAACATTTTAAAATACCTAAAAAAGTGAACCTTTTCCTGTTGCTGTACTCCCGATCTTGAGATTTTGCAGATGAAAACTTAAATTTTCAGACTGTAAAGAGACACTGTAGAGGAATTATGACCAACTTTATTTCGTTGCCCATTTTTATGCTGTTATTTACTAGTAACTTGGAAAATTCATATTAGATAAATATCGACTAACAGAGATTGCCTTACAGTGATTCCCCAAAAATATGATTATCATGTTGACAATTCATAAGAAATGGTTACAGGAAGGAAGATTTTGAGTTTGTTAAAGTTGGTTGAATTCTGTTTAACAAACATTTATGAGGGGCCTACTATGTAAGAAATGGGCTGCTAACTAGTATAGTGGATAGAGTACCATGCCTGAAGTCAGGAAAACTCATCTCCTGAGTTCAAATTTGGCCTCAGACACTTGCTAGTTGTATGACTCTGGACAAGTCACTTAATCCTGTTTGTCTCAGTTTCCTTGTCTGTAAAATGATCTGGAGAAGGAAATGGCAAACCACTCTGGTATCTTTGCCAAGAAAACCCCAAGTGGGGTCACGAAGAGTTGGACATGACTGAAATGACTGAACAACAACTACAACAGCATATAAGGCACAGTCCTAGGCACCAGTATTCAAAGATAGAAATTGAAATAGTCTTGGCCTTCAAAGAGCTTGCTTTCTAATGGAGAGGTGTAGGTAAGTAGATAAGTAAATACAAAGTAATAGAAATGGATTTCAATAGGTAGACAGCACTAACTTATTAATACCAAAAAAAAGTGACCAAGAGGTAGTTTTTATTGGAAAAAAAACAAAACAAAACTGAAGATTTACTCAGCAGCCTGTCATTCCTTGCACTGTTCCCCCAGCTCCTCCCATCACCACACATGACTATACCACGGTAGGCTGGCCCTCTTTTCCTTATGGCTGTTGCTGCTTTAGACACTAACTATTAGAGTCAACCTCTTGGGTAGAGCCATGGAGAAGAACCCACTTCTGGAGAGAGTGGATGGGCGTGACTCACTGGATCAGCCTCAAAGACCATAAATGATAGCTGTGCAGCTCTGAGGAGCCTCAGGGGCCATCTAGGCCAGCTCACTCCTGTAACAGTTGAAGAAACAGGCCCAGAGACCTCAGGTGACCGAGGCAGTTCTTTAAGAACGGGACTGGTAGAAGTGAAGAATGTCCAATGACAGTCACTTCTCAGAGTCTCCCTGTTGCAGTGTCCCAGCTGGACCCCTCGCCCCTGGAGAGATAAAAGATATCCTCTAAGCTTGGTAATTTGAGAGAAGAGAGAACAAGAGTACACAGGATGGGAAGGGCACAAAAGGGAAAGGACTGGACATAACAGGCGTGTCTGCAATAAGGACATCCTACAAAAATCAACAATGATTGATAGGTAGCCAAAAGCAACAAGTATTTGAAGAAAAGAACATGCTGGGGGGCTTCCTTTAATAGTAGAAATATGTAAACCTGGGATGATTTGCATAATCCATTGCAATCTTTTCATTGTCAAAAGAACTTGAAGAAGGCCCCCATCTCGCTCCATGCATCCCCTGGAGGGGAGAAAATGGATAAGAGATGCATTGCATGGGCAGACATGGATGGATTATGGCCTGCATAATCATGAAGCAGCTGAATACGCAGTGGATAGAGCACTGGGCCTAGAATTAGGAAGACCTGGATTCTAATTTGGTCACAGATAGTAGCTGTGTGACCCTGGTCGAGTCATTGAAACTGTTTCAGTTTCCTCGATTGTAAAATGAGGATAATAGCACCTACCTTACAGAGTTGTGAGAATGAGATAATATATATAAAAAGTATGTAGTAGGTTATATGTAAGTGCATGTTTCCTTCCCTTTCCCTATCACTGCAAAGAATGTCCACATCAGTGACATCAGAGGTCCACTGAAGTATTGGAAATGTTAGAAGCATTTCTTATATTGTTAATGGATTTGTTCCCTTTGCCTTTGATGCAAATCTGTAACAAATATCTAGAGTAAGCTGTGTACCATTTGGGGACTCCATGTAAGTTTGGTTTATGACAAGGATGGGAGTGGGGTGGGAGAGCATTGAGCAAGGGAGAGGGTTTGTGGTGTGTTTTCTCCTCTTCCTAACCCAGTACACACCTCAAAAAAAAAAATTCTCAGGCCTCATTTGTTAGCTTTTCCCTACATCTTAAGGAAAGTAGGAAAGCCATCTGATTTCTAGTAAGAAAAACTGATATTCCACATCACTGTAGCGTTATTTATTTGGCCGTATCCTCCATAAGGTTGTGAATTCAGTCCACCTTCATTTGAGCATAAGGTTCTTGTTATTTTAACTGCTATAAAACTGCATAAATGTTGAGTATGCCTAATACCAAATATAACAGATATGTGAAATTCAGACCTTTTATGATTTCTGATTCAGAAATTCAAAAAAATTCAGATTATCCAGACCATTTGCCTCTCATTTAACTTATAAGAAGCTAAGGTTGAAAATTTGGATTAGATTGATCATGGTTTAAAATTTTTAATGCAGAATGGACGTGATATTAGTAGCTATTTATTGATTGCAGTGTTCATCTCCCAAATATCAAAAGGAGGACTGCATGAGGCAGTTCCATTGTCTTGTTAGATGGAAAGAAAAAGTGGCTGGAGTAGAGTTGTGCTGTTGTGATTTCTTTTCACTAAAATGGTAGGAACCATACTAGGAAAATCTAGGAAAAATATTTGTTTGAAATAGATGATGAATATTTTTAATAGCCTGCTGTGAAACAACTCTTTTCAATTAGAACCGTTTATTTCAGTGATTTTCTGAAAAATTTATTTTTTTCTAACAGTAATAATAATGATACATGAAATTTCATGATCATATTTGTTATAATGAAATTTCTCTTACCAAAAAAACTAGCCACTAGCTGTCCAAATTATTTTGTTGTTGTTGTTATTGTGTAGTACTAAAATTCTAAGGCCACAAACATAAAAGGCCTCTATTTTGGTGTTGAAAGAGAATTTTACATGTTCTGCTCTTTGAGATTAAGATGCCTTTTTTAAAAAATTGGGACAGATTTGTTAATATGATTGGGTTGGGTTTACCACAGTGCTCATTAGAATATTGTCCTATGAAAACTGAATAAAATGCTTGTCTCTTATTCTTTATGTCTAGTTGATTCTTCCTGCATTCCTTATTTATTTATCTTCTATTCTTGTCTTCTGTGAGTAATAGGACACTTGTGTACTTTTGCTTGCTCTCTTTTGTGTAAACATGATGGCTCTGGTTTGTTTTACTTGCCGCATCTTTTTTTGCTAAATATTTTTTGTAGCTACTTTGAATGTTAAATGATCTTTTAAATCATGTTCCATTTTAGCTGCAATCCATTGTTGAATATTTTTGCCTTGCTCTTAAAGGTTTATTATTACCCCATTCTCCTATAATTAAATGTTAAATTTAATGGGGGAAAGGCTTATTATTTTGCCCTGCAATATTTGTATGGCTGTTAAGTTAATTTGTGATTGACGCATGAAAAAGCAAATTATAGCACTTTTTATTTCAAACGCCTGTACTGCATGCTGTCACATGTGCTTTATGTTCATTTTCTCTGTTATATATTTAAAGATCTCATATTGCAAATTTGTTTTGATACAGAATCAAGAATTGAAGGTTGGCTCTCAGTCCCAAACAGAGGAAATATAAAACGATATGGCTGGAAGAAACAGGTAGCGTATACATCTTATTTCTGAATTTTTAAAAATTAATAAACTTCTGTGCCATTCATTCTTAAAAGACAGAACTTGTATCAAAGCAGTTACATAATATTATATAATCAATATGGGCAACACATAACTGAGTTTATAATCAGAGTATGGAATTTTATGTGGAACTCAATATTTGACAGGTTTTTTTTTTCATTTGATTTTTCTTTCATACTATATTCGGGTAAATATTTAGTAAAGGCTGTTATTTTTGCTTCAGAGATCATTAGACTGTAAGCCAAGTAGAGTTTAGTTCTCTTTTATATTTTATATATATGTATATGTGTGTGTGTATACACACACACACACACACACACACACAATCATAATGATTTCTTATATTTTTAAACCAAGCAAATTTTGTTCTCATTAACTTTAACCTTTTCCCCTTGTTTCAGTATGTTGTAGTAAGCAGCAAAAAAATTTTGTTCTACAATGATGAACAGGATAAGGAACAGTCAAATCCATCTATGGTACTAGACATAGAGTAAGTTGCTTTTGCTTTTAAGGTAACATACAGATAACTTGTTCTTATTAAGTAGTATATTCACTGTAGTCACAGTTACTTTGAGTTTAATATTTAAAAAGAGCAGTCATCTTCAAATTACTGTGTCATTAAGCTACTGTCATTTTTCTTTCACCATATACATTTTCTTTAGTTAATGTTATTATCCTACTTTGGCAAAATGTGCAAGAAAAACTACCATAATTTTAGATTCAGACATTCCAAGGGTGAAGGCTTATCGTTTTCCACTTTGGATTTAAAGTGTTGAATGGTTTTAAATTCAAGATACCATGATGTTTAACTTGTGATCGCATTGGTAGATGTAGTTATTTCCTCTAATGGTGGAGATCACAAACTATCCACATGCAGCCATCCTCTCTGAGGCTTGCCTCTGTACTCCTATAAATCTTCCACAAGCTGGCCAACCAACTTGATGAGAGGGCCTTCCTTGCGATCTCAACATTGCATGGATACCAGTGAAGCATGTTGACTGAACTGCCCTTCGCCTCACTACAAGTTTAACCTATCTCCTTTATGGTCATATTGCTCTGATTTTATGGAAGAGGTTTTTCCTCTACCAGTTATTTTTGGTAACATATTATAGTCAACTCTACCATTGTTTTAGAAATCTATCATGTAATATCTGTTTACTGAATAGTAGAGAAATAAAGGTATCTGCCCATTGAGATAATAGGCAGTTTCTGCAGTAAGTCCTATAATTGCAAATAGGACTGTCCTATAATAATTATATCCTGTAATAAGCAGGACTTTTTTCCCTTTTATAAAATTCATTTACATTAGGTAAGACATTTAAAAATTGAGGGGTTTATGGTTCCTTGTTAGAGTTGGAAGATGACAGTAAATAGAACAAGGATAAATAGTAAAGAGTTTTGATTTAAAAGTATGTAATGCCTTGGCCCTTTTTATCAAGTGGCTTTTACTTTATATATCATAGATTAAATGTAGTGTAGATGACTTTTTAAAAATGTGTCTTTTTTTTTAAATTTCAGCAAACTATTCCATGTTCGACCTGTAACCCAAGGTGATGTGTATAGAGCAGAAACTGAAGAAATCCCTAAAATATTCCAGGTGAAAATGCTAAGTGACAGTTTTTTTAAAATGCTAACTGATTATTAATTGGACATCTGGGTTAATTAACATAGGGTTAATATAAAATGTTTCAGTATTTCTTTGCTTTATATATTGATATTATCTCTCCTTTTTCAACTCTCTCAAAATAGATACTATATGCAAATGAAGGTGAATGTAGGAAAGATTTGGAGATGGAGCCAGTACAACAAGCTGAGAAGACTAATTTTCAGAATCACAAAGGCCATGAGTTTATTCCTACACTCTATCACTTTCCAGCCAACTGTGAGGCTTGTGCCAAACCTCTCTGGCATGTTTTTAAGCCACCCCCTGCCCTTGAATGTCGAAGATGCCATGTCAAGTGCCACAGAGATCACTTAGACAAAAAAGAAGATTTAATTTCTCCATGCAAAGGTAAAAGAAAAGGCAAATAATTTTTCTTACAACTTTTAACAAATTTAATCCTAATTTTAAGATAGTTAAAGCATTACTTCTATCCAAAACATTTTATTATAACACAAAGTTAAAAAGAGGTTACAAAATATTATAGCATTATTAAGTGGGGAGAAGATAGACAACCAGGATTTTATAAATTTGATTGTAAGCATAGAGTTCACATTTTTTAATCTCAGGAATAGTTTGTTACATATGTTTTTGAAAGGGATAAGTATAGCTTATTAATCCTAAATAGTTTTAACATAAGCTATAGTGTTTTAGTTTTATCTTTGGATAAACAAGTAAATTTATTCACATTGTTATCCAGTGAGGCTGCCAGAAGCAACTTTAAAAAACATTGCTGAGAATTATGAAATCCTTGGCCAAAACTGACAACATTAGGAAAATAGGTGATAATTATAAACAGTTCCTCAAAATATAAGAAGACTTACATGTCTTGAATAAGCCCTGCATGTGGACAGTGAACTCATCACATAATTGATTAGGAGAAAGGAAGAAAATTTGATTGCCCTTGGTTAATGGGGCAGTGGTTTCAAGGATCCAGTGCTTCTGAAAGTAAAAACTTTTCTTTTTTAGCATCAGCATTTTTTCAGTATTATTACATGGCCTTACTGGTGACCTAAAGAACAGTGTGAAAAGACACAGAGTTGACACAGACTACAGTAAATTACCAGTGTTGACTTGCAAGTAAGCAGTGACATAAAAGATACCATTGAGGAAATGTGTGATAGAAAAAAGAAGTGAAACTCTCATAACCAAAGCAAGGGATAGGATGGATTTCTATTGTTTCACTAGTGCCTATTTTGGTACTTGAAAGACTCAGAAGTCTTCTACATGTTGATCTTCTGGAGAGGATTTATTGAAGGACATGGATAAGAATCACACAGAACAAGAGATGCATTTGGGTTTTAATTTACCACTAGAGGCAGTGTCCACATTACTAAGATCTTTGAAGTATTGAAATAGGAGCAATTAGAAATATTTTGAAATTGATTGGTATTTCATCTCATATTTAGAAACTTACTTTTACTTACATATTTAATTATTGTTTTTTCCCTATCCACTCATAGTGAGTTATGATGTAACATCAGCAAGAGATATGTTGCTGTTAGCATGTTCTCAGGATGAACAGAAGAAATGGGTAACCCATTTAGTAAAGAAGATTCCTAAGAATCCACCATCCAGTTTTGTTCGTGCATCTCCTAGAACACTTTCTACCAGATCTAGTGCAAATCAGTCTTTCCGGAAAGTTGTCAAAAATACCTCTGGGAAAACTAGGTAAGACGTTAAATACCTCTATTTCTGACAGCAGTGATTAGGCATCTTTCATTAACACTAGTAACCTCCTTGTTCTTAAAACCTGGTTCTCATAGAAAGGACATTATCATTTGTAGACAGATTTCAGACATGAATTAGAAAATTGTTCTAAGTTGAGTGGGTCTTTAGAAACAGAGAGCATTTACAAATGGATGGTATTTACGCCCAGTTCCTAGTTAAATGTATATTGCTATACACACAGTCTTCAGTATTCTTTAACCTCAGGGAATATACTACTATTTGAAGAACAATGGATTGGGAATCAAGAAGCCTGGGTTTTCCTAGTCCTGACTTTACCAGTGCCCAGCTCTGTGACCCTGGCTGACAAGCTTCATTTTGTCCCTATGTAAACTGTGTTGAGGGTGAACTTGAGACTTTATGATCTGTAGTGTAATAATTTTCACATTTTATAAATGGAAGAGGATTTATCATAGTTTCGTCCTACTTCAGTCCAAAATTAGAATAGTTAAACATTCAAAAAATAAAGAAATGGGTTTCTTTCTTTTAATCCATTTTCACTAGTGGCTGAGGTATAATGATAACTCATTTGTTGACATCAGGAAACCATTTTTTGAAAATTATTTTTGCACATATTACAGAGTTCCTTGTCTTCTTATGTAGTATGATGAACATTATTTAACCTTTTTAGTGATGCCTTAGAAACGTTTCCTAAATGCTGTTATAGCATACTGTCAGCAATAGTTAAACAAGTGTGGGACTGGACTGCTTTATAGTTCAGTGTCTACTACCTTTGCTTTAAACTTTTATGGGATACCTTCCAACAACATTCCCTCTCTTTCCTTTTAATATGCCATCCTGCTATAACAAATCAAATAAAAGACTTATTATTAATTAAGCTTAATTTGGCACAATTGTAAGTACTGTGGGTACTGTAGAGCACTGTAGAGCAAAGGGTTTTTTTAACCACTTGTTTTCGTAAGAGAAGTTTTCCCATTTTAAGTACCTGGCTTTGGTCCAGATGATTGAAATTCCTATAAATCTAGATGGCAGATGTGTAGAATGTTACCATATTGATGATTAAAGAATTTTGTCCAATGGAGTTTAGAAAACTTAAAATTTTTCTCATATATTTGGTTTTTAAAATGTATTCTTTGTATTGATGGTAATAAAATGGACTGTTCTTGCTAAATTATTTCTCCATAAAGAAATGTGCTTTACTATATTTTGTCCCATGGGGCCTTAGAGAGAGCTTCAGGGCTGTTTGTTTTCTCCCCTTAATCCACTCTCTTACACATGCATAGTAGAGCCCTCCCTGGGAATGGTTTCTTTCTCAGAACATAGATTGGACTTACTAGAAAAGGCTTTGATGATGTTTAAAAGAACTGTGTAAATTAGACACCTTATTTTTAATTTTTGAATGTCTTACATAAAAACTGAATAGTTCTGAATATAAAGAAATAGCACTTTTCTAGTAGCTCTCCTGAGCTAAATTTGGGACTAGGCTTACTGTTCTCTTGAGAGGAGACTTTCATTTGACCCTCCACTAGATTCCCAGGAGCTGTGTTTTTAAGCATAAGGCTGTCATTATTCCCAGGCCATCTAAGTCTGCAGTAAGAAGTCTGTTTAGCAATGGCAGAGGCCTCTAAGAACCTTTTTGGGGGAAAGGGCATCTAGCGTGCCTTGTTTGTGGGGCACGGGCCGTTCATCTGACCTTTGTTGTTGATCCTGCCCCCAAAACATGAGTAAGTATGTATAAATAAAGTTAAGTAAACGGACAAAATTTAAATCTAGTACAAATTTCATGGGGCCAACCAAGGAAATGTAAGGCACAGTTGTCCATGATGTGTAATTTCACAAGGGATTGGGTTGCAATCTGAAGACCTGCTGACATTGAGCTCCAGGTCAGGAGCCTATACTTTGGGAAGTATATACTTAGGGAAGAAAACAAGCTGCAGTCAGGACAAAATATTTTGCACCAACCCACCTTCATGTAAACCTTGAGCAACTAATAAACAGGATCCTCTCTCCTCCAAGCTGGTTAAAAAAAAAGAAAGAAAGAAAAAAGGACGATCAAGTTAAATATCATTAACTTAGGAACTTTTTTCTTCCCAGAACTAAAATGTTGGACCATCGAGTTATTTTGAAAACCTTTTAGCTATAAGATGCTTACTAAGAATGCATTTCCCTTAAGAAATTATAGTAGAATAATCTCTTTAACCTTTAATGTTCTGTCCCATTTGTAAACATTTATAAATACTTGTTTTGATGATTTTTAAGTAATAAACATATAGAGATGTATTTGACTTTTCAGATTTCTAATTCTGATAAACTCCTTTATCCAAAGTAGTAGGTCATTGGGTTCACTTCTGATTTGTTCTTATCAGTAGCACCATCATTCTCTCAAATTATTCATGCTCAGAAAATGTTGACTGTTTATTTACTTATCCCTATCAGCATTGTCACCAGATCCCATTAGTTCTTTCTTCCAAATGCCCCTTATATTCTTCCCTTCTTCATTAGTTCTTCTACCACAACCTCTAGGTGAATTTTTCACACCTTATTGTAATAACCTGCTAACTTTTCCTTCTCACTGCCTTTAGTCTTTCCTTTTTTCCTCCAGTCTAGCCACATGGCTGACTAGACTATTGTTCCTTAGGCACCATTTCTTTAATCTTTTTCTTATAAAAATACTAACACGGAACCCTATTTTCTACTACATCAAGTCTGAATTTGTCTCAGTGGTTTCAAGTCCTTCCATAATATGAACCTCATCTTCTCAAATCCTACTGCTCCCTACAACACACCCTCAGCTGTCAGCTTCCTTTTTTTTTTTTTTAACTATTCCTCAACTGTGTTGTGCCTGGGTGCATCTCCTATCTTCACATTATTTCACTTGCCTAGAACATACCCTCTCTTCTCCCCCAGTGCCTGTCCAAATCCGTTATGTCACTGCTTGCTTCAACTTTCTGCTTGAAAATTTTCCTGACTACACCAAACCTTATGGATCCCCATCCTTTGAATTTACATCAGTCACAGTTTAGTGCCTGATATTATACTATAGGCCTGATAATTTAATATTTGTTAGTCTTATCCCGTTAACAGAATTTTTATCAACTTCTTGAAGACAAGTAACAGGTCTTTTTACTTGTTTTATATCCCACCACAGTACCTAGGACAGTGCTGAGCACATTAATACATACTCACTGATTAATTCTGTGAGAGTTACCTTACATAGATTAGCATTTTTCAAAGAAATAAAATAATGTAAAAATATGCTTTACTATAAAATTGTGACCAATAGAATTTAGGCTTTTTAATTCAAAAGGTACGTTAAAATGCTGTACTACTAGGACTGTCATTAAGAAACATTGATTAATAGTGATCCAAAAATAACTGCAATTTTAATTTAACCCTATTATAAGCATAGTACAGTTCTGCCTTGGGGGCATGTTGAGCTATGACTTTTGCTACTTGTTTTATTTAGTGTTTATATTTAATAGGGCAGTAAGATCATTCTCACCATTTGTCACCATAGAGTAAATCTATATGATTTTAGTAGATGGTACCTGAGTTAAGTGTATGTCTGCTAAATTATTGCTTTAATTGATTAGAAATTACTTTCCAGATATTGAAGAGATTAAAATAATGTTTAGCAATAGACTCTCTGAATGTAAACATTTATTTATTTTTTTTTTAACAGCTAACCACGTCATATTGATTTATGGAATCTTGTGGGATATCATCTGAGAGACCGGGCTTCTTTAACCAGGCAGAGCAGACAGACTGTTCCTTCTGACACAAATATCACAGGCTTCAGGATTAAGATTGCTGTTATTCTATCCTCCTTGCTTTGGCACAAAAGCACACTGAGGGTTTTTATTGCGGGTTTGCCTACAGGTAGATTAGATTAATTATTACTGTGTAATGCAAGTAAAAGCAAATAAAAAGCTTAGCTAGGTATATTTTTTTAAAAGGTGCTGCCTTTTTACATTTTTAAGAAAATGCCTGTCAATCATGATGGAACAGAATTTTCCTCTTGTGAATGAGAGGAAGGGAGAATTTCACTATTAAGATCAGCTCATGGAAGAAGTAAAGAAAATATCTCAAAATGAGACGAACTGAAATTTCTGTAAAGACTCAAATTTTTGTGCTTTCGCAGGACTGCAGAACTATCTTAAAAGAAGTAATATCATCACTTGAACTTCAGTGCCCTCACTGTAAAGTGTAACAGCCTTAATTTTAATGGCCCATTCTGGACCTTAATGGAGAATTAAATATTTTACATTATGCTTTTACAAAATACCGTATATGTCTCAGCAGATTTCTTGATTGAGGGGTAGGAGAAGACAAAAAAAAATTACATTTAATCTATGCATTTTTGCCAAGCCATACTGAATTATTTTAATACTAGAGGCATTAGGAACTAACTGTACAAAAGAACCAAGTTTGAAAGCATATTTTGGGGTACATCATTTCTGTAATTTTATAATGTTTTTCCTTATGGTTTTAAGTGATAAAGACATTAAGTTAACAAACATATAAGAAATGTATGCACTGTTTGAAATGTAAATTATTTTTAGAACACTTTTAATGGGTGGTGCATTGCCCTTCTAGTGCCTTAATTTGAGATAATTATTTTACTGCCATGTCTAAATGTAGAAATTTCAAAAAACAAAAAAGAAAACCATATTTCCTGACAGTTGTGTGTCAGTGGGCTTTTTATTGATAATTGGTTTAATTTAAAGTATTTTTAGAGGTTGGTTTGAATTTCATAAATTGAGTACAATCTTTGCATGAAATTACCTGCTACATTGAATGAGTTCATAAAAGTATCTGCAAAAAGTGTAGAAAGGTGCATTCATAAAAGCAAAAGCAAACTTATGTATGGCATACATCTGTGGTGTTTTCCAGGTCATATAGGAATTACCAGATAAATACTGTTAAACTCTTGTTCTGTAACAAGAGTTGATTCATGGTATGGGCAGTATGATTTTTTTAAATTTTTTTTAACCAAATACCTCCTCAGTAATTTATAATGGCTTTGCAGTTATGTGTATCAAATAAAAAGCACTGGAAAACTGATTCGTCTCTAGGACGATATGCATGTTTCAAGTGGTATTGAAAGCCGCACTGATGGATATGTAATAATAAACATATCTGTTATTAATATGCTAATGACTCTGTGCTCATTTAATGAGAAATAAAAGTAATTTATGAAAGGATACCTTTGAAATGACTGATATGATATTTTCTAAAATTGAATGTTTTCTAGAATAGGGAGCATGTTACAAAATAATTAGCGCGTATGTGTGTGTAATCTCCTCCCCTAAAATAAAGGTTCTGAAAGTAGACTCTATTAAAAAAAAAAACACACATACACACCTGGGGCGGCTTGGTAGCGCAGTAGATAGAGCACCGGCCCTGAAGTCAGTAAGGCCTGAGTTCAAATCCGGCCTCAGACCAAATACTTGACACTAGCTGTGTGACCCTGGGCAAATCGCTTAACCCTAATTGCCTTAAAAAAAACCAAACACACCTGAGTTCAAATCTGGCCTCAGACACATGATACTCACTAGCTATGTGACCCTGGGCAAGTCACTTAACCCTGATTGCCTTGCAAAATAAAACAAAAAAACCACACACAACAAAAATCAAGCTGCAAGCAACTGCAGCAGCCGTACGGCAGCCTGTTTTGCATCTCTTCTGACCCTCCCCAAAAAAGCACACTAGTTTCTGCTCTAAAGCAGGTATGGGATACCATTTTAAAGAGGAAAAAAATAAACTAGTTTTTCCTGTTTCCTTACAATCTATCAGAACAAATACTATCCAGAGACTAAGGTACAAGTCAATCTAGCACCTGCCTTGTTCTTATGTATATGAAAGTAAAAGCAATACTAAGCAGTGCTATCCTTTATGTGGTTGTACAGTGAATTGTATTAGTTTATTCATGGCAGTGATTGCTCAACAAATTATAGAACTACTGGAGAGACTAATAGTGCAGGTAAGAATATATAGCTAAACGCTATCCCTGCATTGCCATTTGGTTTGGGCTTTAATTTTTGTTTTAACAACAAAGAAGCCATTATCCTAAATTTTATCAGAATATGTGTTATATGAATTTTGAATTATGCCAAGAAAGTGATTTAAATATCCATTTAAATATCCGAAATCTTTGATGCAGATATGTCACTGGTAGGCATGTACCCCAAAGAGATTAAAAAAAAAAACCAGAAAGTTCCCAATAGATGAAAACATTTCTACTAGCAATTTTCATAGCAGCAAAGAACTAGAAACAAAATACACATCAGTTGGAGAATATGAATGTAATAGAATATTACTGTACTATAAGAAATAACATGAAGAAGACAAAGATGGCAAGGCAAACAAATGGATGGAGTGTAAAGTATGGAAAATGAGGAAAACAATAGATACAATGAATGTAATTGGGAAAAGCAAACCAAAAAAAATGTAGTATAATAATAATGACTGAGCTCAGCCTCAAAGAAAAGATATGACAATTCACTCCCTTTTATTTGCATAGGTGGGACACTATGATAAACTTCATATAGCGTCAGACTCAATAGATGCACTGACTGGTGTTACTAGTCTGTTTTATTCCTCTTTCTGTTTTGTTCTTTGTAAAAAGGGTTGGAAATTGAGAAGTAAAGAAAGTGTAAAAAAGTTTCAATAAAAATTTTTATATATGCTATGAAAAAAACCTGAAGACTGGTTAAGATGACAAAGTAAAATGTATTGGAGGAGTCTAGCTCACCCAATAACACTCCATCAGTGTTCTCAAAATGCAACTGAAAAAGCAATGGTAAAACCAAAGAGAATAACAATAATCTACTGACTAGAAGCACTGGGCCTAGAGACTGGAAGGCTTGAGTTCAAATCCAGCCTTAGCTGTGTGACCCTGGGCAAGTCACTTCACCTCTGTTTGCCTCAGTTTCCTCAATTGTAAAATGGGGGCAATAATAGCATCTACCTTACAGGGTTGATCTGAGGATCAAGCACAATGCCTGGCACATAGTAGGTACTTAATAAATGCTGCTTCTCCTCTTCCTCCACTTTGATCTAATCCAGGAATACCAGAAGCCTTAGAGTATTCTGAGTGGCAAGAGCCAAGGGAGGAGGAAGCCAAAGCCAGTGGACCCTACACCCTTGCTTGTGAGGAGCAGGCAACAGAGAGACGCTGTTCATTCAGTCATGTCCGACTCTTCATGACCCCATGGACCGTAGCACACCAGGCTGTCCCCCACTATCTCCTGAAGTCCCTCCAAGCTCGTATTCATTGGTTCCATGACACTCTCCATCTCATCCTCTGCTGTCCCCTTCTCCTTTTGCCTTCTGTCTGTTTTGACATCAGGGTCTTTTCCAATGACTCCTGTCTTTTCGTTATGTGGCCAAAGTATTTAGCTCCAGCTTCAGTATTTGACTTTCCAAGGAGTATTCTGAATTAATTTAAGTATTGACTGATTTGATCCACAATTCAAAAGTGTTGATTGTGTGTGCTCAGCTTTACTAATAGTTCAACTCTCTCAGCCATGCCCTACTACTGGAAAAACCAGAGCTCTGACTATATGAACCCTCGTTGGCAAAGTTGTGTCTCTGCTGTCCAAATTTGCCATAGCTTTCCTTTCAAGAAGTCATTTAATTTTATGGCTGAAGTCACTGTCTACAGTGACCTTTAAGCCCAAGGAGATAGAATTTGACACTGCTTCTATTTATTCTCCTATTTGCCAGGGAGTAATGGGACCAGTTGCCAAGACTAGGTTTTTTGTTGGTTTTTTGTTGGTTTTGTTTTGTTTTGTTTTTAATGTTAAGCTTAAAGCCTGCTTTTACACTCTCACTCTCCTCAAGAGGTTTCTTAATTCTTCACTTTCTGCCATCAGAGTGGTATCATCTGCATTTCTGAGATTGTTGATATTTCTCTAGCTTTTGATTTGTCTAGCCTGGCTTTTCACATGATGTACTATGCATATGGGGTAAGCTAAGTAGTACAGTGGATACAGTGCTGGGCCCAAAGTCAGGAAGACTCATCTTCCTGAATTCAAATCTGGCCTCAGATACTTATTAGCTGTGTGGCCCTGCGCAAGTCACTTCACCCTATTCTCCTGAGTTCCTTATCTGTAAAGTGAGTTGGAGAAGGAAACGGCAAACCACTCTAGTATCTTTGCCAAGAAAACCCCGAATTGGGTCATGAAGAGTCAGACACAACTGAAACAAATGAACAGCAACAGCACAATACTCTGCATATAAGTTATATAACATAGAGCCTTGTCATACTCTTTTCTTAATCTTAAACCAATCAGTTGTTCCATATTCAGTTCTAACTGTTGCTTCTTGGCTCACATACAAGTTCCTCAAGAGACAAGTAAAATGATCTGGTACTCCCATCTCAGGACTTGCCACATATTTTTGTGATCCACATAGTCAAAGGCTTTAGTGTAGTCAGTGAAGCAGAAGTGAATGTTTTTTTGAACTCCCTTGCTTTCTCCATAGTCCAGCAAATGTTAGCAATTTGTTCTGTAGTTTCTCTCTTCAAAAACCATCCTGCTCTTCTGGTAATTCTTGGTTCACATATTGCTGAAGCCTAGCTTGCAGAATCTTAAATATAATCTTGCTGGTGTTTGAAATGAGTGCAATTGTTAGGTAATTTGAACATTCCTTGGCATTGCCCTTCTTTACGATTGGGACATAAACTGATCTTTTGCAATCCAGTGACCAACCACTGTTTAGTTTCCCAAATTCGTAGGTATTTTGAATGCAATACTTTAACATTATCATCTTTTAGGATTTTAAATAGCTCAGCTAGAATTCTGTCACCTCTACTACTAGCCTTATTTCATTCTCTAGGATGTATGTCTGTAGGTCAGTAACCATAGCATCATGTTACTGGTGATGTTAAAAAAATCTTACATAGTTTTTTGTGTATTCTTGTTGCCTCTCTTAATCTATACCTTTTTTGTCTTTTATCATGCCTATTTTTGCATAAAACCTTTCCTTGATGTCTCTAATTTTCTCAAAGAGATCTTTTGTCTTTCCCATTCAGTTGTTTTCTTCTATTTCTTTGCATTGCTAATTTAAGAAAACCTTATCTCCTTGCCGTTCTCTGGAATTCTTGATTCAGTTAAGCCCATCATTTACCTTTTTTTTTCTTTCCTCAGCTACTTGTACAGCCTTATCAGACAGCCATTTTGCTTTCTTGCTCTTTTTTTTTCCCTTTAGGATGTTTTTTGTTGCTGCTCCTGCACAATATTGCAAACCTCTGTCCAGAGCTCTTCTGGCACTCTATCTACCAGATCTAATCCCTTGCATCTATTCACCACATCCACTTCGTAAGGGATATTATTTAGGTTATACCTATATGGTTTGATGGTTTTCCCTACTTTCTTCAATTTAAATATTAATTTTGCAATAAGAAACTCATGATCTAAGTGACAATCAGCTCCAGGTCTTATTTTAACTGACTATACAGAGCTCCACCTTTGGCTGCAAAGTATATAATCAGTCTATTTCGATATTGCCATCTGGTTATGTCCAAGTGTAGAATTAGAGGCAGAGGTTGGTTAGTTAGAGGCAGAGTAGTCAGCCCCCAAAAGTTGCTGCACAGGGAGACAGAGCCAGGTGGCAGGGGCATGCCTGGGATGTTCTGAGAGGCCTGAAGCCAATACCAAAACCAGCACAACCCCAGCCAGCCCACTTATACACCTTCCAAAAGGTCTAGAACTAGCACTTGGGGCATCATGGTGAGGTAGACCTCAGGGAGAAGACAGTGCAGAAGGCCTGTGACCAGCACAATCTGTATCAGGCTGGGGATTGTCAGCACCACATCAGGGGACAGAGCAAAGTCTCAGTAGGGGATTGTTCGAAGAGAAGGAGACAGAAAGGCCAAGACTATGTTGGGCCACTAGGAGACTGACCTAGAAGCCAGGGCTTATTTTTAATGACCCAGTCCACAACTACAGCAGCCAGCCCACCCTATCCAAGAGAGCAGGAGAAAGCAGAGAATGGTCCTAGCATAAAGTCTCAATCTAAGAACTGAAGCTGGAAATATGAATAAGCAGGAAAAAAAAAACTCCCACCAGACAGTGAAGAAATCTTATAATGCAAGTTAAGAAGCCCAAAAGGTAAACCCAGAAGAAGAGAGTAACTCCACAACAAGTACATACAAAGCCTCAGAGGAAAAAAAACAAACAGGCATTACAAATGACTCAAAGAAGTAAAGCAAGAGATAAAATGTGAACTTCAAGCTCTTGAGAGCTCATGCCTGCTGCTGGCAGGCAAGGGCCAGAATTCACTTATAGTGTTATACCAAGCAAATTACCAAGGAGATGTTACTTGATAAAATTCATTTGGAAAAATGAAAGATCTAGAATAACAAGAAAAATGATGAAAAGAGATAGAGATGAAGGCAGAATAGCATTTTAAGACCTCACACTATATTACAAAGCAGCAGTCATTAAAACTATATCATATTGAGAGAGAGACAGATCAGTGGAATATATTAGACAAGGAAGAATCAGAAACAATGGAGCCTAACAACTCAGCATTCAGTAAACCAGAAAATATATGTTACTTACATATCTCTGTATGCTAACAAAAAAAAAACTGCTGGGAAAATGAAACAATGGATAGAGGCAATTACAAAAGACAAAATAGATAACTTTGATTATATGAAACTGAAAAGCTTCAGCACAGGCAAAATGAATGTAAAATAAGAAGGAAAGCAATCAAATAGGGGGAAAATCTTTTTATCAAAATTTTCTGCTAAGGATTTGATATCCAAGATATATAAACAATTAACATATATGTATATATAGATAGCCATTCTCCAATAAATAAATGGTCATAGAGTATGAATAAATAGTTATTAAAAGAAGAACTGGGAGTTTCTATTTCCAGGAACCAAGATGGCAGAGTGAGAAGTAAGTTGCTCTCACCCTCCATTATTGACCTCTGAAAGCCCAGAAAATATTGCCCCAGGAAAAATCCTAGAACAGCTGAGCAAGCAGAAAGACAGGATGAAACAGTATTGTAGCCCAGAAAGCTTGGGGGATTAACGGAAAAGGCCCCTCTCACTCTAGAGGAGGGGGAGCAGTACAGGATGGCTTGAGTCTCAGAAAGCCAGCAGCAAGCCCCACCTTAGCAAACCAGGGGGAGATCCTGAGCCCCAGGGTCGCGGAGCAGGTAAGCACCAATACCAAAGCCCCCCTGAATGCCTTGACACAGGCAGGGAAACCAGTAGACACCAGCTTGGAAAACTACCACATGCATTGGCATTCTCCAGCAGCAAAATCTCCTGGTGATTCAGCACAACTCCAGAAGGCACAACTCCAAGAGGCACAGCTCCAGGCTGGCAGACATCCTCCAGCAGTCAAACATTGAGTGCTTTAAAGAAGCCTGGGTGAGCAGGAGTCCTCCAGGAGCCAGACTCCCCACTCTCACCCTTGGAGCTCCAGTGTTGCTGACCCCAGCCTAGCACCAGGTAAGCTACCACATTCCTACACAAAGCCAGTGACCAGGTCCCAAGCTCCCAGCACAAGAAGCTTGGGTCAGTACCCCCTGTGCTCCAGCAGGAGAGCTCAATCTTAAAAGCCAGGAAACAGGCAAACACCATGAGCAAAAAGCAGAAATGGATAATGACCACAGATTCTTATTACGGGGACAAGGAAGCTCAAGGGAAAATTCAGAAGAGGATAACATCGTCAATATACACACATCCAAAACCTCAAAGGGGAATATGAACTGGTCTCAAGCCCTAAAAGGATTTTAAAAGTCAAATGAGAGAGGTAGAAGAAAAATTGGGAAAAGAAATGAGTGGTATGCAAGGGAGAGTCAGTAGCTTGGAAAAGGAATGACAAAAATTGACTGTAGAAAACAAGTCCTTAAAAAATACAATTGACCAAATGGGGAAAAAAAAAGCACACTGAAGAAAACAACTCCTTAAAAAGTAGAATTGGTCAAATGGAAAAGGAGGCACAAAAACTCACTGAAGAGAAGAACTCCTTAAAAAGTAAAATGGTTTATTAAAAAAAAAAAAAAGTAAAATGGGCCAAATGGAAAAGCATAAAATCTAATAGAAGACAATTTGTTAAAAATTAGAAATGGGTAAGTGAAAGCTAATGACTATGAGAGATCAAGAATCAGTCAAACAGAAACAAAAGAATGAAAAAATAGAAGGAAATGTAAAATACCTCATTGGTAAAACAACTGACCTGGAAAATAGATCCAGGAGAGACAAATTAAAAATTATTAGTTTATCTGAAGAAAAGAGCCTGGACAACATCTTTCAGGAAATCATGAAGGAAAACTGCTCTGAGGTACTAGGACCAGAGGGTAAAAGAGCCATAGAAAGAATTCACCAATCACCCTCTGAAATATGAGATCCAAAATTGAAAACACCAAGGAATATTGTAGCCAAATTGCAAAATTACCAGGCCAAAGAAAAGAAGCAGCTGGAAAGAAACCATTTAAATATCATGGAACCACAGTCAGGATTACACAGGACCTTGCAGCTTCTACATTAAAAGATCATAGGGCATGGAATAAGATATTCTATAAGGCAAAGGAGTTTGGATTACACCCAAGGATCAATTGCCCAGAGAAATTGAGCATAATCTTTCAGGGGAGGAGATAGACATTCAATGAAATAGAGGACTTCCAAATCTTCCTAAAGAAAAGACCAGAACTCAATAGAAAATTAGATCTTCAAATACAAGACTCAAGAGAGACACAAAAAGGTAAGCAGGAAAAAAAAAACATGTTATTAATAGGAGCAAATTGTTTACATCTCTACAAAGGAAGATGACATTTGTAACTCTTGAGAACTGTATTATTATTATGACATTTAAAAGGGGTATACATAGATCTAGAGGGCATGGGTATAAGTTGACTCTGATGTGATGATAAAAAATCTAAGTGCTGAAAAGGTACTGGGAGAATAGGAAAGGAGGAGGCAGAGAAGGGTAAATTACATCACATGAAAAGGCACAAAAATCTATTACAGTAGAGGGAAAGAAGGGAGGGAGATGAGCATTGTTTGAACCTTATTCTCATCAGATTTGGTTCAAAGAGGGAATAATATGCTCAAGTATAGAAATGTAACTTACCCTCTAGGAAGTAGGAGGGGAAAGGGAAAAGGAAAGGAAGGGGGTGAATAGAAGGAAGGGAAGAAGTAGTAAGGGTAAAGAGGAAGAAAAGGGAGGGGGATAATAGAAGGGAGGACAGACTGAGGGAGTTGGTGGTCAAATGCAAAACTCTAATGTGGAGGGAAAGAGAGAAGGGAGAGAGAAAAGCATAAAGGGGGGTGTGGAATAGGATAGAGAGAAAGACAGAGATAGTAATCTTAACTGTGAATGTGAATGGGATGAACTCTCCCATAAAACAGAAGCAGATAGCAGAGTGGATTAAGAACCATAATCCTACAACATATTGTTTACAAGAAACACATTTGAAGCAGAGGGATACACTCAGAGTAAAGGTAAAAGGCTGAAGCAGAATATATTATGCTTCAGCTGAAGTAAAAAAAAAAGCAGGAGTAGTAATCCTGATCTCAAACAAAGCAAAAGCAAAAATAGTTCTAATTAAAAGAGATAAGGAAGGAAATTACATCCTGTTAAAAGGTACCATAGACAATGAAGTAACCTCATTACCGAACATATATACACCAAGTGGCATAGCATCCAAATTCTTAGAGGAGAAGTTAAGGAAGTTACAGGAAAAAATAGATAATGAAACTATACTAGTGGGGGACCCCAACCTCCCTCTCTCAGAACTAAATAAATCAAACCACAAAATAAACAAGAAAGAAATTAAGAAGGTGAATAGAATTTTAGAAAAGTTAGATATGGTAGACCTCTGGAGAAAACTGAATGGGGATAGAAAGGGATATACCTTTTACTCAGCAGTATATGGCACCTACACAAAAACTGACCATGTACAAGGGCATAAAAACCTCACAATCCAATGCAGAAAGGCATCCTTTTCAGATCATGATGCAATAAAAATTACATGTAATGAAGGGCCATGGAAAGACAGACTAAAAATTAATTGGAAACTAAATAATCTAATCCTAAGGAATGAATGGGTCAAACAATCAATAACTTCATGCAACAGAATGACAATAATGAAACAATGTACCAAAATTTATGGGATGCAGTGAAAGAGGTTCTTAGGGGAAGTTATGACCAAACAAGAGACAGAGAATGTTATGAAATGCAAAATGGATGATTTTTATTACATTAACTTGAAAAGCTTTTGCACAAACAAAGCCAATGTAACCAAGATTAGAAGGGAAGCAGAAAGCTGGGAAAAATTTTTACAGCCAGGGTCTCTGATAAAGGCCTCATTTCTAAAATATATAGAGAACTGAGTCAAATTTATAAGAATACAAGTCATTCCCCAAATGATAAATGGTCAAAGGATAAGAACAGTTTTCAGAGGAAGAAATTAAAGCTATCTATAATCATACGAAAAAATGCTCCAAATCACTATTGATTAGAGAAATGCAAATCAAAACAACTCTGAGGTACCACATCACACCTATCAGATTGGCTAACATGACAAAGCAGGAAAATGATAAATGTTGGAGAAGATGTGGGAAAATTGGAACACTAATGCATTGTTTGTGGAGTTATGAACTGATCCAACCATTCTGGAGAGCAATTTGGAACTATGCTCAAAGGGCTATAAAACTGTCTTTGATCTAGCAATACCACTATTAGGTCTGTATCCCAAAGAGATCATAAAAACAGGAAAAAGACCCACATGTACAAAAGTATTTATAGCAAATCTTTTTGTGGTGACCAAGAATTGGAAATTGAGGGGATGTCCATCAACTGGGTAATGGAATACTACTGTGCTATAAGAAATGATGAGCAGGAATACTTCAGAAAAACCTGGAAAGACTTACATGAATTGATGCTGAGTGAAATGAGCAGAACTAGGAAAACATTGTACATAGTAACAGCAACATTGTGTGACAATTTACTTTGATAAATTTAGCTCTTCTCAGCAATGCAAGGATCTAAGACAACTCCAGAAGACTCACAATGGAAAATGTTATCCATATCCAGAAAAAGAACTCTGGAGTCTGAATGGAGATGGAAGCATACAATTTGCTCTCCTTTTCTTTTGTTGTTTTGCTTTGTTTTTCTTTCTCATGGTTCCTCCCATTATTTCTATTTCTTCTTTACATCATGACTAATGTGAAAATATTTTTAATATGAATGTATAAGTAGAGCTTATATCAGATTGCACACCATCCTGGGGAGGAGAGACAATTTAAAACTCAAAAATCTTATGGAAGTGAATGTTGAAAACTAAAAATAAATAAATTATTTTTAAAAAAAAGAACTGAAAAGTGTTAACAACTACATGAAGGAATGCTCCAAATCAATAATAAGAAAAATGCAAATCAAAACAACACCGAGGTTTCACCTTGCACCCTGCAAATTGGAAAAAATGACAAAAAGTGGCAACAGTCAATCTCAGGTTGTGGGAAAGGGGGCATACTATCACATAGTTGGTAGATCTGTAAATTGGTACAACCATTTTGGAAATCAATTTGGATGGATGCAAATAAAATGATGAAAATATCCATATATTTTGACCCAGAGATTCTATTACTGAGCTTCCTCATAGAAGCCATCAATAAGAAAATCCAAATAAAACCAAAATATTTATAGTAACACTGGGAATTCAAAAAAAATAGATTAACATCCACTGGGGAATGGCTACAGAAATTTTGGTTCCTAAATGTAATGTACTATTGCTGAGCTGTAAGAAATGAATTTAATCAATACACAGAGAGATGTAGGAAAATCTACATGAATTGTTGCAGAGTAAAGTAAGCAGAGCCAAGAAAACAAAATACATAATGACTACAACAATGTAAATAGAAAGAACAACCACACATATACACACTAATCAAATCAAAAATTGATGTTGCAAAATTATAAAGAGCAAGCATGGCTTGAAAGAACAGAGATGAGAAGGCCCCCCCAACTCACTCCCTGTAGAATCAGGTGGCCTACAAGTGATGCATGTTGCACATATTTCAGACTTTTTCAATGTATTAATAATTCATGCTGATTTTTCCTCTTTTTCTTTTCTGTCTTTAAAAATATACTATTTTTTAAGTATAGGATGGATCTCTAGAAGGGAGAAGGGAGGAATACTGGGGAAAGCTGTGGTAATGTGAAAAACAAAAGACACCAATAAAAACTTATTTTTAAAAAAAGGCTATGTTCAAAATACTTCCTCTGGAAGAGAAGGAAAGCTACTTCATCAAGAACCAATATCACTTACAAAGTGAAGTGAGCAGAACCAGGAGAACATTTTACACAGTAACAGCAATATTATAAAATGAACAACTGTGAATGACTTAGCTATTCTCAGCAATACAATGATCCAAGACAATCCCAAAAGACTAATGATGAAAAATGTATTCCACCTCTAGAGAAGGAACTAATGTCATCTCAATACAGACTGGAGCATACTACTTTTCATTTTCTTTCTTTCATTTTTTTTTTGAGTTTTCTTGCACAGAATGACTAATGTGGAAATGTTTTACATGATTACACATGTATAACCTATAGCAGATAGTGTTTACTGTCTCCGGAAGTGGGGAAGGGAGGGAGGAATAGATTTCAGAATTCAAAACTTTTGAAAAAGAATGCTAATTATTTTTACATGTAACTGGGGAAAAATAAAATATTATTTTTAAAAAAGAACCAATATCCTGCCTTTAAGTTAAAAGGAAGAAAACACCATTCCACTACATCCATCTCCTGCCTTTGTGGTGAAGGGAGAGAGCTCCATTCCATTGTCCTACCTATGCCTCCTGCCCAGTCTCAAGCCTCCTATGGGAAGAGAAGTGTCACAACAGTCTTCTGACTTTTTCATAAGGGAGGACAGCAAAGCATGATCATTATAATTATACAACCATGCTAACTGAGTTTGCTACAAATGTATATTACATAATCTCAACTGGGCCCTCACTGCTTCGAGGCAATCCATTTATACCTCCCTAATCAACTCAATATTCCACTTGTCACAGTGGTTCTTCCAAACCCTTTCATCCCTCCTCAAACCTCCTATGTCTCCTCATGCCCCTACCTTCTCAGCTGAGAACCTTGCCTCATATTTTACAGAAAAATTGAAGCCATTCTCCATGAGCTCTCTCTCCTTATCTCACATCATTCAAATGCCTTCTACCACTGTGTCCTTGGTAGGAGACCTTATCTGACATGAAGAGGTGGTTCTTCTCTTCACCAATGCTAATCCCTCTACATACACAGGTGATCCCATTCTGTACCATCTTCACCAGCACAGTGCCCTCTCTATTATCCCTACTCTTATTTTTGATCACTCCTTGTCTTCTACTGGCTGCTTCCTTACTGCCTACAAACATATCCATGTCTCCCCCATCCTCAAACAACCTACACTAGCGATCATCCCACATCTTTGCTCATTCTTGTGACTAAACTCTTTGAGGTTTCCTACAATAGGTGCCACTACTTTCTTTCCTCTTACTCTTAATTCACTAGTCTTCCTTCTGGTTTCATGGTTCAACTGAAACTGCTCTCTCCAAAATTACCAGTGATCTCTTACTTGCAAAATCTAATGGTCTTCACCATTCTTAAAATTCTCTGCAGCCTTTGACACTCTCTTCTCCTTGATACTCTGATCACTCTAGGTTTTGTAGGCACTATTCTCATCCTCCTCCAACCTATATGACAGCTCCTTCTCATTGTCCTTTGCTGGATCTTCATCCAGGACATGCCTGCTATCTGTAAGTGCTCCATGGGGCTCTGTCTTCGGTCCTCATCTTCTCCCTCTATGATATCTCATTTAATCACTTAATTAGCTTCCACAAATTAGATTCAATTACTATCTCTATGTTGATAATTCTTAAATTTATTAATCTAACTCTAACCTCTCTGCTTACTTCCATCTGCCTTTTGGACATCTCTTACTGGATATCCCATTGACATTTTAAACTCAACAAGTTTCAAATTAAACTCATTCTTTCCCCACAAAACCATCCCACTTCCATACTTCCCTATAACTGTTAAGGATACCACCATCTTCCCATTTGCCCAGACTCTCAACTGGTGTAAGCAGATACAATCTTTGACTCTCCACTCTCTTTCACTCCCTCCCCCCACAATAGTCAGTCTTTTGCATATACTCCCTTCCCTTCTCTGACACTGCCATCACTTCACAACTGAATGCCTACTGGTTGGTTGGTCTTCCTGCCATAAGACTCTCCCCGCTCCATTTCATCCTCCACTTGGCTGTCAAAGTAATCTTCCTAAAGCACAGATCTGACCATGTCACACACACCTCCATACCCACCCTCTCCCCGCTCAATAAACTCCAACGTTTCCCTATTACCTCCAGCATAAACTCTAAGATTCTCTGTTTGCTGTTCAAAGCCCTTCATACCTTGGCCCCTCCCTCCCTTTCCAGGCATTTTAACATCTTATAGTCTGCAACATACTCCCATGACACTGGTGTCTCTTCTTGCTCCTCACACAGGACACTCTGTCTCCTGACTCCAGGCATTTTCACTGACTGAGCCTCACACCTAGAAAGTTCTCTTCCTCATCTCTGAAAATTCCACCTGCTTAGCACAGTGCCTAGCACATAGTAGGTACTTAAATATTTGTCTGACTGACACAAACTGAGAAGATAAGGATTCCAAAATATCTATAATAAAACCTCAAAGAAAAATGTCTTGGGCAAAAAATGCAACTAGAATTCCTAGAAGAGATGAAGCAAGATGTTTAAAATTTTTTTAAATGTTTTTATTAAAAAAAAAATAAGATCTCTTGAGGGAAAAAAGTAGAAAAGAAATGAGAACTATGGAAAAATAGAATTGTAAACAGAATTAAGACACTGTTTACAAGAGATACAAAACCTTATCCAAGCAACAAACTCTCTGAAAATTAGAATGGACCAAATAGTAGACAATGAATCCATGAGACACAAGAAATATTAAAATATTAAAGTCGGAAGACTAAAAAAAAATTAGAAGCAATGCAAATTACCTCACAGTAAAAACAGCTCACCTCAAAAATATATTGAGGAGAGATAATTTAAGAATCATTGAACTACCTCAAATCCATGATCAAAAAAAGAGCCTAGACATAATTTTTCAAAAAATCATAAAACTGCCCAGATCTCTTAGAATCAGAAAGCAAAGTGGAAACAGAAACAATTCATCAGTTGCCTCCTAAAAGAAACCGCAAATAAAAACTTCCAGAAATATTATTGTAGCCCAAATCTAGAGCTTCCATGTCAAAGAAAAAAGTGCAAAAAGAAAGAATTCAAGTACCAAGGCTGCACAGTTAGGATTTAACAACCACCACTATAAAGGACATTCCAAAGGCTGAAGGTACAGGCATACAACTAAGAACAATTTACCCAGCAAAACAGCATAATCCTACTGGGGAAAAAAAATGGGCTTTGAATGAAACAGAGGACTTCCAAACACTCCTGATGAAAAGACCAGAGCTGATTATCACTTCTGAAATATAAACATAGGAGTCAAGAGAAACATAAAAAAGTAAACATGGCCAAACAATAATAAGGGTCTAAACAAAGATATCCCCAAATATGGGGAGATGATACATGTGTGCCCTCAGAACCCTATCATCATCAGGGTCATAGAGGGAGTCTAATTATAAAATGGGTCTGGGAGTAGTTCTCTTCTGTTTTGATGATTCTGACTGAATAGATGAATGAAGTATTTTTAAAGAATTTAGTAGGTGCAAATCACAGCGCTAAGTGCTGTAGGCTCAAATAAAAAAACCAGACAGTTCCTGCTCTCTAAGAGTTCACATTCTAAATACGGGAGACAACAGATATTGTAAGAGAAGGGTGGAAAGGGAGGGTAAAAGGAATAAAATTGGGGGGCAGAGAAGGAGAGAGAGGATAAGAAAAATGATCTCAAATAATCATGGCATACAAATTGAAAAGTGCACACAAAGAGGAATGCATGTACGCACACATGTAGACATGTACACACACACACACACACACACACACAGAGTTGGGTACCTAAATACATTTCATTCAATAGGGAAACAGAAGGGAACGAGGATCTAGGGTGGGATTAGTTCTAAGCAAAACAAATTATAAGGATGTACAAAAATATTTATAGCACCTCTTTCTGTGGTGGCAAAGAACTGGAAACTGAAGGAATATACATCAATTGGGGAATGACTGAACAAGTTATGACACATAAATATGATAGAATATTACTTTGCTATAAGAAATGGTGAAGGGAATAGTTACAGAGAAACCTGGGAAGATTTTTACAAACTAATGCAAAGTAAAGTGAAAGTAATTTATACAATAACAATATTTTAAAGACAGTTATGAAAAACACAAGACCTCTGATCAATGCAATGACCACAGTTGCAGAGGATTCATGATAAAACATGCTACTCATGGCTTGATAAAAAGGTGATGAACTCAGGAACTTTTTATTTTTGACCAAGCCTAGGTGTGAATGTTTTCCTTGATTATACATGTTTGAAACAGGGATTTTTTTTTCCCTCAATGTAGCAAGGGGAGGGGTAGTGAGAGTGAAAGAAGGGGAGTTTTCATTTATTTTTAAAAAATTTTAAGGGATTTAATATTTATAAAGAAAAATGGATTAAATGGAACATTTCTTAATATGATAAATAATATTTATCTAAAATTATAAGCCAATATCACCTCCAAAGGAGAAATGGCATATACAATAATACAATAAGATCAAAAGATTAAAGCATAGATATTCATTGTCACCACTACTACTTGACATAATTTGGAAATACTAGTTTTGGATTAAGATTAGACTAATACATTGAGGGAATAAGCATAGACAAAGAAAAAGTAAAATTCTTACTTCTTGCATATGAGATTATGATTTAGAGAAGCCTAAAGATTCAACTAAGAAATTATTTGAAACAATAGTTTAAGCCAAATAACAAGATATAAAATAAATCTATAAAAACAATCAACCTGTATATTACCAAATGAACACACTGGGAAGAGACAGAAAAAAGATATTCTATTCAAAATAACAATAGAATGCATAAAATATCCAGGAATCCACCTAAGATAAAACTATATAACTATATTAACTTAATATCATTGTATATTATATTGTGTCATATAATACATATTATATATAGTATACAAACTATATATTATATATATGATATAAACTTAACATTACTATATTAACTTTACTACAAAACAACCTTTACAGAAATAAAAGCAAATAATTAGAGAAAAGAAAGTCTAGAATATCAAAGTAAATAATGAGAAAAAAGCAAAAAAGAAGGGAGCCTTGAATGGGGTCAGATCTTAAACTCTGTCTAAGGAAGTAATCAAAGTTAATTTTTACTGGTTTAAATAAATAGAAAATTTGATCAGTGGAACAGATTATACAAGAATCACAGAAAACTATACATGTTAATATATTGTTCAATAAGTCCAAAGATTCCAAGTACTGGGAAACTTCTGCAAAAACTGAAAAGCCTTCTGCCAGAAATCAGTTATAGACCAATATCTCACACCAGATGCCACAATAAGCTGCAGATGGATACTTAAGCTAGCTACAAACGATCATTTCATAAAATAATTGGAGAATCAAAGGAAGAGATACTTTTCACAGCTAAGGGAAGGGGAAGAGTCCTTAACCAAACAATAGAGAGGACCATAGGAGAGAAAACGGTAAAACTGATGATTTTACTTACATAAAATTTGAAAAGTTTTTGCACAAACAAAAATCAATGCATTTAAAATTAGAAGAACAGTTAATTGGGGGAAAAAATCTTTGCAGTAAATTTCCCAGGTGAAAGTCTCATATTCGAGGTATACATTTAACTGATACAAATATATAAGAACAAGATTCTTTACTTCCCAAAAGATAAATGATAGTGAGGCAGATAAGACACATAGTGGATTGAGAGATGAACTTGTAGTCAAGAAGATTTGACTTCAAAACCATCCTCAGACAACAGTTGTGTGATCTTGGACAAATCACTTAATTTCTCCCAGTCCCAGTTTCTTCATCCATAAAATGGAGATGCTAATAGCACCTAACTTATATGGTTATTTTAAGAATCAAATAAGAAAATGTACGTGAAGCACTTTGCAAACCTTACTTGGAAAAAAATGCTTGAAATCACTTATAATAAGGGAAATGTAGATAAAAATAACTATGAGGTTCTACCTCGTGACCAGAAGATTTGGCAAACATGCCAAAAAAGGAAAACTGTTGAAGATGATATGGAAGGACAACCAGTCAACTAGTATTTATTAAGTGCCCACTATGTGCAAGGGACAAACACACTAATGTACTACAGGTAGAGCTACGAATTAATCCAATCATTCTATAAAGTAGTTAGAAGTATACTAAAATGTCACTAAAACGTACATACCCTTTGAGCCAGTGATAGCAATACTAGGCATATAGCATCCAAAATTTTTTTTAAAAAAAGAAAGAACCTACACATATAAAAATAGTTATAGGTGTATTTTTATAGCAAAGAACTGAAAATAAATAAGTCAACTGAGAAAAGACTGAACAAATTATAACTCAGGAATATAATAAAATACTATTCTGTCACAAGAAATGACAAAAAACATAGATTCAGAAAAACCTTGGAGGACTATAAACTGGTGCAGAGTGAAGTGTAAAGAACCAAGTGCTTTTTTTTACAATGACTATAATAGAGTAAATAAAAACTTTTTTAAATTAAGAACTCTGTTCATTGTGATAACCAATCATGACTCCAAAAGACTGATGATTAATCATAATTCCTTTTTCTTGTCAAACTAGAGGTGTAGAATGAGATACACATTTTCAGACATAATCAGTGAGTGAATTTGTTTGCTTTTTTAATTTGTTACAAGGGAAGGCTTTTAATTTGGGGGTTTGGAGGAAATATTGAAGGGACTAGTACTGATAATAATGCCCCCCAAAAAAAGAAAAGAAAGAAAATAGCATGAATAAAACATTTAAAATATGTACAGAAGAGATCAATCAGTATTATATATGCTAACATCATCAGTATTACACACTAACTACTGTTGGTGTGACTTTAAACTTAGAAAACCAAGCTGTATGTAATATTGATTTATAGTTTTTAATATGCAACCCTATTTGTCTATTCTTTGAATATAGAAATGATTGTGTTGGGTGGTGTATCAAGATCATAATAAAAATTGTGGGGGGGGTTTCAGAGAAAGATTTTCAAATATCCTTTATGTGCATTCAGCACTAGTCAAGTTCTAGAATCTTTTAATAGTTACACAGAAACTTTGGAAAGAATTCAGAGAAAAGAACTGAAAATAGAATCACACTGTATACCAATGTAAGAGTAACAGGAAGGGATTACAAAATAGATGAAACAAATTCCCCAGTGATCTTAAAGATGGAATCCAGAAGACGCCCATTTTCTAAAGCAAACCACATTTCTGGTCAACTGAATTAGCTCTTAACTTTTTACTTTTCCAAAATAAGATAGAGGAACTGCACAGGTGTTGCGAAGACCAGCTCCCTTGTACCACCTCGAAACAATGATAAATTTGCTAAATATGATTTTTTTTAAAATTAAGGTTCAAAAAAATTAAAGTAGCAGGAGAAAGGGAAAAAACCCCTCACAGAAGAGAACTCAATGAAAAATGAACAGAAATCAAAGATATGAGTAAGCTATAAGGAGTCCTCAGTACAATGAATAAATACTGTAAAGTAGAAGAAAGTGATGAGAAAACCCCAGATGGAAATGACAATACTAGAACAACATTTATACCTCTAAAAATAATAATATCCTTCAAGAACCTCCAGAGCAGCATAGAATCACAGAAAGCAGTAGAAAGATTAACAATCTTTAAGTTCACATATCCATTAACTTATGGAAGGATTTAAAAAGATGAAAATGAGAACTGACATTAAAGAAAAAATTGTGGAAAATCTCAGGAAAATAGTGGACTCAGAAGTAGAGTAGTTTAAGCAGAATAAAAAAGCAATGATTGAAGAACAAATAAATACATGCATCACAGAAAATTGTTTCTTCAGGAAGGTTGGAAGTTTTGATTCTTTCCTGCAGAGAAATCCAGAGCTGAGAGGGACTTTAGTAATGTATATTAAGTGAGCAGATGAAACTTTAAAAAGGTAACCTAGGATGTAATGTCACTAAGGTATAAGGCTGCTTTCGTGTTAACATGCAATAGAGAAGTTATAAGTGTATAGATTTTGTTTTTTAGGTATAAGGACCACTAAAAGCTAGGGGGCAACCAGGTGGTGCAGTGAATAGAGTTCCAGCCTTGGAGTCAGGAGGACCTGAGTTCAAATCCAGCCTCAGACACTTAACATTACTAGCTGTGTGACCTTGGACAAGTCACTTAACCCCGATCACCTCACACAAAAAAAGATAAAAGCTAGGAATTAAAAGGAAGAATTTCACCCCACACTCCTATCCCAATGAGGAGATGGTACAATGTAAATAATAATAATAATAATAATGATAATAATAACAACAACAACAATAATAATAATAATAATAATAATAATAATAATAGCTAGCATTTAAAAGTTTGCAGTGTGCTTTAAAAATATTATTCTCGGAGCAGCTACATGGCACAGTGGATAGAGCACCAGCCCTGGATTCAGAAGGACCTGAGTTCAAATCTGGCCTCAGACACATAACACTTACTAGCTGTGTGACCCCGGGGCAAGTCACTTAACCCCATTTCCTAGCCAAAAAAAAAAATATATTATTCTCATTGATCTTCACAACAACTCTGGGAGATAGGTACTATGATTATCTCTATTTTGCAGACAAAGAAAATGTGACCCATGGTCACAAAACTAGCAAGTACCTGGGGGAGGATTTGAACTCACATCTTCCAGTCTTCAAAGTCAATGCTCTATCCACTGAACCACCTAGCCGCCTCTAGAATCAGAAGATTTAGGTCCAAATCCTGCCTCTGACGCTTCCCACCTGTGTGGTATCGGGCAAGTCATTTAACTTCCATAGGCCTCAGTTCACTCAACTGTAAAATGAGGGCGTTGTGCTAGTAGGCCTCTGAGGTACCATCCAGTTCTGAATGTAGGATCCTAGCATCCTAGAAATTAATCATCTGGATGACTAAAAGAAACGAACAGTAAAAATTAAATAAAATTTGAAATCTGATGCCATTATTGAAAGTTAAACAACGGATGTTGGGGAGAGAGGACAATTTCAAAAGTACATTCATCCAGGGAAGGTAAATCAAACAACAGTGACAACAAAAAGATTCTATCTCATTTGTAAAGAGAGAAATCCCACAATCTGCCCTTGGTGTGGCTATGTGGCTGTTGGGAGGTGGTGATTAAGATTTTATCATTACAAAGTAAGGTAACTATTACCAGTTTTTGGTATTGGCAGTAGAGTACATGCATTAGTACATGGAGTAAGACTATGCTACATAGTTTCAGGTCTACAAATGCTTTTTCTCTTCAATCCTGTCTCTTTTAACTATTTCCATTGATATTCCAGATCTTTTATTCCTCCAAATAAATGTTATTACTATATCAAATTCTGTAAAGGTTTGATTTGATAATTTGATTGGTATAGCCTAAACAGGGCATGGCTTAGCTTGATGCATGTCCAGATCACCCAAGATGGAGGCCCTCTGCTTCTGAGAGAATCCATGTTGTGATCCTCTACCACGTGGGAAGGAGTAGCCTCTTTCTGTTGGCTGAGTAGCTGTAACAGGCCACATCTTTAAAACTTCAAGACTGGGACAACCACATTTTCACTTTCCTGAAGTAACCAAAGAGGATAGGGTCATTTTCCCCCACAGCATGGGTGCCCTGAGTTAACTGGATGAGAAGAAGAACTATCTTTCTTTTCTCTCCACCTTCACTCTGTGGCCCCAAGAATCAGGGTTGGAGTGTTGTTTTGGTGTGTCCTGTTTCATTTGTCTTTTGCAGTTTTGTTTTGTTTTTGTTGTTGGTTTTTTTGGCAAGGCAATTGGGGTTAAGTGACTTACCCAGGGTTACACTGCTAGTAAGTGTCAAGTGTCTGGTCTGAAACAGCATTTGAACTCAGGTCCTCCTCACTACAAGGCCAGTGCTCTAGCCACTGTGCCACCTAACTACCCCCTGTCTTTTGCAGTTCTAGACACACATAGTGGAATCGCCACTGGACCCAGAAGCTTGTATCCCAGGCACCTTGGCTTCTCAGAACTTCCTTGATGGACTGGCTGGCTACACATCTAGTCTGTAATTTTGCCGCCAAGGCTGCTATGCCCCCGAGTTCTTATTCCAAAAGGTATCTCAAATTCCCCCTATGGATCCTTGTCAATGCAAGGGTAAATCCCACAGAATGGCGAACTCACCTATCAGGACAAGAAGATAAGCAGGGTCAGTTAGAGAAGTAGTTAGAGAGCTAAGTAAAAATTAGAGAAGAATGATAGCTATTCGTGGATTTTAAGCACTACTACCCTAAGAAGTTGTAGGGCATTTTGCTCTTGCAAAAAGGCAAGCAATTCAGGTCTTTTTAAATGCAAAAATGAAAACCAAACATTTCTACTAGACAGTAGCAATCCAGTGAGTCCAGATTTCTCACATTAAACTTAAAATCAACATTTATACAAATTCAATAATAAAGCATCAGTATTTAAACACTTAAACAAGTAATAAATGAAAAGTTTACAAGATTAAATCAATGAAACTGCCTTGTGAAGGAACATAGATCAGAGGGAAAACTACAGAATTATAGCCTAGTTTTTTTTGTTTTGTTTTGTTCTGTTTTGTTTTTGCTTTTGGGGGAAGAGATTTACCAATTTCTCTAAGATCTCAAAGTCTAGAGCATCTTAAATTAAAAATCCTGGGCGGAGAATTTTATCCAGAGGTCCTTGCATTTAAATGTAAAGAGTCCAGTTTTATCCTAGATGAGCCCCTACATGGAAGAGTGGCTATCCTGGCCTCCATTGCCTGAATGTCAAGTATGTTACATTCACCCATCCCTTAGGTATCCCAGTACCTTTAATGGGGTTTGAGGGTGTCTATACTTTCTACCATTGGTCCCAGAACCCATTGACTGTGTTCCCCCAATTTAGGGGGTCCTTGCATCTAAGTTCCATTTAACCACTTAACAGCCAGATTAGCTTTTATAAAGGAATACTTACTTAAAAGGTATCATAAGAATAAACATACAAACATCTCTCTCCAACACCTGGGGAGCACAATCCCCTACCCTCTGTACCACTTCAGTCTCTAGGGAAGGGAAGGGAAAAGAAAGGGAGTAGATTTACAGCTTAATTCAGAGCCCTGTAGCATAGTCCCAAGTTAAAGTCCAAAGGCCCTCTTGGATTCAAGTACTGGGCACTGTGGGTTCTCCAAACTTCCTGCTAAGCTGGCTAGCTGCACTTCTGGTCAGGAATCTTGCCTCCAAGGTTGCCATGGCTCACAACCTGGTCCAGTGGGGATTCCACTGTCTGCAGCTAGTACTGAAAAGGACAAATGAAATAGAACAGACCAAAACAAAATCCCAAGCCCAATTTATGGGGCCAAAATATAAAAAGCTGAAGAAGGGAAGGGTACCCATCCAGATGCTGTGGGTGAACATGACCTTATCCTCTCTGGACACTACAGGAAAAAGAGAAAGAACATATTCTAGTCTGGTCATTTTTAAAGATACAGCCTGTTCTGGCTGTGTGGCCAATGGAAAAGAGGTTACTCTCACCCAAGTGGTACAGAAATGCAGAGTATCTCCATCTTAGGTGATGTAGTTGATTAGGGAATGCAGAAAGCAAAGCCAAGCTTCAGTCACAACAGAATAAAAACTGTAACTTTTGGTAGTGTTGTCATTTTTATTGTGTTGGTGTGCCCCAGCTATAGGCATTGAATATTTTTCTAACTCTTTAAATTATTCTTTATTTCTTTAAATAAAAAGCATATGTAATTGAATCAAGATTGAACAGTTAAAAAGCCCAGAACGGACAATATAGTACCTTGTGCTGATAAAATAAAAGGTAATTTTAAAAGATTGCATGTAAGAAAAACCAAACAGCAATAATAAGGAATGCTTATGGGCTGTATAAACCAATAAAAAGAAAACAATTTATAGAATGAATCAGAAAATAAACTGCAACAATTTGTTGTTATAAGAAACATATATAAAGCATAAGGATTCATCCAGATTCTAAACAAAGGAACGGAATAAAATCTATTACGCTTCAGCATGATATCAGATGTTTAGAACAGTATTCAATATAAACCTATAGCAAACATAAATGCTATTGATATAGGTTGTGAAACAATGTTGTTATTAAGCAGATGTACAGCAAATCATAGAGCCATCTATACTCTGACCATCTCCCCCCTCCCCTCGCCCCGTCTCCCATCAAAACCTACAGTCATCCCCTGGGACCTGGCCTTTGATAGGTAAACTTTCATTTCCTGACCATTTCCAAAATATGCTGCTGCATATATACCATTCCACCTCCTTAAAACTCCCATTTATTTGCTGTATCCTCCCTTCTCCCCATTAGAAAGTTAGATCCTTGAGTGAAGACATTATCTTATATGCTTGTATTTGTGTCGCATCTTTAACACCTAGAACACAATCACATATTCTGTATGCTTAATTAATGATTTTTTTCATTCATTCATTTGTAAAAAAACCAGTTCTTAAAGGGAACACTAATTTTAGGTGACTTTAATCTTCCTTAATCAGAGATTGATAAACTCAATAGCAAAAGAAAAGAATACGCTTGAAAAATGTTAGAAAAAGTTGGATTTACTAGACCTACACAATCTTCTGAATGGGAATCATAGAAAACATTGGCACAGTGAAAAGACTATTGGATTTGGCATCAGAGGACACAGGTTCAATTCCCAGCTCCATTACTCACTATTCTGTGTGACCTTGGGCAAATGACTTAAGTTCTCTGGCTCTCAGTTATCCTCATCTGTAAAATGAGTGAGACAAACTAGTCAGCCTCTGAGGTCTCTTACAACTTTAAACTGATGATCTTATGACTTTTAAAGTTCCTATGGGATTTAAACAAAAATTAATCACAAAGAACTCATAAAAGTTAGAAAGGCAGAAATAATAACTCATTCATATAGCACTTAAAAGTCTGCAAAGTTCTTTACATAAATGATTTTGTTTAATCCTCGCAGCAACTCTGTGAAATGGATGACCAGGGATCACTAACAGAAAGCATACATGTAGGGAAGATGTATGGCTAGGGAACATTTATGAAAAGGAACAGAAGCCAGGTACATGTGTAACCATGGCAATGCCTAGAGGACATAGGCATAAAGATAAAATTTTGTCTTTACAAAAAGTACTGCAGGAAGGGCAAATATGTAGCCAAGGAAACTTATAACTCAGACACTTCAGAGTCAACAATGTCTTGTGGTTATTTCCTCATGCCACTGGAGGCTGAGTTTCATGTTTCCACTTTTCTCTTGATATTGCATTTGTATATGTTGAGCATAGTGTCTACATCTTTGATATCTTATGGTAACTGAGCTGCTCTCTGCTACCATCTACTGGTCTTCAGCACCATTTAATGCACTGTGCTGTCATCTACTAGACCACAGCAGCTATTAAGACTTCCTGGGAAAGGAAAGCTAAAATTCTAAAATTCTTTCTATATGGCCATATGTGACCACTGACAGACAGGCAGCCAATAAATGCCAGCAGAATGCCCCAGGCTAAGGCTGTTTTTCTTTGATTCTGACCCCCACCCCCATATCGACTATATCTTTTAAAGTTTAGAAAACTTTTTTTCTTTTTAAAAAATGTCTTTTATTGATATCTTTTTTATACGCCGTAATTTGTCTCAGTATCCCTCCCCCTCTCCATTTCCCTCCCAGAAATCCATCCCATACAACCAATAGTATTTTAAAGACAAAAAAGAAATGAAATGAAAGAAAAATAAGAGGGGAAAAAATAGCATAATTGATCACTACATTGAAAAAGCTTGAAAACATATGCTACTTGTGGACCTTTGCAAAGGAGTGTTCTGGGGGTGTTGTCTCATATCTATTCTTGAGTCATGATCTTGCTTCATAATTTTGCTACATTCACTTAAACTATACTAAAAATTAAAATAAGTTTTTATTAATGTCTTTGGTTTTTCTGTATCACCATAATTTCCATATCTCTCCTCTTTCTCCTCCCAGAGAACCTTCCCATATAAAAGATAGTATTTTTAAAGACAAAAAGAGAAGGTGAAAATAAACAACACAAAATACATCATAAAAAATCTGAAAATATGTATATTTGAGTGCTTCCCATCTCTGCAAAGGGGAGAAAAGGTGGTGTCTTTTCACATCCCTTCTTTCCAGCTACACTTGTTCTTTATAATTTTGCAACATTCACTTGATTTTTTTGTGGTTGTTCTTTCTATTTACATCATTGCTGTCATTGTGTATGTTGTTTTCTTGGCAATGCTAATTTTACTGCATCAATTAATGTGGATCTTTCCATGTTTCTCAATATTCATTACATTTCTTGTTGCACAATAATATTGCATTACATTCATGTAACCCAATTTGTTTAGCTATTCTCTAATTCTGTGTTTCATCACAGAAATTGTTGTTATACATATTGATGTATATAGTGACTTTCTTATCAATAACCTTGGGAGTACAGACCTAGTAATGGAATCTCTGGGTGAAAGAGTATAAACATTTTAGTCACTTCATTTGTATAATTCCAAATTGCTTCCCAAAACAGTTATGGTGATTCACAATTCCACCAACAATGGTCTAGTGTGGTTTTCTTCCCACAACCCCTCCATCTTTTGTCAGCTTTGCCAATTTTCTGGCTGTGAGGTGAACTCTCAGGGTTGTTTTGCATTTCTCTTATTATCAATGATTTGGAGCATTCCTCTTTTGATAATTGTTTGTTCATATCATTTGATCCCTTCCCTGTTGGGGAACAGCTTTTGGTAAATGCTTTTGATATGTGCATATATAGGGTACGTCCACTGCTTTTCAATTAGCAAGCAAATAAATCTAAGGACAGGAACAAAAGCTTCGGTGATATAGGCAGGGCCATTGTCTTGTGTTCCTGTTCCATATTGCATTATTAGGCACACCTGCTAGCAACAAAATTACTGACATCTATATATACTGACATTCTGTTTCATGCCAATAGACCAAATGTTTGATGAAGTTACAGTCACAGATGATAAGTGGTAGACCTTATCTATCTATCTACACACAGACACACAAATATATACAAAAGAAATACAAGGTAATTTGGTTAGGAGGCACTAGGAGCTAAAAGGTATCAAGAAAAGTACCCATATAGGAGCACATTTTTGCTCAAGCTATTTGGCACAGTAGAGTCATAAAAATTCAAGATATGTTTCATGATCTGTTTTCTGGGTATCAGTGAAAATTGTACTTATGTATTCTTCTAGCACTTTTTCCTGTTATGTGATAGAAATTTTATTGCTTACTTTCTTGATGCAAATTATAGTTTGTATAAATAGTAGTTGTTTCTGCTTTGGTCAGAAACTCTGAGGGTTTTCCCCTCCCAGATTGATTTTTTTTGTGACTAGGTAAAAGAGTCCATTTTTTTTTTGCCTCATTTCTTACCTATCCTTAATCACTGAATGGGCATTGCCTCTGATAAACTGAGAAAGACCTTAAAAACGCCAAGGTCTTCCACTGTATCTGGGGCCATCTCCAGTTGTCCTGGGTACCCAGATGGTTCTGGATGGAAGAGTGAGGCTGTTGACTTTGCACAGCACTGCCTCACTTAAATCCAATTCACTTGCAAATCAAGGCATCACCTTCCTGATATCATTGGTCCTTTCCGAGAATGAAGGACATAAAATAACAACAATGCTACTGTCACTGCACCCATGTCAGCACAAAAGGGTTAAACTTTTTCTACCTAAAGATGAAAATAATACTAAGGAAGCTACTTCTGTTATATTTGCTACTCTGCTGAACCCCACAAAGAATACTAGGATATAATAAAAATAGCTATTTGGGGGTGAAGACAATTTTGATGAATTGACTTGCAGATTGGAAAACAATATGTAGGAATGACTGCTACAAGAACATTTAGGATTAATTGGCACAGTGAGCTTTCCTTTGGTTCAAAGCAACTGGAATCAGAGAAGAAAAAGAAATATATTACGGACAGATAAAATCAAGTATACCCCATGTGAAAAACATTTAGGTATTTCCTGGGCAATTAAGTTAACCTATTCCAATGGACCTGTCAACATCTAGGCAACAGGTTTTAAAAAAACAAAACAAAACACATCTGAACTGGTTGCCATAGTATCTCAGTGACTTGTCAGTAGGAATTTCAGCAATTAATTAGCACAATTGTAACTTTAGAAATCCTGTCAGGTTAAGCTTATCATCTGATACTATATAGCAGCTATGTAGTTAAATCAAATTTCCTTATCACTTTGTTTTCACTGGTACCTACTGTCACCCAATTCTCCAACTTTATCATGTTGTCTCTAGCTTTTCTCATTAGTACTTTAAAATCTTGTTCAGATTTTGGAGAGTAATATCTGTAACGTCTTTATAGAAAGTTTTAAGAGAACCAAGGGAAGATTATATAATACTGGTGGCTGCAAACAGTGAAATTCAGGCTGTGTTGACATTTAAACTAGAGAAGCTGGAATAAAGTAAAAATAGCTTACATTTGGATTCCCTAAGGAATTTTGGTATCTTGGAAGTTTACAAGAACATGTCTCAGTCTCATTTCAAACTAGCTATGGTAAAATTATCTGAATTTCTGCAGAGGGGCCAAATGGAATTTTTTTCCTTCCAAACTGGCCAAATATTTTACAGATACAAATATTACTTTTTCTTTTAGAATTAAGTCTTCAGCAAAAGTTGGGAAACTTACTTCATCAACAGATAATGATCTTAGTAGGTTATTTATGACAGCACTATATTGATGTAAAATGAAGCAAGTAATAATATAAATAGATATTGGACTGTTCCTGTTTTAATAAACTTGAAGATATGAAAAAATATCTAAAATCTTAAGACAGAAAACTACTTCTAGAGTGCTTACAGTTTTTTTATTTGAACAAAGTATATATGAACTGTTCAGTGAAAATGCAAACAATACTGAATTAGTTAATGATAAGGTAATAAGTGGAAAGATTTTTGTCTGTTCCAGTGAAGTAGCATTGAAAGGAGTGAATCAGAATTACGAATCACAGAACATAACTTGAAGATCATCAAGTACATACCACTACCCCTCCCATTTTATAGATCAGGAAACTAAGACCCTGAGAAATGAAGCAATAATTACAGCTCATAAGTGGCAGATGTGGGATTTGAATCCATATCACTCACTGCCTTCTATCCTACTGTTGCTGTTATGCTCTCCTATTCTCAGTATTTTACTTCAATATAAAATATTACTGACAAAACTTAACTTTCTTTCAAAGTGTGTTGTGAATTCTTTTGGGGTTTAAAAAGTGACGAATGCTTCATATAACTAGCTGTTCCTTTTGGCCTAGCTTTTCCGCACTTGGGAATATGTCCCAAGGAAATAATTTAAAAGCCTTTGTATACATACATACATATACAACATGTATATGCATATATACATATACATATATGTATATATATATAGATAGATAGATAGATAGATAGATAGATAGATAGATAGATAGATAGACAGACAGATACATTTTAAAATGTGACCAACACATTACTGGAAAAACTAGAAATAATCTGAATACTCAATGATTGGGGAATGGTCATTGTATATTGATGGAATGGAATCCAATACAATTTTTCAAAAATGGGAACTATGAACAAACATGAAAAAGTCTATATGAAGTGAAGACCAATCAAGATAGAAGAACAGAAAGAACAAGAAAGCCCAGGTCTCCCCACTGCTATACAACTCTGTCCCTTGGCATAGGAACCACAGTTTTGTCACTCTAATCCTGATCCCTAGAGGAGGGTGGATTTTGGACTTGGCCCCTAGGGTAAAGAAAAGGGCCTCTTCTATCCAGATCCCAGAGGAGGGGGGATCTTGAACTTTGCTCTCAAACTGAGGAAAGAGGCCTCAGCACAGTCACTTACATTCTAATCTCCAGAGGAGGAGGGATTGGAGACTCATTTGCCACCAAGCTGTTACTCATTTTGTAGCTCATTGAATTCTCCCCCATACCCATAGCAGCATATCTTTCCCCATGGCTCCCCTTCTCACTGGCTTTTCACCTTTCTTTTATGTATTGTCTTCCTCCAATAGACTGTAAGCTCCTTGAGGGCAGGGACTATCTGTCTTTTTCATATTTGTATTCCCAACCCTTAGCACAGTGCCTGGCACATAGTTGGACTTGAATACATGTTTATTGACTACTGACTCAAGCCCTAGAAAAGGAATATAGCCATAGCATAGTTACTCAGATCCCTAAGAATTAGTAAACTAAAAAGGTAAAGAGCCATTATGATGTCAGAAATACTCCAAGAAAAAAACCCAGGAGAGGAAAATAACTCAAAAATATTTACAGGCAAAACTTCAAGGAAAAACAGCTTGCTTATAAGATAAGTTAGAATTTCTAGAAAAAATGATCAGTTCTTAAAAAAGGGTTAAAATGATATTATAAATGAGAGTAATAAAGGAAAGAATTGGAAAAGAAATGAAAACTGGAAAAAGGATTTGGAAAAACAATAGGTTGCCATGAAAGGTACAAAACTTTACCAAAGTAACAGATTTTCTGAAAATCAGAATGAACCAAACAGAAGTTAATAATTCCACAAGGCAACAAAAAATATTGAAAACAAAGCCAAAAGATTTTTGGGGAAAAAAAGATGAAAAGTATCTTATATTTTTTAAAAAGCTGACTTGAGTAACAGATTAATGAAAGATAATTTAAGAATCATTATACTATCTAAAAAACATTACAAAAAAGGCCTGGGTATCGTATTTCAAGAAATCATAAAATAAAACTTTTCAGATATCTTAGAACATGAGGGAAATGGGAAAACAGAAAGAATCCACTAATCATCTCCTAAAAGAAATCCTCAAATGAAAAATACCAGGAAAGTCATAACCAAAATCTAGCACGTTCATGTCAAAGAAAAACTAGTACAAACAGCCAGAAATAAAGAATTCAAGTACTGAGAAATCACAGAATCATATAAGCTTTGATAACTAGCATTATGAAAGTATAAAGAGAATATAAAATTCCAAAAGGCAAAGACAGGTTTACAACCAAAAGTAAATTACCCATAAAAGTGAGTCTTTTTTTCCTACAAAGAAAGAAAACGGATCTTCAATGAAAAAGAGGACTTTGAAACATTCTTGACTTAAAAAACAAAAACTAAACAAAAACTAAAGATGAAGGGAGCAAGAAACAAAGAGAAGAAAAAGTACAAGAAAATTAGATGGAGGGAAATAAACAATTAATTATTATTGCTGTAAATATGAATGGTATACACTCACCCACAGAATGGGAGAATATGACAGAATGGATTAGAAAGCAGTTGTCTGAGAGGCAGCTAGGTGGCTCAGTTGACAGAGCACTGGCCCTGGAATCAGGAGGACCTGAGTTCAAATTTGACCTCAGACACTTGACATTTACTAGTTGTGTGACCCTGGCAAGTCACTTAACCCCATTACCTAGACAAAAAAAAAAATTAATTACTTCAAAAAATTTAAAAAAAGAAAGCAGTTGTTCACAAAATAAAAACTGTGTTATTTACCAAAATGTATTGTTTACAATCCCTCCTCCTCTCCCCAAAAAACCACACACTTGAAACATAAAGATTCAAACAGAATTAAAATAAGGAATTGGGGCAAAATCTATTTGGCCCAAGCTGAACTGAAAACAACAACAACAAAAAACAGGAGTAGCTATCATAATTTCAGATAAGGCAATAGCAAAAATAGACTTAATTAAAATAAACAGGGAAATTACATTTTGCTGAAATGTACCATAGACAATGAATTAATTTCAATGTTTAACATATATGCACCAAATGGCATAAATACTTAAGGAAAAACTAAGCAAATTACAGAGAAATAGTTGGTAAAACTATTAAATTTTGGGACCTCAATATACCCCTAAGAGCTAGACAAATCTCACTAGGAAATAGACAAAAAAGAAGTTGAGAATCTGCATACAAGTTTAGAAAACAGTTATGATAGACCTCTTGGAACTACTGAATAGAAACAGAAAGGAGTATATGTATTCTCCACTATTTCTAGTACTTTTCTTCTTAGCTTTTATTTAGTATTTATTTTCCCCCAGTTACATGTAAAGACAATTTTTAACATTCAAAACTTTTAGTTCCAAATTCACACCCCTCTTATCTCTTCACTCATTGAGAAGACAAGCAACTTGATATGGGTTATACATGTGTGGTCATGCAAAACATATCCATAATAATGATGTTGTGAAAGAAAACAGACAAAAAAAAAACCTGAAGAAAAATAAAGTATGCTTCAATCTGTATTCAGACACCATTGATTCTTTCTCTGAAGATGGATAGCATTTTTTCATTAAAAATCCTTCAGAGTTGTCTTGCTGAAAATAATTAAGTCATTCATAGCTGATCATCTTACCATATTGCTGTTACTTTGTACACAGTACATTTAACTTTTTTTTTGGCACGGCAATTGGGGTTAAGTGACTTGCCCAGGGTAACACAGCTAGTGAGTATCATGTGTCTGAGGGTGGATTTGAACTCAGGTCCTCCTGACTCCAGGGCTGGTACTCTATCCAAGGTGCCACCTAGGTGTCCCAGTACATTTTACTTTGCATTCAGCCCATGAAAGTCTTTCCAAGTTTTTTTGAGAGCATCCTGCTCATCATTTCTTATGGTACAACAGTATTTCATCATAATCACATACCACAACTTGTTCAGCCATTCCCCAATTGATGGGCATCCCCTCAGTTTCTAATTCTTCGCCCCTAAAAAAGAGCTGCTATAAATACATTTGTACATATAGGTCCTTTTCTATTTTGGGATACAGACCTAGCAGTGATATTAGTAGGTCAAAGGGTATGCATGGTTTTATAGCCCTTTGGTCATAGTTCCAAGTTGCTCTACAAAATAGCTGGATCAATTCACAACTCCACCAACAGTTCATTAATGTGTCATTTTTCCTCCATCCCCTCCAATATTTGTCATATACCTTTTGGCCAATTAGCCAATCTAAGAATTGTTTTAATTTGCATCTGTCCAATCAATACTGAGTTAGAGTATTTTTTCATATGGCTACAGACAGCTTTGATTACTTCATCTGAAAACTGATCATATCTTTTGATCATTTATCAACTAGAGAATATGCCTAGTACTTTTATAAAAAGCAAGTGTATATTCAAGCAGAAAAGCAGAAATATTAAATATATCACTTACTGGCCAACACAAGAAAATAATAAAAATCAATTTGAGAGGTAGAACCAAGATACTGGAGTAGAAGCAGCAACTCAGCTAAACTATCTCTCCCTTTCAAACAACTTGAAAATAATACCTCAAATCAAATTTTGGAGTGGCAGAACCAACAAAAGGTCAGGATCAGACCTTTTTTATTTTGCTTTTTTTTGGTGAGGCAATTGTGGTTAAGTGACTTGCTCAGGGTCACACAGCTAGTAAGTGTCAAGTGTCTGAGGCTGGATTTGAACTCAGGTCCTCCTGACTTCAAGGCCAGAGCTCTATCCACTGTGCCACCTAGCTGCCCCTTAGACATTTTTTTCCAGCCTATAAAAACTTAGGAGGTCAGCAGGAGAGGTCTGTGACACTGGAATAAGGGTTGGCCCAGAGCACACACAGAGGCAGCGTCAGCAGTGGGTCTTGGAGGCAGCAGTGAGAGTATCAGCATCAATGGCTCTCAGCCCAAAAATGGTAAGGGGGTTGGATAACTGGTCAGAAAGAGATTATAGGGGACCCTTTGCTGACATTAGGTGCAGCTGTGGCTGACTGACAACTATATGCAACTCTAGGTCACAGTTACAGGATGGTAAGCAGTGCTTGTGGTCAGTCATAAGGGACTAGGGGCAGTGGTCACAGTTCTAGGGCTGAGAGGAGCATTAGTGCTTGTGGCTGCACAAGAGCAGGGGCCCTTCCTAGGTAAGGACAAGTGTGCATACCAGGAGAGTAGTGATCACAATTCTGCCCAAATTATACCATCTTGGAAGTACCAGAAATCCGTAGACCCCAAGAACTAGTTCTGAAAACTGCAGCATTAAAAAGCCTGAAGCTTGGGATAATGCCTCCCCACCTGCAAGTGAGAAGAGTACAACCTTAACATAAAGTTCAAAGTCAAAAAATAGGCTGGAAAAAAGGAGCAAATGACAAAAAAAAGAACTTGACCATAAAAAGCTACTACAGTGTCAGGGAAGACCAAGACATAAACTTAGAAGTAGACTTAGACGTGAAAGCAGGCACAAGCAAAGCCTCAGAGAAAATAAAACCCTAATTGGACACAAGTCCAACAAGAATTCCTAGAAGAGTTAAAGAAGGAGATAAAAGTAGTAAAGGAAAAAAATTGGGAAAAGAAATGAGATACAAGAAAATTATGAAAAGAGAATTAACAGCTTGTTAAAAGGAAGCACAAAAAATAGCAATGAAAATAACAGCTTAAAAAACAGAATTGGCCTAATGGTAAAAGAGGCACAAAAATTCACTAAATCAAAGAACTTAAAAAGCAGAATTGGCCAAATGGAAAAAAAGGTACAAAAGGTCACTGAAGAAAATAATTCCATAAAAATTAGAATTGGACAAGTGAAAGCTAATGACTCCATGAGACATAAGAAACAATAAAACAAAGTCAAAAGAACGGAAAAAAATAGAAGTGTGAAATATCTTTTTTTTTTTTGGCGAGGCAATTGGGGTTAAGTTACTTGCCCAGAATCACACAGCTAGTGACTGTTATATGTCTGAGGCTAGATTGGAACTCAGGTCCTCCTGAATCTAGGGCCGGTGCTCTATTCACTATGCCACCTAGCTGCCACTTGAAATATCTTATTGGAGAAACAAATGACCTGGAAAACAGTTCAAGGAGGGAGAATTTAAGAATTATTGAACTATCTGAAAGTCATGATCAAAAAAAGAGCCTCCACTTCATATTTCAAGACATTATCAAGAAAAAATGCCCTGATATCTTAGATCTGGAGGATAAAATAGAAATTAAAGAATCCACTGGTCACTTCCTGAAAGAGATTATAAAACAAAAACTCCCAGGAATAGTATAGCAAATTCGAGAGCTGCCAGGTCAAAGAGAAAATATTGTAAGCAACCAGAAAGAAATAATTCAAATATCATGGAGCTACAGTCAGGATCACACAAGATTTAGCAGCTTCTATGTTAAAGGAGCAGAGGGCTTGGAATATGATATTCCAGAAGGCAAAGCAGTTAGGATTACAACCAAGAACAACCTACCCAGCAAAACTGAGTATAATCCTGGGGCAGCTAGGTGGCGCAGTGTATAGAGCACTGGCCCTGAAGTCAGGAGGACCTGAGTTCAAATCCAGCCTCAGATCAAACACTTGACACTTACTAGCTGTGTGACCCTGGGCAAGTCACTTAACCCCAATTGCCTAAAAACAAAAAAAAATAAAATAAATTTTAAAAAATTAAAATTAAAATTAAAAAAAATTGAGTATAATCCTTCATGGGAAAAGTGGATATTTAATAAAGTAAAAGACGTTCAACCCCTGTTGGAAAGACAATCACTGATGGGGCAGGTAGGTGCTGCAGTGGATAGAGTACAGGCCCTAGAGTCAGGAGGACCTGAGTTCAAAACTGGCCTAAGACATATAATATTTCCTAGTTGTGTAACCCTGGGCAAGTCACTGAACCCCAATTGCCAAAAAAAAAAAGAAAAGACAACTGCTGAAAATTTGACATCAAACACAAGACTCAAGAGAAGCATAAAAAATAAACATGAAGAGATATTGTAGCAGACTAAATAAAGTTAAATTGTTTATATTACTATATGGGAAGATGACGTATGTAGCTCCCAAGAACTTTGTCATTATTCGGGCACTTAGGAGGAGTCTACATAGACTGAGGGCATGAGTTTGAGTTGATTATGTTGGGATGATGTCAAAAAAATGAAGGGATGAGAAAGAAGGATGCAGTGGGGAGAAGGGGAAAGAAGTAGGTAGAATTAGGGAAATTTTCTCACATAAAAGAAGCTTGCAAGGAAGAACTTTTACAGTGGAAGGGAAAATGGGGGAGCAGGCAATGCTTCAATCTCTCTCTTATCAGAATTGGTTCAAAGAGGAAACTAACACACACATATACATTCAGTTGGGTACAGAAATCTATCTTACCCAACAAGGAACTAAGAGAAGAAAGGCAAGAGGGTGGTGCTGATAAAAGGGAGGGTGGATTAAAGGAGGCAATGGTCAGAAGCAAAACAGACTTTTGAGGGAGAGACAGGTTAAAAAGAGAGAAGATGAGAAAAATAAGATCTGGTATCATTTTCTTTTGATCCTATTTACAAGCAATTGACGTTTTTTGTAGCTATTTTTCTCCTGTAATTGCTTAAATCATGATTCTTTTTCTGAACTTAGCTCAGAGGTCAGCTGCCTTGTAATGGGTCAAGTTTTAAAATCCAGTACTTCTTGACTCAAGGAATTTTGCTTACCTTGGGGAATGTGTGTGAAAGAAAGGGAGTCAGGCCTGATATCTTTATTCCACCAAGCTATCCTTCAAGGATGTCTGGTTTGCTGTCCAAAAGTCTAGGCTGCTACCTTGTACTTGGACTCAAACAATGAGCATTTCTTCGTCTCATGAGAGAAGAATGGGGGGGGAGGGGTTCATTGCTAGCCCCCATTACCAAACTTCCAACCAATCATACAGTTCCCTGTGCCTCAGCTTTGTAACCAATCACGTTGCCCTCAATCCTGCGGCAATTAAAAACAAGGGCTGTAGCTTTACAGATTCTCTTACAGGTTAATGACCCTGATTTCCCTTTTTGAAACCCTATTCCTGCAAAAATATATTGAAATATATTCCTAGTACTTTTGGGGTTCTACCATCAATTGGTTTCATAAGATGAAATCCAAAATATCCTGAATTTCCCAGATGGCCTTTTACTGTAGGCCCAGATTTTTCCCTTCCATTCACATATAGCTTATTTCAGGGTATCTCTTTCAAGTAGAGGCATCTACTTGATGAAATGCTCACCTGTAAGAGTGAAAGTTAGAAAGCCGCAACTCAAAGGCAGATAAATAAAGGGAGAGTCAGATAATAATAGCCAGACTCCTAACAGAGAACTCTCCTTGTGGAGAACTCTCAATGTGGGTTTGATATAGGGGAGTTTTGTTAAGAATCTAGAGTACAAGGCTCTCATCTTTTCATGGTGACCCTAACTGTGATGATTAAAAAGGTTCAAGAGATATAATTTCTGAGTAATTTAATCATTTTATTATTAAGGCCAGCATATTATTATTAATAAAAAGATGGTCATTGACTATCTCTCTTAGAGTCTAGACCAAAGACCATCATGCAGGCGGGGTCACAGTTTATATAACCTTGGAAGAGTAGGTGTTCAATGAGGGGCTGAGAGTAACATCATGTCACCCATGGACAGAGAGACTTATCTTTATACCCAGACCACCCCCAGCCTTGGGCAATCTATTTAAAGGATTTATGACCCACCCAAGCCTGAGTAGAACTAGAACTAGAACTAGAACTAGTAGCAATGGCTACTCCACTTGTGTGGAGCCTGAACAAGAAGGTTAGTCCAATGTCATTATCAGTAATATTCTTTAAGAGATTGAACTTTTTGAAATCAGGACTTCAGAAAAAGAGGGAACTCTGGATCTCCCCAAATCACTGGTTATTAATAGTCATTCCTCTCAATCCCATGATGTCACATACCTTGTTCTGTTCTTTATTCCGTACTCCCTAAACCCTATAAAAAGGGCACTATCTTTTTGCTTGGGGTGTTTGGGATAAATGGAGGCAATCTAATGACCCATTTATTGACAGGTAGCATGCCCCTGCTAATAAAGGTTATCTTGTTTGGAGATCTGCCTCAGTTTACCCTTTTGTTAAATTCCAGTTGTGAAAAAGGATAAGCAGAAAAAAACAGGATGGATGAAAATAGGCAGGAATCCTAACTCTGAATGTGAATGGGATGAGCTAATGCATAGAAAAGAAGGAGAAAGCAGAATGGATTAGAAGCTAAAATCCAACAATACATTGTTTACAAGTAGCACACTTGAAACAGAAGGTCACACACAGCTAAAATAAAGGGCTAGAGCAGAATCTATTATACTTCAGCTGAAGTAAAAAAAAGGCAGGGATGGCAACCATGATCTCAGACAAAGCAAAAACAGACCTTAATAAAAGAAATTATCAAGGAAACTACATTTTGCTAAAAGGTACCATACCCAATGAAGCAATATTAAAAAAAATACAGCAAGTTTCTCTGATAAAAACCTGATTTCTCAAATATATAGGGAATTGAGTCAAACTTATTAAAAAAAAAAACATTCCCCAATTGATAAATGGTAAAAGGATATGAACAGGCAGTTTTCAGAAGAAGAAATCAAAGCTATCCATAGTCATATGAAACAACACTCTAAATCACTAATGATCAGAGAAATATAAATTAAAACAACTCTGAGGTACTACCTCACACTTATGTAGTTGTGAACTGGTCCAATCATTCTGGAGGACAATTTGGAACTAAGTCCAAACAGCTATGAAACTGTGCATACTCTTTCAACCAGCAATACCTCTACTAATTCTGTACCCCAAAGAGATCAAAGGAAAAGGGAAAGGACATAAATATACACAAAATATTTATAACAGCTCTTTCTTGTGGTGGCAAAGAATTAGAAATCGAGGGGATGCTCATCCATTGAGGAATGGCTGAAAAAGTTCTGGCATATTTTTGTGAAGGAATATTCTTGTGCTATAAGAATTGAAGAAGGGGATGGTTTCAGAAAAATATGAGAAGACCTATGTGAACTGATGCAAAGTGAAGTGAGCAGAAAAAGATTATTATACATAGTAATAGCAATATCATAATGATGATCAACTGTGAAAGACTTAGCTGCTCCTATTAATACAAAGATCCATGGAGACATCACCTCCATGATGTTTTATGGTCCTCTTCCAGAACGAGGGACAAACAACAATAATCTTATCACCTAGAGGCTTTTTTCCTCTTATAAGTTTTCTCCTCTGATCTGCCCACTTTCTGCCTCCTCTTAACAGTCTTTTTCAGTGTTGCAGCATACTTGTCTTATTACTGATAGTTCTTAACATGGCTTTGGTAGTCTTTCACGGCTACATGGTCTTTGTACATGGGTTGAGTTTCACCATGGCTTCTCACATTCTTCAGTAGGTTCTTCTTACGTAAATTGTGGTGAATCTTTTTGGCATGGGACTCTCTCCTCATTGGTGGAGATGAATGCCCTGCCCTGGTGAGGGGTGGGTCAGAGTAGGCAAGAGCAAGGGAGCACCAGACTTCTTTAGCCTTCTTTGGACATTGAATTTGCTTCAGGTGCTCTGGGCTTTTAGCTTGGAGAGGAAAGATGGAAGAACCCAAGTTTACTCCAGGGTGCTGAAGGAATAGACTCTGGGTAGACATGTGAGGAACTGGCAGTCTCCATCATGTCTCTATTGCCAGCTTGCTATACTAGAGACTTTAGGGAGTTTCCCCTTGGTGAGATTTGAGACTCTTGTTTGAGCCTGAGTTACTTCTTTCCCAATGGGAGAGCTCCTCTGCTCTGTATTGTCTGGCACGTAACCTCCTATGTATATCTTCTCTGATTCCTGTTTTGCTATGATTTGGATAAATAGGTTTCTTTGCTATTCATTATGTGTGTTCATTGTGGAACTGGTATTTGGTGTGAAAGCCTTTATACAGAGCTTGAGGTCTCACTCTCTACCCCCAAAATGAGAAACAGCAATCAGAAGTTGATTGAACCTGATCACATCTCTTAGTCTAACAATATTTAAGGGAGCAGATAGAGTTCTAGCTGGATACCCTCTATCTCTGAGGAGAGCAGAGTGGTTTCTGGGTCCAACCTCCTGTTTTCCCTCCTGGCAGGAATGAAAATCTCCCTTTGAAAATGATCAGGGGAGAAGAGGCTAGAGATGTGTATTCTGCTTCCCTTGGAGCCACACAACAACACCCATATACAACAGATTGGGAGAAAAGCCTTACTACACAAAGTGCTTTTAAAAAAATTACTTATCTTCATTTTATTTTATTTTATTGTTTTTTGTTTCTTGCTAGGCAATGGAGTTAAATGATTTGCCCAGGGTCACAGAGATAGTAAGTGCCAAGTGTCTGGTCTGAGGCTGGATTTGAATTCAGGTCCTCCTAACTCCAGGGCCACTGCTCTATCCACAGCCACCTAGCTGTCCCCATAGTGCTTTTTCTATAAATAAATGAGATTTCTCTGGATTTCTGGCAATGCTGGCTGGATAGATTTAGTCCCTTCCCCTACAAGGAATTTATGAATGTAGCTCCTGACATCAAACATTCTTTCAACCAATGTATTTAGCCTTATCTTGCTTACCTGTGATTGAAATACAGTCATCCACCACAGTTTCAAAATACTGAGCGTCAGCATAAGAAATTAAATGTCAATTTTTTTGGAGTTTTGCAGAAACCACAGGCAACACATGAAGGCCTGCAGACAACACAGAGACTATAACCAAATACTTAACATAAATTTTACAATAAGGTACTGTAAACACCCCATAAAATAAAAATAAAAAATTTAGATTTCTCTGGTACAAAGGGAGGGCCAAAGTTTTATACAGATTTTCTAAATGCTGGGGAACTGTGTCCCTAACTCCTGCAATGTGGAAGGGATAACTGTAATCAGATGTGCTTGGGGTTTGCTTATCCTAGACTGATACAGTTTTTTTTAAGCTAATTTATTTTGGTTTATTAACAATAACTTCCATAAGCTTTTGAGTTTTAATTTTTTCTCTTCCTCCTTTCCCCCCCCCCCAGATGACATGCAATCTGATATAGGCTATACATACACATTCCTATTAAACACATTTTCACATTAGTGTTGTTGTAAGGAAGAATTAGAACCAATAGGAGAAACTACCAGAAAGAGGAAACTAAACACAACAGAAGAAAAAAATAGCAAATAGTATGCTTCGATTTACATTCAAACTCCACAGTTCTTTCTTTGGATGTGGATAGCATTTTTCCATCATGAGACCTTTGGAAATGTCTTGGTTCCTTGCATTGCTGAGAAGGGCTAAGTCTATCAAAGTTAGTCATCGCACAGTGCGGCTGTTACTATGTACAATCTTCTCCTCTTTCTGCTCACTTCACTCAGCAGACTGATGAAGTTTTAAGAGGCTCAAATACTTTATCTCAGTATAAAAAGAACAGCCCCTATGAATTAGTCCAACCATTCTGGAAAGCAATGGAACTATGCTAAAAAAAAAAAATCGCCACACTGTTTGACTCCATGATTCTGCTGGTAGGCATATATATCAAGGTCATCAAAGTCAGAAATAAAAGTCCTCAAAGGACCTATATGTAGAAAAATATTTGTAAAAGCTCTTTTTGTAGTGCCAAAGAATTGGAAGCAAAAGGAGTATGCATCCTTTGGAGGATAGCTAAACAAACCATGGCATATAGATGTAATCGAATGCTATTGTGCTATAAGAAATTATGAATGGGATGGTTTGAAAGAAACCTATGAAGACTTGTATGAATTGATTGTAGAGTGATCAGAATAAGGAGAATGATATACGATAACTATAACACTGAAAGACAAATACGTTTGAAAGAATTTAGTACTCTGATCAATGTGATAACCAATCACAATTCTTGAGGACAGATGATTGTAGAGGGAAAGCAGAGGTGATGAGAGAAGGGGGTGTTTTCAAAAGAAATCAGATTGGATATGGTTGGGTGGAGATGGGATGAGAGATGAGGAATACAGGATGATTCCTAGGTTATGAACCTGAAAAACTGGGAGGATGGTGTTGACTTTTGTAAAAGGAATGAGGGAGAATTTGGGGGGGGAAATAATGAGTTTGGTTTTGGACACGTTTCATTTAAGATGTCTACTTGACATCCAGTTGGAAGAGTCTGAAAGGCAGTGGAGGAGAGCTTTGATGACTCTGCCCTGAAGTAGCAGGCTTTTAGGAAGCTATCTCCACCCAGGAACTGAGGTAGTTGCAGAAGTTCAAACATAAACTTGAAACCCTTGAGCAACAGCTCCTGAGGGTATGGTAAACTGTGCCTTGCTGTGTTCATAAGCCTCTTTGTTTCATGACTCACTGAGGCATTCCATGAATGCCTCATTTTTTCTAACATGGAACCTAAACTAAAAGGGCACTGGGGTTAGAGCTGGGCTTATGCTTATCATTTCAATGATAGGCCATGAACACCAAAGAATAAAGATGAAACATGTTATTCATTCAAAAAACACATGGGGGGGGAGCTAGGTAGTGCAGTGGATAGAGCATTGGTCCTGGAGTTAGGAGGACCTGAGTTCAAATCTAGCCTCAGACATTTGACACCTACTAGCTGTGTGACTGTGGGAAAGTCATTTAACCCTGACTGCCTCACAAAAACAAAAAAAAATGAAAAATACATGTAGTTTTGGACACAGTTAACGTGGGAGTTTATTTTGCTGGGCTATATACATTTGTGAGGGATTTTTAAAAATTTGCCCAATTTTTTGGGGGGGGGAGAGGGAAGGACAGATTTTAAAAAAAAAACAAATCTTGTTACTTGAAAAATAAAAATGACAATTAGAAAACAAAATAAGTGTTACTGAAAGCAAAAAAAAAAAAGCCCAAAGTAAAAACCCTGGAAAATAAACAATACCCTTAGAAGATCAAATTAAAGAGCAAAGATAAAATTCACAGCCTCTTACAGTCCTAAGCATAAAATTTATCCTCCCTCTATGTTTTTTGGGAGATAATTTTGGGTACTGCTTTAGTCTGTCTACTTTGCTGTATGGCTCTTTCTGCAGGAATCTGTTACTCCCTGGAGGGAAAGTTCTCTCATCTAGTCACACAATTGTCTTTTGAGTAGGCAAGGGGGGTCTTTGTCCACTAATGTAGATATCTGTATAAAAAGAGAGGCCAACCTTGATTCAATGAATATAGCAAAAAAAACATTATACTTGAAATTAGAAGACCTAGGATTTGAACCTAGCTCTGTTGTTTATCCTTTGTTCTCAAAGCAAATGTGTGATGTCTTGACTTGTATGTGAATTGGATTTAAGTGAGATAGAACTGCAAAAAGTCCTCAGCCTTACTCTCACCTTCAAAGTCATCCAAGTCCAAGGGCAAAAGTCAAGATGACTGATGATGGCCCAAGATGCAGTGGGCGACTGTGGCCTTCCTGAATTAAAGTCTTTCCCAGGTCTCAGTTTGTCTGAGGCAATGCCCATTCAATGACTAGGGCTAGGTAAAAATTGAGGCAAAAGATAACCCAATTTACCATCACAAAACTATCAATCTAAGAAGGGAATACCCTTACAGTTTCTGGCCAGAACAGAAAATAATGGCTACTCACACTCATTTTAAGCCATTGAAACCTAAAAAATGAGGCACAAAGGCTTGGGTTGGGGTCTATTTCTAGCCATTCAATAAGAGCCAGAGTGATTGGGGTGTAAAGGCTTATTAAGTAACTCCATCTGAAACATAACGGGCTTTTTAAAAGCCTGTTTTTTCCAGAGCTATTTTTCAAGAAATCATAAGCGAAAATTGCACAGGACAAAAAGAAATCGTCCCAGCTTTTTGAAAAATGAGATAATTGGGGCAGCTAGGTGGTGCAGTGGATAAAGCACCAGCCCTGAAGTCAGCAGGACCTGAGTTCAAATTCGACCTCAGACAAGACACTTGACACTTACTAGTTGTGTGACCCTGGACAAGTCACTTAACCCCAACTGCCTAAAAAAAAAAAAAAGAAAAATGAGATAGTGATAGAAATAAATTTTTTTAAAAATCTAGGTCCCAAATCCCAAAATGTAATGCTATTATTTTATTATCTGTGACTGATCTTGACAAATCATTTAAACTTTCTAGAATTCAATTTCCTGTCTCTAAGGCCCCTCACAGCTTTAATTTATATGATCCTAGATATAGAAATACATATATTGAAGCAGTCAATATTTAAAAATTGTTAGCCTTTATGTTGATCAAAATAATTCACTAAGTAGACCTTTACTCAATAATAAATACTATAATAATAGATTGAGTGTATCTTTAAACATCACACAACTCCAGTAGATCTATTATCTCATTAATATGGGTAAACTGTACAAGGATGCAAATAGCAATCCATCCATGCTTTCTCATCTTGTATAACTCATCCTGTCCCCCCAAAAATCTGCCACAGGGGGTTCACCCAGTGTTCTCTAGATCTTTTTTTTTTAATTATGTTTCTATTGATATTTTCTGTTTCTTACATCACTATAGTATTCCACGTATCCCTCTCTGAGAGAGCCATCCCATATGACAAATGGTATATTTTGGAGAGGTGGAAAAAACCTCAGCACAACTGATGAATATATTGAAAAAGTCTGAACACATGTGCAATGTGTAGCACCTGTGGCCCTCCCACCACCAGGAAGAGATAGGTTGGAAATGTCTTCCTATCTATCTATATCTGAGTCCCACTTAATCTTTATGATTTTGTTATATTTACTTTTGATTTGTTGGTGTCATTTCCATATCATTTCTTACAGCACAGTAATATTCCATTACATTCATGTACCACAATTTATTTAGCTATTCCCCAATTGGTGGGCATCTACTTTGTTTCCAATTCTTAGCTATCACAAAAAGTACTTCTATATTTTGAAGTATATTGGGACTTTTTTCTTATTGATAGCTTCCTTGGGGGATCAGCTCAGTAATAAAAGCTCTGGTTCAAAGGACATGGATATTTTAATCACTTTATCTGCATAATTCCAAGTTGTTTTCTAAATAGTTGTACTAAATCATAGCTCCACTAACAATGTATTAGTGTGCCTAGGGTGTAGAGTATGTTCAGGGAAGACTAGTATCTGTGATGTAGGGCTGCTAAGCTCTTTTCAGGGCTGCTTTCCACCTTTGGCATCTACCTGATTCACCCAATTCTCACCTGTGACTCCAAGAAGCTGTAGCATGCACAGCAGTCATGTCCCAGGAAATTCTGTGGATGGCTAAACCAGTTTGAGGACAACCAAGGTCTCAAACCTTTTGGTGAATTAGGGGGCTGTCTACTCAAAGCATGTGAAAAACCTCCCCTGGTGGAATGGGCTGATGAGAACAATGTGTCCCAACAGCCATAAAGGCAGCTAAAGCAGACAATGTGGAACACTTAGAGCAAGAGTGGGAAACCTGTGGCCTCAAGGCCGCATGTGGCCCTCTAGGTCCTCAAGTATAGCCCTTTGATGGAATCTAAACTTCACGAACAAATCCCCTTAATAAAAAGATTTGTTCTGTAAAACTTGGACTCAGTCAAAAGGCCATACTCAAGGATCTAGAGGGCCTCAAGGCTGTACATTCCCCACCCCTGGCATAGAGGTTGGCTAGACATCAAAGACGTCAAGGTCATAAAATCCCAGGCCATTACCAGTTGTCTTGACTTTTGTTTTGCCACAGGACTTTGATGACTCTGGAGGAGAGAGTGAGGCTGATGACTTCAAACAACTCTGCCTCACTTAAACTCAATTTATGCAAGAATTATAAGACATCACCCATACCATTTATCATTTTTACCTACCTCAAAGTTCTGTAGTGACAGGTAAGTGAAGAAGCAGCAAGTATGGACACACTGGGAGCTAGAATCACAACCCTACACACCAGCGGCCTAGGTCGTCAGGTCATCTTCTCAGTGGACTGAGGCAGCAGTGGGATTTGGCAGTCCCCTAGGTGTCTGAGCAGCTTTTTTGAAGGACCACCCTGCTCACTTCTCGGCATGACATGGAAGGGGCTAGAAAAAGTGCCGTAAAATTTATCTGCTTCATTCAACCCTGGCCTGCTTACTATGGCAGGTGTGGTTGAAACACTAAAACTTTTGTAAAGATGATTTCACTCACCTTTGGTACATGGAATGTGCGCAGGCTTATGGACAACATGAAATCCAGTAACCCTGAAAGATGAATAGCTCTTGTTGCAAGAGAACTTAGGAGTATGGCATCCAAATAGCAGCTTTGAGTGAAACAAGGCTAGCAAATGAAGGCCAGCTTACCAAAGTCAGAGCTGGATACATATTTTTCTGGAGTGGCCGAAGTGAAAGGGAGTACAGTGAAGCTGGTGTAGGTTTTGCCATCAAAAATAACCTAGTCAAGATTGTATGCCTACCAAAAGGAGTGAACAACAGGCTCATGACAATGCGATTGCCACTTGCAGGAAAATGCCATGACACCAGGTGTGATGGGGTTATGGGACCTGGACCCCTAAAAGGAATAGACCATGTCTTTGAATGCAACCCAGCCCCTGAAGTTTCCTACACATTTCAGCTGCTCAGGTCACTGGAATTTCATCCATCCCACTCCACATAGACACTCAATAATCCTTTTAACTACCCTTTCACCAAGGCTCTCAGGCCACTTAACTCCTTTCATTGTCTGCACCTGGACCACCCCAGGCTATTTACCACTCCTTAATCTCATCCAGATCTTCTCCCAGTCTTTCCTTGTGTATAAGAATCAGTCTTATCTCTACCAAACTGCAGATTTACTAGGAATACTTTGACTAAAAGAAGGCTTGAGTGTTGAATTCTTTTGAGGCAGATCTCCCCTGTACCCTTACATTTCAGAGTTCTTAGCACCCTAGACTGCAACAAGTACATATGCTCCCACCATGATGAACCCTGATGAGATCAAAGAAAAACTCTATGAAGACCTGGAGCCCCTCATCATCAATGTGCTGAAAAGGGACAAGATAATAATTCTGGATAATTTTAATGCAAGAGTAGACACAGACTACCAGACATGGTAGGGAGTCCTTGGGAAGAATGGAGTTGGAAACAGCAACAGCAATGGTCACTTACTACTGAAAACTTCTGTGTCTCATGACCTTTTCACCACCAACACTGTCTTCTGTTTACCTAAATGCAATAAAACTTCATGGATGCACCCTTACAGCAAACATTGGCATTTAATAGACTATGTGATTGTAAGGAGAAGAGACAGATAGAATATGAGAGTGACAAAGGCTACATACTGTGTGGAGCGCTGGACTGATCATAAACATCCTATCCAAGCTAAATATTCACATTCAACAAAAGTGGCAGCCCTAAGGCAAGATGCCTACCAGAAGACTTAATGCCAATAGATTGGAGTGCTTCTCCAAGTAGAAACAGTTTGTTACTAACTTGGAGGGAAAAATGAGCCAATACATGGTTGGCAACAGTGGAGCAGAAAAAGAGTGGGCAGCTTTCAGAGATCTGGTGTACAGCATCCCATTTACTCATCTGGGCCAGCACACTCAGAAACATCAAGATTGATTTGATGAAAATGATGGGGTAATTCAGAAGCTGCTAAAAGAAAAATAAGAACTCCACAGGGTTTACCAGCAGGATAGTTATCCATTTCTAAGAAGGCAGCATTTAATTTCATCAAAAGTAAAGTGCAAGCAAAGCTCAGAGAGATGTGCTCAGTAAGATGGCTGATGAAATTCAGTTTACAAAGATAGTAAAAATGCAAAGCACTTTTACATGCCCTTGAGGCTATTTATGGGCCAAAAACATATAAAGTCATTGGCCATTTGCCTCAGGCTGAAGTCAATCTCTTCCTTGCCAAATTTCCAACTGAAGAAGAGATTTTGAACGACATTAGGCTCCTCTCTTGTGTCCAAGCACCTGGTGCTGATTCTATTTGGGCTGAGATTTACAAGTCAGGGTCCACTGCTTATACAAAAGCTGATGAAAAATTTCCAGGTTGTGTGGCAAGAAGTTATCCCCCAGGAGTTCAAAGACAACTCCACTGTCCATCTCTACAAAGGTAAAGAAAATAGTTCTGTGACAATAGGAGAGGTCCTCCCCTTTGCCAGAGTCCTCCTTAACATGCTGATTCATCATCTGGAAGATGACAGTCCACCTGAGAGCTAGTGTGGCCTCAGAAAGCGCCAAAGAACCATTGATATGGTGTTTGCTTCCTGACAACTCCAGAAGAAATGCCGAGTATAACATTCCTTGATCTGACGAAGGTCTTTGATTCTGTCAGGTGTGAGGGCTTGTGGAAAATGATGGCAAAATTTGGGTGCCTGGAGAAGGTCATCAGTATAGTCAATTACTATCTTTACTATCTCATAATTGACTATAAGCATAGAAAAAAATGCAAAAAAATAGGTAATCTGATGGAGGAACCAAAAGGGTTGTTCCCTTCATTCAATCAATTATTTATTCCAGTTGACTCCCAATCAATCCAATTGATTCCAAATGGCTCCCAATCATTTAATCAATTAGAGCACAGTTAAATTCTATGGATACAAGAAAGTCAAAACAAAAACAGTTCTTGCTCTCAAAGGGCTTATATACTCATACACATGTAAATAAATAGATACATACACAGAAGAAAGGTAATTGTAGAGCCAAAGGCTCAAGTAGCTTCCAGGGCAGCATTTGAACTGAATCTTGAAAGAAGCCCTACGGAGATGCCAAGAGGCAGAGAGGGGAAGAGGGAGAACACTTCAAGTTTCCAATATAGCTAGTGCAAAAGCAAGGAATATGCTGGTATACAGTCAGACTACAACAAAATGTGAGGAGACTGGAAAGGCAGGAAGGGTAGGGAATAGCTTTAAAGGCCCAACAGAGAAATTTAAATTTGATCCTGGAGGTAATAGGGAGCCACTGTCCGCCAAGAAGCATTATTCAGCTCTTATTCTGTGCCAGGCTCTGTGCTAAGTGCTGGGGATGCAAAGAAAGGGAAAGACGCAGTTTCATTCTGATGAAGGAGCAATAATGCAAGGTTGTATACAACATGCATGGTGTAATTGGGAAGTAAATATGACAGCCGGAAAATCACTTTGGCCATAGGGCAGACTGATTGGAGAGGATTAGCCAAGGCTTTGGGTAAAGAATGGTATTCATGCTGAATTTTGAGGAAAAGTAAGGGTTCTAAGAGGCAGAGGTGAGGAGTGCAATAAAAAAAAAAGCACATCTTCTGTGTTAAGCTTAAGCAGGACGCAGGCCTGCCTTAAGAAGCCCACTGCTGTGGGGGATGGGGTGCGGTGGTGGTGACACCTATGGCGGTGGCCAACTCGAGGGACCCCTACTCGAGGTCCCTTCCAACTCATTATCGTTCATAAAAAAAACACCCACGGCGGGTCCCCAAAGATCTACCTGTCAGGGCCAGTGGGCTACACTCACAAGGATAGAAGAGTGAAAATGAGAAGGGGGCGCTATTGAAGGCTGACCCACTCCTACAAAGCGGAAGACGGCGATCTGCAAAAACTCCCAATTCGAGCTCAGGACTTGAATGACCACGGCCACTGCCACACTCGACCTCGGCGCTACCAAACGGTCTGACGCCAGAAAAAGATGGGCTCGAGACACGTAGAGGCCCACGCTTCGGCTCGCGAGCGCGCCTCACTCGTTCATGCGCTACGCACGTACGTACACGCGCACGCGCGCTAACAACACCGAGCGGCCCGAGGCCCCAGCCCGGCCCCAGCCCTGCCCCAGCCCTGCCCCATCCCGCCCCGCCCCACTTGGCTCCTTCCTTTCACCCTCCCCTTCCTCCTTTTTACTTTTCTGTCTCCATCCCACTCCTTTCCTCCCTCCTCCCCTTCCCATTCCGTGTGACATCGGTCCTTCCTCCTCCCCTCCCCTCCCCTCCGTGGTCAGTTTGTTCTTCTACCTCCCCTTGCTTCTCCCGCCTCTTCCGCCCCCTTCCCCAATCGCTCTCCTCTTCGTTCTTCTTCTTCTTAAACCTTCCCCGCCTGTTACTCTTTTCTCCCCTCCCCTTTCGTCCACTCCTCCCCCCCCTCCGCATAGTGCTCCTCTTCGCCCCGCCTTCTTCTCCATTCCTCCCCTCCCCTCCCAACTTCTCTGTCTCCTCCCCCTCCCTTCTCTTTTTCCTTTCCCTCCCTTCTCTCTGTCTCCTCCCCCCTTCTCTCTCCTCCCCCTCCCTTCTCTCTGCCTCCTTCCCCTCCCTTCTCTCTTTTCCTCCCCCTCCCTTCTCTCTGTCTCCTCCCTCCCCTCTCCGCTCCCACCCCCGCCGCTGCTCGCCCCTCCCCTGAGGTCTCCCTCAGCCGGGCGAACGGCGTGTTGCTGCGTCATCGTCAGTGGCCGGTTTGAATGAGACTCAAGAGTTGCGCCGGAGCCGCCGTCGCCGCCTTCGCCGCCGCTGGTGCCACCGGATCCCAAGCCCGGCCCGAGCCGCTGCCGCCGCAGCCGCCGCCTCTCCTGCTCCTTCGCGTTTTCCTTCCCCTCCTCAGTAGCCCCCAGTCCCGGCCTTCTCGTGCCGCCGCTTTCCTCAGCCATGCCGCTCTTCTCAGGTGAGCTGGTGGCGGGGCCTCTTCCCTTCGCCTCCTCCCCGAGACGGCTCCCCGGGGCCTTAGGCCTCCCTCGGCGGAGGCACCGGCTGAGCCCGGACTCCGGGGTCGGGAGACGCGTGCAGCTGCCCTTGCCGGGGCCACCTCGCCTCCGTTCGGGGCCTAGGCAGCTCGGGCCCCGGCCTGGGATGGGGGAGGGGAGAGGGGAGGCGAGGTGGGGAGGGAGCGGGCCTCGGCCTCCCCAGCGAGGTGACTTTGCAGAACGCTCCCTGACGCTTGTCACACCGCACAGACACCCCCCCACACCCACACCCAGACACATAACACCGCCCAGGGCCCTTGCGGAGGGAGCGCGCCTGCATCGGAGGATTGTATCTGACCGACGGCCGGAGTTTGGGGTGGCGGGGCTGCAGGGCGTGCCGTCGCCGCGGGCTGTTTGGCTCTCCCTTTCCTTCGCCCTTTCAGACCCCTTCGATAATGGTTCTTACTCCATTTCTCATCTTACATTACTTCCATTTTTCATCTTGCATTGGTCATTGGCCAGGCCCTGCTGGGCGATGGCAGTTGTCTCTTCAGGAAAACCATGCTCGTAGGAAGTGGTGACAAATGACAAATAATTTTTGCCAGACTTCATGTGTATCTTGGCAGGTTCAAAACAAGCTTAATTTAAGTTCCTTTGGCTTCTTTCTGATTGTCTTCAGTCCTAATGGCATGTTAATTTGGGTTCCAAAAATTTTAAGAATTTGACGTCACTTTTGGGAACGTAGGAACAGAGAATCCTGAATTTAGAGGGACCTTAGAGGCTATCAAGTCCACCCCTTTATTTTACAGATGAGGCAGCCGAAGCTGGGAAAGGTTGTGAGGTAGGAAGTAAATAAGCATTAATAAGTGCTCACTGCGTGTCAGGAGCTTTCCGTATTTCATTTGATCTTCATAACAACTCAGAGAAGGCGGTGCTCTCACGACCCCCATTTTACAAGTTGAGGAAGCAGAGGCAGACGAGAAGTTATGACTTGCCTAGGGTCACACAGTAGTGAGTGAGTGTCTGAGGTTGGATTTGAGTGCAGGTCTTCTGTCTCCCAGACTTCAGTGCTATATCTACAGAGCCCACTTAGCTGCCTGGGAAGCAAATTAAGATTTGAGTCCAGGTCTTCCTGACTTAAAAATAAGCTCGGTGTTCTCTCTTATTAAATCACTTAGCTGTATTTCTTGGACTTTTTAGGAACCCCTTCTTTACTGTAATAATTTTAAATCTCTGCATTAGCCTTTGATATCCTTTGATTTGCTGATCCAGAGGACCTGGCAGCAACTAAGGATAATTTTATAATGAAGAATGTGGTTCTTTTTAGAGAGTGATTGTTGGGGTAGAACCTTGAACCTTAGTTAAGTATAGAGATTCCCCAATTCCTTTCCTATGTCACTGTAATTTTTGTGTATTGTATTAAGCTCATATAGACCTAAAATTATTAGAGTGGTATCACTTATGTTGGAAAGGTAATAATAAAACTGACATGTTATTTTCTCTTGAAGGTTATCATACAGTATATTATTTAAGCTTCACAATAACCTGTGGAAAAAATATAATAATTTTAGCAAACTGAGGCTCAGAAACAAGACTTTTGCCTGTGGTTACAAGCTCTTCTAAGCCTGGTATTTCAAGTCCAGAGCTTTCCCAGTGCACTAATCTAATAGTGCTGCAAAACTATTTTCTGTTTTTCTTTTTAATTAGAGCCTCCTTAATTTTATAAAGCATAGTAATTTTTAGTTACCAAATCATGCACTTTGAAATCTCTTTAAGCCTGTTTAATTCCAGTTTCAAGTAAGAATTCTGAATTTATATAAATTAAAGAGGTAAACACAAGCTTTTTACAAAATCATTTTCAAATGTTATATGACTGAGGGGAACCGAAATGAACACAAATTCACTTTTTAAAATATAAAAAAATCTAACTTTAGTTTCCCCTAAAGGTAATGATCAAATGATTCAAACAGCTGCTACTCTCTAGAATGAATTTTTGAGGGACTAGTTAGTATATTCTGTAGAAGAACTAGTATATATCTGGCAATTGAAAAATAAGTAATTCTTTATTGGTTTGTTTTATCAGCTATTTTTGCTTTGTACATAGTTTTGTCATTTTAGATGTACATTTTCAAGTCATTCTTTCAAAGAATTTTTTTAAAGTCAGATTTTACATCCTCCTGACTCTCAACTTAACTTTACAGACTTTTCATAGAGGAATGAACCATTTGAGTTTCTTAATCCTTCCCCTTTTACTCCTCCCTTCTCACCTTTATCTGTGATTCCTCTCCCAACAATATCTGCTGTCTCCAAGTACCATAATTTGGAGGAGTCTCAGAAGTTTCTATGCTAAATATTATTATGGATTGAGTTCTGTGAGAAGGTCAGTTTAATGCAGATAAAAAGAGTACTAGACAGTACCCCTAGATTTTGATAGAGGCCAGTGGTACTCAAACTATTTTGGCTCAGGACTCCTTTTATTGAGGATCCTAGGAAAGCTTATGTGGACATAGGCTAATAATTGGCTGTGTGGACTTTGGGTATGTTATTTAAGCAGTCTGGTTTTTAATTTTCTTATCTCATTTTTCTTCTTGCCCCAAAATTCTGTGCTACTGTGAATCAATATGATTGTATTTTCCTTTGCAGTTAATGTAAAATGGGGAAAAGAGAAGTTTGATGGTGTGGAACTGAATACTGACGAACCTCCCATGGTATTCAAAGCTCAGCTTTTTGCACTGACTGGAGTCCAGCCTGCTAGACAGAAAGTTATGGTAAAAGGAGGCACTTTGAAGGTAAAAGTCAATAATACTTTTTCCCCCCAATACATAGTAACAATAGTTAGTGTTATTGGTTAACACTCAGAAATGTTTCTTTGGTATTTATGGGCATTTGTTATGCATTTCATTCTGGATGTATATGTAAAATGTACAGTCTCTATTCTGGATTTATGATGATGGTGAACAGGATTGTAGATAATCCCAAATATACCATACAAGCATTATTTTGTAATTTTTAAAAATTAAAGTATATGTGCATCTTATAGAAGTTATTTTAATGTTTTTTGCCTAACACTAAAATTAATTTACCTTTCCTGGACTGGTAGCAAGACCATAGAGAGAAACAAGCAGTACTTTGCTAGATCTATGAACAGATCCATATGAGACTTTCTTTGTCATGTATATCATAACCCTTCCTTTGTGATTTGTTTCCATGTTCTTCCCTAAACACTGAATAGGAAACCGGTGTACTCAGAGGACATTCTTTAGGTCTCTTAATATTTCATGGATACCGGCTCAGTACTTGGACTGCAGTCTACACGTGCTGTTTCTCCCTTTTACTACATGAACAGCCTGCCTCCTTTTCCAATCATAAATATTTTTATGTCACTTCTTACCAACAAGTCATTGTTGGTAATATACTGCAGCTTGTTTACGTGTTAATTATAATATTTTTAAGTATTTTAGAGCACATATTTTAGTCAGCATAAATGTAATATGGAATGGTACTTATTTCCTCCTCTTTATTCTTCCTGACTTCAAGGACTGTAAATAAGTTGCCATATGGTGCTTTTGGGCTGTTGGTTAGCCATCTTTGCTTACTTGACTATAAATTATGTGATGGTAGTTATTTTAAGTAGAGGAGATGATTATGTCTCAAGAAATTTGAAACTCATGTTCAGAAATATGGATCACTTGAGTATATTAGGTGTAATGGAGGGGAGTTCTGATATTAAGAGGAATAAGTTGCACTTTTTCTTCAAGGATTTTACAGTCCAGTTGGTGATTTATAACAATCTATGAACAAAATAAAATTTTTAAGTCATTGCAAGTAAATGCAAATTAACATAGAAAACTGAGTGTCTGAGCACATTTAGATATTAGAAATTCAAAATTTTTTCATATTAAAAGCTTTACAGGTTCAGTGAATTGGTTTAAAAGGAAGGGTAGTACATTTAAATTAGTTTAAAAAAAAAGAAACTTGTTTATTTGGACCTTTGATTTTATTGGTATATGGAACTGTCAGTAAGGAAATTCCTTCTATCAATGCATGTTGGCAGCTGGTCGGCAACCTGATAGTCTAATTTGCTTTGGGGGTCTCTGAGAGGTTAAGAGACTTGTCTAGGGTCATATGGCCAGAACATATTAAGTGTCAGAGAGAGAACTGGAACCCCTGCCCGTGAAGCTAATTCTATCCATGACTTCATAATATGTAGTGCTTTACATAGGGGCAACTAGATGGCTCATAGGATAACTGGGTGGCACAAAGACTTATCTTCCTGAGTTCATATCTGGCTTCACCAGCTGCGTGACCATGGGCAAGTCATTAACTTTCATTTGCCTTAACCTACTGGAAAAGGTAAACCACTCCAATATTTTTTCCAAGTATTGGTGTGCTGTGGGGCACAGGGTTATGAAAGGTTGGACACAGCTGAACAACAGCTGTGTGTGTGTGTGTGTGTGATAGAGAGAGAGAATATGGCAGAAACCCCAATAAATTCATAAACAGTGTTTCTGTTTTTATTTCTATTTTCAAACTAAATTTTCTGCTTTGGAACTAAAGGATATACTTAGACATTTGAAGAAAGTACAGTAATAGGAAGCAACATGCTGTAAACTTAGAAGTTTTTAATGGCTAAGTGGTTCCTATTGGGAATATAGGGAGTTTAAGAAAGAATTGATTTTTTTTTGATAATGCTGTATTATTGAGGGGGCATTTAGGAGTGTTGAGGGTAATGTCTTGGATTAACTCATGTTTCCTGTACAGTATATCCCATTGTGTCAACATATATACTGATTGATTTCTTGATTAATGCTGTGAATATGTGAAAGTGTTCAGCTTGATTCCCAGAGGTATGCTTTTAGTAGTTAAGAAATTCAAGCATACTTGGAGGGGAAAAAACCATGCTTTTATTTGCTAGGCTCAAGGCAGAGTCTTTTAAAACATTTAGCTTTTGGAATAGCGTACATAAGCACAATTCATTAATTTGCTAATTTTTATTTTCCCTGCCCGAGTGAGCCACTCATTAGTATGACATCTCTGGACAATTAAAAAAAAAATCTTATCTCTGAGTTTTCTTAGCATTAGTGTCTTTGTATTCTTGGTGCTATTGAGAATGTTGACTTCTGCGTAAGAAGGCAGAAGAAGGGGAGATATTTGTATTCGAGGAAGCGAATAGAGGAAAGGAGATATTTGGGTGAATAGAATACCATCTCTAGTCCTATAGGTTGTTACTTCATTTTAGAAAATCCACTTGTAGAATTAAGTTAACAATCAGACCAATACTTAAAGAGTTGAAATTATTTGGATATTGTGATAGACACAGATACTAAAAATTAAAAATATTTTTTTCTTTAAAACAGGATGACGATTGGGGAAACCTGAAGATAAAGAGTGTAAGTACTAATAAGATTTCATTTCTTAAGAAAAGGCTATTTCAGATGTTTGAGGTAACAGATATGGAAGAAACTATAAGGATCATTTACTCTAACCCCCCACCCCATTTTACGTATTAAGAAGTTGAGGTCCAGAAATGTTAAATAATTTGCCCAGTTACAGTACTTAGTGGCAAAGCCAAGATTAGAACTTAGTTTTCTGGTTCTAATGTTGATTATGTCTTTTCAGTTTAGTTTTCTTAGAAAAAAGGCAAAGAAGAAATAATGGAAGAAAATAGTAAAATGAATTTGTAGAATTTCTGTTGTATTGTGTTTTATCCTTATAAGAGAAAAAAGGTCACCTAAATGTGTAGTGTAACTATAAAGAATTGAGACAGATTTCTGATATGTGCATCTGATATGCACACAGTCCATGTTGTTCTTTTATAATCATGCCAGCTAATCAGTGTCCTGAAATATTAGAGATCCTTGCTGTATATGGAATAGAAGACACTTTGAGTAACCTGTTAGTGGTTGTGACAAATTGGTTTAAAAGGAGAGAAAAACCTAAGAGACTGGAATATAGTTGAAGTTTTAAAAGTTAATAATTAGATAAAAAGGTAGTCTTTGAATCCATTTTAAAGAATAATGGTGTCAGATATTGAGTATGATTTTCTGATCACTGGTTCATTTGTCATCTCCACCCAGATGACTTTCAGTATACCACCCTAGCTTCTCTTTTGAACTCTAATCTGGCATTACCACCTGGCTATTGGACATACCAAAGTTGATGACCAGGAGGCATTTACAACTCAACATGTCCAAAATAGAACTCATCTTTCCTGCAGCCTCACCTGCTGTACTGTAAAGGGTACCACCATCTTTCCAGTCACCCAAGTGCAAAATCTTGGTATCATTTTTCCCTTCTCACTTATATTCAATGACCATTCAGTTGCCAAATCTTTTTTTTTTTGTATTTCCACAACATCTCTTGTATAACATCTCCTCTCCATTCAAATAGGCAACAATCTAGTTCAGCCCTTTCACCTGATTTATTGCATTGACCTTCTAATTGATATCTTTATGTCATCTATTGACACTTCAATCCATTCTCTGCACTGCTAGTAGTGATTTTCCAAAAGTGCAGAATTGGCCATTTCACTTTCCTAGTGGAGAGTGGCTCCCTGTTGCTTCTTGGGTTAATTATAAATCCCTCTTTGACATTTGTAGCTCTTCACAAGCTGACCCCTTCATACCTTTCCAGTCTTATTATGCTTATTTCCTTACATTTTCTGATCCAGCCGTATTGGCATTTCTGAACATAGTGTTTAATCCTTAGTCTGCATGCTTTTTCACCTGTTGCCATGCACTCCCTCCTCACCTCCACCTCTTGGAATCCCTAGTTTCCTTTAGGAGTCTGCCTAAACACTACTTTTTCCATGAAGCTTTTCATGGTCCCTTCAGGCAACCTCTCCCAAAACTACCTTGTATTCATTTTGTATTATTCTTTAAATACTCATATTGTAGATATGTTTTCTCTCCCATTGGAATGTAAGCTGCTTGTGGTTAGCACAGTGCCATAGTGTGTTTGTTGATTGACCAGCTGGTCAAAGAGTTTCATGAGATTAAGTCAGTAGTACATAAATAGGGTAAGTGATCATAGGACAAATGACATTTCCCATTTCTATGTGGTTACAAATGCATTCATTTAATATGCTTGAAATCCCATGTTATCTAGGATGAAATAGGTGCTTATTAGAACATTAAGTGCTCTGCAGTTAATTTGGGTTCTGCATTATGGCGTGTAAAACTGTGAAGAAATACTTTAGATCGTAATGAAAATCTGGTATTTATGTAGTTTTTTTTTTTATATTCTTAAAGCACTTTATATGCCTTATTCTGTTTTAACCTCATAACAATTCTTTGAGGTGGCTACTGTAGAAATTTTATTCCTCATTTTACAGATGAAAGAGACATGCTTAGAAAGGCTTATTTAGAAAAGCTAGTAATTGTCACATGTAAGATGTGAGCCCAGGTTTCCAAATATAGCACATTTTTCAGTCCACCAAGCTACATCTCCATGAGGTAGATTGTAGAAAATATGTATTTTGAAAATAACTAGCATTTAAAAAAAAATTTTTTTGATAGAAAAAAATACTGCAAGCTTACCTCCAAGTATCTTAACTATGATTTGATTTGTTTACCTTCTAGATTTAATTTGAAACATCTATGTATATAGTTTGGTCTGGACCTGTGACTTCATCAGTGTCTGGAGCTCCTGCTAAGGAGCCTGTCAACAGCCAATGCATATCAGCACCTGTTTTCCAGCTTATATTCGTGTAGATTTGCTTGTAGGCCCTGGAAAGATAGTGACTTGCCCAGGGTCACACAGCTAGTATTTGTTAAAGGTGTAACTTTTGGATTTCAAAAGAAGAGTTGTGACTAAAAGTAATTCAACTGATCTTATATGACTTGCATGTAAAATGGTTCTGGAGACCTTCTGAAAAAGGAATTTCAAAAATATCTTAAATGATGGTAACATTGTTGAAATAAAAGTGTTTAGCCTCTCAAGGTGGCTGCTTCCAAGAACAGTATTCATTTGGGTATATAAATTCTGACCTGTTTGTTTTAAAATGAATAAAATTAAAGCCAGTCATTACTTTGTTGAGTATGTCTTAGAGTCATTTTATGCTCTGTTAGGCTTATGAGCTGTACATATTTTCTTTCTCAATAGAATGTAAGCTCTTTGAGAGAAGCAATTTCATTTCTATCTAGCATAGTGCCTGGTACATAGTAGGTACTTCATAAATACTTGTTTGATTTGCTATAATGGGAAAATAGTTTTAGAAGTTTATCAGTCTTTTATTTTTGCATTTTGTTATATGAATTAAGTGTTACAAACAGGCATAAAACCTTCAGTTCTAAAGAGGGTTTAAAACTTGGCAGAATGTTTGATATTTTTAGAATTCTGAAGGTGAGATCTCCTATATTCATTTAAACTTAAGTTGTAAGACTATATTTTAAGGGTTATGAATGTTACTTACAGGCCGTTGTCATAGCCTTTAACTTGAGATAATTGCCATAATTTTTATATGGCAATAAATTGCCTATTTTCCAATTAACACTGTTTTATATTAGAACTGAGCTATAGATGGTCTCTATGGCATCTTTGGCTGGACCATTTTAGGAATATCTGAAGGTGTTTTCAGAAGCTGTGCTGTAAGTTTTAAAAGCATGATGCTTTGGCATATGATGCAACTTTAATTATGAGTGACAACTTGATAAAATAACTAGTTAACCCAGATAAGTGTCTTTAGAATGAAGGATATAGTTCATTCTGTCCATATATGAATTTCAGTAAGATTTTAAAAACAATTTAAATAGCATTTTAGAGTTTTACTTCTAAAAAATTATATTAGGATGTAACCACTGCAAGTGGTTTGCTGAGTATGTGTGGAGGTGAATACTTTCTTTGAGTAGGCCTGGTTAGTTAGATTTTATTTTGTTTTTATATTTAAGCTTTATTGTTGCCTTTTTTTTTAATGGGGGTCATTTTTTTTAAAAGAAACTCTGTACCCACGTCAATCCCTTTCTTGTAACAAAGGAAAAGACAGACAGACATAGGAATTGTTAGTCTCATAGCAGATAATAATACATTCCATATGCATACCCTCCCCCACTCTTTACTTGAGAAGAGTGAGGTGTGTTTCATCATCAGTATTTTGGAATCCTGTTTTGTCATTAGAAATAATTGGCATCCATCTGCCTTTTTAGTATTGTTTTACGTTGTTCTGATTAGTTTTAGAAAAAAACTTTCCTATGAGTTACTATTTTCTGGTTATCTACAATACTCTTGCCCTTAATTTAAGGAGTTTCGTGTAAAAAAATTGTTTTTACATTTCGGTTATTTCTTCTAAGAGTATGGAACCCTGGGCCATTCCATGTGGCTTCTAGCAGTACTGATTGAGGAGCTATCTAGTTGTAAATTCTTTAATTTGGTGCAGTAAAGTTTTTTTATCTTTTCTCTTTTTAAAAATTTTTATTGATATCTTTTATTTTTATAGCATCTTTCCCTTCTCCCCATCCCACAGAGCCATCCCTTAAAACAAGTAATAGAAAAGAAGAAAAAATAAACAGTTAAGCAAAACTAACCAGCACATCAATCAAGTTCAGCATTATATGCAGTGTTATACACCCATAGTCTCCCACCCCTGCAAAGAAGGCAGGAGGAGGGCAGGTGATGCAGTAAGTTTTACTAGAAAACAGTGTTATATGGTACAGAAATATTTCTTGCCTGGCAAATTTTAGTATGCTATTTTATCTTTTTTTTTAGGCAGCGGGGGTTAAATGACTTGCTCAGGGTCACACAGCTAGCTAGCAGTGTCTGAGGCCGGATTTAACTCAGGTCTTCCTGACTCCAGGGCCGGTGCTGTATCTACTGTGCCACCTAGCTTCCCCTTATGCTGTTTTATTTTGAGTGACATAACTTGATAGATAAGTACCTTATATTTTTTATATCACAGATTTTACTAAACAGATAAAAGAGTTGGGGGAATTTATGGTTTCATATTTATGTTTTAAAGTAAGCCTTGGTTGGAGATCTGACTGAGAAAAGAGCAAAATAATTTTCTCTTGTTTTCATGCATTAGGAAAAATGCTGAGATGGTTTGCCTTATTCTTGTATTTCCTTGTTTGAGTTATCTATAGTAGCTTGGCTGTTAATGAATATTTTAGACACTTGTGAAGAATGAAAATCACTTTATTTTGAAATTTTTGAATTTGCACAAGCCTATGTGAAAGTCAACTTGGAAACCTTTAGTTCCCACATTCAATCAAGAAAGTTTACGTTGAATCCATTTCTGATTTCAAGAGAAGTAATGGTTGTATTGGTCTTCATTTCCTGTCTGCATGTTTAATTGGGCAGCATCACATATCTTACAACCTGCAAAGGCCCCTGATGTGACTAAGAAATTATTATGGATCTTCACATGTATTATAAGTGCTCTAGAGTAGTGAAGGAAAAAAATGCATTTCTAACACTTGTTTTATAATTTGATAATTAATCCTCATTCATATTGATTTATAAACTAAGAGAAAATACCGTACCAACTTGTTGATATGGTATTATCTCTTATTAACATGTATTGTAGGAATGTGAACTGAAGAGTGAGAAAAAAGGACATAAGATTAATTTGGTAGTCATATTTCAAACAGTGGTTACAAGAAAAGCTGACCATGTGTTGTCTTTTTTTAAAACTTCTTTCTCTTCATATTATAGTTGTGGATGCATGAGATGATATTGATCCAGATATACAAATTATGCTTAGACCAGAAATGAACATGCTCTGGGAAATAGGAAATGTTTGAAGAGATATTTCTGAACATAGACAGTTAAAGTGAAACTCAGTTTAAAATTAGTTTGTATTGCTGAGAAGGTCCTAAGCAAAACAATGTCTAGATGGATAGAGAATGTAGAAGGAAGAATAATAGATTAAGTCCATTAGTTTAATTTCAAATCCATTAAGAGAATGATTTCCATGTGTTTCAGCATTTTCCCTTTTCACAGCGTGACTTCTAATAACTCTTTTGTTATGAGTATTATTTTGTCTGTCTGGGATTCCTAAAATTCTAGGTTTATCATAGTGACTCTGCCAGAGTCTATGTATTCTTAAATTTATGAACTTAATCTTATTGTGTTTTTTTCTTTTGGGGGAGATTTTTTATTCTTTTAAAGTAATTATTTGGGGCAGCTAGGTGGTGCAGTGGATAGAACACTGTCCCTGAAGTCAGGAGGACCTGAGTTCAAATCCGGGCTCAGAACAAACACTTGACACTTACTAGCTGTGTGACCCTGGGCAAGTTACTTAACCCCAATAGCCTAAAAAACAAAAAACAATAAAGTAACTATTTAAAATAATATAGGAGATACTTCCACCAAAAATAGCTGTTTTTGTTTAGAGCATGCTTATTTCTGGTGTAATAGTAATATTTTTGACTTAAAATACCTCAGGATGTGTGGATGAAAATTCTGTTCTTTGCATTTTAGTTACAAGCCTGTCAGAAACAATTTTTATGAATTTAGATGGTTATTCAGTTGTTTCAGTCGTGTCTGACTCTTAATGGAGTTTTCTTGGCAAAGATGCTAGAGTGGTTTGCCATTTTCTTCTCCAGCTCATTTGACAGATGAGGAAACTGAGGCAAAGTGGGTTAAATGACTTGCCCAGGTTCACGCAGCTAGTAAGTGTCTGGGGCCAGATTTGAACTCAAGATGAGTTTTCCTGACCCCACACCTCTCACTCTATCCACTGTACCATGTCAGGAAGATCTGAATTCAGATCTAGCCTCAAGACACTTACCATCTTTATTTTCCTCATCTGTAAGATGAGCTGGAGAACAAAATGGCACATCACCCTATTATCTTTGCCAAGAAAGCCCCAAACAGGGTTAGGAAAAGTCAGACGTGGCTGAAAACAACTGAACAAACAAGGCCTTTGGTCAGTCAGGAAAATAGTGCTGGGTGTTGTTTTGAGAACTGATAGTAGGGGAGTCAAGATGGTGGATTAGCGGGAAGAAGTATAGCCTAACTTGCCTACCATCCTTCTTCCACAAAGATCTAGAAGACATTATGGATTGAATTCTGACCAGAAAATTGAAGGGAAAAGACACAGTGAATTATTTTACCCCATCAAGATTGCTTAGGGAGACAGAATCCTGGGGACAGGGTCTGGCCAAGGACATTCTGTAGACAGAGCATTCTAAGGGCCAAGCCTGGGCCCTGGGGCAAGAAGAGATCTGGTTGGGGGAGGGGTCAGCGGCTAGGTGGCGCAGTGGATAGAGCACAGGCCCTGAAGTCAGGAGGACCTGATTTCAAATCCGACCTCAGACCAAACACTTGGCACTTACTAGCTGTGTGACCCTGGGCCAGTCACTTAACCCCAATTGCCTTAAAAAAAAGAGAGAGAGATCCAAGGGATTCCCTGAACTAACACAGGGTACAGGAATGGGTGCTTTCTGGCAGCCTGCATTCTACTACCCAGTTTATGGTCTTAGATTCAGAGCAGACTGAGGAGGGGACCTGAGTGAGGAATGAGTTCAGAAGCAAATAGTACCTGTGTGGCTGTGATCCTAGGAGCAGGGCAGGGACTAATTTCTAGCTTCCAGCCCAAGCAAAAGCTTGTAGTGGAACAGCCAGGATAGCCTGTAATTTAGTTGCTTTGAAGCTGCAGAGTCTCCCAGTGGTTGAGTTGAGCAGCTGGGGACAAGCCAACAGACATAAACCTGGGTCAGGACCAGGAGGGCAGTGAGCAGATTTTGGTGAAAGCAAACAGAAGGATGCAAGAGGGCAGAAGTCCAGTCCAAATGGTTTCCCCAGAAGTGCATAGAGCTCAGCCCTGACGTAAAAGTCAAAGTTAAGTAGGTTGGAAGAATGAGCAAACAAAAAAAGAATTCCACCATAAAGAACTGTTATGGTAACAGGGAAGCTCACCAACATTTACAGGCTTTGTCTCAACAAAAAAAACCAACAACAAAAAAAGCTTGGACATAACTCTAAGCAGAATTCCTAGAAGAGATAAAGCAAGAGTTTAAAAAAAAAAGACCAAGAAAGGTGATGTTAAAAACTAAATGAGTGGTAGAGGAAAAAAATTGGAAATGAGGACTTTGGAAAACATGAAAAGAGAATTAACAGCTGGTAATTTTGTACCTATTTTGCAATAGATACAAAACCTCATTCAACTGAATTCCCTAAAAAATTGAATTGATCAAAGGGAAGCTAATAACTCCATGAGACATCAAGAAATATTAAAACAAAATCAAAAGACTGAAAAAATAGAAGGAAATGTGAGATACCTTACAGCAAAAACCAATGACCTAGAAAACAGGTTAAGGAAGAAAATTGGACTACCTCAAAATTATGACCAAAAAAAGAACTCAGCTACACCATGTAACAGGAAATTGTAAAAGAAAACTGCCAAGATCTCTTAGAACCAGCTGGCATAGCAGGTGAAATTTAACAAAAAAATAAACTGAGGCGAGTCTCCTAACAAGATAACATTTATTACTAGGGGCATGCTGCTTGTTAATAAATGGGTCTTCGGCTTGCCTCCATTTCTGCCAAAGACCCTGAGCAAAGAGGCAGTTCCCTTTTTATAGGTTTTAGGGTATAGAGAAAAAAGAAAAGGGTAGCAAGATGGCATAGGGTTAGGAAGAACATGATTGGTTATATGACTGAGGTGCAGGGAACAATATTATTGGTTGGAAGTTTGGTAATGAGGGCTAGCAATGACTTTTTCCTTCCCTCGAGACTAAGAAGTGATCATTGAGTCCTGGAGGTGGAAGACAGTGGGCCAGACTTTTGGACAACCAAACATCCTTGAATAGCTTGGTGGTGTGAAGATATTAGACCCAACTCCCTTCTGTTCACAAGCATCCGGTGGGGGTGGGGGGGATGGCAAGAATAGATCAGTGATTAGCAAGAGAGCTGGATTTTTAAACTTAACCCATTACAGACCAGCTGAATTTTGAATTAAGAGATAGAGAACCATCACTTAAAGCAGTTACAGGACAAAAGCAATTAGTTGTAAATAGAATCAATAAGAAAACAATACAGGATCAGTCTTAATCTTCTCAAGGGTAAAGTATAAATAGAAAGAATCCAGTGGTTATCTTCTTAGACTCCCAAATAAAAACTACTAGGAATGAGATGGCCAAAATCCAAAGCTCCCTGGTCAAGGAAAAAATACTTAAGTATCCATAAAGAAAGAATTCCAAGTACCAAACAATCATAGTCAGGTTCATACGAGATTTAGTAGCCATCATAATGAAGGAATGGAAAGTTTGGAACATGATATTCCAGAAGGCAAACTGATTTATGCTTACAACCAAGCATAATTTACCTAGTAAAACAGTATAATCTTATAAGAGAATTGATAGTAAATGAAACTGTTAATGTTTCTCATTAAGATAGATTGATAATTTATTAAGTGCTTGCTATGGGCCAGACATTGCCAAGTGTTGATACTATAAATACAAGAAAATGAGATGGTTCCCTAATCCAAAGAGCTTATGTTCTGATGGGGGAAGACAGCTCATCAAGGGCAGTTGGAAAAGTGGGCAGAGGATGGGTCCCTGAACTGCTGAGGAGGTGGAGCATCTGGAGAGTGAGTGAACTGGGCATAAAGTGAGCATGACTGGGGTTCTCCAGAAATGGTAATCCTGATCTTAGGAACTCAACAATCAGGAAACTAGACCGCAAGATTGAGTCAGATTAGCATAATAATCAGGCTTTAGATTAGCATACTGAGAAGTATTCTTACTATTTCAAAAGGGGTAGGCTAAATGTGTTTCTATACTTGTGAAAAAAAAGAGAAAAATTAAAATGAATGAAAGCATTTATTAAGCCTATTCTGTATACTGAAACCTGAATATGTTCATTATGCTGAACCCTAGGGATATGAATACAAAAGTACTGAGTGATAGTCCTTGCCCTTCATTTTCTGCTTAAAACCATTTAGTGGAAGAGACCACTTCTAGGAGCTAGGGAGGAGTATTTTTGTTTGGAAATTTATAAGAGTCATAGTGATGTGGACTGATTTGATTATGGTTCTAGAACTGGGAGTAGTAGTGCAGGAGGAGATGGTGGAATGGAACTAACAGAATATATCCAGGAGTAAACTTGACAGAAGCTGGTCTAGCTATTTTGGGAGTTGAGAAGGTTAAATTCTCCAGGAGATAGGTAGGAGGAGTAAATGAAACTTATTAGAATTAGGGTAAGGACTAGGACCATGATTTGATTTATATACAAGACCTATACTGGTCAGTACCTTTTCTGTAGTTTATAACGTTGGTTGCTTTAGAGCAGATTAGGCATGTGGGCCTGCCACCTATTACATTTTTAAATGGTTGAAAAAAAATCAAAAGAATATTTTATGACATGAAAATTATGTGAAGTTTAGATTTATGCCCGTAAATAAAGTTTTATTGGAACATAGTCATGTTGATTGTCTATAGCTGCTCCAGTGGCAGAGTTAAAGCAGAGACCGTCTGTGGCACTCTTCATTGTTTCATACTGCTGCACTGAGCACTATAAATCAACGTGACACAGAACTGTAAAGTGCCCACAGGTATCACTGCACCATGACATTTTAATTTAATTACCAGGGCATACCCATCATATCAAAAGAAGAGAAAGGCCGACTTTGAATGTCATGCTTTTAAGGCACAGTGAAGTATGGATTATTTTGTTATGAGTTAGATGGTAAAGTACTGTGTTTATTATGCAATGATACTATAGCTGTGCTAAAAGAATACAATATTTATTGACGTTATCAGAGTAAGCACTCATCAAATATTCCCAGGCACAGGAAAGCAAGTCAGAAAAATTGGAAATTTAAAATGGATTATCTCATCACAATAGAATTCCTGACAAATTTGTTTTTAAATGAGCCTGCAACCAAAGTAAGTTTCTGATTGACTCATTTGTTAGACAAGCAAGGAAAACCATTTACTGATAGTGGGTTAATTGTGTGTGTTTGTAGCAGCAGAAGAAATGTGTCCAGAGAAAATAAACTTAAGACTGTTAACCTTTTGATTCAATTAAAATCATATGCTTATGGATTGGTATCAATATTTGGCAGTACCTAGCTGTGTGAAAAAAGCATTTTCAAAAAATGGAATATGTAAAAATCTCATACATCAATAATAACTGACAAGCAGTTGTGATTGATTTTGATGATAGGAAATACTAACTTTGAACCCAATTAGGCAAAATGTTACATCCCCCTCAAAATTCCATTCTTTTCATTAGACTGGTATTAGAAAAAGTTGTACTCAGTTATATTTTAAATTTCATCAATGAAAAAATTGAAAGTCATTTTGTTTTCTCATTGTGTAAGTACCTACACAGTAGCCTTGATTTTGCCTCTTGGCCCACAAAGCCTAAAATATTTATTATCTGGCCCTTTACAGAAAATGTTTGCTGACCCAGGCCTAGAGCACTGAGATGTTAAGTGGCTCAGGGTTACACATAACCCTATGTGTCAGAGGCAGCACTTGAACCCAGGTCTTCTTGGCTCCCAGGTCGGCTCTCTATCCATTATGGTACTTTGCCTTTCACTTAGTGAAACTTAAGGATTAAAAGTAGGGAGAGAAATGGGGAGATTGTGACACTTTGGTTTATGTCTGTCTTGTATTTATTGATCCCTATCCAGCTATGCCTTTCTTCATTAGTGGAAGGGTATAGTGGTTGCTCCATAGTGTGCCCATCTTAATTTGACCATAAACATATTTTAACAAAAATTATGAATCATGGTGAGGAAAGAAAATAAAGACTACTCCTAGGATTAAGGGGTAGTTGGAATTTTGTGGAAAATTGAACTTAATTATGTATCCAAAAAAATTGCCACCCAAATAGGTATTTTTGACATACCCACAAACTCAATTCATAGGATTATAGATTTAGTGCTAGAATGATCTTGGAGATCATTTAGTCCAATCTCTTCATTTTGCATTTGACAGGCACCAATTCCCCCACCCTAAGGGTAACATAGCAGGGCTGGGATTTGAATTTCATCCCTCTAACTGTTCTCCGCCATTGCATTGCACTACTCTACCTTAATATTTTGCAAGGGAAAACATTGATAGCATTAAAGCTTTTCACAGAACACACATTCACAATATGTAGAGAATACTTAAACACATAATATTAGGTACCAACAGACAAATTTAGGCAGAGACTAAAACTAGCTTAAATATCTGGACTTGTACTGCTTTTGTGTAATCTTTCAAAAATTAATTTCCAGGTATAAAATAATAGCATGAAGAAGGATTTTTAATATTAAAAAATATTAAAGTAATGAGATGATATTTTATTTCTAAAAATTTTCCATTTTTATTCTCTTCTCATCTCCTTTTACTTATCATCCCTTGACTCCATTTCCAATCTGCTGTTTCATTGAATTCTGTTTTTAGCTTTCATTTTTCACAGAAGTTTACTTATTTTACTTAATCTGCTTAAAAGAAATAACACAATTGGGGGGCATTAATGTATTTTTGAAGCGTGAGTTTTTCTGCTGTGGTATGGAATATTATGTTACTCTTGGCTATTTATTGAATAGAAACATGCCTTAAAGTTTAGGAACCATGTGTCAGAATTTTATAAACTGGTACTTAGAACTGATCCTTTTAATGTGATCAGCCTGGTGTTTTTAATTATTAGAATACAATTTGTGACTTCAAAGGGAACGATTCTCATTTTATACATGGAAATAATTCTTATGTTGTTAAAATTTAGGCTTCCTCAGAAGTGATCAGCTAGTCTCATAGAACTTGAATTATTAGCTACAGAAAGTGATATTATTTAATAATGATCATTTAAGTAACTCTCCCAAGAGAAACAATTGATTTCATTATTATTATTTTGTAATCAGGGAATGACTCTGTTAATGATGGGATCAGCAGATGCTTTGCCTGAGGAACCTGTTGCTAGAACTGTTTTCGTAGAAGACATGACGGAAGAACAGCTAGCATCTGCTGTAAGACATTTCAGATTTCATAATCTATTTGGATCACTGCTTATCAACAGAGATTTATTAAAATGAGTTTCAGAAAAATGACTTCTGACAATTTTGAAGTTCTGCTTGGGATCTAATAGTTAACGGTCAGTATGTGTGTATTCAGCAATCCATAGGATTTTTTTGCTTGTAAATTTGGCTTCAGCCAGACCTAGTGTTGCCAGGTGCTTTATGAGTTTAATCTGCTTCTCAATTCTACACCTCAGTAATTTTTTTTACAGTTTTATGAAACCAGTTCAGATTTATAAATTAAATCTTTCCATCCATAGTTTGAAGTTCAATTCTTTGACAATTTTTCTTACAAGTATATTTGTATTGCTATATTTTTAAGATATAATATATTATGTTGAAAGTGCTTAAATAAAAATTAATCTCAGTTCAAACATTGTAATTTAGATTCCTGCCAGACTTACACATTTATTACTACCTAACTTTTTATGTTGTGCTTTTTACTTTTTGAGTTTGTATTGTTATTTTGTCCTCAGAATAACCATGTAAGACAGGTAATATATTAGGAAATTGAGACACACAGATTTTAATAGGCTTAGAGCCTTAGGTTTTCTGAAACCTGGAAAGACTTACATGGTCTGATGCTGAGTGAAGTGAGCAGAACCAAGAGGACTTTGTACACAATAACAGCCACATTATTCGATGACTAATATTGTTAAACTGAACCCTTCTCAGCATTACAAGGATCTAAGACCTCTCCAGAGGCCTTGGGTTGGAAAATACTGTCCACCTCCAAAGAAAGAACTATGGAAGTTGAATCACTATCACTTATACCACTCAACACTTGTGTTGAGTTTTGTTTCATCTTTCTGATGGTTCCTCCTATTGGTTTTAATTTTTACTTACAACTTCACTAATGTGAAAATATGTTTAATAGGAATGTAAATGTAAAGCCTATATCAGATTGTGCACCATCTTGGGGAGGGTGGGGGGCAGGAAGGGGTAGAAAAATTTTCAACTCAGAAGCATATGGAAATGATTGTTGATAAATCAAACTAAATTAATAAAAAAAAAAAAGAACCTTAGGTTTTCTGACTCCTCTTCCATTAGACCATACCCACGTTCAAGACTGGTACTCTGACATATTTCAGAATACCAAAAAAAAGTGGAGTATTGATATAAGATGTGATTATATGGAGAATGTATTCTGATAAAGTCAGTTATAAAGCAAATTTTTTAAAAAGCTAAACTTCCTTTCTTCCAACTTGTAATATGAAATTATAGAGTAAAGGGAATAAAACTATATGCTAGGAGTGCTGTTGAATTGCCAAAATTTAGGCTATGCCTCCTCACTGCTTCTGGCATTTCTGGGAACATGGTATATTTTTCTGTGCTTATGTCCATATACTTAGATCCTAGAGCTGATACCTTCTTTTCATTTTGTCTGGATGTTTACAAAATCTCATTGAATTAGACTTCATTATCCAGAGATACTTTTAGAGGCTGACATCTAACACATAATAAACTTGTGGTCCAGAAATCTGTTAGATGTGAGTTTTCTGGTTCTTTATAACAAGTTAGGACTCTAGTTAATCAAATTTATAATTTCTAAAGTATGTAAAATGGGGTATGCATATATTTGGTTTGGCAAAAAAACCCCAATAAACTTCAACTCATCCTTATTTAAAGGCTAATAATGCTGTTTAAGGAATAAGAAAACATTTCAAGATACATAAATATAAGAAGGAAGTTTTTCATGCAAGAGTGTAAGCAAGTACCTTTAGCATACGGTCCCTGATGTCTTTATCTTTATATTCTCTACAACATTTACGACAGTAGAGAAGTTTAGTGAACAAATGATTTTGGCAGATGGTATGCCCATTGCTTAAATAATTTGACAATCAGTCCCAATATTTTATCATAAAAACCTTCAAGATAATAGACACTTATTTGTAGGAGTGATGCTAATTTAGTTGGGGACAATTCACAAAGTATTTTTGCCACCATTGGGATGGTATATAGCCATTATAATTTGGGATAGGGATTAAATAATTGTTAGAGATTGGTAAATCTTTGGTCTTTACCTCAGGCTATGTGATGATAATAGTTATAGATGTTGCTCATGAAATTAATTTAATGCTTGTCTCATCAGATGGAATTGCCATGTGGATTGACAAATCTTGGTAACACTTGTTACATGAATGCTACAGTTCAGTGTATCCGCTCTGTGCCGGAACTCAAAGATGCCCTTAAAAGGTAAGGTTAAAGTTAAAAGTATAACTTTAAAAACTAATATTCATATCATATAAACAAGATTAATATTCATCTTCTTGGAACATATGGAATATTTAATAAGTAAGGATCAGCATGGGGAATATTTAATAAGTGAGGATCAGCATTTCCATCAGACTGTTTTGGGTGAAGATATACAGTTAAGGCAAAAATAGGTTTTTGCATGATCATTTATTTTATTCATTGCTTCATGATAGGGCTAGCGACAGAACTGGAAATACGGAACGCTTTATCATTATTCAGACTTTCATATTCCTTGGTTGGAGTAAAACTTACCTGTCTCTAACTGGGCTTTTGCAAAGACCTTTTTTTTCCCCCAGCAATATTTGGTTAGGAAAATGTATAGCTCAGATGTATAATCATCAATGCATTTATTGATTATTTGACGACGTGCTAATAAAGTATGTTGCTTAGCTCTTGAAATAGTTTGATATTCAGTGAATTTTAAAGGAGGGGATAAGTGGGTGAGACATGCCTTTAGAAAGACTAGTTAAGAGAACAGAAACAGGAAAGAATAAAATAGTAATAGTTTACATTAATTATTGTATGTCATCTTCACTGAATCCCTAACAGTCTTTTTGGGATATTGGAGAGAGCCATATCTCTCCAATATATTGTGGGGAGAAGAAAGAAAGTAGATTGAACAGAAGGATAGGCAGAACTGGCCAGAATAGCTATATGCATATGGGAGAGGCTATAGTTATAGAAAATTATAACTTGCTGTGAAATATATAGAGATGTCTTCCTGGAAGATTGGTAGTCCTGGCCTTAAGTTGTAAAGCCAGGAAAATAAAGATTTCTACACCTTAAGTTTCAGAAGGGAAAAAAAAAGCAGGCCTCTTTAATGTGAATGTTTGAATTAGAGCGATAAGTACAATTACCTAATAAAGAACCATTCTAGCATATGCTTTTTCCTTTCTTTTTGGTCAGCATTTTCATGATAAAATGTCAATGCCCATTTTGATACTTGGAAACTTAATACTAAAGTTAAGACTTTTCAGTTAGTTTCTGAAATTTAAAAACTTTACTTATGCCAGATATTGACAGAAGGTGATTTCCCATGTGATTCTACCAGTTTTTGACACCTAAATAATACTCATTTACAGGTGACCAGAAAATAGAAAACAGTGAGCCTTCAGTTTTATTTTAGTTTTGTCTTTAATGATTCCTAGATGCTACTGCTGTATTTATAAAACATGATAAGTCTACATGATATATAACACATGATAAGCATATACACATATACACATAGGCGTGTATATGTGTGTATTTTTTTTCACAGTTTTGTGACTTAACTTCACATTCCTCTGCAGTTATTTTAAGTCACCTGTTACACTGTTTGCCATAGCCAAAGTATTCATCACCTAGTGACTAGTCCACTGGTTAGCCTTTCCATACTTCCTAGGACTGTACTCTTGATCTTACTAGCTTGGTAGATCAGCTAGAACTTGTGTTTCAACAGTGTGGCCTTTGAGAACAAAGAGTCACCACTTCCAAGATTTTTAGGTGTGTCTTAGTGTCTTGAGATGAGGGGAGAAAAGGAACTATTATAGTTAACATCTGTCTCTTTCCTCCACATTCTTATTTACACAATACATTGGAGGTAGTGAGGCAAGAAAGGAAGAAAAGAGAAAAAAGAAAGGAGGGAGGCCCAAAGGGAAGGTGGAGTGGCTTGTTAACTAAATTGCCATAATTTTTATTAATTGATCTTCATTGTGATTGACAGCACCGATTAAAGACTGCTGTTATTTGTGTTGTTTAATACTTTTTCTTAAATGTCTCCACAGGTATGCAGGTGCCTTGCGAGCTTCGGGGGAAATGGCCTCGGCACAGTATATCACTGCAGGTCAGTCTGAGGCATGTTGTAATGGGGGATTTCTTTGAATACTTTCTACCTTTCCTGTATTTAGCGTGATGACAGCCACACAACAGTACTCAACAAATACCTGATTTGTTTACCTAATTATGTTAATAGATGAGACACTAGAGTTGCTGTCCTAGATGATACTTAGTTTTTTAGTCATTCAGATTATAGTAATCAGAGGTGTGTTTGCTTAGTTCCTATTCCTAGACCAGTGCTTTCTGTATTGTTTTAAATGAATTTTCTTTTGGCAAGAAATGAAGTGACATTTTGGTGTAATTATATTTTGGAAGTAAAGTATCGTGATAGTAATGTAGTACTTGGAATAATTTTCCTAGATTTGAGAAACTCTAGAGAGTTTTCAAATACCAGAGGCTTTCTCATGGAAGCCCTCCACTAGTTGACATAGAGCCCTGTAGGCTACATGTCAGAATTCACCTTTTCCCTCCTTTTTGTCAAGGGCACCACTCTCCTCCCAGTCACCCAGGGTTGTGACCTTGGTGGCATTCTCTGCTCCTCACTTTCACCCCACACATACAATCCATTGACAAATTTATTTTTTTCTACCCAAATGACATCTGTCGGGTGTCTGTTTCACTCACACTGCTATCATCCTAGTTCAGGCCTTCACCACCGCTTGTCTGGATTGTTCAAATAATCTCCTAATTAGGCCTCCTTCAGATTTCTCCCCATTCCAATCCAAAATCCAGACAGCTCCCAAAATGATTTTGCTAAAGCGTAGGTCTAAACATGCACTAAGTTCTTTTAATGCTCAGTTCAAATCCTGAACTACAGGGTATCATTTACAGGAAGTCTTTCCTGGTTCTCCTAGCTGCTTATGTCTTCCCTCCTGAGCTTCCCTTCCATCTATACTATATCTGTCTTACATGTACCTAGTTATTTACATATCTCTGCTGTTAGAATGTGAGCTCCTTGAGGGCAGGGATTATTTTTGTCTTTATATCCCCAGCGCTTGCCAGCATGGGAGTTAATAAATGTATATTGACTGATGACTTATGTTCAAGAGGTAGTTCTAATTCTTTTAAGATTAATGAAGTTCATATGTTTAAAACAGATGTCTATATATATAGATATATATTTGTGCATGCATGTACAGATAGTTTAAGTGGACTGTTCTGCGGACCTCCCCTTTCCCTTAAGGAGAGCAGCAGGGCCGCAACTCGTCTCTTGCTCTGTGACCCTGAGACCAGATTGACTTCAGTGTTTTGGGTCTATGTAGCTGGAGGGGCTTCTTGAGCAGAGGACCCCTGGCTAGGGTTGTACTAGTGCTTTGCCTCCCTGGCTGTAAGCACCACCCCTGCCTTGAGCTTCAGGTGGGGTTCTACTGCTTACCTGAAGGGGAGTCAAATCTGTGTGATGTGAACTTACAGAAAGTGAGAACTGTCTACATTTGGGTATATTAAATAGTTGTATATGGTTTGATGTTTATATAAATGATCTGAGTTAGAAAGCAAGATTCTGATCAAAATTTCAGGTTTATTGGTTTACTGCTGCTTTTTACATTCCTAAGAGAATATTTTCTTTGTTTTTAAGCCCTTAGAGATTTGTTTGATTCCATGGACAAAACTTCCTCCAGTATCCCACCTATTATTCTACTGCAGTTTTTGCATATGGCTTTCCCACAGTTTGCAGAGAAGGGTGATCAAGGACAATACCTTCAACAGGTAATTAGTGTAAGGCTGTTGTGGTTTTTCAGTTACTAAATCTTTGTGAAGTCACATCACTTAAAAACAGGGTGATATCTTGATACTTTTCATATTATTTGAGTGTAATTGGTAAATATGGGAAGACTTAACATAATTCAGAAAGTTATCTCTGGCTTTTTTTCTTTAAGGTCACAGATTGAAACAAATTTATTTTAAAGTAAGAAACATTATCTTCTAGATAGAATTTTCAGACTTTTGCAAGAAATCATGAGAAGGTAAGACCACAATCATTGTCTAGGTCTTATTCATAGTCCTTATTGTATTTCCATTTGTAGGATGCTAATGAATGTTGGGTACAAATGATGCGAGTGCTACAACAAAAACTGGAAGCTTTAGAAGGTGATTCTGTTATGGAGGTAATTGAATTATAGTAATGATTATAATCTTTTATTTGGTCTCTTATCTGCTTTTTTTTCCCTCCAAAAGCTTTTGTTTTTGTTTTTGTTTTTTGGGCTAGGCAATTAGGGTTAAGTGACTTGCCCAGGGTCACACAGCTAGTAAGTATCAAGTGTCAGAGGCCAGATTTGAACTTAGGTCCTCCTGACTCCAGGGCCGGTGCTGTATTCAGTGTGCTACCTTCCTGTCCCGTCTTCAAAAACTTTTGAACAAATTGTTTTTCATCCATTTTTTACAATTGAGTAGACATTTACTTCTTTATTCTTTTAACTCCTTTTTCAGAGTGCCATTCAATTGTATACCCAACATCTACTTGGCCAGTTCTTGTTCTCAACATTTTTCACATCTCTTTCCATTTCCATTTATGTGGTTCAGACTTTCAGATTGCTTCTTGCCTGGATTATTAACAATAGCTTCCTGGCTTTTCTGTATTTCTGGTCTTTCCCTGTACCATTCTCATACATTTATTGCTAGAGTAATCTACCTAAATCACAGCTCTAAAAGCACCACTCCCTAGCTTCAAATTCTTTGGTGGCTTTTTATATATAAGAGTTCAAAATTGTATTTAAGTTATCTATGATTTTGATCTCTACCTGCTGATAGTTCCTACATATTCTCTGTTCTGCAGCTAACATACACACCTTTTACCCGTCCTGCCCTTTGTCACTTCCATTCCTTTGCTTACTTTTTAGCTACAATTCATTAATTAGCAATTTTGCCTGTTAAAATCCCCATAAGGCCCTCAGGGCCTCTTCCATGAGACCTTCCCTGATTTTTCCCTTTCCTTCTCCCTACTTTTACTCTCAAGGATATCTTATAATACTCATTATATCCTAATTTGTAATATAATTATTTGCTACTTCTTTGTGTTCTGCTACCATAAGGACAGGGGTCATTAAGGACATTCATCTTTAAAAGCCCAGCTCTCTTTACAGTTCCATTCATTCAGTATCTGCTTAATACATGTTTGTTCAAATGGATGGAATTTTAAATGCAAAGTATTGCTTATCAATATTCAGTAGATAAGTTGAAGCTATTGTCCTCATATTTTTGTATGTTAGTGCTTTTTCATAGGCAGTGTGGATTGGATGGATGCAGGTAAAACATCCTACGGGAAAATTATATTTAAAATTAATATTATTAAACAAGGTTGCATAGGGGGAAAGTATACTTTGATATACCTTGTGTAAAGTAAAATAGAATATATATTTATTTGGTTATTCTTTTATTTGCAGACAGACAGTGCATCACCAGCTGCAGCCGCCCAAGCACCTTCTAAAAAGAAAAGTTTAATTGATCAGTTCTTTGGTGTTGAGTTTGAAACTACGTATCCTTAAGAAAGTTTATGCCGAAATTGATTTCAGAGATAATGATTCACCAGTACAGATTCAATGAAAGGAGCATAAGATGAAAAAAAGAAGAAAAAAATTAATTAGGTTGTTGTTACTCAGGAGTTTGAAGAAGGCAGATTTTTTGAGTTGGCTTCTTTGCCTGAAAGGGATCACAATAATAGCAGTTAGGAATTTGGAAAAAGAGAAACATTTTAAGCCTGTGAAGTTTTGGTAAAGTTTGTTGAACAGTAATAATAGCCCTTTAGATCATTTTACCAAAGATCTTGATGAAAAAACCATTTTCAAATTAATATAAAATAGTTTGGATCAAAGTAGTTGATAAAGTAAGAGTTTCAACTGAGAGAAATACTTGAAAAAAATCTTAACACTTTTTTTGGGGGGGGAATGGATATTTTGTTTTAATATGTCCATTTTCCCATTTAAAAACAATTAAACAGAACTGATGATGGCAGCTAAGTGCACGTTCCTTTTTTCCTAGTTTGTTACTTCTTCTTTTCTTCCCCCCCCTTTTTTCTTTTTGATGAGGCAATCAGGGTTAAATGACTTGCTCAGGGTCACACAGCTGGTAAGTGTCATGTGTCTGACACTCGGGTCCTCCTGACCCCAAGGCCAGAGCACTGTCTACTGTACCACCTAGCTGACCAGTTTGTTACTTCATAACAGAAAGGAAGGATACGTGCTTTAATTTTATCGAGGCAACTGGAGTAGCATAGAATCTTGGCCTTTGGGCGGTTTAAGGCCTGCCTCTGCCCCTATACTGGTTGTTTTACTATGAACAGCTGTTAGCAGCTTTTACTCACATATTATAAATTGTGTGGGGAAAATATATTCTCCGAGCCTTGAAAGGATTGCTTTTTCTTTCCCTCTATTATTATGACTCAGGAACTAATGAATGGTTAAGATGGTAATAGGGAATTGAGTTATGAACTAGATTAATAAAGGAAAATTGGATATGAGACCCCAAATTTTGAATTTTAAAAGGGTGGTGATATTCTGTCTAATAACTGATAATACCAAATTGAGTAATTTTTCTTGTGTAGTAGATAAACTCTAGATTTGGAGTCTTACATAAAGTCTTATCTCAGCTGCATGATTAACTGGCGGAGGAGCTTTAGGCAGGTCACTTACCCACTCTGGGCTGCTACCTACCTCCCAGGGTTGTTGTGAGGATTGAATGAAGTAGTGTCTGTAAGGTGCTTTGTAAACTGAAAAGGCACATCAGTGCCAATTATTTTTATTATTTGAGAATCTAACAACTTAATTCAACAGGTAACTTAGGACATATGCCTTAACTTGTTACATAAAGCATGAAATGTACCGAGGCAGAAGAAGAGGAAGCCACCAAAGGGAAGGAGAACCAGCTCCAGCTCAGCTGTTTTATCAATCAAGAAGTCAAGTACCTGTTTACAGGACTTAAATTGGTAAGAAGAAAGGTGGATTTTTTGGCAGTGACTTGGCAGGCTTCATTGCACCTCTTAATTATGCAGACAGTGTTTCACATACCTGGGCTTAATTTTCTGATAGTTACATGTCGCCTCTGCTTCTGTCATAAAGCAGTCCTTAGATCAGTGCTGTGCAAAGGTTTGGGGCTCAGTTTAGTTGGGTGAATGGAAGTAAAATAGATGGTATTTTTCTTCATGAACACTGTTATAATTATACATTCATTCCTGACCAAGGACTTGGGAACAAAAAAATAATAGATGTTGAGGCTTAAAATATTACAAAAGCAAACATAAGAATTTTGAAACATTTAAAATAGTGAAAATTTTATATAAATATTATTAGATAGGCATTAATTATAAAGGCATATATCTTAGGTTGAAAAGGTACCTTAGAGTCTATGTATGTAGTTCAACTTTTTGTTATTAAGAATTCCTTCTGATAGCATTCCTGATATTTGGTCCACCAGCCTCTGCTTTAATAACTTTTGTTCTTTTGGCAATACCAAATATATCAAGAGGTAGCTTTTTTAAAAAATCTTGTTATTTGAAAAGTTTCTTAGGTTGAGACAAAACTCTGTTCTTTCCTCTGAAGAGAAAGGTAGAATGGTCCTCCATAGTTTCAAGATTGACCATTTTAATCACTCTTTCTCTTAGTTAATTCTGTTACTAACTTCAGTAAACATTCCTTTGTTCTTTATGCGTGATTATACAAAGGTCTTCAGTATAGAGTTTTAGATTTAGAAAGAATCCTTGTGATCATTCATTGAAGACTGAGGGCCAAAAGTCACAGCACTTTAAGTGGCAGGAGAGGGTTAGCAACTAGATCACTTTTCAAAACAAAGCATGGTCATATTTAAATACTTGGAGTCTTTACCAAGGATTTTTGGGTTTCTTGAATCTAATTATCTTCATCTTCCCTTTCTTAGCATCAGAGTTTTCTCTGAACAGAGAAAGCAGTCACCAAGGGGCAGCCTAGGGCAGGAGGTGGGAGTGGGTAGTGTTGGATAGGAAACTGGAGTAGAATCAACTTGCCTTGCCTTGTGGATTGAGAGGGTGGGGATGCAGTTAGGGAAGTTAAAGGGGGATTATATGTATAGACTTCATAAGGCTTTTAAAGTGCTAGCTCTCTGTTAACATGTACCCACTATCTCCCCAAGTCACTTCAGGGGCCTGCTGCAATGATTGACTAAAGGTGATGAGAAATGAAATATAAGGTATTAATTGGAGAGAACAGCCAAAAAATGAAGCATGGTAAAAGGGGGAATAACTTCAAAGTGGTTTTGTTATTTTCTTTCCAATTTTATAACAAGGGAAAACAAATCTGCTTGTAGGTTATGATTAATGATATTAGGTGGAGTGTAAGAATGATGATCTTAGGGGCAGCTAGGTGGCGCAGTGGATAGAGCACCAGCCCTGAAGTCAGGAGGACCTGAGTTTAAATTCAGCCTCAGACCAAACACTTGACACTTACTAGCTGTGTGACCCTGGGCAAGTCACTTAACCCCAATTGCCTTAAAAAAAAATGATGAGCTTAAATCAGATTTAGTTAGGTATACCTTGATTTATTAAGATGTTCCTGAAAAGTTGAATGGTATGCTTTTAATTTAGTGAATATAATCACTTTCTCCTTGGCATCATAATTTCGGAGTTGCTATCACCAATTTGTGATTTTTTTCATTTTGCCAATGATTTCCTAATGATTTAATTTTTCTACCTTTTAGCTTCTATAAAGTAGCCAGTGACCCGTTAGTATTTGTAGGTACTTCAATTAAATAAATTTCTGCCTGTGGCCTTCTAAGTCTGCCTTCTGCTGCCTTCTGACTGAGTCCAAGTTTTACAGAACAAATCCTTTTATTAAGAGGACTTGTTCTGTGAAATTTGGATTCAGTCAAAGGGCTGCACTTGAGGACGTAGAGGGCTAATTTTGAATGTTTGGCCTTTGATGTTGTATTTTCTTACAATGGAACATCTGTGTACCAGTTATTTTTTTGTTTTGGAAGAAAAAACTACTACATCTATAAAACATTGTCAGAAAAATAACTGTCTTCATTCCTTAGAATACCTTTTCAACTTTATCCTATTCTTTATTAATAGAGACTTCAGGAAGAAATCACCAAGCAGTCTCCAACATTGCAAAGAAATGCTTTGTACATAAAATCTGTGAGTATGGTGCATTTAGCTTGTGAAATTTTTGCAATTTTGTAATGTTGACAATTTTCCAAAGTAATAACTATATTGGATAAATCTTTATCACCATCAAGGAGTAAACAGCTTATTCTTTTATAAAGTGAATGACCAATACAGTCTTGAGATGTAATGCCATTTCTCCTTTTCCTTCAGTCCAAGATTAGCCGGCTGCCTGCTTACCTTACTATTCAGATGGTTCGATTTTTTTACAAAGAGAAGGAATCTGTGAATGCCAAAGTTCTTAAGGTTAGCTGATACAATAAATTATTTATATTACTATATTGCCAAGACTAAAGACCCTTTCCCTATGGGAGCAGTTTCTCCTTTGTCTTCCAATTCGCAATCATCAGGGAACAATTCATCTAGAGATGTAACCTCTTTGCAGATGCAAAGAGTTAAGAAGTTGAAAGGGAGGAAGTGGGGTGTGTGTGTGTGTGTGTGTGTACATGTGTACATACATGCATACATATATACACATCTACCCACTTTTCTGCTGCCCAGTCTTTCAACTATCTTTCATATTGGGAGCCCCTGATGTTGATGCCACAATGGAAGTGGGGAAGGGACCCTGTTTGTAATGTCAAGAGCGTGTTCCTAGAATAATGAATTGGAACTCTCAGGATGCATTTTTCTGTAGACCAGTGTTATGTTTAAATATAACATATAACAGGCTGTCTCATTCAAAGTACTGTTAGAGCCCCATTTTTAAGTGCGTGATGGTCAAATCCTCCATAAAAGCATCCTACTCAGATGCCTTATCTTGGTTTGGAAGTGACCTTAGGTCCATGAAGGCTTTGCCAGTAGAGCTCTGATTTTGGAAGGTCCTGTCAAGCTAGAAAACCCTCAAATACATGCAACAGTGATGGATTTATATGTGTCTAGTCTAAGGACTCATCACCAATTTGGCCTGCATTGGTTAATTGTTATTATTTTCCCAAACCATCACATCTCCTAAAGGCCACCTACTGAGATGTTAGGGGGGGTTGTGATTTGTATTGGTGAATGATGTACCCACCAAAAGAATACCACATATTATTAAAATATGGATCAAATAAGCTTTCATGAGTTGACCTAAGGACCTAATCCCATGAATAATATTGTTTGAATAATAGAATAATAATGTTTTTATGGGGAAATTGCAAACGCCCAGTTTATTTTAAGATGGGGGCAATCTATGCTGATAATCTGTTTTTTGGAACATGGCTTTTGTCTTAAAGAATTTCAGGTGTGTGTAGAATACTGATTCTCTTATCATCTTAGTAGTTTAGATTGAGGGCATAAAATATAAAATGATATTTCAACAGGAAAGAATCTAAATACCACTTTGACTAACCCCAAGAAAGTAAAATTCCAAAGCAAAAATAATTATCTTCCCAATTCCTTGTTTTTATTTTGGTACTTTCCCCAAATGATTTTAATATTAGGTTTATGTTTTATTTAAACTCTAAAAAGTATGAATTTGAAAAATTTTGTAAAGGTGAGGTCACATTATCAAAACGTTTACACTTCTCCTTTAATCCTGTAAAAGGTATTTCTGTTTATTTTTTCCAACAGTTTTTACAGTGTTTATTCACTCTGCCCCCCTCCCTGATCTTTTCTGTTTTTACACATAGGATGTTAAATTTCCTCTTATGTTGGATGTATATGAACTGTGTACACCAGAACTTCAAGAAAAAATGGTCTCCTTTCGGTCAAAATTCAAGGATCTAGAAGACAAAAAAGTAAATCAACAGCCAAAGACAGTAGGTTTATTTTTTAATATTTAATATTTAAAATTCAGGACCAGCAGCCAGTGGTTACTTTTAAATGACATTAGGCAGAGCCTAACCTAAAATTACACATCGAATGTGCTTTACATAGCTTATGTTGGTAAATATATCTGACATTATAGGTCTTTATATTATGTTTTTACATTTTTAAAATAAGAGACAAGGACTATGAATCTGATATTTTATCATGAGGTTTACTCCATTCCTTATACATACAATATATTTAATTTTTTCCCCCCATATTATCTTCAGTTTATAATTTATGTCTCCTTTCTTCTGAGGTTCTCAAAGCACTTCATAGAAACTCACTTACTCTTTTCAACATGCCTGTAAAATAGGTATGTTATATTGTTTTTCCTTATACAGTATAGGATTTTCCCCATTTTACAGATGGAAATGAAGGTATAGAAAGTTGATTCACCCATGGCCACTGAGCTCCATCTGCTGGAATGCCATATCTCTAAAATCATAATTTTGTAGGACTTACTGATCATAAAGTGGCCTGTTTTCTTGGCATATCTGTATTTGTATAGATATCTCTATTTACATGTTGTAACTATGTGTATGTTTTGTTCTTGTTGTTAAGTCTTTTAAACGTAGTATATATACCAACTAAACTAAATCAAATTGTGTAGATGAGAACTTTTCTTTCTTAGGATATAAAATTATTCCCTAGACATCTTCTCTACTGTTTTAACCCCAGTTGGTTTTGAAGAAAATTATAAACAGTCTTAAACTCTGATTTGTCTCTAAGAGATTTTGTTTTGTGTTCCTGTCATTCATTGACTAACTTGGAATTTGGAAACATGTTCCTCATCCCCACCCCCCACTTGCCTATATGTAAATATATTGTCTCTCTTCCAGTATAAATACAGTATATTTAGGTTTCCTATTTCTAACCAGTGGCCATTGCTGTGAAATAACATTTTAAGTGCTTTGAGTTCTTGGATGAAAGGTATAAGAGAAGTAGTTTAAGTACATCTGGTGCATCTGTTTCCATTATTAAGGGAACAGTTATGATATCTTTATTTGTACTGCGTAAAAAAAAATACTGTACTTTATCTCCTAGAAATACTAATGATATTTATTGGACTATGATTTCCCAGCCATCTAGGTGTTTTGTTGCTACCTATAGCAGGACTCTTTCCATATAGACCACTGGCTGTTTTTTTTGTTGTCGTTTTGGTTTCTGTTTGGTTTTTGAGAATATTAACCCTGGTAATTTATGATTCAGAATTATGGTAATATCTTTTTCTTTACAGTCTAGCAAAAGTGGAGGTGCACAAAAAGAAGTTAAATATGAGCCATTTTCTTTTCCTGATGGTAAGGGAAATTTTTTTTTCTGATTGTTTCTATAAGTTCTGTATTTGCAAACAAAAAAACTAGTCAGTTAACTTTTGCTTACTACTTCCCAGCATGGATTCTGCTTTGCAGTTAAGTAAGTCTCCTTTCCTTCCCCCACATTATGTTTATTTCCCACCTTTGTTGACATTAACAAACTAAGAAGAGGGGCTCTCCCTTCCTCTCATAGCTTCAGCATTGTTTGTACCTCTCAAGTAAATGCACTTCGGTATTATTGCTTGTTAGTAGGGGTGTGGCAGGCAGCTAAGTGTTGCAGTGACTAGAGCCCAGGACTTGAATTCGGGAAGATTTGAGTCCACAGCCTGTCTCAGACATTTCCTAGCTGTGTGACCCTGAGGAAGATTCTTGTCCTCTCCAAACCTTAGTTTTCTCATCTGCAAAGTGTGAATATTGGCATACACCTTACAGGGTTTTGAGTATCAGGTGAGATAATATGCAAAGGGCTTTTCAGATCTTTGAAGTGTTGTATAAATGTCAGCTGTTGTCATTTATAGCTCTCTGTGTATGTTATTTTCCTAACTCACCATGAACTTCCATGAGGGAAGATCTTATTCCTTCTTAAATTTGGTATCTTACCCCAGCTTCTAGCACAGTGCTTAGTACATTGTAAACCCTTAAATTTAGCAGACATTGTTTGAATTTTTGTTGGTCAGTTCCTGTCTTTCACTTTGTTTAAGACCTCTTTCTTCCATGGCTTTCTTGGTTAATCTGATGTCTCTTCCATTTTGGTGGTCTATATCAGAGGTGTCAGACACGTGGGCCTTGGGTCCCATGTGGTTCATAACACTCCCAAGTATGGCCTGAACCAGATTAAAATGCAATTGGGAAGTATTTAATAAAATATCTTTTATAAGTCAAGTATGTGGCCTGCAGAGATTCTTATGTATTGTTTAGTGGCTCCTTTTTCTATTTGAGATTACCACCACCGGCCTGAACTTAAATGTGCTCAGTTCTATTGTTTTGCATCAAAATGCTTATCATGATGATGGTGGTGGTGTTAATAGCTATATAGCACGTATTTTGTGCCAGGCTCTGTGCTGAATGCTTTACAACTATTACCTCATTATTGTTATTCCCATTTTATAGATAAGGAAACTGAGGCAGAAGTTAAGTGACTTGCCAATGCTCACATAGTAATAAATTTCTGAGATTGGATTTTAACTTAGGTGTTCGTGACTCCAGGCCCGTCACTATTTATTGTGCCACCTTGCTCCATATATTCATTTACTTTCTCGCGTATATGGATGTACTTGTCTTTCTTTTCTTCTTTTTTTTTTTTAAGATATTGGCTCTAATAACTGTGGTTATTATGACTTACAAGCAGTGCTAACACATCAGGGAAGGTCTAGTTCCTCAGGCCATTATGTATCATGGGTGAAAAGGAAACAAGGTAAAATATTCCATTTTTTAAACCGTAAAATATTTTGTTATAAACTATTAATGTCAATTTTTAGTTACTTGATCACAAAAGACTTTTATAGTTATGCCTCTCCTCTCTCTTTTGTTATTTAGATGAATGGATTAAGTTTGATGATGATAAGGTCAGCATCGTTACACCAGAAGATATCTTGCGGTTATCCGGTGGTGGAGATTGGCATATAGCGTATGTTCTATTATATGGGCCTCGCAGAGTTGAAGTAATTGAAGAAGAAACTTCACAATAATCTTCATCTTAGCTGTCTCTGACTAGGTGTGGAATAAATGTTGTTCGTTGATCATTTCTAAACCCCAGAGCTTTAGAAGAAATTTTCAGTGGTTCTACATGGTTTCCCCTCATGTGGAGCCAGGAGGGTGAAATCAGACTTAAATTTGTTCCATGTATTAAACAAAACTAAGAACAGGATACACAGAAAAAATTTATCCTTGGACTCTGCTGCCCCTGTATAAAAGTAGCAAGCAGGGAGACTTTTTTTTTAAAAGGCTTATTTCTTGTGTAATTTTTTAAAACAATTCTAAATGGAAATGCCTTTCAACCACTACCTTCTCTCCTAGTGTTTAATTTCTCTTTCTGCCTTTTCCAGCCCAAGATTCAGCAATCAGATATTTATTGCACACCTATTATTCCATCATTTGTTGTTATTCTTGCATGGTTCAAACCACCATTCAGTAGCTGCCCATCCTTTTGCCTTATCTAACAAAGTTTTGCCAGAAGGTGGAAGGGAGAATGTTGCCCTTGTTGTGTAACTCAGTGCTGCTGCCCATAGCCCATGGAAACATGGGTACAATCAAGTATTTGTCCAGCCTGACCTGTTGACTCAGTCTGTTCTGTTGCTGGCATTTCATGACTTCAAAATAAATTGTGATCAATAACAGTACATATGATTATAGTTTTCTGTGTCTTTATAGTGTGAATATACATATACTTGTTGCTGCTCATCAGTTATTAAGCTCTTAAACAAACAATGGCTATTTTTTATTTTCCTAAGAGGATCTCTCAACAGGAAAAAGGTTTTTCAGGGATTCATCATTTTTCAGAACTTTAGACTGTTGCCCCATCTACATCTTGATTTTCAGTTTAAAAAGAAAAAAAATTAGAAGTAAATTATTTCCACAGAAGTTGACTTAAAATAACTGAGAGGATCTGGATTCATTTCTTGGTTTGGCAAAAAAAATTAGTGGACCATAATACATCATGTCTTTAACTTGTCATGGCAGTGATTGATGTGTGTGAGATACTGTTTCATTTTAGCTTTCATTTCAGTAAATTTGTTTTTGCTTTTTGGTGAGTCAGTCAGGGTTAAGTGACTTGCCCAGGGTCACACAGCTAGTGTGAAGTGTCTGAGGCCACATTTGAACTCGGGTCCTCCTGACTCCAGGGCCAGTGCTCTATCCACTGTGCCACCTAGCTGCCCCCATTTCAGTAAATTTGAATTCGCCAATCCTTCATTTAAAAAACTTTCTTTAGGCCGTAGTGCATAGGTTCCCAAAGTGGGTGATACCACCCCCCGAGGGGACGCTGGGGGCAGTGGAAGCATAAGGAAAGAGAAGAAAATTTTGAAAAACCATTCCTTACATATTTCATCTGTTGTGTTACAGAGTTAAAGTTGTAGTGATTACATTATTTTCCAAATAAACACATAAAATGCAAGTTGCAGTGGTCAAAGCTGCTGACAGATCTTAACAAGCAAGGTGAGCGTGTCACACATTGTCAGGAAGTCCAGCATGCATTGGCAAAAATATGTGCTTGCAATGCCTTGTTCACAGTAAGATTTACAGGATTGTTACAGGATGTAATATTGTGCCTTCAAAATTTCAAGTGAGGAAAAACCCCACAAATTTACAAAAAATTATTTTTTGAAATGATTCAAATTTTTAAAAAAGGTTAAAGTAGACTTCCAGGGGGTCTGAGTAATTTTTTTACAGGGGGTGGTAGGCCAATAGGTTTGGGAACCTTTGCTTTAGTGAAACTGATTCCTTCATAGTATTTTGATTAGTCTCTTGATAAAATATGTGATATCATTCACACTTAAGTTACTTTCCCCCCAAAAGTATTTCCTCTTCCTAGGCTATGCTAGCCCCAACTGGAAGTTATCCCCCTTTTTAGTGGATTAGAGGTGGGTGGTGAAAGATTTACTTAGCAGCAGTCCTAAGGACTTTGTATTTGTCCAGGACAACTAAACTTGCATTCTCATCTGCAACCAGGGAGCACTTTGTAGTAGTAATCAGCAGAGCAAAACAGCAAGGATGAGGATTCTAATATACTTTACTCTTCAGTCTGTCATAATAAAATCTTACTGTGAAACTTTAATCTATCTCCATTGCTACAAAAATTCCTGCAACCAGCCCTATTCCATATAAGAATCTTTTCTGTGTTTTTTATATAGTTTATGTTGCCAAAATATGAAAGGTGAGTGCTTTACAGTGAGGGAAAGTGAAATTTATTTGTAATGATGCCTTCTAGTATCTGACTTTTCAGATTTTCAGTCTTATTGGTCAGGTTCTCATCTGATTCCGAGAACAGCCTTGCATGGTTGATAAAGGGCAGGTATTTTTCCTATCTGACAAATACAAAAAAGATTCACATGAGAACAGAAAGCATGGTAAAAGTACAACAGGGGCAGCTAGGTGACACAGTGGATAGAGCTCTGGCCTTGGAGTCAGGAGGACCTGAGTTCAAATGCAGCCTCAGACACTTGACACTTACTAGCTGTGTGGCTCTGGGCAAGTCACTGAACCCCAAATGCCTCACCACAAAAGCAAAAAAAATAGGACTATATAATTATACACATACATATATATGTATGTAGGTATTGATAGCTACGAGACTTTTTACTGGATAAGGTTGCTTTTAGGCGTTAAGATGACTTGTTCAAATCGGAGAATTTAGTAACATACCTTAGTATATTACTAAACTAAATTTGTTAATTTTAGCCATTAGCATTGTAGTAACAGCAAGGCTTTTATTTCGTTTGACATAAAATGTTTCTCTTTGTTCAGGTCATCACTGCAGTCCAGCAATATAAATAAAGGTATGATAGCCAAGTCTTTAAATAAGAGTAAAAGAGCAGAGGCTCTTTTACTTTGTGTTAAATGTTTAAGCTAGAGACAGACATAGGAGGATTAAAACATCAGCTTACTTCAAGACATATTAGGTATAACTAAACTACAATGCCACTGGAGTAAAGAACAAGAAAAGATCTTGTCTAATGCCCTTGTTTTGCAGATGAAAAAGTGACGTCAAGACTTTGGCTAAGTAGGAGAGCAGGGATTGGAAGCATGTCCTCAAACAGTTAGAAGGGTCCTCTGGAAGATTTCCAGATTACTTTAAGTGCCTTTATACTGTCAGGAAACCCAGGGGCATTCAGACCTTACCTATAAGTAAGTAGTTTCCTACTTACTTGCCTTCAATATGAGCATTGTTTTAGGAACTGTGTTGAAAAAGCTAGTTAATTTAAAAGAAACTAAATTGAAGTGTTTACAGAATAACTCAAGGAGCATTTTCCAGTGAAGAAACCAGTCTAACCTGTACTGTACAAGAGCCCAGATTCTATGGTGTAAATGTTAAGTGGTATTTATTATGGAAGCCCTAAAATGGTATATACATTAAAAGAATCTTAGCCGTTATGTAGGACACATTGCCTGACAATTCTAGGTTTTGTATTTTACCACTGAAAATGTAGTCTCTTACGGGTTTGCTTATCCATTTAACCTAGGAAAAATACTGTACACACGCATCTGTGGTTACTTCCCTACATCAGGACGTCATATTAATTCTCTTCTTTACCCTTCATCATTAGATACCTGAGGAAACAACTTCTTTATAAATAGGTATTTGCATGCTTTGTAGGTATGATTATCCAGTTAACAGATAATTATAGTTTTTCCTATTAACACTGGACATTGCTTTGCTGTTTATTAAAGTACTAACCAACTGTACACAAATGTTATAAAAAATGTTTATTGTTTACCAAAACAAGTGGATCTCTTATCAAATGCTGCTTGGTAACAAAAATCTTATCACAGTTTTAATTAAAAAAATATAATAAGAAATAAGTTAACTACTTGTTTCAGTGTCATTAGTTAGACTTTCTGCAAGGTCGCTTAATCCAGATTTATTTAATGCATTAATGAGATTCTCAGGTGTTGCATGTATCCCCTCTTGATCCTGCCATGCAACTAGCAACTGCTTAGCTCTCATCTTCACATCTTCACTGTCAGACTCAATCTGTCTTATGTCAGAGTCTTTCATTTCTAAGTATGGAGCCAGTATTTTCCACTGTTCTCCCAGCTTGTTAGCAAACAGCTCTATTTGGTCCCCTGTTACAGGTTTGTCAAGCCGAACATCAGGACCTAGGAAAAAAACAGGGAAAGTTATACAACATTCTATAAGGGCAACCTGAATTCTCTTATCCTCTTTCTCTGTATTCAAAATGATGGTGATGCCATACACCCTATATACAAGGATTTGTAACAGTCTATAGCAGAAGGTAGAAGGAAAGGACTGATAAATAAACAACAAGAGAGACATCACCATTCATTTTTTTTTTTTAAGGCAATTGGGGTTAAGTGACTTGCCCAGGTTCACACAGCTAGTAAGTGTCAAGTGTTTGGTCTGAGACAGGATTTGAACTTGGGTCCTTCTGACTTCAGGGCTGGTGCTCTTTTCACTGCACTACCTGGCTGCCCTATCACCATTCATTTTTAGCCTAATCTTCAGGCACAAACTGAACTGTAAGTTTTTAGAAATCACAGTAATTACAGATATGGTATTCTCTGAAAGATAAATCCATATTGGACTCTAACAAAGATTAAATCAATTTTTCATTAATTAAAGTAGGCTTTTTCCTTATCTTAAACCCAAATGAAATAAAATCTCTAAAAATTAATTTATTGCACCAAATGTACTTAGATTTTGGTTTCTATTTCAAGTTTCTCTATGAATAAAACCTCTCCAGTTTTTTTTGGGGGGAAGGGGGGTTCCCTTACTAAAAGAAATGAGCATATACCTGAGATAAAACTAATCAAAAGCAACAAGTTCAATGATAGGATTTTGAATAGATATGAAATCAAAGAAAAGTTTCAATTTTTAACAAGAGCATGAAGAGAGAAGTTAACACTTACTCTCATTATTTTCCTTCAGTAAAGCATCATTATCTTCCTCATCTTCATCTTCACCTGTTTTTATTTCTTCAGAAGGAGGCTGAAATTTTTAAAAAGTAATCCGTTTAAAGTTTATTTTAAAATGTACAGAAATTTGGGAAAAGTGAATATATAATCAGAAGATTGAAATGCAGGTTCTTTACTCCCTAGTCAGTGTACACTGAGAACTGTGTACCTCAATAAAGTAAAAAGATGTTGGGGGGGAGTTACACTTGAGTTTTTCCTTCTTCCAAGGAAAATGACCCTTGCACTGGGAAAGACTGAATGGTTAGTAGCGGGGTAGACTAAGTGGATTTTAAGGCAGTTCATCAAGCTACTCACAATTGGTCCAAGTTATTAGGTCTGGATAAAGTCTGTCTTAAGAATACTCAAAAGAATAGCAAATGTGATCTAGCTACCCACCCCTAAAAGATGATCATGTGAAAGTCCCACTGATTGTATTCTGCCTTGGTCAGACCACATCTGGAGCACTGTTTAGTCCTGAATCCCACATGTTTAAGGGCACTGGAAAGCAGGAGAAACAGAGAGGGTGGCTATAATGGTGAAATGGCTTTATGGAACAACTGAAAGATATGTGAATATCTGTCCTGGAAAAGACTTAAGGGGAGGGGAAGAAGGGATTCAACAAATATTTACTGAGCCACTGTGAGTAAAATCACTCTAGCTGGATGTTGGCGATAAATAACAAAACAAAAAACAAATGATCAAATGTCCCTACTGTTGAGGACATGAATTCTGTTCTCAAGCATATGAAGTATATGAAGGGGAGTTGTGGAATAGAGTTGTTGTACCTAGCTCCAGAGAACCGAACTTCCAACCAGAGGGTAGAAAATTCAGATAGAGAGACAAACTTTTCTTGAACAATTAGAGCAAAATGGACTGGACCACTCTGGAAAGTAGCTGGTTCTCATTTATTGGGGAACTTCAAGGAAAGCCTGAAAGGCCAATCACATTTAGCTATGGGTTAGATTAGATGGCCTCTGAGAGTCCCTCCCACAAACCTGCCACTATATGTGTGAAGGGATGAGGTTATTTTTTTACTTATTTGTCTCTGTAAGAAATAAGTAAATTAAATTATCGTGCTACAAGAATTAACAGGCTCATAATGTGCATAGAATTGACTGGACATGTAAGACTGCTGAGGACAGTGGATGTTCTTGTTACTGCACACGGGTCTGGCGCATAGTAAGTACTTAAGGTGAATGAAGTATATGGATGTATCAGTCTTCTGAATCTATGCTAGAGGCACAATAAAGTTAGGTGATTCCTACCTGAATTTAAGGAAACAAAAATAAGTTATTTGGAGAAAGTTTGCAAACTTTGGGGCATAATAAGCCCAAATGAATTTTTACCAGACTTTAAGCTCACTGTATAAGAGATTTTTTTTTTCTTTTTTGGCAATTGGGGTTAAGTGACTTGCTCAGGGTCACACAGCTAGTAAGTGTCAAGTGTTTGGTCTGAGGTTGGATCTGAACTCAGGTCCTCCTGACTTCAGGACTGGTGCTCTATCCACTGAGCCACCTAGCTGCCCCAAGCGATTTTCAATAAACATATAGACAACATATAGCTAGCATCTTAAAAGTAGTTCTGAGGGCTTTGCAAATCACTATTTAAAGTACTTATATGAGTTATAACTATTTTTATGTACACTAATAAAGAGAAAGTTGGCCATTAGGTAATGCAACTGTTAATACACAAAGAGACGATCTTAGGTGTAGAGGGGTTGCTGTCTGTGTTGCTGGAAGTAGAACCCACATGGATGAAGTCACAGATCCTTCAAGCAAATGAAGTAAAAAGTACTACAGACATTTACTGTAAATTTAACACTTGAAGGAAACCGATAAAGACAAAAGTACTTACTGGCAACTCCTTGGCTAGTTTAATAACCATGTTTTCTAGATATTCTGGTAAACTTTTAAACTGCTGGTTGGTTGGCTGGAAGAAGTGGGGACTTCGCCGTGCTAACAGCCTCAGGGCTCTCCATCCATAATTGGAGTTGTTCACAGCCCTATAAAAACAAAATGGATGATATTTTCATCATTTATGGTTAAAATACTAAAGTACATCAAACACTCCTGTCCTCATTAATGGTTCTAATGTCAGAGCTGAAGCACTGCTCTATATCACAGAGTCCTTTGTCTAACCCAGAAACCAAATCTATAGTTTATGTTATATTCATCCCAATTTACAAGGGCAACAGAACTCCAAGACTTTAGAATCTACAGTCTTAAAGAGATGTACTACATTTTTCAGAACACATTCAACTAAATTATTTTAATCTCACTTAATGACAGTTTTAATTGAATACCTAGGTGCTTCTGCAATTACTTCAGTTCTGCACCTAGTTCAGTTCAGTGCTAGTCTCCCTACAGCCTCAGGGCAGGAGTCACCAAAGCTCTCCTCCTTCAACTGTCTTTCAGACAAACTGAACTGGCAGACATCTTATGTTCCAAACCAAATTAATCATCTTCTCCCCCTAAAATACCCCCATTCCTATCTTCCCTATTACTGTAGAAGGCAGCACCATCCTCCCAGTCCCTCAGGCTCACAACCTAGGAGTCATCCTGGATTCCTCATTATCTCTTAGCCTCCATATCCAATCTGCGGCCAGGGCCAGTCGATTTCACCTTTGTAACATTTCTCAAATATGATTCCTCCTGTCCTCTAAAACTTCCACCGATCTAGGGCAAGCCCTCATCATGCCTTCATTATTGCAATAGCCTGCTGGTGGGTCTACCTGCCTCAAATCTCTCTACTCCAATCCATCCACGAATTCAGCTGTCAAAGTGACTTTCTCAAAGCTCAGGTCTGACTCTATCAACCTTCCCCTCCCCCTGACCTCCCCACTCCATAAACTCCAGTGGCCCCCTGTCACCTCCAGGATCACAAAGAAACTGTTCTGTCTGGCATTCAAAGCCCTTCATAACCTAGCCCCCTGCTCCCTTTCCAGTCTTTTTTACACCTTACTCCCTGACACATACTCTTTGGTTTAGTGACACTGGCCTCCTGGCTGTTCCAGGAACAACATAATCCATCTCTTGCTCAGGGCATTCCTTGTGGCTGTCTCCCATGCCTAGAATGCTCTCCCTCTTCCACTCTGACTACTGGCCTCCTTGGCTTCCTTTAAGTCCCAAATAAACTCCTATCTTTTACTGGAAGCCTCCCCCAACCCCTCTTAATTCCAGTGCCAGGTTCCCTGACTTGATTATTTACAATTTGTCCTATTTGTTTGCATGCTGTCTCCTCCGTTAGACTGTAAGCTCCTTGAAGGCAGAAAGTGCCTTTCTCTTTTTTTATCTTCAGTGCTTAGCACAGCGCCTAGCACACAGTAGGTACTTAATAAATGTTTAGTATTTGATTAACTAAAAACTCCCAACTTGACCATACTTAGCTAGATTACATTCATATTTTAAATGGCACCTGCAGAAGTGAACTATGTCAGCTCTGAGAAATTAATGATAGCTGAAACTGAACTTTGAATCCTAGTAATTTAAGCAATGCTACTTCATGATTATCATAATGCTTTGTACTGTTACCTTTCCTCACTTCCTTCTCAATATTACCAATTTCATTTTTATAGATAAACCAGGGCAAAAGCAACCAAAAGCCACACAGGAACATAGCAAAGCACAGAATTTTATTCTGATTTAAATCCGAGTCCATCAGAATATGCTACTCCCTAATAAGCTATATTAGAGACATGGAAAATATGCATTTCAGTGTTATATACAACAGTGCTCCTGAAACACAGTAAGGTGTAGCAGTAGAAAAAGAAATCATCCAGAGCACATGAAAAACCAAAAAGCCTAATATTTATGTGGCAACTCAATTTGTTTTGTTCTAAATCACAGGCTCCCAAAGTGGGCAACACTGCCACCTCTGGGGGGTGTTAGAAAGAATGGGGGGAGGTGTCTCCCAGCGGTAATAGCCTCAGGTGCAACTGGGGGAAGTTGAAGAAAAATAAGTGGGAGTTAAAGTTGTAGTGATTACATTATTTTCCAAATAAACACACAAAATGCAAGTTATAACCAATCAGTGGTTAAGCCCGCTGACAGGTCTGAACAAGCAAGTGTTGGCAGGTGGCATGCTGCACATTGTTGGGAAGTCTAGCATGCATGGGCAGGAATATGTGTGTGTAATGACTGGTTTACAATACGATATTATATGGTTACATGATGCAATATTGCATCATCAAAATTTCAATGCAGGAAAAAGTCCACAATTTTACACTAAATTATTCAGTTTTAAAATATATTTTTTTAAAATGATGCGAATTTTAAAAAAAACCCAAACACTGAAGGGTTAAAGAAGGTAGATTTCCAGGAGCATGCATTTCCAGAAGCACCTAGCATGGATGTCTATTACATGGTAGACCTTAGTAAAGCTTGTTGAATTGAAAGTGAATTATACTACCATATGAAAGACTGCTCCAAATCACTGATACTAAGAGAAATTACAACTCTAAGGTTTCATCCCACATCCAGCAAACTGGCATAGATGATAATGGCTAAGAATAGTGAATGATGAAGGGGCTGTAGATACACAGACGTATCTAGTGAACACATGAACTGGTCCAAACCTTCAGCAAAGTAGTTTGGAATTATGCTTAAAAAAAAAAAAGTACAGTGTATATATACTCTTTGACCCAAAGATCTCATTACTAGGCAAATAATTCAAGGATGATTATAATAACCACCACAGCCACAACAATAATGATGATGATAATATTAAAGACAGAAATAAAGGTTGCATATATACCAAAATGTGTACAGCCGCATTTTTTGTAATAAGCAAAGAAGTGAAAACAGATGTTCATCCACAGGGGAATAACTAAACAAACTATATATGAATACAATGGAATATTACCATGCCATAAGAAATAAAGAATAAGAATTTAGAGAACTATGGGAAGACATGAAGAACATGGAAAGACTTACGTAAACTGAGGCAAAGTAGGTGGAACCAGGAAAACAATATACACAATGATAAAATAACTCTTAATTATGACGACTTAGACTGATCCGGGGAAAGATGAAAAAATGTACCTCCCCTCTCTTGCTTCTTTGCAGAGATGGGTGACTCTGAGAGTGGAATATTACATCAGTCAACATGTTTCTTAGTTTGACTTGTTTCTTCCCTGCCTCCTTACTTTCTTTTATTATTTGTTATAAGGGATGCATTGTTGGGGAGGGGAGGCAGAGAGGAATACATTTGGAAATGATGTAAAAACAAATGTGTTGATAAAAACTTTTTACAGGAAGAAACTGAATTGTATAGGACACTCAGCTAGGCCCTGGAGAGGGGGGCGGGGAGAAGTCTGGTGATACAAAATGTGGATAACACATGTCAACTTTATGGAGTGTTAAGAATCTGAGAAGTGGGATATGATACATGACTATAATACAAAACAGGAATATATTATTTTGCACCTCTCCAACAGACATACCAATATATTAAGTCGGAGGGTAGGGATATAAAAGCCATTACCAAATTCAGTAGACAAGATCAGGGCAGGGTTTACAGAGGAAATGGGGTACCCATGGGAAGGCAATAAGGGAGGGTAGAAATGTCAAGCTTTTTTGAACTGAGAGCTGACCATATCTGAAAAAAGATGAAGAAGCCAGTAGAGACGGAAAAATTGGAGATGCATTAAAGGGAAGCTGATCATTTGAGAAAGATCTTGGAGAAGCCTGGACGACTGACATATGGTCAGAAGGAATATAACCTTAATGAGGATGTATGGACAAATAAACATACTGTCAGAACTGGAAGGGTTCTCAGAGGCCATCTAATCTGTATGTGAATAAGAATCCCTTTTCCAAGTCAGGTTACAAATGGTCATCCAGCCTCTCCTTGGAAACATACAATAAGGAAGAAACCCCACTATTTTCTGAGGAGGCCTAGACCACTTTTGGATAGATCTAGTTGGGAGGAGATAGGCAATCAATCAATCCACAAGCATTTATTAAGCTTAATATGTGCAACCAGTATATAAATACAATGAATGAAATAATGTCTAACTTAGAAGGAACGCCTAGCTTCCCCATTCTAATGGGGAAGATTAGCAGCACATACATAAATATATAATGAATAACAAAGAGAATTAATTACAAAATACTTAACTATAAGGCAGTTTGAGTTGGAGGGGACTAGAAGTTGGGAGAAGTCCAGAAAGACCTCATGAAGAAGATGATGCCTGAGCTTCATCTTACAGGAAGATGAGCAAAATAATTCATTTCCATCAGGATGCCCATTAAGTATAAGTACTTAGAAACAGGAACTACTACCATTTTATTGAATTCATTTAGGACAAAACAAATTGAGTTGCCATATAAATGTTTTTTCAAAAAAATGTGCTCTGGGTGATTTTCTTTCTCTGCTGCTACATCTTAACATGTATCTTGCCTTGTTTCAAGGGCAATACCATATATAATTGCTAAAACGCACGTTTCTCACATCTCTGAGTATTAGCTTTGCACTGACTGTCCCCCGTGACTGAAATGCACATCCCTCTCTTCCTCTCAGTCATTGGGAATGGCCAGTGAAAAGGCTCAGAGATGGGAGATGAAGTAGCACAGAGGAAGAACAGAGAGAAGGCTAGTTTGGTTATATTGCAGAGTATAGGAAGGGAAGTAATATTCATTGAGGCTGGAAAGATAGGCTGGGGCCAGGAAGCATGGTGTGTGGATAGTCAGCCTCCTAGAAGATCTGGGTTCAACTGCTGACTTTGTCACATGCTTGGTGTGATTCTGGGTAACTCACTTAACCTAACAGTACCCCAAGGCTACTCTATCATTTAACCAACCAAGAAACATTTATTAAATGCCTAGTATCTGCCAGGCCCACTGCTAAGTAAGCTCTAGAGATAAAAGGACAAAAATGAACCAATCTTTGCTCCTCATAAACTTACATTCTATTCTGTCAAGGGTGATAAAATGCACATTAAGTGTGTACAAAATATATGTAAAATTTAAAATTTTTGAGGACGAGATGAGGAAGGCCTCATTCAGGAAAGATGGCATGTTAAAGTTATGAGGGAAACAAGGATCCCAAAAAGTAGAGGAGAGGTGAGAGAGTGTTCCAGGAACAGGAGACAGTCAATGTGTGCAAAAGCATCAAGAGCACTCAAGTGCAGTGGATAAAGTGCTGGGCCTGGAGTCAGAAGACCTGAGTTCAAATGTGACCTCAGACACTAGCTGTGTGACTGTAGGCAAGTCATTTAACCTCCCCTTGTCTCAGTTTCTTATCTGTAAAATGGGGATAATAACAGCATCTATTTGCAAGTTGTTATGCGGAATAAATGAAATGGTTGTAAAGTTTTTTTTTTGTTAATAATAGAACAATAAGAAGGATCGTTTGGCTGGATTATGGAGTGAGGGGGAGGAGAGTAATGTATAACAGGGCTGGAAAGGTAGGTTAAGTCAGGTTGTGTAGGGCTTTCAAAGCTAAACAGAGAGAACTTATATTTGATGTTAGATGCAACTGGGACCCTTTGGAGTTAAAGTAATGTGGTCAGACTAATTCTTTAGGAACATCTCTGACAGCTGTCTGGAGAATGGACTGAAGTGGGGACAGGTGAGGCAGAATAATAAGTTGCAGATGTATATATTGATAGAGACAACAATTTCTTCACTGGGAGTTCCATATACCAACAAAATCACAGGTTGGAACAAGGAAAAAAACCCATTATTACGAAATTTTATTCTCTATCAAGTCTGAATTAATCTCTCTGTAACTTCTAACCACTGCTCTCAGTTCTACAACTCCCCCTTTCCCCTTGCTTCTCCATCCCTGCTCCATCCAGAGAAGGATAATCTTGTTCCATGTTCTATTTTTCAAATACTTGAAGAGCCAATCATTCTCCATCCTAATAACTCCCCTCTCCACCAAGTATTCTATCCTCTAAGCCAGGGGTCAGCAAACTATAGCCCAAGGGCCAAATCTGGCTCACCACCTGTTTTGGGATGGCCTGTGAGGTAAGAATTTAAAACAAAGTTACATTGATATAACTTTTTAAACTTATTTTTAACAAAGTTTAAAAAACTATTCTCTGCATGTGGGCTGTAAAAAGTCAGGTGGCAGGCCATTTTGGTCCTTAGGCCATAGTTCGCCAATTCTAGCAATCATCTTCAGTTCCTTCCAATGATCACCATATGGGATGATCTTCAAGTCCTTTACCATCCTGTGACCCTCTGTATGCTTTCCAGCTTACTGATGTGCCTGCTAAATTATGGTGTCCAGAACTGATTATGATATTCCAGATATGGTCTGACTAGGACCAACTACAACTCCTCTGCCCTGGATAGTCCTCTTAACAGCATGCTAGGTTTTTCTGACTGCCTTATCACAACGATGATCCATGTTGAGCTTGCAATTCTCAAACATTACCCAATCTTTTTCAGACTACTTGTTAAGTAGTCATCATGCCCCCATTTTATACTTTTCAGGTTGAATTAAATCAAAGTCTACAATTTTATTTTTACCTGCCCTGGTTTTTACACTCAGTTCTGGACACCACATTTTAGGATGGACACTGACAAACTGGAAAGCATCCAGTTGTGAAGAGGACTAGAAATCATGCTACAGAAAGTTCAACAGAACAAAGATACTGGGGTTATTTAGCCTAGAACAGAAGAAAGGGACTGGGAGAATAGAGAAGAACATGATGACTATTTTCAAGTACTTTAATGGTGGTCATGTGGAAGGGGGATTAGGTTTGTTACATTTGGTCCCGAAGGGCAGAACTAAAAGCAACAGACTGCAATAAAGCTGATTCAGACATAATTTTAGGAAAAACATACGATCATTAGAACAATCTCAAAACCAAAAGCAGATTTGGCTCATGGAGTGAGTGATGGGTTCCCCTCACTTGAGGGTCTTCAAGCAAAGGCTGGGTATTTGTTGGGAGATACTGCAGGTATGGGTTGGGTTGGGGCTGTGTGCCTTCCAACTCTGGGACTGGGTGATGAGAGACTGAATGATAATGCTGCTGGGAAGTTTTAAGAAGTGGATGGGAATTGTGGGGACTGGTCTTATGAATTAAGAAATTAAGATAGCTGCTATCAATATGGAACTGTTAGATATAGTTGGCAGCTTGAGAAGGTACTCTCTGTGTAAAAAATGAGAAGAAGGGGAATCTCTAAGAGAACAGTAGAATGACTACTAAGTAGCAATGATGATACTTGGGAGGTTTTACACTGAAATTGCCAAAGGGCAGTGGCCAAAAGTCTTAGTCTCAGAATCAGAATAATCAAGATTAGGAGTTATGTTCCTCAAACCAGTGGCTCAATTCACCAGAGCATACTACTCTCAAACTTATATCACTTAGGCATTTTCAAAATTTCCAGAAAAAAGATGTCTTCTTCTACATGAAGGGCACACCACCTGTAGTCTCAGCTATTTTGTAAAATATTCTTGTCAGATCCAGTTCTACCCCTGCCTGTTCAATAATGATTGTAAAGGAGTCATTTCACTGAGACCAAGAAACAAGGCTGATATCCAAGATATCATTACTCTAGTGATTTACAAGATAGAAAGCTTTTTCTGGAAACCTAGACCCTTCTAAAGATGGAAGGAAATTTAAAATTACATCATGAGAAACATCACTTACTTATATTCATTTTCAACCATATTTTCTGGGTCGGCCTGCTCAATGGCTTCTTCAAAGAATTCTTCTAAAGTTGGCATGTATTCCCTGTTCATTGGAAAAGAATTCAAGATTTCATATTTTTAATACTGCTCCCTTCTTATATCTGCCTTATTCTTTCTCTAAAGGGCATTTTATCTTATTGAGAAACTATGGAAATGGAAGATTTTGGTTTTATCTACAGTTGTAAAGATTTTTTTTCTCTTTGGTACAGGGGCTCATAGCCAGGGATCTGTGAAATTTTTAAAAAATATTTTGAGGGCAGCTAGGTGGCGCAGTGAATAGAGCATGGCCCCAGGAGTCAGGAGGATCTGAGTTCAAATCTGACCTCATGTCTAGATGTGTGTCCCTGGGCAAGTCACTTAACTCCAATTGCCTTAACAAAACAAAACAAAAAAGATAATTACAAATTTAACACAATTGCTTTTCTTTGTAATCCTATATATTTTATTTTAAGCCTTTAAAACCATTATTTTTGAGAAGAGGCTTCAGCAGACTACCAAATGGGTCTGTGGCACAAAAAGGTAAAGAACCTCTGCTTTAGTAAATGTCCCCAAACATGCACTCCACTGGCTTAAAATACACACACACACACACACACACACACACACACACACACACTTTTCATTTTGGGGGGAAGAAGAAGCCCAACTAGGGAGATAAGAAAAGGAGAGAGGAAGCTGGTAATCTTTTTTCCTAAGTTCAGATTTTAAATGGTACACTGAATAATTCAACTCTTGTATAATCTAAGAGTTATAAAGTTTCTCAGTATCTTGCCATTCATAAAAACAAAGTCTTTCAGATTTTGGGGGTAATAAAATATTTTCCAACCTGCAATTTTTTTTTTATCATTCAGATTTAATATTAACCACATGAAATGTCAAGGGTTTAACTTTCACTCTTATTTTAGACATTTATTACCATGGCTAAAGAGTATCACTTGGGCATTTTATAAGTAAAATTCAGAAATGCCAAACTATCAAAGAAAATTCTGATGTATTAGGTAATTAAGTAAATTAGATCTCAGGACCATAAATTACCTTCAGGGATAGTCTGAATACTAAACTCTCCAAAAGCAAACTAAGTACTTTCCTCTATGAATCAGTCACAATTCAATACCACACAAGTCCCTAACCTATGGCTTCTAAGATTTCATGAAATCTTAGCATCACCATTTTGCCTACCTCACCAGACAAAGCTGAAAGGATTTGATATAAATGGTTCTGATGACTCAGTTTCCTGTTTGTTTTCTTTTTGTTATTATTGTTCACAACAATATTTAAACATTTTGTTCTTGTGTTGTTCAAAGCTTAAAAAAGGACTGATGCCACCAGGAGAAAAGTCATGTCTTTAATTCTTTTTTTTTTTTTTGCTTTTTGGTGAGGCAATTGGGGTTAAGTGACTTGCTCAGGGTCAAGTGTCCAGTGTCCAAGGCCAGATTTCAACTCAGGTCCTCCTGACTCCAAAGCTGAGCTCTATCTACTGCACTACCTAGCTGCCCCCCATGACTTTATTCTTGTTAAGGTCACACAGAAATGAAATAATTTTCACTTGCCTGGATTCTGACTTACAAGCCTCCATATTATCAGGACAGAGATTCCAAAGCCTTGTTAGTTCCTCACTGAAAAACAGAAGAGAAAAATATCCCTATAATTATCCCAGTCAAAAGACACAATTATGTCAATGAAGCACCTACTTCTGTAAGCTTTAGTCATCTTAAAATATTCATTAAAAAGTAAAGAAAATGTACAGAATATGATGGTTCAAGCTAAAAAAATTAAAGTTCACAAAGGGCCATAACCAAGGCTCTTGAATGTTTGCTTAAAGTTCCTAGGGAAACACAAGTTTTCAATCAATCACACTAATAATATTTTTATGCTAGGCAGTGAAATTATTTCTCCCTATGCCACCTTTTAGGAGAAATAGAGCAGCAGGGAGAGTAGTTGAACACATTAATTCTTCTCAGGCATTTAGTTGTTGGGAACCACCAGAAGCACAGGGATCACGACAACCTGGCACAACTAGAAGTAAGACGGCTCAATATGGCCCAAAATTCATCAAGAGACAGTGCAGAAAGAAGCCACATGCTTTCCGAGAGAACCTACAATTGCAGGATCAGCATGGCCACTCTTACAGAAACAAACGTGTGACATTTGGCAGTAACAAACTATAAAAACTCTAAAACAGCAGCTTTAGAAACAAACATATCAAATATACAGTTACCAATCCTGGCCCAGATATGAAGACAAGCTGACCTACTTTCCCATCAGAATTTTTTTGTTGGGTCCTTTTCCTAGGAAATCCTCTGGTGCTGTTCTCTTTCGTACCACTCTTGTCGGCTTGGAGTCTGATGGTCTACGGCAAATAGAACGTACACTATTTTTGGAATTATACGTGGTTAGGAAAGGTGAAGAAATTTTAGATCTGATAAGGAAATACTTTTGATGCACTTTTCTTAAGATGAAAAGTTTTATATTAATGCATTATACTGCTTTAGATGAGAAGTACCGCAATTTATAAGAAATTACATAAAACAATTCAATAGCTAATATGACAGTTTTGTTTTAGGAATGTCTGAAGTGAGAAGTAACTAATGGGCAAAAAGAAATGAGCTAATACATTAGGTAAATATAAAAGGATGTGCCCACCCATCTTCCTGTCTCCCAGTTTCATAACCTTGCTGTTATCCTTGTCTTCTCATTCTCTCTCACCCCACATATTCAATCTGCTGCCAAATTTTAACATTCTTACGTCCATAACATCTCTCACATCTGATCCTGTTTCTTTACTCACACACAGGTACTTCAGGCACTCATCATCTCTTGAATATACTATTGTAATTGTAATGTACTGTAATGGCCTCCTAATTGGTCTCCCTGCCTCAAGTCTCTTTCTGCTTCAGTCTATCCTCCACAGAGCTGACAAAATTATTTCCTTAAATGCAGCTGTGACCACATCACTCCCCTACTCAATAAACTTCAATGGCTCCTTACTGCCTCTAAGACCATATATATAAACTCCTATCTGGCTTTTTAAAGTCCATCACGACCTGACCTTAACCCAAGCCCTCCCTCCTCATAATAGATTACTTCCCTTCTTACACTCTAGGGTTCAGCCACACTGAGTTTCTTTCTATGCACTCTCTCTCCCATCTCTGTACCTTTGCAATACCTCTCTTCTATACCTGTAATACATTCCCTCCTCTTCTCTGCCTCACAGAATTCCTCTCTTTGGGATATAGCTCAAGCACCATTTAATTTCTTTCTTTTAAAAAAATTTTTTTTGCAAGCACCATTTTCTAAATGAAGCCTTTCATGATCCTCTTGACTTCTAGTGCCTTCCTTCCAACTACCTTATACTTATATTTATTCTGTCCCTGTCCTTTTGTCATAGGAATCTTGGACTCTGTCCTTGCAACTAGCTTGGGCTCTAAATTTGCCTTATATGGCACAGATCTAGGCCTCCACCTCACTTCCCTGCCACCAACTCCAAACCACACCACTGCATTAATGGCCCTTCCTCTTTCCAGCCTCCCATTAAAATGATGAATATAGAAAAGCATGGAAAGACTTGCATGAACTCATGCAAACTGAAGCAAGCAGAACCAGAAAAACTGTGTGTGTGTGTGTGTGTGTGTGTGTGTGTGTGTGTGTGTGTGTGTATAATGATTACATCAAAGTAAATGGGGAAAAAACCCCACCACAAAACAGATGAAGATGAATGTTGAGATACTGTACAGAAAAATCTCGGCCTCAAATAAGAAATCAGGGGGCTATCTAGGCAATGTAAAAACAAAGGATATTAATAAAAACCTATTAAATTTAAAAGAATGTGAGCTCCCTGAGGGCAGGGACTATCTTGTTTGCTTGTATTTATGTCTCTCTCTCTCTCTCAGCACACAGTAAATACTAATAAATACTTATGCTCTCTCTCATGCTTTTTCTCTGCAACCTCCCCCACCACTATTTTCCTACCTTCTCCCCTTGCCATCTCATTTTCTCCAAAAGAATGTAAGCCCCTTGAAAGAAATACAGGCTTCATTCTTTGTGTTTGTATTCCCCAGGACCTAACCCAGTGATTGACATCATAAATCCCTGCTGACTGATAGAGAAAATTCTGCCACACGTATCAGTTATATGTGTCCATGAAAATCCTACTCCCATGCTTTATTGAGGCATTAAATAATCCTGGTTTTCAAACAGCTGAATACAAGCTTCTGGTGGTTTCTACCATGCTTTAAAGGCTTTGAGTATATTGTCCCAGTAACAGACTATGTCTGTTTTCTGACAACAAACTTAATTAAGTGCAGAGAGGTTCACCAGAAGTAAACTTGTCACTTGGTGATAAATTCTCTGATCAGGAAACACATGAAACAAAGAAAAATACAAGATGGTCCTCAGTTCAGTGCAACCTTTTTTAGCTTCTGCTGCAACTGTGGCACGATGGAATAAAGGGGGAAAGAGAGTACTATGTATCATAAATTTTAAACTGTTTCTAAATATGGCTGTAACTGCTGGTGTGCTAAATGAGACTCGTCTCATGTGGACTTTCTACTAAAGGAAATGACTCATATCATTCAACTGTCTTGCTACAATTGATCTTAGAAGACAAAAATGAGGATGCACCTAAACAGAAGAGTGCCTCACATGTTCTTCTCTTTGGCAAGGCAGTAAGAGTTTGCAGAATTAATTTTATTGTACGGCCAAAGCCAACAAGAAATAAAATTTCATGCTATTTCAATATCTGCAAACAAGACCATGCTAGAGATAACTGTAGTTTATGCACCAGGAAAACATGGAAGAGAAATTCTAGAAAGAATATAAGACCTTCTCCAAATGAAATCAACCTATGCTTGAATACTCAATAACATAAATGGCATATGGGAATATGGTAAAACATGATGGAAAATATGGCTGAAGATTAAGAACTGAAAGAGGCTAAAGGTGTGTACAATATCCAGAGGCCTAACAATTATGCATCATGAATACTTTCTTCCAGAAGAGGACTGGACGGTGCTAAACATATTACTTAGATGCTTTCTACATTGTTATTCAGTTCTTATCATGAAAAATGAAATTAATTATATTTTATCAGACTGGTTACTAATATAAAAGCCATGTTCTAATCCACAAAGGTATCTACAGTCAGACTCCCAATTTGTTAAAACAAAGATCAGAATGTGAGATTAAAAATGAGAAAATATACATACAAATAAAAACATCTCCAACTGTCTTTAGAATAAAAAAGTTAATTGACATGCATTAGCTATCTTGGGTGACTAAATATTTTTCTGAATGTAAGTCATCTTATGCACACCACCAAAGTTGATAATCATCAGGGAGAGAAATCTATTGATTTACTGGTGCTAAAAGTAAATAAAAGAACAGACAACACAAACTACTACTATTTCCTATGAAATTTAACTTACATAAATCAATCACTATAACCAGGGGGCAAAAGAGCTTAGAAACTGCCTCAACCAACAAAAAGTTGGTATACTTATCAAGTAACAACACAAATGAAAAGACATGGCAGGCAAAGGTAATGCTGCTTTAAGACAGAAAATAAAATAATTTGTAAATTCCTGAAGAGAAAGAAGATGCAAGATTATGAGCATAAAACAGTTAAGAAACAATGGAGAGACAAGTTTATAGAAAGTTTGTTAAGACTGAGAATAAGGATGAAACTGGAAGCTGGACAAGAAACACATAAAAATGGAAAAGACAGGTCAAGACTTTTATAACAAACTCTCTTCTCTACCAATGATAACAGAGCCATCCTATCTGGACTGGACAACTTCTAAATACCAATATTCTTAAGCTAATGCTATACGGCTGAGAACCATGGAACAGCAGCTTTCAAAGAATTAGAATTACAGATCACTCTACAATTGAGAAATGTGTAAAATGTACATATGGCTAGGTTGTAACATATTAGCAACAAAGAATTATCAACCAAGATGCATAAAAGATCAAGAGATGTATGACTAAAAGAGGAAGTAGACTAGTCATATAATAAAAGATAATTAAAAAAAAGGAATAACAGATGGATATGCCATGTGTTCTACTAGTATCAACATAATGTCAAGACATCTAGAGGAAAAGCCTCTAGCATCTAGGATGGACCCTCTGTAGAGAACATAGCAAGAGGTGAGAGATGTACAAGAGTTGCACAGAATGAAAAGATATGGAAGGGTTGTAATCTTGTCTTATTTGTGGGAGTACTCACATTGATGAGAACACAGATGCATGAAAGTACTTAAGTATAGCTATCTTTAAAAATTATATATAATGGAAAAATCATTTTAAACAGTATCTGAAAATACCTTTGATATTTTTTATTGTGGTTTTTACCTTTCTTTCACAAAACTTGGACAACCTTCATTTTTCCATGAGTTCCAATTTTCTTCAGTGTTTAATATATGCTGGAAAAAATACACAAATATGATTGATATCTGAAAAATAGAAATACTTAAAATTCTATATGGTACCAAAAATAACAATAACATAAGATACATACCTCTACCATTTTTGAAAATCTCTCTCCATCAGGGGGGTTTTCAGATAGTAGCTGTGATCAGAAAGCACACACTAAGCTTTCAACAACTTTCTGCGTCATATGAATGGTTTACAGGCAGAGACCCCATAAAAGTGTTTGTGGTTCCCGTACCTGAACTAATGTTATCCTTATTTTCCTATATGAGGCTGAAACTGTTAAATCTAGTTCATAAACAGAGAAAACTCCAAATTTCCAAGATTTTGATCACTGATGTCTTGTACTGAACTTACTTGATAGACTGATTTTGTAGTATCTTCAATCCACAGGGATTGCTCATCAGTTAGAACATAGTTTGAACTGCAAAAGAGAGCAAATATGAGGACAATGTAAGACAAAGGTGTCAAATCCATGGCCCACAGCACTCCCTAGTAAGGCCTGAACAAGATTAAAATGTAATTTGGAAATATTCAACTATGATAAATAAAAATATGATAAAACAGATGACACTAATATGTTTTTTCTAAGTCAATATGCAGCCCACAGGGATGGAACAAATATCACAATAATCTCTAAGCATAAATTATTACTGTAGCAAATGTGTCAAATGATGCCAGGAGGTTTTCCTAAATTTACTGTATCCTGAGAAGCGGTATGGTGTATACTGTAGAGACAGCCATCCCTGGAGTCAAGAAGACCAGGCAGATGCACACTAGTAGTGTGTGATGAAGCAAACTGTTGTTGTTGTTCAGTCATTTCAGTTGTTTCTGAATCTTCAAGACCCCATTTGGGATTTTCTTGGCAAAGATACTGGAGTAGTTTGCCATTTCCTCCTCCAGCTCATTTTACAGATGAGGAAAATGAAGCAAAGATGGTTAACTGACTTGCCCAGGGTCATATCATTAGTATCTGAAGCCTCTTTTGAACTCAGGTCTTTCTGACTCCAGGCCCAGTGCTCTATTCACTGCACCACCTAACTGCCCCATAACAAGCAAATCACTTAATTTCTTAGTATCCCAAGGCAAATTTCTAAAACTCTAAGTTACAAATGAGTTGCTTCTCTGGTTGTTTTTAGTACTGGAAAAAGGAGTTTCCACACTAGAACTTCATCACAATGATGAAATCAAAGATCAGCCCACCCCATTGCATTCTTAAAACAGAATATAAGATCTATATAGTTATCATATATCTGTGAATACTATATTTGATTTTTTATTTTCTGCATTTAATTCATAGCCATTATTGCCAAAACAGCCAGAGAAGCAACAACAGCACAGAGACACAATTCACTTTCGTGACTTTTTGCTGTTGCTATTTAGAAGAAATCTGTTTTTCCTATTTTCCGTAGCAATGAAAAGATATATAAAAATCCTACCTGCCTCTGATAGAAGCCTAGGCTGTTTACCAGCAGCTCAAAAAATAAAAAATAAACATTTAAACCATAACAATTTTGAGAATCATCTTATTATGTTTAAGTGGTTACTAACTCCTATTGATAGTCTCACTAGTCAGGGGACTGCTCAATTGAGGAAGCTGGTGGGGCATTTGGGCTCTTTTCCAGTGCTCACAGTAATACTACACAGGCTCTTGTCTGTAGTACAAGCAGCTGTGAATAATCATTTTCTCATTTCAGTTATAGCCACGACAAGATGATATTTATTTAATTAAAGTTAGAAATATTTACATTAGAAAAAAAAAAGAAATACTTACACTGGAAAACACTTATTAAGTTTTGTGACAGAATGAAATATGTAAATAAAGGAGGCCAGAAAGTGATAATCTTTAGACTTTTTCCCTGGCTAGTTGGACTGCCAAATTCATGGCTACTGAGTTAGGCCATGAGCTGACTTGGGATATATGGCTGGAAATGCTATAGAAGAAGTATGAATGGCAAGGCCCACAAAAGAAGACAAGCTGAGGTAAAAAAAATAGTGAGACTACTATTCTGACCTAAGTTGGGTAGAGGAAGGGACTGGGATACAAGGCTGTTTCATTAAGGTTAGATCTAGAATATTCACCCACCAGGAAGAAATGCACTCTTGGAGCAGCTAGGTGGTGCAGTGGATAGAACACTGGCTTTGGAGTCAGGAGGACCCCAGTTCAAATCCAGCCTCAGACACATAACACTTACTAGCTGTGTGACCCTGAGCAAGTCACCTAACCCTGATTCTCACCCCCCGCCCCCAAAATGTACTCTTCCAGAAAGTCTGGAGACCCCCACTGGTCAGGAAGGATATGAATGGACTGCATTAAAAGACAAGTGTAAAAGGACAGACTACAGATTCTTAGTAGGAACATATATTTGGCCTTTGGTTCTTGGATCTGCCCATTTTCTGATGTGATCTTTTCCTGGAAGTACTCAGATCCTCATATTCAGGGCTTGTGGGTTCTCCAAACCAAAAATAGTCACCAGTTTCCACCTTACCCGTCTTGGGAAAAGGAAAAGTACTTCAGATCAATCACCTACATAACTAGTTCTAGAGAGCTAGTTTCCAAATTATCTAGGGCAGAAGAAATAACCCAAATAGAACATCAACATATATGTACCATAATCCAATCCTTAGAAACCTATTTCCTTACAGCAGCAATACAGTTTTGGATAAATAAATCCCTGTTCTCTAGTTTTTTCTGGCAGGCACCTTCAATTTCCTAAGCACTAAAGTGCTTACTTTTTTTCTTAGTGCAAACTAAAGTTTGCACATAGTGCAAACATATGGTTGCTCTGTGTCCTTAATTCACAAAGGGGCCCCTTGGATACAGTGGAAAGAAGAAAAGACTAGGCAACCTAGGTTTAATTTTACTTGTAGCTAGCCTCATTTTGTAATTCTCGCTATATTTTTCAGGCTTCTGCTAATAAGTAATTTAATAATTATAATAAGCTTACCTTTTGAATTTCACTTGCCCTTTGAGGTACTGAAATAAAATGAGATACTGCAGAAGGATGTGACGACGAAAGTTACTATCACTCAGCTGTAAATCCATAAGCTATATGCATACAAAAGACAAACACAGTAGAAGAACAACAATGTTTACTTTATTTATCATAATAAAAGTCAAACTTGGCCTAAATTTATAGTTTTCTGCTACCAAAAAGTAAGATGAATAATACAACAATGAAGAATCCATTGAGAAAATATATTGGCCTATTTCTTATCATGTATGTATTTATCAATGACTAGCAATTGTTGTTTTTTTTATCCAGAGTACTGGGAACTGGGAATATACTGAGCAGAGATCCTAAGTTTCAGATGAAAGTCAACAAATATGAACTTCATCTTTCAACATAAAAGGAAACCAGGTAAAATACAGTATCTGTATAGATGGCTAATGGAAAGATTTAGAGGTAGAAAAATAATATTTCTAAATAGGCCATTTCATTTCTGGATAGCTCTAATTTTTACATAGTTTTTTTCTGACATCAAACCTATTGTTTTCCTCTTCCTCCCATTGCTCTTAGTTTTGTCTAATAGGGCCAAAGAGAACAAATCTAAACCTTTCTCCACATGACAAGCCTTTAAATATTTGAAGACAGCTTTCATTCCTCCTTCTATTCTTAAGTCTTATCTTCTCTAGCATAAATATCCCTGATCAATCTTCATATGTTATGAACTCAAAGCCCTTCACCTTCTTAGTTGCCTTCTAGATGACCTCCAACTTCTCTGGTAGGTAGTTTAAGATTATTATCATATGACTGTCAGGAAGACTTATACATGGGCCTAATCTCTTCTGTAAACCAACAGAATTGAACAAGTCTGTAATGTCCCTACCAGCTCTGAAATTCTGTCAATTACGAATTCTTGCCATTTCTGGCTTTCAACCAAAACAAGTATACTTAAAATGATTTTCTTATAAATGAAAATAGCAAGACTTCATTAATTAGATTTTGTGATAAGAAAGAATTTTTAAAACAGGACTTAGGCTGAAATTTAGCTATGCAATATTTGTGAATAAAGGGTTTGCAACATAACTGTGCAAGATAAGATTAAAAGGAAAGTAATTAAATGACCTAAAATTATTTTCAAGCACCTGAGAAACAACTACTTATGTTTAAAAAGCAACTTATAAGTAGAAAATATTCTTGTTTATTTGTTTATTTACTTAGTGTAGATTCCTAAAGATGTTCTTACCCTAGTTTAAATAATATGGAGCCTCAAAAAAAATTAATGTTGAAACGTTTTCTAGACCAATTAAAAAAAACAAAACAACACGAAATCAAACTAATCTTTCCTCAACATGTCCATCCTGCAAACTCAAATTAGAACTATTAATCAAATTGTAGCTTCCTTCAGATTGTACTGTCTAAACAGGGTTAGTTAACACATTTAACCAATTTAAGCAGCAAACATTATCATCCAACTTAAATACAGCATGAAAGAGATACAGGTGGTAAAAAGTAAAGAGCATTTTTAAAGTTGGGTATTTGTGAAAATGAAGATTGTTTTATACCTTTTCACTTGTTAAGAATTTTGCAAAATATACATGTTCTCCTCCTGTTTTCAATTCTTCTAACTTCTTTCTTGAGGCCTGGGTATCATCCAGTTTATAACTTTTAAAAACAGCTAAAACCTCTTCAGAATACTGCAAAATGAAAATACTAATTAATCTTATCTTCCCAAGTCACCAAATTAATCTGTTTCCTTGTAAATGTTAGAAAAATAGACATTTGCTGGCAATTGACTGCTTATTCATATATTATAACATAATTTGGAAAAATATGACTGAGATACTTATCAAATAGGATTTCTCACTATTTTAAAAAGTTAATTATCCCTCTTTTAATTTTTTATGTAGTTAGGATATAGAACAAACTGTAGAAAATCTTTGATATTTTACATACATCCTCTGACGAGATTAATTGTTTAAACAACTGTAGATGTAGAGAGAACCATTCATTTGGAGTCAGGAAGACATGGGTTCAAATCCTGCCCAATACACTGCACAGATGAGTGATGTTGGGCAAATCCCTTAGCCTCTCAGGAGCTCATCCTCCTCATTTCACAGCATCCATCCAACCTAGTATCTGATGAACTATTTTATTCTAATATTTCTTGTGAATAAAATGTAAAAGGAAAAAATAAACAGCAACATCAAATCACTTCTAGGCACGGTAAAGTTGCTGTTAAATTATCCCCATTGGTTTAATTTCCTCATTAAGTAAAATATTTCTTGAACGCTACCATGAGAATAATAACTTAGATTTGCATACTGCGTTTTAATTTACAAAAAGCTTTCACATCCACTGTCTCACTTGATTCTTGTGAATTGGACAGAAGACATATTACTATCTTCATTTTCCCAATGAAAAAACAAACTCTGAGAGGTTAAGGTGGTCCAAGATCACAGAACTAGTAAATGGTCTAGACAAGTGCTCTTTCCATTATATTCACACTTTTGTTGCAACTGGAACTTTTAAATCCAAAAGAAATTAAAGTCATTGCCACATGAACAACAGCTTAAATAGGAATTACATTTTAACTTCTGAAAATTGCACAATTGGAATAACATCATGAAATTAATGAAACAATTTACCTTGAGAAAAGTTTTCCATGAAATCTTCTCATAGCACTGTACAGGATTTCTGAAGTAATCCTGAAGTGACCAGAATTTTCTATATAGGTTGTAATCAATTGGAATGGAGCTAATGAAAACAAACAGTACATTAATTATATCACTCTATTTCTTTAGAAAGTATCTAAGGCAAATAAAATGACAGAATCTCAAAGCTGAAAGAATTATGGAAGTCATTTGGTCCAACCAGTCCCTGAATAAGACTCCCTTCTAAAACATAAGCCGTAAGCGATCATCTAGGCTTCGCTTGAAGAAAGCCCTCAAGTGAATGGGAGGTCTTCACTGCTTCCCAAGGCAGCCTGTTACAGTTTCAGATAATTCTAAATCTCAAAAAGCTTTTCCTTAAATTAAACCTAAATATGCCTCTGTGTCTCACACTGAACTTGCAGTTCACTAAAATCTCCAATCTTTCCCAATGAACTACTATCTAGCTGTGCCTTCCACAACATGCTTAGGTTTAAAAAAATCAACTTCAAAAGTATAAAATTTTACTTACAGTCAGATATATACATATGTCTGAAGATATACATACATACATATATATATATCGATATATACATATATATCTATATATCTATCTATCTATCTATCTCACATCCTCCGACCCCAGCTCCTTTTAAGATGTCATTTTTGTTTTTGTATTACCAACACCTTACAGAGTAGCTTGCACATTTAAGTAGGTGGGTTGTAAGTTTGCTGAACTGAAGTGAGAGCTAGTAAAACGGATTGAGGCATAAACAGAAAGTTAGATTATGAGTGCAGCTACTTATTTTCATAATATAGAGCCTATGGCTATAGCAATGGTGTAATGATAATACTAGGTTACATTAAGGATTACAAACAACAACCTCACAACAACCATGTGAGGTAGGCGCAAGTCAGAAGGACTGAAGAAGAAGAAAGGGAGGCCAGATTTTTGATTTCATGGGTATCGGGAATACCTACTGAGGAAACTTCTTTTTGCTAAGGTAGACTAGCTCTTGGAGAATCCTTAAGAAGCATTTAGGGCATTGAGAAGTCACACAGTCAGAATGCTAGAAGCAGGACTTGAACCCAGGTTTTCCTGACTCTGAAGCTTCCTTTTTTATCCATTATACTACACTGTCTCTCAAGAGTATTTAGTATTATTACCCTCTCACCATTTTACATTTGAGGAAACAGGTTCAGAAAGGTTAAATGACCTACTCAGGGTGATAGGTAGTAGGTGTCAGAGCTAGGACTTGACTGAGTTTTTTGACTAGTGATCTTTCCACTGCATTCCACTTCCTAATGAGTACAGAGGGTGACTCCCCATTAAGGGTAGGGAATGACCTGAAGAGGCTATCTAGTAAAACCTATAGCTCAATGCAAATCCCCTCAACAACATCCCTAATAAGCAGAAATCTACTTTTCACTAGAAGCCCTGCAGTGAAAGGGAACCCACTACCTCTTAAGATCATTTCACTTTAAAAATTCAAAGACAGGATGATGACAAAATTAAGTGCTTACTTTAAGATTTTTAAAAAATTACAGTAATACCTGTACTCTTTGATTGGCTATTTCTATATCTGCAATGCTAAAAATGAATTTATATATACAATTCCCTTAAATATGTGGTGTGTCTATTAAGTTTTTAATTAAACATATCAGAATTTATTCATCCAAATGTTGTTCCCTTCAAAGTGGTTACCTTGGAAGGCCATGAACTTATTCAAATGTTGCTGACATTGCTCAAAACATTTTCCAATCTCCTCTCTTGATGCTTACAGAACAATTTGTTTTTCTTTTTGTTTTTGTTTTTAATAGTCTCAGTGGAGGCAATATTTTTTTCTTTTGAAGGTGGATTTTGTTTTTGGAAACAGCCAACGGACAGCTGGAACAAAGTCTGGTGAGTACAGTCGTTCAGATCAAGCTGGGTCATGTCATTTTCAATCCAAAATAAGGTGTGACTATAAAGGAATGAGAATGAATTTCTGGTGTGGTTCTGAAGGCAATCCCAAAAGAGAAGCTCCAAAAATGTTCTGAGCAGTGGTAGTAAGTGTATAGCATCCCCAAGGTGACTACTCTAAAAGCTAACACTCATTTGGATGTATAAATTCAGTTATTTCATTAAAAAATCAGTCACATTAATTCAGTTACACCAAGCACAAGGAATATTAGACAAGCAAAACTCCAAATCCTTAAGTAAAAAACAATACTTGGTGAATATATACCCACTCACATACAGAATCACAGAATTTCAGAGCAAAACTCCATAGTACCAAAAGTCAAATTTTCAGTAACCTCATCTATCCAGAACACAGCTGTAAATAACTGAAAATAGCCTGTAAGCTGGAAGAAAACAATTGTGAAATCTATTCACTTCAGTCTTCAGGAAAGGTATAAAGACCCTGTCTGCCACAGAGCTCAGTATCTTAGAATGATATATAAATTAAGAGAAACAATTTAAGCAATCTGGCTGAACAAGAGTTCTCATTTGAGAGGTAGTGTAGAAAAGATACGGGGTCATAGAGGAGGTTATACAGAGGAGATAAGAACTATAAAAACCCAAAAGAAGAACTACTTTTTTAAAAAGCACAACAGTCTGGAGTCATTTACTGAGCCCTATGAACCTTGAAAGCTATCAACGGTATTACTACATTGCTCATTATTTTAAAAAATGGTATGGAATGAATGCTGGAGCTAGAGTCATAAGACACTTAGGTTTAAATCTCATTCTGACACTTAATACGTGACCATGGCAAAATTGATTCATTTTTCAGGGTTTGGAGCTTTCTCAACTGTAAAATGGGATTATAATGCCTATAAGTACCTACCTCACTGGACTACTAATCTGAGAATCAGAGGTTAGCAAAGGTTTTGCAAATCTTAGGAGCACTACAGATGATCTCTAAAGTTTTGCCAAGAGCTATAATTTTATGATTTTATGACTCTAAATCCTCATTTATTCACATTCTTGTGAGCAAAATGAGGGACTGGTTGGGAGTGGAGACAGGAGGGAGAGGGCATCTACCAAAAAAGATGATGCAAGTAAGGCATCCAAGAGTAGCCCAATGGCAGATCCACAGAGGAGATTAACTTAGGGCAATTTTCCTATAATGCTAGGGAGCTGAAGATGCCCTACATCTCTTTTTGCTTCCTTTCATAACCCTGGGGTTCATGAGTCCCTTTTGAAAATGCAAAAAAATCCCACCAGGGAACACACATTAAGCAATTATTAACCTATACTCAAATTATCAGAATGAGGGGGTATAGAGGGTGAGGAAAGGTACAGACAGCTTGAGAAACCAAAGTGGCAATTTTCAGAAATATTTTGGAAAGGTACTAAAGATAAATCTCAGCTACTTCACTATGATGTTTCAGCAGCTGGGCCACTGACACTCAAAATTTTTTCAGAAGTGCCACAGGTTACCATACCCTATTAGTTCAGTAGTAATATTAGTAAAGAACCTAACCCCTTTATATAACAACATTCCTATGGAAACATGCGAGAGTAATAAATAAAACTACCATATTAATCAAAGATATTACTATCCCTGACATCCACTACCATGGCCACATTGACTTACAAAACTTTAGGGTGATGATGTGTGTCTTTAAACCCCTGCTATCTTCCCTAAAGGCAACTTTTTCCTCCACCCTGGTCCTATATCCATTCTAATATTTAGCAAGATGCAAAAGACATTGTTATAATAATAAAGACAATAATAAAAGTTCCTCAAACTCACCAACTTGTCGGAGCTTCATCATCTCCCATTTCTCCTTCCTCTACTTCCATTCCTTCATCTCTATCCTCAATGTGCTTTAACAAAAAACAAAACAAAACAAAAAGGACAATGCTAGTTTTCAGGGACATGAACAATGCTAGAATTCTAGATCACCACATTTAACAGGTAGCCACTATTATGGCAGTTTGGGGATCATGAAATATTATAAGCTACTGTAGACACCACTTTAAGACTTCTAATAATGCCTGACGCTTCAGGGTGAGATGATCTTTGAAGTGTCACGTCAGCTCAGCATTCTAAAGCTATAATGTAGTCATGAAGACAAAGGAAGATGATTTAAGCCACACTGAATCCAGACTTGTATGTTCCCTCCTATTCCCCAAGTTCAAGACTAATATCCATGACATATAAGCCATTTCTAATTTAGGGGGTTCCATACATGCTGAGTAAGCAATGCCCAGTGGTCACAAGCATTTTTAACTTCCTACTTCCACTGTCTGGGATTTTTCTTCGATTCTCCTTCAAAGTTTTCTAGCTGCTTCCTGGGACCACTACCTTTGTCACCACCATCACTCCCATCTTATCCCATTCCCCCCTTTCCCCTGACTGTCCAAGGTAGTGTTTTCAGTGGCTGTAGGGCTAAAAGCACAGGGGAAGCTATGGAACTCATTTTTGTTTTACACAACAAGGACCAGAGGATGACAAAAAAAAAATCTCCATTCAAAAGCAAAAGATATTAGAAGTCAAAAGGGAAAAAAGTTGAAAGAGAAGTAACCAGTTATCAGCCAAGAAAAAAGATTATTCCTTGGAATTTACAGGGGGAAAAGGCTTAATCTTTTTTTCCTTCATGGACCTTCTCAACCTTCAAAATGGATCCAAATGCAGAAGGAGGAAATTCTGGTTTCCCAAGCTGAGCATTAAATGGTTTCCTAGAGCCATACTGTACAAGCTAGTGTAGATTCCATAATAACTATTAGTATAATATTACACATTAGGCACATGAACTATATATATCAAAATCAGCCTCAATTTTCTAGTTTGCTTTAGAAATGTTTTTAATATGTCCCCACCTGAAGGGTAAGTGTACCAGAAATTTCCAAGTTTAATTCAAGACTAATATGCTATAAATCTTTATAAAGAAAATGTGCTAATGCTTTATGGCTCTCAATAAAAATGCATTTCCATTCTAATTGACATCAGGTCTTCTTCAAAAACAAACTTAAAATATTCAGTAAGCAAAATTCAAAACAGTTCTCACCTTCTGACCCAAGGTGCTCTCTTGTTCATTGGTGTTGAAAACAGTGACATTTTCAAGATTAAACTGACTTTGTAAGTTAAGGCCTGTTTAAAAATAAACAAAAACATGTATGCCATAATGAAAGAGCTTATTAGTATCAAAACACTCTAAGACCTGAAGTACTTTTAGCAGGAAGGAAACACGTGATATAAAGTTAAAGCAACAGCAAATTAATCTAAAAATCAATCTACATCTTTACAGACAGAACTAAAACCAAGCCACTGGTTTGCAAATCCTTTTTGAAATTCACTTTATAAAGAGGTATCTTCAAAGAAAACCTGTTAGTTCTTTAACTCTAACTTTAGAAAACCACAGAATATTAAGAGTAGCTTCCTTATGTATATTACCAATTCTGGAATGAAGAGGGATTGTGAAGTAATTCTGGAATGAAGAGAGATTGTGAAGTATCTTTGAAATATAATGAAAATGGACTGCAAACAAATAGGAAAGGTTGGAGAATGGCATGGTGTTTAAACTCTGCTTTCACTTTATACTTATGGCAAAGGACAAAAACAAAAACAGTAATACCTTTCTCACAGATAATACCTGGCTCCATTTCAAGATACTTGAATCCATGATTTATACCCAGAGTAATGGAGCTCACCCAGCCACAATTATCTTGTCATTTTGTGTAATTCTTATCCAAGTTTTTTATTAAAATAAATTTTTCTATCACATAATTTTTATATTATTTTTAACATAAATTTTTAAAAAATAATATATTTATTAAAACAGAAATTAAATTATTAAATGAAATTTAAATTTTTTAAAATTAACTTTTATTAAATTTATTAAAATAATTGATTAAATTAAAGAGTTACCCAACATACCTAGATGCTCCCTACCTTGCACACTTTTAAGCTGTCTGGGGAGTACGAAAGAATAAGTTGGAAAGGCATGTCAGAACACATCTAGTCCAACCCTTATCTAAACAAGAATCTCTTCTTATAACACAGCTAACAACTGAGTCCTCAAGCCCTTGACTGATGACTTTCCATGGGAGAAACTATCTTCTAACACAATTCATTCTATTCTGATTGTTAGGAAACTTTTACTTATGTTAAATCTCTGAAATTTCCATTTATTCCTAGTGCTGCCCACTGGGCCAAGCAAAATAAATTCTAATTTTTCTTTGGCATAACAGCCTTTTAAATACTCAAAGACAGCTGTTATAACTCCCAATACATCTTTTTTAATAGGCTAAATCTACCAGTTTCTTTAGCTGATCCTTATGTGGTATGGTCTCAAGGACACTGTCATCATCCTGGTCAATCTCCAGTTTATCAGAATTGTTCTTAAAATGTGGTACCCAGATCTAAATACAATAATTCAAATGCAATCTAGCTGAACAGACTAAAGAGGGACCATCAGGTCCTTAGTCATGAATATTGCTTCTTGTAATCCAGCGAAAAATCATATAGATTGTCGTGCTATCCTATTATTCTGTTGACTCAGAAACTGCAGTCTACTAAACCCTCTCAAACCTTCAGATAAACTACCTAATCATCTTGTACTTGCAGAGATGATTTTATGAATTCAAGTATAAGACTTTATATTTATCTCTTTAAATTTTGTCTTATGAGACAGCAAGTGTAGTAGATAGAAGGTTGAATTTGGAACCAGAAAGAACTTGGTTCAGTTCTTGCTTCTGACACACAGTAGTTGAGTGATCACAAATGAAATCACTTAACTTTTCAAATCCCTCAGCCATCCAAGACTTTAGGTTACAGAGCAGTTGGTCATCTGTGCTGGTGGAACTGAGTTTCCGTACCACGAGGTCCCTATATAGATGAAATCATAAGTCTGGACAAAACACAACCGCATTTCATCTCATGAGCTTTAGTTCAACATGCCTGTCCAGGTATTTTTAGATCTTAACTCTGCTATGCATGTTAGCTATACCAGTTGGTATTATATGCAAATCTGATAACTAATCTATGCCTTTATCCAAGTGATAAAAATATTAAATATTACAGGCTCAAGTATAAATCCCTAGGACACTTCAACAGAGACACTAAACTATTAATGATTACTTTTTCCAGTCATTCAACTACAACCTAGTCCTTCCATATCTATCCTTCAAGAAAATTATGGAGAATTTGTCAAATTCTCTTTGTATACTGAATCTACAGCATTTCAATGATCTAGTAACATGCAAAACAGAAAAGAAGTTAGCTTAGAATAACCTATACTTGAAGAAAACATGCTAGTTTTTCCTAATCACCACTTCCTTTTTAAAATATTCACAAATGTATCCCTTCTGCTGGACTACAAATTGCAGAATCCGTTCTCTTCTTTTCTTTCAGAAGCAGAATGTATGCCCTTGAAGATTTTTCAAAGATCACTGACAATAAGTAGCTTAGTAATCACATCTACCAGTTCTTTTAATATTTTAAGCTACAGATCATCTAGATTTGATGACCTGAACATATCATGAACATCTATGGCCTTTTTTACTATATTTCTGTTATATTTGGCAACAAGTTCCCTATCAGCCATTTCTGTTGTCTTTTCCAGTACAAATACCCTTCTCCTTGACAGAGAAAACAGAAGCAATATAAGGAGACAAATCTTTTTGTCTGTTATCATCCCAGATTTTTTCATCAGCAGTCTTATCCCTTCTTTGAACCTCTTTTCCCCAAAGTAAATAACCCTCTCCTCATTAGCCTTAATTTTCAACTAGTAGCCCTAGCCCATCCTTTCTTTGAGCCTTCTCTTTTCCTCAGTTTAGCTAACCCCTACCTTCTTTGTCTTCACCAATCTAAACTTCAGAATTTTTGTCACTATTCTTTTTTTAAAATTTATTTTAGTTTTCAACATTCATTTCCATAAGATTTCGTATTCCAAATTTTCTCCCCATCTCATCCCTCCCTCTACCCCAAGACAGCATGCATTCTGAATACCCCTTCCCCTAATCTGCACTCCCTTCTCTTATCCCCTTCCCCTTCTATTTTCCTGTAGGGCAGGACAGATTTCTATACCCCATTGCCTATATATCTTATTTCCCAGTTGCATGTGAAAACAATTTTTAACATTTGTTTTTAAAACTTTGGGTTCCAAATTTTCTCCCTTCCTCCCTCCCTCCCCACCCTCATCCAGAAGGCAAGCAACTCGATACAGGTTATACATGTGTAGTCATGCAAATACTTCCATGGTAGTCAAACTGTGGAAAACTAACTATATTTCCCTTCATCCTATCCTGCCCCCCGTTTATTCTATTCTCTTTTTTGACCCTGTCCCTCCTCAGAAGTGTTTGCTTCTGATTACCCCCTCCCCCAATCTGCCCTCCCTTCTATCATCCCCCCTTCTTGTCCCCTTCCCCCCTATTTTCCTGTAGGGTAAGATAGATTTCCATACCCAATTGAGGGTGGATGGTATTCCCTCCTTAAGTCAAATCTGATAAGATTCACTCATTCCCTCTCATCTTCCCCCACTTCCCCTCCACTGTAAAAGCCTTTCCTTGTCTGTTTTACGTGAGATACTTCACCCCATTCTACCTCTCCCTTTTTCCTTCTCCCTCTTAATTTTATTCTCCAGATATCACCTCTTTATCTTCAACTTACCCTGTGCCCTTTATCTATTTTTTCCCCCTCCAACTACCCTAATACTGACAAAGGTCTCATGAGTTACAAATACCTTTCCATGTAGGAACGTAAACAGTTCAACCTTCATAAGTACCTTATGATTTCTCTTTTCTGTTTACCTTCTTCATGTTTCTCTTGAGTCTTATATTTGGAAGTCAGATTTTCTATTCAGCTCTTGTCTTTTTTATCACGAATGCTTGAAAGTCCCCTATTTCACTGAATGTCTATTTTTTGTCCCTGAAGGATTATACTCAGTTTTTCTGGGTAGGTGATTCTTGGCTGTAATCCTTTCTCCTTTGCCCTCCAGAATATCATATTCCAAGCCCTCTGGTACCTTAATGTAGAAGCTGCTAAATCTTGGGTTATCCTTATTGGGTTTCCACAATACTTGAATTGTTTCTTTCTGGCTGTTTGCAGTATTTTCTCCTTGACCGGGGAGCTCTGGAATTTGGCTACAATATTCCTAGGAGTTTTCTCTCTCTTTCAGGAGGTGATCTGTGGATTCTTTTAATTTCCATTTTACTCTCTGCTTCTAGAATATCAGGGCAGTTTGATAATCTCTTGAAAGATGATATTTAGGCTCTTTTTTTGATCATGGCTTTCAGACAGTCCAATAATTTTAAAATTCTCTCTCCTGGATCTATTTTCTAGGTCAGTTGTTTTTCCAATGAGATATTTCACTGTCTTCTATTTTTTCATTCTTTTGAATTTGTTTTACTAGGTCTTAATTTCTCATAAAGTCACTAGCTTCCATTTGCTCCATTCTAATTTTTAAGGAAGTATTTTCTTCAGTGAGCTTTTGGACTTTCTTTTTCATTTGGCCAATTCTGCTTTTTAAGGTATTCCTTTCCTCACTGGCTTTTTGGACCTCTTTTGCCATTTGGGTTAGGCTATTTTTTTAAGGTGTTATTTTCTTCAGTATTTTTTTTCATGATTCTCTTGCATCACTCTCATTTCTCTTCCCAGTTTTTCCTCTATTTCTCTTACTTGCTTCTCAAAATCCTTTTTGAGCTTTTCCATGGCCTGGAACTGATTCATTTTTCTTGGAGGCTTTGGATTTTGTTGGAGCTTGGAGAAGCTTTGACTTTGTGGTCTTCTTCTGGTCATATGTTTTGATCTTCTTTTGTCACCAAAGAAAGAGTCTATGGTCTTACTTTTTTTTTTGTGCAGTTTGCTCACGTTCCCAGCCAATTACTTGAGTTTTAAACTCTTTCTTAAGGTAGGGGTCTGCTTCCAGTGTGGAGAATGTACTGTTTCAAGCTTTGGGGGTTTTGTCCAGCTGTTTAAATTTTCAGTTCTTCCAAGATGGTATAATGAAGGGCAAGGTATTTACTCCTCTCCTGGCCTGTACTCTGGTCTGTGAGTGACCACAAGCACTCTTTTCTGCCTTGGAACTATGAGAAGGATTCCCTCTATACCACCACTACAAGCTCCACCATGCCAGTGCTCATCCTCGCCCCAGGACCACCACCCAGAACTGTGACCCAGATCCAAGCATGGGCAAAGCAAGAGAATCCTGCCTCAGCAACAGCAAAGAGATCCCTGCAATACCCCATGATCAATTCCTCCTCTGTCTGTGGGCCAGAAGCTCTGGAAGGAGCTGCTGCCCCAGGGTGCACTGGAACTGGGGCTGGGACTAAGCTTCTCTCTCCCCCCAGTCATAGATCTTTCCTACTGACCTTCTAAGTTTTCTTTGGTGTTTGTGGTTTGAGAAGTCAGGAAACTGCTATAGCTGCCAGTGATTCAGTTCCTTGAGGCCTGCCCCAGGTTCACTGAGGCCTAGTCTTTGCCTGCGCACCCACGCTGAACTGTGTTCCTCTCCCAGCCCAGCATAACAGACCTTTCCAATCAACCATCCAGGTTGTCTTGGGCTGGAAATTTGTTTCACTGTCTTTTAATGGGTTCTGCTGCTCTAGAATTTGTTTAGAGCCATTTTTTACAGGTATTTGGAGGGCTTTGGGGGAGAGCTCAAGCAAGTCACTGCTTTCACTCTCCCATCTTAGCTCTGTCCCCTTTGTCATCATTCTTTTTTGTGGGGGGCTAGGCAATGGGGTTAAATGACTTGCCCAGGGCCACACAGCTAGTAAGTATCAACTGTCTGAGTCCGGATTTGAACTTAGGTCCTCCTGAATCCAGGGCTGGTACCCTATCCACTGTGCCACCTAGCTGCCCCCTCCTTGTCACCATTCTTAAAGGACAACCATGCCTTGCTTTTGCACTCATCCTTTATAACATGCCTCTATTTAATTTACATTTTAAAAATACACGTTTTAATTTAATTTAAATTGGTCCATGAGTTCTATCTATATTAGCATTCTTAATCTGTCCTTATATAACTGACGCTGAGTTAAGCGAGCAGAACCAGGAGAACACTGTACACAGTAACAGCAATAATGTGTGATGACTAATTTTGATAGACTTAGATCTTCTCAGCAATGCAATCATCTAAAACAACTCCAAAAGACTCATGATGGAAAATGCTATCCAGTTCCAGAGAAAGAACTTTGGAGTCTGAATGTAGATGGAAGCATACTATTTGCTCTCTTTTTTTTGGTTGCTTTGTTTTGTTTCTTCTTTCTTGTGGTTCCTCCCATTGGTTCTAATTCTTCTTTCCAACATGACTAATGTCAAAATATGTTTAATATGAATGTTTATGCAGTGCCTATAATCAGATCGCACGCTGTCTTGGGGAGGGAGAAGAAATTTAAAACTAAAAATCTTACAGAAGTGAATGTTGAAAACTAAAAATAAATAAATTCATTTAAAAAAAAATCTGTTCTTTCACTCCTTATCAGAACTGATCCTCTTGTGCTTCTGAATGCATTTCTTGAGAACTTCCCATTCCTCTTGAATGGTTTCCCCTGTAGATTTGTCCAAAGAATCCTACCTATTTGAAACCTATTGTCAATTAAAGATATTTTGAGACCTATTTAGACCACATCAGACCATGCCTAGGTTTCCTCTTCCTTTCTATTACAAATTCTGAGATGTTTTAGTAATAGTTTTCCATGATATCCACCCCAGTCAGCCCTTACGAGTGAGAATCAGATCCAATACCACTTACTGTCACTGGTGCCTCCATCTTTTAAAAGATGAAGTTAACATTTAACTAAGAAATCAGCAGGAGCTCTGCTTTTGCCAGAAACATTGAGTATTACAACACTTATCTGTTTAAGTTTCCCACTAATTGTGTACTATGTTGCCAAGCCAGGCTTATGATCAACATCTACTTCCTCTGACAAGGTGGTGTTTAGTATTCTTTATTGATACTATTACTTGTGTTTCAGTTTCTATTATCTTTACCCAAATGCTCTCCACTATGCTTCATTACCATCTTATTTCCATCTCCCTGGTTCCTAGAGTTTCTCAAAAGTATATCTATATATATGAAATATGATTTCTTCCTGTCCCTCTTACTACTATCCTTTCTGAATTAAGTATAGCATTCCAGAACCATATTCTAGTCAATAGCCTGAAAGATTCATTTACAGACCGTATCCATATTAAATAATGGATCAATTGGGTTAATAATTGTATATTAATAATAGATATTTCATATTAGCCAATATTATTTAGACAATACTTGATATTAATTATAGGTAATAACTGGATACATGCTGAATTAATAATAATTAAATTAACAGGCTACCTATGCAGCTGCATGCCATAATTTTCATCTTTTCATCCAATGTTCTTTTATTATGTGTGGCTCAATCTTTCACATTCCTATGTATTTCACTTATGTGTCTTTCTGGTTCCAGGCTGAATACAATTAACACATAGGGAAACAAGAGTATCTGGCAGGCCCTGCTATAAGGAGTAAAGTCTTTTCTTGAACCTTACAAAGAAAATCTACCACAATGTTGGAGAATACTTTGAATGAATATATACCTCCCTGCTCAGTAGCTTGTTTTGTGTCAACATTCAACAGACTGTTGAAGAAAGTTATCTATGTAGTCAAGTCTGTCATGGGATTTTGGATGGTTATGATATATGCACAAGAACAGCTTGTCTAAAGAAAACATTTAAGGCTGTATTTTGTTCCAATTGAAATGTTTTCTTGAAATCAATCAACAAAGCATTATCTTATTCTCTGTATCTCAGATAATTTTATTACTACAAGATGTAGTTTTCTGTTTTAAAAAAAGGTGCAGGTAAGAACTATGTGGAATACTGTATAGATATGGTTCATGTATTTTGTTCATCTGCCCTTTTATCTGTTTTAAACAACCTTTGTTATAATTTTTTTCACTTTTTAAAAAAAATTTTTATTTAAAAAATTTTTTTTTTCAATATGCTTTTGAGTTGAAATTTTTTCTCCCTTTTTCTCCCCCCCACCTTCCCCAAGACGGTGCACAATCTGACATAGGCTTTACATTTACATACCCATTAAACATATTTTCACATTAGTTAAGTTGTAAGTAAAAATTAAAACCAATAGGAGGAACTATCAGAAAGATGAAACAAAACTCAACAGAAGGGAAAAATAAGTGAGAGTGATTCAACTTCCATAGTTCTTTCTTTGGATGTGGACGGCATTTTCCTTCCTGAGGTCTCTGGAGATGTCTTAGATCCTCGTAATGCTGAGAAGGGTTCAGTTTAACATTCTTAGTCATTGCATAACATGGCTGCTATTGTGTACAAAGTCCTCTTGGTTCTGCTCACTTCACTCAGCATCAGACCATATAAGTCTTCCCAGGTTTTTCTGAAGTCAGCCTGTTCATCATTTCTTATAGCACAATAGTATTCCATTACATTCATATACAACTTGCTCAGCCATTCCCCAATTGATGGGCATCCTCTCAATTTCCAATTCTTTGCCACCACAAAAAGAGCTGCTATGTATATTTTTGTACATGTGGGTCCTTTTCCCATTTGTTTGGTCTCTTTGGGATACAACCCTAGAAGTGCTATTGCTGGATCAAAGGGTATGCACATTTTTGTAGCCCTTTGGGCATAGTTCCAAATTGTTCTCCAAAATGGTTGGATCATTTCACAACTCCACCAACAATGTATTAGTGTTCCAATTTTCCCACATCCTCTCCAACATTTATCATTTTCCTGTTTTGTCATGTTGGCCAATCTGATAGGTGTGATGTGGTATCTCAGAGTTGTTTTGATTTGCATTTCTCTAATCAATAACGATTTAGAGCATTTTTTCATATGACTATAGATGGCTTTAATTTCTTCATCTGAGAACTGTCTGTTCATATCCTTTGACCATTTATCAATTGGGGAATGGCTTATGTTCTATAAATTTGTCTTAATTCTCTATATATTTTAGAAATGAGGCCTTTATCAGAAAGACTGGTTGTAAAAATTCTTTCCCAATTTTCTACCTTCCTTCTAGTTGCATTGGCTTTGTGCAAAATCTTTTCAATTTAATGTAATATTATTTCATTGTCTATGGTGCCTTTTAGCAGGATGTAGTTTCCTTCCTTACCTCTTTTGATTAGATCTATTTTTGCTTTTGCTTTATCAAAGATCAGGATTGCTACCCCTGCTTTTTTTACTTCAGCTGACGCATAATATATTCTGCTCCAGCCTTTTACCTTTACCCTGTATGTGTCACTCTTTTTCAAATGTGTTTCCTGTAAACAACATATTGTAGGATTATGGTTTTTAATCCATTCTGCAATCCGTTTCCATTTTATGGGAGAGTTCATCCCATTCACATTCACAGTTATGATTACTATCTGTGTCTTTTTCTCCATCCTTTTTCCCCCTTTTATGCTTTTCTTTCTCCTTTTTCCTTTCTCCCCTTCACTAGTGTTTTGCTTTTGACCACCACCTCCTTCAGTCCCTTCCCCCTTTTATTATCCCTTTCCCTTTTCTTCCCCTTTAGTCTTACTGCTGCTTCCCTCCCTTCTTTCCCCCCCTTTTCTTTCCCCCTCCTTTTCTTTCCCCTTTTCCCTCCTACTGCCTATAGGGCAAGTTAGATTTCTATAAACTGATTATATTATGCCCTTCTTGAGCCTAATCTGATGAGAGTAAGGTTCAAACAATGCTCCCCCCCTTCTTTCCCTCTGCTGTAATAGGATTTTGTGTCTTTTCCTGTAATGTAATTTACCCTTGTCTGCCTCCTCCTTTCTCAGTACCTTTTCTAAGATTAGATTGATCCACTTATTTGGATCCATTTAACCCACTTGATTAGATTTTTTTTTATCATTACATCAAAGTCAACTAATATCCACCCTCTTTATGTATACTCCTTTAACAAGGTGTAATAACAATACAGTTCTCAAGGGTTGCAAGTCTCATATTCCCTTGCAGGGGTTTAAACAGCCCCCCCCTTATTAACAACATATGTATCCTTCCTTCTGTCCCATTTACCTTTTTAAGTCCTTCTTGAGTCCTGTACTTGAAGATCAAATTTTTTGTTGAGCTCTGGTCTTTTTATCAGGAAAGTTTGGAAGTGTCCTATTTCGTTGAATATCTACCTCCTCCCTTGAAATATGACATTCATTTTTGCTGGGTAATTGATCCTTGGCTGCATTCCAAGCTCCTTTGTCTTATGGAATATCATGTTCCATGCCCTGCGTCTTTTAATGTAGAAGCTGCAAGGTCCTGTGTAATCCTGACTGTGGTTCCATGATATTTAAATTCTTTCTTTCTGGCTGCTTGCAGCACTTTCTCTTTCATTTGGTAATTTTGGAATTTTGCTGTTATATTTCTTGGTGTTGTCTATTTGGGATCTCTTTCAGGTGGTGATCGGTGGATTCTTTCAATGGTTATTTTCCCCTCTGGTTCTAGGACTTCTGGGCAGTTTTCCTTTATGATTTCCTGAAAGATACTGTCCAGGCTCTTTTTTCATCATGATTTTCAGGTAGTCCAATAATTTTTAAATTGTCTCTCCTGAGTCGATTTTCCAGGTCGGTTGTTTTACTGATGAGGTATTTTACATTTTCATCATTTTTTCATTTTTTTGTTTCTGTTTGACTGATTCTTGCTCTCTCATAGAGACATTAGTTTCCATTTGTCCAATTCTAGTTTTTAACAGATTGTTTTCTTCTGTTAGTTTTTGTACTTCCTTCTTCAACTGGCCAATTGTGTTTTTTAGGGACTTGTTTCCTTCAGCATACTCTTCTGTTAGATTTTGTACTTCCTTCTTCAACTGGCCAATTGTGTTTTTTAGGGACTTGTTTTCTTCAGTGTACTCTTCTGTTAGTTTTTGTCCTTCCTTCTTCAATTGGCCAATTGTGTTTTTTAGGGACTTGTTTTCTTCAGTGTATTTTTTTTCCAACTGGCCAATTGTATTTTTGAAGGACTCTTTTACCTCTCTCATTTGACTATTAAAATCCTTCTTGAGCTCTTCTAAGAAGGCTTTTTGGGCTTCAGACCAGTTCATATTCCCTTTTGTTGTTGCAGATGTGGGTTTGTTGACAATGTTGTCCTCTTCAGAATTTCTGTCTTGATCTTCACTCTTCTCATAATATGAATCTATGGTACGTTTCTTTTTACTCATGGTGTTTCTTTATTCCCTGGCCTTTAAAGAGATTGAGCTCTCCTGCTGGGGCACAGAGGGTACTGACCCAAGCTTCTTGTGTTGGGAGCCTAGGTCTTGGTCACTGGCTTTGTGTTCTGGGGCCTCTTATGCTGGGAATTGGAGGCTGTAGGTTTCTGGCAGCTTACCTTGTGTTGGGCTGGAATCAGCAAGGCTGGAACTTTCAGGCAATTCTAGGTTGCCTGCTTTTCCTTTCCTTTAGCTTTCTTCAGCTCCTTTTAGATGGCTGCTGCAGGATGTTTATCTGCCTGGGGCCCCCTGCAGTGTTGTCTCCCTCATTTCTGCTAATGCACGGGAGATTCCTTTGCGGTGGATTGCCGAGACTCCTGGTGGTTTTCTGAGCTGGTTTCCACCAGTTCCCCCGCCCTCATTGAGGCACTCGGAGGTCCAGGTGTTGGTGTTTGCCTGCTCTACCACCTGGGCTTCAGGATCTCTTCACAATTGGGGGCTTCAGGGCTCCTACAGCTCACCTGGTGTTGGGTTGGAATCAGCAAGGTCGGGGCTTTAGGAAGCCTTTAGGTTGTTTTCTTCACCTCCTTTCAGATGAATGCCGCAGGGTACTTATCCGCCTGGGGCCCCTTGTTTTTGCTGAGGCACTGGGAGACCCGTTTACTGGGCTACTGCACTGCTGCTCTTTGTCTTTCTTCTAGTTCAGGTGTTCCAGGTTTTTTTTCTTTTTCTGGGGTGATATTTTCTGGGTTTTCAGAGGCTGATAGGGGAGAGTAAGAGCGACTACCTTTTCACTCCGCCATGTTGGCTCCCAGAAGCAGAAGTCTTTTTCCACTTTTTTTGGGAGGCAAGTAGGGTTAAATGACTTGCCCAGGGTCACACAGCTACTAAGTGTCTGAGGCTGGATTTGAATTCAGGTCCTCCTGACTCTAGAGCCAATGCTCTAGCTACTGTGCCACCTAGCTGCCCTAAACCTTTGGTATTATAAGGGATTGCTTGATAAGTAAGAGATGGAGGAGGGTTACACTCAAAAATGTAAGACATAAAAATAAAAGGGAGCAATAAAAATAAGATATTTTTTAAAAAGTTGCTAAGATGTGCCACTTTGATCAGACTGCTGAATTATTTCTTCTCATATTTTCATTGAGGGTGCCTTTAATGTGCCTGTGTAGATTATTCTCAAAATGATTTTAGGCCAATAAGGAAGGATTTAGATAGACTAGTGGCTATCAGTGTCTAGGTGGGGTTGTGTTTTTTTTTGGGGGGGTAAACACTATCTCTGATTATTTGTATTCTTTTGAGTTTCCCCCTCCTTTGAGATATCTTGAGAACAGATTCCCATGTGCCTTTAAAATGGTATCACTCTATGAGCACAGATTTCTTCTGTATGAAGGCCCAATTGCACTTCCTTAATCAAACTGCTGAAGGGTCTCTGCCACATCTTCAAATAGCATACTGAATACAGAGGGGAGTACAGTCCAAGAGTAGGAGTTCCACTATTATTGTGACAACAGCTCATAAAAATGTTGGCCCATTTGTTTTAACTTCACCTCTTTGTGTTGTTTTTTCAGTTCTTGGTATAAGCTGGTTTACCTGGATCTCATCCCTAGTTCTCTTTAGGCTTCAGGACGTGAAGATGTAAAGGTTCATAGCTATATGTTTGGATAGCTCACAGGCATTCTTTAAAGAAGTGAATAAGTGAGTTCATTATATAACCAAAGGAAATAAGAAACATCAATACATCATATATTAGGTCATCTTTTCTTGAACTACCCAGGGCAAGCATGAAGAAACAGACACAGCTAGATAGCCCATTAGGCATGTAATCAAGATGACTCAAGCTCAAATATTGCCTGAGATTCTTACTTACATGACCCTAGGCATATCACTTAATTGCTTTCAGCCTCAGTTTCCTTATCTGTAAAATACCTATGATCCTATAAAGACCATGATGAAGATTACTACAGCTTATACAACAGCATCCTTTGCAAAGGAGTGAGTAGAAATGTTCTATAAAGAATGTAATAAGACACTCTACTCTAATTAACACATACTTTTGTTCTTGATGATGTCAATGCAGAATGGTGGAAACCATGCTTCAAAATTTGGTTCAGTATCCATGAATATAAACCTAAAAGCTTAGAGACTATGTAGAAGCCTCAAATACTTTCTTAAAAAAAAACAGTAGTGGGGGGAAAAACCATAAGTCACAAAGATTGTGAAGATATAAGGTAATACATGTGAAAATATTTTGGAAAGCAAGATTCAATTAAAATGAAAGATATTATTAACTAAAAATTTCTACAAAAGGAACCAATGATTTTAGTTTAGGAATAAAAGGCATTTTTCTATAGGCTTTATCTACCAGTAGAAAAATAAAAAGCAACAATTTTCTACTATGCCTTTTATGAAATTACATAATTATGATTACTTTAATATCTTTGTTAAGGTTCCATTACCAGTAATAGTAAACAACTATCCATTTAACAAAAGTCAGATGTAAGTTCTTTGCTCTAATTTGTAAAATCTTACCTGATTTCTCTGACAAAGGAAAAAGTCTGGCCAAGAAAAGCTGAATCCTTCCACAGAACACCGTATTCTGGGACTTTGATAATCTTCTTAGGAGATCTGAAACAATATATAGAAATGAAAGCAAAATAGAAACAAGGGAGGACCTTGCATTTATCACAACCATACCCAAGTGCCTTAACTATATGCTTGAAGATATTCTTCCATAAGCAGTAGTTCTCCAAATGTGGTCTGTAAGGTCCCCCTACTTATTCTTATCTAAAATAGAATGGAATTTAGCTTTGATTAAGATATAATTTATTAGTAATCAATGGTGTCATCTCATTAATTTTGTCATTTATTTAACAAGATTATATGAAAAGCATTATGATCAGTATATACACAGAAAACTAAGATACAGTCCCTGTTCTCAAAGTCATTTCTCTTTTTCTGTTTCTATTTATTGCAGGAACAAGGATTGGAGTAAACAGTCTGTGAAACGCTTTTCTCATGTACTAAAAATGTTTGACAACAACTACCCTAAGGGAATTACTCTAAGTCTCCTGAAATCTTAAGGAAGTCAAAAATATTTTTAACAAACAAAAAGCTGTATTATAACAATAATAATAGTTAAAGCTGATATTTTATATAGTGCTTTAACTATATGACTCTCAAAACAACACTATAAGATAAGTATTATTACTCCCATTTAATAGAAGCTCAGAAAGAGTAACTGACTCATTTATGGTCACAAAGGCAGTATGGAAATAAAATTCAAACTCAGGTCTTTCCTGACTCCAATTCTAGTACTCTTTCCATTATACCTTGTTGTCTAGAAGTAAAACTATACCACATTTTGCATGTCATTAGCCAAATTTTCAGTGTAAATGCTAAGATTCTTGTTTCTTGTATTAAATAACTCCCACAAGTCTAAACGTAATCATAAAAAAGATAACATTTCTACTTTTAGATGTTTTTTACTTACCATTGCACATGCGCAATAAATAGTTTTTTCCAGCAGAATAGAATGTATTCTGTAAATAAAAAAATTTCTTATTACATGGAATTTGTAGCATGTTCTGTTATCTTTACAGTATTCTTCCATAAATGCAGCAAAAGTAGGAAATCTAGTAACAAACTAAGTTTGCTCTTCAATTGCCAAAATCTTAATTTCACAAATGCAAGAGAAATGAATACCTGATACTTAACAAGTGCTTCATTTAACTGCTTTTGCATGATCAAATTTCCTATTTCAGCTTTCTCTAGGGATATGATTCTCACATGACTCTCTAAGAATCTAAGAGTAATGCAAGTTATTTCAGGGCACCCAGGACAATTTACACAGGGATAATCCTTTCAACCACTAGCAAACATGTGATCTTTTGTCTCAAAGAGGTATAGGGAGAATTACATGATGTACTGTTATAAATACTGGAGGATTTCCATAAAGATACATAAGAGGGAAAACAGAGTTAACAAAAAAGAGAAACAAACTTACTGATTTCCAAGTAGCAACATTTTTCTCCACAAAGGTGAAGATTGTATCACATTGATCCAAAGGAAGACAATCCAAAACATCTCCCAATAGTACAAAAGGTGTAGATGCTGTACAAATACCTTTAAGTGGGGGCATATTTCAATTAGAAAGTTTAGAGAATTGCATGTTCATATAATCTATGAAGATTAATGCAGAATTTTAAATAACAGACACTTAAAATACCTTTTAAAAAAGAGCACAAGGAGATTTACTTCAATTTAAGAATAATGGTGATCAGATTCCATGCCATTTCTCAGCCATCTCTCTTTCTCTTATTCCCACTTTATCTGTTCCTTTCCCCCATTAGAAAGCAAGTTCCCTGAGAACAGAGACTACCTTGGAAACACAAGAATGTGTCTATCCCTAGCACCTGGGGTGCTCTCATTCTCTCTCTTCTTTCAGTATCTTTCTCATGATGTTATCCTTTAAAGTCTACGCTATTAAAAATCTTTGATGAACAAACATTATTTAGTAGGAAAACTTTTTTCCCGGGAAACCATACTAGTTATATATACAAGGGAATTCAGTTGAGTCCAATTTTAAGTCCCAGCTCTACCACTTACTAATTCTATAGTCCTGCAGCAAACAACTTAATCTCAGTTTATTTATCTGTAAAATGAAGATTAATTTTTATCTATCCACACAATGGACACATATGTGTACATGCATGGATGCATGGATGTTATGTGTGCCCACACATGAGAACAATATTTTGAACTGAACTTGTGAGGAAACTGCTTCTACCAGTACACACTGGCACTGCCCTGAAATTTAAATCTTAAAGAGTTGCTTTGGACATTTAGAAGTCAAGTGACATGCTAAGGATCCTATAGCCCATGCATTACAGGTAGGACTTGTACACAGGTCTTCCTGACTCTTAGGCTGATTCTCTCACTATCCACCAAACAAGGGTGTTGTGAATCTACCAACACTATATAAACATGAACTGCTCTTCCCTTTAACCACCTATCAAAAAGTACTTATGTAGCATTTCCTATCTGTTTTATACTGTGCTAGAGAGGCACTATAGTATAAGAAAAAGAATGATGGCCTTAGAGTTAGGAGATCTGGATTCTTGTTCCTGATCCAGCACTTATTAGCTATGTAAATGTGAGTTATGAATTATATAAATGTGAGTTATTATAAGGCAGTATGGGAAGAAACAGAAAATGTGTAAGATATGGTTATCCCTACCCTTGAAAAGTTTACAATCCAGCTGGGAAGAAAAGTTCAACATGCCAGAATAGAATAGGGAACAAAAAGAAGGCAATAAGTGATATTATATAATTGATGAATTAATTGCAAACTGATGGTGCTATAAGAATCGAAAGAAGAGATACACTATTTTTTTTTTTGCTTTTTGGTGAGGCAGTTGGGGTTGACTGACTTGCCCAGGGTCACACCACTAGTTAAGTGTCTGAGGCTGGATTTGAACTGAGGTCCTCCTGACTCCAAGGCCAGAGCTCTATTCAGAGATATACTAATTTAACACCTATATATGAAACCATCAAAAAATTAGACATTATCATGAACTCTGAAAAATGTTATACAAGTACTGCTTTTTTGCCAAGTAAAAAATTTTTGCCTTGAAATTACAACTAAATTATAAAATCTAAGTTCTCAAGCCTTGACAAACTCAAGAAATTAATTATAAGAGCTGACTTGGAAGAACTGCAAATAAAAAAAAATTAATAGGTCCTTTCCCCCACAAAGGCCACATGAATACTAAAGTAAGCATTTACTTATTATTATCCTTTCCTACTTATATGACATAAATTGAACCTGATGATTACACTAATCAAATCAAATCAAGAAGCATTTATTAAATTCTACTATGTGCCAAGTAACAATTCCTGCTCTATAGCTCACAGTCTAATGGGAAATACAACCTTTGAACAACTGTACACAAAAAAAAAGAAATAGGATAAATTGGAGGTAATTTTAGAGGGAAGGCACTAGCACTAAGAGGGGATCAGAAAAGGCTTCTTTCAGACGGTGTGATTTTTAGCTGGGTGGGACCTAAAAGAAGTCAGGTAACATCTGGATAGACAGTAAATATTTTTTTAATAAACACTGTTAAAAACAGAAAATACTAACTACACTTAATATCACAAATATAGTTTGCTGCTTTCGTTAAATACTACCTTTCCCTACAAATACTGCAATTCTTCAATGACCACATTTAACCAGTTAAAAACACGAATACTGGGGAGTTAAACTCCTGTGAGAGGTGTTTAATCCAATTCAAAAATGGGTTATTGAATGACTACTATTCCACAAACATTTGTCAAGGACCTATAATATACAAAACACCATTCTAAGTGCCAGGGGCATAAAAATATGAAAATGATATAGTCCTAATCCTCAGAGAGATTACATTTAATTGGAATGGATACAGACACACAGATAGATACAATACAAGGTTTGGTATGACAGACACAAAGGAGAGATCTAGGAAAAGTCTTCTAGGAAAATTTGAGGAGGAAGAAACAACTTTTGGTGAGCAAGGAGGGAATCAAGAAAAGCTTCACAGATGATAAAGAAGTACATTTCAAACATGGAGAACAGCTTAATAAATTCATAAAGGTTAGGGATGGAATGTTGTTGGAGAATAAAAGCATTCAAGTTTGGCAAAAACAGACTGTGAATGAATGAATGGAAAAACTTTTATTCAGTGCCTATTATATGCCAAGCACTGTACCAAGTGCTCAAAATGTAAATAAAAAGGAAAAAAAGAGTTGAAGCATGGTGTCATGGATAAGAAGGGCAGGCCCTGAAGCTAGGAAGACTTAGGTTCAAGTCCCACCTTCTGACATATATGGCTATGTGACCCAGGAAAAATCACTTAATCTACCAATTCTTTAGACCACTCTCTAATACTAGAAAGTTGCAAAAAAAAGCATTAATCTGCATTGCTAGAGGAATGTTTCTTCATTTAGGAGTTTTCTACACTTATCAATTAACAAAAGCACTAAGTATTGTTCAAGGTATCTCCCAAAAGTTCCCAAACTGGACAATACTGCCCCCTGGGGGGTGCTGGAATGATGGGGTAGGACAGTAGTAGCCTCAGGTACAATTGGGGGGCATTGAAGAAAAATAAGGTGGGATGTGGAAGCATAAGGAAAGAAAAGAAGAAAATTTTGAAAAACCATACATATGTGCTTTATCTGTTGCGTAACAGAGTTAAAGTCATAGTGATAACATTATTTTCCAAATAAACACACAAAATACAAGTTATAACTGATCAGTGGTCAAGTCTGTGTTGCAAGTGTTGGCAGGTAAGCACATTGCACACTGTCAGCAAGTCCAGCATGCACGGGCAGGAATATGTACGTGTAATAACTTGTCTACAATACAATACTATATGGTTATACGACACAATATTATGCCATCAAAATATCAATTCAGGAAAAAACCCCACAAATTTACAACAAATGGTATTAGATCAACATTATTCTCCAAGGGAAAAAGGCAGAGTTGATTTTATCCTAGTTCCAAAACTGAAGGGCAAAAATGTGAAAAATTAGGCTGGGAAAAAAAGGTTGAAATCAGAACAAAGAGGTTCTGAGCATCGAGACATGGAGTTTTATTTGCGCTAGAGTGAAGACAACAGCATCATCATCATCACGTTTACATAGTTATCTAAGGTTTGCAAAGCATTAGACATATCTTATCTCACTTGACCTTCACAATAAACCTAACAGGTAGGTGCTATTATTATCCCAATCTTACAGATGAGGAAACAAAAGCTGAGAGGTTACATGAACTGCCCAGGGTCACTTGGCTAGAAAGAGTCAGAAGAATCAGAACTCAGGTTTTCCTGATCCAAGTCTAGTACTCTAAACACTTTGCCCCCTAATTGCCCCAAATTTATGTTATATAATGTCAACCGGGCTCTCACTGATGTTAGGCAATCCTTTTATGTTTCCCTAATTAACTCATTCTCAAACTCATCACAATAGCTCTTCCAAACTTTTTCATCCTTTCAGAAAGTTCCCAGGCTGCTACATGCTTAAATGAGAATCGTGCTTTGTAATTACTGAAAAAAACTTAAGATGTTCACCAATAGCTCCCCTTTTTCCTCTCCTCTCCATCTCACATCACCCAGATGCTGCTATCATTCTCTTCCTTCACCTGTCTCATATGAAGAGGCGGCTCTTCTCCTTATCCAGGTTTATCCCTCTAAGAGGTACAAGTGATCTCATTCCATCCCCTCTTCTTCCAACAGACTGCCTCCTCTATCATTCCCATTCTCTCACTTATCTTCAACCTCTCCCTGTCTGTCTACAAACATGTCCATATCTCCCCAATCCTCCAAAAACCTTCACTTGATCCTTCTATCCCTGCTAGCTATCATCTGTATCTCTTTTTTGGGGCAAAATTTCAAGGACATCTTCAACGGATGCTTCCATTTCTTTTCTTCTCACTTCTCTACTGTCTGGCTTCCAATCTCATCTTTCAACTGAAATTGCTTTCTTCAAAGTTGCTAATGATTTCTTACTTGCAGAATCTAATAGTTCTTTCTGACTTTCCTCATTCTTGCTGACACTATTCAACCACCTTCTTCTCCTTGATATTCTCTTTTCTCTAGATTTTTGAGATACTGTCTCCTGGCTTTCCTCCTACTTATCTATGACCATTCCTTCCTTCTCAATCTCCTTTTCTGGATCTCATCCAAGTCACACCACTAAATAAGTGTCCCCTAGGCTCTGTCCTAAACCCTCTTCTCTTTCCCCTCTACATACTACTTTACTTGGTGATCTCATCAACTCCCACAAAGTCAATTACCATTTCTATGCAGAAGATTCTCAAATCTATTTGTCTAGCTCTAACCTCTCCACTGACCTTTAATCTCACACCTCCAACTGCCTATTAGATATCTTGTACTGGATGTCCCATAGATACCTTAAACTCAACATGTACACTTTTTTCTTCTATCACTTATTTGATTTTTAAAATTTTTGAGCTGCTTCCAAGAGGACTTTTTGGGCCTGAGACCAATTCATATTTCACTTTTGAGGTTTCACATGTAGGCATTTTGACACTGTTATCCTCTTCTGAGTTTGTGTTTGGATCTTCCCTGTTGCCATAGTAGCTTTCTATGATCAGGGCTTTTTGTTTGCTTATTTGTTTTTTGCTCATTTTCCAGTCTATTTCTTAACTTTTAAGTTGAGATCTACTCCTGAGGTAGAGGGGGCACTGTCTCAAGCTTTGTACACTGTGGGCCATAGGCCTAGCTTGCTGCATTAGGGCCTCCAGTGCTGATATGCTGCCTACTGTGCTGGGGCCTCCGGGTCTGCCAGGCCTGGCCACTAGCCTGCTGCGCCAGGGCTAGCGGTCTGGAACACAATTGGGCCTGCTGAGCTGGGGCCATGGGGCCTTGACTGCTGATCTCTGCTTGGGCTAGGGGTCTCCCACTTACTTGCCTGGATACCACCTGCTCTGGGGGTGGGGGCTCTCCCCTTCTACCTAAGTGAGACAGATCTTTCTTGCAGTCCTTCTAAGTTATCTTAGGCTGGAAAATTGGTTCACCCCATCCTTTTGAGGGTTTTCCTGCTTCAGAATTCATTTTGAGGCGGGATTTAAAGTTGTTTCAAGGGAACTGGGGAGAGCTCAACAAAAGGCTGGCAATTTTCAGCCTTTTCTCTGCCATATTAGCTCTACTTCTCAGCATGTCCAAAACTGAACTCAATATCTTTCCCCCCAACATCTTCTTCCATCAAATTTTCTATTTACTGTCAAAGGCACTGCCATCCTCTGAGTCACCCAATCTCATACAACTTAGGTGTCATCCTCAACTTTACACTCTCACTACCCACATTCAATCTGTTGCTCAGAGCTGTCAATTTTACTTTCATAACATCCTTCACATATGCCCCCTTCTCTCTTCTGACACTACCTCCACCCAGGTACAGGTCCTCAACACCTCATACCTGAACTACTGCAACAGTCTGCTGTTATTTTGTCTGCCATAAGTCTCTCCCCATTCCAGTAGATTCTCCACTAGGCAGTCAAAGTGATCTTTCTAAAGCACAAGTTTGACCATACCATTACTCTCACCTCAATGAACTTTAGTGGCTCCCTATCACCTCCAGGATCAAATATAAAACCCTCTGTTTGGCATTTTAAAGCCCTTTCCAATCTATTTACACCTTATGCCTTATGCCATCTCTCTCCCCACTGTTCCTAAAATAAGATACTCCTCCATCACCCAACTCCAGGAATTTTTACTGGCTGCCCCCTCATAAATGGAATGTTCTCACCTCCTCGTCTCTGCCTCCTGGTTTTCTTCAAATTCCGGCCAAAATCCCATCTTCTACAAGAAGCCTTTCCCAATCCCTAACTCCTTCTGCTGATTATTTCCTGTTCACACATAGTTATTTGCATGTTGTCTCTTCCATTAGATTGTGAGTTCCTCAAAAAGAGAGACATTTATCTTCTTTTTTCAATCCCTGGTACTTAACACAGCGCCTGGTACATAGTAGGTACTTAATCAATTTACTGATTGAATATCGTCCAAAGTCTGATATGTAAATGGATGGACAATCCATAGAGCACATCCTTCAGAACACATATCTTGGAGAGATACTGCAAATGGACAATGAACTAGACCCAGGAGAGGAAGAAATCAAATTGAATTGGTTTTTAATCACCTCAAGTTTCTCTCAGAAACAAAAGCCCATCTTTTTAACGATAATTTTCTTCTGGTGATGTTGTATGGCTGTGAATTATATAATAGCAGTCTCAAAAGAAATGAAGTTGAGGATCACCCAAAGGGAAATGGAGATATACATAGAGAGCATGAGCAGGCTGCCACATTTTACAAATGAAGAATTTCTCAAAAGTAGTATAAAGGATGAAGCTGGAGACATATATGACCAGAAAAAAAGTTAACTGAGATAACTCACATGATCAATCAAAGCCACACATTGCCAAGAGAATATAACAAAGAATCCCAAGCACATCAGTAAGATTCCGTATCATCAACTGCCGCCCACCCCAATTTGTGGATTTACAAAAGGGTACAAATAGGAACTACACAGATGGGCAGGCAAGGATGGTTTCTGATCCACGCCACTGAAGGAAATACCCACACTGATGAGATTCCAGATCCACTGGAATATTAGAGAATTTTATGTTCAAGACTAAAAGGAGGAAAGTGAGACCAGAAAAGTAGCAACAGACTAATGGAAAAATTGGTTGTGGTGAAGACAGAGATCCTGTTTAGGAGTGAGCCACTAGGAGGGGCAGAGAAAGGACCATAGGTGCTCAAAGCACTGGAAGAGGAAGTTTAGGATTAGATCTACAGGTATGAGCTACCCTGTGGGTGCATGAGGTAAAATGGAGGTAGCAGTTTAAGGCTTTTGTAAGTAGATAAACTAAGATCCATCTGCAGGAATACTTGAGGGACTAAGGATGAGGGTGGGATTTGGGATAGAAAGTAAGACCATGAAACATGCACTATACTCAACCTGGAGGTCAGAGGATGACAAAAGAAGGATCTGGACAGGGTGATGTGCTAAGAATTTATTATGTGCCTAAATACCATTCTAAAAATTTTGGGGGATGAAAAAATTGCATGTCACCAATTTTACTATCATAACACTTATATTTTACTTAGGGAGGCAAGACTTATATATGTGCAACAATTTAAAAATTGTATTAGACAAACATGATTAAGTATCAAAATGTGTAGCATGGGAGTACAAAGGAGGTCAGGAACTGGAGAGAGATCAGTGTAGATCAGTATTGCTAGGATTATAGATATGGCATTTGAGATGGGCTTTGAAGAATGGGCATGATTGGAAAAGATGGGGAAAAAAAGAGGAAAAAAAGGTTAAATCAAATATCTCACTCATCAGATTAATCTATGAAAAATACTTACCTTCTGTGACTCCCCCAATAGCAAGAGAAATAATAGCCAAAACATTTTCACATGATGCACGGGTTATCTACCAACAAAGGGAAAAGACTGAAATGAAATAAGAATGTTTTACAATAATTTGATGACTATAACTATTTTATTAAAAAGGCATCATTTCTCATCATAAGATTATTTTAATTACAATCTCTTTAGCCACTACCTAATATATAAGCAAGTCTTTTCTGCCACTTCCCTACAAAACCAAACTGTCTTGACAGATTATCTTCTTACATTTATATTAAATGATTTAAGCACGACATAATTTTCTCAATTTACTTTGTTGATATTGTTGAGTCGTTTCAGTTTTTTCCAACTCTTCATGACCCCATCTGGGGTTTTCTTGGCAAAGATAATAGATTCATTTGTCATTTCCTTCTCCACTTCATTTTAGATGAGGAACTGAGGCAAACAGGGGTAAGTGACTTGCCAAGGGTCAGACAGCTAATAAGTGTCTGAGGCCAGATTTGAACTCAGGAAGATGAGTCTTCCTGACTCCAGGCCTGGCACCACTCTTTTCACTAAGACATCTAGCTGCCCCATACTTAATTCATTTGGCTGTTAGCAAAATAGTATATGGTAAGAGTGCTAATTTTGAAGTCAGGAAGACCTGGGTTCAAGTTCCAGATCTGACCCATAGTGCCTGCATGATCACTCGTTAGTCATTTGTTCTCTATATTAGTGAAATCACAGGTCCAGTCTTTCCCATTTAACTGAATTTTTTTTCTCTACTTTAAAGCATTTATCTCCAATTAGCCACTGAAGTATACACGCCTAAAATACATCGAAGAATAGTTTATTAAGTTTTTAAAGATTTAATAAAGTCTGACAATATTATCTTCTCATAGTGTAATACTATACTCTAACAGTATATGTGACATGGTGACAGTGTATTAACTTATTCTAATCTGAACAGTTATACAATTTGAATACTCAGGATTTTCTAAGAAAAGGAAAGGAAAGAGGTTAAAGTACTTGCTTTGGAACTGAACAATCAACTGTACCATAGTCCAGAATGGTAGTAAAAGGCAAATAGTAATACATAAGATATGACTTCACATCCACACAATCCCATCCACATAACCCCCTTTCTCTTGAAGAATATATATGAATTGCTACTGCAGTGCAGAAAAGGCTATCCTGGGGAAGAAGACCCATAGCCCTTTGCGATCTCCAACGTGGCTTTTTTAGATACTTGTCTAAATTAAAATAAACTGAAGTACTCCTTTGAAAATAAGATAAAACAGGGGCAGCTAGGTGGTGCAGTGGATAGAGCACCAGCCCTGGAGTCAGGAGGACCTGAGTTCAAATCTGGCTGTGTGACTCTGGGCAAGTCACTTTACCCCAACTGCCTCACTTATAAAAAAAAAAAAGATAAAATAAACTGAGATGCTATGTTCACAGAGTGAACAAAGATTCATAGTTGTTTCTTTTAAAACCATATTAGTCATATTGTAAAAGAAGACACAGACCCAAAGGGAAAAAAAACCACACACACAAAATAAATAAAATAAAAAATAGTATGCTTGGATCTGCATTCAGACTCCATCGATTCTTTCTCTGGAGGTGGATAGCATTTTTGATCATGAGTCCTTTGCAACTGTCTTGGATCACTGCAATGATGAGAACAGCTAAGTCATTCAATCACAGTTGATCATCATACAGTACTGCTGTTACTGTGTACACTATTCTCCTATTTCTGCTTCACTTGACTCTGTGTCAGTTCATATGTGCCTTTCCAGGCCTGTCTGAAATCAGCCTGCTCATCACTTCTTATAGCACAGTAACATTCCATTACAATCATGTATCACAACTTGTTACAGATTTATAGTTGAGTGATATCATTCTGATTTTTCTGGAATTATATAGCCACTGTTTTTTTTCTTCTTTACCACGACAGCAGTGATTGTAATATAGTTACATGAAACTTAGAAAAACTGTTTCAAAATTTAAGGAGGGGCTTATGCAGTTTAGAAGGCTGCTGTGAATCTATAATAGCATATGATTTGAAATTAAAACATGCCCATGATCACAAAAAAAAAGTACCCACTTGGAAAACCACTAACACTAAAGAAAACAATGCAATTAAGCATCAAGTTCTTAGTTCACAATAAGCATAAGTAAAAATATCAAAGAACTATTTTTACTTCTTAATAAAATATACTTAATTTTAGCAAAACATAACATTTTGTTCTTTCTCTCTACATGTATACACACACACACACACACACACACACACACCCAGATGGTGGGGAAAATATCTTTTTTAAATATTATATAAATAATTCTTGCTCTTCTGGATAGGTGCCTTACTGGTAAGAACTCACCTTAGAATGACTTTTGGTATTCTAATGGAAAAAAGGTGACTCACCGAGTCTCAGTTAGACTTTTTTGGCTACTATAACTTTATTCCACTGCTGGTGTCATTAAAAGAGATGACTTTCCTTTAACTACATCCTGGGTTATATAAGTCTTTGCATATACTTAAAAATCTTTCTCTTGAATGGCGTAATCTAATTTACTGTCTTAAGGTTTTACAATGCCTATGAGCTGTCAAACACTTAGTAGGTACTGATTCAAACTAGTTCAGAAATGGTTATGTCAATTATAACAGTTAACTATGACAAATTGGCCCAAATATATAGCAATAAGTATTAACTATCATTGACCCGTAATTTCACTGATATGGTAATTTATTTCACAGAGGCAGGTCACACACACAACTCATTTATAATATAGAATCTTAGAATAGTTCCTGAAGCCCAGAGAAGTTAAATAAATTGCTCATGATATTTTTGTTGATCAAGGCATCTCTGGTAGAATTCTAGGAAAATAAAAGTGATAAATCTGTGGAAAGATTTTGCTGGTTGACTGAAAAACAAAACAAACCAACTAAAGAAACAAAAAACCCAGCTAGGCAGGCTCTCACCCTGGGTCTTTCTTCTTGATTCTAAGTACAGCACCTAGCACTCTATCCACTACACCAAGGCTTCTTAAACTTTTTCCACACCTGACCCCTTTTTGTGTTTTGCTAGTATTTGATGACGTTGCGTGTGTAGGACAAAGTGTGCATGCTGGGTGTTCATAACTAAGGCTGCAGTGAAGTTGCATGATGCAACATGGGCAAGTGCTGCCAGAAACACCTTGGATGCATTACATGTTTGATTTTTAATTAATTTTTTGTTATTGCACATTCAGAAATCTTTTACTGTTGTCAAATTTTTCGCGACCCTATGGAGTCATAACCTACAGTTTAAGAAGCACTACACTATACAATAGAGCCTTTTGTCCCGCTGAATTATTCTTCAAAATGGTTCTCATTTTAAACTAAATTATTCATCTTAAAACAGAAATAACTTTTAAATGACAAAATAACTCCTAGTTTGCCAGCAAAATTTTAAGATTTGGTAGCAGAAAAGTATACTTACAATTTCCTCTTCTAGAATAACTCTGAAAGCTTGATCAAGGGTACATTTTTTCTCATTTTCACTATCAAAAACAAAACAAAACCTATATTTTGTTAAGAGCTCAGGCAAACACAAAACTTTGCTGTGCACTGTTGATGGAGATGAATGCTCTTACCTTCCAGCTAATTGGCTGAAGGTGTTCAATAATGGCTTGATATTTTTGTTGATCAAGGCATCTCTGGTAGAATTCTAGGAAAATAAAAGTGATAAATCTGTGGAAAGATTTTGCTGGTTGACTGAAAAACAAAACACCTCCACACAAAATTTCAAAAGGTGCTCTTATAGATAAGTGTCGGAGGAAAAATCCTGTTGAGCTTTCCCTAAAAATCCTTATTATCCATCCCTTTTCTTATTTACTATGCTGTCTCTATCTACCTCATAAAATTATAGCAAGGAAAATGCTTTGTAAAACATTAAGTACTATATACATGTGTGACTTTTTTTCTTTTTTAAAAGGAACATCAACTCAAGAAGGAAGGCTAAAGAAAATTATGATAATGGAATAATTTGTGACCACAGAGGAATACATAAGAGGCTAGTATAATTCCATGGGATACTAATAAGTATGAATTTTAAAACAACAAAAGATGAAAGGGAGGAAGGTAACTGAGAATAATTAAGCAAATGCCAAAAGAAAAACAAAATCCTATAAGAACAGCATCAAGAAAGTTCAAATATAGCATAACCTAAGGCTTGCTATAAATGCTAAGAACAAAAGACATGATTTTAGGGAGTGCTACACTGAAACAAGAGAAAGAAGAAAATAAGCAACTTGTTTCTTGGAATGCTACATTGGATGGAGGGCACAATGATACAACCAGCTAAAAGAAGGAATAACTAACTACTCTTCACAGCTTTTTCCTTTAGAAGTGATTTTTCAGATGGAGGAGTATATGGTTAGAGAGTAATCAAAACCCAAGACAAGAAAGGAGAGGTTAGAAGAGTACCTAACTTCCCTCAAGATAATTAAGCCTGACACTTCACATCTTATAATATTCACTGGTCTTGTGGATATTGACTGCTGACCTCTATAAATGATATATAAGTAATCATTGAGATGAGGTGAATTTTCTAAGACTGGAGATAACCAAACAAGCTGATTTTTCAAAGAGGTGAAAAAAAGATCCTTCAACTTATGGGCCAGTGACTTTGATGCTGATTTATGGCAAAATTCTAGAATGATTATTTAAGGGACGGTTTGTGGGCATTTAAAAGGCAGGCTGTAAACACACTAAGTGACCTTATTTTATTTTCCTTTTCTTACAGGATGATCAGAAAAATAAAATAATAGCTGGCAATACTTTAAGGTACACAGAGTGTTTTACATACCATTTCTCACTTGCATCTCAAAACAATCTTGGGAGAAAAATCCTAAAATTTAAAACTTTTTTTATTTCAAAAATTTGCTTTTTCTCCTTCCTACCTCCCCTCATTAAGGAAAAAAAAAAGACAAGTAAAGCTATTATTTACCCCTACTTAATAGATGAGGAAACTAAGGCCCAATGATGTCAAGTGACTTGCTTACATTCACACAAGTAGTAAATGTCAGAAGTGGGATTTAAAGCAGGTCTTGCCAGATTCTAAGTCTAGAAGTGGATATGGGATAGTGGAATGAACCCTGGATTTAAGAGTCAGAAGAACATGGGTTCAAAATCTACCTCTAACACTCATTAGCTATGTCACCCTGGGTAACTTCCTTAACCTTTTTAAGCCTGTTATGCTATTTGTAGAGATAATAATAGTATCTAGCTCGCGAGGTTGTTAAGAGAATCAAAGGAATTAATACATATAAAAATACTTTGCAATCACTAAGGCACTATATAAATGTTAATTTTTAACCATTATTACTCTCTACAATACCATGCTCCTTCTCTGCATGTAGAGGAATAGTAACATACTGGGATTTGAGAAAGACATTTGAAAAAGTCTTTCAGTATTCTTGTGGACAAAATATAGAGAGGGACTAGATAACAATATGGTTAAAATGGAAACAGTGTTGGCTGAAGAATTCAATACAGAAAATGATAGTTATGTCAGGCTGGAGGGAGATTTTTAATGACGAGCCATATAATCTGTCTTTCACCTTTTTAAAAAAATTTAACAACTTGAAGATACCGAAAACATCCATATCAAACTCGCAAGTGGCATAAAATTGAAAAGCAAATCTAATACAATGCGCAACAAAATCAGGATCTAAAGAAATTCCAATAGGCTAGAACGAAAGGCCATATACAATAATGTAATAGGAACAAGTGTAAAGTCTTATGTTTCAATTCAGAAAATTGACTACTCAAGTGCAGATGAAGAAGATGTAGCTTGGAAGCAGTTCATGAGAAAACTGAGATTTTTAATGGATGGAGATCTTATATTATTTAACAATGTTAAAAGTAGCTAAAACATTTAATATGATTTTTAGAACGCATTTAGGGAATGAGTCCTCTTCAGATTATACCTGGAAAATTATTAACCAGTTCTAAATGAAACATTTTAAAGACAATGTCAGGTAGGTGTGTGTCTGGGTGAGACTTGAAACTGAGTTACAGAAGAATTACTAGAATAACTAGGGGATGTATGGCTTGAAAAAGAGAAGAAAAGACTTCAGTTTTCAAGTGTCTGAAGGATCAAGGAAGACAAATTATGATTCTTTTCGTTTTGTTCTGGAGGAAGAAAACTAAGACCAGTGTGGAAGTTACTGAAATTCAGATTTTTTTTTAGGAAGAACTTCATAACTTAAGAATATCTAGAAACAGAATTACTGTCTTGGAAGGCAGTGGAGCCTTCAATCAAAGGTTAGATGATCACCGGTCAGGGATCAAAGAAAGAATTTATGTTTTAGGTCCCAACCTGCTAACAGCTGGGTTCATTCCAACTCTAAGAGTCTATGATTTAAGAGTTATTTTTTCCAACATAGATTACATAGTAAGTAGGCCTTGGTGCCAATGCTGACTCTACAACTGTGACTTTAGGCAAGTCATTTAACCACTTTATATTCTGGTCTGGACTATGGAATCATAAAAATCTCTTCCAGATCTTAAATTCTGACTGAAATTCTAAATATCATAGAATCTCAGAGTTGGAAAGGATTTCAGAAGTGACCTAGTACAACTCATATCTGAATAAGAATTCCTTCTACAACATTCTCCAAAAATGGTCAAATAGCTTTTGCTAAAAGACCTCTTATGAAGGAGAAACCACTACTTAGTGAAACAGCTCTCATTTTTAGGAGTTGATATAGTTTCAGTTGTTTTGTTCTCAGAGAGAAAAAGCATTAAATGTTAAAAAAAAAAGTTCAGGAAACTCAAGTTTTAACCAAAACTACAGGGTAGACCTGAGCAGCAAAAACAATTAGACATAGCACTGTTTTACTTGGGGTAGGGGGTGGAGGGAGGAATTTAGAGTCCTTCCAAATACTCTAATTTAGGATAAGCTGACGCTTTCCAGGCACCTCTGGAACACTCTAACCATGAAGAAGCTAGACAAGGCTTTTACACAAGGGTTGTTCAAATTCCTTTGGTGTCGTCTGCACTCATGGATTCATCAGTCTTTCAAGCTGTTTCTGTCTAACTACATCCATTAGTTCCTCTGGGGAAAAGGATTCTGTTTGGCCAGACAGTATCATTCCATTTCTTTACTGATAATAGTGCATCCACTGAGGTTCCCTCCAAGTCCATGGCATTGGCTTTTTAAAAAGCAGCCCACCTCCACAAATATAAAACCATCCTAATATAGAAGCTAAGAAAATCTAAAACAAAGGCATACAAAATATGCCTGAAGTATTAATAGTCATTGTCTTTGATGCACATAGGAATTACTTTCACCAAAGCTGTTGTCCAGTTCAGCTGTGGCTGTCCAATCTTGTTCATGTTCCTCAGTTTCTGACAAATGGTAGATGAACTGTCCCACAATTTATAGGAACAGGATCCTGCCCTCCAAGAACACACAGCAGTCTACCTCAACAGAAAAGAGCCAACTGGTGCCTAATTACCCTGTTTCCCCATACAAGGTTGTGGACCCTCTTGGGAGAAAGGATGGTAAGAATCCAGCCCAATGGTTAAAATCATTGACAAATTATATGGCTATCTCCCTGGTCAGAAGGTGCCACCCACAACCCAACCCCCCTCTATGGGAGGCTATTCTTCCTGTGGCTAGGTACACCTATCCCTGCGTATTACAGAAAGAACCTACCATGAGTAACAAGACCCAACTCCCATCATGCTGCTACACCTGCCATTTTTCTCCAGATAATTTAGATAAATTTATTGCTTACCACTTCCCCTAACATGGGGATATCTGAGGGGCCTGTTCCCTATGCCCCCAAAAGTCCAGAAGATTCAGCATCTAATTTAACATTCATGGTGAACAAACTATAACCAGCACCATACTTCCTGTAGATGCCAAAGGTAGGAAAACTATGGAGAATCAGATTATTTTTCATTATATAGGTAAACTCAAGAAAGTAGACCTAATCAACATAGGACTGTGGGACCCTATCTTCTTGCGGGAGATATTTTGCTAGGTCCTTCGCTGAATCTACCCCTTTGCTTTCTGTCCTGTTACATTCCAGGCCAAGCTCACATATCTGCTGGCCTTTTATACATCTTCTGTCTCTTCAAGAACAAGGCAATCCTAGTCTTATCCTCTTTAATGTGAAGAACAAACCCAAAGCAATCTCAGTGGCATCCCAGCTGAGTTTTGATGGCCTGGCAAGGCCCTATCTTCTGGCTCAGAAATTTAACCAGACTGAGGTAGCAATAAAGACAAAAAGCAGCAAGGCAATCCAAAGATGGCGTCTTGGCTCCATTCCACATTACAGTTTTGGTTTCCTCCAACAGGCTCTTAGAGGGCAGCCATCTTAATCTTGGATGTGACTGTTCTCCAAGTCATGTAGCCTATTGGGCATTTCCACAATTCAAATCATAGAAGCCCTAATGTATTAGGGAAAGGATGAGGTGGGAGAAATTCAAAGCAAAAATATCTAAAACTGCTATCCAAATATCCTATTAGTTATTCTATTTCAGAAAATCTCAGATGTTCTCCCCTCCTCCCTACCACCTGTGTCTGAGAGAATTTCTCTAAAATGAGATGTCTCCTGGATCTTGTTGAATCATTGTTGGGGTCAATATCTTCTTCCAGGGTGATTACCCCTTGGGGCTTCTAGGCCAGGACTATATATAATCTGTAGGCAGGGTCTAGCTGTAAAAATGGATCTGTATCTTATGCTTATACGAAAACAATTCCCTAATCTTATTTTTCTTAACCAGATCTGGTCTTACTGCTTCATCATTACCTAGAATAGGAAAGGAATTCAAAAGGGTGTATTAACAGATTTTAATTCCCTATTTGTTTTGAGGTAGGAAGAGATTAGGTGTTTCACCTTCTAGTCTCTCCACCTCTTCTTTACCTGACTTTCAGCTGGGTAGCAGAGGCTGGCTGTCCAAGTGATAACACTACGTAAGTGGAGCAGATGTATGCTAGGGAGGTAGAAGCCAGAAGAGCTGATGAAATGGCTCATTCCTCCCTTTTATGAGGCTGACTGAAGGTACCAAAGATGTTAAAAGACCCTGCCAATGCCCAGACCACAGGCCCAATCTTCCTGTGTTTTAGCTGAAAAAGTGGGTTTGGATATATATGCTTTAATCAGAGGCACTCTATCGGGAAAAATTAATTTCAGTTCGGGGCTCTCGGAAGCTAGGTCAAGCAAAGTCCCAACAAACTCAAGTATCAATACATATGAAGACATACTTATATAGATCTGAAAGGTTAGGAATGGACAAGGGGGTTTCTGACCCTATCTGAAGGTAACTATCCAGTGGGGCATGAATGGAAGCTGTTCTACTCAATATATTTTGCACCCCGAGACTTCACCTTGTGGAAGCATCCCTTCATCAGTGTGTCCCTTGCCACCCTTTGATTTGATAAACACCTTGTTATAAACATGCAGGTAGCTGGAGGTTTACCAATACAGACTATCATACACATAATGTCGAGAATTTAAAGTAAAAGGGGTAAAGAGGGACACCTTTAAGATAACATCAACTGTGTTTTTGTTGAGGAATTATAAATCAAGCCCAAACAGTTTTGGTTACAATTAACATTAAGCATGGAAGGATCCTGATCAAATAGGATCTTTGTCTTTTTCTATCATTCTATTGTCTTTGTTCCTTCATGACCACAGGGAAGGCCAGATCCAATACCTCCCCAATTATGACACAGATATTAGAATCATATTAGCACCCCATTTCTATTCCATTATAATTTGCAATCCACCAAACAGTACTGAATACAATTTGCCTGTAAAATAAATAAAAATGAAATAAAATTTAATGTTTAAAAAAAGAGGTTAAGAAAATCAGATACAGGTATTCTTTCATTCCTTGTGAGAAGAAATTATTTATACAAAATCTATCCTAATCCCCACATATGTAAACACACACACACACACACACACACACACACGAAATCTCTGCTATAACACTGTTTTAGACTGACCATTCATAAGAATGGGTCCACTGAAATTTTGTAATCTACAAAATCAATTATCAAATTTCAAAATCTAAATCACTAAATCAGTAACTCAAATAGTCATCTCCTATCTTTTTTCACTTGAACACATCAGAGCTTACTGAAACTGTCAACTTTTAGTTGCTCTGACACATGAAGAATCAAAGGTTGACAGATGTAACTTTCACTTCACAATGAACAAAAACAATATTCTTTAGACCATATTAAGTCAAGTGTACATATCCAGAGTGCAGTCATATACCTTTTCTGAAAATATGCACAAACACAGCTTCAACACTACTGGAAAACTTCTGAAACTTCATCTGCTTTGGGAAGCTCCTTCAGACTTTGAACAATGTCTCACAAAGAACAATTTAGCAAACTTTCCCTGGGCTGATTTTCCAATGATTCCTCCAAACTTCCAATTCCTATTCCAATCCATACATAAAGAAATAGATAAAAGGTCATTAGCTTTACATTTTTCTCTCTCCTATGCTAAAGCCCAATGGTGCTCTGCCTCTTGCATCTTTTATAGTCTTGTGAGATCAACAAAGTCCTAGGGCTTGGACTTCTATTGCAGTTTGGATTATCAACTCTACACTGAGCTACCATTAGTGCTTTTTGGAGGAGAGTGATGTTAATTACATGACCTACACACTAAAATTCTTTAATTTACATTGCCCTGTAGATACATGCAAAAGCTTTTTAGTCACTCCTAAAAGAAGAGATTTCTATTTGTCATCCTGTTCCCTATATTTACTATTGCTTTTCCTCTTTCCCCTAATCCATCCCATTTTCTCCCACACAGTAAGGCACTCCAATTTTAAAAGATGTTTGGCCACAGGAAAACGAGGACTCTAGAAGTCTTCTCCAACCTGAAATCCACATTGCTGGCTTAATGGTTCTTGCTCTTAGGTGAATACTTTCAAAATGAGGCAGTTGAATCTATCCTGAGATATGTATCCTTCACTGACAAATGAATTAGTCCAATTCTAGCAGTCAAGGAACAGAAACACAGCTGCAAACACTATAATCTAATGATAGGGTTTACTGATACTATACAAACATGCCTGGATCACATCTTCACTTTTTTTCAATTTGAATCCCTAGTTTTCTGCAAAGCCCAGCTCAGGTGGCTACCTTTTACCTACATAAGATCTTTCCTGTCCCCTTCCCCCCAAAACCTGTTAGCACCTTCTTCTGTATCTTAAAATTTATGTACTTTGTAACTATCTGTGAACATGTTGTATCTTCCCAGAAGGAAGCTCCTTAAGATCACAGACGGTTTCATTTTTTTTCTTTGTATTTTCATGACCTACAATAAATTTGTATACATTTTTTGGCACCCAGACCTATAAGGAACTCATCTGGAATCTTGAGCTAAAGATTTGTGGATCATAGATCTAGGAGTGGAAGAGACAAGCCATTTAGCCCCAAACCTTCATTTTACAGAGGAAATCAAGGCCTAGAGAGGTTAAGAAACTTGCCCAAGTAGGGCATATAATAGCCTAAATTTTGAACCCAGTTCCTTTGACCTCATAGCCATGTCTATCAGCCTGTACCAGGCTGATAAAAACTGGCAACTCAATTAACTGAGAGTTTAAGGGAGTTGCCTTGGGACCTTTAAGAGATTAAATGGCTTGACCTTGACAGCAAATGAGAAGTAGGTCTCCAACATTGGCAGCCAGGTGGCTGAGTACAGTCAAGAAGACTTGAGTTTAAATCCAGCCTCAGACACCAGCTAGCTGTGTGACCCTTGACAAGTCACTTAACCTCTGTCTGCCTCAATTTCCTCATCTGTAAAGTTGGGATAACAGCATCTGCCTCTTACGGTTGTAGTGAGAAAATAAAAAGTTGTAAAACGCTTTACAAAACCTTATATATAAAAGCTAGCTATTATTCCTAAATCCACATCCAATCCCAAAAGGTCAAAGGGGTAAGTGAAATGGGCAATGGCTCCAGGATCAAAGGACTTGGGTTCAAACCCTGTCTCTGATGCTTACTACTGTGACACTGGATAATCAATCAATCAACAAGAATTTTTCAGTCATTCTGTTTCTTACTGACTTCCCTCTTGTTCTTAGAGAATTCTCTTCATCATTTCCCACCTGTCTGCTTTCTTGGACTACCTCAACTCCAGAAACTCATCATTCTGCAAGATGAAATTAACTCTGAAACTCTCACCTCCTCAGCACCCTTGCCCCTGGGCCCCTCCCCACCCCCTGACTGGAGAGGGTGGACAGTGGAGAGGTCCTCCCAGATCCTCCATCATTTAAGGAAACCCAGAGAATTCTTCTCATCACTTCCTATCCGTTTGCTTTTTTGGACTTGATCATCTCCACAACCTCATCATTCTACAAGCTGATATCTACTCTGAAACTCTTGCCTCCTCACATCATTTCCCACCAGGCTGCAGTTCACCAGGGCCCCAAATGGGTAGCCTACCACCTCACTCCCCAGCTTTTCAGTTTCCTTTTGTGGTGTTTTCTTCTGTTGAACTGTGAGCTCCTTGAGGGCTGGGACTATTTTATACTTTTCTCTGTACCCTAGTGCTTAGCACAGTCTCTGACACATAGCAGGCACTTAAAAAATATTTATTTACTATGATCCTTAGGGGAAAGGATACATCTATTGTATTAAGTATTTATTGTTTACTCTGTGCCAGGCATTATCTCAGGTGCTAGGGATTCAATGGCTGTAAGATCAAATCCACCTTCAAGAAGTTTCCATTTTACTAACATTTAGCTGACTGCATCCAAAGTTTTTCCTCACACTGAGCTAAAATCTCAAAGTGCATTTTGTACCCATTATTCCTCGTTCTGCCCACTAGTGTCACACAGAACAAATCTAATCCCTCTTACACAGGAAAGCCCTTTAAACAATCGGTGAAAACTATCAAATTCCGCTATGTTTTCAACAGAATCATAGACTTTGAGACAGAAGGGACTTGACAGGCCCATCAGGTCCAAACCCCTCAGGTTATAGATGAGCGAACTATTGTGTCCAGGTTAAACATCGGCAGTTTCTTTAGCTAATCTTCCTATGGTGGGATCTGACCTTTTACCATCCTGGTCACCTTCCTCTGGATGCTTTCAACAACTCAATTTCCTTCCCAAAAAGAGGTAACCCAGAAGCAAACACAAGACTTCAGATATGGTCTAACCAGGGTAGAATACATGACAATATACTCTTTCTTGGTCTCCCCAGTTGTTAGTGCCATCTCCTAGAAAGTTATCTTCCATTTACTCTACTTATCTTGTAAATTCTGATTTCTATATGTTGACTCTTCCATTAGAATGTAAGCACCATGCAGTAAAGAACTGTTTGCTTTTTTTCTCTCCCCAGCACTTAGTAAAGCAATTGGCACATAGTAAATGCTCAATAAATGTTTGTTGATTATCAACTTCCTCATCTGAGCACGATTCCTCCATTAATACATTTTAAGAATTCATTAGCGCTTTTGGCTGCTATATAGGCACTGTGAAATCACCAGTTACCAAAACCCCAATCCCTCACCTTACCTTACCAAGCTGATTGTTTTGAGCTCAAATGTAAGACTTTTTCATTTATCCCTCATAAATGTAATCTCAGTAAATTAAGTCCCGTATTGGCCAGTATCAAGATCTTTTTAGATCCCTAACCATTTAAAATGTTGATTTGGTATTAATTGGAATTTGGCATTTTAAGTTTTACAAAATCTTTTATGTACATGTTCTCATGCACAACAGAGAGGTTAAGTGGAAAAAGCACTGGCTCTAGAGTTAAAAGACTTCAGTTCAAATCTTGTCTTTGATACTACCTATATGACATTGTATATTCAATCAATCAATAATCATTTATTATGCATCCACTAGACCATACAACTTCTCATTTCATAGCAGATTCTTAATAAATGTTGGGGTGACAAAACTGCTGGTGTTACAAATGTACCAGAAGAATACACGTACTAATCATTAGCCCCTAAGCAATTTCCAAACTGTTCATTCTGGTTTTTGAGAAGAAAACCCCAGTTCTACACAGAATTGTAAACTAGGTCTCAGCAGAAACAAGTTAAGGATAGTACTGTTTTATACTCAGGAGAGAAAAGGAAATTGGAGATTTCTTTGAATACTCTATAGGTTAAGCAGACCCTACGCAGCTTTGGAATACCACCAAGCACAAGTAAGCTAGACAGATACAATCTGACAAGCATTTATGAAACTTAATCCTAAATTTTATAAAAGTATTACATTTTGCACTGGGGACATAAGGACAAAAACCAAATAATTCTTTTCTCAAGAAGGCAAAGGGTTGAAGGAATTTCTTTGGTGGCAGGGGTCAGGCACTGTGCTGGGAATATAAATACAAATACAAAAAATAAAATTTTCTCTGCTTCCAAAGTATTTATGTTCTACGGGGGTGATAAGCCTGGTATGTGCGTATATAGACTTTTATATATTTGCATATACAGAATACATAATATGTAGTATATATTATATATTTGCATAGATAAATAGATAGATAGATAGATATACAAAATAAAAATAAGGTAGCTTTGGGAGACGTAAGTCACTTAACCTCCCGGAGCCTCAGTTTCCTAAAACTGTAAAATAAAGGAGGTAAATCAAATTCTCTGAATCTATGGTCCTTTGACTTGCCCACGTTCAAAGACAGTTAAGAATCTAAGGCAGGATCTGAAATTAGGTTCCTTTTGACTTAGGTCTAATGTTCTTTCCACTATACCTAACTGCCTCTCAGTTTTATGTACTTTGCAAACTTTTATGTTACACATATGCCTTTATACAAGTCACTGATAAAAATATTAGAGACAAAAACATTGTTTGAGCACTCTACTATAGATATTCTTCAAAGATGACAATGAACCATTAATGACCATCCATCTCCCTTTGCAGTCCAGTTATTCAAACAAGTCTGAAGTCACCTAAATACTTTATCATCTGGCCCATAAGTCTCCATCTTATCCATCAGGACAGTATGAGAAACACTGTCAAACATATTGCTAAAATCTAGGTATGTTACGTTTAAACATTCTCTGAATTTTCTAGGCTGGTTACCTGTCTAGAAAGGAAATGAGGCTAGAATGGCACGCCCTGTTGTTGTTGAAGCTATGCTTACTCTTTGTGAACACTCTGTTTTAGGCATTCAATAACCATCTTTTTAATAAAATATATTTCTAGAATTTTGCCAGGAGTCAAGGTCAAACTCAATGGACTATAGTTTGCAGCTTCCTTCATCCCTTTTTTGAAAGGACATTTGCCCTTTTCCATTCCTGTAGCACCTTTTCTATTCTCCAAGATCTTTTTTAAAATGAGTTTTATTGATTTTTATACATTACAATCATTCCTGGATGATTAACTCTCTTTCTCTTCCATTGAACCCTTCCCTGTAACAAAAAATTAAGCAAAAACAAATGACAGGGTCACCACGGCTGAGAGTGTATAACATTTTGTATCAAGACTCTATCTCTTTACTTCTCTTCATTTTCAACTCCCCAGCAGCCATTTTTGTTTTGTCCTTTCCCATCCACACACCATTCTCCTTGGCAAAGAAAACAAAAGCAAATTAAATGTTGAGTAGTCCTGATTCCTCTGTCATCATTACTATCATTCCATCTCTTCTGAGTAGTGAGGTTGCCACAGGAAGATACAACAGACTACCTAACCAGAAGGAGCAACTAAATGAGTTTGGGAAATAGATCAAAGCTTGGCACTGGTATGTGATATAGTAGTGAGGGCAGACTTCAATTATCAGGACATCTTCTGGCTGTCTCTTGCTGTCTAAAAGAAAAAAAGTTAATTTGGCTTGCTTTACTGATAGTTTCACCAATCAAAATGTAGAAGCACAAGGTAATGCTATTCTGGACCTGAATCTAACCAACAAGCAGTTTGCTGAAACAGAAATAATGGCTACTATGTGCGTAGGTATCCCTGCATCTCAGAATTTCTCCTAAGGAAATGGCATATCATACTTTCATATGAACCTTAGATTGTGAGAAACCAAATTTCAGAGTTCAGAAACTGAATGACATAAGCTAAAATTCTACAGAGAAAGTCAGTTCAGAAAGGACTAGAATCTCTCAAAAACAAAATGCTGAAGACACAAAGAGATATGATTCCAATGAGGAGGAAAAAGAATTGTCTAAAGAGACCAGTGTGAATTCACAGGGAAATTACCAACCAATTCACCTTTTAAAAACCTGTAAAGAAGATAGAAGGATGGGTAACTGACAATATAAAATTATGACCCAGCCTCATAAGAATAAGGTTAAAGTACAGAATGAGTTATACAGTATATATAAGTATATAAACGACACACTAAGGACTACACAAAGAGTTTTTTAAAAAATTATGTCAAGAAAAAGAGGAGGATCAAATAAGGAAAAGGATCACTGGTTAGGGGAGATAGGATGATGTTAGAGAATCACAGAATTTGAGAGCTGGAAGGGACATCTGGCCCACTTGATAGCAGAAAATAATTCCTACAAATGGTCATTCAGTTCCTGTTTGAAAACCGCTAAAGAAGGTAGACATCATGTCTAGACAGTTTATATGATTAAGAGTTGTTCCTCTTAACAGAACTAAAATGACTAGGTGATTGATTTTAAACAGTAACTTGGAAAAAAGAATACATGGAAAACAACACCAATGTAACATCTATTAAGTATCCCCCCCCAAAAAAAAATCATTTTGCAAAGAAAACATCAGCACGTAAGGAAATTAATATAGTGACAGCACACAGGACCAGTTTTTTCTTTAGAGCTCCTATTTCAGCACCACCTTACATAGCTGACCATGGAATTAAGTATGTTAATTACTCAATCTTGTACAACTGGTATAAATGAGTCATCTATAAGCCCTGAATGAAGAAAATGGCTAAATAAGCAGTGGGGTGGCAGGGAAAATCACCCTGGTTTTGGTATTCATGACTTCGGTTTGAGATCCAGCTCCACCATTTACCAGCTAGAAGACAGTGAACAACTCGATTAACCTGATCCTCACCTGTAAAATATACCCACACCAATCTTCCTCCGTGGAGGGAGTTTCCATACCGGGATTTCCCCTACAGGTATCGGAACAAAATCACAGGTATTGGAACAAAAAAGATATATATTTTACATATACCTGTGCCAAGTCCCTTCAGGGTCGTGTGAGGGAGAGAGGGAGAGAGGGAGAGAGGGAGAGAGGGAGAGAGGGAGAGAGAGAGAGAGAGAGAGAGAGAGAGAGAGAGAGAGAGAGGAGAGAGAGAGAGGGAGTGTGTGTGTGTGTGTGTGTGTGTGTGTGTAAAAGCTGTCTATAAATGTGAGATTATAAAGTCAGCTAAGGGACAGTTAACGTTACACCACTGTCACGATGGAGCTTGTAAAACCAATCTAGGCTGAACATCTTCGAGGTTTTTTCCAAACTGGCCCCTCTCCACACCCAGTTTCTCTCCACGAGATCTACTCTACAAATTTTCTTACAGTATTGTGTCAAGATACTCTCCTTTTTGCCCATTTCACATTTTAATTTGCGTCATTACTTATTCGTGTCCATGCCCTATGTCTACCATAAGCACCCTGAACTCAGGGACTATGTCGTTTTCCAGCCATCCTCCGGAGCCTAGCACAGTGCCTTAAGGACACAGTGGACGCTTAATATTTTTTGAATCTGAATTTATACGTGATCTTAGCCAAAACATCGAGGATCAAAAGCGAGAAGGAAGGCAGGCAAACGAACTGCCGAGCCAACGATTACAGTAGGCGAGGTGGGGACGGGACCTCCGAGGAGCTTCAAGATTTCTGAAGTGACCCTCAGCCCTTAAGGGTCTTCCCTCCTCAGGGACTGACCGACCACCCGGCCGCCCCCCGCGCCATCGCTTTCCCGCGTCCACCCTGGGGGGGGGGTTCTGCGCGGGGGTCCGGGCGTGGCGAGAGTCGCGAGGGACACTTGGGCAGTGGGAAAGCGGTCGCGACCGGGGAGACAGAGACGCGCGCGCGAAAGGGCCAGGTAGCCTGCCCCTCCCCCCCAAGAGCCCGTAGAGAGCCGCGGCGTACACACGTCCCCTGCCCTGGGTTCCGCCCCGGGGGAGAGCCAGTGTACCACGGAGAAGGTAGAGGAGAGAAAGGGAAGAAAGTGGCTCCGGTCAGGTCGGCTTTCGGCCACCCCTCCGCTTCCTGGATCTCACCGTAAACCGGGTCCGCGCTTCGGGCAAACTGAAGAGAGGCGGCGACGGAGACATCTTCTCGCTTGCGCGTGCCCGCTAACGCGCCGTGGCGCCCCGTGATGACGCAGGACCTCAGGCACACAGCTCGCTCCTTTGCGCGGCTTCGGTGGTCCCTGGGCGGACGTGTAGGGTACATGCGCAGTTGGAGGAGGGGGGCGGAGCTTTGGTGACAGAACGGATTGTGCTGCTGCGGCCTGGGAAGGTGCCATGTGATTTCGTGTTTTGCCAACGGTGGTGGCGCAAGGACTCCGCTCCCACCGGAACACCTGGTGGTTGCCTGGGGCTTGACCGTTGGTAGCGAGCGGGATTCGGAGCGGCGGGGTGCCTCACCAGGTCCCGGAACGGTGCCTTCCTCTGGCCCGAGGTCCGCCCCCTCGCCCACTAGAGCTCCAGGCCGCCGCCGGGCGAGCTCGGACGCGGGCCGGGCTGGCGCAAATGTCCGCGAATCCCCTCTCCAGCCCACCCTTTTCCTGCTTCCTGAAGGGGCGACCCTGCGGACTCTCCCCCAGTCCCCTCTGCCCCTTTCTCCATTGAGCCGCTTAGCGGGTAAATTATTGCTCAGTGTCCAGCGTGAGAATTGACCCCGGGCTCCCGAAGGTTGTCACTAACGCACAAACCCCGGTGGACGTTTACAAGCTGGGGAACTGATTAGAGGCCGGCTGGGTCATTAAAGCGGAGGCCTGTCACAAGAAGGCTGACCGCCCAGAAACGTTGGGTCGTAGCTACTATCTATCCAAGACCTGCTGGGGTGGAGTACTAACACTGATGAGCTCATACCTTTCTTGAGCTATTGCTGTACTGTTTGGCACGTAGCATGGTAAAATGGACCTATGTTGTTGTTTTTTTCCTTAAATTCTCTTTCCTGTTGCTTCAGGAGACCAAGGGTGAGCTGTTTGAGTCAACAGGAAAAAGAATGGGGGAGTATTTTGTTTGCAGTCATCCAGCAAGTCCGTGGTTCAAGGCAACAAATGGCTTTAATTTTTTTTTTCTGTAATGTATGAGATAAGGTTCTTAGCTGAGAGTGGGGAAGGGGGAGCCGTGGGATGTGTCTGTGGATGAATATTTCTGTGAGTGATTTTTCTTTAAATCAACATATTGATGTGTTTTTATGTCTCAGTTACGTCCCAGTAAGCAGGTCCCCTTCCACCTCACCCCATAGTGCCATTCCCTTAAAAAAAGTTAAGCAAAGAGAGCAAGGCCATCCAATGTAGTATCTTGACCAAAAGCACATTTAATTTCCATTCTGGCAAATGAATTACTGGAAGGATTTACAGAAGAGGTTACAGGTGCCATAACAGAACTATGAAGATAAGGATTGAGAATTGAGGAGGGTGTGGATTCTTTCCATGTTTTTTCAGCATTCTATTGAACTCTTTAAGTTGCATTTATCATAATCTGTGTATTATGTCTAGTCCTCTACTATTGTTTTTCTATTAATCTTTGAAACAGCAGTTAATTTTTCCTTTAAGAATTTGCTAAACTAAAAAAAAAAAAGAATTTGCTGAACTCTTTTTATTTTTCTTCCGAAGCATTTTATCCCTCTTCAAACCTCTCGTGGCTCCCCCTCCCCCACTCTCAGCTGAGAACCTTACCTCATATATTACAGGGAAAAAAAATTTAAAGCCATTTGTTGCCTTGAACTCCCTCTTCTCCCCTCTTCCTCAGCTCCTATGTCTCAGGTGCTTTCTGCCACACCTTCCTTCACCCCGGTCTCACATAATGAAGTGGCCTTACTCCTTACCAAAGCTAATCTCTTACTTGTTCAAGGGATTACATTCCATTGTCTCCAACAAATTGCTGCCTCTGTGATCTCTACTCTTTCTCTTATTTTCAATCTCTCCTTCTCTACTAGCTCATTTCCTTCTGCCTACAAACATGCCTATGTCTCCCCTGTCCTGATAAAAATCCTCACTGCTAATTACCACCCTACATCTCTTCTGCCATTTGTGGCTAAATTCCTAGAAAAGGTTATAATAGGAGCCTCCGCTTTCACTCCTCTCCTTAATCCCTTACTATCTGATGTCTGATCTTATCATTACACTGAAACTACTCTCTCCGAAATTACTAATGATCTCTTTATTTGCCAAATGCCAATCTTCATTCTCCATGACCTCTCTGCAGCCTTTGACACAGTTGGTCACTCTCTCCTCATGGATACTCTCTTCTCTCTAGGTTTTCAGGATACTACTCTCCTGGTTCCCCTTCTGCCTATCTGGATCTTCCTCTGGATCATGCCCTCTAACTGTGGATATTCCTCAGGGTTCTGTCCTGGGCCCTCTTTTTCCTCTGTACTACTTTGGTTGATGATCTCATCAGCTCCCATGGATTTAATTATCATCTCAATGCTGATGATTCTCCAATCTCCCATTTCCAACTGCCTTTCAAACATCTTGAACCTGATGTACCATAGGCATCTTAAACTCAGTATGTCCAGGACAAAGATCCCCCACCTCCTACTTTCCCTATTGTTATAGAGGCTAACACTACACTCTGAGTCCCTTAGGCTTTGCAACCTAGGAGTCATCCTGTATTCCTGTCACTTACTTCACCTCCCCCACCCCCCTGCCCCCACCATATCGAATCTATTGCCAAGGCCTGTTGATTTCACTTTTGCAACATCTCTCAAATATACCTCCCTTCTCCCCTCTGACGTTGTCACCACTCTACTGCATCACCTCACACCTTGATTATTTCAATAGCCTGCTGGTGGGTCTGTCTGCCTCAAGTCTCTCCCCACTTCAGTTCATTCTCTATTCAGCTAAAAAAGTGATTTTTCTAAAATACAGGCCTGACTGAGCAAGTTGTGGTATATGAATGTAATGGAATATTATTGTGCTATAAGAAATGATGAATAGGCTGACTTCAGAAAAATCTGGAAAGACTTATATGGTTTGATGCTGAGTGAAGTGAGCAGAACCAAGAGGACTTTATGTGATGACTGATATTGTTAAACTGAACCCTTCTCAGCATTACAAGGATCTAAGACATCTCCAGAGGCTTTGGGATGGAAAATGCTGTCCACATCCAAAGAAAGAACTATGGAAATTTAATCGCTACCACTTATTTTTACCTTCTGTTGAGTTTTGTTTCATCTTTCTGATGGTTCTTCCTATTGGTTTTAATTTTTACTTACAACTTCACTAATGTGAAAATATGTTTAATAGGAATGTAAATGTAAAGCCGATATCAGATTGTGCGCCATCTTGGGGAGGGTGGTGGGGAGGAAGAGGGAGAAAAACTTTCAACTCAAAAGTATATGGAAGTGATTGTTGATAAAATAAATTAATAAAATTTTAAAAAAAAAAGTAAAAAAATAAAATAAAACACAGGCCTGATCATGTCACTTCCCTATTCAGTAAATTCCAGTGAATCCCTATTGCCTCCAGGAGCAAATACAAAATGCTCTGTTTGGCATTCAAAGCCCTTCATAACCTAGCCCTCTTCTCCCTTTCCAGTCATCTTATACCACACTCCCCTGCACGTATTCTTTGATCCAGCAACACTGGCCTCCTGGTTGTTCAGATGAACAAGTTGCTCCATTTCTTGGCTCCAGGCATTCTCTCTGGCTATCCCCCATGCGTGTAATGCTCTCCCTCCTCATCTCCACCTACTAACCTCCCTGACTTCTTTTTAAGTCTCAACTAAAATCCCACCTTCTCCAGGGAGCCCTCTCCAACCACTTTTAATTCCGGTGCCTTTACTTTATTTCCTGTTTATCTCATATATAGATTGCTTTGTATATATTTGTTTGCGTGTTGGCTCTCCCATTAGGCTGTAAGTTCTTTGAGGGCAGGGATTGTCGTTTGCCTCTTTTTGTTATCTCCAGGGCTTAACAGGGTGCCCAACACAGAGTTGTTGTTCATCCTTCATTTTCAAAGTGGGCCAGTGACATCATGGGGTGATCACTTGCTTGAGTGAATTAAAGTGAAGCAGAGTTGCACAGAGTCATCAGCCTCACTCTTTCTTCTAAAGTCATTTAAGTCAAGTGGCAAAACAAAAGTCAAGACAACTGGCAGTGGCTTGGGATGCAGTGGATGACCTTGGCATGTTCAGTGCCTGATTAAACTCTAAGCCCTCCACAGTACCTACTATAGCCATCTTCATGGCCATTGGAATAAAATTGTTCTCATCTACCCATTCTGCCAATGGAAGTCTTCACATGCTTGGAGTAAACATCCTCCTAACTCACCAACAAGTTTGAGGCCTTTTGGTTTTCCTCAACCTGGTTTTGTCCATCTGCTGAGACAGTTTTATTGGGGTGTGGGCACTGTATCATGCTACAGCTTTTCAGAGCCACAGGTGAGAGTTGGGTGACATGTAGACACCAAAGGTGTATAAGCAGCCCTGAAAAGGGCTCAGCAATCCTTCACACCAGAGGTGCTAGTCACAGAGTAAACTCTTAATACAAATTGATCGATAGATTGATTGCAGGGAATCTCACTGAGTAGGAGAGCAGAGAGAGGGAATATATTTGGAAATGAATGTGTAAAAAGGCATCAATTTTTTTAAAAGGCTAAGGAGTTTCATTAAGATTTGGCCCGTTATTTTAGATGGGTTTTGTTGTTGTTAATGGTTAAGTTCATAATAAAAATTGTTTTAAAAAGAATTATCTCACATTAAGAAATTAAATGATATTGTTTCATTGTTTGAGGTACCTTAAGTATTATATAGCTTCTTTGTCTTTCCCATTACTTTCTCTTTTGAATTCATCTTTGTCTCAAATCCTGACAGCCACTCCTAATTTTCTGGCATTTGCTGAAGAATTGTAAATGTTATTGCAACTTCTCATCCTAAATCTGTATTTGACCTTATGCTTTAGCTTCGTTTTCTGTAGGCAACATACTATAGGGTCTTATTTTTTAAATCCTTTTTGTAGGGGAATGGAATCCAGTTAGATTATTAATGGGGCAGCTAGGTGGCACAGTGGATAGAGCACCACCCTGAAGTCAGGAGGACCTGAGTTCAAATCCTACCTCAGACCAAACACTTGACACTTACTAGCTGTGTGACCCTGGGCAAGTCACTTAATCCCAGTTGCCTTAAAAAAACAAAAGGATTATTATTGTTTGGTTTGTACTCAAAACATATCCTGTTATTTGTTTCGTCAGCACAAAATGCAGTCTACATTATTTCACTAGTGCCAATCTGATTCTAGTCTTTGAACTCACACATACACCTTACTATAAGCATACTCTCTAAATTTCTATTACGGATATGAAATATTCAAACTTTTTCAACTTCAGCACCCTTCTCCAAGGCTCAGAAAGAACAGTTATTTAGAGTTTGTCCAATTTTCCTTTTCTCCTTCCACTCCCCACCCCTTTTTAAAAAATCCGAGACATCCTCAGTCAAAATATTCCTTTTACCTTTGTTGGATTAATTGTTAATTAATGGCCATTATTTGTTTGTTTTCTCTCTTGAAATATGGGAAATTAAACAATCTTTTCCATAAATTCTTCAAAATAAATTGGACATACTTTGAGGCAACACATTTGTAGTTTTGAAGTTGTTTTACCTTGTTAAAGCTCTTTTTCTTGGTGGGTTTGCATATTAAAGGCAATATCCATGATTAATTTGTAGCGTAGAAGAAAACTTTGTACCCTTCATTTTAGTTACAAGCCTACTAAAAACAATTTTCGTTAATTTAGTTAGGCATTTTTCTGCTTAGACAAAAATCCAAACTCCTCATATGCTTGGAATTCTCTTGAACATAGGCCATTTTGGAGTTAAAATTTGTAGTTTCAAACCACAAACTTTTACAGTCAAGATTGAAGAAGGGTTTGGAGTTTAGATAACAGTCTCCTTCAAATAATAGTCACTTTATTTTTGGCATAGCTTAAGGAATGATTTTCCTAAAATCATTCAGTTCCTCTTTAACTACAAGCAATTCTGTAGACCAGTCCACAGACCCCTTCATAAAGCAACTTAATGTGAATTTGCCAGTAGACAACAGAGGGAGGCAGGAAGGGGGACACACACCTATGGAGTGAGGGGACCAGCACATAGTTCATGGATATGGGGGCCAAGGACAGAGAAGGGAGAGCAAGAGGAGGAATGCACAGGGGCAGCCTCAACAGAGCCTGGCTGGAACCCTGGAGGAAGAACAAATGTGTGTGGGCGGAGAGGGTAGATGTGTGGGGACCAGACATGGGCACAGACAGGAGAAGACATTCTCGAGGGGATCCAAACGGGAGGGGTGGAAGTCAGACACTGGGGAGGACAGGTGGGTGGGCAGAGTGGGCAAAGGTCTCTTTTAGTGAGGGAAGTCTCAAGCCAAGCAACTGATCTAGCTTCAGTGACAGTCTCTTCAAACATCTGCTTTCATTTGGAGGGGTTTTTTTTTGCTTGTTTGTTTTTTGGTGGGTGCTTGGGAGGCAGCACATATCTGGTAAACCCAGAATTGTCTGTATTCCCTTTGAGGGTTCTCCTTTCAAATAGTCAAAGGTGGGCTCATAAGATACTTCCATTAACTAAAGTAAATCAAAGACTTCTCTTAATTTGATAATTATCCTAATCACTTGAAAGAGAAGTCTTGGAATAATCAGATAGAACTAGGGATGGGTTAGGAACTGGTTAGACTTTTGATAAGAATAATAAATAAAATAAAAAATTTTAGCATATGACTACTTCAGAATTCATAGTTAAAGACTAATCAAGTTTTTATTTAGATCAGTCCAAAGGCTTTAGATTAGGGTACTGACAGCTAGGACCCAAGAGGTTAATGTCAGCAAGGAAAAAAACATATATACAAAAATATTTGCAGCAGTATTATTTATATTAACAAAAAGCTAGAGACAAAATGTTTTAACAGTCCAGGAATGACTAAACAAGCTCTAATGTGGGAATATAATTTAGTATGGTGCCATAAAAATAATATAAAGAATTCCAAGAAACCTGGAAAAATTTGTGTGAAGTGATACAGTATGAAGAAAGCAGAGTCCCCCCAAAAACTACACACAATGATAATGTAAATAAAAACAACATTAAAGACAAAAACCCCTGAAGTCATACTAACAGTATTGGTACAAAGCTATTAAGGTATCAATTCCTTCTTTCTTTTAACATTTAGCCAAAAAAGAGAACTATGTCTTGTACATTCATTGAATGTACTTTAATGAGGCTGGAGCTGGGTGAGGGAGGCAGGAGGATGAAAATGTTTTTGTATTTTGTTAAAATGCATCAAAAGGGGAAGATAAAAGATTCTCAGTTTTGTTTTATAGATAATTTTTATTTAATGAAGCCTAATTTACTTTGATTTATAGCACGTTGTATTGTAGCTCTCCCATTTCTCATCCTGGATTAAAAAAAAATCCTGCATGATTCTCATTGATGTTTTTTGATATGTGATATTTCTTCTTGGCTACTTGTAAAATATCTATTACTCTATTCTTGAAATTTGATGATATGTCTGGATGAGTTAAATATGGGATTCATCTCTGCATTATTGTGCCATCATCTCTAGATCTGTCAATCTGGACTCTGTATCTTGATTTCTCATGATTTCTTGAAATAAACCATTTAGATTCGCTTCATATTTTTTCAGGTATTTCAATAGTTCTCAGGTTATCTCCCTGAGCTCTGTTTTCTAGTTCCATTGTCTTTGCTTGTAGAGTTCACAACTATTCTATCAGTTGTATTTATTTTTGTTTTTTTATTGTTTGTTCTGTCATTTTCACTCCACAGATATATTTTTCAACAATTCTATTATTTTATTTTATTTTTTGGGGGGTAAATATTGTAATTTATTGAAACTCAACTTTAAAAATGTAAAATGCTGTAGTGTACAATGTATTACACAAATCACCCTCAGGTGATTCAAGTCAAGTCTGTTGTTTTATTAATATTCTTCATTGATTGAAGTTGTGTTTATTGTCACTCTTCTTAAAAACTTATTTCCTTTCCTTTATTAATTTAAATTCAGTCTTTGATATTAGAACTTCCTTTAGTTCTTCGTGGGTTTATAATCCATGATGAAGTGCCTTATGATAGATCCATTTTTGTTTCTAGAACCTTGGATGGAGTTATATTCTTCCACCTTTTCAAGGATGAAACTATCATTTTCTGGCATCTTCTCTTTGGCTTTTTTGTTTTGTTTTGTTTTGTTCTACATTGCTTATTCGTTGTGTTGGAACTTTAAAACAATTTTATTCACTTCTTCAACTTTTCCCTTTCCTTAAAATTAATTGTGTAGTAAGGGCTTTTTGGCAGGATTCTGGCTAAAGTCTCTCCCAATTCCAAGTTCAGCACTCTTTATTTTATAGAACAATGCTGACCAATTCTCTTGCTGTAATTCCAATATCATCATTGATGCATCTTTCCTCAAACTCCTCAAACTGTCAGAAACTAAGCTTGAATCACAAATAATTCTCCAATAATGACCTTTCCTCTTGCATTAATTGTACCACTTAATCAAGTATAAGTTCCCTTAGTTGTCTAGCAATAAAAGTTATCCATACCATGTCTAATCTATTGTAAAGTTATGGAGTTGCATTCTAAAGGTCTATCCAATGCTGCTAAATAAGACCAAGGATTTTGTCTGCCTTTGATAGCAAATGGGTAGATTTCAATATTGTATACTAGAAGAAGTGGCTCTTGTTGATGTAGGCACAGTCATCATCTGTAAAGATTATTCTTGCTTGGCTACCATATTGTCAATTACTGCCTGTGTTTCTAGTAACTACTTCCTTATCCTGTTCAGCAATCATATTTGCCAATTCTTTCAGTTCTCTAGGGCTGTTCTTCTGGGCTGGTGACTTGAACTCATTGTGGGTTACTAGATACTGCCTGATAATCTTATTTTGGGTTTCCCCTTCCTGCTAATGACTGGTGTTCTGACCTTTCCAGTCCAAAAGCCATTCTCCTTGTTAGAACAAAAGAGGAAAAATATGAGATAATTAACAATTCTTTCCTTTTGTTATAAGTTTAAATCAGCCCATCTATCTTAAATTCTCTACATGGAGTCCACCCAAAATACTGGAGGCCTTGTTTAAAAACTTTAGTTTCTTTAGCATTGGTTCCCCATTTGTTCTGAACTTTAGCTATTTGTGACATATTATTTAATCTTCAGTTACTTGCCTTTGCTTTTATTTTCTGTATTTATCTTTTTAATTTCCAAGTTCAGTAATAAGTTAATTCCATTTACGTCTACATCAGTTTCTTCAGAATGCTTACACTTCCCCTGCCTTATGTCATTCACTCATTTTTTGCTTCTTTTTCAGAATTTTATTTTAGAGAGCTTCCCATCCTTCATGGGACAACTTCCCCGGCAAAAATATTAGGCCATTGAACACTGATCTTAACTTGTTTTTTCTTTGAACCTTTTGAAATTTGCTGTCCCAAAATCTAAGTCATAAAATTCAAATCATATTGCATGGTTTCTCTTACCTTCACTGTGATAAACTCTAAGATGGGACAGTCACTTGCCTTTAAGGTTCATTCTTCTACTTCAGCAACATTTCTTTCTTAAAATATTTGTTGATTGATTGAAGTGAGTGTCATTAAGGTAAGTGCAAATTTCATTATCTGCTTTGCTTTTAGGAGAGAGTTTCAGCAGATGTCTGGATAGTACAAATTCTCCATGACAACAGTATCATGTTTCTTTGCCAGGTTTGTGATGTTTTGAAGATTTGTTATCTGATTCTTCTTATGTCATAGTCACCCTACAACAATATTACTTTTGGTTTCCCATCCATTAATCCTCTTCCAAATACTCTTGACCATGTTTCTCACCTGAGGTTCCTAGACTTCTTTACATGAGTATATGTTTATAATATATAATCAATCAATCAACAAACATTAACTAGGTATCTATTCTGTGCTGGACATTGCAGAGGATACAAAAAATGCCAGTAATAATAGCTACTATTTAGAGAGTGCTTACTATGTACCAGGCAGTGTGCTAAGCACTTTATAGATATCATTCCATCTGATTCTCCCAACAACCCTGGGAAGTAGGGGCTATTATTATCCCCATTTTACATTTGAGGAAACTGAAGCAAACAGTAGTTATGGCTAAGATCACATAGCTAGTGTCTAAGACCAAATTTGAACCCAGATCTTCCTTACTCTAGTCCTAGCACTCAATTTGGTCATCTAGCTGCTAAAAAAATAAAATAAAATAAGAAATAGTCCCTGTGCTGAAATAGTTTACATTCTATCAGTGGAGATAATATGGCAATTATGTATGGATATGAACATATATAAGAATATGCACATGTGCAATAAATATGTATGTAACATATACCACCCTGGTCCCTGCTGCCTGAAGGCCAGGTAGGGTACATTTCACCCATTCACAGGGTTCTTTAGTACCCTCAAAGGGATTTGGGGGTATCTAGGCTCTCTGCAAATGGCACTAGCCCCAACCAATGTTCCCTCCAGTGGACCCCTGCACCCCTATTCCATTTAGTCACTGATAATTAGATTAGCTCTTATGAAGCTAATCTTCCAACTCTCTACACTTTGGATAACCCTCCCCCTTCCCTGCCTTCACTTGGTACTATCTCAGTCTCTAGGGAGAAGAAGGATTTAGGTTCATAGCTTTAGCTCAGTTCTCAGAGTACTGTCTCAGTTCCAAGTCCCAAACCTTCCTTGGGCTTGAATTCCAAGCATCCTAGCTTCTTAGGGCTTCCATGCCAGGCTGGCTGGCTGTACCTGCAATCCTGGTTTCAAGGTCTCCAAGCCTCCAACTCCCAAGTCCTTTGGGAATTGCCTTCAGCATTTGAAACTGAGAACAAACGACACAGAATAGGAACAAATGCCCCCAGGTCTATTTCCTGAGCTAGGATGAAAGAGAGGGAGCAGGAGAAGGAAAATCCTTCTCCTTTCACTGGTTCAGTTCATGGCACTCACGCTGTGGGGGAACTGTGATCTTTATCCTCTGGATACAGCCGATAAGAGTGACCGAAAACATGGTCAAGAGTATTTGGAAGAGGATTAATGGATGGGAAACCAAGAGAACGACCACCGCAGTCTTATCAGGTCTGAAGGTACAGACAGCCAATCAAAGAAGGCTGTCCCAACCCACATGGCAGGGAATGGAAGCCTTCATGGTAGGCAATCTAGACATGTTTCAAAGGTTACTCAATTTCACTTCCATGTTAGGCAAACTGGATATGCCTGGATAAGCCTGGTTATACATAAATGGAGGGCGGAGAAGGAAATAAGCATTTATGTAGCACCTACTGTGTGCCAAGCACTCTGCTAAGCATTATCTTATTTGATTCTCACAACACCCCAGCTAGGTAAGTGCTATTATTATTCCCATTAAGGAAACTGAGGCAAACAGAGGGATCAAGTGACTTGCCCAGTGTCACAAAATCAGTAATTTCTGAGACTGGACTTAAACTCAGTTCTTCCTGACTTCAGGCCTAGTACTCTATCCACTGTGCTTCCTACCTGTCTCATATATGGGGAGAAGGCACTTTTAGCTGGGGGATAAGACTTCATGAAGAAGGTGACACTTGAGTTGTACTTTGAAGGACACTAAGAGAGAAGGACAGTCATTAAGAATGAATTGTAGGCATAGAGGACAGCCTCAGCAAAGGCACAGAGATAGACTATGAAGTTTCAAAATCCAGTTTGGTTGGTCCATAGAATTCATGAAAGGGAATAATGTATAATAGTTCTGGAAGGGTAGGATGGAGCCTGGTTGTGAAGGGGCGTACATACTGAACAGAAGTTTCTGCTTCACACTAGACGTGATAAGGAACTGTGAAGTTTATATAAGTAGTAGAGTGACCTGGACAGACTTGTGCTTTAGGAAATCACTTTAACAGCTGTGTGGAGGATGGGTTGGAAAGGGGAGAGATGAGGCAAAGAGACCTTTATAATAGTCTAGGCAAGAGGTGATAAGGGCCCGAACGAGAGTAATAGACATGAGGGTAAAGAGAAGGGGTCGTACATGAAAGATTTTGTGGAGGTAGAAATATCAAGATTTGGCAACTGTGGGGTGAAGGAGAGTAAAGTGAGGAGGATGACTTCATGGCTGTAAATCTGGGTAACTGAAAGGTATGGTGGTGCCTGGGACAGAAATGATGTTATTGTTCATTCTTTGTTCTTGAAGAGGACTGATATTTTTGTGATAGTAAATTAGGTCATCTTTTGTCTCAATTCTTACCTAGCCCATAGTCATTGAAAGGGTGTTACCTCAGATGAACCGAGGCTTGGGACAGATACAGGAAACTTCAGAAGGGTGGAGGGTGTGTGTGTGTGTGTGTGAAGATGATGAGTTCTGTTTTGGACATGTTGAATTTGAGATACCTACAAGATAGTTTAAAATGTCCTGTAGGTAGTTGGTAATTTAAGACTAGAACTCAGGAGACTAGAGATAGATAGATAGATAGATAGACATGGGAGTCATTTGTGCAGATATTTAAACCTATGGAGCTGATGGAGGGTACTGAGAGAGAAAAGAAGTGGGTCTAGAATGCCATATAGTTAGGGGGTAGCATAGGGATGGTGATCTAGCAAAGGAGACTGAGAGTGGGTAGTTGGACAGGTAAGAAGAAAAGGCAGAGAAAACAGCACTGGGGAAACTCAGAAAGAATAGACTATCCTGGAGGAGAGGGTATCAACAGTGTCAAATTCTGCAGAGAGATCCCTTATGCTACTTCCAGGTGTCTGAACTGGATTCAGGTTTGTTTCTATTCAGATTAATGTTATGAACTCATATTCCCTCTGAATTTCTTTCCCATAACCAGTCAATAATCAGTTATACATCTCATGATGGTGCAAAAAGGGAACAATTTACTCAATACAGAAAAGCATGCAAAATAGCAGAAAGAAGCGTCCATAGCAACTACTCAATTCCTATTTCCCCAACCATCCACCCCACCTCCAACATATAGGGCAGAAGTTTGCAAGTCCAACCACAGTCTTAGCCCTGCACTTCTGCTTTCAGCTTGGTTGCTTAATCAAGGACATTGGACATGGTATTAGAGGATTGCCTATTGCTGCAGAAACTGTGTGCACCCTTAGTGTCTGCAAGCCATTGCAGTTTGCTTCAAGGATACTGAGTCATCAGAAATCTGCAGCTCCTGTTCCAGGCATGGAAAGACAGGTTTCGCAGGGCAATTGGGCTGCCACTGCATGGAGTCCAAAATCTGGCATCTGCAGCCATGGAGGAATAGAGGTTCCATGGAGGAACCTCCATTGCTTACAAAAGGGCTGCATTGGCAGAAGCATACCAGAAACATAAATGTCTGTGTAACAGGAGACAGGCACTTACACAGCTCTCTCTAATGTTACTCTCCATGTAGAAGAGGCTGGGGACCCTGCTTCTGGGAGAGTAATGATGTGCAGTAGAGGTGCCAGCGAAACATTGTCTAACATACATAGACATTTTGTAATTGGTTCTAGTCTGACAACCACGTAGTTAGGAGATTTTTCTGACTAGAATTGGGAGTGCCTTCAAAAGTCACTCGCAGACCAGAGCTTTAGTCATTCTCTTCAGCTGCTTTTTTTAAAAAGGTATTTGGGGTTAAATGACTTGCCCAGGGTCACACAGCTAGTAAATGTCAAGGGTCTGGTCTGAGCTTTGAACTTAGGTCCTCCTGACTCCAGGGTCCATTCTCTATCCACTGCACCACCCAGCTGCCCCCTTCAGCTGCTTTCTTGTGGATCTCTGCTCCTTGTTTGACTCCTTCATTGATAGTATAGGATGAGGGAAAGTGTTATAGGATTAGATGTAGGGTGGGGAGGCCTTGGTACATTCCCCCTCCATCATTTATTCCTTTGTTTAGGTAAAGGAGATTAATCTGGAGGCTCTAACTTTGTGACTTTCCAAAGGTCAGGAGAATAAGAATCCAGTAGTCCAGACTCTGGTCTAGGATTCTAGGAGTCGATGCTGGGTTTTATAGCCAATCTTTCCATAGATATCCCAAGCAGCAAGAAGTGACTTTCAGGAATGACCCTCAGCATGCAACCCCATTGATAGTTGAGACAAAAACTCATTTAGCGGCTGTGCTGCCTTTGGACATGAATATAGTGGGACTAATACTATGTAGCGATTGAGGTAAATCTAAGCCCACTCTCTACCAAGACCAAGGTAGTAACAGAGTGAGTGTGCCTCTGAGGTGCTGGAGGTGGGTTTTGTACTTTTGTTTTTGCTGTATTTTCTTTTTTTCCTCTTCCTTTAAAAAATATTTTTTTGTTACATTTTGAGTTCTGAGCTATTTCCTCTCTCTCTCCCTAACCTGCTGTAGAGAAGGCCACACACACACACACACACACACACACACACACACACACGTATATATATGGAAACCATACAATATATACTTCCATATATTGTTTCTCTGGAGTTGGATAGCATCTTCATAGGTCCTTTGTAGTTGATTTGAATATTCATATTACTCAGAATAGCTTAGTCATTCAGTTATTGTTGGGACAACAATACTGCTGCTACTGTATGCAATATTCTCTTGGTTCTACTCATCTCACTAATTATTTCATGCAAATCTGTCTATGTTTTCCTAAAATCAACCTGCTTGTCATTTCTTATAGCACAGTAGCATTCCATCACAATGGTTTTACAGGGTGAGGGTAACTGACAGGCCTCAAACCTGTTGGTGAGTTAGAGGGATGTCTACTCCTGGCACATGAAATCTTCCCTCAGCAGAATGGGCAGATGAGAACAATTTGTTCCAATGGACATAATGGTGACTGGAGCAGGTGCTTTGGGATGCTTAGAGCTTGGTTAGATATTTAAGAAACCAAGGTCATCCACTGCATTCTGGGCCATTGCAAGTCCTCTTGACTTTTGTCTTGCCTCTTGACTTAGCTGACTCTGAAAGAGAGAGTGAGGCTGACAATTTTGTTGCAACTCTGCCTAACTTAAATACAATTCACTTGTGAGTCAAGACCTCACCCAGTGAGGTCATTGGTCATTTGAAAATGAAGGATGATCAGTGGTCTTTCCTTCTCTATATATTCTTCCACCCTCTAACATCCTAAACACTGGTGTGCATTCCCCTCTTATGTCCTTTTCCCTCTTTGTTTTCCTCTTGAAACATGTCTTCCTTTTCAAGTACTTCATGTCTTCCCATTTGTACATAGGCATATGTATAGTATGTGCTAGATGTACCCAGGCATACTCTAATTTAAAAAAAAATATGATATTTTGCATCTAATTTTGAAAGCTGGTATTTTTAAAGTTTAGTTTTTAAGTTTTTGTTTCTTTAGTTTACTTGAGGAATAAAAAGATTATCCTTTATGATTTGGCATTTAATAAATAGCTTTAAAAAATTCCTTGGGTGTACACTCTAATCAAATATGTACTTCTCATGTATATGTATATATACATTTGTATCCTGTATCATTATGGTAAAATAATATTCCCTTATGTTCACATATCAAGATCTCTTTAGCCATTTCCTTTTCCATTACACAGGGATTTCACCCTTGGGGCTCCTTTGTTTGTTTTTGCTATTACAAAGAATGCTGCTATTAATATTTTTAACAGATGTTTACAGACAATTTTATATAACAGATTGCATATTCACAGCTGTATGCTTGAGTGAATAGAATGGAAAATACAAGATCTGGCTTTGTCTATTATTAACTTTTTTTTTTGGCTAGGCAATGGGGTTAAGTGACTTGCCCAGGGTCACACAGCTAGTGAGTATCATGTGTCTGAGGCCAGCTTTGAACTCAGGTCCTCCTGAATCCAGGGCTGGTGCTCTATCCACTGCGCCACCTAGCTGCCCCATTATTATTAACTTTTTAAAAAAAAATTTATTATGGAGGCAATTGGAGTTAAGTGACTTACGTAGGGTCACACAGCTAGTAAGTGTCTGAGGCCAGGTTTGAACTTGGGTTCCTCTGACTCCAGGGCCAGTGCTCTATGCACTGGGCCACCCAGCTGCCCCAATTATTATTTTTTTAAAAAAAATTTGACTTGGTAGAGCAAAGTATAGCTTGAAAGATTCTCCTTCAACAGGGTGTCTTCCTAGCATACATGAGGATCATACCAGGTTCCTTGATCAATGCAGCAGAGATAAGTCTGTTAACAATTCTCTGATTGCCAATAATAAGCAAGATATGAAACAAGGTGACGTGCCCATCAAATGTATTTGACATGGTCATAAAGAATGCTCAGAGTCCAAATGCAAGTGATCCCAGTATATAGAGAGGTTTCTCAGGTACTCCAGCTGATGGGAGATATTGTGTTAATTGTATTAAGCTCCACCATTGCAGAACCTACTTAATGTGCTCTGCGACCACTTCAGAAATTGAAGTAGAAATCTACTTTAGAATTTGTTTAGAGCCATTTTTTACAGGTATTTGGAAGGGTTTGAGGGAGAGCTCAAGCAAGTCACTGCTTTTACTCTGCCATCTTCTGAAGTAGAAATCTAGACATGAAAAAAACAGCCAACATGAAGAATGTATATTGCCCAGATAAACGATTAGATAGTGGATATGCAACTGACCTTAAAATTAGGACAACTTGAGTTCAGCAAATTAGTTAACCTCTCAGTATCCGGACCACACTAAGATTGTTAATTGCCAAAGGTTTGCCAATCTGCATTGGTAGAAAGAAGTTTCATCTAAGCATAAATGAAGAAATATATGGCCTTAAAAGAAAGAATTAAATACAATTGGATGGGCCAACCATTCCTTAAGAGTACAGAGCTCTCTTAGCATTTTGCAGTGAGTTGTACTGATCCCATGACTGACTGGGGCTGGACTTTGGTTGACAAGCTAGCCCCTTTGATTCTAAGGGAGGAAGAGGGTAGAAGCCTTCAAGAGGGGAAACTGAGCTAGTACCAGTGCATGTGGGCTGAAGAGGGAGTGCCCTGGAACATCTCCCATAAACGGCAGAGCAGAAGCTTGGGAGAGCAATTCCCTTGGAAGCAGGAGAACTGCAATAATGAGATTGCCAGTACTGAGCTTTGGAATCAGGAAGCATGTCTGAATGGATCTAGTTTTGCTTAACTAATCCAGCCGGAGAGAACTCCAAAATGGTGATTCCTCATGCTCCTCCTCATTCCCTCCACTTGTCTTGATAGAGTGTGTACCTCTTAACAAAAACCATAAATAAATAAATAAATAAATAAATAAAAACAAAAAGAAGAAAACATTTCAGCTTCTTTAAATTTATTTACCTTCCTTTTCTCTTTCTCTTTAAGGTTGGTTCAAAGATAAATATAGTTAATTATTGCATTACCCAGCCACGTGCTTCAGTACTCATATGTAGCAGAGAGTGACAAAAGGGGAGGGCACCAAGGAAGGAGAGAAATAGATTTTTACAACTGCATTATATGTTTTCCTGGGCAGTTTATGCTTGAGGACTTGGGGTGAACAAAAGAACAATTATTGATCCATTTTCCAAATGAGTCAAGTTTTGGCTGAGGGAAGCTGTACTGAGCTGGTTGGCTTTGAGATGCTAGCAGGGTCTTGGCCACTTCCCCTCCCATTGTTTTCCAGAAGCTAATTTGAAAGGAAAAACACTCCCCTAGAGGGGAGGAGATAAGGAAGTGGTTGGAAAGGAGTAACCTGACCCACATAAGAGTGGAAGCTAGTGAGAAGGAATGACTAACTTTAAACACTTGCAAAGCCTAGCAACGTACCCACACCATTGCTAGAAGTAAATGTATCTTTGATAGGTACTGATGAGGATGGGATCTAGACCCCAAAAAGGAAAAACCCTGGACTTTACCATGTGGCCAAATCAGCATTCACCTGAGGCTATAATCTCTCAATTCTCTGCTACTCTTAACCTAGCCTAGCCCAACCTCCCTATGGCCCCAAGCCACTTCCTACACTTAATCCTATCTAGGCTGCATTCTCCGGTAAGGTCCCCTACTTGTCCACTCCTAGATCCCTCCCATAGTCTTTCTGTATATAAAGTCCATCTTGTCTCCATGAAGATGCTCACATTCTTAAAATCTATCTACTGCTCAGATTCTTTTTTTTTTGGCAATTGGGGTTAAGTGACTTGCCCAGGGTCACGCAGCTAGTAAGTGTCCTCCTGACTTCAAGGCCAGTGCTCTATCCACTGCGCCATCTATCTTCCCCCACTGCTCAGATTCTTAAAATCTAACCAATAGCTCACTAATGTTCAGACTCCTTAAGAGTCTGCCCAATATGATGGATGTTCTAATCAGCCTTGTCTTTGGCTGAAAGAAGGCTTGGGTTGAATTCTTTCAGACAGGACCTGTGTATTGTGATTTTGGGGTCCCAGCTCCCCTAAACCTCAACAGTACTACAGATGGACAATAAACTAGGCCCAGAATTGAAAGGAGATTAAGACATAATGCATTTGTGAAATTACACACAGATTACGTTTGTGAAATTCCAAGCTGCTCAGACACAACACCAGTCTTTTCAATACCAGTATTCTCTCAGTGATACTCTATAACTATACATTGATTAACCATTCCCAGTCTCGGTTTGGGATGATTCTTGACCTTGTGAATGGGGCAGAAGTCACGTTAGAATACAAGGATGATACCTGTATTTTGGGACAGCTAGGTGACAAAATGTAGAGTGCCATGCCTGGAGTCAGGAACACATGAGTTCAAACCTGTCCTCAGATACTTACTATCTGTGTGACCCTGGACAAGTCACTTAACCCTATTTGCCTCAGTTCCTCATTGGTAAAATGAACTGGAGAAGAAAATGCAAACCACTGCAGTATCTTTGCCAAGAAAACTCCAAATGGAGTTACAAAGAGTTGGACATGATTGACAAACTACTAAACAACAATAATCTGTTTTTTGTAGTTCCCTTTTCCACTAACTTGGTTTCTTCATCTTACCTTATCATTTGAACTTGTAGCAGAGAGGCAGTAGTGATTGTGTGATTAGGGATGTGTGTGGACAAGAAGTGTAGACACAGGGTCAGTGCTAGCTAGAAGCAATCTAGGTCCAGCAGCTACCATGACTCCAGTGTTCCTATAGGTACCATAAGGATCAGAGGAAGGGGAATGGGATAAGAAGAATAAACTGGGAGAGCTTCTAATCTTGGAATAGAGATGGTGACCAGGAGCTGTGAGGAGAAAAGAGATCCAGAGTTGCTTGGTTTTGGTAAGTATCTTGGATAAATTAATTTCTCTTTTTAACCATGAGATAAAATAAGAAGTAAAATGCCTCCTTTAACTCCATTTCTTTCTATTAGTTGCCAGTGTATGCAGCTGGTACTTCTCCTGACTGTTCCTAGAGATTGGAAGAGAGATGGAGGGAATCTTAGGACAGGGAGTTAGTTGGTAATGATGGCCTTTACGTAGGAGTTCCTTGTCTAATTTCCTTTTAGTTTTCAATAATCTGTGTAATAAGCTGCTTAATTGCCTTAATCTATGAATAAATCAGGAAGTGACCCAAGAGAATGAAATATTCCACAGGTTCAGTCAGATAAAGACAGTCAATTATACATCTTAGTATTTTGAACACTATTAGATTTCATTCTCTATCAAATTTGGAAGCAGGCCAGCAAGACTTTAATCAGTTTCCAGAGAGAAACTAGATTATTTTCAGTCTTTGCTACCCTCTAGTGGCCAAAGGGTGATGCTACAGTCTACTAAAAAGGGAAAAGAAAGGCTGCTTCTGTGCTCATGTCCCGGACAAGGGCTAAGTGCCTTGGCTAATTACTTAAGTAAGATGCCATCTGTTGGGCAATTCAAATATTGCAACTAATTAAAGTCAATGACTGGCTAATTAACACATTGTTTCATTGTCTTCCTGGACTTAAGAGCACAATAAAAATAGTCACATGGAGAAGTCCATGTCATACATAAAATGATCACTTTCATGTGATCCAGAGAAATGGATCCTTGGATTATTCATAATTTTTCCCTTTATGTTTTCAATTGCACAAATGAAATGTAAATATAAAAATGAAGTTGAGTGTGTCCGTGATAAATTTCTTTTTTGAAACTGTGGCTTAGTAATTACACCACAGTTAACTGAACTTTTGCTGAAATCAGTAGTTATGAATACTCCAATATTCCAGTCCGAGTCAAAGTAGAGGAAGGATACTCAGCAAGCATGTGCATCAAGAAAACTAAGAGTTGATTTAGTGGAGTGAAGGTTCTCTGCCTTTTTGTTGTCCATGGTAATCCACTAGCCAAGCACCAGAAAGCACCTGAAGCATTTTGTGACTCTTGTGCAATCAGGTGTGATGGAAGTGATGTCAATAGCCAGAGCTATTAATCCTGTGACATAATTAAGCCTCTAGGATGGTTTCAATATCTTTTAAAGAAAATTAGTTTAAGCGCAGCTAGGATAGAGCACCAGCCTTTGAGTCAGGAGGACCTGAGTTCAAATCCGGGCTCAGATACTTGACACTTACTAGCTGTGTGGACAAGTCACTAACCCCATTGCCTAAACTCCCCCCCCCAAAAAAAAATTAGTTTAACATGCATGAGGGTGGGATGGAGGGTGGTTAGCATATTTTTCCTCTGATGACAAATGAGTAAGTAGTTATAGATATTCTCTTGGTTACTTTTTTTTTTTGGTGTAGTAATAAGGTATAAGATGTTTTCTGTACCTTTGGTAACTTCCTTTCCTTCACATACCTTGAAAACTGGTGGCTTAATAAACTCAAAATTGTTTGGCTGCCAGCACAGACCTATTCTATGTTTATTTGGTCTAATCCAGTTTCTTTTTGAATCTTTCAGTGCCTTTACCTTTCCTTTATAAGAAAACCTGCTATTGTGATGTTGGAGTCCAAATGAGGTGGCTCCATGATCTTTGATGATGTCAACCCTGATAACAAATGACCAAAGAGCCACAGCAGCTCTGCAACTGCTGTTAACAAAAAAAAAAAAGCCCAAAGAGCTCACACAGGTCATCAAAACCACAGTTAGCTCTAAAAAACAAAACAGAACAAAACAGAACCAAAGAGATAACAATGGTCATGAGCAAAAAGCTTCATTTATTCTGTTGGATGAAGAGAACTAGACATATGTGCAGGGCCCAATCTGTTTTGGTGTGGGCAAATCTCAATACCTATACTAGTGGCAATGCAGTGAGCTGTAGACCTGACAATGAGAGGTGACAGCAACAATGAAACAAGTTTGATTCATAGTAGGACTTCATGACTGGAACACTGGTACAACAGGTGCTTGTCTGAGCTCAGAGAACACTTGGTGCTAGCGTGAAACAGTTCTGGGATTTTGCTGTGGCTGAGATCATTCAGAGGGTGAGTCTCAAAGGATTGTTGTTATGCCAAGCTCAGGACACGGCTTGCTTCCTGGGCTTTAACTCTGGAAAAGAGAATGTCTCTCAATAGTAAAAAGAGAGGAGTGGTCTTGGCATGGGGATCCTGACAATGATGAAGAGTTTGTGAAGATTTTTAGAGATTGTTGGTGTCTTTTGTCAGTTTTCATACATAATATTCTTGGAATGATTTGTTTTGTTGGATTTCTTGCAATGTTTTATTTAAACTAGATTTTTTCTTCTATTTTAATGCTATTTTATGAGGCAATACTGTTTATAGTATTTATTGTATTGTGCTGAAAGATTTTTACAAATTTATATTCTAAATTGGTATTATCTATGGCTCTCATACCTCTTTGTGTGGCTAGTAGTTCAAATGTTTTGCTGATTAAGTTTTTTTTTTTTTGGTAAGGCTCTTTTGTTCTTCTTGTTATGGCAATTGATTCATATTACTTATACTTCCACAGGAAATTGTCATAATAAGTATTTATGTCCTTTATCCCAACCATTTCTCATTTTTAGCTTCAATAACTTGTTTAAATGTCAAGTTAGAATTCTTTTAATTACATGGCATTTACCCCTTCGTTTTTATTCTTCTTCTGGTTTTGTGCTAATTTTCACTTTTTGCCTTAACAAATGAGTGGTGTAACTGTACATAGTTGATTCAGGGTTGATGACTACATTAATAGTCATTTCCTATCTGTTGACATACAATTAACCTCATTTTTTTGTGATATTGGTCCATATCACTATCAGCACCATTTGATTCTTTTTTTTTTTTTGAAGAAAATGTTCCTGATGTATGGATGTGAGACTTTAGTACAAGCTATGTCTTTGGCTTTTCACATTATTTTTTCCAGGGCCATATTTTCTAAGATTTTTTTTTCTCTCCTCCCCTTTGCATTGAAGTTACTGACCATTAAAATAGATAGTGATTTACTCTGCATCATCTTACTGAATTTTTCCTAGGATTTCTTTACCTTTTCATCCTCTGTGACAGGTGGCTGATAAACTGCAATTTTTTTCGAGGTGGTCTTCTTGCAAATACTTATCATGAATACTACAATAGATAATGACCAAATGACCCATGAAATGACGTTTCTTATTGCCTTTGGATACATAATAAAACTAATTTAGCTAACTCCTTTGAGTGTCTCTCCAAGAAGAATCCTTTCTTTTAGCCACAACTTTCTTTGGTTTTCTGGTTTCTTATACAGCAAGCCTGTAAAAATTGATATGCTTCAGCTTTTTCAGTGTATTTCAACTCATTGGTCATTGGTCAAGAATCGTCTATTTAGAGTAACAAATTTTTATAGATGGACTAAAATTTTTCTAGTTCTTAGCGTCTTTGCTACTCTTTCCACCATTTTGCCACTGGTTGCAGAAGCAGCACAGGAATAAGGGCCAATTTGTGTTTTTCTTTATTGTTAAAGATGTGGGGGGAATCTATTAAATAAGTCACTCAAATCCTCCACCCTATTTAAGTAATTATCAATATCCTAAACCCATACACTTTAATCAGGTGATAATACTTCTTTGTTGAATTAATTAATCATCAGCTTTCTACATTTTTTTAAAGTCCTTGATTAACTAGAATGCTGTTGCATAGAAAATATCTTCAGATAGGCTGAAGAAATTTGCTTATATCTTGTGGGTCAAACTGGCACGTTGTTTTATCAAGCCATTTTGGGCCTGGGAAATGTGAGTACAGACACGTAGAATTTATATTTGAGTGTCTGGTAATAGAAAGGAGAGAACTTTCCAGCCAAACCTTTGACTCAAAATTGTTTGCTAGAATGGTTGAGCCAATTGTATTATTGCTGTGCTATCTCCTTCAACACAGGCCTCTAGCTATAGCCCTAGTTCTTGTTCTCTTTTTAAAAAAATATTTATTTAACATTCTTTCCTTTTAAATTTTGAGTTCTAAATTCTCTCCCTCATCCCAACCCCTTCCCCACTTACTGAGAAACCAAGTAAAATGATATCAATTAATTATACATGTGAAATCATGCAAAATATGTTTTGATATTAGTCATATAGGAAAAAAAGAAAGTGAGAAAATTATACTTCAATTTATCCTCAGAGTTTATCAGTGTTCTCTCTGGTGTTGGATAGCAATTTTTCATCATGAATCATTTGGAGTTATCTCAGATCATTGTATTGATAAGAGTAGCCAAGTTTTTCCACAGTTGATCATCATTATAACATTGCTGTTATTGTGTGCAATGATCTCCCAGTTCTTCTCTCTTCACTTTACATCAGTTCATTTAGGTCTTAATGTTTTTTTTTTCTGAAACGATCCCCCTCTATTTTTTCTTACAGCACAGTAGTACTCCATCAAAATCATATGCCATACCCCAATGTATGAGAATCCCCTCAATTTCCAATTCTTTGCCACCACAAAAAGAGCTGCAATAAATATTTTTGTATATATAGGTCCTTTTCCATTGCTGGGTCAAAGGGTATGCACAGTTTTATAGCCCTTTGAGCATAGTTCCAAATTTTTCTCCAGACCAATTCACCAGCTCCACCAACAGTTTATTAGTGTGTCTATTTTTCTCCAATCCCTTCAACATCTGTCTTTTTTTAAAAATAGTGTTTTTTCCCCAGTTACATGTCAAAAATTTTTTTTAGGATTCATTATTATAAGATTTTGGGTTCCAAATTTTCTCCCTTCCTCCCTCCCCTCCCCTATTTTGAAAATGGTAGGCAGTTTGATATAGTTTATACATGTGCTATCATGTAAAACATATTTACATATTAGTCACAGTTGAGAAAGAAGAAATAGATCAAAAGGGAAAAAAACCCCATGAGAATTTATTCTAAAGTAAGTGAAAAAAATATACTTCGATCTTCAGAGTCCATCAGTTCTTTATCTGGGTATGGATAGCATTTTCCTTTGTGACTCCTTTGTGCTTGTCTTGGATCATTGTGTAGCTGAGAAGAGGTGAGTCATTCACAGTTGATCATCACACAATGTTTCTGATACAATGTTTTCCTGGGTCTTCTCATTTCACTTTGCATCAGTTTGCCCACATCTTTCCAGGTTTTTCTGAAATCTGCCTGATCACCATTTCTTACTGCACAATAGTATTCCATTACATTCATATAGCACAGCTTGGTTAGCCCATTCCCTGACTGATGGGCATCCCTTCAATTTCTAATATTTTGTCACCACAAAAAGGGTTACTATAAATATTTTTGTACAAGTGGGTCCTTTCCCCATTTTTATGATCTCTTTGGGATACAGACCTAGAAGTGGTATTGCTGAGTCAAAGGATATGCAGTTTTATAGACCTTTGGGCGTAGTTCCAAATTGCTCTCCAGAATGGTTGGATCAGTCCAACAATGCATTAGTGTCCCAGTTTTCCCACATCTTCTCCAGCATTTATCATTTTCCTTTTTTTGTCCTATTAGCCATTCTGATAGGTATGAGGTGGTGCCTCACAGTTGTTTTAACTTGCACTTTTGTAATCAACAGTGATTTAGAGCATTTTTTTATATGACTACAAATAGCTTTGATTTCTTTGTCTGAAAACTGCTTTTCATATCCTTTGACCATTTATCAATTCTGGAATGGCTCTTTTTTTTTTTAAATAAATTTGACTGAAATGAGAGAAATGAGGCCTTTATCAGACAAACTTGCTATAAATTTTATTGTGTTACTTCATTGTCTATGATACTTCTTAGCAAAATGTAGTTTGCCTGATTATCCCCTTTGATTATGTATATTTTTGGTTTTGCTTTGTCTGAGCTCAATGATTGCTACTCCTGCTTTTTTGTTTTCTTGGAAGCATAATAGATTCTCCTTCAGCCCTTTATTTTAACTCTGTGTGGCTTTCTTTTTCAAGTGTCTCTTGTAAACAACGTAAGTTTCTAATCTATTCTGCTATCCACTTCTGTTTTATAAATAAGCTCATCCATTCATATTCACAGTTATAATTGCTTACTGTGTATTTCCCTCCATTTTATTTTCTTCTCTTTATCCTTCTCTCTCTCTCTTTATTGTATATCTGCTCAAAAGTCTATTTTGTTTCTGACCACTGCCTCCCTTAATCTGCCTTATCATTTCACTTTATTTCTCTTATTTTTCTATTGAGTCAGATAGATTTCTATACCCAACTGAGTTTGTATAAATATTCTTCCCTCTTTAAACCAAATCTGATTCGAGTGAGGCTCAAACATCACCCCTGCCCCTTTCACCCCTCCACTATAGAAGTTCTTCCTTGTAAGCCTCTTTTATGTGAGAAAAATTTCCCTATCCTACCTCTCCCTCCCCCCTTCTCCTAGTGCATCCCTCTTTCTCATCCTCTAATTTTTTTTTGAAGATAACCTCAATATAATCGACTTAGATTTATTGTCTCTGACTATGTAGACTCTTTCTAGCTGCCCTAATAATGATAAAGTTCTTAGGAGTTACATGTATCATCTTCCCACATAGGAATATAAACAGTTTAACTTTATTGAACCTCTTATGATTACTCTTTCATGTTTACCTCTCTAAGCTTCTCTTGAGTTTTATGTTTGAATGTCAAATTTTCTATTCAGCTCTAGTCTTTTCATTAGGAGCACTTGGCAGTCCTCTATTTCATTAAAAATACTTCCCCTTAAGGATTGTATGTAGTTTTGCTGGATAGGTTACTCTTGGTTGTAATCTTAGCTCCTTTGTCTTCTGGATGTTGTATTTCAAGCCCTCTGCTCCTTTAATGTGGAAGGTGCTAAATCTTGTGTGATCCTGACTATGGCTCCACGGTATTTGAATTGTTTCTTTCTGGTTGCTTGCAATATTTTCTCCCTGACTTGGGAGCTCTGCAATTTGGCTATAATATTCCTGGGAGTTTTCATTTTGGGATCTCTTTCAGGAGGTGATCAATGGATTCTTTCATTTTCTATTTTACCCTATGGATCTAAGATAGCAAGGTAATTTTCTTTCATAATTTTTTGAAATGTGATGTCTAAGCTCCTTTTTTGATCATAGCTTTCAGGTAGTCTAATAATTCTTAAATTATGTCTCCTCTATTTTCCAGGCAGTCATTTTTCTGTTGAGATATTTCATATTTTCTTCTATTTTTCATTCTTTTAATTTTTTTAATTGTTTCTTGATGTTTCATGAAGTCATTAGCTTCCGCTTGTCCAATTCAAATTTTTAAGGAATTATTTTCTTCAGCGAGCTTTTGTACCTCCTTTTCCGCTTGGCCAATTCTACTTTTTAAGGAGCTCTTTTCTTCAGTGAATTTTTGTGCCTCTTTTACCATTAGGCCAATTCTAGTTTTTAAGGTATTATTTTCTTCAGTATTTTTTGCGACTCTTTTACCAAGCTGTTAATTCTCTTTTCATAATTTTCTTGCATCACTCTCATTTCTTTTCCCAATTTTTTTCTCTACTACTATTATTTTTTTTCTTTTATTCTTTCTAGAATTTTTGTTGGGCTTGGGTCCAATTAGCATTCTTCTCTGAGGCTTTGTTTGTAGTTGTTTTCACATTGTTGTCTTCTTCTGAGTCTATATCTTTTTAGTAGTTTTTTATGGTCCAGTTCTTTTTTTGTTGTTTGCTCATATTTCCAGCCCATTTCTTGACTTTGAACTTTATGTTAAAGTTGGGCTCTGTTCAGCTGGAGGTGGGGAGGCAATGTCCTAAGCTTCAGTTGCTCTTTTCAGTGTTAGTTCTGGGATCTGCATGTTTGTGGTGCTTCTAATGTGGTGTGGTTGTGGAGAGGTGTGATCACTGTTTTCCTGGTCTTCATTCTGTTCTTTACCCAGTAGGGGCCCATGGTCCCTTATATCCACAAGTGCTAGTGCTACTCTTGGCCCTGGAACTGTCACGAGGTCCCCTGCTCTCTTGTGACCAACAAGAAGTGCTCCTCTCTTCCCTGGAAGTGTAATCTAGAAGTGCTTATGAACAATAGAGTTGCCAGTCAGTACCAGCAAATGGTCACCTATATTCTCTTTCTGACCAGTTGTCTTACCTCCTTACTGTCTGTGGGCTGAGAGCTAACCTAGTGTCACAGACCAATTCCACTGACCTCCTAAGCTGTCCTAGGCTAGAAAAAAAAATGTCATACTCTGACCTTTTCTTAGCTCTGTTACTCTAAAACTTGAGTTGAGGAATTATTTTCAAGTTATTTGGAGGGGAATGTTGGGAGAATTCAGCAGGATTGCTGTCTGTGTTCTGCCATCTCCATGCTCTCCTGATTGATAAATATTCACCAAGTCTAGCAGGACTCAGATTCTCCATGCTGTACTCATGCCATCTTCCTGACATGCTGAAGTGTGACTCTCACCCTTTTCTTATCTTTTTGCTCTAGGAACAGTAATTAAATCAGTACTACCACTATTGGAAAGAGTATATTATACAGTTGGCCTTTGATTACACTGACCATCCTTGTAATATCTCAGACCAAAATACTTTTCTTTAGTTACCACTCCCCTAGCTGTATTGTATTCTCTTTTTAATGTAAACCCCTTGAATCATATCACTTTTTATATTTTTAGCCTCCTGCTTAGCACAGTGATTGGCACACACCACTTAATAAATGCTTTTCCATCCATTAATTTATTCAATCAAAAACATTTATTAAAAGCTTAATGTGTTGGGATTTATGGTAAGTATGGGGATACAAAGAAAAATATTACCTGCCTTCAGGGACCTTATATTCTATGAATGAGGGCAAGACATAGATACATACAGAATATCCCAAAAGTCCTAGTGAGGTTTTAAGCTTATTAAAGCAGCTACTTATTAAAACTGAAAATGCGCTGAGACTATTGGGATGCCCTGCATATATAGGCATATTGATTATGCTCTGGCCTTCTCTCCCAGAGCTTAACTGTTACATCTGCCCTCAGAATTTCAGGGGTTTACCCTGAGGGTTTGAGATATGTCTTCTCTATTGCCATTGGCTCAAACTCCCACTGACTATGATTTCCTCCCTGCCCCCTCAATTTTTGAGGGCTTTTTATTTTACTTTTTATTTTGATTAGGCAATGGGATTAAGTGACTTGCCCAGGGTCATACAGCTAGTAAGTGTTATGTGTCTGAGGCAGGATTTGAACATAGGTCCTCCTGAATCCAGGGCTGGTGCTCTATCCCTTGCACCACCTAGCTGCCCCTTTTTGAGGGCTTTTAACTAGAATCCCAGTTACTTTTTTTTTTTTACCACTTACCATTGATTACTCTTTATAAAGAGAATTTACTTTGAAGGTATAGTAAAAAAAGCAAGTGTAAACATTTTCCCCAACACCTAGAGGGCTTAATCCTCCTTATACCTTGTCAGTTTTTGGAGGTTAATTCCTTGATTAGCCTCAACTTAGCTCAGATCCTACATAGCATTGGTTCCACCAATCTCTGGTTCAGATGCAGCATAACTGCTGGGTGAATCCTTCTACTGGGTTGTAGTTTTGAGATTCCTTTTTGATCCTTATGGCATTGATGATTTGCTGGCAGCGAAATCCAGCCTGGATTCTGATTCCTGGATTTCTGTGGATCACTCTTCCCACCAGTGAAGCTCCCAAGGTAAAAGAGATGACATTTCTTTCACCTGGAACATAAAGAACAAGCAAAAAGGCCAAGAACTGAAGCCTATTTCTCAGGACCATATGGTTTCAGAAGAGAGAAGATCTCTGTTACCACATATTCTGTTACTGGACACCATGAGGGAAAGAGTCACTGAGGTCTCCCAAGAACGAGTGGGGCAAAAGAGGTGTTGATAAACCATTTTGACTATTTCTGAAGATAACCAAAGAACCTCTTCACCACATGGTTAACTGATGGGAATCAGTTCTAGAATATCCACATATGCTCTACATGCTTTCAGGACACTTCCATTCCATCTTATCAAGACTTTAGAAGCAAATTTCTTAGCTTCATTCACGTGGAGAACTTGCACCAGTCAAGTAAGCTGATGAGGTTTATCCACGTGCCGACAAAAATAAATATAAGGTGACCTAGGAGGAAAATGTATGAGCAGCTGGGGGAACAAGGATCCAGAAAAAATAATTTCAATCTTTGTTTGTATTCTTTCAGCATTTTTTGATGATTCTGTATTGGCCCGGAGAAGAGTTCTGAGAAGAAATAGTATGTATTTTAAGAAGATGTTGGAGGCCATCAGATGAAGTAGAAAGCTCATTGGCCTGGAATTGAACTCTAGTCTTGGCCATGCCAATAACTAGCAATGTGAACTTGGTTACTGTGGGTCTCAATTTTTCCATCTGCAAAAGGAGAGGACTGGTCACAATGCTCTCTAACGTCTCTTTGAACTTTAAAAGTCTGTGATTTCATAATGGAAAAGATAAAGCTTTTTCTAGTGACCGCAGGGACGACTTCCCACATGCATAGAGGTATTATAAAATAAATTGAATTAAAGTGGTTTTGAAAAAAAAAGATTAAGAAAAAGAATAAAGCATGTGCTTAGTTGGAGGGATTAGGGATAGCAGTTGAAAAGGATGAGATGAAGCAGAAAGTTTAAATTTAATGAAGACAAAGGAAATTAAAAGGTATGATGATTATCAAGGAAAATGAATTTTGTGGATGAGAAAACTATTAAATATCCTACCATGAAATATGGGGCTTTAATTTATTTTGCTCTCTCCCATTCACTTTAGTATCAACAAATTTATTTGCTTAAATGCTATAGATTTGTAGCCTTCTGTTAAGTAGGTCAAATAATTGCATGGCAGTATTTTTTTCATACCACTAGAGGACAGTATTTGCATGGCAAACTACCAAAAAAATAACAAAATGAAAAAACTAAGACAAAAACAGATTTGCATTTCAGTGGGTTTCTAGCACTGACCCTAAATTGAGTCTTAAACTGACCAAAGCTTCTCCATGAAACACTCAAGAAAATTTTTATGCAAGTGTAGGGGGAAAGTGGTGCCTTGTTGTACCACTTTTCCTTAGCATGCCACTTAACATGTTCCTGGGCTTGTGGTGCCAGTGAGAAGCCCTTGTTGCCTTAAAGGTTGATTTCTCTGGAGCAGTTACTCTATCTATGATAATTCTTAAAAGCAAATAATAATCATACACTGGGTAGTAAGAATATTCATGCTTCCTTTAATATTTTCATGACTTGCTTAATTTTTTAATATTTCAGTGAAAAAAGAAATGTTTTGCTTTTAAGGGATGAAAACAGGGACAGCCACTGTTGACTGAGGTTAGACTTTCCATCCACAATATTACTTGACCCAATTTCCACTTCTTTCTACCTTCTTGTGAATGGAAAGCAGTGAAAAGCTTCTATGTTGGAAGTCAGCACTGGATAAGCCTTTAAATCATCAGCTTTGATCACACAAGATTAGAGAATTTTAGGGTTGGAAAGCACATTTGAGACACCATTAGTGCCCTCACAGCTCCTACTATAAAACAATTGCTCAATAAATATTTGTTGATTGATCCATTCCCCTGCCTTCAATTAGACAGCCCGAAAATTCCTGTGCAGGTTGAGTGGAATTTGCTGATAAATCCAAAGCAATTCAATGGCAAGAGAAGAGTTGTTTGTTTGTTTGTTTTTTAAAGCTATCTCTTTATCATCCTTTTTTTCTTTCATTCCCCTCCCCCAAGTTGGAATCCAATTTTTAGTTTGTTTTGTAGGATAAATACTCTCTTGGGCCTGCCTTTCTTCCTTAGGTTCTTTCTTTTATTCTTCTAATTACATGTTTTAATACTTTTGCAGAGATTAGATATTAGAAATTTCCAAACTGAAATATCATTCCCTCGAGAAGAAGGTATCATTTAAGAAGTCAGCCTTATGCTAATATGGGTGCCTGTCCTATGTTTAAGCTAGCTTTCCCTCTTAAGGATTTTAAAAAATTAAATTGTTCAGAAAAATTTCTGAGATTTCATTGGCTTTTTGATCTTAATATTCTAAAGACTGGATATAGTACTCCCCTATGTACCTTTTGTTATAGCTATTAATGGAACTGATGCTCTAAAAGCCATGCCCATAGGGAACTCAGCAAACATTATTTTAACAAATATTTATTGAATGTCTACTACAAATAAAGCATTAAAGGGGTATACGGAGATGAATAGACCTGCCCCTTCTCTTCAAGATTATGATCACTCTGAACCTCACTGAAAAGACATATTTAGCAATCTAATACTATGTTGGTTAGTGTAAATCTAAATGCTATTGATTCTTGAATTAGTTACAAGTTACGTGGAGGTGGACGCTGGAGTTAACTAAGGAGAGTGGGGTGTGTGTGTGTGTGTGTGTGTGTGTGTGTGTGTGTATTTAAAATAACTGGGTTTTTTTTTGCAGAAGTCATTCAGAACACTTTTTTTTAAAACTCATTTTCCACTCCCCCAAGTCCCAAGGTTATTTTTCCCCTCCAGTCATATCTTGACTTTTCCCCAACATACTGTTGCTTATTCCAGTACCCAAAAACCCTTCATCATTTTCTTTGTTAAACATGCCTTTCAGATAGCAGCCTCTTTTAGTTCAACGACAAGGGGCATCTGCTAAAAGTACTAGCCTCTGTTTGATATCTGGGTCATGCTTTGTATGTCTTTCTGCATTAGTATGATGATAAAGAGCTCTTTCTGACCCCGTGGACTTGTTTTCAAGTGATTGCTTGACAGTTTGTATGGTGAAAGGTTGATCACCCTCGTCCTCCAACAGCCTATAAATAATGTGATATACAAAAGCTTAGCTTTTGGGTTATAGAAGCTGATTTAGAACTGTTGAATCAAAAAAGATTATTGAATAAATAAAACATAAACCATATCTCTTAAAATTTACACTTGTTGTTTAAATTTTTTTTGTTATGGACCTGTAATTTTCAATAGTGTAGAATTCCTAGGGAAGAATTAACTCCATTAATGCAGACTGGTATCTTTTCTGCAACTTACAGTCTTAGAGAGAGAGCAGCCAAAAATAACATCTATTGCTATTTTGTAGAAAATTATTCAAAATTCTTATTCACCCATACACCTAGTTCTTGATATAAAATTATTTACTTATTAGTGTTTCCAAAGAAATGAATTTTAAAAGATAAGCAATAATGTCTATAATCATAGAATGCTAAACTGAAAGGCTCATTAAAATCATCTAGTTCAAAATCTTCCCCTCTCCATTTTACATAAAAAGAAGTAAAGAATCAAATATTTGTCTAAGATCATATAGCCAGCAAGTAAAGTGGTTGAGCTAAGACCAGATCCTAGGTTTAATGCCTCTATGCTGTTCTATATGGAAAAGAATGGATGGTTTCTATATTGTGGTCTATCTCCCCTTCAACCTCGACTTCATATTTATATTTGAAGATGCCAATGCTTCTGGTATTACTACCCTAAAAGGGTCCATGAGCATCTGAACTACATTTACCAAAAGCCTGCAGGTTAACTTAGCAGCTTTCAGTGTGCCCAGTTTGAAAGGAAGAAGGGAATCTCAGTGGGGTGAGACAGCCTGGAGGCCAGGTCAACAGAGTTAGAGAGAGAGAAAGAGAGAGCAGAAGGAAATGCAAGCTGTGTCTAATTCATGCCAGGGCTAGCAGTGTGAAACATTTCTCCTTAGATACACTTAGTTTATGCTGCTGCTTGCTAGTGGTAGGAAACATTTTCCCTCAGCTATGTTTAGCTATTGCCAGTACCAGCTGGTAGAAGGGACAGCAAAAGGCATTTCTATCCTCCTAGGTCCCAAGAGGAAGAAATAAGTATTTTAATAAGAAATACCTTCCAGGAATTGAGGCTCCAGCATTTGTGGTGCCTTTCTGGCATCAAGAAGTCACTGTTTGTCCAATGGGAAGACCTCAATCAACAAAATCAGTACTTCACTTAAAGTAACTGACAAAAACTACTTGGGTTACATGGTAAGGTGAGAATACATCTCAATTGAATTAATCAATCTGAGATGTGAACTAGGTATGAACAAGAACAGCATTGGATTCAATGCATTGAATCAATCAGTCTGAGATATTTCAATTAGTGTTTCAGGAAATCTGTTTGCGACTTCCTTGTGCTCTAAAAGGTTTGAGCTTCTGGTAGCTTAGGTAGAAAACTTCCAGGCAAACCCCTGAGAAGTGATTAAGGGAAGAAGAGGAGAAGAGTTGTGGCCTTGGTACCCTCTCCCCTTTTTACTGGACAAGAACTTTGTGAACTTAGAGAGTTAGAAGATTTATGTACAGCCCATTGGTGACCATTTTTACTGCCTGTGAGAGTTCTTGCAACATTCTTGGAACAACTGTACAGCATCTGTACCATAAACCTAGGATAAACTAGACAAAATGAGGAGAGACACGTTTAAGACCCTACAAAGAATCTAGCAGAAACCCACAATAAGCCTAAGGGTAATTTCATGATGAGCCCATTAAGAAGAGAAAAGGACTTGGTGCGTTTAGAAGTGCTGAGGTTCCCTTTTGCCACTTGGGCTTTCTAAGCTTGAGCCCAGTTTCCCCAAAACTTAATATCTTCCCATGGGAGAGTGTCACAGACTTTTGTAGGGATATATTTGGAGGGATATTCTTACCATATCACCTTAGTAACTACCCCTTTCTAAAAGCTAATTAAGTCTAGAAATCTCTATTCAAAATCAACCAATAATTATAGAGGGAAGCACACAAGTCAGGACTTGTGAGCTATGGCATTTGAGAAATACCATGAAACTCCTCAGGGCTGCTCTTGGAATTCTTAGAGGTGATGCAGCAACCTTGATTTGGGGCCCTAGGCTGCTAGTGCAAAAAAGGTTTGGGAGAGTAGCTCCGCAGCATGTATTATACTCATTACCCCTATAATACCATGTATGGGGAGTAGAGATAAGCAGAATTACAGCCTCAAACCTGTGAAAGAGATTGTATTTTTGGGAAATGGGTAGTGTGAGTGCTGGACACTTGATTTTAAACCCTGTTATTTAGCTTGCTTTCTGTTTTAAGTTAATGTCCTCTCCTTTTCTTTGATGTCAAAGGTTCTATTCTGACTTGGTTAGGGATATTAGGTGGAAATGGGGACTCAGGTGCTGTGAATTAAGATAGATGATTTTCTCTTGAACACTGTGAGATTGATTGCTTGAGAAAGGGAAACAGTAAGTTAGTTTCAGCAGGGTCATTAGGTATCTGGATAAAATTAGGCTCCCATGGAACTTTCTGGGGCCCAGAGGACCTTAGAATTGCATCTCCAGTCTGGTCATTCCCTTGGACCAAGAAGCACGCTACTGGTCCTCTAATGCTCTCCCAAGGTTCAGACCTTCAGTCTGGGGATATAAATCATAGAATTATAGAGTTGGAAGGGACCTCAGAGGTCACTTCATCAATCCTTACTCAAAAACATTACTTCTTCTAGTTGAAGGTATTTTAATTTTATTTTCATCTATTTATTTATTTATTTTGGTGAGGCAATGGGGTGAAGGAAGGTATTTTATGATCTCAGATTATAATCTATTCCATTTTAGGCCAGTTCTAATTGCCTAGGAAATTTGTCATTATACTGAATTAATATCTGCCCCTAACCCATGTTATTTTTACCCTAGTTCTGCCTTCTGGAACCACATGAAATAAATCTAATCTTTCTTCCATGACAGCCCTTTAAATATTTAAAGACAGCAACCAAGATTTCTTCAAGGCTCCTCTTCTCCAAGTTAAACATTTCCTTGTCCTCTTATACAGCAAGATTTTTTTATCCCCTTGCCATGCTAGTTGCTGCTCCTAGATGAACTTTAGCTCATCAATGTTTTTCTTGAACTGAATACAATAGTATGGATGTGATCTTACCAGTGGGGTACAAACAGGACCATTACCTCCCTTGTTCTAGACATTAAAGTTCTATTAATGTAGTCTAAGATCATGTTTATCTTTATAGCAACTGCATCGTATTGTAGGCTTATATTGAGCTGTATGAAGCAGGTAGTATAGAGTGTTGGGATTGGAGTCAGGAAAAATCTGAGTTTGAATCCTATTCAAATACTAGCTGTGAGACCCTAGGCATGTCATTGAACCTCTCAACCTCATTTTCTTCATCTATAAAATGGGCATAATAATAGCAACTACCTCACAGGGTTGTTGTAAGCATCAGATGAGGTAATATATGTAATTTGCTTTGCAAACTTTAATGCCTTATATAAACACTGGATTTTATCATTATTGGCCATTACAGGGCCATATGAGGAGTTTGCGTATTAAATTACTCAAGTATTGGAATGTGCCTGAAGAATACCCACAAACCTATACATGGTGGGTACAGATGAACTCCATCCCAACATGGTTCAGGGAAACCATGGGAGAACTGGTAGCCATACTCCAAGGTATGTCTGGAGGGTTCCCTAAAAGGAATTCTTGAGTAGCATACAGGTTTACTTCTTTCTGAGGAGTTAGAATTCGGCAGTCACTGATTCAATCTTCTCTAATAAGCATTTATTAAGCACCTACTATCTACAAGGCACTGGGTTTAGGTGATAGGTATACAAAGAAAAGAAAAAAAATTCCCTGCCCTCAGGTAGCTATATTCTGCTGGTGAGATAGAACATGTAAACAGATAAATATATACGTGATAGTAGGAGTGAACAGTAATAATTAGGGGGACCAAGAAGGACTTTAAGCATAGATTTAATAATAATAACTCAAACAAGTCTCAAGGTCATTCTTGGCCAGTACTATAACTCTCTTAGATTGACCAGGCTCAACCAACAAGCAAAGGTGTAGTTTCAGAGGAAAACAAGAGATTTCAGGAATACTTGGAAGTTATCTTTTCCTTAACCATAGAATCTCAGAACCAAAAGTTGACAATTCTCTTCCAGCTACTGTGCAGATTATGATTCAAGTGTGTGCCATTGATAACTTTTGCTGTCAGGGCTTCTGATTACATTTTTTAATAACAGCTTCAATTCTGAAAGAATGCTGATTTGGCTGGTTTTCAAGATGTAAATTCAGAGAAAGGGAAATTAGTCTTTCTTATTACTTTGAAATATCCAACGGCTTTTAAATTCCTGAAAAACACTCCATGACTCCCTCCTGAGTCAACCCCTACCAGCTTTCTTAATTGTTACATTCTAGTAAGAATGCCAACTTCTTTGTAGCATAAGACATAGATTATGAGCCAGGGTTGGACTTCCCAGAGGGTAGCTGAGTATTTGTCCAGTGGTCTAAAGCAAAACTTCACTTTTTTGTATTTTTCAAAGAGACTGGAAAGATAATTAATAGCCTGGAGTCTGTCTTGAACAAACTCTCTCTGGTAGTCTGGTATCATGGGAATTTTACTCCCTTTCATCCCCTTTTTATCTTCAGGAGGTTATCATATCAGAGCCTGTACATATGGGCAATTCATTATGATGGGTCAGGAGATACAGGGAAAACTTTTGTCTTTTAGAACAACATTATCATCCTTAATAGGACATGTATGTGTCAGATGTGAAGTATGGTTTCAAGTTTTAAGAATATTGTGAATATTAACCCAAAGTGACAAAAAAGTAGTAGGATAATTTTAACATTTAGACTATGCCCTCAGTTCTTGTCTTCAGGAGAGTTGATTATTGACTTCATCAAATCAGAATTTGATTCTAAATAATGTCATGATTCAACTCAAGGGCCATGGATTCTGTTTGGTGTTTTCTTTAATCAATGAATCAATCAATCTGCAAGCATTTGTTAAGTGCCTATGATGTGCCAGGAGCCTTGCTGTGTGCTGGAAATACAAAGATGAAAATACAAACAATCCATGCCCTCAAGAAACTTACAGTCTAGCATGTGTACATATTTAAAGATCTATGACCTATCTATAGGTATAGAGGCAGCTAGGTGGCTCATTGGATCGAGTGCTGGACCTGGAGCCAGGAAGACCTGAATTCAAATTGGGCCTCAGATATAGGGTCAGCTATATGACCCTAGGCAAATCACTTAACTTCTATTTGCCTTAATCCACTGGAGAATGAAATGGCAAACAACTTCATTATCTTTGCCAAGAAAATCCCTTGGACAGCACTGGTATGCTATGGTCCATAAGATATGGTCCATAGTCAGACATGACTGAACAACAACATGCTATCTATACATAATACTATGAGATGATTTTTTTTTTGCAGGGAAAGTATTTGAAAAAGAGTCAGTTTGGTGGCCCAATGGACAAAGCACTGGAATTGGAGTTAGGAAGACCTGAGTTCAAATCTAATCTCAAATGTTTACTAGTTACATGCTTCTGTCATTTAACTTCTGCTATAAAATGGGGATAATGATATCACTTATATCACAGATTTGTTGTGAGGATAAGATAAGATAATGTTCATAAAGTACTTTGCAAACCTTAAAACACTATGTAAATGCTATTTGTTATTATTATATTATTAACTGGGAGGATCAGAAAAGATCTTAGTGCTATCTTAATTTGAGCTATGAGTGGTTCTCACTTGGTAGAGCATGATGTTAATGAAGCCATATTGGATAGCTTTATTCTTAGTATGTCAGGCAGGTTTGTTCTATTCCATGTCCACATTTTATATACCAAATTCTGGCCTATTATCTTGAAAATGTTCATTGTGGATCATTCAGGGAGCTAGATATGAGATGGTTGGATCAATATTATTATGTACTTTGTACTTCAATATTTTAACATTTTAATAGACCTGAGATTTCACTGATTTGGGTACTCCCTCCAGAGATGTTTTCTTATTCTATAAAATTGTTGTCTGTGTATGACTGCTGAACTGCCATAGAATGTCAACTTAATTCACTGACTCTAGAACCAACGCTTTGTAGACTGCCACCTAGCTGTCTCTAAAGGATCCCATAGTCTCCCTAAGTTAAGACTTACTTTCTTGCTATTCAGAGAAGAGAACAGAGAGACAATTTAGAAGAATGAACCTTGATTCAGGACATAAGAATCCTACATCCTGTCCTCTTATGAATGGAACATGGAGTTAGTCATGGATTTATAGAATCTTACTATTGGAGGGGACTTTTGAGATTACATAGGGGAATTCCTTCATTTTAGAGATGAGGAAACAGAGGCTCAAGGAGGCTGTCATTCAATCTGTGTGTGTGTGTCAATTTTCTTAATTGTAAAGATGAAGGAAAAAATTTCACTTCACTAATGGTGCTGAAATTAGATGTGTTTGAATTTTTTTAACTTATAGTAATAATAATTACTATTTCACCCCTTTGGTAAAAGTCATAATATTATAAATATTATCATTATTACAATGGTTTATCAAAGTTTCTATAGTTAGACACTCATACTTGTCTGCTATCTACTTTTCTGAAGAATTTTATATAAGAAGAATAGTATTCTGACCAGCCAGATGAATTAAAACACTCATATTTAGCGCTCTGACACTAGGGCCTAAACTAGTTGATTAGAGGTTCAGTGAGTGCAAACTGAATACTTTAGCCCACTATGTCTAGCTCTGGCCTCATAAGCACCAGACTGCACTTCACCTTAATGTCCCTTCTGGTCATCCTGCTGTCTACCCAGATCATTTTACAATATGCCTGCTTCACTGCCCTGCTTTTCCCTACCTGGACCATCGTTGTCAACACCATATATTGACCTCCACACCCTGGAATTTCTAAATTATTGGGTAAATTAATCCACTCATCTTTGGAGCTCCCTTCCTCTTGGCTTCCTCTCCCCCCCCACCCTGCCCCACTTTCTATCTTTTGCTCTAGGAATAGTAATCTAATCTAATTAATTAATTATATAATTATTCCTGGAAAGGTTGTGTCAATTGACTGACCTATATAGCAAAACACCATATCTGTAATTCCCCAGACCAAAGATCCCTTCCCTGGCCATCACTCCTCTATTTGTGTTATCTTTCTCTATTAAAACGTGAGCTCCTTGAGAGCAGGGCATCTCTTTTCATATTTACATTTCCAATGCTTAACACAGTTCTTGGTACATAGTAGGTTCTTAATAAATGATTTTTCATTTATTCATTCAATCATCTCTTCTCAAAATTAACAGATTTTGATTGTAGGGGTTTATTTGTTTGCTGCTACTCCAAAAATCAAGACCCAAACTCACACACAGCTATAATTTGTCTTGTGTCAGATTAATACTTTTTCTTACTCCATGCGTTCCAGCCTTAGGTTTTAGTGAGTGAATGGATTAACTCATAATTGTATATTGTGGTAAACAACAGTTGTTTGGAACTCCGTAGACTATCTGCATTTGGCCATTTATAGCATGGCAGCCTTTTCTTTGATGTTTGTTTGTGTTTCCTAGCCATTTCCTAGCTTCTACCCCAAACCTATTCTGAGATATGGCTGGCATGTATCACTACCCCCTGCTCTTGCCTTGTGCTCCCAGAAAGAGACTGTGCAAAGCTCTCTCATGAGGAATGAATCACTTAATCAGATTGGTCACAGATTAATTGGTCTATACACCCAGAAGTCAATCAACATTTATTTATTTTTTAAAAAAAATTTAATTAATTAGTTTATTTTTAGTTTTCAACATTCACTTCCATAAGCTTTTGACTTTTAAATTTTCTCTGCCTCCTTCCCCTTTCCCTTCCCCAAGGTGGCATGCAATCTGATATAGGCTCTACATATACATTCTTATTAAGCATATTTTCACATTAGTCATGTTGTAAAGAAGAATTAGAATGAATGAGAGGAACCATAAGAAAGAACAAACAAAAAAAATGAAACAAAACAAAAGGGAGAGAGAGCAAATAGTATATTTTGATCTGCATTCAAACTCCATAGTTCTTTCTCTGGATGTGGATAGCATTTTCCATCATGTGTCTTTTGGAGTTGTCTTAGATCCCTGTATTTCTGAGAAGAGCTAAGTCTATCAAAGTCAGTCATCATACAGTGTGGCTGTTATTTGTACAATGTTTTCCTGGTTCTGCTCACTGCATCAGTTCATATAAATCCTTCATGTTTTTCTGAAGTCTGCCTGCTCATCATTTCTCAATCAACATTTATTAAAGGCCTACTATGTTCTAGGCTCTGTGCTAAATGCTGAGGATACAAGAAAAAAACAGCTGTCTGAAGGAGCTCACAATCGAATGGGGGAAATTACATTCAAACAACTATTTACAAACAGGCTGCATACCTGATATACTAGAGAAAATGAACAGAAGGAAGGCACTAGAAGTGATGAAATAATCCTAGTTTGGACTGATGGATGTTGTGCCACATGTGGCTTCTTTTTATTAGATGGAACTCGTGTTCTGAAAGTTATTAGTAGTAAAATCTGTCAGAGAAGCAGTGTGATATACTATATACACACACATATATGTATATACATAATACGTACATATATGTGTGTGTATATATATATACATACACATAAATACACACACACACACACACACACACACACACACACACACACACACACACACATATATATATCTCAGGATTTGGAGTCAGGAAGACATAGACTCAAATTTACTAGCTTGGTGACCCCAACGCTAGTCACTTACTCCCTCTGTGCTTTGGTCTCCTCATCTATAAAATGAAGGAGATGGACCAGGTGGTTTCTAAGGGCCCTTTCAACTCTAAAATCTATGATCCCATGACTTGTCAGATGTAGGATTTGAACCCTAGTCTCTTGAGTTCAGGTCTTGAGCTCTTTCCGCTATACTACACTGCTGTTCAGTAGACGTGGCTACTCCCTCAGCTTTCTTCCTCTGTTGGCATTGTTTCTGTAGGTTGGTTCTTGTAGGATCTTTCACCTCATATTCATCTATCCAAACTAGTCACCCATTCACCTCTCTGGTATGACTGAGTCACCTGTTATTTCTGTGACAAAACCATGTAATTACTTTTTGTTTTTTGAAGGAGAGAACACAGAATGAGAGTATAGAAATATGGCTCTTGGGGTTAGATTTACTATAGGGACATTGGTTTAAATGATTTCATACCTCTTTCCAATTGCTGATTTATCCTCCATTTCCAACTGGTTTGTACTCTTCTCAACTTCTCCACCGTGTCCTAGAGATCTCTTCATCCTGAAGGATCATTTCAGTCCTGAAATTCACACTGGAGGTACCTAGCAGCCCTGAGCCTTTCCCTCTGATTGGTTAGCTCCTCCCAGAACCTTCACTTAAGGAGTACCCCTCCCTGCAACCAGCTGTCTCTTCATTTCTTACCATATTGTACTCCTTCTGATGTCTCTATCATGTTCCCAAGCCCCTTTCAGCTTGTTTTTATGTATTGTCTTCCCTATCAGAATGTTTTTAGATTCCCAATGCTTAGCACAGTAACTGGCGCGTAGCAAATGCTTAATAAATACTTGTTGATTGATTGATTGACTAAAACAAATCAGTTATATGAAGTTATCAAGTGTTATAATGGATACACTATTGGACTTGACTAGAATCATGATGGTCTGAGTTAAAATCCTGCTGTGCTATGCTACCTCAGCCAAATCACTTAACTTTTCTCAGACTCCTTTTTTTCAGACATAAAATGGGAATAGTATATGTCTCATGGAGTTGTTGTAAGCATCAACTGATGTAACATAGTAAAGTACTTTGCAAACCTTAAAGTGTTATGTAAAAGTTAGCTATTATACACATTTCACATTATGCACCTACAGTTGTAGCCCATTATAATCCTTTTATTTAGGGCAACAAAAAGGACTTCGTTTTCAGGTAAGTGGTTGGTTACCTAAAGGAGATAGGGAAAGTAGACATTGGAATAAAAGGATAAATAATCTGTTGTAGTTTGAGCAAATAGATGTGTGTTTATGTGATCAGGAATATATGCCTAATAGTGGGTGATGTTCAGGGGAAGGAAGAATGCCAACATTAACCCAAAATCTACTTGCTAACTCTAGAGAACTAATTTAAACAAAGGCCTTTAAAATTGGGATTTCATTGGTTTCATTTTTTGAAATGTTTGCAAATGTTGAACATGAAGTTATGTTGGGTTGCAACTTCTCTCTAGCCAAGTGAATGATCTGGGCAAAATGACTTTCTGTAATACTATTTTTGAGGAAAATAATTGTCACCTTCCCTCTCAGAGGATAGATTTCACTCCTGCTTCTTTGTGAAACTAGCCTCCCAAGTGCCTCAGGATTGTCAAGCTCCTGACCCAAATAGTAACACACAAAAATGGTCATTCAAAAGGGTCTTGTTGTTGGCTAGTCACTCTTGTAGCAAAAGAATCTTCATTTCACCATTTAATGACCCATATTTGTATCAGAGAGGGGAAGGGGAACCAGCATGTAGAAATTGGTCAAGGAAAAGGAGTGACTACTGTCTTTCACATGGAAAGCATGTGTTAGGACTTCCTAGCCTGGGGATCTGTTTCACAAATGGCAATTATTTCACAAAGGCTTTCAAAGAGCAGCTCTGCCCAGAATGGCATGTGCATGTCTGAGAGAAAGCCTGTGTGGGGTAGGCTTCCACTACAGACTAATTGTTTCACTGTTTATTTTAATTCTTTAGAGAAATAAACTTTTGAATGAAGAGATTAAAATCTCACTACTCTGCCTAATTTGTACAGCTCTACATAATATAGAAATTATGTATGTGTACATACATATACATTGCCTAATGTCATGAATTGTTTCTGCAAAAGCAGTAGGTTGTGTGAAATGACAGAATGGCACAATAAGTTTTATAAGAACAATGTTATACATAGGTGATTGGCTTAGCAGCATTGTGGTGGGGTTTTGCAATTCTACAATGGGCCTTGGTTATAATGTATTTATAATGTTACTGTGAAAATATGTTGGAGTTTTTACATATGTATTGGCATATTCATGGTTGCTCTCCTCCACTCACCGTTCATAATTAGCACAGTGGCCAAACACATTTGCAACTATTGGATTTTAGAACTTTGCAAAGCGTCTTCCATAAATCTGGTCTCCCTAGGTCCAAAACAAAAGTGATATTAATATTCATTTCCCACTCCAACACTGACTTACACTTTCTTCATAAATGTTTTTTTGATTTATGCCTTTTGTTTTTTACATCACAGTTTCCTAATAAACCCCTTCCCTGCTGAACCCTTACTTATAACAGAGAAAACAGTAAAGCAAAACTATCTGATAGATTATGTAATATTTTTGTACCTATAGTGTTCTACCTCTCTATAGAAAGGAAGGAAATGTGTTTTATCATCTGTTTATCTTGGAATCAATGTTGGTCACTGCAATAAATCTAAGTTCAATTGCTTTTTAGAGTTGTTTTGATTTATATTATTATGGTCATTGCATGTACAGGGTGTCCCAAAACTCTTAGTGCAGTTTTAAGCTTAACTATAACAAGATGTTTGAGATACTCTGTATTGTTCTGCTTTTGTTTCCTTCGCTCTGACTTCACTCCTTTAAATCTTCCCATTTTTCTCTAAATTCCTCCTATTTGTTTTGTCTGGTGCAGGAATATTCCATTACATTCACATACCATGATTGTTCAAACATTTCTCCATTAATAGGCATCCCCATCTAAATAGTTTTCTATCTTAGCTGGTTTTCATATTGAATTACCTTACTTTTTTCTTTGTTTTATTGATGCTTTTTGTTTTTTACATCACAATTATTTCTGGATATACTCACCAGTCCTGCTTCTATCTTCAAATTATTGGACCTTTTATGGAGATAAAGAGAACAGACCCCTGTATCTTCTCTCTCTCCCTCTCCCTCTCTCTCTCTCTCTCTCTCTCTCTCTCTCTCTCTCTCTCTCTCTCTCTCTCTCTCTCTCTTTCTCTCTCTCTCTCTCCATGAGTGATGTCATCTTTAAACTAGCTTTCATTTTAGTGTAAATGGAGCAGTCACATCACTTTCTTCTGTTTGGTTTTACCCCCATCCCAGTCCCTCGTTAAGACTTTCATAATATGTTCTTGTCACCAATAGCCTCTGTATAGTGATGAACCAGGTTATAAGATGTTATAAATTCGTATGTGAGAGTTGCATACTCTATCCTTGCATGTTTCCTTATATGAAATACTGTATCTTTTGACTTAGTAATGTTAGAGTTAGAAGGGCTTATGTTTCCACAGGTAGAATAATGCAGAGATTTAAAGAACCGCTCCAGGAAGTAGTACATTGTAGGTGGGCTCGGGCTTAGCCAATAAAAAGTAAGTTGATGGTTCCATAAAGACCCCAAAATCAAGATAAGGGTCAAGCCAGCTCAGACCAGTTAGGGTCAACCTGAGGACACCTGAAAAATGTTAGTGCGCCTGCTTAATGAGCTTCATTACTATTATCTGACACACCCTGCATAAAACTAGAGCCTCATTAACGAGTTACTAGTTACTCGTTAGTTAGTTACTAGTTAGTTACTAGTTAGTTGGTTACTCAGTAACAGCAGTAGTGTAACAATGATCAACTGCGAGAGACTTAGTTACTCTGACCAAGACAATGACTCGGGCAGCTAGGTGGCGCAGTGAATAGAGCACTGGCCCTGGAGTCAGGAATATTCTTGAGTTCAAATCTAGCCTCAGACACATAATACTTCCTAGTGTGTGACTGTGGGCAAGTCACTTAACCCCAATTGCCTAACAAAAAAAAAAAGACAATGACCCAAGACAATTCCAAAGGACCCAGGATGAAAAATGCTACTCACCTTCAGAGAAAGAACTGACAAATTCTGAGTGTAGGCTCAAGCATTCTCTTTCTTTCTTTCTTTCTTTCTTTCTTTCTTTCTTCTTTCTTTCTTTCTTTCTTTCTTTCTTTCTTTCTTTCTTTCTTTCTTTCTTCTTTCTTTCTTTCTTCTTCTTTCTTTTCTTTCTTTTCTTTCTTCTTCCTTCTTTCCTTCTTTCCTTCTTTCTTCTTCCTTCTTTCTTTCTTCTTTCTTTCTTTCTTTCTTTCTTTCTTTCTTTCTTTCTTTCTTTTTCTTTCTTTCTTTCTTTCTTTCTTTCTTGGTGTGTGTGTTTTCCTTTGCAACATGGCTATTATGGAAATATGTTTTTCATGACTTCACATGTATAATAAGTATCATATTGCTTGACTTCTCAAGGAGTAGGGGAAGGATGGGAGGGAAAAAGAGAATTTTGAACTCAAAATTTGAAAAAAATGAATTAAAAAATTAAAAAATGTAATTGGGACATATTTAGTGAAATACATAAAACACATTTAAAAAGATGAAGTCTATTTGACTGACGCTATTATTCTTCTCTTAATCCTTCATTCAAATTGACTTTGCCTTTTGTTATTTGTTACATTTTCACATTGTATTCTGGCCAGTACAAAAAAAAATTGATCTATCTACATATATATATGCACAGTGAATCAAGAAAAAATAGCAGCAGATGTGATTGAATAGCACAAATGCCTCTCTTCTAATTTTGCTAGTGAATTCTAGACTAACAGATCTGTTTAATTTAGAGTCCAGAGCATAGAAGTTACAGATGAAAATGCTGTTTGAAATAGGCTGAAAGTTCATTATGATACCATAGTCCAAAAATGCCTTACAAATTTACAAACTTCCTTCTGTTTCCTTTCTCCTCTCCTTGGATCAAATGCATGTAAGTCCTCCAATATTTGGCCCTTGGAGGCCAAGGGTTGCAGAAAAAGAAGCTTACCGATAAGCCCCACTTCTCCACCAATGTGCTACTACATCATCAGCCTAAGCAGATGAATTCAGATCAGACAGACTAACTGGGACTTCTGTGCTTTATAAAAGCTTCAAAAAATGAAAACAAAAAATTTTCAACAACCAGCTTTCTTCCCCTATTTTTGAACGCAATTGCTAACTCCCTCCCAACTTCTCCACACCAATCAAAAGAAAACAAACAAATCATTGTAACAAAGGTGCATTGTCAAACAACACCCCCTCCCCCTACACACACACACACACACACACACACACACACACACACACACACACACACACACACTTGCTGTGTCAAAAAATGTATGTCTCATTTTGTCCCTTGAGTCTATCACCTCTCAGTTAAGCAGTAAGAAGCCCATTTCCTCACTGGTTCTCTGGAAATCATGGTTAGTCATTGCATTGATCAGAATTCTCTTGTCTCTCAAGGTTGTTTTTCTTTGCAGTATTGTTATTCTTATATAAATCATTTTCCTTCACTTTGCATCAGTTCATACAACAACAGCAATAAACGTTGCAATTTAATATAATGAGAGGAACCTATGTCCTTTCCTCCTTTCTTCTAGATTGTATAACTAATTGGCTGAACTTAATTAACATGCCTGCAGCACAAGAATGCTCAAGGATACTAGACCAGGGAATAAGTCTTCTTTCTTCCTACACCATTACTAGGTTTGAGGATATAATGGAAATGTTATAGCAATAGAGAACACCTATTAGTGGTGTTATTGATGATGATATTGATATGATCCATAATTATTATAATAAAATTTGCATATGAAGACATCATATTGGGAGTATTTGGCACACCCTATAAGAGAATCTGGTGCACATTAGAAGAAAAGACGAAAAAGAGAATTCAGAGAAGATGGCAGAGTAGGTCAAGAGACTCCAAGTTCCCCCCCGCAAAAGAGAAGATAGCACCTCAGGGCAAACATAGAGTAGGTAAAAATAAATAAGAGCAGGGGCAGAACAGGGGTCCTTCTGGAACAATCAGAGAAGATCTGAAGAAAAATCCCAGGACAAGGCATGGTCCCTGTGAAGAGTAAACACCTCCAGGCTAGGATCCATTTAAACAACAAGTGGCAAGCCCTGAGTTTAGCTGGGTTGGGAGGTTGCCTCAGCTCCAGCCACAGAAACTTTTACCCCTGGCACAGTGAGGGGAATTGGGCATGTGAGCCAGGGAAGATTGAGGTAACCTCTGCTAACAAGGAATGCCAAACTCAGTCAGAAGGAACCAGCACATGCCTGGTGAGTGCAGAAACAGTGGGGGATGGAGATGCCACTGGCTATCGGGGCTTACAGGAAGCTGGAAGTCTTGGTTTTGGTTCCAGGCCAGAGGGGAGAACCACAGGAGGATCTGAGGCCAGAGGCACCATCCCCCATACCCCAGACCTGGAGGTTTTTGCAAAAACTAAACTACTACAAATAAAAGAATACACAGGCAAAGGAGAAAGAATCCAACCATAGAGAGTTACTGTGAGAATAGAGAAAACTGGGGTTCATCTTCAGAGGAGGATATTGAAGCAAAGAAACTCTCCCCCGAAGAGTAATGTCAAATGGTCACCTGCCCAGAAAGAATTCATAGAAGTTAAAAAAGATTTTAACAATCAAATGACAGATTGAGGAAAAACAAAAAAAAAAACAATTAAAAAGCCCCCCAAAAATATTATGAAAAGAAAGCCAACCAATTAGAAAAGGAGATCCAGAATCTTAAGGAAGAAAACAACTCCTTGAAAATCAGAATTGGGCAAGGGGAAGCCAGCAAACTTATAAGAGATCAAGAAATAATAAAACAAAATATAAAGAATGAAAAAATAGAAGAAAATGCAAAACATCTCATAAGAAAAGCAACTGATCTGGAGAACAGATCAAGAAAAGAAAACAAGAATAATCAGACTACCTGAAAGCAATGATCAAAAAAAGAATCTTGATACAATAATACAAGAAATAATTAAAGAAAATTGTCCTGAAGCATTAGAACAAGAGGGGAAAGTAGAAATAGAAAAAATCCACCAATCACCACTTGAAAGAGATCCTACAAGGAAAGCCTACAGGAATAATATAGTCAAATTCCAAAATCCCCAGCTCAAGGATAAAACATTATGAGCAAAAAGAAAAAAGCAATTTAAATATGGTGGTGCCACAGTTGGAATCACACAAGACCTAGCTGTAGCAACACTAAAAGACTGCAGGTCTTGGGACACTATATATCAAAGAGCAAAAGAACTGGGGTTCTGGCCAAAAATATCATACCCAGCAAAGCTAAACATAATCCTGAATGGAAAAAAAAAGGATATTTAATGAATTGTCAGACTTTTCAAGACTTTGTTAAAACAAAAACAAAACCAAAAACAAAAACCTGAACTTAATAGAAGATTTGACATACAAGAGCCAAGAGAAATACAAGGTACATGCCAAAGACTAATTACAAAGACTCAATGAGGACAGAATGTTTACCTTTTATGTATTTAAATGTATGTTTAAGATAGTTCATAAGAAAGATTGGGGTAGACCTGAGTATGATATGACTTTAAAAAGTGAAACCGTTTCGGAACAGCTAAAAAGAGTAATTATCTTATACAAATGAGGTGTGAGAAGAAGGGACACAGAGGAATTAGATGGGGAGGAGGTTTTAGAAACCTACTTTCATCAAGAAGGAACAATACATATATATCTAGAAGAGTATAAAAATCTTCTAAATTCAGGAAGAAATAAAATGCTAAGGGATAGGAATGGGAAAGAACATAAGGGAAGAATCTCTAAAGGGGAGCTTGAGGGAATAGGTCAAAGGGAGTATAGAAGAGTGTTGAGATTTAATCCTCTAGGATTAAGATTTTAGGATTAGGATTAAATTAGGATTTGTTGTGTGAAGTTTGGATTCAGTCAAAGGGACACACCTGAGGACCTAGAGGGCCACATGTGGCCTTGAGGCCTCAAGTTCCCTACCCCTGACATAGGTTTTCTTGAAATGGAAATTTATTGCTGTATATTTTGAATCCCTTCTTACATTCTGCCGTGCACGTGGCATGTTTTTTTTAAAAGCTTTTCCTATTTTGTATTTAAGTTTTAATATTTAAGTTTATAATGTGTTTCTTTTTCTTTTCTTATTGTGTATTTAAGTTTTAGTACTTAAGTCTAAAATAAAAAAAGTGGTTTCAGAGAAATCTGGGAATACTTATATGGACTGATGCAAAGTGAAGATTCTAAGAGTGCTCAATACTTTACTGACTAGATAGCATTAGAAACTGGCCTTTCAGATAGTCTTCTAATAAAAACCTAGTTTCCCAAGAAGTAACTTGGGTAGTTGCTGGGGCAAGGTATCAAGAAGGTATGGATTTAAATCCCTGATCTTCTTTGTACCCAGTGTATAAACATGGACTAGCCACTTAACCTCTTAGTCTCAGTTTTCTCATCTGTAAAATGGGTTACCTGTAATACCTCATAGCTAAGTGGTTCAGTGGATGGAATGGTGGACCTAAAGTCAGGAAGACCTAAATTTAAATCTGGCCTCAGATACTTGCTAGCTGTGTGATCCTAGACAAATCACTTAACCTCTTTTCTTCAGTTTCTTATCTGTAAAATAGGGATAATAATGGCAACTAACTCCCAGTATTGTTTTGAAGATAAAATGAGATAATATTTGTAAAGCACTGTGCAAACCTTAAAGTACTCTATAAATTCTAGCTATGATGATGAGGATGAGGAGGCAAAAATGAGATGATGTGTATAATGTGCCTTACAAACTTTAAATCACTATGTAAATGCCATTTGTTATTTCTACTATTATTATTTTTGTTCTCATCTTATATTCAGTGGAATTCAGATAGAAAAAAATCTTAGGGAAAGTCTCTATTCTGTATTTGTTATATTTAATGTTTGGTGAACTATTGACCAGGTGGATAAAATGCTTACTTTTTGCAGTTGAATAAAAACATTGGGATACAAGATCATCTTCTGTATGCTTATTGAAATCATCTTCAGGATAACTCCATTAATAGATAAGACAATGGAATGCAATAAACTTCATTTTGTTCTCACATGATTTTAATTTCTTCTGCTAGGTCTCTATATTTTAAAAAACTTTTCATTTCACTTAGTCTGAAGTTTGTGGATATTTTGTATGGCAATGTCTATCATCAGCATTTGTTCTTAAATTTTTATGGGTAAGTATTTTGTCTGGGTGATTATGGGCAACAGTTTGTCTTAGAATTTCTTGGATTTCCTTCAAGACCAAGCTTCAGTGCCACCTTCTGCTTGAAGCCTTTCCTGTCTCCTCCCACTCCCAGTTGCTAGTGCCTCCTCTCCCAAGGTAACCTTGTACCTGTTTTGTAATAGCTGTATATGTAATGTTGCCAATGTAAACTTGTCAAGGAGCACAGACCATTTTGCTTTTAGCTTTGCGTCCTCAGAGACCACCACAGTGTTTGGCAGATGGTGGATGCTTACTTAATAAATGCACATTTGTTGTTGGTTCAGTTGTTTTTCATTTGCACATTGATTAACTGATAATGCTCTGGTTTCAGTACAATTTGTTGAATTTTCAAAGATATTTTGGGGTTTATATTTGTAGTCTAGGCATTTTCCTGTGTTAGTTTATGAAGCATAGAGACCTGATGTATAATTCTGGTCTCCTGATCATGTCTTTTTAGGTATTAAGTAGGAGTAAATTTTTGCATCTTGAAGTAATATGTTGTTCAGTTTTCTACCATTTTCTTGAGTAGTGTTCATTGATCACTACGTGCGAGTTCCTTATGGATGACCTTGCTGTAATTTCAGGTTGTAGTTATCAGCCCTGTATCACTATCATATGCCCTTTTGCTTTTGTAAACAAAACTGCGTGCCTCAGCCATTTGTTCAGAATTTCTTTGTCAATATATCATTGTTTGAATTCATGAAGATGACATGAAAGGAAGACCTTTTTGTTGCACCTCTGTATCTCTGATCCATTTCATAGACTCCATTTGGAGGTAAATCAATATTAGTTACATTCAATAAATCTAGTGGCATGGAGGGGTAGAGTCAAGATGGCATAGTGAAAATTATAGTTTTTGCCTAGCTCTTCTAACACACCTCCTCCACAACAACCTAGAAGAAGTTCTAGGCCAAATTCTGATTGGGAAAACCAAGAAAAAAAATCACAGTGAGTCATTTTTCCAGTCCATGGCAGCTTAGGAAGATATATAAAGAGAGCTATACCATAGGGTGGACCAGGAATGCAGCTTGGTGGTAGTGGTGTCATTGGCAGAACCAGGAGCGTTTTGGTGTCCAGGGAAAGAAAGGGAAGCAAGAGAGCACCAGGGCAGGAACTGCCAGGAAAGACATATCAGGAGACCCTTGAACCAGTACTGGGAGTAGAAATGGATATCATCTGGCAGTTCTATTTCTGATGACCCAGTTCCAGGTCACAAATCCAGGGCACAGAGGATTAGCCATCTCCAAGTGCAGGGCCCTACCTTAATACTGAGCACAAACAAATTCCAGAAACTTATCTGTGTGGTTCTGAGCAAAGGAGAAGAGTGGTTACTTAGTTCTAATCTTTAGCCCAGCACATAAACCTTTGGTGGAAAATGAGGGCTGAAGAACAAGACCAAAAGGGAGCCAGCAGCTCAGTCACTGAACCTGCAGAACCTCTCAGCAAGCTAACAGTGACTGAGCCCAGCAACAGTGTACTGAAAATCACTTACACAGCTGCCAACAGACTGAAACCTGGCTCAGGACCTTGTAGAGCTCAGACCAAGGGATCTGTGAACAGACCTTTTCCCAGATCACACCACTTCAGAAGCACTGAAGACTTATAGGCTCCTAGAATGATCATGAAAGCAGTAGAAGTTCAAGCCAGAATCCTCCCCAGGAGTAAGTAGAACGCAATACTAACACAAAGACATAGACTGGAAGCATGAGCAAACAAAAAAAGAGCTCAACCATAAAGATTTACTATGGTGAAAGGGAAGATCAAGACACAGAAGACAGTGACTTGAAACCATCAATAACAAGCAAAGCGTCAAAGAAAAACACAAATTGGACAAAACCCAACAATAAGTCCTAGAAGAGTGAAAGAAAAAGATAGAAAAGAGAAAAAAGTTTTTTAAAAGTACCAAATAAGAGTGGTAGAGGAGAAAAGGAAAGCTAACAAAAGAGAATTAACAGCTTGGTAAAAGAGATATAAAACCTTGTCCCCCCAAAAAAAAATTCCCTGAAAATTAGAATTAGCCAAATGGAAACTAATAATCCTGTGACACATCAAGAAATAATAAAATGAAATCAAAAGACTGAAAACATAGAAGAAAATATGAGATATTTGATGGGAAAAACAACTGACATGGAAAATACATTGAGGAGAGATAATTTAAGAATCATTGGACTACCTGAAAGCCATGAGTGAAAAAAAGAAGCTAGACATTATATTTCAAGAAATCATGGGAAATGGCTCAAATGTCTTAGAAACCAGAGGGCAGGGATTAGAGGTCAAATTGGTAGAGGAGAGGCAGCAACCCAGCTGAATTCTCCCAACATTCCCTTCCAAACAACTTTAATTCAAATCGAATTTTGGAGCAGCAGAGCAAATGAAAGGTCGGGGTAAGACATTTTTCTATTCTGAGACAACTTAGAAGGTAGGCAGTAGAGGTCTTTGACACTAGGATAGATGTCTATCTGGAGTGCATGCATGCAGAGGCAGTGCCAGTGGCAGGCTTTGGAGGTGGTAGGTAGCAAAAAACAAACTTGACTGCAAAAAACTACCAGGTGGCAGGAAAGACCAAGATACAAATTCAGAAAAAGACAACAGTGTGAAAACAGCTTTAAGCAAAGCCTTAAAAAATGCTAATTAGACACAAGGCCAACAAGAATTTCTGGAAAAGTTAAAGAAAGAGAAAACAGTGGTAGAGGAAAAAATCAGAAAAGAAATGAGAGCGATATAAGAAAATTATAAAAAGGGAATTAACAGCTTGGTAAAATAGACACAAAGACTATTGAAGAAAATAAAACCTTGAAAAACAGACTTGGCCTAATGGTGAAAGAACTCCTTAAAAAGAAGAATTGGCCAAATGGAAAAAGAGGTACAAAAGATCACTGAAGAAAATGAGTCCTTAAAAATTAGAATTGGACAACTGGAAGCTAATAACTTCATGAGTCCTCAAGAAACAAAAAACAAAGCCACAAGAATGAAAAAATAGAAGAAAATGTAAAATATCTCCTCAGAAAAAAATTGACTTGGAAATTAGATTGAGGAAAGATAATTTAAGAATTATTGCACTAACTGAAAGCCATGTTTTAAAAAAAAGCTTAGAAATCATATTTCAAGAAATTCTCAAGGAAAACTGCCCTGATATCTTAGATCCAGACACTAAAATAGAAATAAAAAGAATCCATCGATCACTTTCTGAAAAAAAAATCCCCAAATGAAAACTCCTAGGAATATTATAGCCAAATTTTAGAGCTCCCAGGTCAAGGAGAAAATATTGTGAGCAGCCAGAAAGAAACAATTCAAATATTGTGGAGCCCCAGTTAGGGTCACACAAGATTTATCAGCTTCCACAATGAAGGACTGGAGGACTTGACATATGATATTTCAGAAGGCAAAGGAGCTAGGATTATTCCAAAGAATGATCTAACTGTCAAAACTGAGTACAATCCTTCAGGAGAAAAAAAATGAATATTTAATGAAACAGAGGGCTTTTAAGCATTACTGATGAAAAAAAACCAGAGCTGAATAGAAAATTTGACATTCAAACACAAGACTCAAGAGAAACATGAAAAGGCAAACATGAAAGAGAAATCATAAGGGACTTTATGTGTTTAAATTGCTTATATTCCTATATGGGAAGATGATACATGTAACTCCAAAGAACTTTATCATTATTAGTGCAGCTAGAAAGAGTCTACATAGACAGAGGGCATGAGTGTGAGTTCATTATGTTGGGACTATCTGAAAAAGAAAGAGAAAGAATGAGAAAAAGCGATGCACTGGGAGAAGGGGGAAGTAGAACAGAGAATTTTTTTCCCACATAAAACAGGTGCATAAGGAAGGACTTTTATAGTGGAGTGGAAAATGAGGGGGTGAACAATGCTTGACCCCTACTCTCATTAGAAATGGTTCAAAGAGAAAAGGACATATGTGTATATTATATATATATGTATTATATATATATATATACATATATATATATATATATACATATATATTATATATATACACTCTGTTGGGTATAGGAATCTATCTGACTCAATAGGAAAATGAAAGGGTAAGGGGATAAGGGATATGATGGAGATGATAAAAGGGAGGGTGGATTAAGAGAAGCAAAGGTCAAAAGCAAAAAACTTCTGATAAGGGACACGATAGAAAGAGAGAGAAGGATAAACATAAGAAAATATGATGGAGGGAAATATACAATAATCATAATTGTGAAAATGAATAGAATGAGCTCACCCATAAAACAGAAGTGGATAGCAGAACGGATTAGACGCCAGAATTCAACAATGTATTGTTTAATAAAGACATGCTTAAAACAGGATGAAACACACAGAGTTAAAATAAAGGGCTGGAGCAGAATCTATTGTGTTTCAGCTGAAGTAAAAAAGGCAGGGACAGTAATCATGATGTCAGACAAAGCAAAAATAAAAATAGACCTAATTAAATACTCAGGCAAACTACATTTTGCTAAAAAGTACCATGGACAAGGGGCAGGTAGATGGCTCAATTGATAGAGCTCTGGGCCTGGAGTCAGGAAGGCCTGAGTTCAAATCTGGCCTCAGGCACTTAGTAGCTATGTGACATTGGGCAAGTCACTTGACTTCTCTTTGCCTTAATCCGCTGAAGAAGGAAATGGCAAAATATTTCAGTATCTTTGCCAAGAAAAGCCCATGGACAGTGTGGTCCACAGAGCTGTGAAAAGTCAGATACGATGAACAACCAAACAACAGCAACCGTAAACAATGAAGTACTATCAAAAAATTTTGCAGCAAGTTTCTTTGATAATGGCCTCATTTTTCAAATATACAGGGAACTGAGTTATGTGTATAAAAATAAGAACCATTCTTTTATTGAAAAATGCTTAGAGGGTATGTATACACTGCTTTCAGAAGAAGAAATCAAAGCTATTTTAAGTCATATGGAAAAATGCTCTCAATTACTATTTATTAGAGAAATTTAAGTTAAAACAACTCTAGGGTACCACTTTATACCTATCAGAAATGACAAATGCTGGTGGAGCCAAGATGGTGGAGTGAAAGCAGTGAGTTGCTTGAGCTCTCCCAAACCTTTCAAATACCAGCAAAAAAATGGCTCTAAACAAATTCTAAAGCAGCAGAACCCACAAAAAGACAGAGTGAAGCAAATTTCCAGTCCAAGACAATCTGGATGGTTGATCAGAAAAGTATATCATGCCAGGCTGACAGAGGAGCACAGTGGCCGCAGTGAACCTGGAGCAGGCCTCAGAGGACTGAATCACAGGCAGCTGTGGCAGTTTCCAGACTTCTCAACCCAGGAATGCCAAAGACAATTTAGAAGGTCAGTGGGAAAAGTCTGTTTCTGCGGTGAGAGTGGAGCTAGGTCTCAGAGCCAGTTCCAGAGTGCAGGGCGCAAAGCTCAGGCCCTGGGGCGGTGGCTGTGTCCTGAGCTTCTGGCCCACAGACTGAGGGGGAATCATGTGGGTGATCAGAGGGGCACTGCAGGGATCTTTTTGCCAGTGCTGAGGCAAGAATATCTTGCTTTGCCTGTGCTTGGATCTGGGTCACAGTTCTGAGGGGTGGTCCTGGGGCGAGGAGGAATGCTGGCATGGTGGAGGTTGTAGTGGCTGTGGAGAGAAAAACTTCCTCACAGTTCAAAGACAGAAAAGACTACTTGTGGTCATTCATAGACCAGGAAAGGAGTAAACACCTCGCCCCTTATCATACCACCCTGGAAGAACTGAAAATTTACAGATCCCTAGAAGTATCTCTGAAAACAGCTGTACAAACCCCCAAAGCTTGGGACAGTACATTCTCCACATTGGAAGCAGACTCTTACCTTAACAAAGAGTTTAAAACTCAAGTAATTGGCTAGGATCATGAGCAAACCGCGCAAAAAGAGTCTGACTATATTATCTTACTTTGGTAACAAAGAAGATCAAAACATACAACCAGAAGAACACAACAAAGTCAAAGCTCCTACATCCAAAGCCTCCAAGAAAAATATGAATCAGTCCCAGGCCTTGGAAGAGCTCAAAAAGGATTTTGAGAAGCAATTAAGAGAAGTAGAGGAAAAACTGGGAAGAGAAATGAGAGTGATGCAAGAAAATCATAAAAAACAAGTCAACAGCTTGCTAAAGGAGACCCAAAAAAATACCTTAAAAAATAGCCTAACCCATATGGCAAAAGAGGTCCAAAAATCCAACGAGGAGAAGAATGCCCTAAAAAGCAAATGCAAAAGGAAGTCCAAAAGATTACTGAAGAAAATACTTTCTTAAAAATTAGAATAGAGAAATTGGAAGCTAGTGACTTTATGAGAAATCAAGACACTGTAAAACAAATCCAAAAGAATGAAAAATTAGAAAACAATGTGAAATATCTCATTGGAAAAACAACTGACCTGGAAAATAGATCCAGGAGAGAGAATTTAAAAATTATTGGACTATCTGAAAGCCATGATCAAAAAAAGAGCCTAGACATCATCTTTCAAGAAATTATCAAGGAAAACTGCCCTGATATTTTAGAACCAGAGGGCAAAATAGAAATTGAAAGAATCCACCGATCTCTTCCTGAAAGAGATCCCCAAAGGAAAACTCCTAGGAATATTTTAGCCAAATTCCAGAGTTCCCAGGTCAAGGAGAAAATATTACAAGCTGCCAGAAGGAAACAATTCAAGTACTGTGGAAACACAATCAGGATAACACAAGATTTAGCAGCTTCTACATTAAAGGACCACAGGGCATGGAATATAATATTCTGGAGGGCAAAGGAGATAGGATTACAACCAAGAATCACCTACCCAGCAAAACTGAGTATAATCCTTCAGGGGAAAAAATGGTATTCAGTGAAATAGAGGACTTTCAAGCATTCTTGATGAAAAGACCAGAGCTGAATAGAAAATTTGACTTTCAAATATAAGACTCAAGTGGAACATGAAGAGGTAAACAGGAAAGAGAAATCATAAGAGACTTATTAAGGTTGAACTGTTTACATTCCTGCATGGAAAGATGATATTTATAACTCATGAGACCTTTGTCAGTATTAGGGTAGTTGGAGGGAAAAAAATTATATGTATGTATGGATAGATAGATAGATAGATAGATAGATAGGTGAGGCACAGGGTGAGTTGAAGATAAGGGTCATATCTGGAGAATAAAATTAAGGGATGATAGAGGATTATACTAGGAGAAGAAGAAAGGGAGAGGTAGAATGGGATAAATTATCTCACAAAAAAAAACAGAAAAGAAAAGGCTCTTACAGTGGAAGGGGAATGGGGGAAGGTGAGAGGGAATGAGTGAATCTTATTCTCATCAGATTTGGCTTAAGGAGGGAATAACATACACACTCAATTGGGTATGGAAATCTTTCTTACCCTACAGGAAAACAGGGGGAGAAGGGGACAAGAGAGCAGGGGAATGATGGAGAGGAGGGCAGATTGGGAAAGGGGGTAATCAGAAGCAAATACTTCTGAGGGGGGACCGGGTCAAAAGAAAGAATAGAATAAATAGGGGGGCAGGATAGGATTAAGGGAAATAGTGTTAGTATTTCACAACATGTCTACTATGGAAGTGTTTTACATAATTGCACATGTACAACCTATATTGAGTTGCTTGCCTTTTCAATGAGGTGGGTGGGGAGGGAGGAAGGGAGAAAATTTGGAACCCAAAGTTTTAAAATACATGTTAAAAATTGTTTTCACATGCACCTGGGAAATAAGAAACACAGGAAATGAGGTACAGAAATCTATCCTGCCCCAAAGGAAAATAGAAGGGGAGGGGGATAAGAGAAGTGGGGGAGAGATAGAAGAGAGGGCAGACTAGGGGAAGAGATACTCAGAATGCATGCCATCTTGGGGTGAAAATTTGGAACTCAAAATCTTGTGGAAGTAAGTGTTGAAAACTAAAAATAAATAAATTTATGGAAATCTCCAAAAAAAGTGCTTAGGAGAGTATCCAAGGTAAAAAAAAAAAGAAAGAAATGGCAAATGCTGAAGGGCTTGAGAGAAAATAGGTAATGGCTGAACAAGTTGTGTTATATGATTGTGATGGAGTCTATTATATATAAGAAATGATGGGGGTGGTGTTTCAAGGAAGAAAAAAACATGGGAAGACCAATATGAACTAATGCAAAGAGAAGTGAGAAAACCAGATCATTGTGCACATGTAACAGCAATGTTGTAATGATGCTCGACAGTGAAAGATCTGATCACTCTAATTAATAAAATGATCCAAGATAATTCCAAAACACTCATGTTGGAAAAATACTATCTACCTCCAGAAAGAGCTGATGAATTCTGAGTGTAAATTGAAAAATAACTTTCATGCTTTCTTTTTTTGTTGCTTCTTTTGGTGATATGGCTGACATTTAAATGTTTTTCATGATTTCATATGTATAATCAATATCATTTTGCTTGCCTTATCAGTGGATGGAGGAGGGATAGGAGGAAGGAAGAGAATTTATACCTCAACATTTTAAAGAGAATGTTAAAAATAAATAATAAATTTATTTTAAAAAAATAATAAACATTTTTCTGCTAAAAATAAAAATAAAAATAAAAAAGAGGGCAAAGTAGAAATTGAAAAAATTCACTATTCATTTCCTGAAAGAAACACCAAAATGAAAATGTTCAGTAATATTGTAGGCAAAATCCAGAACTTCTAGGTCAAGGAGAAAGTACTATGGAACTACAGTCAGAATCACACAAGATTTTGTAGTCAGCACTATAGAAATGGAGAGCTTGGAGTATGATATTCCAGAAGTCAAAGGATCTAGGATTACCAAAAAAAAAAAATAACCTATCCAGGAAAACTGAGTATAATCCTAGAGGGGTAAAAATAGATATTTGATGAAATAGAGGACTTTCACATTATTCCTGATGAAATAGCTAAATAGAAAATTTGACATTCAAACATTGGTTTCAAGAGAAGTATAAAAAGATATGAATGAGAAATCATAAGTGATCAAAGAAGGTTAAATTTACTATATGGGGACATGATACAGTAACCCCTCAGAATATTATGACCAGGGTTCTTAGATGGAATCTAATTAGACAGAGAACCTAGGTGTGATTTTATTATATTTGAATGATTTCAAGAGAAAAATGAAAGAGGGGAAGAGAAATGCATAGGGAGATGAAGGAAGGAAGAGGAAGAAGAGGAGCATGCAAAAACATTTATATAATTCAGGGGAAGTTGTGGGGAGGAAAGGGTGGGATATGCTTGAACCTCACTCTCATCTGAACTGATTCAGAGGGAAAAATACACATACACACACAACTGAGTGCAGAAATTCATCTTATTCAATAAGGAAGTAGGAAGCAGAGTGGTTAAGAGAAAGGAGGGGAGGAGAATAAAAGGAAGTGTAGGTTAAATGAAGCAGTGGTCAGAAGCAAAACACACTCTTAAAGAGGGGACAGGGCAAAAGAGAGAATAATAAGTATAACAGAATAAAATGGAGGGGAAAACACAGTTAGCATTCATAATTGTGAATGTGAATGGGATAAGCTCACTCATAAAATAGAAGAGATATCAGAATGGATTAGAAACCAGAATCCAACAATCTGTTGTTTACAAGAAACATGCCTGAAATAGAAAGACATACATAAAGTTAAAATAAGGGACTGGAGTAGAATCTTTTATGCTTCAGCTGAATAAAAAAGTGGTAATCATGATCTCAGACAAAGCAAAAGCAAAATTAGACCTAATGAAAATAGATAAATAGGGAAACTAAATTTCACTAAAAGGTATCATAGATGATGAATTAGTCTGAATACTGAATATATAGACACCAAAGAGTATAATATCTAAATTCCTAAAGAAAAAACTAAATAAATTACAGGGAGAAATAGATAGTAAAACTATAATACTATAATAAATAAAACAGAAAGAAGTTACAAAGATGAATAGAATTTTTCAGAAAAGTTAGATATGATAGATTAGAAAAGTTAAATATGACAGATTCAATATTTTGGAGAGTATTGAATAGTGGTAGGAGTATATTTCTCAGCTGTGCGTGGTATCTTCACAAAAATTGGCTATGTGTTAGGGCATAAAAATCTCACAAACAAATGTAGAAAAGCAGAACTATTGAACACATCCTTTTCTGACCACAATGCGATGAAAATTATATTCAGTAAGGAGACTTTGAAGCATAGATTAAAAATCATTTGGAAACTAAATAACTAAATCCCAAAGAATGGATGGGTCAAAGAACAAAATGTAGAAAAAAATAAACAATTTCATTAAAAATAATTACAACAATGAGACAGCACACCAAAATTTGTGGGATACAGACAAAAATAATACTTAAGGAAAAATTTACATATCTAAACACTTTCAGCCTAAAAGAGAGAAAGTACAGATCAATCAATTGGGCATGCAACTAAAAAAAAATTAGAAAACCAACCCCTTACCTCCCTTGTCCCCAGCTGAACACCAAAATAGAAATCTAGGAAGTGAAAGGAGAGATTAACAAATGTAAAATAAAACAAACAACTTATTCAACTGATAAATCCAGTGGTTTGTACCCATTATTAGCTTTGATTATTACTTTGTGAAGTAGTATCTGTTTATTCCAGAAGTATTTCTGCAAGTTTTGAGCCCATTTTTCATGATATGTGAGAAATCTATCAATTCCTGTCTGCCTTTTTTGAGAAATCCTCAGCATACTAGATCCTATGTTACATTAATATTTTATAGGTTTTTGTTTGGTTACTTCTAAATCTATTGTTCCCTCATTTACTCTTCCAAAAGTATATGTTAGGGGCAGCTAAGTGGTGCAGTGGATAGAGCACCAGCCCTGGAGTCAGGAGGACCTGAGTTCAAATACAGCCTCAGACACATAACACTCATTAGCTGTGTGACCCTGGGCAAGTCACTTACCCCCATTGCCTAGTCCTTCCCCCCTCCAAAAAAAAAATAAGAGATTCATTCAAAAGTATATGTTAAGACTGGTATTGTGAGGGTATTTCTAAATTACTAGTATTTCTAAACATTTTCTTACCATTGAACTTTGATTTTAGAATGTCACTGTCTTGGCATATAGAGCCATTCAGTATATCCTGACTAGAGAATGCCATTCAATCAAAATTTAGACTGTAGTAGCTCCTAGAGCCTATATCTACTTCTTCCCTCAGAGCTTCTGTAGTTCACATGGAATTTTTTCCAAGCTCAACTTGAACAACAATGTCAAATATCAATAAACTTGATTAAATAGAATATTTGGTGGACAAGGCCTCTGCCTGTCCAACATGAGAGAGAGCTAGACCGTCCTGGGAAATGTAGCAACTTGTTCTGACCGCTGGAGTCCATTCAGTATGCATCCCAATATGCATCTATGGAGAGTTTTTAAAGTGTCATGCAAATTCCCCTCACCCACAACAGGGTCTACTTTTCTGTAATACTGAGCTAGGCACCAGGTGCCTCATGGCACAGCCCTTTAGTTCTTCATTGAGCTTTGGCTCATAATACATAATAAATAGAAGGATTTCATTGGGAAAAGAGTCCATTTGATGCTTTTTAAAAATACTTCAGCAAAACAGAAGATTGTCATTTTGTATAGGGTTCCTTAGTGAAGATAGCTTAACCAAATGATTACTAAAGGTTTTTTTTTTATGTACAACACTTTTCTTTTTTTAGGCAATTGGGGTTAAGTGACTTGCCCAGGGTCACAGAGCTGGTAAGTGTCAAGTGTTTGGTCTGAGGCTGGATTTGAACTCAGGTCCTCCTGACTTCAGGGCCTATCCATTGCTCCACCTAGCTGCCCCCTCTGTATAACACTTTTTTTTAGACAGGATATTTTATCTTGTGTCTTTGTGTATTCCTAATATTCCATTTTTAAAATTTATTTTAAGTTTTCAACATTCACTTCCACAAGATTTTGAGCTCCAAATTTTCACCCCATCTCGCCCCTCCCCCACCCCAAGATGGCATGCATTCTGAATATCCCCTAGTCTGCCCTCCCTTCCATTTCTCCCCCTCTTCTTCTATCCCCTCCCCCCTCCACTTTCCTGTAGGGCAGGGTAGATTTCTGTATCCCATTTTCTGTATTTCTTATTTCCCAGTTGCATGTGAAAACATTTTTTAAACACGTTTTTAAAACTTTGGGTTCCAAATTTTCTCCCTTCCTCCCTCCCCACTCACCCTCACTGAAAAGGCAAGCAACTCAATATAGGTTATACATGTGCAGTTATGCGAAACATATCCATAGTAGACATGTTGTGAAAAACTAACTCTATTTCCTTTAATCCTATTCTGCCCCCCATTTCTTTTGACCCTGTCCCTCCTCAGAAGTGTTTGCTTCTGATTACTCCCTTTCCCAATCTGCCCTCCTCTCTATCATCCCCTGCTCTCTTGTCCCTTCTCCCCCTTTTTCCTGTAGGGTAAGAAAGATTTCCATACCCAATTGAGTGTGTATGTTATTCCCTCCTTTAGCCAAATCCTATGGGAATAAGATTCACTCATTCCCTCTCACCTTCCCCTGTTTCTTCTCTATTGTAAAAGCCTTTTCTTTTCTGTTTTTTTTGTGAAATGATGTACCCCATTCTACCTCTCCCTTTCTCCTTCTCCTAGTATAATTCCCTCTCACCCCTTAACTTTATTCCCCTAATATGACCCCTTCATCTTCAACTCACCCTGTGCCCTCCATCTATCTATCTATCTATCTATCTATCTATCTATCTATCTATCTATCTATCTATATCTATATACATATACCTATATACATATATATAATTTTTTCCCTCCAACTACCCCAATACTGACAAAGGTCTCATGAGTTATAAATATCATCTTTCCATGCAGGAATGTAAACAGTTCAACCTTAATAAGTCTCTTATGATTTCTCTTTCCTGTTTACCTCTTCATGTTCCACTTGAGTCTTGTATTTGAAAGTCAAATTTTCTATTCAGCTCTGGTCTTTTCATCAAGAATGCTTGAAAGTCCTCTATTTCACTGAATGACCATTTTTTCCCCTGAAGGATTATACTCAGTTTTGCTGGGTAGGTGATTCTTGGTTGTAATCCTATCTCCTTTGCCCTCCAGAATATTATATTCCATGCCCTGTGGTCCTTAATGTAGAAGCTGCTAAATCTTGTGTTATCCTGATTGTGTTTCCACAATACTTGAATTGTTTCTTTCTGGCAGCTTGTAATATTTTCTCCTTGACCTGGGAACTCTGGAATTTGGCTACAATATTCCTAGGAGTTTTCCTTTGGGGATCTCTTTCAGGAGGAGATCGGTGGATTCTTTCAATTTCTATTTTGCCCTCTGGTTCTAAAATATCAGGGCAGTTTTCCTTGATAATTTCTTGAAAGATGATGTCTAGGCTCTTTTTTGATCATGGCTTTCAGATAGTCCAATAATTTTTAAATTCTCTCTCCTGGATCTATTTTCCAGGTCAGTTGTTTTTCCAATGAGATATTTCACATTGTTTTCTAATTTTTCATTCTTTTGGATTTGTTTTACAGTGTCTTGATTTCTCATAAAGTCACTAGCTTCCAATTGCTCTATCCTAATTTTTAAGGAAGTGTTTTCTTCAGTAATCTTTTGGACTTCCTTTTCCATTTGGTCAATTTTGCTTTTTAGGGCATTCTTCTCCTCTCTTTTGCCATATGGGTTAGGCTATTTTTTAAGGTGTTATTTTCTTCAGTATTTTTTTGGGTCTCCTTTAGCAAGCTGTTGACTTGTTTTTATGATTTTCTTGCATCACTCTCATTTCTCTTCCCAGTTTTTCCTCTACTTCTCTTACTTGCTTCTCAAAATCCTTTTTGAGCTCTTCCAAGGCCTGGGACTGATTCATTTTTCTTGGAGGCTTTGGATGTAGGAGCTTTGACTTTGTTTGTCTTCTGGTTGTATGTTTTGATCTTCTTTGTTCACCAAAGTAAGATAATATAGTCAGACTCTTTTTGCGCGGTTTGCTCATGATCCTAGCCAATTACTTGAGTTTTAAATTCTTTATTAAGTTAGAGGTCTGCTTCCAATGTGGAGAATGTATTGTCCCAAGCTTCAGGGGTTTGTACAGCTGTTTTCAGAGATACTTGTAGGGACCTGCAAATTTTCGGTTCTTCCAAGATGGTATGATAAAGGGCGAGGTGTTTACTGCTTTTCTGGCCTGTGCTTCTGGTCTGTGAGCAGAATTTCCTCTCCACAGCCACTACAAGCTCTACTATGCCAGCGCTCCTCCTCACCCCAGGACCACCCCTCAGAACTGTGACACAGATCCAAGCACGGGCAAAGCAAGATATTCCTGCCTCAACACTGGCAAAGAGATCCCTGAAATCCCCCTCTGATCAGCCACTCGATTACCCCTCAGTCTGTGGGCCGGAAGCTCCAGAAGCAGCCCCTGCCCCGGGGCCAGGCTTGGGAACTGAGGCTGACACCACTGTGCTTCTCTCTCACCACAGAAATAGACTTTTCCCACTGACCCTCTAAGTTGTCTTTGGTATTAGTGGGTTTTGATACCGCTACAGCTGCCTGTGATTCAGTCCTCTGAGGCCTGCTCCAGGTTCACTGCGGCCTGTACACCTTTGCTAAACTGCGCTCCTGGCCTGGTGCGATATACCTTTCTGATCAACCATCCAGGTTGTCTTGAGCTGGAAATTTGTTTCACTCCATCTTTTTGTGGGTTCTGCTGCTTTAGAATTTGTTTAGAGCCATTTTTTATAGGTATTTGGAGGGGTTGGGGGGAGAGCTCAAGCAAGTCACTGCTTTCACTCCGCCATCTTGTCTCCGCCTGTATAACACTTTTATCAGGCTTAACAAATCTCCCTTTGATGGAAGAGTCTGACCATTACAACATCATTTAAAAAGAATAAATGCCCATAAAAGATAGTGTTTTGACTTCTCTGTTCCTGAGAATCATTAAGGAAATGTCATTTGGAATTTTGGTCACAGGCAGGAATTTCGTAACAATGGGGTCCCAGGAAGAGTTATAGGCCATATGAAAATCTAAGAAGAAAAGATCAATCTCCTTTTCCAGCAACAGTAAGCATAAGGCCAATAGGTAGGAGCTGTTTTGTTTTTTTTTAATAAGATCTCCCAAGTATTGATTATGCATGTTCTTATAAAAAAATTCAAAATAAGTGAGATATTTTTCCATGTTGTTTTCTATCTGATGTATATTATGAAGTCAAAACCCTTCTATGTATGGGGAAAAGAAAATGGGGAGAGCCAGTTGCTTCTTGTTCTCAAGTGCCACTTCTTTTAGGAGGAAGCCTTCAGCACTTTGGTAATCCACCCAAATCTCATCCCTTCCATTCAAAGATGGGGGTAGATTTAAGTAGACTCAATCAAAGGGGCTATAAGTGCACACTTCACCTCCACAATCAAGATAAAGTACTAGGGATCAACAACCCTAAGGAGACAATGTTCTATTGTTTAAAAATTTTAAAAAAAATTTAAAAAGCCTAAAATAAGATCAAGAATTGGGCTTAGAAAACAATCCTTTTAATGAACAGCAGATGTCTGTTGTCTAGTTTTAGCTAGGTCTGAAGGGAAATTTATCACTGGGGCCACCTTATCCTGGAAGGTTGGGATTATGCCCTGGGAATGGACCAAATGGATAAAAATATAGTCTGAATGGAGGAATTGGACAGGTGTTTCCCCAGGACCAGTCAGCTGATTAGGTCCCCAACTAGGTGGCACAGTGGATAGGGCACTGGGACTGGAATCAGGAAGAGTTGAATTAAAATTTGACACTTACTTACTCACACACTTACTAACTTTATGAACTTGGGCAAGTTACTTAACCTTTTTTGCCTTAGTTTCTTTATCTGTAAATGGGGATTTTACATTACTCTCATGGTTGTGTGGGTCAAATAAGATAATATTTACACAGTGCTTAGCAAAGTATGCCAGGGCACATAGTAGATGCTGTATAAATGCTAGCTATCATGATGATAATTATTGAGAAACATTGGTATCTATTGAATTGATCGCGATAATTGCTGAAATATGCATCTGGTTGGAAGATAAAGGTTTAAGAGGGGAGGAAAAGGACTAGTTTAAAAGAAGCTGGAGGGAAGTGAAATGGGATGTTGAAGAAGAGGTGGCAGGAACAGGTGGCAGGTGACTTTTAGAGCATCTCTTCTTTGCTTCTCTTCCTTTTAACACAATTCTTATCAATCAGATTCTTGAAGTGTGAAGATCTCAAAAAAATCCCATCAGTACATAAACCTCTACCGGAACTGATCATTTGAAAGCAATGCAAACTTCAGACAAGACATAAAACTGAGTAAAGCTCCAAGAGCAAGAAAATCTTTAGTTTAAATTGAAACAAACAAACAAAAAAATACCAACTAGACCACACATCTGACAAGCTTAATGCATCTCAGATGAAATCCAGAAGTCAATATACCAGCAGATTTCTAAAAAGGTAGAACAATTTCTGAAGATATTTGTAGTTATGGCTATATTTTCCTTTGCTTGTTCTTGAGCTCAAGCAAAAGACTTGAAAAAAGCAGCAGCTATGTTTTTACACTTCTAATTTCTTTGTGGATTTTCAGTGTTGCATTTATTACAATACTGCGACATGAAGGCACACATATGAGAGTGGTAGGATATCATCCCAGAGAAGATGAGTGTGTTGTAGCTTATAAACTGCACCTGATTGCCCCTTTTCTGGCATTCATACTCTTTTTTGCTTCAATCTCCTGTAGAACCTGACTCCAGCATCTAAAGATGTACTGGAACTGTCACGGTCATTGGTACTGACGTATTCAGCTGAATGATATAGCTTCTCTAAAAAATGTGCCCCTTGCCTACTTCACTGAATTGCATTGCTTCAGAAGTATAGGATCCTGTACCCTTTCCCTATTCACATCTTCCTGAATTAGCCTCCAATCAAAATTTTGACGGAAGCCTAGCCAGTAGAAGTTTTGATTGCAAATAATGCAGGGGGCTGATGTGGTGCTGGGTAATACTTTAGCCTAGAAGTATCTGGAGGCATAGAAATGCTGGAGGATCCTGGAAGAATCTACTTCCTTTGCTCCAAATAAGCAGGCAAGCAGCAAATATTCAATAAGTGCCAACTATTGTAAGACACTATGATAAGCACTGGAGATATAAAGGCAACAGTGAAATGGTTCCTGCCCAACTGAACTTACCTTCAACCGGGTGGGAAGAGGAAGGAAAACAACAATATACATAAAAGTAAATACCAGATAAATCATGTATGTGGGGGTAGGATGGTGGGAGGGCTCTTGCAGTTGCAGGGATCAGGAAAGGCCTCATAGGAGCTGGCATTTGAGCTAAACCTTGACAAGAGATAGTATTTCTTTTTTTTGTTTTGTTTTTTGTTTTTACTTTTGAGGCATTTGGGGTTAAGTGACTTGCCCAGGGTCACACAGCTAGTATGTGTCAAGTGTTTGGTCTGAGGCCGGATTTGAACTCAGGTCCTCCTGACTTCAGGGCTGGTGCTCTATCCACTGCACCATCTAGCTGCGCCAAGAGATAGTGTTTCTAAGGAGCACAGGGGAGGAGGGAGTGCATTCCAAGTATGGATCAAACATAAAATGATCGCTCACTTTTAAAGCTCTTCATAACTTGGCTCCTTCCTACCTTTCCAGTCTTACGTCTTATTCTCCTCCATGTACTCTACAGTCCAGTGACACTGGCCTTGTTCTTTCTCCCACACATGACACTCTATCTCCTGGACATTTTCACTGGCCATCCCCTATGCCTGGAATTCTCTACTTCCTTTTCTCTACTTTTGGCTTTTTTTTTTTGGCTTCCTTCAAGTCTCAGCTAAAATCCCACATTCTGCAAGAAACCTTTCCTGGTCTGCCTCAATACTTACTAGTACCTTTGCTCTGTTTATCTCCAGTTAATCCTGTGTATATAGTAGTTGTTTGCATGTTGTCTCCTTGTTATAATATGAGGTCCTTGAGAGAAGGGACTGTTTCGGTATGGTGTTCATTGTGGTTCTACAATAGCCACTTAATAAATTCTTCTTTACTGACTAACAACTCGACATCAACTCCATCCTTGTCGTAGGATGAAGTCCTTCTGCAAGAAGCCTTTTCTAGTCTTCCTTAATGCTAGTGCTTTCCCTCAGGTGATCATTTCTAGCTTACCCTGTACCCTCATTTGTTTGTATGTTGTCACCTCTCAGTAGACTGTAAGCTCTATAAGGGAAAAGACTATTTTGGTACTCTTAATAATTAAATGCTTGACTTGACTTTTTAACACATTTTAAAAAATTATTATTTTTTCTTCCCCAATTACATGTAAAAACATTTTAAACATTCATTTCTAAAAACTTTGAGCTCCAAATTCTCTCCTTCCTTCAAATCGGAGGCTTGAATGATGATGGTAAGTGGCTTGTGGAAGGCAGTAAGATACAATGAAAAATAAGAAGCTGTTTCTGTTCACACTTCCAGGCTTTTCTCTGTGTGTGTGTGTGTGTGTGTGTGTGTGTGGCAATTGGGGTTAAGTGACTCACCCAGAGTCACACAGCTAGTAAGTGTCAAGTGTCTAGTCTGAGACTGAATTTGAACTCAGGTCCTCCTGACTCCAGGGCTGGTGCTCTGTGCCACTAGGTGCTTCTACTTTCAGGCTTTTCTAACATTTTCCTGTTCTCCTATAGCTCAAGATGGTGTCTTTAATAGTCTCCTATATTCAGGGTCTTTGGACACAAAAACAAAAAGAAATGTTTAGTTGGCACTTTCTATGTTCAAAGCATGATAGTAGGTTCTGGGAGTGTGAATCAAAATGAAAAACAGTCCATGACTTTAAAGAATAATAATGATGATGGTGATAACTAGCATTTACATAAAACTTTAAGATTTGCAGAGTGTTTTTTCAAATATTATATCATTTTATTTTTATAACAACCCAGCGAGGTAGGTATTAGTATTTCCATTTTACAGATGAGGAAAATGAGGTAGATGGAGGTTGAGTAACTTGTCCAGGGTCACACAGCTAATAGATGTCTGAGGCAGGATTTAAATTAAGGCTTTCCTGACTCGAAGTCTAGCATGTGCCATCCAGGTGGAAAAGCTTGCATTGCTCTGAAAAGGAAAAGGGGCTATAGCTTTTCGTCTAAGTGAGGCCAGATCTTAATTTTGGGAATTTGAATTGATGGGCACTAGAAAAGTCCTAGCTGTCTTCACTTCTACCCCTCCCAGTCAGCTAAAAAAGAAGTCTTCTCTCACTGCCTGAAATTCATCATTAAAAAAACCACTCCTTTGGTCTGAGCTTCAGCCTTGGCTGAGCATATGCACTTTTAAATTAGCAGATATCCCTGGGAAGATAAACACATTGCCACTAAAATGTGTATGAATTAATTTTTTAGAGGTTTTTCTCCCTGGTAGGAGGGGAAGGGGAAGCCTGATAATATTGGCTACTTGGTAAGAAGAAAGTGAATTGAAAGGAAGAGGAAGAAGAAATATTCATAATAGCAAAGGGTTGAGCCTGAAGACAAACTTTGCCTACATCAGGATTTTGTCTACCCCTTAGAGGAGGTTATTGAAATCTGCCTGTCACTGTGAGGAGCAGGATTGGTCCTCCACAAAATTGGGCTGCTCTATAAGGAAGGGACCTTTTTGCCCTATGTTTATCAATAGCTCTGCTTCTGGATTTCTCTGTTCTGCACTCACTAGATGCCCATTCTTTGAGAACATTTCTGAGTGAACTGAATTACCTAGCAGAATTATTCCCAAAGAAAAGAAAGAACTGGATTTCTCTGTTCTGCACTCACTAGATGCCCATTCTTTGAGAACATTTCTGAGTGAACTGAATTACCTAGCAGAATTATTCCCAAAGAAAAGAAAGAACTGTAACCCCAAACCTCAGGGCTTCTTGACCAAGGTGCCAATTTTTACTGTGGAGCCATGGAAAATGCAAGACATATGATTCTGCTGCCTGTGATGGCACCCGGAAATTTTTTGAGAAGGTAATTTATAGTAGTCTGTAATTTCTAAATGTTATACCTACAGAGTTGAACCAACCACAAATGATTTTGAACAGATGTGTTTTTTTTCCTCTCAGTATAACATATGTACTGGAGCCAGCTTCTCCTAATCTATCATACACGTAATCGAAAACTTACAAGTAGGGGTCGGGTTGGAGGAGTTAAATGAATTTTCAACGGTAATGTTCACTCTACCAGAATAGCTTTCTTTCATATTTCCTTATGTTAAAAAAAAAAGTAACAGTATTTTTGCATCTTGATTTTCTTTCAGGTTCTTCCCTCCTTTTTTCTTTCTTTCTTTCTTTCTTTTTTGTTGTTGAAAGATTAGCATCTATAAGAAGATGCTCAGATTACTATTAGTGCCTTTTGGTTTGTTACATGTTAAAGCAAAATTTTTCACAGCATATAATCAAAAGAGAAAAATTCAGTGTGAAGTAATCACCTATTTGCTGAGCTTAAATATTAATAATAGTCACCAAAATTTGAAGGACAATTTTTTCTGGTCCTGTGAATTTGATAGTGTAGCTAACTCCCTATGCTAATGCATATTGAAACTGCTTAGTAACCTAAAAATCTCAGCTAAATTCCTCCCTTCTTCAAGAAGCCTTTTCCAGTCTTCCTTAGTGCTAGGGCCTTCCCTCAATTGATTATCTCCAGCTTATCCTGTACCCTCATTTGTACATGTTTGTTTGTGTATTGTCACCTCCCAGTAGACTGTGAGCTCTGTAAGGGGAAAAAAATGGTACTCTTAATAATTAAATGCTTGACTTGACTTTTAAACATATTTTAAAAAAATATTATTTTTTTCCCCATTACATGTAAAAACAATTTTAAACATTCATTTCTAAAAACTTTGAGCTCCAAATTCTCTCCTTCCTTCCTTCCTCTCTCCCCTCATTGAGAAGGCAAGCAATTTGACATAGGTTATACATGTGCAGCTATGCAAAACATATTTCAATGTTAGTCATGTTACTGAGAGGCTAAGGAAATTCTCCAGAGCCACACAGTATGTGTCCGAAGCAGGACCTGAATCCAGATATTTCTGGACCCCATATGAGGTTACGACCCACAGTTTAAGAAGCGCTAAAGGGGTCGTGAGTGGAAAAAGTTTAAGATGCTCTGCTCTATACACAGCACCATGTTGTATATAGTATTTTATGGATTACAAAGTGCTTCACAAACGTTATCTCATTTCATCCTTACAGTCATCCTGGAAGACAGTTATACTTGGAAAAAAGTATTGCCCTGGGAAGGGCACTACCTGGAGAAAAGCCTCCGAGAAGGAATCTCTTGGGTACCACCTGCTTTGAGATATTGTCTGACCCAGTTTACTAGTCTCATCAGTTGGATTCTAGTTGCTACCACCTTCTACTTCTTGGATTCCTGTTTCCCAGTTGACTAGATGAAAAAATGTTACTTTTTCTCCCCAAACCCTCCCCCTATTTTTTTTGAAAGCAGCCCACTGCTTTTTATTTTTAGTATTATTTGTTATTATTATTTTTCTGAGTGACATTAGCAATGCCTCAAATAAATTTTTAAAAAATTGTTAATGAAATTTTAAAATAATTTTTAAAAGTTTGAACTTAAACACAAAAAATGATTATGGTAGAACACAAAAATAGAATAATATATGAAACCATAAATTCCCATTTCATTCTTCTTGCCTTTTCTTTTTGGAAAAAATATATTATTGAGGTGTAGTAAAGAAGGTAGAAAAGTATGAGGAATAGCTCAGTTCTCCTATTGTACCGCCTCCACAAAGATCTAGAAAATGTACCAGGCTGAATCCTGATTTGGGAAATCCAAGAGAAAATTACACCAACTCATTTTTCCTGCCTCGGTCAGCATAAGGATATATAGAGAGAGGTCTGGGGAATACTGAGGTCTGGCCAGGAGTATACTGCAAAGGGTGTTCCAATGCTCAGTGACCAAAAGGGGACAGAGACTTTGCACTGGGGCAGAAAGAGGTCCTGGGGGTCCCTGAACTGGTGTACAGGGTGGGAATGGGTGTCATTCACCACCCAATTTTGTGTTATAAATCCAAGGCAGTTAAAAGTGGAGATCTGCCCCGAGGATAATAGAGAGGGGAACAGGTTTAGGAGAGAAAATTTAAAAATCACCGGCTTATCTGAAAGTCATAACCAAGCAGCATATTTCAAGAAATCATAGGAAATGCCTCAGATGTCTGAGAACCAGAGAGCAAAACAGAAATGGAAACACTCTACCAGTCACCTCCTAAAAGAAACACCCAAATGAAGACTACTAGGAATAGTATAGCCAAAATCTAGAACTCCCATATAAAAGAGAAAATACTGCAAATAACCACAAAGAAAGAATTCAAGTACTGAGGAGCCACAGTCAGGATCATACAGTATTTAGCAGCCAGTGCCTTCAAGAAGCAGAGAGCTTGGAATATAATATTCCAAAAGACAAAGGCTCTAGGCTTACAAAAAAAAAAATCTACTCAGAAAAGCTGATTGTAATCTTATAGGGGAAAAAAATTGATCTTTAATGAAATAGAGTTATTACAAGCATTCCTGATGAAAAGACCAGGAGTGAGTAGGATATTTAACATACAAACACAGGAGTCAAGAGAAGCATAAAAGGTAAATATGTGAGCAATCATAATACAATGAACAATAAATAATAAACAATAAAATTGTTTACATTTTCATATAGGGAGATGATACATGTAGGCCCTTAGAACTCTATTGTTAGCAGGGGGCATTGGGGAAATCTAGATAGAGGGCCTAGGAGTGATTCTATTATGTTTTGATGATGTTTAAAGAATGATGGAAAGGGGGCGAAGGGAAATATATTGGGGGGAAGGGAAAGGAAGAATGGGGAAAATCATCTCATATAAATGTAGTGCACAAGGACAGACAATGGTGTGAAGAATGGGTGATGTTTGAAACTTACTCTCATCTGAACTGGTCAAAGGAATGAAGAATACACACATACACAGACAATTTGATACAAAAATACATCTTGCCCAACAGAGAAACAGGAAGGAAAAGAGTTAAGGGAGAAATAGGGAACAAGAGGGAGTGTAGATTAAGGCAGGCATTAGTCAGAAGCAAAGCAAACTCTTTTTTTTTTTTTGGCAATTGAGGTTAAGTGACTGGCCCAGGGTCACACAGTTAGTAAGTGTTAAGTGTTTGGTTTGAGGCCAGATTTGAACTCAAATCCTCCTGACTTCAGGGCTGGTCCTCTATCCACAGCACACCTAGTTGCCCTGCAAAGCAAACTCTTAAAGACAGTTTGGTGAAAAAAGAGAAGGAAAAGTATAAGAAAATAGAACGAAGGGATATACACAGCTGGCAATCATAATCATGAATATGAATAAGATGAATTTAATTTTGCTTTAAATGTAAGATTTGTTCTGTGAAGTTTAGATTCAGTCAAAGGGCCTCACTTGAGTTCCTAGAGGACCACATGTGGCCTTGAAGCAGCAGATTCCCCACCCCTGAGATAGACTTCTAGAGAATATTGAATGGGATCAACAGTGTCACAAAAATTGACTATGTCATAGAAACTTCATAAACAAATGCAGAAAAGAACATCCTCCTGAGACATCTCTGATACCTTCTTCCCAAACAAAAAATGTTCCCTACATGACCTTTCTTCTAAGATTATACTTCTATTTCATTCTGAATCTGTATTTATTGATGGGCCCATCCCTAACTTTTGTTCCACTCTTTCATGCAGATGAACTAATGTATACATTCCAAAGCTGTAGTTTCAAGTATTAGTTTTAAACTCTTCCTTACTTCAGAGCCCAGACCTCTGGCCCCTATTCTCAATCCTCATTCATCCATACTTTTCACCTCAACTGGAGGACTGAGGGTGGAAAATCCCATAGACTACATTTTTAAAAATCGCAATTACAAACAAAATTAATGGGCATGCAGCAATATTGACAGCAATATTCTCCTCCTTTTCCCTCTTCCCAATACTGAGAAAATAGGACAAGGCAATTTTGCCATAGCAAGTGTCGTTATCCCCATTTTACAGATGAGGCTCAGATAGATTCAGTGACTCATGGGCAGAATCATGTCTTGAACTTAGGTCTTCTAACTTCAAGTCCCCCTCTCCTTCCACTACACCACAACTATCTTTCAGTGGGATTTCGTAGCATCATAAATTAAGGGTTATTTTATTAAAGGGCTTAGGAAAAGGTGCTAAGTAGTATGATTCAAAGAAGAGCTGCTAACTTTTAAAATACTATTGCCTCACTAGGAGCTTAGCTTAGAGAAAGAAGAAGTTACCACCATTATGGAAAAACAAAACAATGTCTCAGGGTTTACTGGGCACACAACATAGTAACCATTTCTGCTGAAGGAGCTGGAAAGACTGCTGATTTTGTTTTGCTACCTCTACTTCCTGGGGTGGGGAAGGACGGGCCAGTTGAACTTTTTCTTTTTTCTTTTACTTTTTTTCTTTGTTTTATTGGATTTTTTTTAAAAAATGCACATTTATAAAACTTTTAAAGTATTGCTCTTTTTGTTTGTGCAAACATTTCTGGTGGCATCGCACATGAGCAAAACAACTTTTATTGACTTTCCCTCTCAAAATGAGCTTAGGAGTGGAAGCCAAAGTTGTCCAAGACAGCTGTTGGCCTTCCTCCTCATTCAAGCTTCCTGCTGACCTGGCTCTTTGACTATATATATTTCACAGTAATAATAGCTATCATTTATATGGTGCTTTGAGGTTTGCAAAGCACTTTACAAGTATTATCTCATTTTATCCTCAAAACCTCCCTATGAGATAGGTGTTGTTAGTATCCTTATTTTACAGATGAGGAAATTACCCACATGGCTGGTCAATGTTTGAAGCAGGATTTGAATTCAAGCTAACTTTAGGTCTGACACTCTGTCCACTGCACAACCTTGTTGTTTTTATTACTGAAGGTTTTATTTTTATTATTACTATTTTTTACTTTGGGTGGAGAGATGGGGGAGAAGGTAGGAAGAAGAGCAAATACATAAAAAATAAAAATAATAAAAGAAAAGAATGAATGTCCTTGGTTGGGAACTTGATTTGTAAATTTGTTCTTGAAGAAACTCCCTGGATTTCACTTGGGGACAGAGACAATTTAAGTAAAGTAATTAAGTAAAGTATTAAGTAAATATTGATTAAATACCTTTTGTTTATCCAGCATTGTTCTAGGTACCATGGGATCTGTAAATTAATAATAATAATAATTAGCATTCATATAGCGCAAATATTGTTTGCAAAAGTCTTTGCATTTATTACCTTATTTAACTCTCACAACAACCATGTGTCCTAGGTGCTTACTGATGTAGAAACCAATTCTAAGAGAAATTAAAAGACTTGCTCAGGGTCACACACAGACTATTAAAATCTGAGGCAGGATTTAAACTCTGCTCTCCATACTTGCAAGTCTGGTGCTCTATCCACCAATAACTCAAGATCTGATTGGAGAGATAGGATTAAAAAAACCAAAACAACACAATATACTTTGTAACAGAGAGGGGACACTGTTACCAGACTGATTGGTGCTTTCTCAAGTCCTCGTATGATATTGGTTTTTAAAAATTATAAATAATGTCCACCACTTCACACCAAAGGGTACTCTGGAGCATCAGCCCCCTCTTGGGTTCTTTTTTTTTTCTTTTAGGCAATTGGGGTTAAGTGACTTGCCCAAGGTCACACAGCTAGTTGGGGTCTTTCTTACAGCAATCTGGTACTGCTGTTAATTATGCCTTGGCTCCACCCTTTCGTAGTTGCTGTCCTAGATTTTCATCATAGGTTACGTGTAAATTATCCAATCAGATCATAGCTCAGCCTCCTGGTGCTTTGGGATAAACTCTCCTATTCCACTACAATTCCCATTGAGCTTGTCTTAGAATTCATACACAAGTGTATTTGAATATAGCTCTTTAGGATCATAGGACCATAATCAGACTATTAGAAATTAATAAAAACCCTTAATATAAATGCATTGTTTCATATTTTTTTGGCTGTGTATTCTCCACACTGTACTATCCTTCTTAGACTAAGCCTTGGCCTCTCAGTGTCAGGAAGGCCCAAACCCTAGAAGTTCCCTCTAGCTACTCCCAACAGCAAACTGACAACAGTGTTTGTCCAGGGTCTTTTCCACTCATGCCAAAGCCTCCACGGCAGACATCAGTGTCCATGCTGCCAGCAATTAGATTTCTCTCCTGAGATCCTACATGCAGGTGCTTCAACAGAGTAGTGTCTATAGAAGGCTCTGAGGCTGGGCTCCAGGTGTCTCCAGGTACAAGCCATCAGTTGGCTTCAGAGTTGGTGATCAGACCAAGACAATTCCAAAAGATGTGTGATGGAAAATGCTATCCACATCCAGAGAAAAAACTATGGAGTCTGAATGCTGATTGAAGCATATTATTTTCACTTTTTTTGTTTTTTGTTTTTTTCTTTCTCATGATTTTTCCTTTTTGTGCTGATTCTTCTTTCATGACTAATGTGGAAATATGTTTAATATGGTTGTACATGTATGTGTAGCTTATGTCAGATTGATTGCTGCCTGTCTTGGGGAAGGGGGAAGGAAGGGAGGGACAGAGAAAAATTTGGAACTCAAAATCTTACAAAAGTGAATGTTGAATCTTTTCATGTAATTGGAAAAAATAAAATACTTTTAAGTGCAAGGTGAAAAAAAAAGAATAGGTTATCAGAGAAGAAATAAAAAATGTAGGCCCTTTGACTCGAGGTACAATGCTCTTTCCACTGTACCATGGTTTCTCACTTCCTACTTAATCCACCTACTGTTTATTTATGTAAATTTACTTCAATTAATTCCATTTACATTCTAGTCAATAAGCATAAATCAGGTGCTCTTTATGCCACAATACTAGATGCAGAAGGTCTATAGGCTATACCCTCAAGTTTACAAGTCAATAGGGGTTATAAAGACATCCATATAATGATGACACAATGGAGAGTGTGACATGTAATATGGAGAATTCAGTAAAGTACTATGAGAAATGTGAGGAGAGAGAGAGGTCACTTTCACCTGGGCAGATAGTCAAGGAAGGTTCCAGGGAAGGAGTGGCTTCTGAGAAGAGCCTTGAAGAAAAGAAGGGATTCCAATATATGGAGACACAGGGGAAGTTTTTTCCAGAAATGGGAGTGGTATGAGGAAAATCAAGGAGATAGGAAAGGCCAGGACGGGAGTGGTGGATAAAGAGTAATACAAGTTAGCTCTATGTGCAGACTACTGTGCTGGGTCCTGGGGGAGATAAAAATCTTCATTAAAAAAAAATGGTGCCCACTTTCATGGAATTTACAACCTAATAGCTCTATTGAATTTAGATGGGAAGAATTGAATCTTTTTTTTTAACTAACCTACTATTTCCTTTGTAATCCTATGTATTTTGTTTTATACATTTAAAAAGTTAGTCTGAGAAGGGGTCCATAGGTTTCACCAGATTGCAAGATGGGTCCATGATGTAATAAAAATTAAGAACTCTAGCTCTAGGGGGAAATGATAAGGACTGGACCTTACTTCGTTTGTTTAGAGAACTGTGAGGGAACTCCCTTTAATACTTTCTTTAGGTTAGCACCTTCTCCCCAGTTTAGTTTTAGAAAATTGTCTCGGGCACTGAGAGTTTAAGTGATTTATCCACTGTTAAAGGGACAGGATGCGGTAGAGGAGGGACTCAGCCCCAGTCTTTATGGCTTTGTAGTCAGCTCTTTAACTCCACCACCACCCTGCCTCTCAGATTATGTATAATTCAAATAATACACAAAGACAGGCATTGGAGAAGTACAAAATGCTGTTTGAGGCTGTGTGAAGGAGATGATGGCATTTGAACTAGCTTTTAAAGATAGGTAGGAACAGCATGATCCTAGGTTTACAACTGGAAGGTACCTTAAAACTCATCAAGTCTTCTTGTCTTTAGGTCCAGTGCTCTATCCACTGCACCACCTAGCTCCCATTGGTATTAGAGGGATAGGCTTTTTTAAAGGAGCAAACTGCCTGTGTGAGACATCTTATCTGAGGAGAGTCTTCAAAGCTCAATTTTGTTCTTAGTCAAATATTCAAACTCAATATAGTATGTTCTTTTATTCTTTACATCATAGAATGTGATCTGCTATAGGAAATTGTTCCTTACAAATGCATTCATACAGGATATTTTTACTCTGTGTATTTTCATAAAGATTTTATAAAGATGGCACTGAAAATAAAATTCAATTAAAAATAAAGGGAAGTTAATAAAGATTTTTATAAAGATGAGAAACCATATACATGGGTTAATATTTGCTGTCTTCTTGTTTGACTTTTATTGATTTATTTATTTTTTGTAAAAAGTATCACTTATGATATAGCCATTCATTTTAAATATATTATCTTATTTTAACCTCACAACAACCCAGCAAGGTAATTACTGCAGGTATTATCCCCATTTTACAGATGAGACTTGGAGAAAGTAAGTGACTTGCAAGTGATTCCGTAATTACACAGTATCAGAGTAAGGATTTGACCTCAGGTCTTTCCTGACTCCAAGACCAAAACCTTTTTAAACCATTTCTTTATTGATAATTTTTGTTTTGATATAGCTTACACATCTCAACAAAAGTCACAATTAAATGTGAACAAAGCAAAATCTTATATTTTGTTTATGTGTTTTAACTTTAATAAATTAATAAAACTATTGCAGACTATTGCTTTAATTATAGTTTTATTGACAGAGTTGTCTCCATGTATATAGTTGTCATTGTGTATATTGTTCATGTTATTCCATTTTCTTTACTCTATCAATTCCAACAAACCTTCCTGTAATTTTTGAATTCCAGATATCTGTCATTTCTTATAGTACAATATATTCTATTGCACTCATATTCCATAATTTGCTCAGTCATTCCATAATCATAGGGCATACTATTTGTTTCCAATTTTTTGCTATTATAATTAAGGCTGCTATGAATTTTTGCATAGTTTTTTTCTCTGGCTATAAATGATCTTTTTGTATAAATTGGGTAGGGTGATCACTCAGCCAAAGGCTATGAACAATTCATTAATCATTCTTGCATAATTTCAGATTGTTGGACCAGCAACAGTTCTACCAGAAGTGAATAACTTGCCTATTTTCCCACAGCCTAGCCAGCACTGAATTTTTCCATCATGTATTATCTTTGCCAATTTGTCGAGTGTGAAGAGATACTTCAGCATTGTTTTAGTTTTCATGTCTGATTATTATTAAGTTTGAGAACTTTTTCAGCCAGTTTGTTGGTAGCTGACATTTCTTCTTTTGAAAACATTTTGTTCACATGCATTGACCACTTGTTTTTTAGGGAATGATCTTTAATCGTATATATTTATCATATCCTTATAGATTATGGATGTCTGACTTTTAATAGAGATATTTAATGCAAAGGTAAATTCTAAAGTGTATCTTTTCTTCTTATTCTATAATTAATTTTTTTTTGGCTAGGCAATGGGGTTAAGTGACTTGCCCAGAGTCATACAGCTAGTAAGTGTTATGTGTCTGAGGCCGGATTTGAACTGAGGTCCTCCTGACTCCAAGGCCAGAGCTCTATCCACTGCGCCACCTAGCTGCCCCTTTTCTTCTTATTCCAGCTGCACTGTTTTATTTGTGAAAGGATTTTTTATTTTTGTATACTTTCAAGTTGTCTTTTTTGCTTGATTTTCATTATATTCTTTGTGCCACAGATGAATTCATCCCCTGTCCACAATTTCAAACAGAAAATTTTTCATTCTCCTTGAAATTTTTGTTTTATGACTTTTTATATTTAAATATTTCACCTATTTGGAATTTGTTGTGGCATGAGGTATGAAATGTTAATCTAAGACTAGTTTATGTCAAGCTGTTCTCCAGTTCTTTAACAAAAAGTTCTTTCCTTACTATTTTGTGTTCTTGGGTTTATAAAAGAAAATTAGACTGTTATGTACTTTTCCTTCTAAGTATTGCTTATCTATTCCATCCTACAGCTCAACTTTTCTACTTTTTATCTAATACCAAATGATTTTCATAAATATTGTTTTATTTTATAATTTGAGCTCTGTTAATGCCAACCCCCAGTCATTTCCACTTTTCCATCATCGCTATTGATGTTTTTGACCTTTTGTTCCTTTATGTGAATTTTCATATTATTTTGTCTATTTCTGTAAAGTATTCCCTTATATAATGTTAAATCTGTGGTTTAATATGGTTATCATTGTCACTTTATATTGTAGCAGCATGACATGTACATGAACAATGAATATCTCTTCTTTTACATAGGATTTCCTTTATTTTTGTGAAAATTGTCTTTAAATTGGTCATCTTTGTTGCTTGGTAGGTTAACTTCTACATATTTAATGCATTATTTGTTGTTGTAAGTGACATTTCTATTTCTCTTCCTTTCTGTTTTTTGGGAGAAATACAGAAATGGTGATAATTTTGTGGTTTTGTTTTGCATCCTGTTGTTTGATGGAGCTATTTTATTATCCATTAATTTTCTGCTGATTCCCTAGGGTTTTCTAAGTAACCTATCCTACTGTTCACTAACAGATGTAATTTTGTCTCATGTTGCTAACTTCTTTTACTTGGTTTGCTGCTATAACTAGAAATCTATTTTTTTGTCTAATAATGAGATGACAGTGGACATGCTTGTTCACTACTTATCCTATTAGTAAAGACTCCATTATTAAATGGGAAAACTTCCATTAAAATACTATTAATAATTCTAACTTTCATTTTTAGATAAATGGTTTTGATCATGTTAAGAAAAGATTCATTTTTCCAATTACTTTTAGTGTTTTTAAAAGCATGAATATGTGCTGAATTTTATTTTAAAAAACAATATAATCATGTGACATTTGGAGTGTTTTGCTATTTCATTCGTGTTGCTAATAATTTTCCTAATGTTGATGCATCCTTGTATTCCTGTTATAAATACAGTTTCAATACAATGAATAGTGTTTTGGACATAATATAATCTTTTTGATAATGTCACAATATTTTTGCATCAATATTTCTTAGCAATATTGATACATACTTTTCTTTCATTTATTCTTCACTGATCTAAGGATCAGAAATATGTTTGTCTCATAGAAAGCATCTTATAGATTGCCTTTCTCCATTTTGAAAACAATTTATATAACATAGGTTCATTTGTCAGATACTTGATAGAATTCACTTGGAAATCTGTCTGGTTTTGGATTTTTTTTTGTTTCTATGGGAGTTTATTTCTGGTTTGGTTAATTTATTATTCTGAGATTGGGTTAGTTAGGTTAACTATTTCTGTTTCTGTTGATTTTGATATTTTCTGTTTTAAAAATATATTTTACTAGGTTTTGAAATTTCATTTTAATTACCTGTTTTGATGACATATAACTATGAATAGTAGCCACCAATATCTTTCTTTTTTGCTTCTCCATTTGTTGTGAATTCTCCTTTTCATTTATTTTTTTTTATTTTGTGAATTGGTTTTCAGTCAATTAACAAGTGTTTATTAAGGGCCTACTATGTGCCAGACATGCTAAATTGTAGGGATACAAAGAAAGGCAAAAGTCAGTGCCTGTTTTCAAGGAGCTCACAGTCTAAGGGGGAAGATAATATACAAACAACTCTGTAGAAATTACACACACACACGATAAATTGGACATAACCAACACAAGCATTAAGGGACATTGGCAAAAGCTTCTCATAGAAGCTAGGATTTTATCTAGCACTTGAAGGAAGCTGGGGAAGCTAGAAGGCAGAGATGAAGAGGGAGAGATTTCCAGTCATGTGGGACAGTAGGTAAAAATATACACAGTATTGTCTTGTGCTAGGAAAAGTCAGCATCACTGGATTTTGTAGAATATGTTGGGGGGACAAGAAGTAAGGTATAAGAAGACTGGAAAGATATGAAGGAGCAAGGTTATGTAGGGTTTTTTTTAAATGCCAAACAGAGCATTTTAAATCTGATCTTGGAAATGATAGGGAGTTACTGGAGTTTATTGAATAGGAGGATGACATGGTCAGATTTGAATTTTATGAGGGAAGGTCAATTTGACAAAGGGTAGATTGGAGTAGGGAGAGACTTGAGGCAGGAAGACCAATCCAAAAGCTATTATAATAGTCCAGGCATGAGGTTTTGAGGGACTGCACCAAGGTGGTGGCAATGTCAGAGGGGAGAAGGGGTCTTATAGGAGAGATATTGCAAAGGTTAAGTCAACAGGATTTGGCAACAGATTGGATATTGGAGGTGAAATTCAATGAGACACCTAGGCTGTGAGTCTGGGGGCTGAGAGGATGGCAGTAACCAGAAATAGAGAAGTTAAGAAGAGGGGAGAGTTTTGAGGGAAAGATAATGAATTCAGTTTTGGACATATTGAGTTTAAGATGTCTAGGGGACATCCACTTTCAGATATTTAATAGGCAATTGGAGATGTGAGATTGGACAAGGTTATCTAGTGGTTCATCAGTGTTAAATATTTCCATGCCTCCTTTCCTCCAAGTCATTTAGTTTTCTTTTTTTTTTTCTTATGGAAGTCTCTCTTCTTATTTCTAGACTTTATGTTCTCAGTAGCCTTCATTAGTATTTCAACACTAAAATAGTTCTATCACTTCTTTATAGTATATAAACTTTGGGCCAACATGCACTTATTATTAGCTTTCAAGTCCTATTTACTTTATTAAATTTCTTATTCTTGATTTTTTTGAATGTGAAAAGCCCTGGCAAGAACTGGATCTTTTCGCAGAAGGGAGAAAATTGGTCCCATCATTGAAAATGATCAAATATGCTTTTCTCTTAGGGTAGATTTTTAAAAAATACATGTTGATTTCTATTGTTTTTCTACAATAATACATTCTAGCCTCTCTTTATTTCTTGCCCTTGTGGGAAAATATTGTGTAATTTGAATTGATGCTTTTTGATATGTGAATTGCTTCTTCTTAACTATGTACTAGATTTGTTTTTTGACATTAAATTTCTTGGTGACCATATTTCTGAGTGAATTATGTTTAGGGTTCCTTTCCATCAGAATCTTTTGGATTCTTTGAATTTTCAGTCTGCTCACTATTTCCAATAATTCCAGACAATGTACTTACAGGATTTTCTAGTATGTATGAATCAGATTAGTTTCTTCATATATCTTTGGGGAAACCAATAATTCTCAGGATATCTCACTGAGCTCTGCCTTCTAGCTTTATTGTTTTGATTTATAAATATTAGAAATTTTCTTCCAGTTGTGCCATTGCTATTATTTTTCTGTAATCTTTGCATGTTTTGTCTGGGTTCTTATTTTATTCTTTCCTATTTTATTTTCTATTCTTTTTATGTTTAATTTCTTTTATTTATTATTTATTTCTTTTATTTACTTATTTTATTTTATATTCTTTCTTTATTCTTTTATTCTTAAAATCTACTGCCATGATACAATTTCCCAACTTATTTTCTACACTACTGATTCTCATGTTTGTTGCCTTATATTCTCCTTTTGATAATATTACCACTATAATTGATGATGGATCTCCACATAATCTGTCTTGAGTTTCTAAATAACTCTGGAGAGTCTTGCAATAGGTCCATTACGTCTTTGGGGGAATCTAATTGTTGTTGCTGTTGTAGTTTTATTTTTTTCTTCTGAAGATTTATCATCATATTCTTTCCTCTAGGGTATTTAAACTTTGTTTTGAGGCTTATTTTTTGCTTACTTATTTCTTCAGTCTCTTGTTAGCTTTTTCCATGAGTATTTCCTTCAGAAATTTTTTTTGCTGTTCCTCTTTTTTCCCCCCTCATTTTTTGATTTGGTGCATTTGTTGGTGCTCTGGTAATCATGGAGAACTGGACTTAAGTCACTGACACTCACTTAGCCGTCTTGTGGGTGCTCTTCTCCATTACTCTTTTTTTTTTTTACCGTGTCACACACACTGTTTCTTAAACATAAAAATTGCCCCAAGAATGAAACTTTGGAAAATGGTAAAAGGACAATACTTTTAGGTCAGTGGTTTCAAACTCAGGAACTGGGAGCCACTAAAATACACAGAAAGATCCCTGGTGGGAGGGTTACATACTGCCTAAGAAAACTATATATTAACATTATCTATGTTCTATTGTATTTTTATTTATTTTGTTAAATAATTCTGAATTACATTTTCATTTGATTCCTGCTGCACTTGGGAGTGTTATGAGGCCACAATTTGGCCACAGTGTTTGATACCTCAAATTGAAACCCTTTAATTACAAAAAAAAAATGTATAGTTGTATGCTTAGAGCAATAAATCTCCCCCAAATGCTGTTCAGATTATCTGGGAGGTCTTTGTTTTACAAATTAAGTGCCAATAAGGCCCTGGAATCTGGAGGAGGCAGTGACAAATCCTGGACATGGACCTTTTATGTAGAGGTAGTTCCACAGGCTTATTCAATTGAAAAGTAGAGATATTATCACCTTTTCTAGTTTTTCAGTATTGAGAGAATCTGAAAGTTCTTTGGGATCTTTTCCTCTGGATCTTTGTCCATTAAGTTGAAATATTGTAGTAGTTGTTTTGCAAAGGTTATTTATAGTTGCAAAAGGCAGGAAAGAGGAAAAATGCACCAAGTTGTGAGTTTTTTTGATAGCTTCTTTATGAATTATTGGATAAATATGATGCCCAATCATTAAAAAATTTCCCCAAAATGGTTATGCATCAGAATGTAGATAATGTTATAAATGTTTTTTTATACTTTAAAAGATGGGTTTTCAACATATTAATGGGGAAAAAGATGTGTCACCATCCTGCTATTAAGGAACAGCTTCTAGCTGTTCTCCTTTCCTTCACATTTTTGTAAGTAGAAGGGATCCATTTTAACATCTGAGTTCTTTCATGGGCCTCCCCATCAATCTCTGTCCCTCCCTTACTTTTCCACCAATGAATCAATGACTGGCAACATAGTTTCTCTCCTATGTTTGCTTTCTCTCTCCTTTCAATTCACTTAAGACTTAGCAGCCGACTAACCAAGCTGGCAAACCCTGGATTTTTGCTTCTCAATTTCTACAGCATTTACTTAGTGTCTTCCTAACTAGATTATAATCTCCCAAAGGCGAGGCTATCTTCTGTTTTTGTAAACTCCATAGTGCCTAGTATAATGATGGATATGCACATAATACATATTTAAAACTTTTAAATTTTACATAAAGCAAATCATCTAGCATACAATAAATCATAATGCAATCTATTCCTTCAGAATCCTCGAAATTAACTTCTTCCAGGAAGTGTTTCTTGGGTGATCAAAAGCCTTTGGAAATAACCAGTGATGCAGCTGACATTTGGTAAGCATTATTATTAGTCTTATCTATGAATTCATTTTCTCCCTCTAAATTTCTATTTTTTTAAAAATCAGTTTGTCTATCTTAGATATATCTCAGTAATTTGCATACTACTCGTATTATTCTGGGGCAGGTAGGAGATACAGTGGATAGAGCAGTGGGCCTGGAGACAGGGAGATCTGAATTCAAATGTGACTTCAGACACTTGCTAGCTGTGTGACCTAGGCAAGTTATTTAACTCCTATTTGTCTCAGTTCCTCATCTATTCCACACTGGAAAAGGAAACCATTGCATTATTTTTGCCAAGAAAATCGTTCTTGTTGTTCAGTCATTTCAGTCATATCTGACTCTTTGTGACCCTATTTGGGATTTTCTTTTTCACTAGGCAAAATATACAAACCTTTTCTAGTGAGTGTCTCTGGAAGATTTAAGTTCAGTACTAGAGCAAGTAGTGATTGCATACATGCACATACACTTTTATATAATACTTTATTTTCAAAAATTTTTTTATTTTTAACGTATGTTTTTAAAATTTTGGGTTACAAATTTTCTCCCTTCCTCCCTCCCCACCCACCCTCATTGAAAAGGCAAGCATCTCGATACATGTTATAGATGTGTAGTCATGCAAAACACTTCCATAGTAGTCCTGTTCCCTTCATCCTATCCTACCCTCCATTTATTCTATTCTTTCTTTTGTCCCTGACCCTTCTCAGAAGTGTTTGCTTTTGATTGTCCCCTCCCCCAGTTTGCCCTTCCCACTATCAACCCCCTGCTCTCTTGTCCCCTTCCCCCCTTATTTTCCTTTAGGGTAAGATAGATTTCCATACCTCATTGTGTATATTATTCCCTCCTTAAGCCAAATCTTATGAGGATAAGATTCACTCATTCCCTCTCACCATCCCCCATTTCCCCTCCACTGTAAAAGCCTTTTCTTGTCTGTTTCATGTGAGATAATTTACCCCATTCTACTTCTTCCTTTCTCCTTCTCAGTATAATCTTCTCTTACCCCTTAATTTTATTTTCCAGATATCATCCCTTCATCTTCAACTCACCCTGTGCCCTCTATGTATACATACATATAATTTTTTCCCTTCCCACTACCCTAATACTGACAAAGGACTCATGAGTTACAAATATCATCTTTCCATGCAGAAATGTAAACAGTTCAACCTTAATAAGTCTCTTATGATTTCTCTTTCCTGTTTACCTCTTCCATGTTTCACATTAGTCTTATATTTGAAAGTCAAATTTTCTATTCAGCTCTGGTCTTTTCCTCAGGAATGCTTGAAAGTCCCCTATTTCATTGAATGACCATTTTTTACCCTGAAGGATTATATTCAGTTTTTCTGGGTAGGTGATTCTTGGTTGTAGTCCTATCTCCTTTGCCCTCCGGAATATTATATTCCATGCCCTGTGGTCCCTTAATGTAGGAGCTGCTAAATCTTGTGTTATCCTGATTGTGTTTCCACGATATTTGAATTGTTTCTTTCTGGCTGCTTGCAATATTTTCTCCTTGACCTGGGAACTCTGGAATTTGGCTACAATATTCCTAGGAGTTTTCCTTTGGGGATCTCTTTCAGGAAGAGATTGGTGGATTCTTTCCATTTCTATTTTGCCCTCTGGTTCTAAAATATCAGGGCAGTTTTCCTTGATAATTTCTTGAAAGATGATGTCTAGGCTCTTTTTTTGATCATGGCTTTCAGATAGTCCAATAATTTTTAAATTCTCTCTCCTGGATCTATTTTCCAGATCAGTTGTTTTTCCAATGAGATATTTCACATTGTGTTCTATTTTTTCATTCTTTGGATTAGTGTTACAATGCCTTTTTTTCTCAAATTATCACTAGCTTCCAAATTCTCCATTCTAATTTTTAAGGAAGTATTTTCTTCAGTAAGCTTTTGGACTTCCTTTTCCATTTGGCCAATTTTGCTTTTTAGGGCATTTTTCTCCTCATTGGTTTTTGGACCTCTTTTGCCATTTGGGTTAGGCTAATTTTTAAGGTGTTATTTCCTTCAGTATTTTTTTGGGTGTCCTTTAGCATCACTCTCAGTTTTTCCTCTACTTCTCTTAACTTGCTTCTCAAAATCCTTTTTGAGCTCTTTCAAGGCCTAGGACCAATTCATATTTTTCTTGGAGGCTTTGGATGTAGGAGCTTTGGCTTTGTTGTCTTCTGGTTATATGTTTTGATCTTCTTTGTCGCCAAAGTAAGATAATATAGTCTGACTCTTCTTGCGCTCTTTGCTCATGATCCCAGCCAATTACTTGAGTTATAAACTCTTTGTTAAGGTAGGGGTCTGTTTCCAGTGTGGAGAATGTACTGTCCCAAGCTTTGGGGGTTTTGTGCAGATGTTTTCAGAGATACTTCTAGGAACCTGTAAATTTTCAGTTCTTTCAAGGTGCTTTGATCAAGGGCAAGGTGTTTACTCCTTTCCTGGCCTGTGCTCTGGTCTATGAGTGACCACAAGCAGTCTTTTCTGTCTTGGAACTGTGAGGGTTTTCTCTCTAAAGCCACTACAAGTTCCACCATGCCTCAGTGCTCCTCCTCGCCCTAGGACTGCCCCTCAGAACTGGGACCCAGATCCAAGCATGGGCAAAGCAAGAGAATCCTGCACCAGCAGTGAGATCCCTACAATCCCCCTCTGATCAGCCACTCAATTCCCCCTCAGTCTGTGGGCCAGAAGCTTAGGAGGCAGCCCCCGCCTCGGGGCCAAGCTTGGGGAATGGAGCTGATACCCGGTGCTCCTCTCTCACCACTGTAGAAACAGACTTTTCCCATTGACCTTCTAAGTTGGGCGTTTGTGGGTTGAGAGGTCTGGAAACCGCCACAACTGCCCCAGATTCAGTCCTCTGAGGCCTGCTTCAGGTTCCCTGCGGCCTGCACACCCACGCCAAACTGTGCTCTTCTGCCCACCCGGCGTGCTATGCCTTTCAGGTCAACCATCCAGATTGTCTTGTGCTGGAAATTTGTTTCACTCTGTCTTTTTGTGGGTTCTGCTGTTTTAGAATTTGTTTAGAGCCATTTTTTATAGGTATTTGGAGGGGTTTGGGGGAGAGCTGAAGCAAGTCACTGCTTTTACTCCGCCATCTTGGCTCCACCTATATAGTACTTTAAGGTATATAAAATGCTTCACAAACATTACGTTACTTTGTCCTCCAAATGATCCTGTGCAGGCAGTTTAAATATTATTCCCATTTTACATGTGACTTGTGAAGCATTGCACTTTCAGCACATGGGGCCTGCACAAAAGTTACCACAGATTCAAGTAGTCTGTGAGTCTATATCTATTCAAAACCATAGCTCATGAATCTCCAGTCCCTGATGAGGAGTTTAGCTCATTGAAAGCAGAGATTGTTTTATTTTTTTTTCCCTTTCATTTTCTCTCCAGTACTTAGCACAGTGCCTAGTATGTGGTAGGTGCTTAAAAAATACTAGTTGACTGACATGTCAGTCAGAGCTATCAACTTGCCCTTAGCAAATATTGTAGCAAAAATAAAATATAGTAAAGTATAGTATAGTGTCATAGAGTATAGTATATAAAGGCGGTGCAGTGGATAGAGTGCTAGGCCTGAAGTCAGGAAGACTCTTCCTGAGTTCAAATCTGGCTTCAGACACTTAATACCCATGTGACTATGGGCAAGTCACTTAACTCTTTTTGCTTCAGTTCTTCATCTGTAAAATGATCTGGAGAAGGATATGGCAAACCATTCCAGTATCTTTGCCCAGAAAACCCCAAACAGAATCATGAAGAGCTAGACACAGCCAAAACAACATAGTATATAAAATATATTTTTAGTATATACTAAATAGATAGTATACATAGTATATTATAAAGCATATATAGTCTATAAAATGGAATAAAAATTTTAAAAAATAACACCTTCCTTATTTGGGGAGAATATGCCCTCTCAATTTTGGGTATAATCTCTTACATATTCTTCTACATACCTGCAACATCATTGTGAAGAGTGAATACACATAGGGACTTATGTTTAGGGGAACATGTAAAAGAAACGTACATGGCCAGAACATACATGTGAGGAGCATTTGATTCCACACAGCTGAAGGTGTGTGCTGGTGATGTCATCATGATGCTCCTCCTGTTCTGATCTCTTTTGTTCTTGTGTGGGATATATTCTTGTCCTTCCTCCTCCTCCTTCTCTCTCCCTCCTTCTCTCTCTTTTTTTTTTTTTGGCTAGGCGATGAGGTTAATTGACTTGGCCAGGGTCACACAGCTAGTCTCAAGTGATCAAGTGTCTGAGGCTGGATTTGAATTCAGGTGCTCCTGACTCCAGAGCCAGTGCTCTATCCACTGCATCCACCTAAGCTGCCCCTCTCTTTCTCTTTTTTCTCCTTCTTCCTTCCTCCTCTCTCTCTCTCTCTCTCTCTCTCTCTCTCTCTCTCTCTCTCTCTCTCTCTCTCTCTCTCTCTCTCTCTCTCTCTCCCTCCCATATATAATGTATTTTCACTGGGCCTTGCTCTCGGCTAGTGCCATGTAATTGCCACTGGCTGTTTCTGTTTCATGTCTGCCACTGGTCTCACGTTTGCCAAATGTTTATGGGCTACCAGCTTCTGGGTTTCATCTCTTCAGGGAATATACTGGACATCTGGCTTCTGTCTGCTAGGGTGCCACGTCTAGAAATCTTTTCCCTTATAGGAACAGGCTGACATCTCTTCAGTTATAGCTGATGCTGTGAACCACTTTATCTACCTAAGGGAGAAAAGTCAGACAGGATGCTCCCAGATAAAGCCTGATTTTTGAACTCCCTTTCTCCTGCAAGGAGGATCCATATCTTTATCTCACTCTCTATCTCACTTAGAGCTAGAAAGTCCTTATAACTCCAGGTTAATTCCCTACTATACATTTTCCATCTCCAAACCCATTTTAGGGGCCTTTGCCAAAAGAACCCACAGAACTATGTGGGTTTGAGCCCCTACAGTTTATTTCTGGGACCCTCAAATACTTTGGAACTTGCCATGCAAATATATCTGAGCAAGGAAAAAGCTAAAAGGGAAGATTCTTTGTTTTTATTATGTATATACAGCTAGAAAAATATCCATCTAAAACCAACACTGAGCAGTGAAGACATTTATTTAGTGTTTCCCAGCTAGTGATAGTCAGTTTTCACATCCAGTTACTCTTACATTACGGAACAAGTGCACTTTATACAATACCATCCTACCTCTCCTAATGAAAATGGAGCATGTCCTTACTGAAGTCAAGAATGAGTTAAAAAGATGCTCTTTTTTTTTTTTCAAGGGGAAATAAATTCTGCTGTCTGGGCAAAAATCTACATGCTCAGTATAGTTACTTGATTTATACAATTTTCTACTTCCTTAGAAACCTTCTTCCTGTGGTAGTAGCTGCTATTCCTGCTTGCTGCCACTTCAGCTCAAACTAATTCGAAATTGTAAGGATGTGGAAGGATGATGAGCATTGATCAAGGAAGGAGAAATCGTGTTTTTTTTTCCTTTTTAGTGAACTGAGCTTTCATTCTTCCTAGGCCACTGCTGGGGAAACCATTTTCCATTGCCTCACAACAGGTAGCAAGTCAGTTATCTGAAGATCTCATTACATATAATAATAATAATTGTTAGCATTTAAGTAGTGCTTTAAAGTTTGCTAAGAGCTGCTAGACATATGCTCTTCCATTTGATAATGTCACATTTTTGTTTAACGTATTCCCTTGAAAATGGCCTAAATTCTAAGTGTGTGGAAAGACATCTGGTCTATACACAGTCAAGTATATAGTCATATATACATTGATTGCCTCATAATGTTTTAAACCAAGTGATTTTATTGAATAAATCATTAAAAGTCTCCCAATTGCCTTCTGAAAATTGAAACATTCTTGCTGGAAGAAAAATATGACTGTGGCATGAATATTTTCAGCTGTTCAAGCAGCACTAGCCTTCTTTTCTGATGTATACATTAGGAATTCCTTGGATTGTTTTCAAGTTACTTCTCGAGACAAATCATAATTGACAGATGAAAAACAGGAAGAAAGGGGGTCGAAGTTTGCCCACAAAGGCCTTTGAGTCATAAGACGCCTGAGTCCTTTGGGGTTGAGCTTTGGAGCAGGGTAGCTGGAAGTCTAAACCTTCAGGTCTCCAACAATGCTATCACGAACTGGTCATTTTGGCTCTAGTAAACTCCAGCACAAAGCTAAAGGGATGTGCAGGTGGCATAAATCACTGCAAGTGGTTGAACTGATGACAAATCACACAATTGATAAAGTTGAACTATTTCTTTATTCTTTAAAAATTTTATTTAAGATAGATAGCAGCACTGCCTAGGCAGCTCCTTGGGGATGGGAGGGTAGGATATCTGGTGGGTGGAGACCTCACCCCTGAGCATGGGCAGTACCCAATGCCTTTTTTTAAGACATATTTTACTTTAGTTTTCTGAATGAGGGGAGAAATTAGAGAAGGATTCATAGGGGAGAGGAGTTGGGAAAAGTTTATGTTCAGGATTGTGATTTAGTGGTCTTTCATTTATTCTCAATTTTCAAAACCTATGTGCTTTGAAACTACTTTTCTGAAACTTGACTCAAAAAATGAAAACACTCCAGGCGGCACATAGTTTATTTCTGTCTTTCCAAAGACAGTGCTGTTGACTGAACTTACACTTGGATCACTTGGTAGGCAGCACCTGCTGCTGTGGGGTTCCTGGGACACTATTTCCTTAGAAACATGAGTGGAGCCCTTCAGAGGGCCAGAGATGGAGACCTTCGTTTTCCAATGAATACCTTCCCACCGACGCCACCAATACAAAGAAATGAGAAACGGCCTTTAGACAGCCACTTCTTTTAAATGCGACAGAGCAGGATCACTGGGTATCGATCGATCGGCCCTGTGACCAACACAGACCAACTTTAACCATATTGGCTGTCTTGACCTGTACAAAATCATAAACTTCTCATTGCCAAAGTCTATAAAGCTATTTCAAGTTAGTGAATTCCCTGGGGAAATGATACACCCATATACATATATGTATATGCATATATATACATTTATATACATACATATATGTATATATACACATATATAAATCTATATGTGTGTATAATTTTTAAAAAATCTGAAAAACATCCTTTACCACGGGGAAGAGCTGCATCTGACAAGAAACTCTATGAGTTATTATTAGTACCATTATTGTTTTCTTTGGCTTCATGTACTATGTTGGTAAAATAACCATAAAAAAGAAAAATATATAAAAAAGCAAATATTTTGTACAAAAATACAAAGTTTTAAAAGCTCTTAAAAGTATATTCCATATTATTACTAAGAGTTTGGACTATATATATGTATATCTGTATAATTTTCCTACATTTGGGATTTTAGCAAATGTAACACACTGTTTACACAGTAGATGTTGAAGCTTTTCCTATAGCTGAGTAACAAGCACTCATTCAGAATGGAGTATCCCTGTGCTTCTGAAGTGAGAGCTCACATACTTGGGTGGTTATTGGCTGAGAAAGGCTACTGGATTCCATCCAGCTGTGCACTGACCATCAACTAGGTCCCAAGTCCTTGAGTAATGGTGGAAGGGAAGAAAAATTTGCAGCAGGAATTTTTGTTGAACCAGTTTTCAGTGCTTTCTTTTTCCACGGGGTGAGAAGATGATCTAGTCAGAAAGGCACATCCGTTGCTTTTGGGAGATGTCCAGAATTGGTGTCCATGTTTGTCATTTCACAGCTTATTATAATGCAGAAGTTGGTGCTAAAAGGAACAAAACCAGTTTTAATATTTAATCAAGTTAACATTGTATTAAAATAATAAGGATTACCCAATCTGTTCTACTGCTCAAGATTTTAAAATGCAAGGTTTAAACAATAATGTATATGATTTCTTTTTAAAAATAGATTTTCACTGATATCTTTTGTTTTTACATAGGCTAGATATCCTCTTGTATCCTGCCTCTCTCCCCACCTGAGAGTCATCCTGGTGTGTATAATACCAAAGAAATGAATAATTAGCAAAGAAAACAATTGCAGCCTTTGACACTCAACCCCCCCCCAAAAAAAAACAAAAACAAAACCCAAACTAGTCAGATTCAAGGGCCAGATGCTCATCCTTAGAGGCTATACTACTGACAATCAAATTGGCTAAACTTGATTTTAACAAATCAGAAATTTGGGTTGTTTTAGACCCCATTCTTTTAAATGAGTTGTAGCTCTGGTGAAGGAAACTGCATTAAAATCTCCAGTGTAAAAGAAGCAGATGTAGAAGGAGATTAGGTTAGAGATGTGAGATATTCAGAACAGAGCAAAGTGAAAAAAAAAATCTCATAAAGGCACAGTGTAGACCTTTGGGGCTCTTGTGGTGCCATTGTCTCTTTTTTATTCTTAATTTTTTTCAGTAAACAAATACTTATTTTCTCTCCCAACAAATTTTTTTGAAAAAAAATCGTGATATTGGTGCACTATGATAGGAAAATTTAATGAATGCTGTTGTATTGGATGAGTCAAAAATGATAAAGATTATATGGATAAAACATCCATTGGTAGTGACCCAGGCTCTACAATTCTTCCTCTTAAGAACACCATGCTGCTTACCTGGCTCCCTGTCTTTTTCACAAATGAAATTGTTAATGTCTTCACACTGGAAATCATTCCACTGCCCAGCATAGATTAGCCCAGCACAGTCTTCTCCTGGTCCATGGCCATGACCCCAGTTATCAGGCTGTCCAGTTTTCCAATTTCTTTTGCAAAAACAAAAATTGAGTGTTATTTGCACAGTATGATGTCTTTGATCAAGAGAAGAAAAGTAAAAAAATTTTAAAAAATCAAACTACTGTATCTTTCCTGAAATGAAGATACATTATTTTAAAAATAGTGCATGTTCTTTTTAGAAACGAGAAGCATATGTGCAGCTGCTGAGAAGGGAATCTCTCAAGTCAATACAATAGGGATGTCAAGGTCAGGAGGCCTAAAGTCTGATTTCCATGCTGCATTCCCTGGGGTGTTTGTTGACCTCGTCCAAATGAAATCAACTCAGCATGCCATTTAAGTGCCGAGCTGTGGGGGGAAAGACTCCAACTTTCAATAAATTACGTAGTTTATCAAGATGAGGCAAATGATAAATTTTTAACATAGGTCCTAGCTTTCGAGAAGGGACTTTAGAAGTCATCTAGTCTTACACTTTCATTTTACAGATGAAGAAACTGGAGCCCAGAGAGCTTAATTGAGTTGCTCAGAATCACACAGTAATAGAGCTAGGATCTATACCTAGTCTTAAGGTTCTAAATTCAGTCTTCATTTCATTGGCTTTGAGAAATATGGGAGAATGTGGTTTGTATTTGTACACATGGGAGTTTGTTATTCCTACACATTGTTTTGTCTTAGTTCTTCTGAGCAGAGAGACTTTTGAAAGTTCATTTGGATCTTTATATGTTTTGAAATATATGAACATAAATAAGAACTGAAAATAAGAACAGAATTAATAAGAGTGATAACAATAATTATTTGCCAGCCATGTGCTAAGTGCCTTACACTTATTATCTCATTTGGTCCCCATAACAGTCCTGGGAGGTAGGTGCCATTATTATCCCTACTTTCCAGATGAGGAAACTGAGTCAAACAGGGTCACACAGCTAATCAGTGTTTGAGGTTGGATTTGAACTTGGGTCTTCTCACTCCAGGCCCAGTGCTCTATCTACTATGCCACCTAGCTTCACCAGCATAAGAAATATGCATCTAAAATCCCTCTAACGATAAACAAATAGCTATGACTTCTTTGGTGGTGGTTTGTTGGTTGCCCTAGCTAAGAAAGATAAATTTAATTTCACTACTAGCTGTTTAGAATATTTCAGTTTTTTCAAGAAATTAAAAACAGAAACAAGAAGTAAGCTTCTTTAGGGTGGCTTCATTTGAAGGCGCGTTAACTTGAACTGTGTAATTTGAAACAACCCTTAGGATTTTTGTTTGGCAGAGTTAGCATTTCTTGATTATGTTTTCATTTAATAAATTAGATGTACTTCCAATATCAGCCTCAGAAATAGTTTCCCCCCCCCCAAGAAACAGGTTGCTACACAGAAGCTTATGGTTACTGCCTGAAAGGATGCCATGATCAGCTTCAGGACACGCCTGCCTGATGTGGAGGGTCTGAGAGAACATCTGGAAAAGGATACACACAGCTTTCCAGAAACGATGAGTCATTTTCCCATCATAACATGCAGTCCTGAGGTTACTCAAGGACACCCCAAATCATTAGAAACTTCTAAGGTGAGACCAGCAGCCCCAAATCATGTTTACAAAAGACATCTGATGTTGATAGTAAGTTTAAAAAAACACACAAGGTAGAATTTCCTCTCAAATGTGTATTTTGGGGTATTCTTCATGAAGAGTGATTAAAAGACCATATTCGAATCAATTTAGTAACGTAAAGATAATTTGAAGGAGGCTATAATAAGATGTGAGCTAACCTCTGAGTTTGGACCTTGTCTAGCCTAGAACCAGGTTTCAATATCATGTCTCACCTTGTCCACACCATGCTTCCCTCCCCTCCTTTTCAGTTTTCCTCTATGTACTATCTTCTGCTATTAGAATATAAGTTCTCTGAGGGCAGGGAATGACCCAGAACTTAGTGTATTGCCTGGCACTTGGGAAATTCTCAGTAAAAGCTTTTTTTCTGTCAACTAACTAAAAAACTACCTTATATGGGCCCCCAAGTAGAAAGATACCTTTGAGGATGGTGGGAAGATCCCAAAGGTAGATGAGGAAGGTAAGGAAAATGCATAAAGAATTGGAATGTAGATTGTTGAATTTACATTATTTTCAGTATTTGTTGATTTTGTGTCACCTTGTCTAACTTATCAGCAGGTGTTAATGGCACACAGGTTATTGGACAGCACAATATTATTAGTACAGTCTCTTAATTTTTGTAAACAGGGGAGGTTGGGCTTATATTTTAATTTTGCTCAGTGTGCTGAGGACCACAGTGGATTGGAGTGTCAGAGACCACTGTGTGGTTCACAAATGTATAAACAAGGGTTATTATAGCTACTTCTTCCCCTCTGCCCCTACCCTATACACTTCTCAGTTAATTGATAAACTGGGTGAATCTTACATAGAAAAGTAATGAAAAAGCATTTAGCACATGTGGCATAGGGGATAGAGCACTAGGCTGGGGGTCAGGAAGACTTGAGTTCAAATCTAGCCTCAGATACTTACTACCAATGTGACCTTGGGCAAGTCATCTAAATCTGTTTGCCTCAGTTTCTTCATCTGAAGAATGAAATGGAAAAGGAAATGGCAAAACCATTTTAGTATCTTTGCCAAGAAAACCCCAAATGGGATCATGAAGAGTCAGACATGACTGAAAATGACTGAACAGCAAGAAATGTTAACTGTGTCAAGCACATAGAAGGGACAAATAGAAATCTTTTTATTTGGTTCTTCACCTTTAAATTATTTTCCATGCAGCTGAGTTTAATATGGGAGAAGATACGCAGACAAAAAGGTTAAGTGGTTGGAAATTACAGAAGTGTTGTGGGGCTTGCTATGATCCAGTAGCGTCGTCTAACTTTTAACTGAACTAACAAAATAGTCTTTAACTTTTATCGTGCTTCTGATGTTCTTCCTTTGGAACCAGACCAAGAGTGAACAACTGGGGCTGGGAGCAGAGATAACAGGGATGTCCCCAGAGGACAGATAACATCAGTGTACAGCAGCTCCAGAGCTGGACTCCAGCTCAGTATGAGAAGAAAAGCAAACCAAGAGCCTCCCAGGTAGAGTTGTCCTGGAGTGGGCCACGTGGGGAAGTTGTCATAGAGGTCTTCATATGAAATTTAAGTGATAATATTCAGGAATCTGAATCTGGGGATACTGTGCAGGGGACCCATGCTTCTGGTGTGAGTTGAACAAGAGTTGAACAATACTAATTGATCAATTAGTATTTATTAAGTAATTATTATGTGCCAGGCATTGTGCTGAGCAGTTGAGATACAAAGAAAGGTAAAAAACAGTAACTACTCTCAAGTAGTTCACAGTCAAATAGGGAAACAACCTGAAAACAATTATGTACAAACAATATACATATGGGATAGATTGGAGGCAGCTAGCTGGGCCTGGGGTCTGGAAGATTCACTGGCTTATTAGGGCAAGCACCTGGAAGGGACAGGAGGAAATGGAATTAAAAGTATGAATAGATGAGATGATCTCGGCAATGACCAGGATCACATAAAACTAGCTGTGTGACCTTGCCTCAGTTTCCTCATCTATAAAATGAGCTGGAGACGGAAATGGCAAACCCACTTCAGTGTCTTTGCTAAGAAAATCTCAAATAGAGTCATGAGGAGTTGGATGTGACTGAAAAAAACTGAATAACAACAACATTCTCAGAGGGAAGGAACTTGAGGAAGACAGGGAAAGACTTCTTGCAGAAGGTGGGAAATCAGCTGAGACCTGAAGGAAGCCTGGGAAGCTAGGAGGTGGAGATAAGGAGGGAGAACATTCCAGGCATGGGGGACAGCCAATAAAAATGCCCAGGAGATTGGAGTGTTGTGTGTGAGCAACAGCAGGAAGGTCAATGTCACTGAACTGCAGAGTATGTGGAGGGTAGTAAGGTATAAGAAGACCAGAAAGGTAGGGAGGAGCTTTAAAAGGTTAGGAAGAGCTTTAAGATCTAAATGAAGGATTTTGTATTTGATCCTGGAGGTAATAGGGAGCCACTGAGGAGGGGGTGTCTCATACAGTCAGACCTATATTTTAAGAACATCAATATGACAGTTGAGTGGGGAGAGACTTGAGATTGGGAGACCAATTAACAGGCTATTGCAATAGTCCCGGTGAAGAGGGCCCATACTAAGATGGTGGCAGTGTCAGAGAAGAGAAGGGGGGGGTACATCCAAGAGATATCTAGAAGGCAGAATTGACAAGATTTGGCAACTGATTGGATATAGGTTGGGGAGAGAGAGAGAGAATGAGAAGTCAAGGATGACTCATTGGTTTCAAGCCTGGGTAACTGGGAGGATGGTGTCCCCTCAATAGTAATACAATGTAGATGGTCTCGAAATGTATCTGAAGTCAGGACAACAGAGGGACAATTCATCAACAAGCATTTATTAAACAGCTACTATGCACCAGGCAGTATGCTAAATGCTGAGGATACAAAGAAAGGCATAGAGATTATTAGGACGCGCACATTGGGATGTTTGCATGACAAAACTTGTCAGAAATAATAGCCTGGGATCAGAATAAAATACAGTGACCTAACACACATTTACAACTGTGGACAGAAAAATGGGGTAGATCAGATAAAGATCATATAAATATCATATATATTTTGGTGAAGAATTTCAGCATAAATTGTAACTGAAGGCCAGGAAACATCCTTCTCTTTATCCCACAAACACCTATTGTTTTTTCCTACCTGCATACATTTGCATTTTTCATATTTAAATGTTTCCCTTGGTTACATATTATATTTATGAGTGCTATGTCACAGCACCAGAGGCTGAAGCTATAGATGGGGAAAGTGCCTGAATCTCATGTAGTGGTAGGCATAAATCAGCAGCAAATTCTAGCAAGGCATTTGTCAGTCAATCAGTTGATAAATATTTATTTAGCACATACTATATACCAGGCTAGGAATACAAAAAAAAGCAAAAGCATTTTCTGCCCTTGAGGAGCTCACAATTGAATGGAGTTGTTTGTACAAAGCATTTCTGCTTTAACAACCTGTTTTGAGTACACTAGAAGACTTTGAAAGTGTTTTTACTACACTGATAAACTTACCCACAAATAGGAAAACCTCTTAAAAGTGTTCCAGCATCCTTAGAACCGTACTGGTTGGTCTGAAAGCTCCCCGATTTCATTTTCATCGAGAGGGAGGCAGCCATCAAGTTCTAAATATTGGCCATGGTCCTTTCCAGACTCTCAAACCAATGTGCTTTCTTACTGCCCACAAAATCGACCAAAATTTCATGGTCAAGAAACTCCCATTGGTGAAGCTCTGGCCTTATAACTGGGAAGCATTACTAATAAGAACTACGCCTTTGCTAGAGAATCCCTTCCTGGTACAGTGGTTTGCACTGAAGAGAATTTCTCCCTGGTGGTTTGGCCCATTGCCATTCTGGCTGAATTGTGATGAGTGAAAATGGAGTGAATTATTGCTTATGCCCCTCCAAATAAGGTCTTGCCTTTGGTGTTCTGCTGCGTAAGTGTTATTCCTTTGTCTGGACAAGCTTATTGCTGGTCAATGGGATGCTAGCTACAATTTCAATGTACAAAATAGTCACTCTCTAAGGCATTTTTTTCTATTGTAGTCAGTTCAAAGACATGATAAAGATGAACAGTTAGAGGGAAAGAGTACGTACAGACTACGTTTCCATCTTTTGTAATGCTGATGCACGTTACAATTGTGTGAATGTATGTCACAAAAATCTTACATATCAAGATGTGGTGACTTCAGGTATGGGCAGACCATGGGGCTGGGTATGCTGGCCCACCGTGAGGAAGCATTCCCTTGAGGCTCCAGGGAAAGACCAATGGCAGCTACTCTAGGGTGCACCTGCTCGTACTCATCATTTGGGGTTTTCTTGGCAAAGATACTGGAGTAGTTTGCCATTTCCTTCTTACAGATGAGGAAACTGAGGCAGACAGGATTAAGTGACTTCCTTGGGGGTCACACAGCTAGTGTCTGAGGCTGTATTTGAACTCAGGAAGACTCATCTTCCTGACTCCCAGCATTCTATCCACTGCGCCACCTAGCTGCCCCAATCATGACAGAACAGTGTCATTTAAAAAAAAATCCAGATGAAGGGGACAGGGGGAGGGGTCAACAGTGCCAAACTCTGCAGAGAGGTAAAGAAGGATAAGGATTGAGAAAAGGCCAAGGGCTTTATTTATGAAAAGACCGTTGGAGACCTTGGGCAGAGCAGTTTCATTCTAATGATGGAGTGAAGTCATAATGAAAAGGACTGAGAAGTGAATGGGAAGTGAGAAAGTTAAGTCAATGGGTGCAAATGACTTTTTCTAGAACTTTGGCTGTGAAAAGGAGGACAGGTACAGGTTGATAGTTGAGAGGATGGCAGGGTCAAATGAATTTTTTTTAAAAGAATGGAGAGATGTTGGGGGCATTTATTGGCAGCAGGGAAGGAGAAAATAGATACAAACAGGCTGGATATGATAGATGGAATGTGTATAATAAAAGAGGCAAGCACCTGGAAGGGACAGGAGGAAATAGAATTAAGGGTATGAATAGATGGGATGGTCTTGGCAATGACTAGGACCACAGAAAACTAGAAACTTCCACAGAAACTAGAGCAAAGGAGAGAATAGGAGAGGGTGCTGAACTGATTGTAAATGCAGAAATGGGAAGGAAGGGGAGCATGTGATGACTGCTTCCATTTTTTTCAGTAAAGTATGTGGTAAGATATATCATGAATGATTTTTCATTACATTTTCCCACAGGAAGCTGTGATTAGGCGTTTTAACAATGTGTGGAGTTCTCTCTCTTTCAGTTCATGCAGCATCCATTATTATCCATTTTGGTATTTCATTTTGGGGGCCTTGTATTATCTCTGAATATTTTATTCTTGCCATACTATACTTTAAAATTTGAACCTCAAGATTCTTATATTTACATTTATTCCTTTCTGTGGAAAATGAGAAGCAGAATCTGAGCACTGTGGCTATGATGCAAAAGCCCAACTCTCTGAGGGTCTCTGAATATGCGTCTGTGGTTCAGGGATTGCATTCCAAACCAGATAGCTTGCTATTTAATACTTATCCAAGTCCCAGGTACTACCAATGGTGCTTCATTCCTAAAGCACATAATTCTTGCTGGAGCCTTAGGGAAGGAGAGCCCGGTTTCATCTTGGGAGAGCTGGCTCGGATTGATCTGCTCCTGCTCAATCCATTCCATATGGGCCAGCATCGGCTTTTAGAGGAAAGGATTAAGATTGGATTTCTTGGATAGTCCAACCCAGAGCGTTCCCTTTTCTTTACTTTTTTTTTGTTTTTTTTTGCATTTATAGCCATAAGGAAAGTGCTGCAATTGTGGAGGAGACCTCTCCAAATAAAAAATAATGATTCTGGCATCCTATCAAGCAAAGAAAGCCAATCTTCTTTTCTTTAATGGTCTATACTTCTGCCTTCCCCCTCCTCTGCCATTTTCCTCTGTAGCTTTTGCTTCACTTTTTTATTTCAGCAGCTTTAAAGGATTTTTACCCTTACCAAGGCTGGATGTGTGAGGCAGTGTGGTATGTAGCAGATAGAAAACTAGCCTCAGAGCCAGGAAAACCCAAGTTCAAGGATGGCCTCTGACTTTCAAGTACATTAACATATTCCTCTTAATTCTAGTGCTTTCCCTCTATTGATTATCTCCAATTTATCCTGTAGATAGCCGGTTTGTACATAGTTGTTTGCATGTTATCTCCCCTTTTAGACTGTGAGTAACTCCTTGAGGGATTGTTTTCTACTTTTCTTTGCATCTTCAGGGCTTAGCACAGTACCTGACACATAGTAAATGTCTATCGATTGACTGGCACATTTGATGTTTTTACCTATGTTTTACTTGTTGAATCCAATGACTATGTCCTTAGATGGCTTCCTACTGCGTCATGTACCTAAGAAGAAAAGTTTTATTTCGCATTCACTAGCAGATGTATCCTCATAATTTCAAGTCTTATGGCCCCCTCTTTGACTCAGGCCATTTGATTCAATACTTCAGCAACACAGTTGGTGGATCCATGATCTCCTTAACATGTGTGCTCCTTCCAAAAGGATAGATTGCAACAAATTCACATCTCATCTTCCCAAGAATCTCCCATAGGCTACCCACTCAATGTGCTCACAGATTGTTGATGTTGTTTGTCCTTTGTTCTTGAAGTTGACCAATGCTATCAGGAGGGTGATGTCTTGACTTGCAGGTGAATTGGATTTTAAGTGAGGAATGGCTGTGCAAAGTCATCAGCCTCACTCTCTCCTCCAAAGTCATCAGAGTCCAGTGGCAAGACATAGGTCAAGACAACTGGTGATGGTCACTCAATGTGCTAAAGGTCTTGCTGCAATATCTGGACGTTCTTTTGGAGGAATCTGGCATTTTCCTTTGTTTCCTAGGCATGTGCATTTATCAATCCTAAAGCTTCTCTGAAGTGTTATTGGTTTAGAAATGTTTTCTAAATTCTGAAATTCTACATGCTCTGTGAAGGCCAATTAATGTCACATTACTGCCTGAGTGTTCTTGGATTATACTCTCTCTTTATCTGGTTTAGTGGAAACATCCCTGGACATGAAGTCAGAAGAACTGGATTTAAGTTCTGGTCCTGCTATTTATTGACTAACTGTGTGACTAGGCAAGTCATTTGCCATCTCTGAGCCTGTTTCCTCCTCTGTAAAATAGTGTAATTCTTCACACCCTTCCTCTATCCCAGCACACGGCAGTTAAATCACATGCTTTGGGGTAGGGGAGCCTGAGCCTGGACCTTTGGCTACTGGTTACTACTTCTGCTTTGTGTTCTTCTCTTGAGCAAGGTTAACTAAGTAGTGATCCTGACGTGAACATTTCCAGCCTTGGAGGCTACGTTGTGAATTTAAAAGGAGGCCAGCAGATCATGGCTTCTTTAACGGCAGGAAGAGATTCTGCTTCAGAGATGCTGACCACCAACAGAAGGAGGAGTCCAACTCCTGGACAGCCTTGGCAGAAGAATTAATTGGACAATGTAGAACCAAGATGAAATATGAAGTGCCAATTTAGCAGTCCCTGCTTCATATCTTGATGTTTTAAGTATCAACCTCTTGGGGGAGTATAACAGCAGTTATAAGTTATGTATTTAAATGACGTGCATTTAAATATTTTGTCGATGTGTATTTGTGACTCTCTTGAGTTAAGCATTTTTTCTTTTCTTTTCTTTTTTTTTGCGTGTGAGACAATTGGGGTTAAGTGACTTGCCCAGAGTCACATAGCTAGTGAGTATCAAATGTCTGGTCTGAGACCAGATTTGAGCTCAGGTCTGCCTGACTCCAGGGCCAGTGCTCTACCCACTGTGCCACCTAGCTGTCCCAAGCATTTCTTTTGTATGGAGGAAGAAAATAGCTTCCCCATATCTGATTTACATTGTACTTTGAGTACCTTTCTAACCTCCTTCCTTTTTGGGAAGTATCTGGACATGAATAGTTTAAGCTATAAATACGTTTTCTTGGGGCTCCAGGCTAGAGACATAAAGAATCAGAGAGTTTGAGGAAAGAACCCTGCCAGGCTCTACCAGTTCAGAACCCAGTTTGCCCACTTTTGTCCAGAGGTGAGTAGTCATTGCTCAGTCATTTTCAGTCGTGTCTGACTCTTTGTGACTCCGTTTGGTTTTCCTTGGCAAAGATACTGGAGTTGTGTGCCATTTCCTTCTCCAACTCATTTTACACATGGAGAAACTGACTTTCTAAGTGACTTTTCCAAGGTCACATAGTAAGTGTCTGAGGCAGGATTTGAACTCATGAACATGAGTCTTCCTGACTCCAGGCCCTATCCACTGCACCACCTAGCTACCCTCAATGAAAGGGGGACCTTTTCTGGAATGAGAGAAGGTAAGTGCTTTGACCCATCCAGGCTCAGCAATGGATTGTTATTACATGTTCTATTTTGGTGAAGCAGGAAAATAAATAAAATTCAAATCTATGTATTTTTCCCCTTGTTAATAGACGGTTCTATTTGGGTTCTGAAAGGGGCTACACCTATTGGCTTGAATGTTTGGAGAGGATATCGTGTATAAAATGTGGTCCACGAAGTCAATTTAAATAGCTTCCATTGTTCTATGCTTGTTTTTAGAGGGGTGGTATCTCAGTTGGATTGATGAGAAATCCTTGATCTTCCACAAATTCAATTATTTTGCCACCCAATTGAAATTCCTGTTTGTGAGAAGGGCATGATGTTTTCACTTCATAATTAGATGTTAGGTCAAGATAACGAGCCGGGCTTAGTTTTCCTGATAACGTCCCACTGATAGGCACCCCGCAAAATGACCACCAGAACTGCTGCTGAGGAAAATCTATAGTGACCAAGAAGCTTTTGGCTTTCATTATTCACCCAAGACAATGTTAGAAAAAAGTGTGTTGGCAAAAAGTACCACACTATGATTCTATTCTGTCATTTGATATTCAGTTTTCCTTTTGGCCAAAAACAACTGTAAAAACAAAAGGCAACAAAGAAACCCTTCTCCCCAAACGCTCTAAGTATCCAGCTGGCTCAGTGGATAGAGTGCTGGGCCCAGAGTCCTCAGACATTATTTGCTATGTGGCCTTGGGCAAGTCACTTAATCTAGGTTTGCCTCAGTTTCATTAACTGTAAAATGGGAACAATAATAAATAGTACCTCATAAGGTTGTGGTGAGGATCAAATGAGATAATATTTATACAACACTTAGCACAGTGCCTGGTGCCTAGCAGGCACTATATAAGTGCTAGCTGTTATCATCCTCATCCTCATCCTTATCTTCATCCTCCTCATCATGAAACTCAACAGTAATTTCCTAATGTAGCATTACCAATGCCTGTAAATTTGGAGTTCTCTGAGTAGTATGGCTAAGGAGGAAGACAGGAAATAGGGGGGAAAGGCTGCATAATTATTGAACTACCATTCTATCAATCAATAAATGTTTATTAAGTGCCTTCTATGTGCAGGCACTGTACTAAGTGCCGGAGAGAGAAAAAGAGGCTAAAGATAGTCCTTGCCTTCCAGGAGCTTACACTCTAATGAGGGACTTAGAGTTTTGTGAAACTCTAGAAAACTTTTCAGTACTCACGTATATTTCGGGGTAGTTCCATCGAGCCACTTCCACTCATTCTCCTGTTCAGAGTCTGTAAGGCCAATCCAGAGGCTATCTCTGCCCACCATCTGCTTTTTTACCCATTGCTGCAAAACAAATGGGAGCACATTATGACTGTTCCTTAAGAGAGCTGACTTTTTTTTTAAACTATTTAGAAATCCAGCCCGTTTTTAAGAAGCATGTTTGTCAGAATACATCAAACTGCTTTCTCCCACCCTGTTTTCATTCTAATTATATTTTTAAAATTTATCTTGCTATTGGACCCTTCCATATCCTTTTTGGGGCTGTGATAGTTGCTTTTCTTTTATGATAAATTATTTCAGGATGACCTGCTAAAAACTCCTGGAACCCTTGACCCTCCTGCCATCTTCTCTTCTGTGTCACAAACCTGGTTAGCCATTGTAGGCTCCAGGAAACTATTGCAGGAGGGTCTTAGTAGAGACAAGCAGGTACATTCTAAGTGCCATATTCCATGCAGCCTACTATGTTCTTCCTGCCCTACCCTCTGTTACATGTACAACCTAAGTCAGCCAAACTGGACTATTTTATATCTATAGTACACATCTTGAGCAGTTATGTGGCACAGTGGATAGAGTGCCTGGCCTGAAGTCAGGAAGGCTCATCTTCCTGAGTTCAAATCCAGCTTCAGACATTTATTAGCTGTGTGACCCTGGGGATGTCGCTTAACCCTGTTTGCCTCAGTTTCCTCTTCTGTACAATGAGCTAGAGAAGGAAATGGCAAACCACTTCAGTATCTCTACCAAGAAAACCCCATTGAGATCACAAAGAGACACAACCAAAAAATAACTGAACACATGTACACATATTTTCCCACAATTATATTTATACTTATGCCCATTCCTATGTCTGGAATGTATACTTTTCCCCCTTTTTTTTGGCTAGGCAATGGGGTTAAGTGACTTGCCCAGGGTCACACAGCTAGTAAGTGTTATGTGTCTGAGGTTGTATTTGAAATCAGGTCCTCCTGAATCCAGGGCCGGTGCTCTATCCACTGTGCCACTTAGCTGCCCCTGTACACCTTTTTTTCTTATCTCTGCCTGATGAATTTCAACTCACTCTCTAGGACCCATCTCAAATGTTACTTTCTCCATGAAGTCTTTCTTCATTTCCATAGCTGTAAATGAGCCTTTATTTCTTTAGACCTTGAACAATACATTGTTTATATCTTTTCTATGAACTTCTCTTTTTGATTCTGTATTATGATTATTTGTATATATATTTTTTCCTCCCCACACCTAGCAAATTGTAAGCTCCATAAGGTCAGGGACTACATATTACTGATTTTTATATCTCCTTCCCAGTATGATGCTCCATACATATAGGCACTTAAATTCTTGTTGTATACATGAATAAATGCTTATTACTATATTCCCTCGACTGGCTCTCCCATTTTCCTCATAATACTTTTGCTTCTCCCCCTTTCCATTAATGAATTGGTGCCAAAGGAAAAACTCCCTAGTCTATCAGCATGGCCACTTTGGGGTCTAATAATTAGCTCTTGTTTCACAAAATTAAGTAGCATTTCCAAACTAGAGGGGATGAGAAAACCTTTCTATAACATCAATTCCTCTCTTTTATTTACTGGATAAATGCTGAGAGTTTGCCTTCTGGATATGTTTACTTGACTGTGAATGTTCAATATCTTTGTATTCTCTTCTCTTCTCTTCAATCATGTGATTTCCAGTCTCCAAATATCTGTAAATTGCCGTAGGCATACCTGTTCTTCTCTTGTGTTTATGAAGATGAGATGTGAAGACTTGTCTTCACAGAAGAGTTTTGCATCATGAAAAATTTCTTTTTCTGTTGAGAAATAGTAGCATTTGTCTGTGTAGTTCTTCCAGTGAGGGGGGCATCCTAGGAAAATGAACATTTAAACACTGGTTAAAACAGCATGGGTCCGATGTCCCCTTTCAGGAATATTCAAGAGACATACAGTTGGCCCCCGGTTGCTTCTATATTCAAGGGACAGCCAGGCATTTTGTTGTGCAGAACCCATGAAGACACACACATTGCAAAACTTTATGAATGTGCTTAATATGAAGTTTAACCTAGAAGTGAGTTGTAAGATTCCACACAGTAGTTGAGACCACACAATTTAGGAAACAGCTATTTGTGGGGCTGTTATTTCCCTGTCTTTACATTTGATCTGCATATGGGTTAGTCTGTTCAAGGACAGGAAAAACTGAAGAAGGCACAGATGTGCACCACAGTCTGGAATCCATATGGTGTCTATAAATAATTGGATGTGAGGACCCAGGACTAAGGACAAAGAAAATAAACCAAGGTAGCAATTAACGAAAACCTGAGTCTTCTCAATGAAGAGTACTTTGGTAGTCAGAATTAGGTATGGGTTGAAGAGCAAAGTTAAGGCTAAAATCTAACAATTTTTTTTTTGAGGAGGGGGAGACAGACCTGTGATTTCATTACCAGGAAATTCCCTCTATCAATGCAAACTGGCACCTGCCCTGTAATTTATTATTATTATTATTATTATTATTATTATTATTATTATTATTATTTTATTTTGGAGGCAGTGGGGGGTTAAGTGACTTGCCCTGGGTCACACAGCTAGCTAGGAAGTGAGGCTGGATTTGAACTCAGGTTCTCCTGACTTCAGGGTCAGTACTCTTTCTGCTGCACCACCTAGCTGACCCCCTGCCTTGCAATTTATAAACAGTTTTAGAGTGGCCTAGGACACTGGAAAGTTGTGACTTGCCCAGAGGTACAAAGCCAGTCATTGTTAGAGATGGGATTTAAAACCCAGTTCTTCCTGCACCCAAGGGCACTTCCAAACAGCCTGTCCTTGTATGCATGTATGCGCATGTATGTGTACATATGTGCATATAGGCACACACACATACAGTGACATATCTATATATAGATATATGTATGTATAAATGTATATACACATGTATATATATACCCGTGTGTGTATATATATGTATATATACACACACACACACATACACATATATGTGAACTATTAAAGCTGTAATGAACATATTAGTATAGGAACTACCACATATTTTAGAAAAACGAATTGCTGATAGATGGGGAACAGAGGGCTCAGTGTGAGTATTAATGGGGTGAATTGAAGAACACTTTCATCCCTAGGGTGAAGAGAATAAATGAAAAAAAGACTCATGTGGAGGCCAACCTCAGGTTTCAATGAAGACAATGTTTTCTGAAGGGCATGCTTTCTGAAGGTCCGACCCAGCTAAATAAACAAGGATAGAAAACCTGCTCACATTGAGAGAATGAAAGGTATGAGTTTGAGTGACACCACGTGGTGCTCAGGCCTGTTAAAGCAGCAGGATTCTCATGCTTGCCCTACATGATACTTTGACTGCTAAATAAGATGGGACAGCAGGACACAGCACGGTAAACATTCTATGAAGGAGAGTCAAAGCCACAAGGTCTATCCTGTAGATGCCCTCCCGGCTTTCCTCTGAGGCCACCCAGACTTACCATTAGGTTCTGGTGCGGGTGTTGGTTCATTCTGTAGAGCAAGTGGTGCCATTGCTCCTGAGGGGCCTGGAGGACCAGGTGGGCCCTTTGGACCTGGCATGCCTGGCACGCCAGGTAGTCCAGGAAGTCCTCGGGGACCAGGGACTCCAGGCTCTCCTACGGTGCCCTGCAATCCTTGGAAGCCAGGGGGACCCTGTGGGCCAGGAGCACCGTCCTTGCCAGCGGGGCCTGGAGGGCCTGGGTCTCCACTTGGCCCTGGAGGGCCAGTCTTCCCAGGGGATCCTCTTTGTCCTTTTGGTCCTTGGGATCCTTTGGAGCCTTTACTGCCTTTGTCCCCTGGAGGGCCAATTGGCCCAACGGGGCCTCTTTCACCTGTTGGGCCTGGTGGCCCTGGCTCCCCTTTTTCTCCTTTTTGTCCTTTGTTACCAGTAGGACCAAGAGGTCCTTGGGGTCCCCTGTCACCTTTAGGTCCTCGGGGACCAGGAGGGCCTGAAACAGAATAAAAAATATAACTGGCATAAATAATGGTTGATAAAAGGATAATATCTGTAGAATTTTTTATAGAAAATTTCCCAAGTACAAAAATCTAAACTTACAAAATAGTAAATATTATGGGTCAATTATTGACTTTACCAAAAGATTCCTTGTTGTGTTTTTTTTTTAAGGATTCATCAACAAAATCTTTTAAATAACTTTCCCTATTGCATTTCAAATATATGATTTATACATAACTTTTTTAGTAATGCAGCTTAGGTAAAGGTAAAGGTGTGTCTATAGCTATATAGGGTAGATAGAGGATGGAGCACTGGGCCTGGAGTCACGAAGCCCTGAGTTCCAATCCAACCTCAGACACTTGCTAGCTATGTGACCCTGGAGAAGTCACTTAACCTCTGTTTGCCTCAGTTTCCTCAACTATAAAATGGAGATAATAATAGCACCTACCTCCTAGAGTTGTTGTGAGAATCAAATGAGATATTTGTGAAGTGTTTAGCACAGTGCTTGGAATATAGTAATAATATTAATAAATAATATTAACAAGTCTGTCCTTCCTTCCTTCCTTCCTTCCTTCCTTCCTTCCTTCCTTCCTTCCTTCCTTCCTTCCTTCCTTCTTCCTTCCTTCCTTCCTTCCTTCCTTCCTTCCTCCTTTCCTTCCTTCCTTCTTCCTTCCTTCCCTCCCTTCCTCCTTCTCCTTCCTTCCTTCCTCTTCCTTCCTTCCTTCCTTCCTTCCTTCCTTCCTTCCTTCCTTCCTTCCTTCCTTCTTTCCTTCCTGTTGGAATGAGTGATCAGGTCACAGATTGTCTCAGGCTCTCCACCTCATGGCCTCCTATAGGGTTTTGTAGTCCTTTGAAAAGCAGCTGAGAGTGAGCTCAGGATTCTTTCCAGCTGAGTATTTAATGCTTCCTTTACTTAGACCTTTTATCCCTTCACTGTCACATGCACCTTGGCTCTCCCTCTTCTAGATGGCCCCTTGTCTCTTCTCAGCTGATTCTGTTTTGGGTCGAAGTCGCCCAGCTTAAGGCTGCTTGTCACCCTGTTGAATACTCATGTAAAGAGTGGAGGGATCTTGTTAAAATGCTTCATTTAGGCTACTGCTTGGGCCTAGAGTCCAGGCACAGTTTTCTCCCCTTCTGTCCCCTCCTCTTCCTTTCTCTGCCCTCGACTCTGCATACATTACTGCAAAATGAGCAGCAGTCCCTGGCTTTGCCTAACCAATAAGGAGGATGGGGGTGGAGCTAAAAATGGAGAATCTTTTGCCTGGGACCCATCCTTAGGTTAGGGACATCTACAAGACTCTAAACTTGAAATCACTTCCCTACTTCTGTATCTTTTCTGCTGTGTTGGATGTAATGACCACCCCAACTCTGTCCTGGATTCTCTACAAACTTTCTTTTGGTGATCTTGTCAACTCTATGGGTTCAATTGTCATCTGTACTCAGATGACTCCTGCTATGTAGGCGGACTATCTATTTTGTCTTTAGGGGGCTTTGTGTTTCTAGTCTCCTCAGGATCTGATTTTTTTTTTATTGATCTACTTGAGAAGGGGGCCTCAGTCGGTGGCTTTCTAGTGATTTCCCTCAGAGCTGGAAATGGTTCCTGATCTACTTGACTCACAATCTTAAGGGTAACATCAAAAGCAGATTCCCATAGTCAGCACCAAACTTGAGCAGGAAATACATTCTTGCATAATACTGATTTATAGAACTAGTAAAGGATGGGGAATTTGAGGAAAAACAAGGGGGAAAATTTGTTCTGGATAAATGTCTAAAATTATACCTGTGCAATGTTTTGGACTCATTAGGGAAAGATTAGGTTTCTGTACCTTGTCAGTTGGTCTGACCCTCAATTTGAGGTTCATTTCTACTTTAACCAAAGAGATTTGGTCAGGTGGGAGTTAAATACCCCAAGGGCATTTTATAAAGGCACAGAGGGGAATATTTACAACCATCTCTGTCTGTCTTAATAAAATGTACTCTAATATGTATGACTATATGTGAACTTTTGGCCAAGAATGTCTTTTTTGAGGTCTTTGTCCATAGTGTCAGGTTGCTGCCAGAATCTAAGTCACTGCTTTAGGAGTTGACCCTGAATGCCTTCAGACACTGTTTAAAGTATTGTTTCATGATATGCATACTGTAGGGCACATTGTGAACTCTTTTCATTGGGGCCTGACTGGGAATTTGCCTGTTTGCCACGGATTCGTTTGATCATTGAGAAAAACATCTAAAGCCATTTGGAAAGTTAGCATTGGCTCCTCATAAAAAGTAGCTGATTGATGCCAAGGGTCATAGTCTGTCCCTGTGGAATACTCAAGTTGGCATCACTCGTTAGCATCTGGAATGACATGAAGCATTGACTAATTATGTCTTCCTCAATTTCTTTTTTAGGCTGCTGTTAAGGCTAAAATAAAATCCATCTTCAAAAAAGAGGCTTTAGCCAAAACAATGGAAACTATATATGTATCTGAGCATATGCAAGTAACAGCTTTAACCCTTAGCTGAAAAATGTTAAAACTATGTATGTACAGGTAAATGTGATAGCTCAGGCAGTACTTCAGTTAATTTCTGGTTTTCTGTCAAACTGGCTGTTTGTTATTGCTTGTTATTAAATATCAAGGCCAAAGGGGTGGCCCCCTGGCTCAGGATTCTGAAAGGCTAGCATGCCCATTCCCCTGCTAAAGTCATCACAATCGCATCCAGAAAGGCATAAGCATGAACAATAACCGAACTCTAAGAAGCTTTGTATTTTTTCCCCTTTTCCCTAGATTCAAGAACTCCTGAAGTCTTGAAATTCCAAGACCTTAGAAATTGCTGTTCAGGGAGAAAAGGATACTCTTTTAAAGTTACTCTGCCAGCCGTGTATTGACATTCAAATGGCAAGAGTCAAGAAGCACAAGATTTCAAAAGCTGTGTTTGAACAGAGTCATGATTGGTTAATCTGAAATCTGAACTCCGCAGCACAGTGGGCTGGCAGAGTGCTGGAAGGGGAAATCTGAGCATCTAGGTTTGAATTTGGGCACTGTTGTTTATGGCTTAGGTGGCTTTGGGGAAATTGTTCATTTATTTATGAATTTATTCATTAATTGATCCATTTATTTGTGGGGAGAGAGAGAGGAAGGGAGGAATGGAGGAAGGGAGAGAGAAAGATAGGAAGGGAGAGAGAGAGGGAGAGGGAGAGAGACAGAGGGAGGGAGGGAGAGAGAGAGAAAGGGAGAGACAGGGGAGAAAGAGAGAGAAAGGTAAAGGGATGGAGAGGGATGAAGAGGGAGGGAGAGAGATGGCATGGAGTAGTACAGAGGTATTAAACTCATGGGCTGAAGGCTGCTTGCAACCCACAAACTCCCTAGTGCTGCTGACTAGATTAAAATATAATTGGGAAATGTTTGGCTAAATAAATAAAAATACAATGTAATATAAATAATATTCATTTGTGGTTTTCTAAGCCTGAAGGGATTTCTTTCTGTTTGAGTTTGATAACCTTAGTGTAGTGGCCAGAAAGCTGGCCTTGAAGCAAGGAGATCTGGGTTCAAGTCTCAATTCAGCCACATATTATCTGTGTGATTCTGAACAATTCACTCAACCTCTAGGTGCTTGGGCAACTCTCTCACACCGAAATAGCAGAGAAGGTGCCAACTTGCATGTAGAAGTTGCTGCATCCTGCCTGTAGAGGAGTTTTCTCAGCCCACCAATGAAATCCCAGGTCCAGTCACAATCCCTATTTTATTTTATTCTTTTGGAGACATTGGAAGAGCAGAAGCCACTAATGGGCCTGATCCTACTATTGATTGGCATGGGAGATTTGCGCTGCTCCCTTTCAGACCTGAGCTGGTTCATGCCCTCCTTGAGCAGTCTGATGGTCCGTCTACCTGGGGGCTCACCATATTGGTACCAGACTTAATGTGGACCCTTGATCGACGTTAGCCATAGAGTAGCTCAAAACTCTCTCTCAAGTTCAAGTGATCCACCAGCTTCAGCAGGGACTACAGGTACATGCCACCATGTCTGTCTCCCATTATATATTTTTTTAAGGGTAGTGGAAAGAGCACAGGAAATGAGGTTTCAAATCTTGTCTTTGATACTTACTGGGTAATTATGAGCAAAGTGCTTAATCTCTTTGAATGTTAGGTACCTAGGAAATAATACCACTTACGCAACCCATTTCACAGGGTTGTTGGAAGAAAAGAGCTTTAAAAAAAACTTGATGTGGTATAAAACTATGAACTATTTACATTTATGGTTTTTGAAAATATAAAAAAAAAGTGGTATAGTAGATAGAGTGCCAAGCCTGAAGTCAGGAAGACCTGAGTTCAAATGTGACCTCAGATACTTAGTAGCTGGGTAACCTGGGTTAAGTCACTTAACATCTGTTTGCCTCACTTTCCCATCTGTAAAATAAGCTAGAGAAGGAAATGGCAAACTACTCCAGTAGCTTTGCCAAGGAAATCCCAAATGGGGTCACAGAGACTCAGACATGACTAAAAAATGACTGAACAACAACAAAGTGTAGATGTAGGTTCTTCCCTCAGTGATCCTTGACTAGGGAAGCTTCCTTGCCTACTCCTTACCCCCACTGCTAATCTATACACAATGATTTGGAATGAACAAGAAGCCTTTTCTCAATTACCCAGACCCATAAGAGTTCTACAGGTGATTGCTTACTTAGAACAGACTCTTTCAGAGAAATACTGTGAAGTCTGGGGAGGGGGTGGCACTGAGATGGCTTTACCTGTATATTCTTGAACACAAAAAGGAAAAGTGGGTTCAATTGTTAGTGAATTCGCTATTTGAAAGCATGTGACACAAAGCCTGGAATGTCCTCTGTGTGGAGTTAATAGAAAAATCCTTAAATTACCTATAGTGAAAACAAAACATTTTTCTAGAAAGGTTCATTTGTTTATAAATGAACTTCTTGCTCGTATAAAGACTCCGCATAGTATTTAATTGCAATTTCAGATACAATTTAGCTTCAGCAAAGGCAGCTTCTTTTGGCTCATTTCTTGAGGAGGCCAAGAATTTTGCACGGTGTACTTGCGTCTAAGGTGAACTTTTAAGGGAACGAATGCAAAGTGCAAGGCAGGATTAGAGTGGACAAGGAGGCCTGCCGGGAAAGCATTAGTGTATTTTGAGCTTTGTGGAGGAAAGGTACTACATAAAGCCAACATAATCCACTAATGCCTGGTTCTTTATTATCCTCCACCACTTCATCACTGTCTTGGATGAGATTTCTATCTACGAAACAAAGAAATAAAATAGGAGAATAAGATATTTTGAAGAAAAAGATTTGTAGAAATAAATTTCTCTTGATTGGTTCATGCGGCCCATGTGTTACGTGGTCTCACTAACTAGAAGAATCAATTTCCATAAGCAAACATTTCCTTCAAAACATCTATATGTCCTACTGCATTTTTTTGTTTTGTAGATGGAACTCAGGATTACATCAAATAGTAATAACACAATATTTACTAGCAGGAGATCAATAAGGAAATATAACTAGCAGTAATAATAGTGACAGATTTAATATAATTGGAAATGGGGATTGTCTAGATGAGAAATGAGGTCCTCAATCAATGTTTGTTGATTAAGTAAATAGCCTAAACTTGGAAGCATTATGGAACGTATAGTAACTAATCTAATCTAATCTATTAGTACTATACTTAGCACATATCACCAGTCCACAAAATAGCAGCATCTCTGAGGTGATCTAGTTTAACCACATTTTCCAGAGTGGGAAACTGAGGACTGGAGAAACAAAGTTGACTTTCTCAAGGTCATGCAGGGAATAAGTCACAGAGCCAGGTCTTTGATTCTAAAGCCAGTGCTGTTTCCATTATTCCACGGTGCTTTCAGCTCCAAAGCGTGACAGAAAGCAAGCCTGGCATATTGATACACTGCCTTTTAAATGGGGCAAAGCACTTGGGGAAAAACTTTCCTGTTCCTTCAGCTACTCTGAAGTCAGGTACCATAGTTCTGGTAGCTGCTTAAAGCTCCAAATGTTAAAAGGAGGTAATGGCTAAACACATCCCCCCCCAAAAAAACCACACTGATGGAATGAGATGGTTGTAAATCAGTGTGCTGAGTATGGCTAATAAAGGAAACTAAAGGCCTTAACACAAGGAGGTAAAAACTTCTTAGTATCACTGAGACTTGGTGGGAAGGGACTTATGCTGGAATATTGTGTTCAGTCCTGGGTACCATATGCTTTGTTCTGGTCAGGCAGTGACTGGTATAGTGTGTCAGTTTTGGGCACCACGTTTTAGAAGAGGTGTTGATAAATTAAAGTAAATCCAGAGAAGGGTAAACCATTTCATAGGAGGATTGGTTTAGCCTGAAGAAGGGAAGGCTTCTGGTGGTGGTGGTGATGGGGTGGTGGAGAAGGATCTGATAACTGTCTTTAAAAATGAGATAATTATGTTAGCACGGTGCCTGGCACAGGGTACAAACTTAATACGTGTTTGCTCCTTCCCCTCCTTCATGTGGAAGAGGGATTCAACTTTTTCTATTTGACCTTACAGAAAGAACAAGAACAAATATATGATACTTACATGGAATTTTCTAACAAATAGGGCTGTTCCAAAATGGAATGGACTAACTCCGGAAACCGTGTGTTTCTCATTACTTGAAGTCTTTATGCAAAGCTTTGATGGTCACTTGCTAGGGGTGTTAGAGATAGGATATGTTTTGTGGGTGAGAGTTGGACTAGATTACCTCTTATGTCCTTCACAATCCTGCAATTCTATGATTCTGTGGTTAACACCTGGCCCTGTTATGCTTCTCACTAGGGGCCTAGAAGAAGAGGCATGGTTAATGGAAAGCTAGCATCTGAACCTACAACTACTAATTTCTTTTCTCTCTACTTAGCTGGCAACCCATGTTGTCTAAGAGCTTATGGGAAAATATATAGTATAACATGATGTGACTAATATAGTAGTAGTAGTCCATGACAAAATCAGAAAAATATTATCTTTTGATGCTATAGCATCAAATAAATTGTCAGTCTTCTTATCATTTGTTTCATTCCATGTTTAGGTTAAGAAGGGAAAGGAAAAGATAAACCATGCATTTAATAATTCACTGTAGAAAGCAGATAGATCCACGAAATCATGACAACTTTTTATATTTCAGGCATAGCCTTAATGTCATCTCATAGTCATTATAGGCATAAAATAGAACTTGTTACATGAAGCACCATTAATGCATAAATATTATGAATAAAAAGGTAATAACTGAGGATTTTTTTTGACCTAAATACTTCTAATATTTAGAGACTAGGAGGATAAAGATTACCCTAAATTCTTGAAGGCTAGGCATTGGAAAGTTTTTGAGAATACACCCAGTGTGATAGACTGAATGTCTTTAATTTTAAAATCAGCCTTGTTAAGTTTGATGAACCTCACCACCATATTGGATGCAGAATGTTGGACTTTTTGGCCATGGCAACTCTGAAGAATATTCAATTCAAATATAAAAATACTTATTAAGCTCCTGTGAAGTGCTAAGCACTGTGCTAGGTGCTGAGACTGCTCTATAACAACAACAAATCAGTCCCTGCCTTCAAGGACCTTACATTCTATTATCTACTATATCATAGAGAGGATGCAATCTGCATTGGTTGAGGAAATACAATGAAAAAATAATGTACCCTTGAAATATCTCAAAGTCAGATATGAATAACGTTGAATCCTCAGATTTTCATATATAGCTTCCATTGAGTTCTATGTATTTGAATATTCATTTTTTAATTGATGCCACATTACTCCATATTTTCTAATAGGAAATTATCTGATCCTATTCCTTGTAAATAAACTGCTTTTCAGAAAAAGTGAATTAGCTTTACCCCAGGGGATCCTCATAAAAATTAACTTTGTTAGAGTTATCCAGCACTGTTTCTCAAGCTGGGGGTACCCAGATCCACAGAGGAAGTACTAGATCCTGCAAAACTTTTTGTGACCCCCCCCCCCCATATTTAACCTCATCTTAAAATACTTATAAGAGTTTGAAGACAGAGTAGGATGAGGTTTTTCAGGCCACTAGGTTGCAAAGTTGAGTCTCGTTATATAATGCAATTTGCCCTCCTGTGGAATATGGTATAAATGGGTCAGTTTTGGATTCTGTCCCGGGGTTCTAATCACCAAAAGGACCTCATTATATTGCAGTTTCACTTACAATATGGTCCTGTAGCCTGGGGTTTGAGGACTGTACTTAATTTAATGAGGCAGGAACTGGATAAATGGTATCCTTGTGACTTGGAAGGATTAATGTAACCTATAAAGGGGTTTGACTTATAACTGGAAAATAGCTGAGGCACTGGGGAAATTGGGCTAATGTCTTTTAAACTTTAGTTCACAGTACCACTACAAACTGTGATGCCTTGCACCAAGAACAGAATTAAAAATATAAGCTAAAACTGAGGTTTCCATTTACCTTGTAGTATTGTGAAATTCTTGATGAGCTGACCATGCTTGGAGTCTACCAGCTTCATTTCTTCCATGATCACGGATAAGTTGGCTACTTCAACATCCAACCTCGATCTCATGACATCCTGCTGCATTCGGAGTTGTAGAATCCAAACGGATGTTGGCCAGTGTATTGTTCAAGGCGGTTAGATCGTCTGTATGTTTGGTTAAGGTGTCTGTACAAGTCGTCCTGACATCATTCAGGTTGCTGGTCAGCGTCCGCAAGTGGTGGGCCGTGTAGCTGATATTGCTAATAATATTAACTATGTCTGTTTCAAAGAGTTGAAATCGTTCCTCAAGCTGGTTAAACTTGGTGGTGGTTCTGTTCTCTGACTCTTTGTGGTAGTCTTGCAGGTCTTTCAGGTTCTGTTCATTGGCTTGTGAGATAGTAGTGATATTGTCCAGTTGACCATTGAAAGAGTTAAGTTGGCTATTCATATCCTCTAGAGTATCGTTGTTAGCTTTGGCTAAGGCGGAGTTGTTGGCAGCCAGCATTTGCAAATTCTGTACTTTCTCCTTAAGCCAATCGGTGTCCTTCCTTGCTTGAAGGAAAACCTGTTGCAGATTTTGGAAATCATTCTTAATTCGTTGGATAGCTTGGCTGGTGTCATCCACAGACCTTTGTAGACTGCTAATTAGGTTCCTTTGTTGCACTTGTGTTAAATTCAGGTTGTTTAGGTTCATGATGACCACATTGTGTGAATGCATTTGGCTCTGCAAGTTTCCCTGGAGAACGCTTGTGTCTTGCTGCAGATTGTTGACATAGCCATTGTAAGCCTGGAGGGTTTTGTTGACAGTGGTGATCAGGAAAGAGTTATTTTCCAATGTTTCTTTCATTTGGCTCTGCCTGTCATCCAGTATATTCCCGCTCTCCTGTAACTTCTCTAATGCATCCTTATTCTTGCTGGTTTTCTCTGTAATCTCACGAAGCTGTTGTCTAAGGTCCAGTATGTCTGACCTGAAGGAGGAAAGTTCTGTGTTGGTGCTCACAGCTTTCTGCCCAGTTTGGTCTCCTGGAATAGAAAATATTATTAATGAGACACAATGTCATTGAAGGGAGTTAAAGAGTCATGGCTGATTTTTGGGTCTGATTTTTAATTGACATGCACTGGTGTGTATGAACTTTGGGAGGTATGATCTGGGCATGCACAGATTTAGATCTACATGCATGAAAAACATGTGTTCTCAAACTGGGTAGCTTGAACTCTTAACAACCTGATTTATATGGATATATTTCAAGCATGCCCAGTACTGGGATTGCCAAACAACTTTGGTTGAATGACTCTGTGCCCTCAGAATTTTCCCTGCTCTAGGCCACAGGGAAGGATATCATGGGGGAAATAATTTATTACTCTTTAATCATCAAAAGTATTTTTTTCCTCTGGATAAAAAATGGAGGAATAGAATTTGCAGTCCCTCTTTTAGATAGGAAACGAATTTATGCAACTGTTATTTATAACTGGAAGCATATTAAAATAAACCTACAGAGTCTTTAATAAAGAACGTTTAACGAAGGGCATTTATAGCACTTTGAGATCAGGGCAGGTTTTAAGATTTTATTTGGCCTACTAAAGATTTTATTGGACCTATTCCCAAACCAATCCTTAGCCTTAAAATTTTTCTGAACTGCATCCAGTGGAAAGACTCTGCCGACAATGCAAAATCTAAACATTCTTCAGGCTGTCTGTAAGTGTACAAGAATTCTGCTAGAAAAAGCTTCACTGATTTATGCAAATTAGAATTAGAGAAAATAGTTCTGCTCCATTTATGGATTACCTAATTTCTTCAGACCACTTTCCACTTCTGTGAGTTTCTCGTTGTATCTTAAATGTGATGTCTCCATGCCACCTGTGACGTTGTCCATCTTCTCTACAACTGACATTTGAAAAATAATGCATTAGTAAGAAGCATCCTTATTCGTGCTTGCTTTTTTTAGTTGTAAGATGGGCTGCTGTTTCATTATAGCAACACATTAGAATATTTACAACCTAGTAAATAATAGGGTGATGGAAACAGACTGGAGCAAAAACTAAGGTAATCAGGGTCATATAAGGAAAAACAAATGATGAATCCTTAGCTTTGATTGTCTTAAAACCCCCAGTTAGATGAATAAGTGGATATTTGACATTTACATAACACTTTATGATTTCCAAATTTACCTTCACAGTGCTGTCTCATTTATTTTTTACAACAGTCCTATGAAGTAGCTGTGACAAATATTATTAGTCTCATCTTTCAAATGACAAAAATGTGGCTCTGAGACACTAAGTGATATGCCCAAAGTGGCACAACTAATGAATGGCAGATCTGGCACTCAAACCCAGGTCTTCTGATTCTCAGTATACTTTCCATTTTGCCACTTGAGAATATTATATTCTCTTCTGCTCTGGGATATTTTGCTATGTCTTGGATGTTTTGCATTTGGCTTGGACCTGACTTGATTTTAATATGCCTTCGGAATTCCCACCAAGTATCATATTCTATTTGGCATTTATAATTTATTTATTTCCCTAGCATCTGGGCACCAAACATATGGCTCATTTAGGAAACAATTTTCATCTATAATTCTATCTTATGATCCTTCCTAACATATCAGGCAGCTGGGACGTGCTTTTTGAATAGAACCTATCATTCAATGTCAGAAAAGTCAACCCACTCAAGGTCACACAAGACTGTTGCAACAGAAATGAAAAAGCAGAAGTATTTGACTCTCTGTCCCGTGTTTTCAGTCAGTCAGTCAGTCAACAAGCATTTATTAAATGCTTACTATGTACCAGATGCTGTGCGAATGATTTGTGATACAGACAAAAACATGGTCCTTGTCCTCAAGGAGATCAAATTCTAGGGATGGTAGGGAAAGACAACATACAAATAACTACACACAAGATTCAGGGACCCAGAGGAACAGAAAACGCTAGTTGGTCAAGTCACCCTCTGTCTAGTTTGCCCTTGACTGCACATCCTGTCCCTCTGCTGGTGACAAACAAGCCAGGACAAGCTGTTGAAATCTTGTGTAACTCAGTCAACAAACAGAGCTGGTGGTCAGAAAGAAAAGGCTGCCTTCTACAACAGGATTGTGAACAAAAAAGTGGTGGCATTTGGAGCCGGGGCCTATGTGTTTCTCCTCTCTTCAAGGCTGGGAATGGGTCTTCATTTGGGAACTAAGACTTACAGTTCCTTGCAGGAGGGGAAGTTGCCCTTTGCTCGCTCCTGGAGGGGAGAAAGCAACGAGGTTAGAGAACTGAACTCAAGTCTTCCCCCAGATTCCTGAGTTTGGAGTGTGTCTAAAGATGGGTTAAAAACTTCTAAGTCTGGAAGGAGATGTGGGTACATAGCCTGAATGGTAGTTGTTTCAATGTATTTGTAATTTTATTTCCTTTCCTGAATCTATAAATACATAATGGCGGGGGCTGTATTGAGGAGCTGATGCAATCCCCCATGTGGAAGAAGCTGGGGGATACTACTTCCAGAAAGGCATGATGACACATAAATGGAAGTCACCTGTTCCCCAATTTGGAACATTTATTCCTGTAGTTGCTTGGGACCTGCTAATTCTGTGTTGATTGGCTGCATAGCCAAAGTTGGGGTGCATTCAGAAGGACAGCTGGGTACAGTCAACCAGGGCCAATTTCTTGACTTTTAATTTTTTCTCACTGTTGTATTCAAGTAAAGAGACAAAAATTACTGAAAGTCCTTGTGGGAAGAGAGACCTTAGTCCTTTATCTTCCCCGTAGAGTTGCTTCGATGTGACCTTTGAGTGAGTGCATGGCAATGTGGTTGCTTTGTCCCTGTTGTCATCTATTTCTTGATTTTAGGTGAAAGAGATTGGTGACGGATGTGATTTGCTGTCTTTGAAAGATCAGGAGACAAGCCACCAGGGAATCCAGAAGCGGAGTCCATGAAAACTTTTGTGGTCAGTGAGGTCCTGAGGAAGGAGCTAGGTGACCCAGCCTAGTTTACTGGTGGGATTACGTCCACTAGTACCCAAGACTAAGACTTATCTAGGGGCTATGCTGAATTTGGAAGTATAGAAACTACGTTAAGCTTGAGCCCATTCTCCTCAGAGACTGAGATGTCATAGGGGAGAGTGTGCCTTTAGGTGCTGGAGAAATGTTTGGATTTCTGCTCTTGCTGTATCTTTTCAGTAATTATCCTTTTGGGAAAGCTAATTGATATTTATTGGTTAAGTGGAATTGGAGAGCTAATTACTGCTGTGTGACAGTGTGGGGGGGAAAACAATGGAATGGGAGGGGGGAGATTCTATCAGGTGGTATTAGAGGAAGAAACCCCAGCCTATCCAAAGGCACCCTGAGAATCCTGAAGGGAAATGTTGCCTTCTTCATTCTGGAAGATGGAGTCTAGAGGCATTGCTATAAATAGGTGAGTAAGAAATAGCATATACAGGGTTAAAAATGCTCACTTTTTTTTTTGGATTGTCTAGTCAATAAAATTATTTTGTAGTTGTATGAATAAAACTCAGGAAAATACAGCAAATGAAAGGAGAAGGTGGGGTTTTGTGGTGGGATTGGTGCTTTGAGCTATTCTGATTGGTTAAATCCTTTTACTAATAACATCCCTTAGCCTGCATGTGACTCATTCTCTAGTTTTTGGCCACTTTCACCACAGTCTCACTAACAGCATTATAGCTCTACCTAAGATCATGTCCTGGGAGTTTTAACTCTCATCTTTGGAATGTCTGCCCTACGCCATCTCGTTCTCCCAATTAGTGACCTCTCAGATCACTATTTCAGAAAAGTCCCAGCCACGTTTCACTTCACTCCCCAATCTGGCCATTTCCTCCATAGTCTTGTCAATAGCACCTTAAGACGACAAAGTGTTTAACACATTATCTTAGTCTTCCTTTTAGAATGAGCTTCTTGACAGCAGGGACTGTCTTGCTGTGTTTTTTTTATCCTTAACACTTTATTGTAAAGGCTTACTTAATAAATGCTTTTAAAAAAAACCATTAAAAACCAATCCATTCATTCGAACATAACAGCAGCCCTGTGAAATACATGTCATATGCACCTTTCTTCTTATTTTTCAAACGAAGAAACTGACATACCTGTAGTCACAGAACCAGAAAGTGTCTGATGTTGAATTTGATACTAGGTCTTTCTGACTCCAGGTCCAATGCTCTACCATTAGGAAAAAATTTTTCTGACGAATTTTGCATCAACATTTCATAGAGATCACCAGTATGCTTCCAGCTGAATACCAATGTTGCCTCTCTGTTGGTTGCAACAGAATTTTTTAAAAGAATTTTGTTCAGCATTAACTTTCTTTTAGGCAGCTAGGTGGAGCACTGGATAGAGTGTTGTACTTGGAGTGAGGAAGACCAGAGTTCAAATCCTTTCTCAGGCACTTACTAGCTGTGTGACCCTGGGCAAGTTACTTGATCTTTCTTATCCTCAGTTTTCTCATCTGTAAAATGGGGATTATAATAGCAATTAACTTACAAAATTGTTGTGAGGATCAAATGAGATAACATGTAAAATGCTTTGCAAACCTTAAACAGTTATATAAATGCTAGCAATTATTATTATTCATCTTATTTTAAGCAAGTGAATATTGTATAGGTCATTTTTATTTTTTCAAATGTTCTAATAATTAAAAGATGAAAGGGAGCCTAAATGAAAGATATGTCTGTGTAACCAACTTCCCTGCAATGTGCTTGGTTTCTGTCCCTGAATAGAGTCATTTTATTGCCCCACCCTTGAGAACATCCTCTGGTTTCTGTGTCTGGAAGGAGGAAGGTGTTGTGTGACTTGAAAGATCATGGTGTTAGAATTAACTCCTCAGGTGACAATGGTTAAAAATGCAGGTTGATCCTCAGATCACAGAGAGTCTCATAAGAACTGAAGCCTATTGATAAACTTTTGATAATACTGTATATTGATGGTTTAGTAATAATAGATCTAGCTATAATAATTTTCATCCTTAGCTTATTTGTTTTGTTCATATGCACATTTTTTAGTCCCTAGGAACAAAGTGTTACAACTGCCTCAGTAAGGCGAAGATAAAATTATTACACCGTGGGCAGCAACAGGGGAAAAAAAGTTAAATTGTTTACACGTTTAGATTCAGGCTTGATTCTCAAGTCAAAACATGTGCCTCAGCCTGTGCTAAAGCCACAAGAAGGACCTTAAGACTCGCCCTACTTTGCTGGCAGTAAGAGCCTCCTCTAAATATGCTGATGGTCACTCATTTTTCTCCCCCTTTATTTTTCTTCTATTTTGGTTTAAAGAGTCATAGAATTGTAAAAAAAGAAAGAAAGGGATGCCTCGAATTTACACAGTTCAAAAAAGAAAACAAATGGATGTTTTGATGAGAGTATTAATTTTTACTTGAGCTTAGCAAAGGAACTACCTATCTGCCCTGTATACAAGTGTTAATGAGCTGGCTCCATGCAGCCCTGTGTGTATCTGTGTATGTTTGTGTTTAAAAATAGAGCTTTAGTGTAGAGCTCCAAACTTCAGGCTTGAGAAGATGGCAGCTTGCCTACTGCATACAAATAGCAGACTGGTTGTGATCCAGAACTAACACTTGCTGTAATATCCCACAGCATTTTCCTTGGTCCTTATTATTAACTTTTTAACACAAAACATATGTTATCTTACTCTAGAGACCACAAGTCTATCAACCTACGGCCCTTGTTAGATAATTCTTGAAAAAGGAAAAGCATCATTGATAGAAAAATGATATCAGCAGCCTGTTTTGTAAGGGCTCATTTTTGTGGGGCCATTTGTTTCTTGACAGAGCATTTCTCTTCTGCATTTTTGGTGTTCTGATGAGTGTGCAAGAGTTGCAAGATATTTTCAATTTGACCCCTCCTCCAGCTACACGTCCTTCCCATGGCCTGGATCCAAATTTTATCTTTATGTTTGTAAAAATACTTGATGATTATTTTTACTCATGCCCTCCTCCTCTTTACCTTCCATATCATACCTATCCTTGAAGTCCTAGTTCAAGTCTTATCTCAACTTAAAGTCTTCTGCAACTATTCTACCTTAAACTGATCTCTCCTGTTCTGAACCTTTGTAACACTTTTTATTTATATCATACAACATGGCACTTTTAGGATCATATGAGCATAGATATAGATCAAGGAGAGAGGTAAGACATCTAGTTTAAATCTTTCACTTTACAAATGAAGAACTGAGACTCAGTGAGATTAAGTTACTGGGTCAAAGGCACACAGATAGTAGGTATTTGAGGTAAGATTTGAACTCAGATCTCTCTGCCTCTCAATCACATTCTACCCCTATGAAAAAATTTTATTAATAAATTTTGTTTCAATACATTCTTCAGATCCCTAAAATATTCCCTGTTGAATACTCCTAATGTACAATTCTTGAAATATTTACGTAGAACAACATAAATGAGTGCTTAAGATTTATACTCTAGGGGTGTCCTATTAGTAAAAAGAAGGGACAGGTGAATTGCTTTCCAAATTAGTACCATCATTGACCAATTTTTTTGATCTGAATTTTGTTTAAAATTGTCTTCATTTACAAAGCTTTGGCATTTTTTTAAAAAAAAATAAGTACTATATTTTATCAATAGCCTTTCCTGTTTTTAATATATAATCATGTGGTTTTTGTTATTTTGTTATTAATATGACATATTGTAAGAGGTAGTATGATAGAGAACTAGCCTCAAAGTCAGGAAGACCTGGGTTCAGGTCTTATCTCTGACACCTAATGGCCATGTGATCTTGGTCAAATCACTTAAGTGTCCTAGTCAGTGTCTCAGTGTCCTACACAGTACTCTAAGACTCTAAGTTGCAGAGCAGGTGCTGATCTTCATGGGCAGACAGTTTTTTTCCATGGAAGTTCCTAACATTAATAACATCATAAGTGTGTTAAAAATATTTATTTATGCCAATTACTTTCCTAATGTTGAGCTGTACTTACCTCTCTGGTATAAATCTAACGTGGTCATAGGAGATTTAAAAAATACATAGCTATAATCTCTTTGTCAGTATTTAAAAATATTTTTGCTTCAATATTAATCTGTTATAGTAAAAGAATTTTCTTTTTCTGCTTTATCTTTTCCTGGCTTGGGAATTAGGACCAAGTTTATTTCACAGAAACAGTTTGATAAAGTGATTACTTTCAGTTATTGAAAATAGTTTATGTAGCATAGAGGTTACTTGATCTTTATATTTATGATACAACTCACTATTTTATACCTGGAGTTTCTTCTGTAGAAGTTTATGTTCTTTTTGAGGGGTTATTTAGGTAATTTGATATTTTTAGCATTTTATTTTTCTTTTAGCTATTCATACAGTTTATTTAGATTGTCAGTTTTGTTGTCACATAATTAGGCAGAGTAGTTTCTGGTAATTTTCTTTATGTCCTTTATAATTGTTGTGAATTTGTCCTTAATATTTTTGGTTCTATTAATTTGATTTTATTGTCTCTAAGAAAGTTCTTAGTTTTCTTTATCAGTTTAATTTTAAAATGATCAATCCCACCTTTTAGTTTTTAAAATCTCTTTAAGCTTGTTTGGGCATTATTAATTCATTATCAAAGAGCCTATAAAATTCTCAGTTTTCAGAATGAAAGTTTCTGACATCATTGAAGAATTATTTTTCCTAAGAAGGAGCATCTTTAGGTTTTATAGGAGAATTAGTCTTGCAGTGCAGGCCAATTTCTCTTGATTTTCCGTATATTTTATTACAACATCTTGTCTTTGTTTAATAGTCTTGAGTTATTCAAATGAGTCTGTTGATAACATAAATTGCTTTTACCCAGCTGCTTTCAAGCCTTTATACCTGATATTAGAACTCTAGAACTTGATAATGATATCACTGGATGGTTCAAATCTAAGGTTCCCTTCTCTCAACATCCTATTGGTTGTCATTCTGTTCTCTTTTTCCAATACAGGCAATTTTGGGGGTATTATTTCCTATAATACTTTGACTCTTTGTTTCTTTATATTTTTCTGGAAGGCCAACAATTCTCAGATTTTCTGACTGCCTTGTGCTTTCTAGCTCTATTACTTTGGTAGATAGAAACTTAACCTATTCTTCTAGTTTTATAATTTTATTTATTTATATTTTGAGGCAATCAGGGATAAGTGACTTTTCCAGGGTCACATAGATAGTAAGTGTCTGAGACTGGATTTGAACTCAGGTCTTCCTGACTCCAGGGCTGCTGCTCTACCCCACTGCACTATCTAGCTGCCCCCAGTTTTAGAATTTTAAAAAATTTTGCTTTGTTTGTTCTTTAATCTGACCACTTTTCATTCTACTAGAGCCATCCTGTTTCTCAAGAGTTCATTGCTTAATCCATCACTGTTTCTATTTTATCAATTATAAGGTCAATAAATTTTAATTATTATCATCTTAAACTTTTCCTTAGGTGAAACTATTTCCAATTTTATAGAGGCAGATCTTCCTTTTTACACTTACTGTGATTCTAAATTACTCTGGACATTCTTTCAGTATATCTGTTCTTTCTTCTAGAAGTATGATAGTTGGCTGTGCATTTTCTGCTGCCGTCCCCAATGCCTGGAATGCTTTCCCTCCTCCTATCCAGCTACTTCTTGGCTTCTTTTAACTACAAACTAAAATTCCACCTTCCATAGAAGTCTGCCCCAGCCCCTTGTAATGCTTTCCCCTCTGTTAATTAATTCTTATGCTTTTTTGTCACTCCATTGGATTGTAAGCTTCTTGAGGGCAAGAACTATCTTTTGCCTTTTTTTTTTTAAAAACTCTAACACTTGGTCCAGTGCCTGGTACATAGTAGGTGCTTAGTAAGTGTTCAATTATTGATTTAATGATTGTTGCAGTCTTGTCCTTTCCTTCTGGAGATTTTGCTATACTTTTAATGATATTCATGTACTATATTAGGGCTTTTTTTTTGCTTGCCCATTTCTTTATTTTTTCTTTTTCTTTTCAGATTTCTTTTGCCTGTGAGGTTTTTTCAACTTTCTTTTCTTTCTTGTTATTTTTTTAATTTGATTTGGTACATTTGCCATTGTTTTGAGGTGGTGCGGAGGAACTGGACTAACATTACTATTCACATCATCATCTTGCTGAAAATGTTTAGCATTTATTAGGCATAAGGTTGTTTCTTTAACCAAATGACAAATGCTGTGAGGATTTTGTCGGTTTTTCAATATTTTGACAGATTGAGGACTTCATTGGTGACATAGTCCCTTCACTGACGCAGATTTCAATCTTGCCATGTTCTATGAATTGCTATGATCAATAATTTCATCATCTAGTTGTCAAATTTATGGTAATGGGCCTTAGGCAACCTGGTCCTTGGATGAAACACACATTATTTTACCAGAATCATAAATGGAGCCTTTTCAGCTTGGTTAGACCTATTAGAAATTGTACTTTCCTGTTATAGTCTTTGAGCATGCAAAGCCACCTCCACACCATAATGATGCATAGAATGAGACTTGAGTGGAAATTCCATTTCTATACTTTTCTTTAATCATCAACAAACATTTATTGTACACCTATTATGCCAAGGGCACTTCCTTAGGGACTCAAAATATGAAGAGGGAGATAGAATGGTGCAATAGAAAGAATGCTGGGGAATCAATAACCCTGGTTTTATTCCCAGTTTTTTGCCACATAACTTGTGCTGCCTTAGGCAACTCACTTTATGTCTCTGACTATAATAAAGTTCTCAGCTTCTTCCTCTGTAAAAGAAATGATGACCTTTAGGCTTTCTTCCAGTTCTAAGTCCAAATGAATTAAATTAAAAACATTTATTAATCACCTACTGCATGCAGAGCACTGTACTGGTTTTAGCAGAGATCAAAGTTGAGAAAAGATATAGTCCCTATCTTCATGTAGTTCCCAGTCAATAAAGGGATATTATATATATGTATATGTATACACACACAAATAATTTTAATATAATATTACACAGAAGTATCTTAGAGAGATGCAAACCAAAATACTGCTTGAGGTATAAGCAGGAAAAAGTTATCATTAACTGGGAGAATAAGAGAAAGTTTCATGGAGGAGATAACATTTGAGTTGTGTTTTAAAGGATGGGAAAGAATCCAAGAGATGGAGAGGGACAGGAAGAAGGAGGACATTCTCAGCAGAGGGAACACTGGGAGCACAAAAAGGAAGGGAAAGGGTGTGTTTGGGGAACAGAGCAGTCTAATTTGTCTACAGCAGAGTACCTATCAGGGGGTTGTTAAATATAAGGCTAGAAAATTAGGGTGGTGCCAAATTGTGGAGGGCCTTTGCAGTGCAAAAGGGGAGAGAGCTGATCCTGAAAAGTGACGCTGCCATACAGGCATAATAGTAACATGGGATAAACAGATGCCAAGAGAGAACAGCATGGGTATACAGCCACCATTGCCCCACACTTTCACAGGCTGAATAGGGCTAGTGTCTCGGAGGGGCAGGGACAGGAGGATGTTCATGCCATCCAATCCAAGAGTCAGTGACAGACATTCAGGGCTGAACAGAGAGCTGATGTGGTACTAATAGATGTTTGCCACATTAGCAGTGGGCTGTGGTAGTGAGTTTTGGTGGGTGGCTGAAATGAGGATATGCTCTGAATTGCTTAATAAGGTATGAGGAATGAGGCAGGGAGCCAGGAAACTTATTTCTATCTGTGTCACGGCATGAAATCTGGTGTGTGTGTGTGTGTGCGCGTGCGTATGCATGTGTGTGCACACTAGTGTACGTGCATACATGTGTGCGTGTGTGTAGATACTTGGTCTCTGGGTCTGGTAAGCCTTAGCACGCAATCAAACAGATTTCACTGACTCACAATTTCTATCTCCCTTCCTACTCTGTTTCCAGGCAACCCCCCCCCCCCCATCTTGCAGCTCCTGTGGTTATCCGCTCATCAGTTATTCAGCTGTGGAAGTTACTTGCCACTATAGGGAACTTGTATCTTTGCTGGGGGGAGGGGCAGCCAACTGCCTCTGGGGCACATTTATGTTTCTGTTCTCCCCCATCCCAAGTCCCACGCCACTTGCTCCCAGGGAGGGCGAGGTCTTGCCTTGTAAGCCAAGGAACACTTAGTGAGTGATGGTACAGTGTGATTTCCCTTGATCTGTGATGGGAAACACTCCTCTAAGGCCCACCCCCCACCCAACCCCATCTGATTTTACAGCATGGCATAGAGTTAAGTTTCCTGCTTCTCTACCTCTGATTCTTAATTCCTTATTAGTTAATTTAGAATATACTCTCATTTCAGTGGTCCAGTCTACCCCACTAGTGATGGGGCAGCCACCTATTAGTGCTATGCCAAGTCTTTGTCTAAAAGCTAGATACAAGTTTGAACTCCAAATACGTATCTAGGGCTTAGATTGGAGAGAACATCTGGCTACATCTCAGAGACACCAGCCCTGTGTTCCCTCTTGGCATCTGTTTCCTTCCTATAATTGCTATCCCTATGTGGCAATGTCACTTTTCAAGGAACAACTCCCTCTCCTTTCACACTGAAGCCTTATATTTCAGTAAAACGACTTTAAATTTTATTTTTAGTACTTTGGTGGATCTGTGATTTTGTGAAGGATGGTACTTCCTCCAATGATGCAGAATGCAATCCATCCATGTCTGCCCATCCTGCATATTTCTTTACTGTGTTTAACTGCAAATTATTTACAAGGGCATTAATTAATTAATATGCTTGGGCTTTTCTTCCAGATCTCTTGACACTGAATGGATACCAGTAGAGCCCACAGGTGATGGCTATTTTACTTAGCAGTCAACAAGTTGACATCTGATGTCTGAGCAGAGAAGTAACATGGCCAGATTTATAAACTTAGTCCAGATCTATTAAGTAACATTTAGTTTGTGACTCTCTAATGTATAAGTACCATCCTCAACAAGTCAGTCAACAGGCACGTGGTAAGCATTTACTATGTGCCAACAAGACTGTAAGCTCCAAGATATTAATGACCATTTCTTATTTGCACTTTGTATGTCACATAGGGCCCAACCCAATGAATGCTCTTATATCAATAAGTGCTTAATACATATATATGTAACACACACACACACACACACGTAGACTGACTTAGTTATATAACAAAAATTAGCTGTATGAAGGACAAAGTGAGAGGGGAAAAAACAGAGTGGAATTGTCTCTTAAGAGGTCCAGACAGAGGGTATTGTGTGGCAGCTAGGTGGTATAGTTGACAGAGTGCTGGACCTGGAGTCAGAAAGACCTGAGTTCAAATCTAACCTCAGATACTTTAGCTGTGGACCTTGGACAAGTCACTCAATCTCTGTCTCAGTTTTCTCATTGTAAAATAGGGATCATGATACCACCTACTTTGCAGAGTTGTGAGGATAGGTAATAATGTTTGTCAAGTGCTTAGCACAGTGCATGGTTTATTACCTTCCTCTCCAAATACGTGTCTACGTTGGATCTTCTCATTCGCTATGAGTGCAATTCAACTAGAACCATCTCTTTAAATGCCAATATTCTCCTAATGATTTTATATGGCTGCCAAACATGAAAGATTATGATCTCAAAAGAATTAAAATCATAAATCAAAGGGCAAAGGAAAGATGATGGTGGGTATAAATGGAATGCAATATGTTACCAATGACAACTTAAACTCAATAAATGTAGTAAGAGACCTTATCAGGAACTTGTCTGATCAAAAAAGAGATGGTGAGGTACATTGGTACCACAAATAAAGAACAAAAAGAAGGCATCCAAGGCATTGGATATCGGACAATCCACTGAGTATTTACAGGAAAATGTGAATGGCAACCTGATTGGTGGTAGGATTACACTCACCGATGAGATCATAGATTTTGTAAAGTAGTAAAGCAAAAACATTGGGACTCTAGCCAATAAAGTTGAATTATGGAAATACAAAAAACCCCTCAACTTATTATAAGACTGTTTCATGGCTTGGATCCCAACAACAGCTGTATCATAATCCTCTAGTTTATATACATATATAAGTACAGATCTTTGGTCCAATTCTTATTTAATGGCCATTTCTATTTTGGCAAAGTTGAAGTGATTGTGGAGAATGAGGAAGACGCTACATGATTAGAGATGGGCAAAATGATCTGATTTTCCAACAAAGGAAGAAAATGGAGCCTGCAAACTATAGGTCAGTCAGATTGATTTCAATTTCTGCCCAAATCCTGGAATGTGTTATTAAAGGGATGGTTACTGAAATCTAAAAAAAGAATTAAAGATCACAAAGAGCAACATGACTTCATCAAGAACAGGTCTGGCCAAGACTCACTCTTTTTTTTTCCTTCTTTCCTTCTCTCTCTCTTTCTCTCATTCTGTCCTTCTCTCTCTCCTCTTTTTTCTTTATCTCTCCATTAATCTATTTCTCTTTGTCTCTGCCTCTCTTTCTGTCTGTTTCTGTCTCTTTATAGCATTTGACAAAGTATTTTATGCTGTTAATATGGAAAACATGGAATAATTTGGACTAGACAATAGTATGATTAGATAGATTCAGAAATGGTTGAATAACCAGACTGGAGGAGTAGTCACTACAGTTTTATGTTAACCTGGAAGGATGACTCCAGTATATCAGGTCTCTGTGCTTGACCCACATTTCCTTGACATTTTTATCAATAACTTGGATAAAGACGCAGATGGTATTCTTACCAAATTTGCTGGTGGTATGAAGCTGAGAGGGTTAATAAACACACTGGATGATAGAGTTAGGATTAAAAAAGACTTAACTAAGTCAATAGGTTAATTCTAATAAGATGAAACTTAACAGGTATAAATATAAAGTGTAACACTTGGCTTAAAAAAAATCTACCTTCCAAGTACAAGATGAGGGAAGTCTAAGTAGGGGGAAGATTATCGAAAAATGTTATGAGGATCTGAGGGGGCCACAAGCTGAATATGTCAATGATTTGATGTGGTAGCCAAAAAAAGTGGTTGTGACTTTAGGCTGTATTGAGAGTCACAGCTTGCAGAAATAAGGAGGTGATAGTCCCATACTATTATGTCCTTATGAGACCACATCGGGAGTATTGTATGATTTTGGGGCTCCATTTTAGGAAGGATATTGAAAAGCTGGAGAACCTTTAAATAGTGAAGGGTCCTGAGTCCATTCCATTCAAAGATTAGTTAAAGGAATGGGGTATGCCTAGCCCAGAGAGGAAAGACAGAGAGGGGTCAGAACAGCTCTCTTCCAAACTAAGCAGAAGAATGAATAAGAGTATTGGACCTGAAGTCAGGGAGACCTGAGTTCCAATGTGACCTCAGACATATACTAGCTTTGTGACCCTGGGCAAGTTGGTCAATCTCTGTCTGCCACAGTTTCTTCCTCTGTAAAAGGGAGGGGAAAAAATAGCACTATTATTTTAGCACTACTTCCCAGAGATTCTGTGTGGATAAAATTAGATAATATTTGTAAGGTGCTTTGCAAACCTTAAAGTGTTAAGTTCTTAGTAATATTACTAGGAACGACGAATGGAAGGGGCAAAAAAGCGTGGGGAAAAACTTCCTAACTATTAGAACTAGCTAAGTGAGGAATGGGAGGAAGATGAGTTTCTACTCTCTGGAAGTCTTTAAGTAAAGGCTCAATAACTTTTTCTGTCTGGTATAGCTTAGAAGGGATTCTTTTTCACATATGGGTTGTACTAAATGGCCCCAGGGGTCTCCTATGACTGAAATTCTGTGGTTCTCCTTTCCCCTTGAAAAGCTGTTCCAGTGGTTTTCTTGACTAATAATTCAAAATACTCAGGAATACCTCAGCTAGTTACGTGCTTGTGTGCTTTGGATCAGTAACAATTCACATCTACCTTTTGGAATCTTTATCTTTCAGCAAGGCTCAATTCAGGAGCCACCTCTGTTTTGAAACCTTTCCTGACTCCCCTCCCACCCATTTGCTCAAAATACTTCCTTCCTCCTCAAATTACACCTTATATTAATTTATCTGAATATATGTTATGTTCTGCCCTGTAGAACACATCCTTGAAGGCAGGAGCTATTTTTGTCTATGTATCCTCCTTAGCATCTCACACAGTACCTGGGGCACAGTAGGTGCTTAAAACATTTGCTGGATTGGATCGAGTGGCAGGTTAAAATGACAGAGAGTTTATTTTATTTATTTCACTCTTGTGCTCTGCTGAACTACAAAGGTTAGGGGAGCGTATACAGGTAAACACTTTTGGTGAAAGGTAACAACAATGCACAAAACTTTATGAATTAGTGGTTTTTGCTCTTTCCCTAGAGTATCCAAGGAATCTGCAATAAACGAAGTTTTCAGAGCAGCTTTGTGAGCCATAGATCACAGGCATATTGAGGACATCTTAAGTGAAGAGTTTAGAGGATTGCCCGCTGTTCACATAAACCTTTTGCTGCAGAAATGCTATTCAAAAAAAAAAGTCCAATTTTGGGTCTGTAGAAGGAGAGAAACAAAAGGGATAATGGGTGGAGGTGGATGGGGGAGGTCGGGAGGTGGAATTTCAAAAGTTCCTTTGGAATATATTTCCCCAGGACTCAAGATCCAGTACATTCAGAACAGGCAAGTGATATCAAAATAAGTCTTTGAGCTATTTGGCTTAAGATTCTGCCTGTGTAATAGGGTTACTGAAACTGTCATGGGATATGCAGGTTTTTGCAAATAGCTGAATTGAAAAGAAAGGAAGTAGACAAGGACTACACAAGAATGTTGCACTTGTGAACACGATGCCTAAAAAAAAAATAGGAAACAGGAGAACTGGACGGTACCAAACAGTCATAAGCAATGACCTGGAGAGTGAGGGGATGCTTGCTGCAAAGGTCCAAGGCTCCTAGGAGGTCTTTTTGTTCATTTTTTTCCTTTCTAAGGTTATAAAAACTGAGGAAGTAACATCTAAAAGCTGCAGAGAGTCTTGCTTTTGGACTTTTCCTTGTGCCTTAAGAAGGCACAAAGTTTCTCTGAATTATTTCCTAACAAAACTAAAAATTGGCCAAATGTTACACAGAGGTAAGCTTTTCAAAGGCAAGGACTGTGCCTTTTCTTTCTATAATAAATATTCAACTCCGAGGGTTTAATATACTGTTCTATAGAAGCCCCCTACAGAGACTCAGTAAAAGCTCAATTGTCACCACTTGATTTTTAGTTACTGCTTTGCCACTGCATCACTAATCATGTTTACACAGACTGAAAAAAATGGAAAGCTGGCTAATTTGATGAAGTTGGCTAATGTGAATCATTCATAACAAAATAAAGCTTTTCCTTTAGGTGGGGAGATACTTTCAGGTGACTCCAGTTCCCTAATATGCGTGTGTACATGCGTGTGTGTGTGTGTGTATGTGTGTGTGTGTGTGTGTGTGTGTGTGTGTGTGTGTGTGTCTGTGTCTGTCTATCTACATAACCTGAACACTGATACTTGTTGGACCTCATTTTCCTCAATACAGGTGTCCTTTACTTACATGAGGCTGCCGCAAGTGAAAGGGAATAAAAGGCCTGATAATTTTCCCAATTCTTCATTATGTCAATACATTGCAGGGTAAATGGAAAGTTCCATGCTATGCTTTTTTTCTGAGTATACCTGGCATTAGGGGGCAGGCTGAAGAATACTTCAGGGAAATGCCTAGCTGTGAATGTGACAGGTACTGTAGAACACATAGTTCTGAAGAGAACAAAAGGTGTGAGGAAATGGCCAAGATACTTGCATATTAGATCTTCCCCACCCACCCCCTTGCCCCCAAAGCAGCTGCAGTGGGCATAGTGAGAGGAGCAGAGAGCTAGTGGGCCTCTGAATTTTCCTTTTCCTGTGTCGGTTGCACAATCTGACAGTCTGAGGGAAGGCAGCTGAAGCTGGCTGCTGAGTTAAAGTTATTAAGATTAGTAGACTCTGTCCATGTCTGTTTGTGTGTTGAAATCACAGAAATGAGCCTAACATGAATGTGTCTAGGAAGAGTTCCATAATTCTTTGTTGTTTCCCACTGGTGATTTTAATTATGATACTTTTACTTTTAGTCACACAAGAGGAAAAAATGCTCCAACTAGAGAAGAAAATTTTACTCGATCAGATTAATTCTATGGAGTATGAAATGAAAGGGATATCAGATGTTTCCTTCTCTTTAATTCAAAAAAGTTAACTGAATTACAACTCTGATCTTCACTTACTTTACCTTTTAACTTCTTCAAGGTAGTTTATATTGTGCTACACATATTATAGACATTAAACTAGCTCAAACCAACTGTGACCACAGTAAATCTGCTAAGGAGAAAAGAGGGAAGTGGCTGTGTAGACACTGGCTGAAGGAACTAGTAGCCATGGAGATTTTTTATTTTATTTGGCCACCATCACTGTGGCTTTACTGTGTGCTGGCTCCAAGGTTTTCATATGACCGCTAAGATAGGACAGGAAAAGACTAAGGAAGACAGTGTAGCTGGAAATGATAATTCACTTCACAGACAAGGAAAATTATACAACACCAAAGGCCTAAAAAACCAAAAATCCTCACATAGGAGAGAATCATCACTGAAATCACTGATGTTTTTGCCCTTTAGACAATATGGCTATCCTAAAGTGATGAGTACAGAGCCTGAAGTTATGTTACTAAGTTTAATATAAATAAGACACTTAATTTTTATATTTGTAGATAAATCACTTTTCATTTCATAGTTAGTTAACTTGCTATTGGAAAGGAAAATTCATATGGTACATACCTTTGTATCCAAGAATGGCTACTGTGATTGTTAACAAGGCACACAGAATATATAATAATATGATAGAAAACTTCAGGGCCCAATTATTTTTACATTTGGTACATTGTGTTCCTTCTTGAATACCTGTAAGAGAAGATATATTTTAAGAACTGTGCCCAGCAATGTTATTTTGAAGTTTTTAGTCTAGTATGTATTCAAATACACAGAATGATTAAGAGGATCAAACCATATATACAAAGACACTACATTTGTGTATCTATACTAAGAGTAATGGGGTAGCTAGGTAGTGCAGTAGATAGAGGGCAGGCCTGGAGTCAGGAAGACCTGGGTTTAAATCCAGCCTCAGACACTTACTAGCTGTGTTACCCTTTACAAGTCACTTAACCCTGTTTGTCTCGGTTTCCTCATCTGTCAAATGAGTGGAGAAGGAAATGGCAAACCATTTCAGTATCTTTGCCAAAGAAACTTCTAATGGGGTCATGAAGAGTTGGACATGATTGAACAATAACAGCTACAAGTAGTATTTTAAAAATGGATATATTCTTGACGTATCATGTCAGCAATATGAAGGACTCTCCATATGCAATAATGATTATATTCCATACGATTAGGAACTAGTACATGGTTTTATTTCATGGCATGGAACAAAGTCTCACTATAATAATAATATTTCAGTGATAATTGCTACGACCAAAATATTTCAAATCCAAGTCCATTTATTTTTAGCAATATTTGACAAAAGAAACTTTTTAGCACAGTGGAAGAGTCTAGATTTTGTTGTTGTTGTTCAGTTATTTCAGTCATGTCTTGCTATTTCCTTAATTTTACAGATGAGAAAACTGAGGCAAACAGGGTTAAGTGACTTGCCCGTGGTCACATAGCTAGTAAGTGTCTGAGGTCAGATTTGAGCTCAGGGAGATGAGTCTTCTTGACTCCATGCCTGGCATTCTATCCACTCTGCCACCTAGCTACCTGTAACAGTCTAGACTGCTGCAGGTTCCCCACCCCCAGGCTACATAGCGTCCTTTGGAATTTGTTGTAATGGAATCTCAGTTACAATAGAAAAAATTCCAGACCTGTGATTTTACTGGCTTAAGGAATTTCTGGTGAGTAAACTTCCTCTACCAATCAGCAGCTGATTTGTGCTATTGGTAACTGTTAGAGAGTCACTGATGAACTGAGAGGTTAAATGACTTTCCCATGGGTCAGTACACATCAGAGGCCAAATTTGAGCCCAGGTTTTCTTGGTTCTGAGGCTAGCTAGTCCTCTATAACGTGCTGCCTCTCAGTAAAAAACATAGATCATTTTGTTAAAAAAATTTTTTTTTAATTAAAAAAATTATTTTTCATAGATCCTTTTAAAACCAGAATGTTTAATTAACCATTGTATTTGGACAGTGAAGATCTGTAAGATATAGAACCCTAGTCTGTATTTATAAGTCATGGTCTGGTTTTGGGACGAAGAGTTTGCTTTCTTGGCGTGAGGGAGTAAAGTTTGAGTGTCTAGTTGTTTCAGCCTGTTAAAGAACATACTGGTCCGAGTAGTGACCAGCTGTCATTCCTATAAGTACATACAGAGAGTAAACCATAAAGGGAGAAATTTCCATCCAAATCGATGCGAAATACAGGAGAGAGACATTAGATATTTTAATGTGAAAATCATGTTGCAAAGACTATCAGGAATGTATTTGTTTTCTTGATCTGTTTTCCTATGTGCCTCTTACTAACAGTGCCCCTTGGGAGTAACAGTACTTAAGTGACTGATCGATTGTAATTGTGCTCAATAATTCTTGATGGATAAATGATGGAGATTAAGCAAGAGCTGAAGTTATTCTCCTTCAGCTGGCAATTTTATACACAGCAACATTCTTTGCGGGAAAAGCATCTTCGGCCCTGTTTGTTGTAAAATGATGAGAAAAACAGACTTATAATGACTGAAATTTAAGTTCTTGGGCACACCCATGCCTTCTTGTGTCACATGCCTCTGGGCCGTAGGCAAAAGTTGAATGGATTCAACCTGGTGATTTCGCTGCTTAAGACAAACAATTTGGATCAAATATTTGCTGACCCAATGCCTTCATTTTTCATTTGGCAATCAATTGTGTTGACCATACGGACAAGCATAAGCCAGGTTCTATACACTCCAATTTTCCCTTCCTTCACCCTTCCCCACCCCACTCTTTCTGGGAGAGGAAAACTCTTGCTTACTTGTAAAGTAATCAGGATCCTTTTATGAAATGTGATATGCTTTGATACTCTGATGTTTTCAGCATACTCAGCCTTTATTTCCTGACCCTAAGATTTCCTATAGATTCTTAATGACCTCTACCTTTACTTGTTGGCTCTCTTCGCATGCTTTCCCTCTAACAAGCGTTTTCAGCAAAAACTCATCAGGCATATTATGTACAATGATCTATGCTAAGGGAGGTGACATAGTCACATATGAGGTGTAGGAAGATTACTCTGGCTGATGTATGAAGGATAGATCTTGCCTCTGATGAAGAGGTGGCTCTTCTCGCCAAGGCAAACCTCTCTACATGGATCCTATCTCCTCCATCTTTTCCAGAAGATCGCCCCTACAATCATTTCTTCTCTCTCTCTCTCTCTCTCTCTCTCTCTCTCTCTCTCTCTCTCTCTCTCTCTCTCTCTCTTCTCTCTCTCTCTCTCTCTCTCTAATTTCAGTCTCTCCCTACCTTCTGGCTCCTTTCCTTCTGCCTCCAAACATGTCTATGTCTCTCCCATCCTTAAAAAGCACCCTTCCCAGAACTGCTGCTAACTTATTGCCCCTATTTCTTTTCCTCTTCTTGGCTAAATTCCATGAGATCTATAACTGATATATAACCAATTCCTATAATAATTGATATATAAACAAATTCCTTGAGATCTATAATTGATGCCTCCACCTCCTCACCTCTCACTCAGTTATCAATCCTGGTTTCCAACTTCATCATTCAATTGAATCTGACCTTTCCGAAGTTACTGATGATCTCTTAATTGGCAAATCTATTCTCACTCTTCTTGACTTCTTTGCAACTTTTGATACTGGATCACCATCTCCTCCTGGATACTTTTCTCTCTAAGTTTTCATGACTTAGAGAAAAGTCTATTCTCTCCTGGTTCTTCTACTTGTCTGACCACTCCTTTCTCAGTCTCTTTTGCTGGATATTCTTCTATGTCCTGCCTACTACCTGTAGGTGACCCCCAAGGTTCTAATCTGGGCCCTTTTTTCCCTCTATACTATCTCACTTGGTGAGCTCATCAGCTACCACAGATTCAATTATTTGTCTCTTTGCAAGTGATTCCTACATCTATTTATCCAGCCATTCTTCTGAGCTCCAGTCCTGTATCATCAACTGCCTTTTGGATATCTCAAGTTCAACAAGATTGAAACTAAACTCATCTTTCTCCTCAAATTTTCTCCTCTTCCCAACTTTTCTATTGCTATTGAGGGCACCACCACCATCAGACTCCACCTCAGCTCACCCTTGACTCATCCTTCTCACCTCATTTGTCCAATTCATCACCAAATCTTGTTTCTTCTTTCATAATGTATATATATGCCCTGATTTCTACTCACACAGCCAGAACCCTATGTTTGGCATTTAAAGCCTGTTACGACTTGGTCCTTTTCCACCATTCTAGTACTCTTATACTTTACTCCCCTTCATACACCTAAAAATGCAGTCATGCTTGTCTACTTACTGTTCCTCACCCAGGACACCCCATTTCCCGTCTCTGCTTTTGTGTTGGCTATCCCCCAAGCCTGGAATGCTTTCCTTACCCAGCTCTGTGTCTTAATTTTTGGCTTCTTTCAAGACTTAACTTAAATCCTACCTTCTCTGGGGAGCCTCTTCCAGACCCCTCTCCTCTTTCCTTATTGTCTTTCCTCTGAGACCACCTTCCATCTACTTTATACATGTATAGATATGTGTGTGTATATATATATATATGTCTATATATATATGTATGTCTACATATATATATAGACATACATATATATGTCTTATATCTACCTAGTTATTTACCTGTTGTCTCTCTCATTAGAATGTGAGCTCCTGGAGAGCAAAGACAGTATTTTGCCTCTCACTATATCCACAGTGCTTAGCACAGTGTCTGACACATAGTTAATGCTTAATATGTGCTTGATGTCTGACTGGATTGGACAAGGGAAGAGAATGGAGGAAGCAGACATATTAGCTGTAACAATAAGTCTACGCAAGAGGTAATGAGTGCTTGAACTAGGATGATAGCAGTGGAAGAGGAGAGAGGATGGATGTGAGAAGTATTGGGGAGGTAGAATCAAAAGGATATGGTAATTGATTAGAGGTGGTAAGGGAGAGGAATGAGTTAAAGATGGCTCAAAGGTTTTTTAGCCTGGGTGATTATAAGAATGGTGGTGACAATGACAAAAATAGAGAAGTGAGAAGGAATGAAGATAGCCTTTAGAGGAGAAATGAGCTCAGTTTTGGACATGGTGAGTTTGAGATATTGGCAGGACACCCAGGTGATGATATCTAGCTGGAAATGCAGGAGTGGAACTCAGAGACTGGGGATACTACATTGGAGTCAATTGCATAGAAGTGATAACTGAAGACATAGGAATGGTTGTAGTTGCCAAGAGGAGAGAGTGTAGAGAAGAGGGTGGAGGGGATGGATTTCAGAGTTCAGAGAAAGGATAACTAGAATCTTGTGGCCCAAGTTTTTATAGGCTCAAGGATGATGCGATGCTTTCAAAAAAGAAATTCTGTTAGCAAACACATTTAGGGGACAGGGGGAAGAGGTGCAGCTCCCCAAGAGAAAAACAGATCTGGGAAACAATCTCTTTGCTAACTGATACTTTCTTATCACTTACTACAATATGATCCCTATGCATATGACTTTCAATCTCTAGCCCCACTCTCTTACCTGAGTTTAGTTTCCTATTTCTATTTGCATATTGAGCATTCTCGGTTGGACATCCTAATGTCAACTCCAACTCACCGTATTCAAACCTAAACGCATCATATTCCTTGGCAAATCAGCTGGTTCCTCCTTGCATCTTTCCCATTGCCATCAATCGTACCACCACAGAGGAAGTCAGCCTCTGAGTCACCTTTGAGTCTTTCCTTTGAACTTCACCCCCCTTCCTCCTCCCTCCTGCTCCCACTCCCCCCTTCTTTTGCCCCCATCCCCCTGCCATGCAATTCATGATTAAGACTTCTTAGTTCACCCATGTTGTCTCCAATCCTACAGGCAAAACCCTAGACTAAAATCCTCATCACTTCACTCTTGGATAACTGCAATTATCTCCTAGCTGGTTTCTCTGTCTCCCTATTGAAATTCACCTTACACATTTACTACTAGACTGTTATTATTATTCAGTCATGTCATGTCTGACCCTTTGTGATCCCATAATCAGGTCTTCTTAGCAAAGAAGTTTCCATTTCCCTCTCCAGTGGATTAAGGCAAACAAATGTTAAGTGAGTTGCCCAGGGTCACATAGCTAATAAATGTCTGAGGCTGCATTTGAACTCAGGTCTTCCCGACTCTAGGTCCAGTGCTCTATCCACAGAGCCATCTAGCTGCCTTCACTACTACACTAAACTTTCTCAAATAGTAATTTCATCATATCACTGTCTCACCTAAAAACAATAAAAATGTCCATATTAACTACAGAATAATGTGAATTTTCCTGGGTCAGGCAAATCAGAGTCTTTCTGTAATCTGGCCCAAACTTCTCCATCCAATTCTCACCAGTCCTTCAGAGGAAACCTTCACCCAGGCCAAACCAATCTCTTTACTACTGCTTGAAAAAGTTAAACTCATTCCTGGGCTCTGAGATTGTTTAGATTATTCCTCATACTTAGAACATCCTGCTCTTTACCTATCTAAAGAGTACCCTTAATTCAAGGACCAATACCCCAAGTGTTTCCTGATGTCTTTTCTGAATATTCTGACCAACAGTGGTCTTCCACATCCTTTGTATTGAATGGCCAAACCTTTTCTTTTGGCATTTAATCATGGGTTTCTTTACAGGACTACTTAATTCATGTATGTATATTCTTCTCCTATTTGGATTTTAAGTTCTAGCATTTGTAAGGGGGGTTTGGCACATTCTTCAGCTACCTAAGATGGAATCACTCACATCGGGGTACCTGATTCTGGGAGAACAGATGACTTTAGAATGCATGAACATCTTTATTGGTCTACCACATGGCTGGGAGCTGCCCTTTTTCCATTGGACATGTGGCTGAGTAGTTTGCATCTTTAAAACTGCCTGAATATAGTTGGGGCTTTTCTGCATTCTTCTCTGAGGATGAAGGATTCTTTCATGACAGATGGCATTGTGTAGTAACAGGTGAAGGAAGGCCCAAAGGCTACCTCCTTCCTCCAATTCTTCCCCCTAATCCCCCTTTGGGCCACATGTCCCCGAGAAATGGGCCTAGGATTTTGACTTTTTCCTTTGTCCTTTTCTGTTCCAGGTGGAGGGAATGGAATCTCTGACCTGGAAACTTGAGCTATGGAGTCCAGGAATCCAGGCCAATGCTGCAGACAGCCCAGAAGCAAAAGCCTGAGGAACAAAGGTCCAGGGCCCAGGAGCCTGAATTTGGTGGAACTAATGCTATGTAGAAACTGAGCTAATCTGCAAGCCTGAACTTCCTACCCTTCCCGGTGACAGAGTTAGTATGGTAGGGAGTGGGTGGTGGTGAGTGGATTATGCCCTTTGAGATGTTAAGGGTAATGTTTATGTATTTGTCCTCACTATATCTTTGAAGTAAATATTTCTTTGTAAAAGTGAATCCATTGTTAAGTGGTTAAATGAAACTAGGACGCTAATCAATGGACACCTAAAATGAGGAGAACACAATCAGCAGAAGCTCAAGCCAATGGTAGAGAAGAGAGATTCCTTAAACCCCTCAGGTTACTGGAGAACTCTGTGTGTAGTAAAATGTAAAAGACATGGCCCTGAGAAAATGAGGCTAAAGTCAAATATGAGACACATTTCTTTTGGATACTCTGAAGCACCTAGCATGATACTAGGCATATAATTGGCACTCAACAAATACTTACTAAATGAACGAATGAATGAATGAGCTAAACACAACTGGACAAGGTTGGAGGCCCCCTGAAGCTGTACAGAGGACTTCCAGTGGTATAAAACAGGAACTTGTGCTTTTACCTTTCATCGCTTTAATAGGCGTTACTCTAGCCCAAGTCAAATTTTAGATACAGACTGCATTATTCATTTACTGACACAAACTCACCTATATTGTGCAGTCTCCATAGTCCCATACCCATTGTCTCTTTTTTTCTTTTAAAAAATGGTTAAATTTCCCAGAAAAAACCCAAGCAATTATTTAAGGAACACACATTCTTTACAATGGGGTTAGGTATCACCCAACCTCAATGTCGTAGTAAAGATGCTTTTGAAATTGGCTGATAGAGAATGAACTATAGGCATGTAGTCAAAGAGCCTTGTGCTGCTTTCCTTCCTTCCCATGTCACATCAGCATGTACTACTGTAAAACACAGAGGCACAAAATGGGGGCTCGTCCTTGGGAGATCTCAAATACAGAGAGATTGGAAGACATATTTTGAAAAATTTCTCTGTGTTCAAATTTTAGGACTCAAGTGTATTATTTTTCCACTCCTCTCCTCTCTGATCTATTATACTGATTTGGAAGAAGTTCAGAACCAATGAAAGACTGTTGTCCCTGAGGATAATAAATGAAAATCACCCATTAGGGGAACTAGTTTTTAGCAATCGTAAAATATTAGAGCTGCAAGGGACCTTAGAGAGAACATAGATCAACTCTTATTTTACAGAAAAGGAAACTGAGGCACAGAGCGGTGAAGTGACTTGATCAATACTGCAGAGTTAATTAGTGGCAGAGTCGCTCAGACTAAATCCTGGGACAAAAACCCAGGTCTTCTGACTCCCACCCTGGTGTTCTTTCAGCTAGATAATACTCTTGCTATTGCTTTGAGCTTTGGACTCTCAGCACTATATCAAATACATATGGTATTAATGCAGACTGGCTCCCAGACATTTGTCACTGGTTTGCATTCCGAAGAGCCAGGGTCACTTCCTCACGATGTGCATTTCTCTCTGTTGACTTTATCAGCATTTAATCAATATCAGATGGCACCTCACGGGCCCCTGTTCCACTTGACACACTTTCTCTCTGTTTTTTTCCTCCCGTGACTTATTTTTAATAAGAATTCTGTTTTCTCTTTCTCTGTCTGCCCTCCACTGGGAGGACATCTGGCCAAACACACTAACGCTTGCTACAAAGAGATCCTGCTGGCTCATATATCTGGGGGACCCCCCTTCCCCTTGAACCAAGATGGCCACAAAAACATGCAAGAGAGACATCCCCCTGTTACCAGTTTTTGTAGTGTTTATTTTCTTAGCATTACTTTCAAGATACTAGGGACTTTGTTCTCACATGGGGGTTCCTGAGAATAGGGGGAAGGAGGAAGACACCCATCTGCAGATTCCTGATTACTTGTTCTGCAGAGGGTTGAAGATAAGAGATTCTACTTCAGGAAGCGAAGCATTTTTGCCCTCTGCCCCTGAGAGATTTGGCTTATCAAAAAACCTGGCCCAGACAGCATATGGAAGCCTGTGTATTGTCCTCACACTTGGCCCTATGGAAACATTTCCCACTGAACTCATTTTTTGGCTCTTGTTTTATACATCTTAAATAATCCAAGTTTCTGGTGCAAGGTGAAGTTTGGGGACTAATTCGAGCTATAGGCATCTTGTTTAACTCATTGAGTATCCTCCTGGAGAACCATAAAGGTTAAGAATTTAGCCCCATTGTCAAAACTCCAAGTACCCTACAGTAATGTGTCCCATGATACATATCTAAAGTGAAAAGAAGAAAGAGGGGGAGGAAATGTTTAGGGAGATTGCCTCAAACTCGACTGGAAGGATAATGCACGGAGACAAATATTTCAACATTGAGGAGAATTCCTTTCTGCTATGGTTCTCCATAAAGAACCCTCCCTAAGCTTGTGGTCCAGGTTTCATTCCAGTCTGTGATTCAGAATAATTTTTGGAAAAAATATAACTCAGCCCCCTCACCCCCACCCCAACCCAGCCAATCTATGTTTACTAACGTTTCTTTTTCTATATCCATCATCAGTTAGGGGACTTAGGCTCTTTCCTGAAGGTGGATAAATGCTGACAAATGCCCTTCCTCACTGGGAAAGTGGGCAAATTTTATAGGGCTTGGTATGTATGGGTAGCTACTGGGTCTGTTTTAATTATCACAAGTACACATCTGAGCTGGATCATTACATGGATCAGATTACTGAAGTCAAGCCTCAGAAAGCTGGTAGGTTTCAGAATCCAGTAAACCACATGATTGGATCTGAGATTTGACATTTCTTTTTAATGTGGCTATTTATAAAGTTATCAGTCTACTACCTAGTGGTGTATTCCCATAAGCCTTGGAGAGTGATCTGGCTCTAGAGCCAGAATTGATGATTCAAATCGATTCATATAATTAATATGCACTCAAAGGCAACAAAGTAGTAGAGTGACTAAAGTCACAATCAGCCACTTCAACATTACTAGATGCCACTAGAACAGAAATGAAGTATAAGAAACATTTGATTTTAGCTGACAAAGTATTAGCTTTTTCTTTTTATAATGGCTATCTACTAAATGACAGGACATTTATTTAGTAAAAAATTTTTTAAAAAAATTATTTATTAGTTAGTAATTTAGTTTTCAAAATGTCATTCTCTGCTTTGGACATCCGTTCACCTTGCTATGCCAATTTTCCTAGACCATGTGGAAAATCATGAAAATGGGAACAGGACAGGGATTGGAAATGAAAATCACTTTCTGTAGAAAGTAAACAAAGCAAGACAGTGTTTCTTTATTTATTAAAAATATATTCAGACTAGGAAAAATATTAAAAAAGAAGGTTTTACGAGAGACCAAACACCTCAGTTTTCACCCCAAGCTTTGAATTCTATGCACTTAAAGAGGATAGAGTTTTGGCATCAAGGAAAGCTTCATCTCCAGGAGAAGCAGCACAAAGACCTAAACCTAGCTTGGTCTCAGTGATTCATTAAAAATAAAACAAACAAAATAGGGAAGGCATGAAAGTAGTCCTTTTCAAAGATACGCTCAGTGAGACTTTCTTGCCTTTACATAGAGTCTCACAGGAACGCCATTATTTCTCTCAAGTGGTTTTCATTTGCATCATGAGAAATTTCTCCTTGCCTACACCAAACACAAATGCTCTCATTGCTAGGAGAGCTCTCCCCACTGACTGTGCTGCCCAACCAACTTGTCTCACGTCTTTGTATATTCCAGTTGGTTTTCTTTTTTGGCTCAGTTCCTGTTCACTTTATTCCAAGGACGTTGAATGAATTGTCCACTGTCTTAATGATACATTTCAACAGCCCTAACTTTTTCATTATATGGCAAACAACAGGGCAAACAATGCCTTACTGTGATTAGATACTGAATCTCTTAATTAAAAGGGTACATAAAAGTTTAGCCTCAGCCTGGTTACTCAGAGGCTGCTGGGTATCTAGGGCTATGACAATACACTAGACTGAATAGGTATTTTGAGGAAAGCTGGAACAAAAGCTTGGTGTGGTACATTTTACAGAAAGCCATAGGATTTAGAGCTAGAATCTAGTGCACACCCATGTCCCATTTTACAGATGAGATGTCTATAATTCAGAGAGGTTAAGTGACAAAGAGAGTAACCAGTGGAATCTGTATTCAGACCTAGGAAGCCTGACTCCAGATATGATGCTGTCTTCCCACTATGCCACATTCCAGCACATACAGTGTACAGTGAGTGAGTGGTCACCTCTTTTAATTATATGTAGCTAAAGTGGAATTTCTGAGTTCATCTCCAAATAGGAAAAGAAAAAAAAAACAAGCAAAGCCACTCAGGGAAGAGAAATTGTTGAAGCAGGTTAGACCCATGGTTTGATTAAGAGACACTCATTAAAAGGAAAGGAAAGCAAAACATCTCATGTTTTGGTAGTCAAAACTTTCTCAGAAAGGAGTAGCAAAAGCTAGACATAATAAGTCAGGTTCTCTGCCACAGTCTTAGATGGACTGCGTTGTCTCTTGTCAGTGTTTTGTGGGGACACTCTTGAAAGGGTCAGTCAATTCCCCTCTCTCTTCCAAGTAAGTAAGTTCTTATGATCTCTGACAGGAGACAGGGTTAAATCACCTTCCTACTGCCCTGAGCAAGACAAAGCCCATACGCCTTTGGCTTTTTCTAGAAAGCCAAAAAGAGGGCTGTTTATGTCTCAGGGGAAGCACTTCTAAGTGGGGTAGGAATGTTGGGGAATGTGGGATTAGGGGTGGGTGTGTTGGGAGGAGAAGGGAAGCCACAAGGCTCTTGGGAGTTTTGCTCAGGTTAAGCCTAAAACCATAGTAATGTGGCCGTGTCTGTCGAACTCTTTTGAAGTTTCTGGTATACTGGAAGAGCTCAGAGTCAAACTCCATAGGGACCAATGAGCTGTTAAAACCACGACAAATGCCAGCAGGCCAAAGACTAACCCACAGCTGGAGCTGAAGGAAACAAGGTAGAAGAGGTCACAATGGAAAGAAGGAAGTGTAGAAGAAATTGTATTAAAAAACCTGAGTTATAACAAGCTTGCCCCTAGACTCTTTCCCTTTAATCTATCCTATTTACACTAGCAAGAACTATCTTCTTTTCAAATATCATCTTGATCATGTCACTCTACTGTTAATCAGAGACTATCTAAATTCCTTAGCATGGGTTTCAAGACCTTCTTGTAAATGGCTTTCTCTTATCTTTCCACCTTCCTTCTCAGACTCTCCATTTTCATCAAGCAAACTTGCTCACTGTCCTTGGACCACTGTTTTTTATTTTTCCTTCTTAATTTTGACTTACACCATTGTTTCTGATTGAAGTGCCCCCTTCCATTAAAACAGATTCCTTTCCTCCATCAAAATCCTACTCAAAAAATCATTCTTCTGAAACCTTTCAGAATTACCCCTACTTAATTCCTGTGACCCTTGGATACTTATCTATCCATTTTGTTTGGACCTTTCCTTTGCACTAACTACGCTCTACTCCATAACATAGTTATTTGTTTACAGGACGTAGCCCTCTCTATAAGATTTTAAATCCCTTGAGGGAAGAGAATGAAAATTGAAATATAAGATTGTCTGAGTGCATAGTTTAAGGAAACAACTGTGATGTTGGGAAGCCACTAAACCCATCTGGGGCCTAGAGATCCTCATTGGCAAAGTAACGGGTTTGTATTAGACCATAGCCAAAGTCTATTTCTTTTCTGACTTCTTTGATTCTTGGGAGATATTGTAAATAATCTAAGAATGATAACCCCCACTTTATAGCTGTGGAAACTGAGGTATGGAATGGATGATTACAAAGTTGGCAAACATCTAGAAAGGAGAAGCAGTGACTACAAAGAACAAGCCTGGCTACATCAAGAACAGGTCATGTCAAACCAACCATATTTCCTTTTTTTGACACGATTACTAAACCAAAAGATGAGGGAAATGTTGTGGATATAATTGAACTAGATTTTTAAAAAGCTTTTGGTAAAGTTTCTCATACTATTTTTGTTGAGAGTATGGAGAGATGTGGACAAGATGATAATATGAGATGTTTTCAGAAGCGGTTGGATGGTAAATCCTGAAGAGTGGTTGTTCACAGTACGATGGCAGCAGATAACACAGAGACCTGTGGGTAACCCTGGCCCTGTGCTGTTTAACATTTTAAATTGGTGATTTAGATAAAGACATCTAATTTGCCGATGATGTGAAGTTTGGAGTGATAGCTAATATGCTAGCTGACTGGAATCAAGATCTAAAAAAGATATTGACAGGTTATAGCACTGGATTAAATTTAATAACATAAAATTCAACATGGATTACATCTGGGCATGAAAAATAAATGCATCAGTACAAGATGGGAGAGGCGTGGTTGGAAAGTACATATCCTGAAGAAAATCTGGAAGTTTCAGTGGACCATAAGCTCAATAAAAGTCAGCAGTGTGATATAACAGTAAAAAAAATCCCACAAAACTACTGAGCTTTTAGACTTCATTTAGAGAGGCAAAGGGAAATGGTAGTCCCACTATAGCTCTGCCTTTATTAGGCTTCATTTAGTGCTGTGTCCAGTTCAGGGCACCTTCACTTAAGAAAGAGACTGATAAGCTGGATAGTGGCTCCAGGTGGGCAATTGGAATGGTGAAGGGCCTTGAGTCCACGTTGTGTGAGGATCAATGAAAGGAACTGGGCATTTTTAGTCTGGAGAAGAGAAGACTCATGGGAAACATGATAGCCATCTTTGACATTTGAAGGATTTTTAGAGGGGAGAAGGATTAGATTTGTTCTTTTGGGCTCCAGAGGGCAGAACCAGGAGAATGTTGTAAGGAGGGAAACTTAGGCTTGATGTCAGGAAAATTTCCTAACAAATTCCTGTCTCAAAAGGAGAATAGACTTCCTTGAGAGGTCTCCTCGACGGTCTTTGAGCAGAACTCAGATGATCACTTGTCAGATGTTATAGTGAGCATTCCTTTCAGATGTGGATTGGATTAGATGGCTGCTAAGGTCCCTTCCGACTTTTGAATTTTGTGATTCTGTAATAAGAGTAAACACTCTTCAGAATAAGAAAAAATTAAACATAGAAAAGAAGACAGATCTTAGTGTTAGGATATTATAGCAACAATCTGGTTAACTGTTTTGGGACAGTTAAATTTGGACTTAGTTCTGAAACCTGAGTGAAAAATGAGTCACTTAACTGGAAATGACCTAAATGAGCAAAAGAATGCAGAAAACTAATGAGGGAAATGGGAGGGAGTTATTTTACAGGCTAATGGGACCACCAAGACTGGGAATGCAGCTTACACACAGATCCATTGAAGTAGAACCCATTCATCTAGTCACATACTCATTATTAAAATGGGACAGTCAGATGAGGAAGTAAAAAATGCACTCATTGGTCAGACAACTATGATTTTTTTAAGGCCCCAAAGTGCAAACTGGAAAATAAACCCAGAAATAAATAGTAGTACAGAGAGTTACCATTCAATTTAAACCTTTATTTCTAGATTCTGTGGTACTTCTTCCTTCCACTGATATAATCACAATCTCTTTATGCCTTAGTAAAGGCTACTTCATGAGTTACCTCACTGAAAATATTCATGCCTGGTGGCCAGTCAACAATACGTATGCCTTTCTGAACTTAACTAGGCTAGCCCTTGGCTGATAGGGACACATAACCTACCAAAAGGCTTGAATTTGAAGGGTTTTTTTTTTAGCTTGGTGTGTCCTTTCAGGATTCCTGTCCTGCTAACACAGGTTTGGAGAATTCAGAAGGACTCCTATCAGAGTAAGACTTCAGTAGCAGAGCTAATGAATAGAATAAGATGAATAAAATAGAATAATATTTCAGAGGGACTCCTGTCAGAATAAGACTTTAGTAGAAGAGCTAATGAATAGAATAATAGAATAATAAGAAAATGGACACTCATTAACTTTGCTGTTCCTTTGCAAAGGCTTCACAAATAACTGTTAAACAAAGAAGCTGATTTTTAGATGTGAGAGAAACAGTTACATTTATAGATGAACAAGTGTAAACAATTTACTTGCAAAACACCATGTAAGTAAATTTTTGAGAGCAAAACAGATGTCAGAAAAGTATTACTGCAAAATGTGCAATAGCACATTCTCCAAAGGTAATTGCTATGTTTGAGCAGACAATGAAACAACATTCAGCACAGTCACCCTAAGAATGACAGATCATCCAAACCTTGACAGTTTCAGGCTAAGATGATGCCTCTATCTGGATTGATAATATGGGTGATTTTCCACCCCATTCTGGAAGGTCTAAGTGGTTCATGTATTTTGGGAGATAGCATTGCCCAGCTGGAAGAATACTCTATTAGCTCCTTCCACAAAATAAAGAGTTTGGACTAGATGACCTTCAAAGTCCCTTCCATCTGATAACCTATAAATTCTAATAGTTGGATATATGGAGTTGATTTTTATCATGCATCCAAAGGCAACAAGAAAAATAATTTTCTGAAATTTCTGAAATATTTGGTCCTCTCATATTACAGTGCTCATGATTTGCAAAAAGACCACCATGAGAGTAATTGCAGCTTAATTACCACCATTTGTTTCAAAAGATGAAGAAACTGAGAACTTTTAGGAAGAACTCATAAAGACCCTTCAAATTAAATCAACATATACTTTGATACTCAGTGCCTTCAAGGCAAAAATGGGAATAGGAGAAATGGCAAACCCCCTGAAAAAAAAACAAACTCCAAAACCAAACACACTGGAGAATAGGGATTGAGAGTAGATTAGGAGTTAAGAATGAGAGTGGACAAAGATTGGTAGACTACACAGAAGCTTCATGCCTATTCCTCATGAATACTTTGAGAAAAAAAATAGAAGGCCCTAGATTAGATACAAATCTGATATAAATATACGAATATACTACTGATATAAATCAACAGCCAAACTAAAGAGACCAAAGAGTCTAAAATACATCTGAGCAAACTTGTGACCTACTTAGAAATCAGAGACATATGGCAGTCAAAGGTAATGCCTGTCTAGAATATCAATTCACTTGTAAAATATTACAAAGAATGGTTTCAGGAGATTATATGAAGTATCACATCATGAAACAAAGAGGAGCAGTAGACAGTAAGACTAGTTTAAAGAAAGCTTAAACCCAGCTAAGCCAAGTTGTCCCAAAGTCATTTAAGGATGAAGCTGGAAGAGGACAGCATACACAGGAAAGATGGAAAAGATCAGCAAAGATTTTTGTAACAAACTCTTTCACTATCAAAGACAGTGGAGTTACCACTAGTGCTTATAGAGAAGGTAGAAATGACATGGAAGAGAATAAAGATGGAAAAGCAGCTGAACCAGACCAAATGAACAGGGTGGGTTCACGCTGGAGGTGACAATTGTGAGGACATTGTGAGATCAATTCTCAACATATCTGAAAGAGAAGAAGATTTTGAAAGTGTGGAAACACTCTCAGACTTGATTACTACCAAAAAAGATGTAAAAAATAACATCTATAACTACTGAGCTATATGCCTATTTTATTATTTATATGAAATGTTAAGGAACATATTCTGGACTAGATTGCCTGAGTGACTTTTATTTTCTTACATTTTCAGTATATACAATAGACCAAACTGGAAAATCCATTTTTAAAGTATGTACAATCTTATTGTTAAAGGTAAACATATGTTGAGGGTATTCTTGATGAAGTTACTTAGAACGGAACAAGCAGACTTCCACTACAGATAGTCCATAGTAGAGCACATCTTTGCATCATATAGTTGATTGGAAAATGTAAACCATCACACAAATTTATGCCCTTAGTCAGAAAGTGTGTGGACCATCCTTAACCCGTCAAGACCATTAGGAAAACAACTTTAGGCTTGGGCTTTATTAATGATAGGTCGGCAACATCACCATTGCACAAAAAAAGGCAAGGAAGGTTCTACTATTATCCTGTAGAGCTTCCTGAGGAAATTGAAGATTATCAGGAGTAAACTGCAGAGACATGATTGGTGGCTCACCCAGAGTCTTAGAACAGCTGTCCCTGAAATAGGAGCAAACAGCAGTTCTGATTTCCAGGTCTGCCCATTCTGCATTGCTTCTTCCTTCCTGAAACCAGTTATGCAACAGCAGCAGCAGAGCTAGTAAAGACAACCACCTACTAAATCTGAGCCTACTGGCTGCCTTGAAACAAATCTGTCAGTTTTATACAGCACTTAGGGGAAAACACCTAATAAACAACACCTAGTAAAGGAGAAGAACGTGTACTACATGCAAAAGGAGAGACAAGAAAAGAAAAAGTCCTCGTGCAGCTGTGGTTGTGACGGAGCTAGTAAAGTCAGAGGTTCTAATTTACTTGTGCAATGTACAGCTCTGGAACATGTGTAAACATTGAGCTGCAAGCTTTTAAAAGCAGCTAGCATTACACAAAATAAAATCAATCTGACTTTGAGCTTATTTGGGGAGATAAAGAGTGGCATTTGGAAATTGAAGAAGTATCAGGCTGGAAAGCAAGAGAATGAAATTCCAATCATGTCTCTGTTACGACTACCTGAGAGTCCTTTGAGCCAAGTTACTGTACTTTCTGGGGTTCTGTTTCCATATCTGTAAAATCCAGGGGTTGGCTCTTCTCAGAGATTCTTTTTAGTTCTGGAGATCTGATCCATTCTGACAATTCTACCTTTGCTCCAGAGTCATTTGTAATTGGGCATAAATCATGCCTGACTGATATGTATGAAAGTGGAGATGAAAGAACCAGAGGTCTCTGAGAGATGGGTCAGGTTCACATGGGAAGCTGCTATCCTATAATACACAGGATTAAGAATAGGATGGAAGGAGACACACAACAGAGAATGAAACAATATTCTCAGAGAAAAATAGAAAAAAATATGATTATTTACTTAGGCAGGATGGGAAGATGGTAGATATGTGCCAACAGTGACAACTGGCCATGAACAACAAAGTAATGGTGCTCCCCCATGGGGATTGACTGAAAATGCTCTTCTTGATATTAATGAATTTGCATTCTAGTGGAGTCTAAGTGAGTTCATAGAACAGTACACCCATTCTCCCCACGGGGCTACAGAGATTTGATGCTAGGCTGAATCAGGAAAAAACTAATTGTATGGCTCTGGACAAGTCACTAAACCTATTTGAGCTTCTGTTTCCTTGTCTTTAGGATGATGACAAAATATATAAAATAGAGGTGGTGAGGTGGATAGGGTTCAGGGCTGGGAGTCAGTAAGACTTGGATTCAAGTCTCACTGCTGACATTCACTAGTTGTGTGATCCTGAGCAAGTAATTCTTAATCTCAATGAGCTTCAAACAATGCCCTAGATTTATTTCCTAGTCGTTTGATGGAATGTAATCTGCCCTGGGTGCCAGTTCCACCCTGGAAGTTTCCAGTGTTGCCGTATTCACAGAATCTTGGGCAGAATGATGGTGATAATTCCAATGCTACCCACTTCACGATGTTTTTGTGAGGAAAGTACTTGTAAACTGAGAACATTATAAACATGTGAACTTATAATTCCTGAGAGTAACAAAAGGCTGCCTCTATGGCATGAAGGACAGGAAACTACAATATAAAATCAATGAAAAGGGGACCCCAGAAAGTTAGAGGCCAGATGATATGGCCTAACAAGCATAATTAGGAACCACTAGCTCTCTCTGATGAAATCTGCCATCTTTATTTCCATAATGACAAATCAATCAAAGTACAAAGACTTAAAAAAAAGGTTTGTAACTATCTTTAATAGAATATTTTATATTAGAACTGCCAATTACATGTCATATCTTCTTCTATTAAACTGTAAACTCCTTAATGTCAGAGACTGCTCATTCATCTTTGTTTCCTTAGTGCTCAGCACAGCACCATGTGACAGGTGCTTGGTAAATGTTTTCTGAATTGATCAAATGATTTTTAGAAATAACCACACATCGAACACAGGGAACCTTGCTCTCTATAATATACCCTGATATATTTTCCAAATTCTTCTCTCCAATAAAGCCCTAGAGTGAAGATCCCAACAAGTCCCACACAATTTAAGCGCTGTCCTTGGACATGTTAACAAAGTTACTCAAGGCTCTAGTTTCTTGAATGTTCCAAAATTCCTGAATAACCAGTACTTAGGCTCAAAAAAGCACTGAGAACCTAAAAAATATTCATAAAATTGACATTTATTACAACTGCCCACTTATTTAATCTTTATTCTAGCTACACCTACTTTTTTTAAAACTACTCCATTGTGTCACTGAATTTGGGGGAACCAAAGCATTTTCTGTGAGAAAGATATTTCAGACTTCTCTCTGAAACTCAGCTTCCTAAGAACACACAGGAAATAGGTGCCCTGCACCTAATCCCATTGTAAGGTTGACAAAACACTTTCCTAATAGTAATCTTGTGAGATATGGACTGTTAGCATTATTATTCCCATTTTACAGATAAAGAGACTGAGGCTCCGAGAAACATAGGAACTAGTTCAAAGTTACAAAACTAGTAGGTGTCTGAGGTGGGGTTCAAACCCAAGTCTCCTGATTTCAAGTTCAGTTCTCTTCCCACAATGCCACATATATTGAAAGGGCAATGACTGAGGGACTAAAGGGTCTTTACCTGAGCCACAGTCTTCTGCCAGGGGCTTAGCACTTCCCCAGCTCTTTTTGGTAAACCGCTATCTAGCATGGTTTGTACCTAGCTGTAGCAAACTCTGGGAGGTGAAAGTAGAAGTGAAATTGTCAGAACAGAAAAAACCATTGAGATGAATGGAAGATTCTTCTGAGATTTTCTAGGCACCTGCCTCAATTTACCAACATATGATGTTAATGTGTCATTTACTGATTGTGTCCTACATGTCCACTTCACATCATGTGTCAATTGGGTATGTAAAAAAACCAAAACCCACGTCTGAGTTCTCTTCTACTGCAGTGCTGTGGCTGCTATTAACTGCTAAGGTTATTTTGTTTTTATTTTTGTTTTTTCGCTTAAAAAAACCAAACCAAACTAAGCTTTACCTTATTCTTGGGCAGGGGCTTGCTTGTACCAGAGCACCTTAGGAAGCATTAAAAATGTCTAAGAGGCAGTCTGAATTTTTAAAAAATATTCTAGGTTGCTATATATAGTCAGTTTGTAACACATTATTTTTATGCCTTTATGTATCTCCACATCTTGTCACCATCACTCCTTTCTCCCAACTCCTCTCTCAACTCTTCAAAAACCTTTAATGGTTTCTCATAACCTACCAAATGAAATCCAGACTCCTTAGCCTGCCACACACTGGCCTCAATTTATCTTTCCAGACTTATCCCCCACTATTTCCCTTTAGGTAAGCTGTTTTCCAACCCAAACTGCATTGTTTGTTGCTACAAATACACTCTATCCTGAACACACTCCCGGCTTTCCTGCCTTTGTTAAAGCCCAGCTTTCCATCTGGAATATCTCCTCTCTACTGTCACCTGCTTCTGTTGAACTATTCCTACCATCCTTCAAGGCCAAACTAAAATTCTAACTTCTCCATGAAGTCTTTCCTCATCTATACAGAAAAATAAGTGATCTCTCTTAGTTCAGTTAAACTCAATGAACATTTTTAAACACCTGTTTTGTACAAAACACTGTGCTAGGCACAAAAAGAAAACTAAACAGCCCCTGTCCTCCTGAAGCTTACATTTAACTTGTGTGGGGACAGACAGGACAGAGGAAGAAATTCTCCTCTGACCTCCCATAGTATTTTCTAGTCCTCTTGTAGTACTTTCACATTCTCCCTTATTTTGTTATTGATTTGTTTTTCTCTCTTCTACTGGAATGTGAGCTTTATGAAGCCAGGGATTACATTTGGTGCTTTTTTGTATTGCTTCTCTAAGAGTCTAGCACATACACAGTGTTTCAAACATAGTAGACACCAAAGAAGTATTTGATAAATTAATAATTATTATTATAATGTAGACTTGAAGATGAAAACATTAAAAGAACCAAAACTGTGAATAAAATATAGTGATACACTATTGAGTATTAAGATCCATTCATTCCACAAATTTTAAATGGCTCTGCTGTGTCATTTCATCTGCCAAAGTCTTATTTGGATGTCTCATTGCTTTGTGGGTGAGTTTGGGTCTGTGGAGGTTATAGTGACCAAACACCAGCTCTCAGAGTTTCTACAAAGTGGGAAAGACTTTGGATATGATTTCAGTGAAGGCTTGTGCATCTGTCATCTAGGGATCAACAAAGCTAAATATGATGAGGTTCATTGCCAGAATGTAATCTATCAGGTGATAAAAAATTATTTTGGCAATAGTCTACTCCAATACTTCAGTGGGTCTGTCAGCTGACCAATGTGGGTATTCCTCCTGACAGCTCATAATGCTAACCATCCATTTAATATAGATGGCAAAACAGGCGTGCCCAGACTGTGCAACTCTTATACATATGTGACTTGGGCTTGTCTGGTTATTCCCAGATCACCTAACCATAAAAGCACCCTGAGGGGCCTTTGGAGCATATCCAGATTCCCTAACATGGAGGCCTCTTTAGGGGATGGGGGTAGCCTCTTTTAATTGTCTGCCTGTCTCATTAAAACTGGCAAGACTGAGATGGTCAGTCCCTCTTTTTTCTGATGAACTTTCTGACTTGTGCTTTTTCCTATTTGTTCCCTTCTTGCTGTGTCCAGAGGGTGAAGATCACAATCCACCCACATATGGCATGCAGATGCCATAAACTGAACCAGTGAGAGAAGGACTTTCTTCCCTTAGGGCTCTCCCTTTTTTACCCTGGCTCCAGGAAATGGGTAGGGATATTTGTCTCTATTTTGCATCATTTGTCCTGAGTTTCAGGTGACAGTAGTGATCCCATCAGACCAATGCATTGGAGCAATGGTGACCTTGGAGCCAGTATTGCAGGTGGCATGTGTTCAGCCAGCCAGCCCAGTATAAACCTCTGAGAAGTCAGGGTACCTGGGACTCAAGCTGAAAGTGGATTTTGGATTTGGAATTGAGACTGTGTGCTCTATAGTAACTGAACTAAGTTATGAAACTAATTTCTTTCCCCTTTGCACAGACTGAGGTAGTATAGGGGGCAGGAGATTCTGTCTCTCATGTGTCATGGGAGTAAGTTTGTATATTTGTGATTATACTATTTGAAGTAAATATTTCTTTGTAAGAACTTCAGTGCTACCCATGTCCTCCAGTAAGTTTGGCACAGAGAGTTTTCTTTTTTCTTTTTTTGGTGAGGCAATGGGGGTTGAGTGACTTGCCCAGGTCACACAGCTAGTAAGTTATATGTCTGAGGCTGGATTTGAACTCAGGTCCTCCTGAATCCAGGGCCGATGCTCCCCAACAGAGGGGTTTTCCAACACATTTTGGACCTTCCTCAAGTTCTCTTGACACTGCAATGAGACTAAAGGAGCACTTAGGCTATCCATTGCCATCTTTCATTCTTGTACATTCCCCCTGCCCCTTGCATTTATGTGATAATACCCTTTAAACTGCCTCTCCTTTGTAATTACGTGTTTGCCGGATGTTGCCACTTGCTCTTAGACATGATTTACCTTTGCATTGTCTCTTGGGTGGTCCTCAACTTTAATTCTTTAGTGACTAGTGTTTCATGATTCACAGCTATACGACAAAACAGAGTGACTACTGGTGTGGAAAAGATGAGCCTTTGTTTCAGGGAAAAGTTTGGGGTCGTTAAAGGAACTTTGCGATTTCCCAATGACAATCTAGACTGACTGACTACTCACTTTGGGGGCCAACTCATTGCCCAATTGGGCTCTAAAGGTTGCTTCTCCATTCTTTCACTATGTATCATAACCTGGATGAGATGCATTCTTCATCCTCTTCATTTTGCCTGTGTAGATGGTTAAGTTAGACTCTTTTGAGTGGTTCAGGATGTCATCCAGGAGTTTCCGCAATATTCTGAGACTTGATGCAACCAGTATCCTATCTTATCCTAATCTCTCTGACCTCTAATCTCACGTCTCTAACTGCTAAGATATCTCAAACTGGATGTCCAGTAGACCTCTTTAACTCAACATATCCAAACCTGGACTCATTATGTTTCCCCCTAAACCTTCCCCCTGCAAACTTCCCTATTATCGTTGAGGGTACCATTATCTTCCCAGTCTCCCAGGCTTGCAACCTAAGTGTCATCCTTGATTCCTCACTCTCTCTCATTCTCCCATATCCAATCTGGGACCAAGGCCTATGGATTTTACTTTTGTTACATCTCTTGAATATGCCCCTTTCTTTCCTCTGATACTGCCATCACGACTCTGATAACGATACTCCAGTGACTCAGGATGAAACACAAAATTTGTTGACATTCAAAACCCTTCATAACCTAGCCCATCCTGTATTTTCAGTCTTTTTATACGTTGCTCCTCATTTCTTACTCTTTGATCTGATGACACTGGCCCCCTTGATGTTCCCTGAATAGGACACTCCATTTCTTGACTCTTGGCATCTAAACTGACTGTTCCCCAAGTCTGGAATGTTCTCCCTCCTCATCTTTACCTATTGGCTTTTCTGGCTTCCTTTAAGTCCCAACTAAAATCCCATCTTCTACAGGAAGCCTATCCCAACTCCTCTTAATTCTAGTGCCTTCCTTTTTAAAATTATTTGCTATTTATCCTCTCTCTCTCTCTCTCTCTCTCTTCACACACACACACACACCCATACACTTATATAATTATAGCTTGTTTATGTATAAATGTTTGCTTATTTTCTTCCCCATTACATTGTAGTCTCCTGGAGTGCAGGAACTATCTTTTGCCACTTTTCATATCCTCAAGACTTAGCACAGTGTCTGATAAATAGTAGGTACTTAATATGGGCAGGTAGGTAGCACAGTAGACAGATCACTGGACTTGGAATCCAGATGATGAGTCTTCCTGAGTTCCAATCTGGTCTCAGACAAGTCACTTAACCTTGTTTGCCTTAGCTGTTGAGTTGCCTCAACAACAAAACTTCTTACTGGTGGAGATTGATTCCTCAATGGTCCACACCTGTAGGAGGGGTGGAGTTGGTAAGAGTTTGAGCAAAGAGATATCTTGATCTTCTGGCTGTAAGCTTGGAGAGAGAAGACATGCAGTTCTCCATTTTCTTTAGGGAGAGGTTCCTGAAAGAAGAGAAAAGCTCTGGAAACAAGCCAACATGTGGAGAAGCCAGGACCTCAGTAATTTCATGACATGCTAGTTCTTATCTCTCAAGCTCTCACCAACTCCACTGACTCTGCCCCTCACAAAGACCTGGAGTGTTAAGTAATCAATCTCCACCAATGAGGAGAGTTTCATCCAAATGAACTTTAACCCAAAGCTATACTAGTAAGTTCTTTATTCTAGTGTTATTGACTACCACCAGCCATTCAAAGGCAATACCAGAAAAGGGGGGTGTTTGATTAATTTTGGACAGGGTATCCAGCAAGCTTATGTTCTATTGTATTAAGATTTTAAGATAAAATATCCTCCCTCCTACTCAAGCCTGAAACAACTCTCTTTCTTTGAGATTCTAATGTCTATCTGCATTTATTCCTCTTCTTTCTTCCTTCTCTCCCCATCAAACACACTGGGTATTTTAGCCAAAGTGCCGTTGGGGTGTGTGTGTGTGTGTGTGTGTGTGTGTGTGTGTGTGTGTGTGTGTGTGTGTGTGTGTGTGTAGGGGGAGTGGTGCTTCCCAAATTGCAGCAATGCTTATTTTCTGGCACCTATACATATCTCAACATGTGAAGATGCAGCCTGGTTCATGGCTGTCAATGTGGCCAGCACCCTGAGCAGCTAAAGATGAAGCAGGAGTATGCATGAAGCATGCACAAATATTAAAACTGTCTTTAAAAAAAAGGCAGAGGTTGTGCAGACACCGAGAAAAGGTAGGAAACAATTCATCCATGGTTACAACCAACAAGGCAATATTGACTACTGAGGTCCAGATGGTCTACTGTGAGACACCCTACTCTAAAAACTTGAAAAACAGTTCCTTTCTGTGGGATTCAGCAGTAGCAGTTAACCAAAAGCATAATCACTACACATCTGGTTTTATCTTTAGGCAGCTGGGAAGTTGAGCACCTAGTTAGCTGGGGCCCCGGGGACAGTCAGTGGGAAGGACTTGCTTCAGCTAGACATTCAGGCTGGGGTGGAAAGAGAAGCTAAAAGTCACAAAATATAGGATGCATTCAAAATCCCAGGTTGGCCCTGTCAATCAAAGGCCCAAGAATGAGAGTACAGGTTTCAAGGGACTCCAACCTACAGGATTTTACACTCACATATTCTAAACAGACACAATATGAAACACTATGTGGCTTTTTTAATTTCTGAACTTCAGAAGAAACTTACTGGGTTTCAGAAATTAAAAATATTATCATGACCCCAGAAAATCCATGTGTTGGAGACATCTATTTTAAACAGTCATGCCATCATCACAGGAAAAATGGATAGAGAGAGAGAGAGAGAGAGAGAGAGAGAGAGAGAGAGAGAGAGAGAGAGAGAGAGAGAGAGAGAGAGAGAGAGAGGAAAGGGAGTTTATTATAACAGCTGCTTTCACAGCCCAAAACAAAGTTTGGCTGTTTTTGGCTGGTTGCACTGAATTAGAGTTGGCAAGAAGCTGACACTCTGTGTGAATTACTTTTCAAAGGATCATTTTGCTTCCTTAAAGAAGCCTAGGGCTGCACTGTCTAGTGTGAAATGAATATTTCTTTTTCCTGCATATATCTTTTGCCATCCTGGAATCTCAATCCTATCTCAGCAAGCCAAACCCTCTCATTGGGCCAAAATTGTTATGTTTTTGAGTACCACAGTAATAGAACCATGCCTTCTCCCTCTCTCTCTGTGTGATGTTTTGAGATACTAATTGCTGTTAACAATATGTATAGTGGAAAAGTTATAGTTCCAACCTAGTTCCTAATAGATAAACACTGTCATTGTTCAGTAGAATCACCATAGTCACAATTTACCACAAAGGCCAACTTTTTCAGAGACTTTTGTAAGACACTGACCATGACCCTTCCCACTTGCTTTCTGAATGTACAAGCTCATCTACTGGGCAGAGTCTAAAGCCCACCATATATATGGTCTTTCCAAACTACTACTTGGCCTTCACACAAAGTGTGAGCGATAGCAGCTCCCTCTGAAAGTTGCATTGAGTGCTAGGCAACTTAGAGGGGAAGAGAAAAGCAGGAAAGAGACAAGGAACCAGGTGTGGCTAGAAGAGAGGGGCTTGGGAGAGTTCCAGATTGGAAGTCCTACAGGAAAGGAAGAGTAGTCCTAGGCTACTCCTACTACAAGGCTGAAGTAAGAAAAAAAACAAAACAAAACTCCTCAGTCAAGTCCACAGCAATGATGATTTTATTCCCTGCTCTTAACTTGGATCTGTTAACTTAAAACAAATATTTTGATAACTGTATTTCATTATAATTGGTTTCCTTTATAATCCTATGTATTTTATTTTAAGCATTTAAAAATATACTGAGAAGGGGTCCATAGGCTTAATCAGACTGCCAAAGAGGTCCATAACACAGAAATGACATCAAGGGTCAGCAACCGTGAAATTAAATAGGAATATTAATGGGTTTTAGTGGACAACCTTTTGACTGGTGATGAATCAAACACAAAAGAATCCATTTTAATTAGATTGGAAAAATATCTATAGATACTCTAGCCCAGTTCAAACCTCTTTTCAGTACTTCCTGTCTGAGCAACCCCTAACACTTGGTTCAAACAGCACATTCTGGGGTGGCCTGAATAATAGGTTTCATGTCTCTGCCCTCAGATGTGTGTACTGTAACCTGTAGACCCAGCCAACCAGGAGAAGCCAATTTAGCCCTCCAGAAATGTGCTGTCATTAAAATCCACTGCAAGGACGCAGAAAAGCAGCATCCGTGTCTATTTTTAAAATAAAATTAGTTTTCCAAAGCAGTTGTGGAGACTTGGGCCTGGTTGAGCTTTTGGAGTCATGCTGCAGGGGAGGGAATCCCTGGGTCCTGCTGGCAGCACTGGAGGCCCATTTCGTTTTTGAAAGCCTCTCATTCTCTCTGAAGCTGACTGTTCAAAGAACTTGAATCCCTAGGCTTCTAATACAATGACAAGCAGTCTGACATTGGGGTAATGTAAACCCCAAGAGACCCTCACAAAGCAGGTGCATGTGAGATCCTGCTTCACCCACCAAGAATTTATGGCTCCCCAGAGCACCTCCCCCACTTAGAATTGGCAGAATTGTCATACAGAGAAAAAAGGACATCCAAGATTGGAAATATGACAAAACTTGACATTGTAAGTCTATAATTATGGATGCCAGGCCTGGCACTGCAAATCCCAACTCACTACCTTTCTCTCCATTACAGAAACATTTAAAAATACATTTAAAAATACTATAGAAACCTGTGGGTGGAAAATACCAAAGCCTCCAAACACACCTTCTGCTATTGACACTGGATTCTCATCACCCAACATTCTTCCTAAAACTGAATTCTGTGTTCATTAAACCACATTCAGACACAGCAAAGATTTGGGTCTGACAAGCTGAGCTTCTAGCTTAATGATTATCTCTGAGATGCGGATTTCCCTCATCCCTCCAGCTACTATTGCTTCCTCCCTGAAATTACCTTAGATTTACTTTGTATATACATACACACATATATACGATAGAGAAACAACATATGTATATGTATATATGTATACATACATACATACATATATATGTATACACATATATGTACATATAAACTATATATGTGTATACATGTTGTTTCTCTCAAAGACTGTAAACTCCTTCAGGGTAGGGATTTTTGTTTTTGTCTCTGTATCCATAGTGCCTACCACAGCTCTTGGCTGTGTAATATGTATTGGTGCTTAATAAATGTTTATCAATAGGTGGGATTGGACTTATATTAAGTAGCTACCATGGGCCACACTATTGATAAACTTCCTTGGGAATTTTCCTCATAACCATGCCAGTTTTTAAAAGCTCTAAATGGAACGCACTGTGGACTAAATAAATAAATAGATAACTCACTGTAGGTAGAGATCCATACATTTCATTCACTCATTCATTAACGTATTCACTGAACATCTGCTATGTTTCCATTCCCTATTAGATACTGATCTCAAAGACCTGGCAATCTCTCTTCTTGCCAGCTGGTTCCTGATAAGTTACTCATTCTGTCAGTCATTCAGTAGACATTTGCTGAGTATCTACTAGGTATAAGAAAATGCCATATGGTTACCTCTTATTGCTACCTTCTTAGACATATACTAGTGTATTAGTAATCATACTATTATTGTATATGAAAGACACCTCCCAAGATTTTTGCTCTTACAGCTAGAAGAGACATAATTGATAGGTGGTGTAAGTAAATGGAGTCAATGTCAATGAAGGCTACAGCTGAGATGGTGAATTCCATAAGAGGCATTTCCTGAAATTTTAGTTTAAGTAACTATAAGCAATAAGATTCACCTTGAATATTTTTATATTGACTTTCTAGGAATTTATTTTTTGTGTAAATTGGAGCATATTTCTGCATGTGTCCTCTTAACATTATACGCGATAAAGAAAGTATTTTGTGGGCCGCGTGGTATAACACAGAGGTGTCAATCACACTGTTAGAACTGTTGCTTGAAGTCAAGACATCACCCTATGATGTCATTGGTTCTCTTCAGACACGACAAAGAACAACAATCTAGGAATTAAGGCATTTTAATATTCCTAAAATTTGAATAAATCGTGAAGGACATCCTAGCAAGAAGTCAAATGCAGCAATTGTTATTGTTTGTCCTTTGGGCTTGAAGAAGACCAAAATACATTCCAATGTCAGGGTCAATGTATGGTGTATCTGGCTGTAGCTGATCATACCAAGATGATCTTGGAAGGCTCTAGTACAAAATAGCCACAAAGAGTCTGTTTGATCATTTGGGAGGGAGATGCCTCCAAATTTATGTTCATGTTTCTTTTGAGCTACCACAATTCTGCTTTGCTCATAGAGCACAAACACAGCAGTACCATATTAGAAATGGGTTGTGTTTCAAAAGTTTACAAATTAGTTACTTGGAAATAAAAAGTTCACCACTAAAAAAAAAAAAGAACTGTTGCTTGAGCCAGATTAAAACAGACTGGGAAATATTTAACAAAATAAATGAAAATACAAAGATAATGTTACTAGGTGGTTTTCTAAGTCAATATGTGGCCCCCAGGGATTTTCATGTATATTTTAGTGGCTCCTGTTTCTATTTGATTTTGATACCACTGGCACTAGACTTGGAGTCAAAAAGACCTGGGTTCCAATTCTGCCCTATTTATTTACTAGTTGTGTGAACCCAAAAAGTCCTTAATCTCTCTATGTCTCACTTTCCTCATCTGTAAAATAAGGGGGTGGATTCAATGGCTTCTAATGTCACTTTTAGCTCTAAATCTATGACATATCCTTAATTTTCAGATAAAGCTAGTCTAACAGTCTCTGATGACCTCTAAGAGCTTCTTTCTCTTTCCTACACACTGCATATTCACCTCATGGTTTATTTTTCCTTTCCTTAATTATCTCTTCCTTTTATATTCCTAAATTGTAACCCTTTCAAAGCCCACTCTGTGGCCTCCTTCATTTTCCGATCTATCCATCCTAGCCAAGCACTTGAAGTGCTACTTGCTATTCACACCCTCTCTCCTTTGCACCCCAAACTTTACCCCATTACTCTGTACTTTTCTTTCTTTGTGGCCTTGCAAGCACTGTATCATCCTTTCCCAATGATATTCTCAAGTTTCTAAAACACAATCCTCCGAGATCAAACCCTCACATCTGGTTGTTCTCCTCAAAGGTCTCTCCTAGAAAGTGGCATTTCCAGAGGGGCAGGAGCATGTAATCATACTAACATGCTGAAAGTCAGGGGATGCTTTCCAGCATTCCTGGGCCCACCCACACCACTTTCTTCTGTGGTAGTAGGGAGGTGAGGAGGTGGGTTCATCTATTTTGGCAGCCTCCACAATTTTAAACACAGGCCTAGAGGAGCCTTTAATTTCTTCCTTTACTGCTTAGCAATACTGTCCAGAAAAAGTAATCACAGTGTACATGGGACAAGACTTATTTTCCAACAAATCAAGTCCATGCAATGCAGCAGTTTGGGAACACAGGAGAAAATGAGAAATGAAGAGAAAGCATGGAGAAGGAAGAAAAAAGGAAAAGAAAGGGAAAAGAGGACAGAGGAGAAAAACAAAATGAGTTAGTGTTGAGACCACAACTCATCCAGTTCAAAGTTCAAAATACTAAAAGTCCTCCTAATGTTCCATTAAGTGATGGCTTCTTGCTTCCTCTGACAACTGATTTAGAGTGCTAGAATGATCGTGTTCCCTAGAGAGTTCATGAATCTCTTTCCATGACAGTTCGATCCAGCTTGCCCAGCAATAGGCATTCTGGTAAGGTGGAGATCCAAGTGTCAAAAAGCAGTGTCGGGGGTGGGAGGAGACATCCATTCATTTTATCAAGAAGGGCTGGAGTCAATGTACTAGACAGGAGCCATCTGGTGGTTTCACATTCATGACTGGCTTAAACAAGAGTCAGTTGATGACAAGGGAAAAGAAGGAGAATGAGTGTTTCAGCAGACCCAAGTTCATTCTCCCTCTCCTTCCTTGTGTCTATCCCTCAGGAGTCTGTTTTTAGCTTTCTTCTCTTCTCTACATTTACTTCCTCAATGATCCATGCAGATGAGGCCTAACACTCATGCAGCCAAAATGTGTCCTTTGAATTGCAACCTCATATCTCCAACATCCTACTAGACATTTCAAACTCAAAATGTCCAAACATGAACTCATTATTGTCACACCTAAATCTCCTTCTTTTCCCAAGGCAGATAAACGGCTTGGTGGATAGAACACTGAATTTGGAGTCAGGAAGACCCGAGTTTGAATCCTGCTGCAGACATTTATTTACTAGCCATGAGGTCCTGAGCAATTCACTTAACCTCTCTCAGTTTCAGTTTCCTCAACTCTGAAATAGAATAAGAATACTAATAGAATTTATTTGACAGAGTTGTTGATAACAATCAAATGAGAAAATGTATGCAAAGTGTGTTGCAAACTTTAAATTATTATATAACTGCTAGGCTGGATAGTATTATTTCTGTTGCGTGTACCATCATTGTCCTTGATGGATGACTCATAACCTTGAAATAATAATATATTCTTCCTCCCTCCCCCACTCAAGCTCTATAGATTCTTTTTTAATGTACTTTTAATTAATTTTTGGTGGGGAGGCAATTGGGGTTAAGTGATGTCCCAGGGTCACACAGCTAGTAAGTGTTTGAGGCAGGATTCGAACTCAGGTCCTGCTGACTTCAGAGCCAGTGCTCTATCCACTGTGCCACCTAGCTGCCCCAAGTTCTATTGATTCTAACTCCACAACATCCTTTTCATTCATCAAACTTTTATTTACTCAAACTATCATTTCTACAGTTCAGGACCTCACCTGCTCCTTCCTGGACCATTTCATAATCTCTTTATTTGTTACCAACTTCTAGTAATTCTAGTCCATACCTTACTTAGTTGCCAAAATAATCTCCCTATAGATCCGATAATATTACTTCTCTGGTAAAAAATCTTCACTGGATCAACACTGTCCATGGCATAAAATACAAACTCTCTTGCCCTGGAACTTACAAATAAATAAATATATAATATAATATATATTATATGTAATATATATATATATATATATATATATAATATATATAATAAATTCATAAAATTTATAAGGCCCATCTTGATTTGGTTCTAACTGTCCTTCCAGACCTATTTTACACTACTCCCCTATCAGGTATTCTATTTCAGCCAAAGTGACTACCAGTCACTGTCTAATCTCAACCTGCCACTTCTGCATCCAAACATGCACATATACCTACAAAGTATTCCATATTTATCACTGTCTTTCAGAATCGTTCTCTTCTTTCACCATGAAAATCAGGTGCCACCTTCATCAATTTTTATAAGGCTACTTTGATTCTATAATATTCTACTTTGTATTGTAGTTATCCTTGTTTATGTTTCCCTCCCAGGAGACTGCAAACTCCGTGGAGGCAAGAATTGTGTTATTTTTTTATTTTATTTTTTTGCAACTCCACTATCTATAATGAGGCATAATAGTTCCTGGCACGTAGTAAATACTTAATAAATAGTTGTTAAATTTAATTGTGATGGCAAAAGCCAATGTAAGATATTCAGTTTTTAAATTATAACTGAAGAATCCCACTGACTGTGATTTTAAAAAGTACTGATATTCTAACATTTGAGTACGCATGCTGGCCATGTGTTAGGTGTTGTACACATGTAAGTACATGTTCAGATATAGCATTTCTGTGCTGGGCAGAAGTAAACAGAAGAAGGTCAGCACTTTTATTGCAGGCAGATATGCCTAATAAAGGAAGGACTGAGGCACTGTTGCTTTACCTGGTCCTTTTGTTTTTTTCCTACTACATTTTGTGTACCAATCAAAGATGATTTGGGCAGTAGACTGATTTTATGGTCATAGCTTCCATGCAGCTTTTAGGAGGTTTTGTTTTGTTTTGTTTTGTTTTGCAAAGTTCCCTGAATAAGTTTTGGGAACACATGCTAAATTAGAGGTTAAACAAGAGTTACAAGGAATTTTCTTGGAGTTTCGAGAAATATAACTCAGTCAAATATTTGTCTGGGATTGTGGACCTCAATTAGAACTATAAAAAAAGACAGTTAAAAAAATTGACAGTCTTACTTACTCTGGGGGCACTCTACTAGTTTTTGTTGGCTGTCTGGCTTAGTGTGGTGGTTGACTCATAGTGTCAGTTTGTGCCGGTTAGGGAGAGCCCTGTGCATCATAGTAGAAGGGAAAAGAAAATCTAGCTGATGTCCTTAAAGAATTGAAGACCAGAAGATGGAAGCAGAGATCAGAACACTGATCACAAGGCCAGCAGAGATTTCTAGCACAGACGGCGTACACTCAGCAGAGAATGGTGTGCTCGCCTAGGGCAACAGAGAGCAGAGTAATGCCAATGCTAGATGCTAACAGCTCCTCTTCAGGATAGGAGAAGGCTTGTTGCTTGACCATGTTTCCTATGTGTGTGTCCTCCATGCCTATGCCCTGCCACATCGATTTCTGATGTGTATCCCTTTTACATGCTCCTTGATCACATATATTAACATGTCACAAGCAGAACAACTCACCTACCATCTGACTGTCAGTCAGAATATATCCTGTAGGGAGGCTCTAGGCCAGGTCCAGCCTGCCTCCTGTTTTTGTGCCATTTTTATACAGGGCTGCAAGTTAAGAATGGTTGTTCCATTCCTAACTCTCAGCCCTGTGTAAAAATAGGTGGTGGGCCAGATATGGCCCATGGGCCATAGTTTGCTGATCCTTGCTTTAGGTTATCATGTAATACATGGCTCATGTGGTAAGGATTCAGACGATTTGGAGATGCCGTGTGGTGACACACATTAAAGATAAGGGAAGATGGCAGAGCTTATCTCGGTCCTAGGGTACCTCTATTAAATTTCTTTCTTTCTTTCTTTCTTTCTTTCTTTCTTTCTTTCTTTCTTTCTTTCTTTCTTTCTTTCTTTCTTTCTTTCTTTCTTTCTTTCTTTCTTTCTTTCTTTCTTTCTTTCTTTCTTTCTTTCTTTCTTTCTTTCTTTCTTGGCAATTGGGATTAAGTGACTTGCCCAGGGTCACACAGCTAGTAAGTGTCAAGTATTTGGTCTGAAGCCGAATTTGAACTCAGGTTCTCCTGACTTCAGGGCCAGTGCTCTATCCATGGTACCTCTATTCAGGAAGAGATGGAGGGCAGAACCCATAAGCAGCCCTTTTCCTGCCTGATATATCAGCTTAGAGGCCCCTGGGAAACAAAGAGCTTATGAAAATATGTAATAGTCTGAATAATAATAATAAACTGAAAAGAGTTATGGTCAGCCTGGTCCATCCACATGGTCCAGATCGGAACTACAAACCTGTAAGTCTAAGGATGCTCATAGTTAACTTAGGTCAGTCACCAGCTCAGGAAGTCACAATAAAAGTGTTACTACTGTTGAGCCAGAGACCAAGGTGATAATAATGCTTAGGAACAAATAGGAGAGAGGTGGTTATTCAAGTAGCTAGATAATGTCCATTGGTGTAGTTAGTGTAATGTACTTCGTGTATGTAGTTGCAATACACGTTGTATTTTATTGCATATAAAACCTATATGTTTGTTATGTGCTATGTTGTTCTTGCTAAGCTGTGTTTTTTAAAATATGCTAATGCTATGCATGTACTATAGATACATGTGATATTTCTGCATTTGACCTATCCATTTAATTACAACATGCAATGTTATGAGTTTATTATGTTATATATGTATAAGACTTGTGTTTGGGATAGCATATGCAAAAGTTGTCCATATATGTTATTTCTCATGCATTATGTTTCAGCATTAGCAAGCACATAATGTGGCATATCCTACGGAAAAGAGGCTTTCATGGCTCTCTTAAAAACCTACCCATCTTGTTGAGATTATTTCTATGAGAAAATACTTTACTGAGTTGCAGATGACTTACATAAACTTTTGGAATGAAGCTGGTTTGAAAGTCAGGAACTATTTGTATATATAATTTGGGCACATTGAATAAATCATGTCTTTTCTTCTTATTTGTCCAATATTGCTCGAAGCAAGAGCCTATTATTCCAGAAGTAAATGTGTGCCACCTTAAGCATGGCCTTTTCCAATAAGATTGTAAATTCCCTAAAGGCAGCATTAGTGCCTTCTCATTCTTTAAATCTCACAATAATTCAGTGCTCTGCATTAAGTAGATACTCAATAGATATTTGCTAACCAACTAACTATATTTCAGAAGGGAAAACATCTGTTTTGTTTAATTCAGCAGAATGACTCTCTCAAGTAAAAGGTCCTTAAGCAAATGAATAAACAATATGGATGTCAGGGGTAGAGAAATAAGTATTCAGGAAGACTGAAATCCTTCAAATCCTTTTCTACAAAACAATAAATTTCATGAAGTAATGCAAAATAAAAGACAGCAAGATGAAATGACTTCACTATGGCCATCTATGAAGACAGATGTCCTAGAGGGGATCCCAGCTATTTATATGGTTCTCCAAGTTAATGACCCTTAGATTTTCAGATTAAATGATTGATCATATGTTTATCTTGGACAAATGTTTGGTGTGGGCTCTGTTCACTAGCAGTAGCAGAAATATACAGGAAGTTTTCCCTTAAAAGTTCATTCCATTAAAAGTACTTACCACATATACTATGATTTAATATTAATAAAAATTTAAGGGCGGGTGCTACAAAGCCCATATTTATTTGCTAAATTGGAGGGTTGGCAACATTTATGGGAAAGATGGGTCAATTTTTAGTAGTGGCCAAGTTGGCTGATGTTATTATATCCTGCTATCTGTAAGAGTCTGTCCACTAATAATTTGAAGAACCTGCTAAAATCTACCCTTGAGAGAAGGGCAGTGATGACATCCTTCCCCCTGTAGTTCTCTCTGCCCAACCTATGGTCATCCCTTGTCAAAATTTCAAAGTAGACTAAGAACAGAAATGGGAATTTTCTAGACCTCGAGTGGAATTCTTGAGCTACTTGTAGGATGGACTGTCTTGGAGACATCTTAATTTGGATTGAACCTTGGAGTTTCCCTGGAAGAGCCAGGGTCATCTAGAACAGCTCTAATGTGCACATGACTTAATCTATAATGGGCTGAGGATATTCTACATGGCTTGGTGCATTTCCCTTCATCACTGGAACCAAAAATTGTAAGACATCGCTGTATCTGCTGAAGGTGTGGTACTGAGTTGCTGACCAGCAAGCAATCCTTTGAGGATATTGTTTATGTTTTATACAGATCCCTGGACATTTCCAGCCCTGTTTTCTAACAATGTGACGTGCTAGCATTTGGCAGATTAATTGGTAAAGTTGTCAACACAGCTGCCTTTTATTGCCAATAAACTTTAGTCCCAGTGAGCCTCAGGCTTAATTATTTGTTATTTCAATCTCTGGGGATTGAAGTGTGTTCTAAGTTCAGCAAATGCTCTCTTACTTTAGAATGTCCTTCAGAATTTAGAATATGGAAGTGACTGGACTATGATCTTCCTTAAAATAGTGTGAAAAAATAGAGACTGCATAACCTCTTTCCTTGCCTTCTTTTCCCATTTCCCTTTCCACAATCTGGATCTGCTCTGATTCTTAGATATATAGCAGCCGCAGGTTCAGAAACATCTGGTCCTTACACCTCATGAACAAGTTTCAACTGGTTAAAGCAAGTGATTTTTCCCTTGCTCTATATCATTCTTTCTAAAAAAAAAATCTAAAATTTCCAGAGATTTTAGCGTTTTGTCTAAATGCTGCATTCTTTTTTATGTAAAATTTGAGATTTCCATTTCTCATGATCACATTTATTGTGAGCTATACGTTTCTATGTTCCACAGCAAAAGAGATGAAATGCTCATAAGAAGAGGACAAAGTAAAAACAAAGACAGTTATGATGTCTATAATTATTTTGCGTATTTTGTTGTTCAGTCACATCCAACTCATTGTGACCTTGTTTGGGGTTTTCTTCACAAAGATACTGGAGTAGTTTGCCATTTCTTCTCCACCTCATTTTACAGATAAGGAAACTAAAGCAAACAGGGTTCAGTGACTCATTCAGGGTCACACAGCTAGTATAAATGTCTGAGGCCGGATTTGAACTCAGATTTTCCTGACTCCAGGCCTGGTATTCTCTCCACTGTGTCACCTCGCTGCCTTTTATTTTGCATATTGGATATGAACAAAAAAGAAACCACTAGAATTTTAGAGAAATTTGTGGGCTTTCTTAGGCTATTTGTGTTGATTTTGCAGTTGATTATTTTATTTTCATTGGCTATTATCAATAAAATTCTGCCGATTTTCATTCAGTCAAAGTTCTCCGTGTCTTCCCATGGTGAAGAAGTATAGTCAATCCTCAGTTCTCTTTGGTTTGGAGGGCACAATGAAAGCAGAAGAGTTAAATTCTCAAATGCCCCAAATTAACAGTACTACTCAGCCTTTTCTTGGAAACCATGGGACTTCAATCTGCTAGACAGGCTCCTTCTCTTTGGACTTTGACCCATCTGCAATGTCTTGACTGATCTGAAGAGGTTCCTCTAGTCCTGCAACTGCTTGTCTGGCTGGTGCTGCCCTTGTGAAGTTACCCCCTTCAAATCAGGCTCCTGTTCTATAGCTGGATGCCTTCCTCCATCAGCGGTTGCCAAAGTGGGCAATATGCCCTGGGGGCATTGGAATGATGGGTAGTGGTGGTGGTGGTAGCCTTGGGTGCAATTGTACTCTTAATCTGAGACGTCTTTCTTGGTTTGTAAGATTTCCAGAGGGATGCTGGGTAATTTTTTATAAAAGGGGGCAGTAGGCCAAAGAAGTTTGGGAGCCTCTGCTAGATCATATGCCCGACCACAAGACCATAGTGTCAACGCTTCCATTGTCTCTAGAAAGGATCTTTGACATTTATGCTAGAGCAAAGGTTTTAGAAATATCATTCACTGTCAAACTTATAAATGTACAGTAACATACAACAAGAGTTAATTTACTATTATGGGATGGAAAGAGGGAGAAAGAAATGGAAAGAATAAGCATTTATTAAGTGCTTACTATAAGCCAGGCACTTTACAAATATTACCTCATTTGAATCTCACAACAGCTCTTTGCTATTATGATCCCCATTTTCCAGGTGAGGAAACTAAATTAGATAGAGGCTAAGTGATTGTCTAGGGTAACACTTCTATTAAGTATCTAAGGCCAAATTTTGCCAGGTCTTCTTGACTCTAGGGACAGTGATCTATCCAAAGTGTCACCTGGCTGTCCCCAGAGCCTAAAAACATGTATTATCTTCTAAAGGTTCCTCTATCACTGAAGTTCTTTATGCATAAGCTATATGACCACTTATTGGTGGATGATGCAGGGGAGATTTCTGCTCAGGTATGCCGTGGACCAGATGCTCTGAGATTCTACAATGATTAACTTTCTTCAAAGAAAAGGGAGTGTTTAATCTCTTGGATGGAATCTGTTCAATTTTGGCTTGAAGTTTTCCTCCAACAAATTAAAACAACAAAAACAACAACAATGCACAAACTATTTTTAAAGATATTGTTCCATCTGGGGTAAGTTCTCAGGACTTTTTGCACAGCAGGATCTCAAGACAAGCCTGGCTTCCCACAGAACATGGAAATGGAACTTGTGTCTGCTGCATAAATACTAGACACTGTTACATAGGAAAGACTCTGCTAAAACGTCCCCTTCTTTTGTGCTGTTTCTATGAGAGAAGCAAAATGAGAAAATTGAGCCAGAATCTTAAAGTGTAAAAGCTACACCCTGGAAGTAAATTAGACTTTTGGGGAAGCTCCATTAACTCTTTCAAGCCACAAAGGTATCATTTAGCAAATTACTGCTTCTGTTCACTAAATGATGCCCTTGTGTTGTGAAAGAGGTAATTTAGTCAATAACAGTCTTAAGGAACTAAATGGTACCCTAGTGGTCCGAATGAGTTAATGGTCTCAGTTCTTCTGCTACCCAAGTCATTACCTGGTGGTTGGTGGAACACTTAAGGAAGGATTGAGGGGAGGAAGGGACAGCATTACTCAGGGGATCTCAAAATTCTCCACAATAGCAAACTAGTGTTTCATCAGGGAATGAACTCAGAACATGACCTTGTATAGACAGTTGTGGGCAACTGGATCTCAGTAGGGAAGTGGTTCCACCTTTTTTCACCTTGGTTTCTAGTTTTATTTTTAAAAACATTTATATTGAAGCATATCTTTCAGACCAGTCTCTAATCTTGTTGTCAAAGGTTGCCTTATTTTTAATACCTGCTCTAGCTCCATATATGCATATGTATACCTAAAAACACAAGTAGAGGGTGGGGGATGTTTTTTGCTAAACTATAGTATGTAGACAATAATGAAGACAATAATCACTCCCTGGGAGTAAGTTATTTACTGGGTGGGGTTAGGGTGAGGAAGACTGCTTATCTATTTAATGTCTTGCTGTAGCAGTCACCTTTAATTAGACTTGGTCTCAAATTTGCCCCCACACCTTTGTACTTTTAGATGTACAAACAGAAAACAAACTTGAGTCCCCTAATAATACTTTGCAGACCAAAGTGATTACTTTTAGAAGATGTTTGAGCCATGATAGCACTTCAGGTCTAGACCTGTGATTTCATTGGCATAGGGGGATCTGCTGCTCAGTAGACTGGCAATTTGTAAATTCTTAGAGTGCTTCCTGATGTACTAAGAGGTGATATGATGTTTCTGTGTTCATGTAGCTAGTAAACACCTCAGGTGTTAATTAAAATATTGGTAGAATTATTTTGACTACACTATGGTACAAAGAAAAGCAAGCCTACCAATTCACAATTCTCCCTCATCCCTGTCATTTTTGGTGACACAGGATGATGCTTTTGTAATGATTCTGATAGAAGCCATGTGAGAGTGCTTCTAATTCAATTCAGCAAATATTTATTATGGTTTATAATTGTGATTATCAATAACTCATATTCATGCATTTATTCATTCGAAAATACTTATTAAGTATTGTCAGTGAGGTACTGTGTTAGATTGTGGGATTACAGAGACAGATCTAATGCAAACCCTTCCACCTAGGAGCTTATAATCTATTTATTGGGAGAGGGAGATGATATACAAAAACTATATTACAAGAGAGAATGAACTAAATGTAAAGGAAAAGTCTAGCCCAGCGTTTCTTCAAGGGTGTGTTGTGAAATATTGGATATTATGTTATTGTAGATAAAATAGAAATTTATTTAAAAATTTTGACATATGCAGTGGATAGAGCACTGGACTTGGACTTAGGAGGACCTGAGTTCAAATCCAGCCTCAGACAGTTGACACTTATTAGTTGTGTGACCTTGGGCAAGTCACTTAGCCTCATTGCCTAGCAAAAAACCAAAGCAAAACAAAATTAATGTAAAATTTACTTACCCAACAAATTATGGTAAATATAACATTCATTAAAAAACACATAACTTGTCTATAACACATAGACACTGATCTCAAAACATTGGTAAAGAGCTCAACAAAATGGTGGCTCTTATCAAAGACCCATGCATGAGTTTCCCAACTCTTCTGGAATTTTCACCCTAGACATTTGGCGTATTATGATTCCTCATGGCAAAGGATTCTGAGCCATGGGCAATTAAAAGAAAACAAATTTCTGAAATTGGCCTAGGGCAATTTCTCTGAGAAATTGTTGAAGGGAAGATCATTTTCATTTCAGGACCACAACATAATAAATAAGTCACATTAAGATGTTTGTGAAGCCAAATCATTCTGCACTCTGCAAAAGCAATTACTCTGTAATAAAAAGAGTCAGGGACATGAAAAACTATCCCTGACTTGGCATTCAATGATAAATGTCACAATGCCAACTCACATTTCCGTATCCTTTTCAAAAGTTTACAAAGCACTTTTCTCACAAAATTTTAAAAATCAAACAAACCCAACCTGGCAGATAAGATGAGTATTATTATTCCCATTTCACTTAGCCTCAGAAAATGGAAGTGCCTTGCACATGGTTATAGAGTAATGTCAGAGCCAGGCTTTAATGTAAGATTTCTTAACTTTTAGTACAATGTTCTTTCTATTGTGTTGTGATTAGTATCAATGAGAAACCTTAAGTGGCCCCTCATTTCCATATCCTAAGTTTCATGTCAGCACTGCTGCCTTACCAAAGGAAAAAAAAAAGATTGAAAAGAAGAAGAAGGTCTGGAAGGTGAGCAGCTAATGGTGGACTAGGGTGAGGTTTTAGGGAAAGTTAGCATCAGCAACTAATTATCCAATAAATATTCCAATTCCTGTGGAGGGAATGACACTATTACTTCTCCTCTCGTGTTTCCAGTGCTTGGAAAGTATGTTTCTCATTTGTTCAGGAATCCAAAGAATCCTTTGGAAGATGTGATGTAAAGTGGGATTAATAACATCACAGTGTTTCCATCAGAACACTGAAATAGAATGGATTTCAATAACATTCCAAAGCAACCTTCACATTCCCTTCTGCCTCCTAGGCCCCTATTTTTGCATCTTGTGTTTTAATTTGAGTTTGTTAAAAACCTAACAGTTAAACTCACAGAATTATAGGTTGTTGGGAGCAAATGTGATCTTAAAGATGATCTAGTCTTAGCCCTTCATTTTACAGGTTTGGGAATTGAGGCTTAGAGAGAGTAAGTAATTTGTCTGAGGTGACATAGATATTTAGAGATAGTCATGGGAATGTAGCTTCCTTGATCCCCAGGCCAGTATTCTTTCCACTATATCATGTCACCTTTCCATCATCTTCAAACAAAAATAAAGCACAGATTAAGAGTAGCTCCTTGGAGGATGGGATAACGTATTCATCCCCATGACAATATTACCTCCGTAAAATTTGAGGAGTTGACGTTTGCTCATTTCAGACAAAGGACTAATCAAGGATGCATGCCACAGATGTTGGATTCAAGGACACGAGGGCAGGGTTAGATATTGTAAAGAAATGAAAGATGTTCAAACTCAGCATTGGAAATGGGGAGCTGTTAAACATCCTAACATCTGCTGATTCAGTTGCCAGAAGAAAGGAGGAGAAATTAAGCTGAGCATGGAAGAATATGTATTGCTCCTGGAGTAGGACCCTGTGCTCTGTTCTTTACCATACAGAGGGCTATAAGTATCGGTCTGCAACTGGCTCTCAGAAAGTCACCAGACAAACACATTCAAATTGGGAAGGAACAAAGATCCTGCCATAAGTTCTTAATCTACTCAGCTCAAAAGGACTCGTCACAAAGCAGAGAAGAGGAATCTGGGTGCAGAGAAACCTTACTTCCAGACCAGTCTCTCTCTGTTTCATTGGAATATAACCTCATTTGGCAAAAACAATGCCTTCATTATAACCCCCAGCAATGGACTCTCAAGGGGAAACCTCATGGGGAAAACCCAGCATCTCAACACAAACCTGAACTGCTGAAAGAACACAGCATGCTTGGGTCTCAACTTTCTTTCTGCACAATGAAAATGTGGATAATAACCCTCGCCAGAGAAATCTGAGGTTAAAAGTTTAATTCAAGTTCACAGCACGTGCATTCCAGAGATGTACTGTACTTGGGGGAAATTACTCACCTAGAGTTTATATAAGTTTTGAGGCGATTAGAGTCAGCCGACAAATTGGAGCCAGAATGCGTTTACATTGAAGGGCTGAAATGGAGATTACTCTTATGGAAAAAAAAAAGATGCTGCTTTTAAAAAGGGCAGACTCCATTAAGCATCAGTCTATAGTCTCAAGGAGGGTGGAAGATGCCAGCCCATGATTTTCCCTCTCTCCTCCTCCTTCTTTTTGCAGCACACACTTCACATCTGCTTGCTATCAGCGTTTATCTCGCAGCAGCATGTGCCTGACTCATTTAGAAAACTGAAAGCACATGTTTATTCCTGCTGAGGAACCAGCCATTACCGTACAATTTGCAGGCCCTCAGTGACCTGGTGCGCACAACATGCTGGAGAAAAGTGCCAAAGAACTGGCCTGGCAGGCTCTGGTTACTGCTCCTTTTAATTACCTTGCTAGCAGCTTCTTAAAAGGAGATGGCACCTTCCGCAGCTTTGAGGTTCAGTCCCCTCACTGACAGATTCCACACAGGTCCTCTGAATCACAGATGGAATTTGGGTGGGATGGGTACAGCAAATGTATTTAGGAATGCGAAAGAGTGAAAGTGGTGGCTCTTCCCTGCTCCAGTTCCCCAGGTTAATGTATGTGTGTATGAGAGACAGAAAGGAGAGAGAGAGAGAGAGAGAGAGAGAGAGAGAGAGAGAAGAGGAGAGAGAGAGAGAGGAGAGAAGAAGAGAGAGAGAAACAGAGAGACAGAGACAGACAGGTGGACAGATGAGAGAAAGAGAAAGAGTACTTGGATGAGAGAGGGGGGATGAGAGAAAGAAGAGAGAGAAAGAGGGGGAGACAGAGAGAAACAGAGTAGGGAGAGAGAGAGAGAGAGAGAGAGAGAGAGAGAGAGAGAGAGAGAGAGAGAGAGAGAGAGAAACAGAGAGACAGAGACAGACAGGTGGACAGATGAGAGAAAGAGAAAGAGTACTTGGATGAGAGAGGGGGGATGAGAGAAAGAAGAGAGAGAAAGAGGGGGAGACAGAGAGAAACAGAGTAGGAGAGAGAGAGAGAGAGAGAGAGAGAGAGAGAGAGAGAGAGAGAGAGAGAGAGAGAGAGAGAGAGAGAGAGAGAAGAGCTCACCAGACTCTGAAAGTTAATGAGAAGTTTTGTACTGGGGTTGGATTAGGGCCACTTTGCTTTAGAGGAAACAACTCATGCCTAAAAATGTTGGGAGCTTTGAAATGAGGAAGCAATCCAGTTACTATTGAGCAGGAAGAGCCACTGACAAAGTGGACCTTTGAAAGGGAATAACTTGTTCCTGTTGTCCAATCAATCAATAAGCAATTATTAAGCACCTACTATGTGGCAGGCATAGTGCTGGACAGACTGTACCTAGAGCTCAAATTTGTTAGTTACAGAGCAAATGCCCCATTTGCTCTTTCTCTATCCAGGTCTCCAGCATTCTGAAGGATAGATATCTCCATGGTGATGGCCATCGTTTTTATATGCATTCTTGGGGCTCAGCCAGTTCTAGTGGTACCATTACTGACTGAGAAGAAAATGACTTACCTAGATTGTGTCTACATAAAGATATAATCTCTTGCTTGGAAAATGGAAAATTCAGCTGATTACAACTAGCCATTTAATCTACACAGCGTCAGTCAATCTGATTTTGATTATTTTCTTTATAGAATTGATTAGAATTAGTTTAGATATACCCCTGATTTAAGGAAAAGCCTCCTCACTCTTTTCGTCTTCCTTCTTGTGACCCAGACAATTTAAGAGTGATGAAAGCACAAAAATTTAATTTGCCTAAATTAGAAACAATCCACTGCCCATGGTCATGATATCATAGATACAGTGCTGGAAGGGACCTCAGAAGCCAGCTAGTTTAATACTCTCATTTTACAGATGAAAACGCTACAACAACCAGAAGCCCAGGGAGGTTAACTTGACTTGCTCGAGGTGACACAGTAGTAATCGCCACCAGCTCTTTCGACTCCAGTGACAGTATTCTTCTCACTGATGCTGCCTCCCATGGTGAACTGAAACATGTTATTATTGTTGTTGTTGGTCCTTCTTTTTCAAAGAGGACCAATGACATCACAGGTGATGTCTTGACTTGTGCATGAATTGGATTTAAGTGAGGTAGAATTGTGAAAAATTATCAACCTTACTCTCCCTTCCTGATTCATCAAAATCCAATGGTAAGACAAAAGTCAAGATGACTGGCAATGGCCTGGGATGATGATATGATGGAATGAAAAGAGTGCTAGATGTGGAATTAGATAAAAACTGGGTTCAAACCCTGCCTCTGCCCTTTACTGATTTTGTGATCATGGATAAACTGTTTAACCTCTCTAAATCCCAGTTTCCACCACTGTAAAATAGGAATCATAATATTTGTTATGATATGGATCAAATGAGATTATGGGTGTTTAAAGTGCTTCACAAACTTTAAAGCACCATATAAATGTCAGCTATTATTATCATTTCAGAATTGGCTCTTGCTATAGGGAACCTATCTGTGTTACCTTTGGCTTCAATGGCATAGAAAGCCTGCCAGATTCCACCAAGGCCTCATTCTCTCTCTCTCTCTCTCTCTCTCTCTCTCTCTCTCTCTCTCTCTCATCTGATACAACTATGGCCATGCTGATTATGGTCCTCATATGGCCTAGAAGCAGTTCTCAGACTGGATCTATAGCTTTGGAGAGTCTCCATCTTTTGGAGACACTTCCTCAGAGGGACACATCCCTGGATTTCCTGGGGACGTTATTCTCTAACCTCTTTTTGCAAACACTCTCCTTGTTCTTCTGTGGCTACTGTTGCTATGACTCCCATTTACTTCCTTTTGATTCAGGGAATATTGTTACTTATTAGACTTTCTTTATATCTACTCTGCAGTGGATCCCACCTTGAGGCACCCATCAGTCTCTCAGCTTTCCCCTAGCTACTGGAAAGTTATGATCCACTCTGGCTGCTCTGAATTTCACTGTATCTGATGGAGTGATATCTGTAGAGATAGAATAATGGGAGTTGGGGAGACCATACCTCTTGGATGGCTGCCATCAATATCATTCTTCTTGGCCTCTGGGGACCTTAAGACAAAAGCCTGAGGTTTATTCTATACAATATTAGTCTGACACTGTGTCACCAAAGGACTGGTAAAAAGAAAAAAAATACAAAGAATTTTGTGCTTGCCAGCATGCTATATTTAGTTTTACACTTGGTTCCACATTTAAATCATTCCTGGTTTTGAATATTTCAAAAGTGAAGAGATGTTTCAGAACTTAAATATATCTGACTGGCTTAAGTAGCTGTAAAGGAGATATGTATATGGCATATAATTTCAAATTAAGAAAAACTCTGATCTGTACCCCACATACCTTTAGTTCATAATCTCCTCCAAAATAAGAAACTAAGCTAGGAAGGACAGGAGAATTCTTTTCCATTGGTCATCCAATGGATCCAGAACAAAGGAAGCTTAGTGCTTGCCAGAGGTTAAACAATTGTAATTGGAGACTGGCACCTGGGCAGAGTGCCTCTGATGGCACCTCCTCACACGGAGGAGGCTGGAAACCTGCTTCCAGGAGAGTTGTGGGGATGTGTGATGGAAGTGCTTTGGAAAACACATGGTTTCAGGAAGGAACTTGGAGAGACACACACACACGCAGAAAAAGACAGAGACAGAGACAGAGACAGACAGAGACATACAGAGAGATAGAGGGAGAGAGGGGGAGGGAGGGAGGGAAAGAGAGAGAGAGAGAGAGAGAGAGAGACAGACAGACAGACAGACAGACAGACAGACAGACCATGGAAGGCAAACATATAGGGGAAAGCCAGCTGCTCAACATGTTCCTGGTTTCCAAAGTCTGTTCTCTCTCTCTATGGGTCTCACTCCCTGAAAAGAATGTGGAACTGTGGATGACTTCTGTACAACCAGGGATGAAAAATCACTCTCCTCTACAAAGTTCTAATTCTAATTCTATCCCTCAAGTATGCAGGCAGCATTGAGTTATCCATCAGTCTCTCCACCAAAGAGAGAAAATGCTTCAGGCTTGAAACCTGGGTTACAAAGTAATGTAAATAACTGCAGTTGCATCCCTTTCAGTAAAAAAATTATTTTGTCATCTGACTCTAGGTTTAAAAAATATAAAAAATGACTTCTCTATACTTTCAATATTAAGGGTCATCATTTACACTTTTCTTTTAGAATTTTATCATGAATACAGAGAAAAATATCCATTATCTGATGAAAAGAGCTAACAGCAAAATTCTCCTCTCCACCTACTTCTGTAGTTAAAAATACAAGGTCAAAAGGATTTTTTCCCCCAATTTTGCTAGTGAAGTCTGCTCAGAAAAGCTGATTCTCCAATTCTAAAGCAAAAAGCCAAGCCTGGCGCAGTTCTCCCGTTGCCCGTTCACGCATCTCTTGAATTGGAGTTCTCTTGAAAACAGAGGTGAAATATACATACAAGAACTGCAAGACAGGGAAATGGGGCTGAGAACATCAATATGGAAATAAATATAGAACATGAAAATTCTTCCTCTGCTAAGATTCTACTCTGATGCTTTGTGGACTAGAGGTTCCTGAAGGCTTTGCCATTTCTAGTCCTACTAAGCTGGAAAAATTTTGATTACAAGCCAAAGATCAGCCTAGATAAGTTTGGAAGGGCTTGCTACCAGAAGGTGCCTAAAGTGTGATTGTGTTGGCATTTTTCACAAGGACCTTTAACTAAAAGTGACAATATAAATCAGTAGAAGGAGTACCCCATACTGATTAAATAAATGATGTATCCTTGGAACAATGAAGTATAAACATTCTCACTGTAGAACAATCAGCTTCTAATACAGTATTCTCTAACATGGCAGAGGCTTTGACGAAGTTCACATTAGTGAACTTCATAAAAAGAGTAAGAAGAAAAGAAAAATTGAAACCAACTGAAGGCCAGAAATTGAGAACATCTGAAGGTTCCATGCGCCTTGGGAGCCTGTGTGAAGCAGACAGCTTTTACCGCACTCTCGGCATACTGCCTCTTTTGATGCTACTTGGGGATGTTTATATATTGATTTGGAAATTCCATGTGCTTAAATAACACAATATGAAGAGTCATAAAGCCAAAGAAAGTATGTAGTCAGAGGGGGCCTATGTATGAAAAGTTAATCCTCAAGTCCAATGCTAATAAAGACTTCTGAATTCTTTTGATTCTTTTTTTTTTATTAATCCGGTAGAACCCAGTAGGTTAAAAACAAAAGGAAGGAGTCAGATCAACACTTAGAAGTCAGGTGACTTTATCAGCAGTCTAAGGCATTGTTAAATATATATATATATATGTATATATATACATATAATATATATAATATATTTAAAAGGAATAGCAAGTTGTACATAATAGATTTGCAGTTTCATGTACAGTCTTTTTTTAAATCATATTATGCTATGGAAATGTTGATTTATTCCATAATTTAAAAATAAAATAATTAATAAAATAAAATCAAGTATCACTTCAAATATTGACCTAGAAAAATCATAGGATGCTAGTTTAAATGTGAAAGGGATTTTAGAGATCATCTGTTGCTACTACCTTGTAAAAAATTCTGAAAATAATTCCCAGAAGGGCAAAGCAACTTGTCCAGAGTCACATGTGGGGCAGAATTAGGCCCGCTGATTCAAAACCCAACATTCCATTATACCTTGTTGATTATTGAGAGGCAGTATAGGGCAGCTGGAGTACTGCAGTTAAATTCAGGGAAATGGGCATTCAGATCCCTCTCCTGACACTCAGTAGCGATGAGGCTCTTGGCAGGTGTGGCGGACTGAGTCAGTTTCCTCACCTATAAACTGGGGATAATAATGCATGCAGTACTTACCTCACAGTGCTGTTGTGAGGAACAAACTAAATTAATATCAATTAGCACTGCCTGTGTGACTATTTTATCTGAGAACATTTCTCACATCACTAGGTATAGAAAAAGTATATTGTGTCATTGGTGGACAAAACAACAGAGCACTGATGAATGGTCTGCTGCTCTTGTGGCTGGTTGCTGATGAGAAGAAGTAGTGTCAAGGGAAATAGAACAGGAATTGTGAGCCTTATGCATAGGCATATGCACTGAATTGCTCTGTGTGTATAGAGGAACAGTATGTAGAGGGAGTAGAGGCAGGCACAATGGATAGAGCACTGGGCTTTGAAGCAGGAAGACTCATTTTCATGAGTTCAAATCTGGCCTCAGACACTAGATGTGTGACCCTGGGCAAGTCACTTAACCCAGTTTCCTCATCTGTAAAATGAGCTGGAGAAGGAAATGACAAACCACTCCAGTATCTTTACCAAGAAAACTCCAATGGGGTCAGAAAGAGCCAGACGTGACTGAAATGACTCAACAACAACAACAAAGAGGTGTGCAGAAGGGTGGACTAGAAAACAGAGGAATTGGTAAAGTTATTCCTTTTACTGCTTCTGTAACACTTAGCATAATGCCTGCACATAATAGGTGCTTAATAAATGCTAGCTGACTGACTGTCCCATCATGATCCCGTGCCTTCAGTGCTTCATGCCTTGAGTGAAACCTTTCTGTTGTGAAACCTCCTGGAAGCTTTACAGGTCAGCGGCATGAATGGGACACTCACAGATTATTTGTCCCCAACTCTCCAGAATCTCTTCCTTATGCTGTTAAATCTGATAATAGATGTTGATATTGGGGAATACAGTGAAAAATTCCTATTCTGTTACAGTTTTATATGATCAAATTAGTGTCTCACGAGGATAAATAGATAAGCCTTCAGAAGAAAAGCCAAGCCAAGTCAACAAACATTTATGAAGTGCTTACTATGTGCGTAAAGGAAGAGTACTTGCCCTTAAAGGTCTTATGTTCTAATGAGGTAAGAAACCATGTAAAAGGGAGCTGAAGGTGGGAAGGGGAAGGGACCTGGGCAGGATCATGGGAAATGAAGTCCAGAGAATGAACCATGACTGGTCTGGGCTCTTGCTCAAAATGGAGCTTCTGAGAGGATCTCATCAATGGGAGGAGAGGGACGAGAAGGCAGAGGGAGATGGCAGCTGGAATCAAGTCTAGAGGGTGAAGCATGACATGGAAAACACAAGATTGAAACCCAAGGAGGACATGAGGGTGTCTTCCAGTACTTGAAGGGCTGTCCAGAGGAAGGAGAGATTACACTTGTTTTGTCTGGCCCTGAGACGGCAGAATCAGGAACAATCATGAGAAGGGGCAAGGAAGCAAAATGAGTCCTGATGTCAGGAAAACCTTCCTAACAAAGATCTTCAAGGTAAAAATGAGTTATGTTGGGGGATAATGGGGTCCTCCTTACCTGCATGAGAAGCTTTCAAACAGAGCTTATGTGACTGTGTGTTGGGGCTGAAGTCAAAGGGGATTTCTGTTCAGGGGCAGGTAACTCGGTGCTTCTGAGGTCTTTTCCAGCTTAGTGATTCTCTAAGCTCTCTATCATGTTTATGATCTCCTAAGAGGGCATGAATAAATCTTAAAGAAGTGGATTTCAATTAACCAATAATCATTTATTCGCTGCCGACTAGGCACCAGGCACTCTGCTCAGCTCTGAAGATCCAAAATGCAAAGAATGAAATAATTCCTGATCTCAAGGAGTTTATATTTGAAAGGGGGAGACAACATGTGCTTACATAACCATACACAGAATAAATAAATATAGATAAATGCAAAATAAACACATGGTTGTTAGAGAGGAACCACACCAGCTAGTTGGGGGGAATCGGGAAAGGCTTCACATTTTGTGACAAGGTAAGAGAGAAATTGACCCACGGAGTGTCCATTCCATTTCAGGTATACAGCATGTATACAGATAAGTAAAAACAAAGCAATTTCAAGAGGAAGAGTGCATTAACAATTAGGAAGATCAGGAAAAGCTTCTCATAGGAGATGGCAGCTGGGCTGAGCCTCAAAAGGAATGAAAGGTTTGAATACACATGTGGCCTTCTAGGTCCTTGGGTGTGGCCCTTTGACCGAGTCCAAGTTTTACAGAACAAATCCTTTTATTAAGGGGATTCATTCTGTGAAGTTTGGATTTGGTCAAAGGGCCACACTTGAGGACAGAGAGGGCCACATGTGGCCTCAAGGCAGCAGGTTCCTCAATCCCATGAGGTCAAGGCAGAAGAAGGGCACCAACTGCTCCCTAAATTTCTGGACAAAGAAGGTGCTCCCATAAACCAGAATGTACCCCAATGTTATGCAGTCAAATCTATTTGTTAATTGAACATAAAAGAGAACTTAGAAGAGTTTAGCCTTTCTTTTCTTGTACTGTTTGAGTGATCATTTTGGGGGCAGATGACTGCCTGGGATTCAATCAGCATTGCTTCCTTCCTTCTAACAAGTAGCAAAATTAAATGGTTTGAGCTTCCCTTTCTCTTTTAGGCCCCCTGTTTAGAGTGGCTAAGTGGTGCTGAGAAGGAAAGAAATTGTAAAAAGCCAGGCAGCAAGTGGGGTAGGAAGGAGAAACAAAAGGGACCAGAGGAACAATCATCTGGATAATTCAGGCACCAAATGATGCAAAAGTGATTTGTTAGGACATAAATTAGCAGCTTTGAGGAACAACTTGTGCTGGTTATGTTTTTTAATAGGTTATGGCATGGCATTAATCATTTCCAGACCATTATAAATTCCCCCATAATGTATGTCTGGTAATCTATGTTCAAATATGTAATAAAACTCAAAGGGGGAAAAAGTGTAGTTTGTGTAGGAGGGTACATGCTACTATCCATCCCTCTGGCAGAACAAGGCCATTGTTTTTCACATTTGATTTGACCACACTTTAAGAAGCAATTTTGGCTTCAAATTGCACATTTCCTTTCTTCTTTATTAGATTTCCTAAGGGCTATTTTACCCCAGGTACTTACTTACACTGGGGGAGTGGGTTTTCAGATGGCTTATTTAGACACAAATAGGATCTCCTGGATAACTGAGTAACAATTGTTCCAACATGGATACTCAACAACTGGAATGTTCATTGTGGTCCTGCAAGGAATCCTGAGGTGCATAGCCGAGCTTGTGATGGATGTTTGTGAATATGGCAATGTGTCCTCAATCAGCACAGAAAAGCCTGCACACATCGCTGTCTGTTGTGCAACATGAGACGTGACTGATTTTGTTTTATAAAATGGACATTTCTGCCACAATTTATTATGATTTCTGCAACATTTACTATATTGGAGGGCTTGTTTTTCTGTTTTTAAAAATAACAATTTGGTGTGTATTTTTTTTTCTTTAAACAAGCAGACTAAAGCTTCTTTCCCTGACTTATGTGGCACGGGCAACATCTGGGAACATATGCTTCAAGCTTCCTGAAAAATAAACTGTTCTTCCTCATTTTGTTAAGGCTCATTCTTTATCCCAAGTTAAACCGAGCATCTGTTAGTTAAAGGAATTCTCCTTCTTTCTAACTTATCTATAGAGAAATATCAGATGTACTGGTTGCACTAAAAGAAGGTCTCTGAATTGAACTTTGGCTTTTTCTTAACAGCATTTTAATTGAGGCCTAACAATACTCATCTCCTATCTAGGATCTCCACATGGTTAGCACTTCCTGGTCTGCTAATACTCCAAGGTTGTCTATATTCGACTTGCTTTTGAGGAATCCAAGGGCTTTAGAGTAGCTCCTCACGAGGTCCAATGAAGCATTTTTTCCCCTGTATATCTATCTCTCCTATTCAGTTTTTTAATAACTCAGGCTGGTTAGTGTCACATAAATAATTCTTTGAATCCTTCATTGATTCTTCTGAATGAAAAGTTACCTTCAGTAATTTTGCAGCTTTTCATAGGATCATAGAAAGAGCTGGAAGGGACCTCAGGGGCCATTTAGTCTAACCTACTCATTTTACAGATGAGGAAACTGAGGCTCAGGGAAGTTAAATGACTCTTCTGATTCATGACAGAAGAACCAAAGATTGTATTTGAACTCAGATCCTCTGACTCCAGAGTCACTATTCTTTCTACTCTATCAAATGAAATCAATGAAATTTTATATAGTCACATCTAGATAGTCACTATAACTTTAATAGGTGATATCCTAGTGAGTCCCCAAAGTCTAAGGGATATAATGACTACCATCATCATCTGTACCATAACCAGTAGCGGCAGTAGAAGAAGCAACAAAATGATATAGAGGGAAGAAGAAGGCTGGAGAACCTAATTTTGAGTCTTAATTTTGATGCTTAATAACAAGCATTTATTAAGTCCCTCTTATAATCCACGTGCCATGTTAGATGCTAGAGATGAAATGACAAAATCAAAACAACCTCTGTCTTCAATGACTACATTATATCAGGGGAAATAACATATATGTATGTATGTAGGTACAAAACATAGTTTCTAAGTGGGAGGTACCTGCAACTGGGAAGATCAGAAAAGGCTGGCATGAGCTGTCTGACCATAATCAAATCCCTTAACTTCTCTGTGCCTCATCTTATTTCCCTGTACTGTACTCTACATGAAGTCTTACCCTGCCAATCCCTAGTCCCATTTCTATATGGTAGTTTAGAGGAAAGAAAGTCACTTCTATCAGGAAAGACTTTGTGAAGGAAATGGCATTTGATCAGGGACTGGAAGGATAAGAAGGCTTTACTAGGTAAAGATAGGGGGGAGAAGGCATTCCAGGCACATAGAAGAACATGAATGATAACATGCATGTGATAAATTAATCTGTGTTACCGAAGCAAAGTGAAATGAGCAGGACCAGGACAACACTGTACACAATATCAGCAGCATCGTGCGATGACCAACTATGAATGATTCAACTGTTCTCGGCAATATGATCATCCAGGACAAGTACAAAGGACTCACAAAGGAAAATGCTATCCACATCCAGATAAAGAACTGATGGACTCTGAATGCAGATCAAAGTACATTTTTTCCACTTACTTTATTATTTCTTATGTTTTTTTCTTTTGATCTGTTTCTTCTTCCACAATTGTGATGAATATGGAAGTGTATTTTACATAATACCATATGTATAAACTGTATCAAATTGCCTACCATTTTCAGAAGAGGGGAGGGGAGAAAGAGAAGGAGAAAAATTTGGAATTCAAAATCTCATAAAAATGAATGCTAAAAATTTTCTTAATAAGTAATTGTGGGAAAAATAAAATACTATTTAATGCAAAAAAAATTAATCTGTATTTGAGGAATTGTAAATATGTTAACATGACAGAATGGTAGAGTCTATGAAAGGGTGTTTTACAAGATAATATCGGAGAGGTGGATTGGAGATAGACTTTATAGGGCCTTGAATGTCAACTTAAAGAGTTGGTAAGTGATGGGGAAGTATTGAAGATTTTAAACAGAGGAGTGACACAAGCAGAGCTATGTATTAGAAAGACTGATTCAGTAGTAGTGTAAAGAATGAACTCTTTCACAACTATGGTTATTTAAAGAATTATTAACTAAACAAGGCTTAGAGATATTCATAAATAACATGAGCTCATTTAAATTACATAAAATTGTATTATTGTCTATAGATATAGACTCAATTTTCTGAGTTCAAATCTAGCCTCAGACACTTACTAGCTGTGTGACCCTGGGCAAGTCACTTAACTCTGTTTGCCTTAGTTTCCTCATCTGTAAAATGACCTAAAGAAGGAAATGGTAAACCACTCCATTATCTTTGCCAAGAAAACCCCAAATGGAGTCATGAAAAGTCAGATATGACTGAAAATGATCCAATAACAATAATAGAGAATGGATTGTGTGGACTGGAAGTACAGAGGCCAACCAGGAGGCTGTTACAATGTTGGTAAACCTGCTATTGTCCTATTCTTAATGATGTTTTAAGGAATAATACTTTTCTTTTTAAAGAGTGTTATGGTTCACAAAGAGTTTTTACAGGCATTATTATTGATCCTTACAATGACCCTATGAGATAATTCAGGCAGGTATTAGTCCCTTTTTACAGAAAAAGAATCTGAAGCTTAACAGAGATTAAGTAACTTGTCCAGGGTCATACAGCTAGCTATAGATTATAGAACTAGAATTAAAACCTGGGTTACTAGAGTCTGAGTCTAGTCCTATTTTAACTACAGCACATTGATCCTCTGTACTGGAAATTTATTATCTTGAGCTGGCTGAGGTCTATGTCTTTGGATTTTTTTTGGCAAACCAGTTTTATAATGAGATTCCCCAGGAAGACCACTTGAGTTCCTCTTTTTGTAGTGGATAGCATCCAGAGACACAAAAACATTGGGTACCCAGCCCCTAAGTTCAAAGTTACAGCTTTTATGGTAGATGGGCAGTTCAAAGACATCAATCTCTCTGACTACAAAGGGAAGAAGGTTGTGTGTGTTTGGTCATATTCTACTGCATGGGAAAAATCTTGAATCATTGTATTCTGATAAGCCTAAGAGTGGATAGAGGGGTGAAACTATTCTGATGTTTCAAAATTGAGAATCCAACATGGACTTCCATAGTGAGAGGCAGCCCAGTGTAGCAGACAGAGTATTGCACAGAGAGTCAGGTAATTGGGTTCTGTGCCCAAATCTGCCATTCACTAGCCATACAACCTTGAAAAAAAATCACTTTACCCTTCTGGGTGCTCCATCTGCATAATGAGAGGGTTCCTCTGCCAAATGAAGGATTGTAAAGGACTTTAATCCAATCTTCTACTTTCATGGGAACACGTTCTGAAGGTGGTGGTTATGGAACACTAAATACAATGTCAGATTTAATTGATAATAAATAAATAAATAAATGACATTTACATAGCACTTACCACGTGCCAGGCACTGTGCTAAGTGCTTTACAATTATTATCTTATTTGATCCTTACAACACCCATTGGAGGTAATTGCCATTATTATGGTGGTTGCTGTTTGTCCTTCATTTTTGAAGAGGACCTATGTCATCATGGGTGATGTCTTGACTTGCAAGTGAATTGGATTTAAGTGAGGCAGAGTTGTGCAAAGTCATCAGTTTAACTCTGTCTTTCTGAGTCACTGAAGTCCAATTAAGACAAAAACCAAGGCAACTGTCTATGGCCCAGTGGATGACCTTGACATCTTTGATGCCCAACCAAGCACTAAGAGCTCCACAGTGCCTGCTTTAGCCACCTTCATGGCCATTGGAACAAATTGTTCTCATCTACTTATCCTACCAGGGAAAGTTTTTACATGCTTAGGGTAGACATCCCCTTAACTTACCAACAGGTTTGAAGCCTGTTGGTTACCCTCAACCTGGTTTAGCCCATCTGCAGAGATGGTTTATTGGGGTGTGGCCACTGCACATGCTACAGCTTACTATTATTATAATACCTATTTTATAGATGAGGAGGTTAAATGACTTACCTGTGGTCATACAGCTAGTAAATGTCTGAGACTACATTTGAACTCAGGTCTTTCTAACTACCAGCCCAGCACTCTATTCAATGCTCTACTTCAAGTTTAGGTACTGATCAGCTTTGCTGAACTGTTTTATTTTTTCTTCTTTGTTATAATGATTCTCTGGGAAACAGAGTAGGAAAGATACATTGGTAAATAAAGATGATATAATAAAAACAGGCTATTGACAATTTTTTTTTAAAAGGAATACCTTTTAGAGCATCTCTGATAGGTGGGCACGTCACCTCAGCTAGAAAACTCCTAGGGACAAGATACATAGGTCATGGTGCACTGCATTACATTTTGGTCAGCTCTGCTTGCTAGAAAGCTCCTCCTTGTACAGAACTGCAATCAGTTTCCTTGTAACTTCTACCTACTCACTGCCCTCTGAAATCAAGCAGAACTTGGGAAAAAGCAAAGGGCAATGTGACTTGATTGAAAAAGTGATCTATGTTTAAATAGTGGCAATAGCCCTAGTGATTCTCAAACCTGGCGTAGAGTTCAGAATGAAGACGGCATGAGTTTTGCCATCAACCTTCTTGTGAAACTGTGGAGTAAACTATAAAGATTCCAGGAAGATCTGTCTAGCCCAGAAGTAAAGAATTTTGGGAAGAGGCACACATCCTCTTCTCTAGCTCTTTGACAGGTAGAGCAATGGGGAATAGCCATTTCCTTCCGCCACTGCCCCTTCTCTATGTTGCTTGTTGACAAGTAAAAGACTTCACCAATGCTTTTTTTTGGGGGGAGGGAAGTAGTCTGGCTCTGTGCTGGATGTCAGTTTTCTTTTGTCATTATCATTGTATATATTGTTTCCTGGTTCTGCTTATTTCACTTTGTATCACATATATCTTTCTTCACTTCATATTCCTCATGTCCGTTGTTTCTTACAGCCTACTCATATTCCATAATTTTGGTTTTTTTTTGTTTTTGTTTGTTTTTTGGAGAATAGGTGTCCATCTTGCCCAGACTGGAATTTCAGGGGTCCCACTCCACTGCTAATCAGCATAGAATATTTTTTGTTGTTGCTGTTTGGTTGTGTATCCAACTCTTCATAACCCCATTTGAGGGTTTTCTTGGCAAAGACACTGGACTGGTTTGCCATTTCCTTCTCCAGATCATTTTATAGATGAGGAAACTGAGACAAACAGGGTTAAATGACTTGCCCAGATTCATTCACTTGTAAGTGTCTGAGGCTCAATTTGAACTAAGGAAGATGATTCTTCTTGACTCCAGGCCCAGCATTACATCCACCCTGCCACCTACCTGCCTTAGAATCTTTACTCTATTCCATTTCTAACCCAGGCAGGTTTGGCCCTCCACCGGCAGCCAGGTGGGTCCCTGTTCCCAAGTGGTCATCATACAAGTGCTTGACTTAGTGTGGACACCTGATCAGCTTCACCTCTACAGCAGCTCAGAATTCCTGAGCTCAAGAAATCCACCAGTATTAACCTCCCCAGTGTCAGGGCTTAAAGGAATGTGTTATTACATCTGGTTTTGTAGGTTTATTGTTAAGAATTATAACCTTAATGTGTAAGCATCATTTTTAAAAAATGGATTCCAGTATTTCTAGCTAGGAAGTTACCTGGAAGATTGCAAGCTTGCAAATTCTCATGTCTCCCCCTCCTTGAATAAAGCTGGCTCTGTTTGTTTAGTCACTGAGGCTCAGGATATTACAACAGCCTATTGGTCATTTCCTTAAAAGCAGCTAATGCTGTTGATTGGGAAGGGAGGAGTCAGTGACACTTTGAAATCAGGGTAGAACTTTAGTGGAAGCATATCTGTATTGGCTAAGTGAGATGGAGAACTGAGACAACAGTCTTGATAATTTAGACAAAAATAAGAGGAATGTTCTAATAAATTATCCAACCTATTTATCTTTATAGTTGCCTCTACTTCACTTTGCAAGTGTAGATTCAGGTTTATAACTGTACGGGCCATACCTTTAATCTCCCCTTCCCCCATCTCCGGAATAGGTAAAAAAAACAAATTCAATCTTAAGCTTCATAAGTAATTTTAATAAGCAGAAGAGCATCTTCTGTTACCAGATATCTCTATAGGATTCACTTTAAAAAAAGCCAAGTGGGGATAGAGTGAGCACCCTATATGTGAATATTGTAATGAAAATTCTGAATAACTTTATCTTTATGCATAAAAAGTACTCAATATTAACATAAAACCACGGATGGGTAAACTTAGGTGACTTTGTTATTTCCTGTTTTTTCTCTTGAGCTGGAGTAATTCCTGTGGCTTTGTTCGTTAGTTAACAATTGTTCTTCAGAGTTTAGAAAAATGTAACAAAAGCATTGAGCGGTCAAATGCGACTGTCATATAATCCTTAGTCTACTGTTTACAGGTCACAGAAGAAATTCAAATTCACTCTAACATTACCCAATTCCAGAACATCCCCTTGTCATCAGTCTGGTAGGAATTTAAGAGGAATTGGTTTATAGTCTTGTACGCTAAGGCATTCCTGACAAACTCATGAACTTTTTGTTATTGTACACAAGAACATGTTCAAAGGGCAGATGGGAGCCACCCACAGATTCAGAACAGAGCTCAGAGTAGGGCTTGATGAAGTGGTCATGAAGTTACTCATTAGGGTCAATAGAGAGGCAATGTGTTCCTCTGCTCCCACATTGTCCCACATTGCTCTGCCCATAAGGGTCTATTTCAATGCTATTGTGACTAAGGGCAAGGAAAGTTCCGTCTTGCCAAGTGGAACAAAATTCACAGGAATGGGGTAAGGAAGAAGCTGACTGAAGAACAGAGTCCTGAATATGGAGTTAAAAGACCATAGTAGAGTGGAAAGTCCAATCTCCTTATTTTACAGATCAATAAACTGAGGCCCAGAGAAGTTAAGTATCTTGTCTAAGGTCATAGAGGTGATAAATGGCAGACCTAACATTTGAATCCAGGTCCTCTGAGTCCAAATTTACTGCTCTTTCCATTAGACATTGCTGACTATACCTTGGAATACCTATTTCACTTGTTCAGTTCTCAGAATTCTGATACATAAAATGAAAGGATTATCTCTCAGGTTCCTCCCAGTAATAAAATTCTATGCTTCTAAATGCACAGGACAGTAATATTAATAGTTGATATGTATGTAGTGCTTTATGATAGCAAAACACTTTATATATGTTATCTATCTAATCCTCATAACTACCCTTTGAGGTAGGTAGTGCAAGTATTATTCATGACCATCTTACACATGAGACTCAGATATTAAGTAATTTGTTTGGGGTCACACAGGTAGTATGTAGTAAAATCAGGACTTGAACCTTGATTTTTTGTCTCTTGGTCAAAGAGAGACACTTCTCTGCCTCTCTAACAGCTGCTCACACCGACAAGGCATTTTACAATTTACAGGGTTATTTTCTCTCAATTGCCTCTGAAATTGGCAGTGGGAATATGAATAGTCTCATTTGAGAGATGAGGAAATAAGGGTGGAGAGGTTAGACAACTTGCCCATGGTGTTGTTGCAGGTAAGAGACAGGATGTGAACCAGGTCATTCTTCTACATCTTTTCCCAGTGTCCAATTGTATCTCCCAGCTTCCTGACCCTCAAAAGCCCTTGATTTAGATCACCCCTCTGCTTGCTTGTACATTTTTTTTTGTTTTGCTTTTTTTTAGGCAGTTGGGGTTTTAGGCAGTTGCCCAGGGTCACACAGCTAGTTAAGTGTCAAGTGTTTGGTCTGAGGTCGGATTTGAACTCAGGTCCTCCTGATTCCAGGGCCTGTGCTCTATCCACTGTGCCACCTAGCTACCCCTTGCTTATACTCTTTTTAAAAAGTTTGTTTTCATTCTGAATTTCTTCTTCCATGCTGCTAGGGAACACTGCAGCCTCCCTGAAAACTAAAGAGCCAAGGTGCCTTTTTGCCTTTACTTAAGGCTTCCTTTTTGATTGCCTATGGCAAAAACAAACATGGTACAAGCTTACAAGCCACTAAAACAGCTGTCTTATTCTTTTTCCAAGTCCTGTGCTCTCTCAGCTGCATTATACTGCTTCTCAAAACAATGAAGACAAAAAATAGAGTTTAGTACTGGTTTGTAGGGAATGGCCAACTAGGCTGATCTTTCCTTTTCTCTAATAGTAGCCCAACTTTTTCAAAGCAGAGTGAAAGCTCTTGCCCTGCCCTTCTCCATCTTTACCATCATTTTCATTATCAACAGTAAGGCAGGCAGGCCGGCCATGCTTGCTTTACTCCAGGCTTCGCTCCTTGCTGTCTGGACTTCACCACCTCATCCCTAGTTCCCCTTTATGTGCTGTAATGTAAGCTCCTTGAGGGAAAGGATTGCCTTCTCTTGGCATATATTTGAATTTCTGGCACTTAGCAAAGTGCCTAGAGCATAATAAATGCTTAACAAATATTTTTTTCTCTCCCTCTGATTGAGAAATGATTATTTCTCTCTTGTGTTTAATAACTAATTATTGAATTAGGACCTAAGTTTTTCCCCCTTTTCTACTTCCTTATTCAGAAATCAGCCCCTGTAGGTTACTCAGGCAGTCTTTGAAGCTAAAGGCTGATACTGAGAGGGAGAACTTAGATCTGTTCAAAAGACAAAGTTAGGTGAATTGATGGATTCGGGCCCATTGTGTTTTACTTACACAAGTCTGAGAAAATGTGCATTCTCTCTCTTCTGTCAGATAGGTGATATGAATATAGCTAAATCTCTTTGACCAAGACTAAGTGATCAGAGTCACATACCCCTGACCCTCCTTAGAATAGGTCCATCTCCCATTATAATATTCATTCTCTTATTAATTGTTAACCAATCAGAATTTATTTCCACCATCAGGACCACCCATTCTACTTTGAAAAAATCACAAAGCAAGGCTCTATCTTTGTGCTGGCTGTCCTTCATGACTAAAATGCTCCATCTTCTCATCCTGCTGGTTTTCCTGGCTTCCTTCTCAAGTCCCGCCTTCTACAGGAAGCTTTTTCTTGTCTCCACCTTACAGCACCAGTGTATATACTTAATCAAGACCTGAGGCGCATCTCAAGGAAAGCTCTGCTCTTTCCTGACTTCCTCTTCTCGTACCTGTCTAACAAAAACTACTATAAAATAATCTGTTATTTCATTACACAAACATTTCTAGTAATCTCAGTGGTCCCTCAGTCAAAAAGAGGTGAGGGGTTAACTAGAGATCCATTATATTGCCTTCTGGCTTCAAACAAATTAGTAACAATGTGTAAACACTATTATCATTCAGAAAGAGTACTTTGCTTATTATTTTTAGTACATTTACATAAAATGTTTCTAAATAATCAATATGAAGGAAGGATTGTATACAAGGGAAAGTTGTCCTTACCAACCCCCATATTTCAAAGCGATGGCCCTTATGAAGGTTAATAACCTTTATGCTTTAGTAACTTAAAGCTGCACTGAGACTTTCTGGGAGACCCTGTACTAACTCTGTATTTAAATGCAATATTTGAAGAGTTGATGCACACAATATGTAGAATGAGATAAGCATTTCTGGAAGTGGCCAATGTGTGAACTTGTTTGACTTGACTATGCATATTCATTACAAGGATTTTGTTTTTCTTTCTAGTGAGGAAGAAAGAGAGAAAATAAAATGATTATTAATTTAAAAAGTTAAACAGGGAATTGACACAATATCTAAGACTAAGAGCAGTGAGGTGGTACAGTAGATAGACTGCTGGACCTGGAGTCAGGAAGACCTGAGGTTCAAATCTGACCTCAGATAATTTACTAGTTATGTGACCCTGGGCAAGTCATTTCATCAGTGTCTGCCTCAGTTTCCTCATCTGTAAAATGTGGATAATAATGGTACCTCCCTCCCGATATTGTTGTGAGGATAAACTGAGATAATATTTATGAAGAGCTTTATAGTCCTTAATCTTTACAATCCTCTATATGAATGCTATTATTATTATTTTCCAATAGATAGGTAATCAAAAGATATGAATGGTTTTTAAAAATGGCTAACTTTCAACAGTTATATGTAAGATGCTCAAAATCACTAACAATAAGAGAAATAACAAATGAATACAACTCATTTGTCATCTAACACCATTCAGAGTAGTAAAGATTATTTTTTAAAATGAAATTTGTTAATGTTGGAATAGCTGAGCAAAGGCAGGCACATTAATACTCTGTTAGTCGAGCTAAGAATTGGTCCAACCAGTCTAGAAAACAATAAAAGTCACTAATATGTTTATAACCTTTGATTCAATGATCTTACTACTGAACATATTCCCCTAGGAAATCAAGAGCAGAAACAAAGATGCCATATGCCAAGACGTTCATAGTAGTATTTTTTATGGTAGCTAAAACAAAAAATGAAAGCCAGAAAACAAAGAGGATTTATATAAAATTGTGGTATACTAATGTAATGAAATATTATTGTACCAGAAGAAATGAAGAATAATAATTACACCTAGCATTTATATAAGGTTTTGAAAACAATAGATATCTCATTTTATCCTCATAACAACCCTGGGAGGTAGGTATTATTATTATCTCCGTTTCGTAGATGAAGGAATTGATGCAGACACAGGTGAAATGGTTGCATAGTAAGTTTCTGAAGCTGGTTTTGTACTCAGATTTTCCTGACTCTAGGTCCCACACTCTATCCATTGTACCACCCAGTTGCCTGTAATAAGAGAATGAGAGAATAAAAGAAATGGAAAGACTTGTATGAACTGGGTACAGAACCAAATAAGCAAAACCAGGAGAACAACAATACAGTTTTTAGTTCTAAAATAATTTAATGAAAACAAAACTAAAAGACCATTGACCTCTGATTAATTGTAATAAACAACCTTGATCATGGAGAAGTGTCAATGAAATTTATCTCTCTCCTCTCAGAAAGAGAGATGGGGGACCATGAATAAGAAATGTGATATATGCTATTGTTTTCATACAGTGTCTGCTGATTTTCCTTAAAAACTTTTCTCTGTTGGCTGGGGTGGGGAGGATAGGGGGTAGGTTGTTTTAGCTTAAAAGGAAATGACTAATGTAAACCTCCCCCCCAAAATAAAAGCAATCATGCCTGTAAGGTTTAGGGGGTTCATTGTTAATTAGTTTACTTAGATTGTTTTCCTTCCAACATTTAGCTGAGATCAGCCCTTAAGAAGACACGGACTTTTTGAGAAGGGAACAGAAAGAATGGCTAATTTTGGGAATATGGAATGGGTGACTACCCATTGAGAACAGAGAATGGCACACCTGAATGTGACCTGGAGGGGGTAACAAAGAAGCTTTAGGCAGTAAAGTCAGACAGTCAACTACAAACGCTTGCTAGTTGACTAACTGACCAAAGTGTTGCATGAAGGTACTGGACATTTTGGAAAGGGTTGGGGGAAGAGGCACCCTGAGATGGGAGCTTACCAAAGTCAAATCACTCCACTTGAAATTTTTCTTAGAGTTGGTCTCCTTTTCTTCTCCCAAAGTCTATATGAAAAGTGGCATCACCAGCCCTTTTGAAAAATAGGGGACAACTGGGAGGAAAGTACTGTAGCTTGCTGTCCTAGTATTTTGCCCCTAGAGATCCTGTATTGGTTAGGCAAGGGACGGATGCGGCTTGCGCAAACTCAAAGCATGAACTTCCCACCTAAACCCACTAGATGGAGGAGAGTAGGCCTTGGTAATCCACAAGGCTATACCTTTTGTCTCATCCCACTTAAAAAGAATGTTCTTGTGTCTTGTACATAGTTAGTAGTTAATATTTGTTGAAGTTAATTAAAGTGTTTATCCACTAAAGGGTTACAGGGAAAAATGGAGAGGATCTGGGGAAGGGAAAGTTAATAGTGGGTAACAGACAGAAGGTAGATGTGGAGCTATTTGGGGAATATTTGAGGCTTACAGGGAGCACTGCCAGTGAGGCTATATGTCCATGTCATGAAGATTGTCAGGGAGACAGATGTGGCCCCTGAAGTGGGATTCAAGAGGAGCAGAGAACAATTATAAACTCAGCCCCAGGATGCTGGCACTTCAGTGGAACAGGGGGATCCATGCCACACATGGAACCATTTCTATGTTTTCAATAAATAAAACATCACATAACCTTTCCTCATTTGACAATCTTTCTTTTCAATTACTTTCTCAAAACAAAAGAGCCTGCCCTTCATAAATAGATAAAAGATGTCAAGTTTGGAACTCAAAAGAGGATGAATGCAACACTAAATTTGAATTATCCATGGTTGTTGCTAAGCTTGGGCTCCTAAGAGAATTCAAGCATTGCCAAATACTGACAGAGATAGAGAGAAGAAGAAACATGAAGAAAGGGAATCATAAAGAAGGAAAGATTATGATTGCATTATTTGAATTATATATTGGAAACTGGTATGGTTGGGATTGTTCATTTCTTTTCCCTCCCCCTTCCATTGAGAATACCACTACTCTTCCAGTCAAGTTCATTTATAACCTTGGAGTCATCTTTGGTTCTCCCTTCTCCCTTTCCCTCACCATCTATATCCAAGTAGTTGCTGTGTTTTTTCAATTCTGCTTCCACAACGTATTTCACATCTATGCCATTCTCACCATTCACATAGCCATCAACCTCTAGCCTTCTCTTCACTTACATGGCTCACAACCATTCTTGCCTGAATAATTATGATAGCCTCCAAATTGCTCTGTTTACAGTCTCTTCTACAAACCATTCTCCATACAGCTGTGAAAATAATCTTCCTAAAGCAGAGGTCTGATCATGGCACTTCACTACTCAAGAATCACCAGTGGTCTCAAGTAATAAATACAACTCCACAGCTTGGCATTTAAAACTTTTCACCACCTGGCTACAGGTTACCTTTCCAGACTTATTTCATGTTACTCCTCTTCAAATAGTCTATGTTCCAGAAAAACTGGTCTACTTTCTGCTCTTAGTACACGATGTTCACACCTTTCATAGACTGTCCTTCTCGCCTGGAATTCAATCTCTATTCACCTTCACCTTGGCTTCCTTAAGTCTCAATGCAGATGCCATTCTCTGCTGGAAACCTTTCATCCTCCCCTATCATTATTCTCCTCCTCCACCCACCCTCATTGTACTCTCCTCAAATTGTCTTCTGTTTAATTATTTATTCTGTGTAATGTTGCATCCCCCCAGTAGAATGCAATTTTTGAAGAGAGGATAGTTTTTCTGTGATCATTTTACTTTCATCACCTAGCATATCTTAGGTTCATAATAAATGCATTGTGAATTGAATGAATTGACTTGTTTATTGGTTCTTAACCTTTTTCTTAACATGGATCCAAAAGTCTGGGGAAGCCTATAGACCACTTATCAGAATAATATACCTAATGTTTTAATTAGAATAAAATACATAGGATTATAAAGGAAATCAGTTATGAAGTACAGTTATTAAAATATTTGAAAAAACAAGTTCATGGACCCTTGATAGTCAATCTCTCCTCTCCTCCATTGTACAGATAAAGAAGCCCTCCTATGTTTAGTGAAATACAATACTTTTTATTGTTTTTTGTCTGCATGAAATTTTATTGATCACACCATGCTATCAAAAATATTTGTGACCATCAATACTTACTGATAAGTAACAAATGTTATTATTTTTTAATGCAGGATGGGTTCTCTCAAAGATCTAACACTAGGCTAGGCCACAATAATTTCACTCCAGTACCACTCACTGTCTTATCAACAAGGGAGAGATCTGTCTGTGTGTGTTGTGTGTATGAATTCTTGAACATACTTTTCAATCAAAAATGTGAAATCAACATTCATTTATGCATCTAATTCACAAACATTTGTTGAGTACTTAGCAATAACCAATCATATATTGCATTCCTCACAACAGTCCTGTGAGGGAGGTAATACAAGCATTATTGCAATAAGAAGTGGGGCAAGAATGCAGGTCTTTTAACCGTGTCAAATGCTTGTGCCATTACACCAGGCTGCCTCTGTATTCTCTTATTGGGTAGAAGTCCCCATTGAGAAGCTAGCAAAGTAATTGATAGAAAACTGTGGGTGACATTGAAAATGTGTCCTATCATTTAGCAACTCAAGTATCTGGGTATGAAGTTATTGTTTCTCTGAAGGGCAGTTAACTTTAAAATAGAGTCTACCAATTGAGCACAATAGCCCTTTAGGTTTTCACTTACAAACTAGTGAAGAAAAATCTTCCTGTTTCTCTGTCCATTCTCTCCCCCTTCCAATTCATTCTTCATACCACTTTCTGGCCCTATTTCACATGATACCCATCTACTTTATATGTATTTAGTTCCAGTCAGGCTGGACTATTCACTCTTACCCAATCCTGTTCTGCCCTTTCTTACCTCCATGAGTTTAAGGACATGCTTCACCTATGCCTGAAAAGTACTTTCTCTACTTGTTGAATTTTTTTCTTTCAAGTTCAGCTGATGTGACACTTCTTCCATGAAATTTTCCTTGGTTTTCCCTGCTAAAAGTGATTCTTCTCTCCTTTGTTCAAACCTCTTTTACACACTTACAAATAGTCTACCTGGTATTATAGTTATGTGTTTATCTCTGTGTGTGAATGTGTGTGTGCGTGTATGTGTATGTGTGTTTTGCCCTTCCAAGATTGTAAGCTACTCAATAGCAAGGACTGAACCCAATTTCAACTTTGTATCCCAAGCATCTGTCACTCTACATCATCCAAAGCAGGCACTTAAAAATATATATGTGAATTGAGTTGAAATAAGTAACAAGAAATCACAGAATGTTAGAATTAGAAAAGGCCATCATATATAGAACATCATCTTATTTTATAGATGATGAAACTAAGACCCAGAGGAATAATGTGCTTGCTTAAGGTTGCGCAGCTTATCAGCGTCAGAACCACAGCTAGAACATAGTACTTCCTGATTTTCAATCTATGGCTTTTTCCTGGATATATAGCCACTGGACCATTGAAAAGAGGGAGAACATCTTTTGAATTAGTATTCAGTGCATGGTATCATTCTATAGGCATGAAGTTGAATGATTCTCCAAAAAAAATTCTACTCTGATGCCTCACTGGGGCATGGAGATCTACCATGCTGAAAAAGCTTAAAATGTCTAGCTGCAGACTGAGTCTGCTTTCCAAGAATCAGCCTAGAAAACTAGGGAGAGGCTCATCACCAGGAGACTGGCCCATAGGTGACAGATTTTTTTTTCTTTGCTACAGCAAACTATGAAACAAAGAAAAATGAAAAATGGCCCTCAGTCTTATGTGGTCCCTTCAGTTTCTTCAATGATGGTGACAGACTGGCAAAAAAGGTGACAGATGATATTAATCATACAGTTTTTTAAGCCTTTAATCAACTTTAATTTGACTATTGATACTCTCAATATAAGATCTTTGTCTAATGACCAATGAGTAGACATATTTATGAAGAAGATGAATCCTATCAATAGTGACCTCTTGCTATAAATGAAACCAGGAAAAAAAGGAAGGAAGATGTATTCACATGAAAGCATAGTTCACAAGTACTCTTTTGAGATGGAAAGAAATGGAGCATTGACTTAGGTTTTATCTTGCACTTAAAATTATTGAGAAGCATTATTTTATGGGATATTTGTTCTTTAAATATCATAGAACTTATGATAAGTAGAGATATTCCATAAGGAACTTGATAAGATCCTCCAAATCAATATACATTCAAACACTTGGTGACTCCTATGTAAAGGTGAGAAAGGGTGAGGATGGGGAAATATATGGGAAAACATAGTGCAGGAAATAGGAATGAGTGAGGCCAATGACATACAGATTACCCAGAAGTCTTATGCTCCTATATGAACATTTTCTGCAAGAGAAGAATTGGTCGATGCTAGAACTAACGATGAGCAAATAACACCATAAAGAATGAAATAGTTTATGTGTTAACAGAAAGGAAAAGTCTTGTTGTTGATGTGGAATTATCCCTGAGTCATCTATCTGTGTACAATTAAATCATTAACTTGTGAGAAATTAGCTCAGAATTAGTACAAAAAAAACCCCAAGACAGAACGATAAGAAAAAGATATGGAATATATTGAAACAACTTAACCTTAAATTAAAAATAAAAATTGGAAATGGACAATGAAAAGGATAGAGACACTGTCTATAAAATTTTTATATAAAAGTTTAACCTGTATAAATGAATTGCCCCAACAGAAGACCAAAAGAGCCCAGAAAGTACCTTAAACAGCAAACATCTAACTTACTTCCTAAATGGAAAAAGATGACTGCCAAAAGCAACACTGGGTTAGAGTATAAACTCATTTGTAAAATCTTAGAGAGAAGGTTGATAGATGATGAAGAGCAGTATAACCTCGTGAAACAGACAGAAGCAATGTAAAGTAAAACCAGTTACAAGCAAACTTGGCAAGATATACAACTAAGGAAAGTCATTCCAAGGGCATTCAAGTATATAAATGAAAGAAGGATTATAAACAGAAGAAGAATGGAAAAGATTTACAAAGATCATCATAACTATTTTATCCATCAAGGAGCAACTGCGCTTGAATTCTAATATCACAGCTACTGATATGCTTATAGGGAAGGTAGAAACAGCATCAAAGACAAGAAAATGGGGGAAACATCCAGAATGGATGAAGTACATACAGAAGAGAACAATGCTGATATAGTAGATATGTGAAGAAAGGGAAAATACCAAAGGCATGGGGAAAAACTCAGACCTTTTTAACTGAAAAAGGTAAGAAAAAACATCAATTACTAACCCATACACTTATTCTTCCATGTACACACAATCTTTATTAAAGTCATCTATATAAAAACTGAGGCCATCCTCAATAAGATTATTAATAGAGAACAAGAAAGCTGCCCCAAATTATATTCAACAATGTACCTCATCTTTACCATTTCCTAATTAGTAGAAAACTATATAGAGAATATAAGATCCCACTCCATTGTGTGTGTGTGTGTGTGTGTGTGTGTGTGTGTATTTGTGGATTATGTAAAAGCATTTGACTCAGTATAACAAAAGTCTACCTTACAGGCTCTGTCACAATAAGGTAACTCATGTCTAGACATCAAAATCATTCAAGATTCCTTAGAAGGTGTAACAAAAGAAAAAACTCTGTTTAATCATTCTCTGATAAGAAAATCAAATGAGGCATGAAACAGGGAAGTGTATGCTTGCAAAACAACCACTGTGTTGGAGGAGATCCAGCGCTGAGTTCAGGTTCAAGAAGGATTTCCTGTGGATTGTAAGGTCCTCCAGGTGCTCCTATATACAGATGAAACTTTCCTAATTGCTTCAAGCCTGAGGATATTATGGAACCTCCCTGAAAAGATCTGCAATCACTCAAAAGAATTAGGCCTAAACATCCACATAGGAAAGATCAAGTGCATAAAGAATATCTATTATCCAGATTTCAATCTACATTTAGATGGAAACCCTATATAGCTGGTCCTTTAGTGTGTAGAATGATACAGACAAATCAGATGGATACTGAATTAGGCAGAGTTGGATGGAAGGGTAAGAATGAGCTGCTTGCCATCAGGAAATTGCAAAGCTCCTTTAATGACTCCAAGCTTGTCAGGAAAGCAAAGATTCATCTTTTAAATATTAGCAGTCTATTGGTATTGGCATATGACAGCAAGATATTGAATACAACTGCCTCCAAAGAACTAAAGATGAATATCACACTGAAGGCATGGTGGGCGTAGGCTGTAACATCTAACTACTGAGCTCCAAAGTCAGGCAGTCAATTAGCATTTATTAAGGGTCTACTATGTATAAGATGCAGCTAAATGGTGCAGTGGATAGAGTACAGGGCCTGGAATCAAGAAGACTCAGTTTCCTGAGTTCAAATCTGGCCTCAGGTGCCTACTAGCTGTGTGACTCTGGATAAGTCACTTAATCCTGTTTCCCTCAGTTTCCTTATCTGTAATATGAGCTAGAGAAGGAAATGGCAAACCATTCTAGTATCTTTGACAAGAAAACTCCAAATGAGGTCACAAAGAGTTGGACATGACTGAAAAATGACTGAACAACACCATGAAGAAAACATCAAAACTTGTCATGAGGAAAGAATGAGAAAATACAGGTACACAGCCAGAGTACTCCAGTGGTACCCCTGGAATGCCAGGAAAAAGCAAGGAAGACCTCCAGAATATTGGGTAGACTTCCTGTGACAAACTTATGGGAGGGGCATAGATAAGGGTATCATCAGATGGGTAAAGAATGGATGGATTATAATCTATATCATTGGTGGGCAAAAATTCCTGAGTTGATAAGATCCCTTTGCATATATGAGCGTTACTTCTCTGAATCCTACTGGGCAAAATGTTTGGGAATATACTCTTTCTTCAGTGTGTGTGTGTGTATATATACATATGTATACATATATATATATGTATATATATATATGCATATATATGCATGCAAACACACAAATATATACATATACCTATACTGGATACACACACACACACACACACACACACACACTCTGATTATATATACATATATACAGAATATATATACTAAATATATATAGTATATTCTTTAACTTCTCTCTGCTCATTTGTATTGCTTCAGCAAAAAGTAGACATTAGCAATAGTTTTTTCTTATAAAGTTAAATATTATTTTTTAAAAATTAAAAAGAATTTGTTTTCTTTCTTTTGTATTCTCCCCAACTAAGAAAGAAAATGAAAATCTGTGTAGCAAATATGTATAGTCAAGCAAAACAAATTCCCACAATGGTCATAAATGTGTGTCTTACTCTGAAATTTGTGTTACATGAATATAGTGGAATACTATTGTGCCATAAGAAACGTTAAATGGGATGGTTTCAGAGAAACCTGAAAACACTTGTATAAAGTGATAATGAGTGAGGTAAGTGGAACCAGGATAAGATTTTATAACAGCAGACATTTTCAAAAGTCTAATTTGAAATGTATTTGTAATAAGCTTTGAAGTGGAACACATGCTTATTACAAACTCACTAATGGCTTATACGACTACTGTGTCATAATAAGCAAACAGACATTATTTAGCAAACAATGGGGAACCTTTTACTGAAGCTTTTTGAAAAGAGGAATGATGTGTTCTAAGTGGCCTTTGGCAAAATTTATTCTGGCAGCAGTGTGAAGGATGGACTGAAGAAGGTCAAGGCGAGAAGCTAGGAGACCAGTTAGAGGATTTTACAGTAGTTCGTTTGGGAGGTGATGGCCCTGACCTAGAATAGCTGCATGGGAATGGAAAGGATGGGTTGGATAGGATCTAGGAGTAAATAGCATCCAAATGCAAAAACATACAGCTAGCTATAACACCACCTAGTTGGCATACTTTAAGGTACTTTATACATACCTAATTGAGTTCTTTCACTCTCAAGTCTAGAAGCTAAAAATATCTGTCTCCGTTATGCAGGCCATATCAAAGGGGAACTCCATTCATTAGATTCTGTTCTGCCATCTCCAAGCTCAGTCTGACCTTTCCCTATAACCCTTTATGCCCTGGACCCCATGATTCATTTTGCTACTTCAAATAATTTCTGTGGCAGATCAAGATGATTTAATTTGTTGTGGAACTTTTTATTATATTAATAGCACAACACAGAAACACAAGAAATACAATAATCCTACTGAAATACATGATGATAATTACCACATAGTCTTTTGTTGTTCAGTCATTTCAGTCATATCTGACCCTTCATGACCCCATTTGGAGTTTTCTTGGCAAAGATATTGGAGTGCTTTGCCATTTCTTTCTCCAAATTATTTTACAGATGAGGAAACTGAGGCAAACAGGGTCAAATAACTTGCCTAGGGTCACATAGCTATTAAGTGTCTGAGGCTGGATTTGAACTCAGGTCTTTCTGACTCCAGTCCCGAAGCTCTATACACTGTGCTACCTAGCTGCCCACCGTATACTCTAGGAGTACTATTAAAAGCAACTGGCCAAATACCTCCTCCCATTTCTTAGGGATTAATGAACATTTCAACATTACTTTTGCTAGCATGAAGGGTGAGCTAATTTATTGCTTTATTACTCCACTCAATAACCCTGTGCTTCTGAATTCCAAGTTATAAGCTGGCTCAGCAAACACTCCCTTACTTGACTACTATGCCCTGCTACCTCATCCTCATCCTCATGTTCATGTTAAGCCTATCTCTCTTGTGTCCTTACCTGTTTTCCTACTCTTCCATTATGCCCTCAAGGGCTCTGGTTCTATTATTAATAAACTGCCCCTGGTATGACATCAGTGCTCTTCCCTTGGAAATTGCTTCGTATATAGCTTGTAGTTATTTATCTGTGAACAAGGCATGCCCCCCCCCAAAGAATGCAAATTCCTTAAGGACAGGGACTATTTGACCTCATCTTTGTACCCCCAGCTCTTAGCACAGTTCGTGACAAATACTAAACATTTAATAAATGCTTATTAAATTGAAACGAGTTGAACACCTCAACTACTATTTTTATTGTTGATTATATTGGCCACTATTCTAAAACATGGCTAATTTCATAATCAGTTAGATTGGCTTCCTGTTCTAGAAAGAGCAATTTGAATTTTCAGTAGCTTATATACAAAGATAAATGATTACCCTTTCAATCATTTTCTTTTTCTTTTTCTTTTCACTCAGTAGAAAACCTGTCAGTTGTACTGATTACAGAATGTCAGGGTTGGAAGTGACATCAGAGGTAAACTAATCTACACTATACCTGAACAAGAATCCACTCTCCAACATACCCAACAGATGAGTCTTCATTTGAAGATACTCAGTGACGGGGAGCCCACTCTTTCCTGAGGCAGTAAATTGGACTTTTGGAGAGCTCTAATTGTTGGGAATTTTTCCTTATATCAAGCCTGAATTTACCGAATTTACCTTTTTAACTTCTACACATTGCTTGTAATTTTGTCTTTTGGGACCAGACAGAATAAGTCTAGTTACTCTTCCAAATACAGTCCCTCAAATACTTGGAAGTAGAGATGTCATCCACCATCCCATCTCTACTTTTACTCTAGTCTTCTATGTTCTAGGCTAAAAAATCTCCAGCTCCCTTTATAGAGCTTGAGGCTATTCACCATCCTGGTTGTGCTTCTCAGGACACACTCCAGTTTGTCAATGTCCTTCCTAAAATGTGTAATTTAGAACTGAATATGGTACTGTAGATATGGTCTTACCATGGCAGAATATAGTGGGACTGTTGCTACCCCATTCTTGGACACTATGCCTTTTTAAATGCAGCTTAAGAATGCTGATTACAAGACTTCTCTGAATTCAGAATACGAAATCCTCAGATTACAGGAAGGAAGGTTTTATATGGTATTGGGTTAGCAGCTATACATTCGCAAGGCAAAAGGAAATTGGCTTATATAGAGCTAAGAAAAATTGTTCAGCATTTCCTGCTAATTATGCAATAACCTGGAAGGTCCTCTTTGGCTGCCTGTCACAGTGACATATGAACTAGATTATGTTGTAATTTGTTTCCACCTGTCCTTTTTAACCAGTCAATACATCTGTCTTAGCCATGTTGGGTCTAAGATTGGGCTGAAGTGAAAAAGATGTAGAAGTTGTGATGAATAATACCAACTTTGCTTTAGGTGAATGATTTTCACTATAGTCATCAGAGTCATCATCATAGTAGGGAAATTAGGAAAAAAATTTGTGAGTTTATGAAATATATATATGCATATATGTACATGCGTGCGTGTGTGCATGTGTGCATGCATGCATGTGTGTGTGTGTGTGTGTGTGTGTGTGTGTATATCAGGGCCCTTGGCAATGTTCTAAGAATGTAAGTTGCATGAGTAGAGTTTTCTCATTGGGAATTCCTTATACCAGTGAAATCACCAGTAAAGTCCAATGAGCAATGTACTGTACTGGGTACTGAGGATATAGATACATGATATAGATAAATATAGATATATAAATAAATATATTTATAGAGAGATAAATATAGATGATAAAGTAGAATATTGAAATATCCTCTCTGCATGACCAATAGATTAAACCTCTCTGTATGAGGGAGAGAATCTCATAGTTCTACTTTCTTTTTTCTTAAAGACATCGTTCATAGTAGGCCCGACAGAAATTCAGAACTGACCTTTTGTTTTTGTTGGCATAACAAACATGGAATTTGGTCTATTTTTTAAAAATCAAATAAACTCAGAGTTTGGCATACTACCAATGAATAGCTATTGAAGAAACATTGGTCACTAGTTTGTCATTGTATGGTAGAAACATTAAGCAGAACTGAGTTTTAAAAGTTCATTATGATTTGAGGGGAAGGAGGAAAAGAAAGACAGATCAGGCCAGAGCCTGAGCACAGCATGTAATGGGAGAGTTGCTGCAATAATTGCTGTGAGTTATGGGTCTTTTTAAGTGTTCAGTCAATGTTTCCGTTAATTGTCTTGTTATTATATCCTGGAGGAATTCCCACGATTCAGGGAAAGAAGCTTCTGTGCTTCCACTCTGGCTGGGAATCTTTTCCATCATGAGGATGGAGTCAAGTCCACATTTGAATTCAGATTATGTAGTTCTGGGATTGTCATAGGGCTCTTGTGTTGTTTTCTTAGCTTATGTGAAAATTAAGATGCTTCCTCTATGGTGCGGCAATGGTATTCACAATTAGAAAGGGCTGATATGAGGACATTTTGAAGGAAGGTTGTGCTGTCCGAGCCATTCAGGAGAGATTTAGCAATTATGTGGAATATGTGCTGAATCCTTTTGTGTCTAAAGATGTCAAGGACCTACTTTTAATAGCACATGAACTTTGACTCTTTGGATCTTGGTGATGATTTCCTCTCCACTATTTATTCTCTTCCTGGTTTCCTCTGTGACCACAGTGGGCCATCATCTGTAAAATGTCTGGCCAGCTTATGCAGTAATCACTGCAGGTATTAAACTTCTGCCCTTGCATTTGGAGGCATTATAATCCAATGCAAACTCACATTCAAGTGGAGGAGTGTGAAGCACTTGAAGTTTGCTAAGCATTTTCTTCGCCTCATCCTCTGATGTAGGTGGTGAAAAAAACCTTTACAGACTAAATGAACAATCTGGCTGGGCCAAGGATGACAAATGCAGCCTTTTTTCCTTCTTATTTCTAACACTGTACCTCTTCCATTCTCTCCTGTCATGACTTTCCCTCTCTCTGAGAATGTATCTGGTGGTATTTGGAGCCAAACTTTCAGAAACACCATCATGCTGTCATATCAGGAAAGCAAAAGGGTGAGCCAACAGATTCTACTGAGGTGCTTATGGTGGCCCTCAGCATCTGGAGGTGGAGAGATGAGGGGAAGAGGCAAGGGTGAGATCTGGAAGAATGGTATATTCAACCTCATCATCATCATCATAAGTTCCGTTAGTGACATCATCTCTAATGCATTTGTTGTCCGCAAGCTTTAAGAAATGTTGGCCAATCCTGTAGTAACTGAATTATATTTTTGTCCTCTCCTGAGCCAATAATACAAAGCTTTGAGCTTCCTGGGGCTAGGGAGTTTTTCCTTATTAATTCTTTCTCATTGGAAGAGTTTAGTTGGCCCCTTCTATTTTCTCTGTTCCATTCAACAAATGGTTATTACATACCCACTATGTGCAAATAGTGCTATGAAAAGCACATGTTAAATTGGCAGTGTGACAGCATGAATAGAGTGCTGGTGTCAGAGTCCATTAGACTGTAAGCTCCCTGAGAGCAGGAACTATCTTTTGTTGTTGTTTGTCCTTTGTGTTTGAAGAGGACCAATGACATACTTTTTGTCTTATTCCCAGTGCTTAGCACAGTGCCTGGCATATCACAGGTATTTAATAAATGCTTGTTGACTGTCAAGAAAACCAAGGTTTAGATAAAACCTCTGACACACATTACTTGTGTGACCCTGAGCAAATTATTTAATCTTTCAGTGCCCCTGGCAACACTCTAAGATTATAAATTGCATGGGTAGAGTTTTCTCATTGGGAATCACCTATCCCAGTGAAGTCCAATGAGCAATGTACTATCCTGGGTACTGAAGATACAGATATATGCTATAGGTACAGATCGATGATAAAGTAGAACATGTCATTGTGCCAAATCTCACTTTTGCCTCTTCCCCCCACCTCTCCATCTCCAGATGCTGAGGGCCACCGTTAAGCATCCTTAGCAAAGCCTGTCAGCTCATCCTGCTCTAGAGGAATTTACAATCTACTAAGAGTTAAAAGTATCTACACACATAACTGATCCAGTGGAGTGAGATAGGTGCAAAAGTGAAGTCCAGACAAAGTCCAAAGAGAAAAGTTTCTCCTGTCTTTTAAACTTCTTTTGCATCCTTCAATTACCTTACAGTCTTTTCATTCTTTCCCCTGCAAAGAAAGTTTTATCCACAAATGACTGTCATTGTAATACTACTCTATGTAGACCCTTCATTCTATTCTATGTTCATGAAGCTAGAAAAGTAGAAACAGGAACATGAAACATGAATCTTAGAGCTGGAAAAGATTTTTAAGATCAGATAGTCACATATCTTTGTTCACAAGTGTCTCAAAAATTCTTATATCTAGTCTTGCCTGACCTCTCATGATGAACAATCCTGTATCCTAGTGATAACAGAGCAAGAACTGCTCTTCTTGATCTGATTCTAGTAACAAGGAGAACCAGTTCCTGAAATAGAAATGATGGGACTTTGGGGAGAATTAGTCATTTCAACTTAGAATGTGAAGTAGAGAAAAGGAAAGCTGGGCACAGCCTACCGTGTATGCTAGATTTAGGGAGAGATGTGGGCTAGGTAGTAGCACAGTTGGGTGAATTTGGTCAAATGACTAGACCCAAAGAGTTGCCATTAGTGACTTGATGTCAACTAGAGGGAGGCATGTAGTGGAGTGTCTCAGGGATCCATCCTTAGTGCTGTGCTGTTTAATGCTTTTATAAATGTCTTGGATGAATACATGGATGGATGGCATACTTAATAAATTTACAGATGACACTAAGTATGCTAATATGTTGAATGAGAGATAAGATATAAAAATGTCTTGAAAGGCTGGAATGATAGATTGAATCTAGTAAGATGAAATTTAATAGGGAATAATTGGGTTTAAGAAATCAACCTTGTTAGTAAAAAATGAAGAAAGCTTGATTTAGACAATAGATCATATGACAAAAACCCATAGGATTTTAGTGGACTGCAAGCTCAATATGGGTTAATAGTACAAAGTGCATACTACTCTGAATTGAGACACATATTGTCTAAAATAGGGAGGTAATAGTTCATTTACATTCTGTACAACATCTGGAGTGTTGTTTTCAGTTCTGATTGCTGCATTTTAGGAAGGAAGCTCAGTAAGCTAAAAACCACCCAGAGGAAGGCAACCAGCATGGTGAGGGGCATATCCATTAAAGGAACTCTCAATATTTTGCTCAGAAAAGATGTAGAAGGAATGTTATAGTTGTCTTTAAGTATTCAGATGGCTGTCATGTGGAAGAAGAATTAGATTTTTTTCTTTACTTGGCCCACGGTCAGAAATAGGAGGAATGGATGGAAGTTGCAAAAAACAAGATTTAGGTTTGATGCAAGGAAAAACTTCTCAATGATTAGAGCTGTCCAAAAGTGTAAGAGGCTATCTCCAGAGACAGTGGTCCCTGCACCAGAAATCTTCATCCAAAGGGGAAGGATGTTGTGAATGTTGCAGAGGATATTTTAAAAATTCAACTTTTAACACTCATATTCAGAACACACTTTTTGACCCAATAACTTCATTGCTAGTATTGTTACCTGAAAGTTTTACTGAAAATAACAGCAAAGATATCTGTTCAAATATTTGCGTAACAGCATTATGTGCAACTGTAAAAAACATGAAGCAACCTAAGAGTTCAACAATGGGAAAATGTTTAAAGATAAATTGTGATGCATTAATGGAATGGAATGCTGCTATGCAATTAAGGAGATATTATTCTTGATCAGATGCTGGTTGGATGAGACAGCTCTGAAATTCTGTGATTCTGCTTTCAGGATAGATGTGTCTGAATGTTCTACTGCCTCCTCAAACTTACTATCTTTTCTTCTAAATTGGTTACCCTTTTAGACTTCTCTGTTTTTATATGTAGCACCACCATTCACCATGTCTCCCAGGTCCACAACCTTGGTGTCATGTTTGTTTATTTATTTGTTCGTTTGTTCGTTCATTCCTTCGTTTGTTCATTTATTTATTTATTTTCCTTTAACTTCTCCTATCCAGCTACTAAGTCCTATCTCTTTCAGTTATGCAAGCCCCTGTATGAGCTTATTTCTTTTTATTCTCACTTCTACTACCATAGTACAAGTCCTCATTACCACCCACCTAGATTATTGATATAACTCCTAACAGGGCTTCTGACCTTTACTCTCTTTCCACCTACAAGCCATCATTCACACAGTTGACAGAATCATCATTTTATGTACATAATTACGATGATCTTCTGCTCAAAAATCTTCAATGGCTCACTATTGCCTCCAGAGACAAGTTCAAATTTTTTCATGTAGCATTCAATGTCTTCTCTGACCTACTGTTATTTTACCTTTTTAATTTCATCTCAGATTATTTCCTTCCCCATAATTATACTTTAATCAAACCAGTGTATTCTCTATTCCCTGAATATGCTATATGCTCTCTAACTTATCTGTCTTTGCTCTAGCTCTTCCTTATGCCTAGAAGAGAAATGTCTCTCTTTGTCTCTTGAATGCCTATCTGCCCTTTAAAAGTTCAACTTAGCAGTCTTCCCTTATTGTCCTCCTTCCCAGAACTCCTTGGTAATGACTTTCCCTCTCAGACATCAAACAGCAATTTTTCCTAGCTTTCTAACTCACTTGTCATGTAATATGTATTATAGCTATGTGTTAACAGTTTGTGTTCTGAGAGGAAAGTACTTTGTAAACTTAAAATGTTACATGACGAATGTGACTTAATTAGCTCCTGACTAGATTGTAAACCCTATGAAGACAGGCACTGTTTTATCTAAGCTTTGTATTTTCCCCAGTGCCTTGGAGAATACTTGCCACAAAATTGGCCCTTTATAAACATTTCTGGCATGAATAAATGAATGAAGAACCTGAGGAGTAGAGAACTTTGCTATCTTGGGTGAAGCAAATGCCCTCATTCCAGCACTTGGTTTGGTGCCAAAAATTATTAAATCTTCTATCTTTTGAAAAAAATGTTGGTTTATACGTATACTTAGAAATGTAAAGCAGATTATCTTCGAGAACAGAAGAAAAAAAACATGAAAATTTCTTAGAGGAAAAAAAAAGAAATAACTATAATTTTCACTGGTACTTAACTACAGTCACAGAAAGATTAGTTCCTATAGAAATGTTACCTTTATTATGATATGAAATATGAATAATATCTATCTTCTGAACAAAGGCAGGGTATGATTTGGGGTTAATAAAGAATAATATTCTCCTTCTGGCATATGTGATATTTGGTGATGTTAGTGGGTGTATCCATCAAAACAAGAAATGATAAAATATTTCCCTGAAATTTATGAAAGTGTATGTCACTAAAATGAGATTATAGTCCATAAAAACATGTGTTTCAGAATGCAGAAAATACAGCAAAATCCTCCATTCTTCTGGATATAATTCACTAGAGAGTCCTAAAAATGACTGCTAAGTCATGTAACCCTCTCAGTTCTTTCTCACATATGAATAAGGAAAGTGAAAAAAAAAAACAAACAACCCACAAAATATTGCATAGTGAAAGAACAGCCAGGGCTGCATCTCTTCATTTGAATGAAATATGGTGGAAGAAAGAACTAAATATTTGGACATAATTTTAATCTCATTTTAAAAAAAGCTATGCACAGCCATTAGACAGAGGTTAATGCTCTAGCAATATCATGTATACTTACTGTTGCTAATTAAAAACTGCTTCTTCAATATGCTGGGCAAGGTACCATACTACTCCATAAAAGATAACTTGGGAGGACTTAAAGAAACCAAATTGATTAAACTCAGCCTCACAATGACACATTTAAGTGGATATCTCAAGTTGGGTCAACTATTTAGAACATGGGGCTACTAAAGCGCACATAAGGATCCCTGTGGGCAGCATTTTGATTTAGGAAATCACATATGAACATCATCTATGTTCTGTTCTATTTTTATTTATTCTGTTAAATATTTCCCAACTATATTTAATCTGGTTTTGGCTGCACTATGGAATATTGGCAGAACTCCAGTATTTTGGTAGGTATGATTTAGACTTAAGAAAGTGAAAATTTTTAATAATGTAGATTACACTTAAAAGTGTGTTGTGTGTACTTTTGTTTCCCGCCCCCCAAAGAGCTGGTTGTTAAACATTTAGAATCACATCACTAGAGTTTTACTAGAGGATCTGTAAAGACACTGTAAAGCTCCAGAATTCTTTGATTTTCAGAAATCTTCTCTCTCTGTGTTATTCATTTAGAAAAATCATAATAAACTGCTGCTTGAAATTGAATGGTGGTATGCACTTTCTAAAATTGCAATGTCCATTTATTTCCACAAAAGTCCTACTCAAATGCCTGATGGAGGTAACCATGAGTTCTTGAAGGTTATAGCAGCAAAGTACAAATCCTGTCACATTCTACCTAGATTTAAAAGCTTCAAGTATAGATCACGTACATGTACATGTACACATGAACAACAGATTAGATCGTCTGTCCAAGGACAAGCCTAGATAAATGTGGAGTGGTATATGTATGTGTGTGTATGTACACACGCACACCCATATAATTCTTTTGCCCTTTTTGTGGAGAAGTAATGTTGAGTTTTCTTAAATATCTATTTAAATTGAGCTTTCATCTGGTGATTTAAATCAATTTGATTCAACAATGGTGACAAATACTTGTTAAATGCTTATAATATGTTGTGCATTGTGATAGTCACTGAAGGAGAAAAAACACAAATACAGCCTAGTTCCTGCCCTCAAGTGGCTTATGATCTAGTAGGGGAGATGACACATACATGCAAAATTTCTAGTACAAAGTAAGAAATGTTAAGTCCATGAAGGGCACAAGCTATGAGAGCTCAGAATGGGGAAAGATCATTTATGACTGGGAAGAAGAAGATAGGCTTCATAGAAGAGGTGGCATTTGATCTTGATCTGGAAGGATAAGTAGAATTTCAGCAGATGGAAATAAGGAAGAGGGACTTTCCAGGTCTGTGGGCAAGGGCATGAAGGCAGGAAAGTGTGAGAAGTGGTCATGGAATCATGAAGAATCTAATTTGCCTGGAGTCTGGAGTATATGAAGTAGAAGAGCAGGAGATTAGGCTGCAAGATAGATCAGGGCCATAGTTTATCAAATCCAAGGGAAACCAGTGCTAAGCCATCTAAAAACTATTTTCTTCTGTCCTTATAATCTGCAGAATTTGGTATGGGAATAACTTTACTAACCCTGATAATGTTCTGAGAAAACATAGTTTTGTGTGAAATGAAGTTTATGGACAGAATTAGGAACAATCTTATAAATAGGGAGATTAGCTAAAAGATGTTATGGTAGGATTTTGCTTGTTAGGGTAAGGTTGGGTTAGAGGGTTTTTTGTGGTTTTTTTCTTAAATGGGTAATTTATTGTAAAATTAATTTTAAACAAAAACAAAGCTGATTAAATTTATATTTACATCTAATTACTTCACTATTTCAAGAATCTGTGACTTCATTGTTGTGGATACTCTCTACTTGTAGACTACAATTCCTTTACGCTTGTCTTAGCGAGCTGCTGAAAAAAATTCTTTCCTGGTAGCCATCATTCTAGTCTTGAGTTGGGCTGGTCTTTAGAACACAAAAGGTCCAGTCTATCACTGGATACATAGCCAAAGTTTTTCCAGATTTATCAAACTTTTCAGAGCTTACCTTTCCTCTGACAGCACCTCTAAGAACCTCAGACTGTTATGGATCATTGGAATAGAGCTATGGTGAAGGTTATAACGAATTAAACTCTACAAAGTTACCTCTGACTTGCAGACATCTTTAATAATTTTGTTACTCTCTGTGTATTTTCTTCTTTGATGTTCTCTCTGACTTAATCCAGAACCAGGGCCAGGACTGGGACTGTCATAGGCTTTAACTAGGCAGGTTTCATGGTGGTGGTTGAAATTTCCCAGATTGTGGAGTACAGTATTACAAAAGCCAAGAGATTCCTAGCAGGAAGGGGCCCAAAAGTGTTCTACCAAAAAACTCCCAGTAGGAAGGCAAGTAAAATGTAGCTCATGAAACTGAAGAGCCAGACATGGAAAGCATCGTCCGGAGTGGCAGAAGGGTCAAAACTGAGGCTGACAACATCCAAGGGGCCCAGTCCAAATGGAGCAAGGTACAGGATTAGGTTGCAGAAATTAGGTACTAAAGTAGACAATAAGGGTTGATTCCGACTAATAATTCTCCCTATGCTCTGTCTGTGCATGCATGTTTTTATGCTTAATTGCATGTGACTAGCTGGGTTCTCTGGCTTCCTCTGAATTTACCCTAGATAGAAAACTCCTGATATAGTACTCTTCACTACTCTGTATAGCAAAGGCTGTCTCCAAGTGTCGGCAGACACTTCCATTGGCTGTCTATTAGCCTTTGCATTTGTACATATATTTTTCTCTTTTATGTAGTCATAGTCAAAGTTTACATTGACTTTCTGCTTCAGTTTTCTTCTCATTCTTTAAATTACCTCATAAATGTCTTTCCATATTTCTTTATATTCCTCATATCTGTGTTCCCTAATAGACTTAGAATTATGAAGTAATGTTGGTTGGGACAGTGTTAAGAGAGATATGCCAGCAGAGTTCATGGTGAAATGATTTTTAAGCACAGTGATTTTAATTTTCTCCGAGAAAATAATGCTCATTAAAAATAAATGCAGGAAAAAGAGAATGCAGTTTTTCACCCCCTTGCAGATGGTCCATGCTCCTTAGTGCTCATTTCCTATGAGGAGGATATAAAAGTAGCAGAAGACAGACATGAAAGATCCAAAGGAATGTAGGAGAAATATGGGTGTGTAATTGAAGAAATTATATGTCTGACTTTTATGCCTTTAATTTAGGAAGTTAGTGGTTTAAATCACCTATTTCCATAATTTAAGTCATACACAGAAAGTCTGTGCAATAACCACATTTAAGCAGAACTCTGCCACCCATACTGAAGATAAGTGGCACTTTATCTCACTTCACAGAAACATTCGAATATTCCAACAGTCTAGAAATTCTTGCCTTTGGGATGCTTTCTATTTATTTATTTGAAACCGACCATACTTCTGTCAGTAAGTATATTTTTAAATATTTCAGCTGAATTTACAGCTGACAAACATAAGCACAGACACTCTGGTCAAATAGCATCCTGTTGGTGTCTACACAGGGACACAAATGGAAATGGATTTTTTTTTCTTGATCCAGTCTGCATGGCATCAAGATATGGCCTGTCCAAACAAATGAATGGTCGTTGGAATGGTCTCATCTACAGGTTGAACCAATTGATTCATTGGATAGTGGCCTAATCTACCGGGACCTAGACATTGGGAGAATGAGGAGTATTACCTAACATGTCCATAGCTGATTAAAACTCATAGATGGTTCTTATTCCAGGTATAAATAAGATGGATCACTCCTAACCAAATGTTTCAAGGTCAAAGTGGCAGTCCTATTGGCCATATAATTTCCCCTTGTACCATAATACTTTTTAACTGTATGGCAAAAAAAAAAGAAAAGACAAGAAAAGAAAAGAAAAACAATAGAAATATTTTTGATCACACCTACGTCATGGGCTAATATTAATAAACCCAGTTAGAGTGTATATAATTGTGTTTTGTTCAGTGTTTTTAAAAACACAAAAGAAATCATTTTAACAATAGCAAATCAAATGGACTTCTCTGTTCTTGATCTCTCTTTCACCAAGTCAATGCCTTTTGTGTATTTTCCCTAAAGTGTGTCCTTTTGCTCAACTGACTTGTCACCATAGGGCACCATCAAGAGTCTACTTATTTGGGCACACTAATACACTGTTAGCAGATCTGTGAATGAATCCAACCATTCTAGAAAGCATTCTGGAATTAGATACCATATAACTATTCTGTTCATACCCTTTTATTTAGTGATATCACTACCAGGCTTATACCCCAAAGAGTTGAAAGAATAAAAGAGGGAAAGAACTCATATGTCAACAAATATTTATTGCAGTACTTTTCATGGTAGCAAAGAACTGGAAACAAAGGATTGTCCATCAATTAGGGGAATTGAGCTAATTATGATATATGAATATAATTGCACTGTAAGAAACAATGAAAATGACAGGGATACCTAAGCAAACTTGTATAAACTAATGCAAAGTGAATTAAGTAAACTAGGAAAACAATTTTTACATTAACTACAACCATTATAAAAGAAAACACTTTGAAAGAATTAAGAACTTTGATAAATTCAATGAACAGCCATGACTCCAAAAGGCCAATAATGAATCATATCTCCTAACTCCTGATAGAGAGATGATAGACTAGAGGTACCACAATAAAACATACATTTTCTGAAATAGCCAATGTGTGGCTCTATTTTGCTTTACTATGTAGTATATATACTATACTATACATACTATACACTCATTTGTTACAAAGAAGGGTGCTTTTAAAGTTTCTGTTTATTTTTTGTTTGTTGGGATATCTTTGTGGGAAGAATAATAGTGGTATAAATTACAAGAAAGAAAAGAGTATTAATGAAATATTAAATATCTATTGATATGTAGATACCACTGCTAGGTATACACCCCAAGAAGATCAAAGACAGAAGGTTACACATATGCAAAAAAATACAGCAACAATTTTTGTGACAGCCAAGATACAGAAATAAGGTAAATGCTCATCAGCTGGGGGATAGCTAGACAAGCTGTGGTACATAAATATAATGCAGTATTATTACACTGTAATAAACAGCAAATATGAAGAATTCAGAGAAGCATGGGAAGATTTTTATGAACTAATGCTATGTTAAGTAATCAGAACCTAGAATTACAATAACGTACAGGTTAAGAAAAGGAAGAAAAAAAAGAAAAGGAGACTGAATGCTATAGCATCATATAGCATCACAATGACCATGGTTGGCTTTGGAGAAGAAATGAGAAAGTACAGTTATTGGTAGGCACTGTGAACCTACCACTAAAATTCTTTGTGCTCGGGTCAGCATGACTTTAGCCTTCATTCACTCCAAGAGATAAGGCCAGAGACTGAACCTGAAACTCCATTGGCATTCAGAACTCCCAAAGTAGGTAGGCCCTTCCTCTTCAACTTATAGTATTACAGAGTTGCCTAAAGCACTGAGAGGTTAAGTGATTTGCCTATGGTCACACAGCCTACACAGCCTGTGTCAGAAGCCAGATTCAGACCCAGATTTTCTTTGGCTCTCAGAATGTTTCCCTATCCACTGCGCCACACTCATTGAACTCACTAAATGCCTGATGTGTTTGATATTCTGTTAGGCATTGTGATGGGTATAAAAGGAGAAGATGTGATCCCTGCCTTTGAGGAATTTAATTCTATTTCCTTCAGCATTTACCTCCTATGCACTTTGGATACAAGGGGATACTTTGCTACTCACTGATGGTATGACCTTGAGTAAGTTACCTCCCATACTGGGCCTCATTTTATGCATCTGTAAAATAATACAATCCTTAATAAAAAGGATTTGTTCTGTATCAGTCAAAAGGCTTCACCCAAAGACCTAGAAGGCCACATGTAGCCTCAAGGCCACAGGTTCCCCACCCCTGGACCAAATGTTTTCAAAGGTCCCTTACACTTCTAAGTCCTATAAAGCACAATGAAATCTGTTATTTCGTGACCTGTGAGAACTCCTCCCACTATTACAGATTGCTTTTGTTGTTGTTCAGTCATTTCAGTTGCATCTGACTATTTGGGACCCCATTTGGGGTTTTCTTGGCAAAGATACTGGAGTGGTGTGCCATTTCCTTCTCCTGCTCATTTTATAATGAAAAAACTGAGGCAAAGGGTTAAGTGACTTGTCCAGGGTCTCACAGTAAGTGTCTAAGGCTGGATTTGAACTCCAGGCACAGCACTTTATCCACTACACCAACTATCTGCCCATTACAGATTTTTATGGATTTATAGTGGCTAAATCCATTTTTATGGATTGTAGTGGCTAAAAAATTTGCCACATAGCAGCCAGCTTTCTGGTAATAAGACTCTATACACTTGGTGAGTCTTGTCCTTGGATGAAAGAAAAACAGCCAGTTGCTAGGCCTGTAATGAAAGCCTTTGCAACTTGGTATAGCTCATCAGAACTTGTAGCACTGGCCCTAACCTTTGGAATCCCAGAGTCACCTCCTAACTACAATGAGATAACGTAGTAGGACTTTATTGGGATCTTCTAGAGAAGAATAACATGTCTGTTCAATCAAGATGAATTGGTAATGTATTAACTAACTAATATATCTCCCCTTCAAAGTAATTGAATGCCTTGACCTGGTTCAATGCACGGGTCTCTTGAAGGCCATTTATGAATGTCTTTGATGGAGAAAATTTCTGATAACATTATAGAACAATAGGAAAAGATCATACTAATTAGGAAGGTCTCTCAGAATCATAGGATCTCTTGAGTTGGACATCATGAAGTCCAATCTTGAGTAGGAAAGTCTTCTGCAATATCCCAGACAAGTAGTTACCTAATGGTTAAGTGAAGGCCTCTAGAGATGGGGGACTCTCATTTACTAACTTGCACTATCGTTATTTGTTATATGTTGTTTATCTATCTATCTATCTATCTATCTATCTATATCTATCTATCTATCTATCTATCTATCTGTTATTGTTATATATACTCATGCCCTACTATAATATGGCACGCTCCTTAACAGTAGAGATGATTTTTAGAAGGAAACACAAAACTTTGCATCTCTAGTGCTACCTAGCACAGTTACTTACACAGAACAAAACTTAATAAATGCTTACTAATTTCAGTTAGATTTGTTAACCCTAGAACAAGTCCCAGGGAGCTTTCAGAGTCTGCTTCCTTGAAGGTAGGATTTGTATCTTTTAAAAAAAATTTCCAACCCTAGCACCATGTTTTGTGCAGAATTAGATATAGATATAGATATGTAGATATATGTGTGTATGTACATATTTTTAATTGAGTTGTGTTCCCAAGTCAGTTCCCTCAACTTCTGGACAGATAGCACTGTTAGCAAGTTTTTCCATATGTTGAGCCAAAATCTGCCTCTGCCTAACTTCTACCCATTGCTTCTAATTCTAATTCTGCCCTCTGAGGCCAAATAGAATCTCACAACACATGACTGCCTACAGGGGTAGAGAACCTGCAGCCTCGAGGCCACATGTGGCCTTCTAGGTCCTTGGGCGAGACCTTTTGATTGAGTCCAAGTTTTACAGAACAAATCCTTTCATTAAAGGGATTTGTTCTGTGAAGTTTGGATTCAGTCAAAGGGCTGCATTTAAGGACCAAGAAGGCCACACGTGGCCTCAAGGCTGAAGGTTCCTCACCCTTGGTACACATTGCATAGAGCCTCCTAGTAAGAGTGAATTTAAGAGCCTTTAGAAGTTCCTGATCATTTCTGGGTGAGCCTAGCCCAGCAGCAGTGTGCTCATGGGGTCCCATGATCTGCTGGGGCCAAGAAGTCTCTGGGTCATTGATTGCTTGGGAGAAGATAATCACTTGCATTGAAAGCCTCTTCAGTTTATCAAAATGCAGTTTGCAGCCCTCCTACTCACTCACCTTAGCTCAAGTCCCAGACTGACTACTTGTTCTCTCCCCCACAAACATGTGGGCTGGGTTCTTGCTCCTTCTCTCCATGGAGCAGGAATTAGAAAGGAAAATAAATTGGTTTCAATTGTGCTTCATCTGGATGGGTGTTTACAGCTGTGTCCCAGGGGTTGTTTTTAGGCAAAGCATCCTCAGAGGCAGAACATTTTATACTATAAACTTCACTGATTATATTATTCTGTGAAGAATCAAAGTCCAGTTACAAATTATGTCGAGTAGCCTGACCTTGAAGTGATCTTTTTCTTTTCCTCTTTTTTTCCTCCCTGACTTCCATCAGTCTTACTAGTCTGGCTAAATTCCCATTTTCTTTTTCTTTCTCATATATGGAAGCTGTATACCCCAATGTACAGGTGGCATATATGTAGTACTTCCAGGACTTATCAAACCCACAGGCCTAACTCCATTCCACCCATCCTCATAGTAACATTAAACAGCATTTGATTCAGAAAAGTGAAAACGTGATTGTCGCTTTTGCCCCCACACTGCGATGAAATTCCAGGCTTTTATGTGCAGGAAGCTCTGTGTTGATCTTGGCTCCCCCATGGGTTAAAAATCTTGTTTAAATGTAGCAGACTTAGAATCCTCTTTGAGGTTTTGCTGTGTTATTTTATAGAAAGGCTTCTGCCTGATTATTTACAGATGCTGTCTCTGAGAAAGATGAAAATAGTCCCACTCCTAGCTTGGAGATTTGGACTTAGACTTTCTATTTTTTCATACAACAAAGGACAGCCCAGCTCTGGTCTAAAGCCTTCCTGTACTGACTACTCTGAGAAGTTCTCCCAATACCATATACAACATGGTTTCTGTTGACAACTTCAACCAGGCAAGGAATTGGGCTATCAAGGCATCAAACTTCATTTGTTACTTCACAGAAACTTGTGGGATCCCTACGCTACCACTTATTTTTGAAAGATCTTCTTATAAATGGCCATGGTGGCCTTCTAGGCACTGGAGGAGACTCTAAAGGGTTGGTCCAGTCCTGAAGGACCACACTCTACCCCCACAACCCTGTCCTTTTTCAAAAGATAGATGGTGCTGAATTTGAGAAAGGACACCCAAGTATCCTTCCTTGGTCCTTACGTATTCCCACTAAAAAAAGAATGGACTTGAGCCTCTGCTTGCTGAATCTGCCTGTGTCATCCAAGGAAATGAGGCACCTTTCATATTCTTACAAATCTCCAATGCAATTAAAAAACCCTATATATTACTTATATGCTCTGCACAGAACACAGCACTAGGGGTAGGGATAAAACAACAACAAAATAAGACACAGATCCTGCCTTCAAGGAACCAGATCCCACAAGTTCTCTGGGATTTGTTCTAAAGTTAGCAAATTTATTTCAAGTTTGGGGGTATTCATTCATTCATTCACTCATTTATTTATTTATTTCATTCATTCATCCACTTGTTTATGTGTTTGTTCATTTATTTATTTATCTGTTTGCTTATTTATTTGTTTGTTTGTTTATGTCTAGGCAATGGGGTTAAGTGACTTGCCTAGGGTCACACAGCTAGTAAGTGTTATGTGTCTGAGACTGGATTTGAAACCAGGTCCTCCTGAATCCAGGGCCGGTGCTCTATGCACTGTGCCACCTAGCTGCCCCTGTGAGTATTTATTAAGTTCTACTCTGTTCAAGGAACTGTGCTAAGCAACATTGGAGATACAAAGATTAAAAAACAACAACAACAAAAAACCTAAAAACCACTCACTCTTTGTTCTCAGAGAACTTATAATCTCATAGTGGGGCATGAGTGATGCAAGCAAATAATTACACTATAAATTAGTAACTGATAACTTGCATAGGAAAGGGAAGAGTGGCCTGAGAAGTTTGAGGAGAGAATGAGTGTTTCTACTTAGAGGGCGGTTGAGTGATTAGGAAGGGTTTCACATAGGATGCATCATAATCAGAAAGGTAGGGCACTTGGTCTTTGTTTTCCTGTGTATTTCTGGGGAAAGTCCTCTGCCAATGGGCTATGCTGTAAGCTGCTTGAGGTCTTAGGCCAAGACTAAGCTAAATGGCTGAGAAATGTTGACCTTGTGTCACAAGGTCAGTAATCGTTGTGCTCTTTATAGTACCTTCTGAGCCCTTCCCTGGTCTCTCAGGAGTGTCTGACTTAGAGGTTGCAGGAATCTTGTAGTCAGTGATTGAGACCCTTACTTGTCATTCATGGGCTAGACCAGGGGTGGGGAACTTGTGGCCTTGAGGTGACATGTGGCCTTCTAGGTCTTTGGGTGCAGCCTTTTGATTGAGTCCAAGTTTTACAGAACAAATCCTTTTATTAAGGGGATTTGTTCTGTGAAGTTTGGATTCTGTCAATGGGCTACACATGAGAATCTAGAGGGCCACATGTAGTCTCGAGGCTGCAGGTTCCCCACCCCTGGGCTAGACGTTGAAGGATGGGAAGGATGCCAAAAGGTAGGAATGGACTTAGTGGAAAAGGAGAATCCATTCTAGACCTCAGGATTGGCATGCACCAAAACATGGAGGCTGGGGATGGCAGGATAAGACTGGGGAACTGTGAAGAGTAACTGTTGAGCTGGAGTAAAGAGTACATTCAGGGGAAATAACATCAGAAAACTGGAAAGCTAGGGTGGAGTAGCCTTGAAGGTGGAGAGCCTTGAATGACAGTCTGAGTTTGCATTTTATTTGAGAGGTGGCAACAGAAGTTTTTTGACCAGGGTTCTGACATGTGTCAATGACTCCCAGATCTATATATTTAGCCCTAGTTTTTCTCATGAGTTCAAGTCCCTCATCACAAATTGCCTGGTAAACATTTTGAACTGGACCTCACGTAGGCATCTCAAACTCAACATGTCCAAAACAGAACTCAGTATCTTTCTCCCCAAACCTACCCCTCTTTTGAGCTTCCCTATTATAGTCAAGCGTACCATCATACCTCTAAGCAAGAGGTGACAAAGGCCCACACTAGAGGAACTGTACTATGGATGAGGAGATAGAAGATAGATAAAAGACAGAAGAGATGTCAAGGAGATGGAAATGATAAGACATGGTGACTGATTGGACAGAGTGAGGGGGAATAAGTGCACACAGTAGGTGCTTCATAAACATTTGTTGAATAAATGTTGATATTGCTACTTTTCAAGGAAGTAATAACAAACCCTCCCATATATAGCTGATCTTCGAATTTTTTTCAACTATGTCAAGGCTCCTCAACTACTTCTGGAATGACTTTAAATTTTTGATAACCCTATTGCATTTTGGAAACCAGAGCTAAACAAATGACTGGAACATGCTAGGTAAAAGAAACCCTCCTTCTAACCACCCTTGATTAAAAAAAAGATTAAATATATAAAGAGTTTAGGAAAGAGGCCATCATACTGGCATAGGGGCATGAAGTAATATAGTGACAGAGGAATTTAATTATCTAGACATCTACTGGAGGTTGCTCCAGAGAGCAGTTAACAATTTCTAGTCTTTCTTTAATGATAATTTCTTTATTTAAAATATGGAGAAACCAACAAGAGGAAATTCTATTCTGGATCTGATTCTCACTAACAGAGAGGAGCTAGTTGCTGGGGTGGAAATAATAGGAACTTTAAGGCTAGTGGGCAGTGACCATTACCTCTGTGGAATGTATATTGCCTTAGAAAACCTCAAATTAACATTATCTGTATTGTATTTTTATTTATTGTGTTAATCATTTTCCAATTACATCTTAATTTGGTTTGGGTGGTATTCAGGAGTTTTGCCACTGCTGGATGCCCATGGCTTCAAGTTTGATATTCCTGAGAAAGTCACACAGCCAATATGTAACAGAGGAGCAGAACTTGAACCCCAAGTCTTTGTGACTCTTGAGACTACCTCTCTATCTATTTCATAGATCCTGTTCAGGAAAGCTAAGGACAGCAAAGAGAGGGTTAATATTTAGTTTAAGTAGGGGGAAAAGAAGGATCAAAAAAGGGATAGGACTCTCTTCAAATGATATGTACTTGAAAGGATGATGATAACTGAAAACAGAGAAAAGGCCAAACTGATACAGTTTCTTTGCAAAGAAGAAAACAAAAGAAAAGGAAGATTTTTCTAAAGAAAAGAAAGGCTACTAGGGAGATGATACATAATATGGGCAGTGGATAGAGTTTGGGGCCTGAAGTCAGGAAGACTGTCTTCCTAAATTCAAATACAGCTTCAGACACTAGCTGTGTGACCTTGGGCAAGTGACTTAAATCTGTTTATCTCAGTTCCTCATCTGTAAAAATGAACATGAGAAGTAAATGGCAAACCACTTATGAGGTCACAAAGAGTAGGACATGATTAAAAAATGACTAAACAATAACAATATAATATAAAAATGAAATGGTTAATAGGAAATTAGTAACCAATATAAAATGGAAAAGAGTACTTAGGAGCCCTTGGTGAATTAAAGTCACCTGGCTCCAATGAATAGTATCCTCAGGTAGTAAAAGAGCTGGTGCATGTGATTACAGAGCTGCTCTAAGTGGTATTTAAAAGATTGTGGAAAATGGGAAAGGAATTACAGGATTGAAGAAGGGCAAATTTGTCCCAATTTTCAAAAAAAAAAAAGGAAGAGAATAATCTGCTAACTCTGGGTAAGTGATTTCTGAGAAAATTCCAGAACCTATTATTAAAGAGATGGTTAATGAACACCTAAAGAGGAAGCAGTGATTATAAAGAACCTGCATGACTTTAGTAAGAACAGGTCATGTCAGGCTAACCTTATTCTGTTGTTCTAACATTGTTACTATATTGATAAATTAAGAGAACTCTGTAGATACTGTATACTGGGATTTTAGCAAAACATTGGATAAAGTATCTCATGTTATTCTTGTGGGGAAAAAAATGGAGAAATGGGGATTAGACAATAATATAATTAGATGGATTTAAAACTAGTTGAATGGATAGACTCAGAGAGTGGGGAGATTTGTTCTGTGACGTTTGAATTTAGTCAAAGAGCTGCACTTGAGGACCTGGAGGGCCACGTGTGGCCTCGAGGCCACAGGTTCCCCACCCCTAGATAGCAGCTGTTGTTCCTTTCACTGACTGTGTGATTCTGTGATCTATCAAATGAGGATGTAGACTTCCCCCACCTTTTAAAGGATGAAACTATCCTTAAAGGAAGACTAGAAATAGGTAGCTACTATGTTTTAGGAAGAGGGAAAACTGTAGCAGATGTTTAGATAATTAAAACTCTCCCATTACTATCATATTATGCCCCTGTGCCAGTCTTGTGATCTGTTTACTCTCTGTATAGGTGATACATAAGATTCCTTTTCTCCATTCCACCTTGGATATTCTATGATCTTGTGATTTCTAAAATGAGAGATTAGTTTGTATGATTTCTAAGGATTGTTTTAGCTTGAATCTTTATGGTTCTGGATGTCTATATTTCTGTCTTAGTGTCTATCGGTAAGATGTAGATTGCAAGTTTGTCTATTTACTGTTTGTTACATAACAATTATATCTTTAGCATATTCCTAGAGTATGGCACAGTGTGAAATTTACACAATCTATGGGAAATGTATAATATTCTTTTGGAATCAGAAGACCTGAGTTTTAAACCTGGCTCTATTAGTCATTACTTATTTGACCTTGGGCAAGTTGATTTACCTTCTAGGCTCTTCATTTCTTTTCTATAAAAGTAAGGAGGTTGGACCAGATGACTTGAGATCCTTTCTAACTCTAAATCCTATGACCCTGTGTTGCATAATACTGCTATTAAAATAGCCTGTTGAAAATATTTCCTTACTCACTGAAGTATACTTTGAAAAACAGAGTTTTCCTTGTTCATTGTGATGATTTTGAAATTTTCTGTTTTAAAAACATTTTTGTCATAAGAGACAGTTCTCTGGGAGAAGGGAGAGAGTGTCTGTTAGAGGGAGTACTGTAGGTAATGTAAAAATAAAAGATGTAAATAAAAATCTAATTTAAAAATAAATTTGAAATTTATGCTACATTCCATAAACATTGACTAACATTATACTATGTACAGAACACTGTGCTAAGGAAGATATAATATTTAGATAAGGCACAGTCCTTGCCTTCATAAGACTTCTAGTCTAATAGGAGATATGACACACAACTATAGCACAAAATAATATGTAAGTACTTAGGAGAGGTATAAGTAATGTGCTGTGTAAAGTCCAAGGGAGGACGAGGAAGCCATTACTGACTAGAGCAATCAGAGAAGACTTCTTAGAAGTGTTATTTGGTATGCTTTTTAAAGAATAGTCAGACATTCAGCAGATTAAAAATTTGTAGTAATGCAGTATTACATACAAAAACTATTACTAATTACATGTACATGCTCATATCAATCCACAGATCTACCTCCATACATAAAAACTGTTACTGAAAAGTAAATTTCAAGTGATACTTGATTTCTATTTGCGTTAAAACATATGCAGCATCTAAAGTAATGAGATTACTGTTATCCTTACAGAGTTATGTAAACCTCAATTTTAAGTCCATACTCATATAGCAAAGCATTTTAAGGGCTAAAAACTGAATAACAGAGTGTATCCAATTCAACAAATACTTATAAAGTACCCATTTTGCATAAGGCATTATGTTTACAAATTAAATTTTCTTTAAACCTCCATTTCAAAAATCCGCAGGCCCAAATTTTAAAACTGTTTCAATAAATCAACCATCAACTTTGTAGGCTCAATGAGAAGTAAAATCCTGGATACGTAGCCATGTCCTACACCCACGGAGAGAAGCCTAGTCAAAGTGCTTAGTAAGGTTCGCTGGAATAGATGGACCAGGCGAGAACTGAACTGCCAAATCAGCAGCTGTCAATGTAATGTACCGCCCATTCTGCATACTGGAGTCCAGCTATGCCTTGTCCATGCTGTGTCAAGCGAAGAGTCGGCAGTTAGTAATTTCAAGTACAAATCAGTAACCTTTATGAATTGTTAGATAGTCTGTGTTTGAAATTTAGGAAGACAGTGAGGTTTTTCACTAGCCAAGATTTAGCACCTAAGCCAGGGTTGGCTCTTTTGTTTTGTCTTGTTTTGTTTTCCGTTGATTTTCTTTTTTTGGTAGTGATATACATAGTAAATGCAAGATGATAGGCTAGGAAGTTAGCGGATGATAACTCTACTTTCTTCCTTGGCTGTTGTGCTTGCTTAGATTCATTTGCATGCCAGCCCAGAGAGAATTTAAGGAGGTAAATGGCTTTCTTACCCAGCTTCTACAAAGCCATTGGCTTTTGTCTGAGAGAGGAGGAGAGAGAAGACCAAGGGAATCAATGTGAAGGGCCTATAATTCCCTTAAGGTTTTAAATGGGACTTACCAGAGCCTTCTCAACCTAAATCAGACAGTCATTTTGGACTTTGATTAAGACACAAATAAGGGTAACTTAAAGGAAAAACCTAACCTTAGCCTGGAGCACTCATTTGGAATTTGTTTGGCTCCTCCTTAGTTGGGTGTGGTGGCTCTTAAGCTCTTTATGACCAAATAGCTGCCATCTATTATCAGCTATTAATTAATTAATTAAACTTCCTGATATGTGCCAAAATTGCTAGCAAGTGGCCCTGAAGAGATGAACTCTAGAGATTGGTCGTGGGGAGCAAGGTATAATACCAATCACCAGATCAACAGAGTGATGTATCCCTGTGCAGAGCAGAGATGATGCCAAGCAGAAGGTAGCAGAGGGAAGCATGCTGATACCATGAGTTTCATTGGTTATGAGTATGTCTAGGCCATACATATTCTCTATGTTTGTGTCCTGGTCCCACAGGTTCTTGGTGTGTGCCTCTTCACACATGTTCCCTGGTCATAAGTGCTCTCTCTTTGTGTACCCTTCATGCTTGTTCCTTGGCCGCACACATTCTCTGAATGTGTGTCCTCCCACTAGTGTTAAGCAACTTTTGGGACAGTATATACCCCAGGTATGCACAGGGGAATCTTTTCTTAACATTTTGATTGCTATGATATTTCATTAAATATCTTTTGTTTGAACTAGAGCTGTGTTTGTACTATTAGCTGATAAAAGTAAACACAATGGCAGGAACACATGAGCTATGGTTTTAAGTGGGCGTTGACACATGGAAGATATCATACCTAGAATGGTTTCTCTGGGAATCCACATGTAAGAAAGGAATCATATATGAATTCCTATTTTTTAAGTGTGTATTGGTGTTGTCTCTTCATTGGACTGACCAGGGTAGGTCATTTAACATTGTCTCAGTGCTCTGTACATAAGGGGTCAGTCAGTTGACTGAATCTGATTAATGAATTAATATGATCAATTCAGTTAAACTGGATAATTCAGAAGGAAGACTGTGGCTCATTTTTGTTTTTCAATCATTAATGACTCTCTCTACGTGGATTTCATTTATCCAGGAAGTGTGCAAATTCTACTCAACATTACCTTGTATAGAGAGTGATAATGATCTGCTTTGTGGATAAACCCATTTTCTGCTTCAAATATGACATATGCATATAACAGACACATCATCATTCTAGATACCTACTTTTTCTTTTTGAAAATGTGAACATAAGAGTAGATAGAAACCTCAAGTGGAAAAATACACAAGATAAACCTGGGCCATGTGTGTTAAATCTCAGTTGGAAAAAAAACCACACTGGCTTGGCACAAAGTGAATATTGGTATTATTAACTTGGCACTATATGTAAAAATTTCATGTAATCACAGAATCAAAGGGAAGTTGCTTTGAAAAGGAAATAGGGTTACAGAGGATTTTAATGATTTTTTTTCTGTATGCATGATATGATAAGAAGGAGTTGAAAGTTAAAACATGGAGACTCTGGATTCAATAATTTCCTAGAACTGTGAATTGCCAATGCCTGGACTTGGAAGCTCATTCTGTATTAAAGTCCAAATTACGGAATATGTATTTGATGCTACAATTAATTATCTTTTTGTGCCAAACAATACCCTGGGATTTTTGTGAATGACATGACAATTGACTGCCACAGCACACACTATTTTGTCTTTGATCAACTTAGCTAGCTTTCCTACTACATATTGCATACCTTATGCATACACATTTCTGCAGATAAAAACATCAAACCAGTGTAGTTCAAGGCTATTTTTCAGGAAAATCAGACAGAAACAAGGAATCCAATCCCAAATGAATTCATTACTCTTAGGCAGTGTGGGGTAGTAGAAAGAATACTGGACCAAGAGTGAAGAAACTTGGGCTCTGGTCTCAGTTTTGCTACTGACCAGCTGGGTGACCTAAGGCATATCACGGCTTCTCTGGGCTCTTCCTTTCTCATGTCTAGAATAAGTAGGATGACTGAAAGTTCTAGCTCTAAAATTTGGTGATTTTAGTCCTTACTCGCCAGCATTCGCTGTGGGGCCTTGGGCAAAATGTTCAGGAGTTAAACTGGATACATTCTAAGGTGCCCTCCAACTTTAATATTCTAGGATTTCAGATCTAAAATTTTAATAATTCTTGTCTACCTACTGTTAAACTAGTCCTTAATAATCTTAATACTGATAACCTTTAATAATCCATCAAAAAGGATTTGTTAAGGGGCTACTATGTGCCAGGCACTGCACTAAGAGCTGAAGATGCAAAGAAAAGTAAAAACAGTCCCTGTCCTCAAGGATCATGTATTCTAAGGAGGGAGACAACATATGAATAAAAAAAACCCCATATGAATAAAAAATACACGAATAAAAAAAAAGTACCCACAAGATGTAGACAGAAGAGGTGGAAAGTAATCAGTCCCTGAGGGATAGGTGGGGCACGACTAGGAAAGGCCTCCAGCAAAGGATGAGATTTGAACTGATTGAAGGAAGCCAGGGAAGCCAGGAGGCAGAGATGAGAAGGAAGAGTTTTATAGACCTGCAAGTCTATCATCAATATCTATCAATCTATCAATCAATCAGAAAGATTTAATAAATGCGTTCCATATGCCAGATACTGTGTTAACTGGGATACAAGAAAGGGTCAAAAAGAGCCCCGTTTTCATGGCATTCACAGGCTAGCGGGGAGACAATGTCTCAATGACTGTACACATAAGATCTAGGGAAGATAATCCTCAGTGGGTCGGCACTAGCATGGGGGCAGAAGGTGTGGGCCGAGGGTAGGTGAAAGTTTCTGGCTGAAGGTAGGATTTGAGCTGACTCATGAAAGAAGCCAGGGAATAGAAGAGGCACAGATGAAAGGGCTGAGCAATTAATTCAGTCTTGGAGAAGAGTCTGTGTAAAGGTGTGGAGATAGAAAGAGTGCCATGTGAGTGAACAGCAAGTAATGTGCAGGATGGGTAAGGCATAAGACTGGAGCTAAAGATAGCTACAGACATTTTATGACCAAATATTCTGAGAAAGTTTCTTTAACAAAGTTACTTATCCCCAACTCCAACCCCTGCCGCACCCATTCATCCTTTGAGTCCCAAGTCTCTCAATAGTCAAAGGAAGAAGAAGTAAGAGACTAGGAGTGGGTGGGCTCGTAGGAGAGCCAAGACATAAGCCAGCAGTTTAACGGGTTTTTTTTGAGGAGAGGGAAATCATTTAAAAGTCATACTTTTTAAAGATGATTGTATATCTTTTCAGGTCCTTGAATTAGGTAGATGCAAGCCTGGCATCTATCATTTCTTCATAGTATAATACTCATATTAAATAATTTTTATACTGGAAAAATAACAATAATAATGATGATAATTGTTTTTTAAAATACATTGAAACTCCACTGTGTTGTTCCTAGATTTAGTGTTTAAATCTGATAGGCCTTCCAAAGAATCCTGCCAGACCCAGCCAAATCAGTGGGAGGCTGAAATGAATCTAAACTCACATGATTATCCAAGGAGAAAAATTCCAAGGAGTTTTCAGCTTTGCTTCAGAGAGGCCTCTCAAGACTCACTTTTAAAGGATCAATTGATATCCTTAAAATAATCAACATTTATTTGCTTTAATCTAATTCCTCTCTTTTCCTTCAAGACAAAACCACTACCTCCATCTGCTCGGGAGTTCAGTTCTTTAGAGAGATTCCCCACTTGTGAGCAGTAGCCCAGGGATCTCTGAAGATTTCCATCAGGATGGGCCTTACTGGGATGCTTGGGAGAGACCACTTTGGGGCCCCAGAATTCTCTAGGACCCTCAAATGAATGGGTTAGTGCTGTTTTGTCTCTGAGTCTGGCTTGGTAACCAAGCAATCATTTCACAGAAGTGTGGAATAGGGCCTAGAAGTCAGATTGTCACCCAGCCTGGGAGTCAGACCATTTTAGAGAGTACCCCTTGCCATAATTAAGGGATTTTCATACTTGGCTCAGGCCCATTTGTAATCTGACTCCTTGCAGTTGTCCCTCGGGTTCTAGAGGCTCCAGGGCTATTGTGTTAGGGAGCAGACTGGACTCTGTGGGCTGTTAACCTCTTTGCAACATTAAAAAGCAACCTCATAGAGGGTTATGCCCCATAAGAATGAACTCCCTTGAAAACACAAACTCCTATTGACTCATTATGCAAATATATGATGTTGTTGTTATTATTACTGTTAATAAATAATCTAGTATCGTGTGTTTGTGGAGAATTCTTTTAGACTATTACTTATAAATCATTAAATCCTCACTGGCTAGAAGAAAGGAAGAAAAGCAATTTCAAAACGTGTTTCCTGTTGCAAACTGAATTTAGATAGCAATGGATTATTATGGAAAAATAAGCCAATCAAAAGGGAGACTTTTAAAATTTCTTTGGTTTCTTTCATGCTTTGCATTTTCAAACTTGAAAACCTTTCATGTTTTAAAAAAAATAGATACTCAAAATAATTGTAATAATCCAGGAGAATTTCATATGGAATTTAAAATTTTCTTGTTAATCTCTCGTAGTCAAGATTTTTCTCTTTCTCACAATCTCTTTTTCTTATTTGACCCCTCTTATTGAACCTTGCTTCCTTAGCATCTTCAATCTCTCTACCTTCTCTAATATTTCAAACCTGTTCCCTTATTCTACTTTCATTTGTCTCTCTACCCAATCTGGGGCCTTCTGCCATTTCCATTTTATTGTTCCCTAACTCTGGGTAACCTTACTGTTTACTTTTTCCATTCTTGGTCCTAGACTTTTGCACTGTTGGAGAAATTCACAAAACTGAGTTGACTGGGTTTCCCACAAAATCATGCTAGTTTACATGAGCTAGGTTCCAATTGTGTTTTTAATCCATCTCTAGGTTTATCCAGTGGCTGTTTCAAATATTTTGTCCTCTCTCAAGGGGCTAATTCCATGCCTATCTCTTCACTTTTAGCAGATGAAATTATTCCCTACCTTCCTGAGAATATTCAATGATTTAAATTCCTCAGTTTCCCTTCTCTCCATCTCACACCTTTTCTAATTGAATCTTGGAGAAATATGTACCCCTTCTTTCTCACCAAGGCTAGATCCACTTGTGTTCTTGAGCCCATACCTCCCATTTCTTCAGAAAGCTGGCTCCATCAATCTTTCCATCTTGACTAGATTCGTTTCCCCCTCCTGTGAACCTGCTGAAGTCACTCCATCCTAAAAGTCCATGTCTTCTACTTTGATATGGCTTCCAAGCCACATTGCCTTCTGTCTGCTCTGCTAAGATGGTTTTCTCTCAAAGGTGGCAAATGCAATGGCCTTTTTTTTCCCAGCTTAATCTGAGCTATAGGATTCAACACTGACCCATCTAGAAAGTATATCTTGGCTTCTTTGACATGATACTATCCTCATTCTCCTACCTCTCTACTTGCTCCTTCTATCTTCATCTTTCCCTCTTTTCTCCTCTCTAATTATAGGTATTCCCCTAGTTCTTATCCTTCTCCTCTTCTCTCTGCACTATCCCCCTTTGTGATCTCATCTTTTTCCTTGGTTTCAGGGCACATCCCCATATAGATTATTCCCAAACATCTATCTCTAGTCCTGACCTCTCACTGGAGCTCCACTGTAACTTCAAACAGCCTTTTGTATGTCTCTTCCAAAGGTAGTTTGGGACCTCAAACTAAAAATCATTGAAAAACCTCCAATTCCTTATTAATCTCATTGCATCATACAGTAGACATGGAAAAGACCTTGGCAAGTATCTAGTCTAGTGGTTCCCAACCTTTTCAATTTTGAGGAACCCTTTTTGATTGAAAAGTTTCACAGACCCCAAACATGATAGCATGTATACTATTAATATCTATTAATTGAGAAAATAATGGCAAAAAGCAAGCATGCATTGAGCAACACATTTACATGAATTTATATTTTATTAAACACAGTTTCTATATACTTGTGACAAATGTCTTGAATATCTACATATTACTCTTCTCAGTCTACAGAAGATGTTTTCTTTTGTGCATATCTTTTTTCCTATGTCTCCTAACTCCTTTACTTTACTTCTACCTGCTACCTTGCCCTGCTATTACTTGACCTACTTCCACTCCAGCAATCCCTCCCTTATCCTCCCATTCCCTTAAATCTAAACATCATTCTATATCCCTCTTTTAACGTAGTCCCACATCCTCCCCTCTAAAGATCTCTCCTTTATCCTCTCCCCCTTCTCTATTCCCTTAGGGTTTTATTTCTTCCCAGATTTAGATTTTTATACTCTTCTAAAATTTTATGCTCTTCTATTTTCCCCTCTTAAATCCATTACTGATGAGAGTAAGTTTCCAGAATTAACAAGCTCACCTCCCCTATCTAATTCTTCTATATTGATTCTTCGTCTTGCACCTCATTTGTAAAAAATAATTGCTCTTTTAGCTATTCTTGAATGGCTTTACTTTTTGAAGTCATATCATACTTTGGTCTACCCCAATTTTCCTTATGTTACCTAGTTACTAATAACAATCTTAGACATAGGTTTTACATTTTTCACACATAAAAGGTAAACATTCTATTCTAGAAGATGTTTTCTTATTTATTATATTGGATTATTTCATGAAATGTCTATTTCTCTGTACAATTACCACGGTGATATGATATAATATGATATGAAGTGATTCAAAGTTAAAGCTTGGAGACTGGGTTCAATACCTTCCAAGAACTCTGAACGATCAATATTTGGTCTGGGAAATGAGTCCCGTTTTAAGATCCAAATTATTAAGGATATATTTGGTGCTATAGCTAATGACTAATTAATGTTAAATATTAATATAGTTAAGATTTCTTCACTCTATACATGATTATTATGAATGACAACATAAGTGACTGTTGCAGCACACATTGTTATGTCCTTGACCAAATTAGCTAGCTTTCTATTGCATATTGTAGACCATATTGCAGGCTCATTTCTACAGATAATCACACACATAGTATTCTTTTTCTATAAACCAAAGAGGAAGAAAGAATCCAAATAATCAGATACTAGGCATTATATAGACAAACCAGCCAGGTTTTGTATTACATTTAAAATTTTTTCATTTGGATATTTGGCATTGCAGTCACAGCCTTCAATTCATTTCCTTTGTACATATTAAAATAAACGTGAATTATTAACACTAGTTAACATTTTCAAAATGCAAAAATGTTGGAAGAAAAATATTATAATTGTTATTTTGTTTGGTTATGTTCAAGAGTCTCTTGCAATTTTGCGTTCTCCTGTCTGGTAATGCAGAGTAGATATTTCCTGGACTGAAATCCAGACTGCTCATCTTAAGTAGCCACAAAAGCCTCTTGTCTTCCTGACAGTCAGATGCCCTTAATAACTGGCCACTTTTCCCCTTCATCTTCAATGCATCATGTTATCTCTGGGGGAAGGGGGGGAAATTGAAACAAAAATCTGTAACTAATGGGCATAGTAAGTATGTCAGCTGGACGACCCCAGTGAAACTATTAACCTCTAAGTTGTCCATCAACCATTTGTCTTCATATTAGCCTTTCTTTTCTGCTAACTTGGGTTACATAGAAGAGTCTCAATCAATGGTAGAAATAATGCATAAGCAGCTCCTACATTTAAAGGGAATTAAGGATTAGGGGTGGGCACTTTCTCTTTGCTAAATTACTGCTTATTTTGCAAATAACAAATTATAGGGGAGGAGTGAGTCAAAAATCTGTTGGAGGATCAGTTCTTCCTATAGGCAGTTTTAAGGATGGTCAACTAGTGGCCTATAAATTTCCTCCTTCTTGAGCTATTAATTTCTTCTTCTTCTTCTTCTTCTTCTTCTTCTTCTTCTTCTTCTTCTTCTTCTTCTTCTTCTTCTTCTTCTTCTTCTCTTTCTCCTCTCCTCCTCCTTCTTCCAGAAATGATTGGATTTGGGGTCCTGAGCTTCAGTTTGGGGGACACTAAATGTAAGCTCATGCTATGGTTACTCCTTGTCCAAATTAACCTGAAGAGACCAGGTTAATCACAACCATATATTTGTTTCCTAGAATGGATTTTCTTCAGGTCTAAAAAAAAGAGTGACAGGGCCTGAAGTCACAGTTCTCTTGGGTACAGTCTGATAGCCACCTAAACAAAAAGCCATTCTAAGAAGAGATTATAAAATGGGAGTAAGGAAGGACAGAAGAAGGATGAGATAGAGAAGAAAGGTGGGATTCAATGTGAAAGAAGTATGAGGGACAGTGAGTACTTTCTTATCCTGGGGTCTGCTAGGTAGGTCCTACTGGATCCACCCAACTAAATATTCATAGTTCCTTCCTTCCACTAGCCCCAAAGTAAATCTAATTCTGTTAGGCTTCATTGATGATGAAATAAGTAAAGAAAAAAACACTTTGGTATGAAGAAAAACAAGTGGAGAACATCTGGGTCATTGTACCACTATATATATTCTAACAGCTGGAAGAGATCATACTTGACCCAAGTTAAACTAGCTTCAGGGTGGCCACCTGCACTGGATTTTCATTTCTCCAACATTCTTCCCCCTGCCCAGGATGACCTGTCCCATGACTCTCCACTGAACAGATTTTTTCCCCCACAAACTTATTCTTCTTTCATAGATCTAAGTTGGTTTTCATTGTGAGGTCAGGAATAGGAAAGTTGTCATTAAGTGGTTCAGCAGATAGCAGATGGCAAGGCAAATCCTTTTTCTTCAGTAAGTTTCACTGTTCAATCAGAAACGACAGAAAATGATTCCTGGGATTAAAAAGTTTTATTCTGATTTGAGTAGGGTGAAGGGAGAGAACAGATGGAGATACTTTGTTATAGCACTTGAAAAAGTCTTTGGAATGGGAGATCTGTGGGTGAACTATAACCCAGTTAACAGCAAATAGTTATAGAGGCCAGGAAAATAGGTAAAGTATCTCATTGATTATAAATGAAATAGTCTGAAAAAGCTGAATGCAAAGCTTTTGACTTCTCACTCCATAGTACACATTCACAGGCATAAAATTATAATCAATGACCACATAAATCCTCATTTCTGCCTCCCTTTCCCTCCTCCTCCTCTTCCAACAGAAGTTACCTTTAACTTCATATTTTTATATTTTTTTCATATTTTTACTCTTAAAGTACATAAATGAATTGTCTAAAGGGGTATGAATCAAAAGTAGATCATAACTTCTTATCATTGCAAATAATTAATTTCCCTGAGAAGCCCAGATAAGCTATAATCATTCTCAGCCAAAGATGCTCCCATATTTTACTTATATACTTTTTTCCTTTTTTTATGGTTGTAGGGCTAGTAATTTTGTTCTCAATTGATGCACAAGTGATAAAACACTAAGCAAATTTCTATAGTTTAGTTGAAGTAAGTTTAGAGATATGCTTAATAAAAATTTTTAAAATAATGTTTACATTTAATTAAAAGCATCACTTTTATGTTTCTGTATATGTACATATGTATGGATACATGTGTGTGAATGTGCACTTTCAACTAGAGTAACGGCCCTTAGCCCAGGTTTGGCAGAAGCCTCCCCTCTTTGACCTTCTCAGAGCCTTGGTTCTGAGTTTTGTCACCTCCAGGCAGGAGGTGAGGTCTAGATTCCAAGGACGGGGAACCTGTGGCCTTCTAGGTCCTTGGGTACAGCCTTTTGACTCAGTCCAAGTTTTACAGAACAAATCCTTTTATAAGGGGATTTGTTCTGTGAAGTTTGGATTCAGTCAAAGGTTCCCTACCCCTGTTAGACTCTTGTATTCGACAGCTATTTCTCCTTTAGTAATGGTTTCGGTAGCCTTCAGCCAAGGACTCTTCCTCGGGTTATGCTTACCAATACCAGTTATATTCTCCAGACTCTTATTGGGGTCTTATGCAGATAAGGAGAGAGGAGCAAAGATAAGGATGCAACCTGTGCCCAGAAGCGAGTGCATCTTTGCTGGCCCCTTCATGTGCAGTTCAAGACCCTTACTAAAGAATCTGAAGGCCTTCTCATTTACATTTTTATGTTTTTGTCTTTTCCCCTCCAGACTTTGCTGAAGTTTCACCAGGTATACTCTTACATAGTGTATATGTATGTACATAGTGTATGTGTATATGTCCATGATATGTATATACATACACAGACATGAATATATGTGCACATTTAAGTATACGTGCATGTCTCATATGTACATATACACAAGTTTTTGAAGATTAAAACTACACTAAGACTTTGGGAACACCCTATATAAATGTACACACACATACACACATATATAACACATATGTGCACATATATACACATACACACATATATGCTTATATTTAGCCTATCTTACCACTTTTACAACTTTCTGAAGTCAGGCCCCAATATTATGCTTCAGTCTCTCATCTCTAAAATGAGGGAGTTGATCTAGATGTATAAGGTCCTTCCTAGCACTAACATTCCAGGACCCAGTGTCAGAGTTTAAAGCATAAATGTGGTGGATTTAAAATACATATGGAAGGAGATTTGTCAGGATGTGACCCATTTTTTACAACACTTTTCACTAGAATTTTAAAGTCACAGAGTTCAAAGGGAACTTAGAATTAATTTTGTCTAACTGAAATCTAAAGTCTGAATTCTCCCAGCTACATTCCCAACAAGTGGTCTTCCATGATAAGGCACTATCTGCAAGTCAAAACTGCCCATTACAGTAGTCCTTTAAATATTTGAAGAAAGCTATCATATTCCCTCTAAGTCTTCTCCTGGACAAACATACCAGTTCCTTTACCTGATTGTCATATGGCATGATCTTGCAGCCTCCCACCAGCCTGGTCACTTTCTAGATTATCAACATCTTTCCTAAAACATGGGGCCCAGAATTGAACAGAGCACTTGATATATAGTCTGACTAGGGTAGAGTGTAGTGGGACCATCACCTCTCAAGGCAGCCTAAGATCATATTAACATTTCTGGCTGCTGTATCACACGGTTAACTCATATTGTGCTTATAGCCCACTAAAAATTCCAAAGCTTTTTAACATAATATGTTGTTAACCATACCTCTTCCATTTCATATTTGTGAAATTGATTTTTTAAAAAAACCCAAATGTAAGACTTCAAAATTTTCTATTAAATATTATTTAACTAGATTTAGCCCATATTCTAATCTGTTGTCTTTGAATTCTGACTGTCATCTAAGGTGTTAACTATTCTTTTCAGGTCTGTGTCACCTGCACATTAAATAAGCCTAACAGTTGGATGCCTCCATCCAAATGTAATAAAAATGTTGAACAGTGCATTGCTAGAGCCCCATTGGAGTCCTATAACATGCCACTGGAGGCCGCTTTTCTACATTATTTTTCTCCATTAGTCACTAGTTTGAGGGTTCAGTTTTTCAACCGCCAAAGTATACTACTAACTTTGCTTACATCTCTCCATCATGACCTTGAATATTATGAAAGACCCTGTCAAATGCCTTCTGTCTGAACTAGTTGCTACTTGACACTACCACTCTCTTACCTTGTCCCTACTTCTAACCTCCCCTCAGGGCCAGTGCAGGAAGGGATCTAAGGTATCAGTAACGGCACTGGGTAGGGAGGAAGAAATAGTAAAACTCTGAAGCTATTCTTCTTCTGCCCAGCCCCTGTGCTGATCTCATTTGGAAGCATGCTTAGCCTTTTACTTACCTCTTCATTCCCATCTAATTTTGTTTTTTCCCTCCACCCACAGGCCCTGTCCCTGCTCTTTGCTCAAGGGCCTCCATTCCTGACCCAAAACCAGTTTTTTAATGCGTTGGATAGAATGTGTGGTTTCCCCTCTAAAATATAGATGAATCTAATTTCATTATAAACTAAAAATTGTTATGCTTCTGTCAGTAACAGACTCCCAAATGACATGCTAAGAAGATAAGCATCTAGAAAACTGAGCCCAGAAAGTTGTTGTGTCTTATGTCAAATTCAAAAATGGTCTGGCGACAAACCAAGACAGGAGAGGAAGCGTGGTGGGGGAGACAGAGCTCTGGGCTTGGAGTCATGGAATCACAGAATGTAAGCTGAGAGGAACTTCACAAATCATTGAGTGATGAGGAAACAGAAGCCCTCAAAGTTTAAATGCTTAAGGTCACTTAGCTAGTAAATGGCAGAGCCAGGGTTTAAACCAAGGTCTTTTGACTACATGTCTGGGGCAGGTAGGTGGCACAACAGATAAAGCTCTGGGCTAGGAATCAGAACACCTGAGTTCAAATCTGGATTCAAATACTTCCTAGCTGTATGGCCCTAGGCAAATCATTTAACCTCTATCTGCCTCATTTTCCTCAATGGAAAAATGGAGATCATAATAAACTCTACATCACATGGGGTTTTGTGAGGATCAAATGAAATAATATTAATGAAGTGCTTAGCTCAGTGTCTGGTAGATAGTAGCTACCTAGTAATTGCTTGTTTCCTTTTTCTTTCCATTACGCCTTGCTGAGTAAAAAGGCCTGGGTTCAAATGTCAACTCTGTGGCTTTAGTAGCTGTGTGATCTTGGGCAAGTCACTTAACCTCTCTTTGCCTTAGTTTCCTTATCTGTAAAATAGGAATAATAGTAGAACCTACTTCACAGGATTGTCATGAAGAGCAAATGAATTTATATATGTAAAGCACTTTGCAAGCCTTATAAATATAAATATAATTATTTTTATTTATTTATTTATAAATTTATTTATGTATAAATATAAACATTATTATTAAGTCGCAGTTTCTTCATCTGTAAAATGGGCATAATAATGTTACTTTACATGGCTATTATTATTGTATAAATGCCAGCTATCATTATTGTCACAGTTTCTTCATCTGTAAAATGAGTATAATAACGTTACCTTACCCATATGGCTGCTATGAACATCAAATAAGATAATGCACTTAAAGTAACAAATTTTAAAATGCTGCATGAGTATCAATTATTGCAACTTGTGTACAAAACAAAGCCATTGTCCTTTCTAGTACAATATATCTTTTACAGAGTTTACATTGTAAGGGAGTGAACACTGGACTAGCACTCCAGTTCCATCTTTGTGACTAGCTTTATGGTCTTGGGCCACGTGATTTAGCTTGGAAAGGTTTGTTGGAGACAGTTGCCTTCTCCTGTCAAATTTCTCACTGTGTAGAAGAAAATGCTTTCTGAACTGGTAATTTTAAAAGTAATCTAGAGGCCATAACAGAGAAATGAAAGACAATCCATGCACAAAATTAATGTATCTGGAGCCAAATTTATCGAAGGATATTGTCATTACAAATTAATGAGTTGTTGATGGGAAGGCAAGAACATGACTGCTGGCTCTCTAAATGCTTCCTTGGGTGAGAAATATGTTCTTAACTGGTCTGGGAGGTTCCCAAGTCCTATGTCAGCTGATGATTCAGACCTTGCCAAGGGCCCAGAACATGTGGGACTAGTACATAGAACAACAAAAGCAAAATAAATGCCTTTATAATTTTTCTCTTATATAAAGAAAAAGTCCCATCTCTTGACTTGGACTCAGAAGCTCCCTTGCCACTCAGTCTTGACTCATAAGGAGTCAAGGTATTGTTTGTTACCTCCATCTCCAAGTCTATTTCTTGGGATCTTTAAGCATTATAAATAGTTGAGGGGGGGAAAAGGGAGAGAAGGAAAGGGGGAAGGAATCTGGCTCCTTCCATGGCCTACAGCTGGAGTCTGTGAGGCAAACATCTGTACATTCTCACAGCTAAGAGTAGCAAATGACAGCAAAGACAGGAATAAAAATGCTCTGTCCATGACCTCATTTAACTCCTAATTTTCTTGGACCAGTCTCCAAATTTTAGTTTTCTGTGAAGGTGCAACAAGCAGGTTAACGTTCACTCAGGGACTTTTGTTCTATAATTCACATTTTAGGATGTTCTTACATCAGTGAGATGGATCAAACAAGTGGTGAGGATATAAACGACTACCAATCTATCAAATCATTAAATATATCTGAATCAGTTTCCTATGCCGCAAAATGAAGACTTGACCCTTCCTTTGCTGGCTATCTTACAGGGATGTTGTGAAAACCAAACTGCTACGTGAAGGCGTTTTGTAAACTGTAAAATGCTATATAGATCAAAAACGCTATTTTATTCATCTGCCAGAAAGCCAGGGGAGCACCTCCATTGGAGATCATTGAATTAAAGAATATTGTCTCCTAATAAGAAAAGGAATGCAATCCTTGGAATGAAAAGGATCTTCAACCTGAAAAATTATATGGATTACAAAATTCAGCATTTCTAGATTTGCACAGTACTTTGTACTAAGAAGGACATTTGATAAATGCTATTTAAAAACAGACTGTCCTGGCTGTGAATTTAATTCAGTTCAACTCAATAAGCACTTATTGAACAGCTGCTATGTGTTAGGCACTATACCAGCCACAGGAAATACAAAGACCTCAAGAAGCTTATATTCTACTAGGACATGACAAGTACACAGATAATTAAATACAAAATATGTATAATAAAACTGCACAGTAATTTTGGAGAGGGACAGCACTAACAACTGTGTGGGGAGTGGGAAGGACCAGAAGAGGCTTTGCCCTCCCTCATTAAATCCAATTCACTTGCACATTATGGCATCACCTCCCTGATGTCGCGATCCTCTTTGAGAACAAAGGACAAACAACAACATCTGTGTGGGAGGTAACACTTGATTTGGATCTTGAAGAGAGAAAGGAACTCCAATAGATGGAGGTTAAGTGAGGGCATTACTGGCACGGACAATAGACTATGCTCAGAGGTGGGAAATGTAGTGTCTATATACAGAGAACAGCAAGTAAGCCAGTTTGGCTATGGTGCACAGTGCATAAAAGTGAGAGTAATGTGAAAACAATCTAAAAAGATGTTACTTGCCCAGAATTAAAAAATCTCAAATTTATCTTTTACATGTCTCTCTCCTATGCCTCTCATATCCAATCAAGCCCCAAGTCTTCTTCATTTTTCCTTTGTAGTATCTCTCATTTCTATTCCTTTCCATTGCCACCCCTATACCACCTCATATCTGAATAGTTGTGATAGCTTCCCAATTGCTCTCCTTGCTTCTGTTCTCTCCCCTCCCAATCTTTCATACATACTTTGTCCATATTTAATGTCCTAAAATACCATTTCCATCATGCTGCTACACAAAACCCTTCAAAGCCTCCCTTAGATGAAGTCCAAACTCCTTTGTGGCATCAAGACCTACACACCAGAAACCCACCTTCATTTCCAAGCTTATTTGTGACATCAACCCCGCAACGACTTTCTGCTTTGGGCATGCTGGCCCACACACTATTTCCTAAATGTGCCTCATGCATTCCTTCCTTTGTGCTCATTGACTTCCCTTTCTGCCCTGCTGAAATGATTTTTAGTATCTTTTTTCACCTGCTGGAAGTATACCCATTTGTAAAGGTCCCTTTCAATTTTTCTCTAAAAACTTTCTCTAATCACTTCAGCTGATAGGGAGGTCTTCCTCCTCTGGACTCCAATTATACATATTGACTATTAGCACCCCTTGGCATGTCTTAGGGACTGCCTTTGTTTAATTCATTCCCCTTTCCCCCAGTTTAGCTTTTCTCCACAACTAGACAGCAAGCTCCGAAGGTGCAGAGTCTGGTTTTCATGGTTTCTAATATTCTTAATAGAACACGACACTGAATGCAGCCCAGGACCTGGCACATAGTAGGTACTTAATAAATGCTTTTTAAATTTCATAGTGTTAAATTATCTTTCAAGAACCCCTTTCAGAACAGGAGCTAAATTATGACCAGCAGACCCACAATATCCAAATAAACAGGCATATCTATTTCCCTGTGGCTGGAAAGAAAACAAATGTCAGGCTTAAAGGAAACTCAGTAAACTCTGCATCTTCTCCATTTCAATCCCTTTTGGTTTATGGGTGAACCTACTTTCATTTTCTGGTTGAAAAACCTGCCGGGTTTTACGTCTTAATTTTGAGTAAAAATGACATTTTCTTAAAGACATGTTGGATTTTTTTATGTTGTAATGGGAGGGTGCTTGCATTTCTTGGTGATCTCTAAAATATATTTGGCTGCAGTATATGCTTCTGTTCTTTCATCCAGCAATGTAGATATTGACAGAAAAGGATGATGCAGCCAAGAAATATGCATTCTGATATAATGACAATCCTAACGTCATAGATAGAGATAAGCATGGGATTGGAGTCAAAAGTCTTAAGTTCAAGTCTCATTTCTCCCCCAATCCTTACTACTTGAGAGGCAGAATAGTATAGTGCAGTGGCATCAAATTAACCCTGTTTGCCTCAGTTCCTCATTGTAAAATGATCTGGAGAAGGACATGGCAAACCACTCTAGTGTCTTTGCCAAGAAAATCTCAAATGGGGTCATGAAGAGTTGGATCTGACTGAACAACAACAACAAAACCATGTATAAGGATCCCTGCAGGCCACATATTGACTTAGTTTTAAAATGTAATATTATCTGTTTTATTTTTCTTTTATTTATTTTGTTAAATATTTCCCAATTACATTTTAATCTAGTTCAGGCCACCCTCAGGAGTGCTGGAGATCATATGCTGGACATGTCTGGCACAGGGAATCAAGCACTGGATTTGGAATCAGTAATACTGGGTTTAAACATTACCTCAGGTTCTTACTAACTGTGTGACCCTAAGCAAGTTATTAAACCTTTCTGGGTCTCAATTCCCTCACCTATACATTAGAGGATTGGACTTGATGACCTCCAAGTTCTCTTCCAACCCTAAAATCTATGATCCTGTGACAGCTGTTTCACCTTGGGAAAGTCACATGATGTCTTCAGACTTTAGTTTCCTCAGCTACATAATGAGCTTGGATTAGATGATTTCTAAGGTCCCTTCCAGCTTTAAACTTGATTATCACCAGAGATTGCACAATGAATCCTTAAGTCTTCCCTGCCTACTTGCAGTGTTGAGGAACACCAGGAAGCAATCTATGGAACCTGTCGATGATTCCACCCATGACTCCCTTTGTAACTGTGTAACTTTCTGTGAGGTTTAGGGGAAAGGGAGGCTCGCCCATTTCTCCAGCTATGAGCACACGGCAGCTAATGTACATGTGCTACACAGACAAGCCTACCACTAGATCGCAGAGCCCTCCCTATCTGGTGCTTCTGTTTTATGTTTCTTTCCTGAGTATACATAGGTAACTGAACATCCGTCTTGAAATGGACTATGTGTGTTTAGAGATTATCTTACGAATTTGGAAGTTCTTGAGGTCCTGGTTGGTTTCTTGTTTGCATTGGAGAGAGGTTTCTACATCAGAGAAGATGACCATCAACAAGAGAAGACTAAGCACTGGCCTAAAGACATTGATAGAGGGGGGCTTTACAGATCCAAGAGGAAATGTAATATTGCCTATTCATCAGGCTCCTAAATTGCTCTATGGTCTGATGAGGTTCAAATCTTAATCTCTTAGGAGAGTGGTATAACAGCAGTTATAAACTAAAGTTAATGTATCCTGTTTTAAGTCTTTCTGTCAAGGCAGACTCGTGAATATTCGGTATGTAGTATTTCTTTTATGTGTAGGGAATAAATACCTGATTCATATTGAACACTTCGTACATTTCTTCTCTTTCAGGAGATTTTAGACATAAACCAAATCTGACCTTTAAGTAAATATTCCCTTGGGGAGCAAGGTTGGGGTTTAGTAGATCAAAGAGACTGAGAAAAGGAGTGTGATCATCTTATTGGAGACTGGGTCCCCTCAGAACTGAACCTGGTCCACACCACATGTGTATCCAAAATAGGTATGCCTCTTAGTGAAGGAGAAGGTGCAGTGCCCCATTTCCTATATGTCCAATAGTTGTAATCATTAAATGTTAAGTTAGATGATGATAGGGTATTGTACTGACAGTTGAAGACAGAGACAGTAAAAATTCTAAGGAAGGTGAAAGCATTGATAGACCTACAAGTTTTTTTTTAAATTTAATCTATTGCTAAAGTTATTTAATATAACCATTTATGGAAAAAAAGTTCATCTTAAACATTAAGTTCCATGTAGTAATTTTAAGGAAGATAATTGCTTTCTGAGAAATTGACCCATCTAAAAAAAACCTGATTACATTTTTATACATTCAGTTTTTATAAAAGAATATCTTTTTTCTCTAGCAGGAACAGAGGGTATGACAAAAGGTGAAAAAAATTTGGGTGGAATGAAAAAAATTCAAGGAATTCCAGTGATAAAAACGTACTGATCATAAAAATTAATAATTCCATTATGTTTCAGATATCTTTAAATCAAGAAATTTAGAATTAAGTCAGAAGCTAAATCTTGAACTCAGCGCAGTACACTTCAGAACTCTAAGATCGGGTATCTGGAGGAGGTAGATCGTGGAATGTGATTTAACAGTGAGGAGGATCATATGTTCAGGGCTTTCCCAGATCCAGGACAAAGTTTCACCCTTCATTTTTTTCCTGTTTGTCAGTTGAAAACAGTCCAATTGAGATCCTTTTCATATACATTATTTCTAAATGGAGTCCAGTCTCTCTTATTGCTTTCTTCCTTTCCTGCAGCTCTCACAGTTCATTTATTTCTATTGAAAATGGCTTTCCCACATGAAACTTGGCATTCTGGACTGCACATATAATAAAGTCATCAAACCTGACCAGTGCAATAATGTTCATGCAGAGAACAGAATGAAATCAGTGCCAGAAGTGTAAAAACATGCGCTTGTTCTTTCAATGTGGCAAAACCCATGTCTCAGCAGATTCCATTTCATGTGGATTTCAGAAGATCCTGGTAAAAACATTATTACTCTGTCCTTCTGTTTCTTATTCTTGATCTTTGTCACTCACAAAAGTTGCCTACGTCATGCTACAAAGATCTTATCAATTTGGACACCACGAATTCAACGTTTATGATCATTAGGACACAGGTTCAGCTAAAATTTGTCTCAGTGCTGTCCACAAGGACAGATTTGCTAAATAAATCAATAGGGAAACAAAATTCCAAGAATAATGTTTGCCTGATCATGAAAACAAATTGTTTTCAGACCCTTCTAAAACTTTAGTGATACTATTTTCATAAAGTAGTTAATTTTCCAATTATACATTCTGATTCATTTATTAAAGCAGGTTCAGTAGGATTTAAAAATGGCAGAACATTGTTAGTCATTATTCTCACTGGGACTTGAAAGGCATTACTTTCAAAATATTTTATATGTAACACTTTAAAAAAAACAAATCCAAACTGGTCTTCCCCCTACTTAGTCTGTATTAGACAAATTCTATCCACAAATATTGTGAGCTTGCATTTCATTTCATATATTGTGCCCCATACAATGATATTTTAATGCTCTATAATATTTTAATAGTAAGGAGTCTGTGAAAATTAATTGTGTCATTATCTCTGGTCCAAGTTATCTGGATTGGTTTTTCCTGCCTTAACACCTGTTCCTGTTAGAGATACTATTCTTAGCTCTTTACATTGTCCAATCATATTAAGTTCACTTATTGACCTCACATTGGTAGGAGACTATATGAGCCCAGGTGGATGGTAGCTGAAAGACCTGTGGAGCAGTAACAGTTATTCATGGTATGGAGTCAACATGGTATGGAGTCAATGTGGTAGGGAGTCACTTTTTACTCATCCCCCACTCCATTCAGGTCTCTCCAAGCCCTGCAGATGACATGCCCTTTGTCCTTTATCCTGACCACAATCTCTAAGATAACATTGCTAACTCACACAGCTACCTTTTTCTGGTACATACTACTATGCTTAGCTCTGATATTGCTTTCCAAGCATCTTTTGGAGTAGTAGCCACTTTTTCAGGACTGGGGAGAGGGGAAGACGGCTTTTTGCTTTAGTAGATTCCAATGATATGAGAAGAAGGACCTGTGGTTTTCTACCTTTGTAAATTCTACCTAAAAGCCCAAGCATTTTGGGAAATTGCTTAGCTTACTTTGTGGAGGATGTCTAATTTGACCTCTTGGAGAACAGAATTTGACAACACAGTCAGGCCTATGGAACTAGATCCTCCCAGTATGTGTCTAAGCCATTAACAGGTTATGAGGCATCTCTGGAAAAGTTAGAAGGTTACTTCTTTCATAACTACTGTAAAAGGTGAAATGAGGGATAATTCTATTTCTGTCAAACCTACACTTTCCTATTTTAATAATGAGAAGGCTGCTTAGAACTTGGTGCCTTTGGTGTTTTCCCTTTCCTTCACTTCAGGTAAAAAAACAAAAAAACAAAAAACATTTAATGAGGCAGCTAGGTGGTGTAGTGGATAGAGCACCGGCCCTGAAGTCAGGAGGACCTGAGTTCAAATCTGGACTCAGATATTTGACACTTACTAGCTGTGTGACCCTGGGCAAGTCTAGCCAAAAAAAAAAAGCATTTAAATTGTAGGATGTTGGTGCATTCTCTAGGATTTTGCCATAGTTAGCCTAATTTGACAAGTGTCAGAACAAGAGGAAACAGGTTTAAATTATATCAGGAAATGTTGAAGCTAGATAGAAGTAAGAACTTCCAGGCAGGAAGGATTGTTAAGTCCTTCAACAGGAAGGAGTTTATGAAATTTTCTTCACAGTGAATTTTAAAGATTAAAAACTTCAGCACAATTCATGAAGTCTAGGGGACTGGATGAAATAATATTTGAAGTCTCATCTAAATTTGATATTATATTTAAAGGATTATTATTATATATATATATATATATATATGTATATAAAGGGTTTCCTTTAACTTAACTATTTTCAAATATCATTTTATATCTCTCTATCTAAAATCAAAGTAGATAATAAGAATTTTGCACAATAACCAATTCTTTCAACACAACTATGAATGTGACATGCAGAAAATGTATTATTATTCCCAAGAAAGATTATGTAGGCTAAGAATACTGGGTGGATTTGAATACTGTCACTTCTTTAAGGATTTCTTCATGCTTTACTTTGGATAAATACTATCATAATGTTTATTCTCCACAAGTTCTGGAAATTTGTCCCTGAAAATGAGCACATGTAACTTGGGTCACCAAAGGAACCTGCTGAGTGGAACAAATGACAGATGTGAGCCCCTGGGATTCTGGAGTCACTACGGAATAAATCAACCCCTGAGACTGCTGAGTGGGGTCAGCACACCATTTCTTCTGTGGCCATGGAGATCCGGCAGAGTCACTTATTGGTAAGTGAATCCTTTGACCAAAAGACTGTAGTCTTATTAACAACCTGTCCACATGTGTGTCTTAGATGTTCCTCCCAATAGGCACTACCCCTACATAAGAAAACAATAGGAATAGTTTCATAAACAGCTCCTCCTTTGTAATCAGTTCAAAGGATTTTTAAACAACTTTGGCCTATGTTCCCCTTTCATCCAATTTCCCTCTATAAGACCCCTACCACAGAATCTAGTGTATCTGACTTCCTTTGCTCTCCTAACATCTGCATAAGGTAGACAGATGGCACTTATGTCCTAAGTTTAACAAGGGCATTTGCAACTAATTGATTGGCTCAAGATGACTGGCTAAACCAGTAGTAGAAACACTGTTCTACCTTCCTGTACACTGCAGGCAAGAAAGTGGATACACAGGCTTCATGCACTAGGTTTCAGCCCCCCTAAAAAGTGTGCTGAGGTGCTGTATTATAAAAACCTACAAGAATGTGCAGGATTCTCTTAAAAGTTTAATGGGGGTGAATTAGTATTCTATCATGTTGTACCTGGTTCAAAAGGACTCAGTTTTATTATTATTGAATTTAAGCAAGCATTGCTGGTGCCTTGGTGAATTTTTGTAGATTTATAGACAAGAAAGGAAGAAAATTTTCCAGTGGTGAGACATGTAAGAGATATTGCTTGATTTCCCCTAAAGATAATGATTAATTTCTTGGTGGCTGTTGGTGCATTTTAGTTCTTAGCATCTTGTTTACTTCAAAGCATCTTGTGATATTTATTAGATGACCATGCTGTACTCTACAAAGAAGGCACTAAATTTTGGGGGAGTGAAAATCTTTCACGGAATAAATATTAAAATTGGAAAGGATCTTAAAGATCATCTAGTTTAACCTCTTCATTTTTCATAAGGGGAAGCTGACATCTAGAGAAGGGAAGAGACCTGCACAAGATGAGGTCACGCAACTAGCCAAAGGCAAAGCCAGTACTCAGAACTCATGGCTTGCCTTGTTATCGAGCACTTTTAACAGTATACCACGCCGCAAAATCTTGAGGCTCAGAGGTCCGCAACCTAGTTATCAAGGAGAAAATAGACCAAATGCCAAATTGTAGGTTGTGCTTTATTAAATTTATTGAAATCTTTCTATGATCTATTTGGAATCACTGAGCCTAGAACCAATCAGAGGTAACATCTGCATCATTCTAAACAGTGAGGTACACTTAGAATTCTGTCTTATTCTACCCTCCTAGAATGAAGGAATTTCATATATATTTGGAAAATGTTGGTGGGTAATATATACACACATATTCGTGTATGTAAATATATTCCATATGAATATGGTTTTTTTCCTTCCAATAACCAGGTCACTGATTTCCAGGCCAATTTCTGTATTTATTCATACAAGTCTGGAGCAAATAATATGCACTGTACATAAGCATAGGGTTTGTTATATGCTATGTAAAGAACACTTAATTTTCAAAAATTTATAACATATTAAAAACAATGCAGCTGATACATGGGCAAGAATGTTTATTCTAAACTAGGGAGTAGAATAATGCCAACAAGACACTGTGGGAGTTAATCTTAAAAAATGTCACAATGTTTTGTAAAAACAGCAACATTTGTTGCTGTTAAGAATACTGAAACTTAGTCTGTGTCCAGTGATGAGCAGTGCCATAACATGTTCAATGCCATATAATGACATATATTTTAGTTAGTCAATGTTTCACAATAACGAAAAAAGTAGAAATGTCATTTCCCAGAAATACACATCCGATTTTGGTTTTCATTTAAGGTAAAAGTTATACAGGAATCTCCTCACGTGGAAAAACACCCCCACAACCTTACACAGAGATGTAGATAGAGAAACAATATTATGCATATGTAAACAAACAAAATCAAATCCAGGGGCATCTAGGTGGAATAGTGGATAAAGCATTGGCTCGGAAGTCAGGAGGATCTGAGTTCAAATCTGGCCTCAGACACATAACACTTACCAGCTGTGTTACTCTGGGCAAATCACTTACCCCCAATTGTCTCACCAAAAAAAAAAAGAAACAAAAAAATCAAATCCAAATTGAACTTTTAAAATTAAACTGATTATTAAATTTAGTTTGCTTCTCCAGTTAATAAAGAAGTAAAACCATGGAGTTGGGAATGTACTATTGTAAAACTCTCCCCTGGAATTATCATCTTACTTTTCTTCTCCCTTTCACAACCCAAATACCAGTCATTGTCTCCACTTTCTCATCTTCCCCTCACTCCTCAACCCGTCATAATCAGGCTTCCAGTCTGCACCACTTGACTGTAACTGTTCTCTCCAAGGTCACTAATGATCTCTTTGTCACTAAATCCAATGGACTTTTGTCAGTCATCCTTCTTGTCCTCTCTGTAGCATTTGAACACTGATGACCTCTCCTTTTGGATGCTTCTTTGGGTTTTTATGACAATTTTGTGGTTATTTTCCTGCCTCCATATAACTTCTTTCCTATTCCCCTTTGCAAGATCATCATCTATGTCCTTCCCCACTGCATGGATGTACTCTAAGACCTCCTCTTTTCTCTCTCCATTTGTTCCCTTGGTGACTTCATCAGCTCTCATGGGTTCAGTTATCATCTTTATGTAGATGATTCTCAAACCTACATACCCAGGCTTCGTCTTTTTCCTGAGCTTCAGTATGACATCTCTATCTCCTTGCTGGATGCCTCTCCCCTCCACCTGAATGTCCCACCAGACTTAACATGCCCAAAACTGAGATCATTGTCTTTTCCCCTAAACCCATCTGTCTTCCAAACTTCCTTGTTTCTATTGAGGATACCACAATGCTTCCAGATACACACTGAGGAGTCATCCTCAAAATCTTGTTAATTTAACACTTCCTAATCCATTCCTTTCTCTCTATGGAAGCCAAAACACCCTAGTTCAGGCCATCACCTCTTGCCTGGACTATTGGAACAGCCTTCTAACTAATTTCCCTGTATCCCTTTTCTCCCCACTCTAATACATCATCCATATAGTTGTTAAAGAGATATCACCAAAGTATACATCTAATCATCTCTTTCCTATACTCATGAAGCTTTAGTGGCTCTCCATTACCTCTGTGACAAGCTAAAACTCTTATATGACATTTAAAGCTTTTCACAATCTGGCTACAATTGATCTTTATAGGCGGTAATAGGGAATTGGGAGGATCAGGCCTTGGTGCATTTTCTGATTTATTTGTGAAAACATTTGGACATCTCAGACTGGATAGCCTGTAGTCCTCTTAAACTCAACACATTCAGAACAGAACCCATTGGCTTTTTACCCAAATACTCCCCTTTTCCAAACTTCCCTATCCCTGTCAAGGGCACCGCCATTTTCCCAGTCTTCCAGGCTTGCAAATGTCAGCATTATCTGAGATTCTTCTCTTTTACCCACACCATATATCCAATGAGTTTCCAAGTATTGTTCTTTCTACCTTCACAACATCTCTGGTATACATCCCTTTTCTCCACTTAAATGCAGGCCCTCATCACCTCATTCTTGGACTATTACAATAATCTTTTGGTTGGTCTGCCCTGCCTCATGTCTCTTCCCACTCCTCTACTCAGCTGCTAAACTGATTCTCCAAAAGCTTATACCTGACCATGTTACCCCTGCCCCCAAACACAAACCCCTTACCTCCACTAAATAAAATCTGGTGGCTCCTTACTAACTCCAAGACTAAATACAAGAGGCTCTCTTTGGCATTCAAAGCCCTTCACAACCTTGCTCCTTCCTATCTTCTCACACCTTACTCCTTTCCACATTCACAACCCAGCAACCCTTGCCTTCTTCCTGTTAATCATATAGGATGCTCCATTTCCTATTCTGTGCCCCATTCCTCAAATGATCCCTTTTCCCACCTTTGCCTCTCAATTTACCTGGATTCTGTCAAGGCTCAGTTCAAATCTGACTTTCTGAAAGTCTTTCCAAGTCCTTCCCTTCTTCTACTCCCCTCCTTCCACACCACCAGGTGCCTTCTCTCTGAGATTACCTTCCCTCTATTCTGTATATATTATGCATATACATAGTTGTTTGCATGTTTTCTCCCCAATTAGAATGTGAGCTTCTTGAGGGCAGGGACTGTTTTTGCCTTTCTTTGTATTCCCAGTGCTTAGTAGCACAGTACCTGGCACACAGTAAGGGCTTAGGAAATGCTTAGTAACTGATTGACTGAAAAGAAATGTTGACAGAGACTCAGAATTTTCTTGACCATGAGGGATTTGTTTTAATAAGACTTTTTTGTACCTTCTTCCAAATTAGCTTAAAATGTTTCTAATTAATAGCCAACATTTACATAACACTTTAAAATTTGCAAAGGATTTTTACTATATTACCTCATTTGATCTTCACAAATGTTCTGTGAAGTAGGTACAATTGTTATTCTCACTTTACAGATGAAGAAATTGAGGCAAATAGAGGTTAATTGACTTGCCCAGAGTCACACAGCTAGTAAATGTCTGGGGATTAATTTCAACCCAGGTATTCCTGACTCAAAGTCTATTGCTCTAATAAATCCTTTATTTTTGGAAAAGCTAACTTGTTTTAAGCAAGTTAACAGAAAAGGCTGCTGTGCAAAATCCAAAAACATTGAACCTTACGAGGAGAGAAAAAAAACCACCTTCTGTTTCTTTCCTAATATCAAATGGTGGTCAACAAATGTGTCCTTTTTTTTTTTAAGCTTATCTATATCATTAACCTTAGGTGTCTCTCAAAGATATCTCTTTTGGTCATAATATTCTTTCAAACACTTTTTAATTATCATGGGATAAACACAATAGCACTTCCAATGTGATGTGGAGAGTCTGGGATTGTAAAAATAAGACAGAACTTCCTTTTACAAATAAATTCGGATGTGCACTGAGAGCCTGATCCTCCTAATATTTGTGCTGGCAGAATTTCCATTGTAGAATGACAAAGTTTGGCAAGCACATTGTGAAAATATAGTCTTGACTTAAAGTGTAGTGTAAACACACTGGCTTTCCAAAGCACATGTGTAGCTCAAAAAAGACAGCAATGGCTATCATGAATGTGTAACTCAGGACAGAATCAGCTATGCATTTTAATGATGATAATGATGATGATGATGACGAAAATAATAGCTAACATTTATATAGTGCTAACTGTGTAACAGGCATTGTGCTTAGTAAGCAATTTGCAAATATTATCTCATTTGATCCTGACAACAACCCTGGGAGCAAAGTGCTATTATTTACAGATGAGGAAATTGAGAGAAAGAGAGGTTAAATACTTTACCTGAGGTCACTGTGGTGGATAATTAATAATAACTGAGGAAATAGTCTGAACTATATTAGCGAAACAGGTCAATGGACTCCCCAGTAAGTCCGAAGACCCTGAACACGGAGTGAGACTGATTTTCATGTACTAAAAACAATTAATCAAATAAGATAAATTAATTAAAAGAAAATAATTAACAAGATAAAACCCATAATACAAAATTAGGCTCTGATTCTGATTAGAGGAGAGATCAGGGGCTTTCCAAGTTGAGAAGGGGAAAGAGTTAGTTTCAGTTGAGTTAGGAGGTGGGGGTGGTGAATAAGTTTCTTTTCCCAGAATTGAGAAATGCTAATTAATTGCATCCATTTGCATTTATAAAACAAAAGATGGCTTACACCATCTAGTTTCCCATGGGTGATTTGCAAAAAACCAACAGGATGGAGGATGACATATGTGGCAGTACAAGATGGAGTCATTTTTCATAAGACAGAATCTAATTGGTTCTCTCCATTCCCACATCAAATCAACTCCATTTTTTCACTGGCCTTCACTCTATCTTGTCATCGAATAGCTAGTAAGTATATGAAATCAGATTTGAACTCGGGTCTGCCGGACTCCTGGCCTGGAATCCTATTCATTGCACCACTTAACTGCACCAATTATTTGAATCACAGTTTTTAAATGGATTCTGAGTCAATAGACAAAGCTTGTTAAATGCTTATTATGGAACCAACCACTGAGCTAAGCACCAGGGATACAAATAGAAACAAACAAAAGAATTCTTGCCCTCAATAAGCATTTTAATGGGGGGAAAGAACACATAAAGGGGAAATAGAAAAGGGTGGGATATGGGCACATAGGCATAGTGTGTAAATGACTGGGAAGTGGCACAGAGGCTTGATTCTGGGCAAGATAAGGTAAAAGTGCATTTATCAGAGTTATGGCATCCAAGGATAGAGTCCAAGTTTGCCATGCTGGAGGGTGGTGGAGGAAAGCAAGATGAAGATGATGGCAGAAGTATTAGACCTTTACCTCTGATATATTAGACCAGATTCATTTTCAGGGTCCTCTTTCTAGCAGTGATCTTGATGGTTCATTTCTCTACCCAGAAGTTCCCCTGGGAACACAATAATTTGGCTTAAATCTCTCAAAGGATCCTCAGCCCCACTGGGTAAACACGCAAGCTAACAAAGGTATTAAGCAAAGACCAAGTTTATTTAGGACAGTCAGGAACACAGAGAGGATTCATGAAAGCTTAGGCCTTTAGCAAAGCCATTAGGAAAGGTCTTCCTGGTGCACCTTCTCCAGAGATTTGACTCACAGTCCCCACACACTCTCAGAACCACTTAGGTAAGTTACTGAATTGATAATCAAGTCATAGCTTTCAAGGCTAGAGCAGCAATGCCGTCTGTTTCTAGCTTCTCTTTGGCCTCTGGTGGGGCTGCCTGGCTTCAGTAGTTTGGCAATAATAGTTCCCTTACAACCAGAACATGTTTCTTGGCAAGGCATCAGGAGTCAAGCACAGTTTCCAAACACTGGTCCATGTCTGGCCTGCCTCTCGGGCTTTGTCAAAGCGGTTCTGGCAGCGTGAATTGGACGTGCACCCTTCTTTTGCTTAGTCTCGCCAGCCTTTCTCCATCCTGCATGGTTACTCATCCAGAAACTCTTGCTCTGCACAAGCATCCTTGGATTCTCTCAACAATGGGAAGTGGGAAAAGCAGAAGTTGTCCAAACTTCTATCATCATGTGCTCATTACATTAATATTACTTTTCTCAGCTTTGTCACTGAACACATCTAGACACCCCCAAATACATACCAAAGCCCAGTGGACAGAAAGTCATTGATTAGAAGAAAGTCTCCGTAAACACTTAAAATATTTATAGCAGCCCTTTTTTTGTGAGAGCAAAGAATTGAAAATAAAATAAATGCCCATCAATTATGGAATGACTAAACAAGGAAGAATGTATTGAAATATTAATATGTTGTTAGGAAGGATAAATTTGATGACTACAGAGAGATATGGAAAGGTCTACTAATAGGTTCCCAAAGTGGGTGACACTGCCCCCATGGGGGGCACTGAAATAATCCCAGGGGGTGGTTGTAGCCTCTGGTGCAATTGGGATGTGTTGAATAAAAAGAAGGGGGTGGTGAAAGCATAAGGAAAGAAGATAAGAGAAGAAAAATTTGAAAAACCATTTGTATATGTTTCATCTGTTGTGTTACAGAGTAGTGATTACATTATTTTCCAAACAAATGCACAAAATGCAAGTCATAACCTATCAGTGGTCAAGTCCATTGACAGATCTTAACAAGTAAGTGTTGGCAGGTGAGTGTGTTATGCGCCATCTGGAAGACCAGCATGTATCAGCAGGAATATGTACACGTAATGACTTGTTTACAATACAATATTCTATGGTTACATGATGCAATATTGCATCATCAAAATTTCAATGCAGGGAAAACCCCACAGATTTACAACAAATTATTAAATTTAAGATGTGTCATTTAAAAAAAAATATATACATATATATATATGTGTGTATTGAAATGGTGCAAAATTCAAAAAAAGCTGTTAAAGGGTTAAAAAAGAGCAGATTTCCAGGGGGTTGCTGAGCTATTTTTTTTTTAAAGGGGGCAGTAGGCCAAATAAGTTTGGGAATCTCTAGTCTACATGAACTTATGCACAGTGAAGCAAGCAGAGCCAAGAAAACAATATACACAATGATTACAATAATGTAAATGGAAAGAACAACCACAAAAAAGTTGAAAATTAATGTTGCAAAATTAAAGAGAATAAGCACGGCTCAAAAGAAGAGATATGAGAAAATACTCCTAACTCACCACCGCTTTTCAGAAGCAAGAGACCCACAAGTGTTGCACATTACACATAAATTCAGATTTTTGTGATGTGTTGATTTAATTATGTTGATTTTGCCCTCTTTCTTTTTTTATATTAAAAATACTATTTGTTATATGTAATAACTCTCTGAGAGGAGGAAGGGGAGAGATACTGAGGGAAACTATGGTGATGTGAAAAACAAAAGACATCAACAAAAACTTATTTAAAAAAAAGAAAAAGGTTGAGTCAGAGCCGGAGAGAAAGCATTCCAGGCATGGAGGCAGGCCAGGGAAAATGTCCACAGCTGAGAGGTGGCTTCTCGTGTTCATGGATCAATCAGGAAGCCAGTGTCACTGAATCAAAAAAGACGTGTCAGGGAGTAAGATGTAAGAGGACTGGAAAGGTGAAGAAGCTTTGAAAACTCGGCACACCTGGAAGTGCAACCAATGCCAGACTTTGTGGTCAGCCATTACAGAAGTGGTTGTGCTGTGGTCAGAGTAAACTTGATGAGGAAACTGAGGTAAACAGGGATAAGTGACTTGCCCAGGATCACACAGCTACTAAGTATCAGAAGACAGATTCGACCCCAGGAAGACAAATGTTCCTAATTCCAGACCCAGCACTCCATCCACTATGCCATCTAGCTGCCCCAATGGAATATTACTGTGCTGCAAAAAATGATGAATATGATGTATACAGAAAAGCATGGAAAAATCTATATGAATTGATGCAGAGTGAAGTAAGCAGGGACAAGAAAATAATATACATGATGACTATAGCAATGTAAATTGGGGGGGGAAATCACAAGTGAATCCTGTCAAATCAGAAAGAATAAGTATGGATCAAAAGGTATGAGAAGACTGCCCACTCCTTTGCAGAGATGAGAGGTACACAAGTGTGATACACAGCACACACTTTCAGACACATGCCAAGTGTTGATAGTTTTGTCAATTTTTGTTTCCTTCTTTTTCTTTTTAAAAAATGTTATTTGTTAAATGGGATAGCACTGTCAGGTGGGGATGGAGAGGGATACTGGGGGAAATTCTGGTAATGTAAAAAAGAGATCAATAAAAATTTTTACAAGAATCAAATTAAACACAGCATGAGCTGAATCTTTCAATTAACGCTAGGGATAATTACAAGGATCTTTTCTTTAGCTATGTCAGAGATGATAGAAGGCACAAGGAAGGTATAGGACTATTCTTTAGAGGGAAAGGTTATACATGATGATGAAGGGCAATAGAGAGAAGGAAAAGAACTCAGTTTTTATTTTGCTTCTATTTAATCTATCAGAGTCAGTGTATTTTTCCTTTACCTCTTTTTTTTTCTTTTTGGGCAGTTGGGGTTAAGTAACTTGCCCAAAGTCACACAGCTAGTAAATGTCAAGTGTTTGATCTGAGGCTGGATTTGAACTCAGGTGCTTCTGACTCCAGGAACTGTGCTTTATCCACTTTGCCAGCTAGCTGCTCCCAGAGTCAGTGTATTTTAATGGATAGAGAGCTAAAATCTATGTTGATTTCATATCAAGATATTTATCAGTGCCTGAGATGAAAGTATAGAGAGAATGTTTATCAAATTTCCAAATGGCATGAACCTAGAATGGACAGCTAATATGCTAGTTAACAGAGTCACAAAACAAAAGATCTCAGACTGGAACGATAGTATGAATTGTAAAAGAGGAAACTTAATAGGAATTGATGTAAAATATTGCACTTGGAGTCAAAAAATCAACTACAAAAATTCTGAATGGGAGAGACAAGGACAGAAAGCTGTATGTATATGTGTGACTGTATGTACATATGTATGAATATGTGTATGTTTATGTATATATATGCATGTGTATATATACACATGCACATAGACATATAACTACAGGAATGAATTTTAGTGGGCTGCAAGCTCTGTATGTGCTAGTAAGATAAAGTATGGGCTCTAGCTTGGGGTGTATATGTCACCCTCAGTGGGTATAAGCAGCTTATCAAAGGGACACAGGAAATACTTGGGAAAAACTTTATTATCCTAGAGAAATATTCCAAAAGTAGTAGTGTTAGGGAAAAAACATGTGGATTAGAGAAAGAATGGTAAGGGAGAGGAGTGAAGCAGGAAGGGAGGAGGGGGAACATTATAGTACATATGATAAATCTGAAAAAGACAGTTAAAGGAATAGTTCCTACTGACCAAAACCAAATAAAAGAGGTTTGAAAAGGAAATCCTTTTCGTGACCTAGAAAAATATCAGCAACAATTCAGTTAAATATAAGTTAATGGATTTCTATAATAAACAAACACCAAACTGATTTCCAAGAAATGAAGTTAAAAATTTTTCTGTCTACTCTTAGAGAAGTATGTCTCATTCTTACTAAATATGCTCAAAAAGCCTTAATATTGTTTATACCTATAAATCAAGATTTAGTGTCTTGATCAAATCCAAAGCAAGAAACAAACTGGAGGCTGAATGCAATATGCAGGTATCTCTTTCAAAAACCATCCTGAGGAAGCAGCTAGGTGATGCAGCGGATAGAGCTCTGACCTTGGAATCAGGAGGACCTGAGTTCAAATCCGGCCTCAGACACTTTGACATTTACTAGCTGTTGTGACCCTGGGCAAGTCACTTAACCCCAATTGCCTCACCAGAAAGCATAAAAAGAAAACAAACAAAAAAAAACTATACTGAGAATAAAACTGCTATTGTTGAGAAAAAAATTAGGAATCTCATAATTTATTTGACTGTGCTCTGATAAAGATTTAATAATTTTATCATATTAAAAATGTGTGTACCAAATAAAGTTTTCTTTATTTAAAAAAAGGAAAAAAGTGCAAAGGATAGGACATTGACAGTAGAAAGCATGTTATAAAGGAAAGCATGTTTCTAAGGAAAAAATGTACAGAAATGGTGTAGATAACATCAAGGGAAGATATGATTTGAGAAGCTTGTAGGACAGTCATGAGGCAGGAAGGAGAGACAATAGATGGACCAGAACCCTTTAAATGCTAACTTGGTACTTCAGAGAGAGTAAAGTAACCAGAGGAATCCAGTATGTTGGATGGCTCCTTTATGAAGGACTTACGAAAAGGCATGAACAGGAATTGCACAGAGCCAGAAAAGGTCACAATCTTTTTCCCTTGGAAGAAGTGGACCAGAGCAATGAAACGACAGATTTATTAAAATGTCAATGTAAAAAGCTGAGTTATATAGGATACAGACGAGGCTCAGCTTCTCATGGACACTTATACCCAGGAAGTATGATCTCCAAATGCAGGGGGTATCATTTTCAAACTTTACTTAGTATACAAAAATGCCTTATTTTGAAGCTGTCTACAATTCATATATGTGTCTCATTTTATTTTATTCTTCTTCTTACCAAGAATGTAAATCTTTTGTTTTCTAGTATTTTGATTTTAAAATACTTTGGTCTCTTTTCCTAAGAAACTCATCATCATTATTTATTTTTAAATAGTTCTCATCATTGCCATAGTTCTGCAATCCTGGACTTTGCCTTCAGTGCAACAATGAAGAGCTATAGCTTTAGTTACTCTGAACAAAATGTCCAAACAAAAACAGGAGATGGGGACAAAAATAAATAGGTCTCTAAGCACTGCTCTTCATTTTTCAGTTAAAAAAATTGTCTTTTGGCCTGCTTTCTACTCTATGAACATCACAAAACCTCTATCTTCTGCTATGCCAGGCAACTGAAACTCAGAACCCTAAGCTTCTAAACACCACATTGGGCTGGTAATAGAGAAGGCTATGGGGTATGTGTCATTCATTGTCTTGACTCCTTGAACCAGTGCCCTCACAGAGGCAACACAGTTAGAAGCCCTTACCCAAGAGAATTCTAAATTAATATTCTACAAGTTTAAAGAATGTAACCAAAAGACATCATCCTAAAAACCAGCAGGAAACCAGAGTCATTTTTATTATAAGTGCCAAATCCATCTTCTAATACATAGCTGAATTTCTAAACAACAAAGAGAGGTCTCTAGGGCTTGGTGGTTTATTTTTCTGCTTCCTCCACAGCAACGCAACTTCCCCTACTTAAAGGTGACAGTGAATTCAGCAAGTAAGAATTCTTAATTACTGCCATATTATTACTGGGATGGATTTCCACTGGGAGATCAGTAAGAGGAAGGATGTCCTGGGATTTGTACCTATATTCATGACAACCCTTTTCTCAGAGTATCACCTGAACATTAACCACATCTGCTTCTGATGGTTCACTTTTGGGGCACCTAGAACTTGGTGAGGACTACTACAGTTTGAGAAATCATCAATGAGGAAAAAAAGAGTAGGAATCAAGGAAATAGAAGAGAAAAGAAAAGAAGGGAAGGGGGCTGGTGTTTGGACAGTGGGGCATAACTCTCATAGGTTATTTGGCATTTAAGTCTCAAAATACGAATTTCAGTCTTTAGGGATGGGCTTTTAAAATTCAAATTGTGGCAACCAACACATTTTTACCTTTTATCAACTTTTACCATGAAAAAAACCCTGAAAAACTGGGAGCTAATCATTCCACATCTCTGCTGAAAAGACTTCTATAATTTGAAGAGACTATTATAACTAATCTTAGAAATCACATAGTGACGGGGCAGAGCCAAGATGGCGGGGTGAAAGCAGGTAACTTGCTTGAGCTCTCCTCCAAACCCCTCCAAATACTCATAAAAAATGGCTCTAAATAAATTCTGAAGCGGCAGAACCAACAAAAAGAAAGAGTGAAACAAATTTCCAGCCCATGACAATCTGGATGATTGATCAGAAAGGTGTGTCACGCCGGGCTGGGAGCACAGCACAGTGCAGGTGTGGGCGCACAGGCTGCAGTGAACCTGGTGCAAGCCTTAGAGGACTGAATCTCGGGCAGCTGTGGAGGTTTCCAGACTCCTCAATCCACGAATGCCAAAGACAACTTAGAAGGTCAGTGGGAAAACTCTGCTTCTGTCGGTGCTGAGACAGGAAGGTGGGGTTTCAGCTCCATTCCCCAAGAGCATGGCAGCTGCTTCCCGAGCTTCCGGCCCATACACTGAGGGGGAGTCTAGTGGCTGATCAGAGAGGGACTGCAGGGATCTCTTGCTTTGCTGTGTTTGGATCTGGGTCACAGTTCTGGGCGGCGGTCCTGGGGTGAGGAGGAGCACTGGCGTGGTGGAGCTTGGAGTGGCTGTAGAGAGGAACCCTTCCTCACAGTTACAGGACAGAAAGGAATACTTGTGGTCACAGGCCAGGAAAGGAGTGAACACCTGACCCCTTATCATACCACCTTGGAAGAACTGAAAATTTACAGGTCCCTACAAGTATCTCTGAAAACAGCTGTACAAACCCCTGAAGCTTGGGACAGTACATTGCTCACATTAGAAGCAGACTCTTACCTTAACAAAGAGTTTAAAATTCAAGTAATTGGCTGGGATCATGAGCAAGCAGTGCAAAAAGAGTCAGACTATAGAATCTTACTTTGGTGAAAAAGAAGATCAAAATATACAACCAGAAGAAGACAACAAAGTCAAAGCTCCTACATCCAAAGCCTCCAAGAAAAATATGAATCAGTCCCAGGCCTTGGAAGAGCTCAAAAGGGATTTTGAGAAGCAAGTAAGGGAAGTAGAGGAAAAACTGAGAGTGATGCAAGAAAATCACGAAAAACAAGTCAACAGCTTGCTAAAGGAGACCCAAAAAAATACTGAAGAAAATAACACCTTAAAAAATAGCCTAACCCAAATGGCAAGAGAGGTCCAAAAAGCCAATGAGGAGAAAGCCCTAAAAAGCAAAATTGGCCAAATGGAAAAGGAAGTCCAAAAGCTTACTGAAGAAAATACTTCCTTAAAAATTAGAATAGAGCAATTGGAAGAGAGTGACTTTATGAGAAATCATGACACAGTAGAACAAATCCAAAAGAATGAAAAATTAGAAAACAATGTGAAATATCTCATTGGAAAAACAACTGACCTGGAAAATAGATCCAGGAGAGAAATTTAAAAATTATTGGACTATCTGAAAGCCATGATCAAAAAAAGAGCCTAGACATCATCTTTCAAGAAATTATCAAGGAAATCTGCCCTGATATAGTAGAACCAGAGGGCAAAATAGAAATTGAAAGAATCCACCGATCTCCTCCTGAAAGAGATCCCCAAAGGAAAACTCCTAGGAATATTTAGCCAAATTCCAGAGTTCCCAGGTCAAGGAGAAAATATTACAAGCTGCCAGAAGGAAACAGTTCAAGTACTGTGGAAACACAATCAGGATAACACAAGATTTAGCAGCTTCTACATTAAAGGACCACAGGGCATGGAATATAATATTCCGGAGGGCAAAGGAGATAGGATTACAACCAAGAATCACCTACCCAGCAAAACTGAGTATAATCCTTCAGGGGAAAAAATGGTCATTTAGTGAAATAGAGGACTTTCAAGCATTCTTGATGAAAAGACCAGAGCTGAATAGAAAATTTGACTTTCAAATACAGACTCAAGTGGAACATGAAGAGGTAAACAGGAAAGAGAAATCATAAGATTAAACTGTTTACATTCCTGCATGGAAAGATGATATTTATAACTCATGAGACCTTTGTCAGTATTAGGTAGTTGGAGGAAAAAAATTATATGTATGTATGTGTAGATAGATAGAGGGCACAGGGTGAGTTGAAGATTAAGGGGTCATATCTGGAGAATAAAATTAAGGGATGAGAGAGGATTATACTTGGAGAAGAAGAAAGGGAGAGGTAGAATGGGGTAAATTATCTCACAAAAAAAACAGAAAAGTCTCTTACAGTGGAGGGGAAATGGGGGAAGGTGAGAGGGAATGAGTGAATCTTATTCTCATAGGATTTGGCTTAAGGAGGGAATAACATACACATTCAATTGGGTATGGAAATCTGTCTTACCCTACAGGAAAATAGGGGGAGAAGGGGACAAGAGAGCAGGGGGATGATAGAGAGGAGGGCAGATTGGGAAAGGGGTAATCAGAAGTAAATACTTCTGAGGAGGGACAGGGTCAAAAGAAAGAATAGAATAAATGGGAGGGCAGGATAGGATTAAGGGAAAAAGAGTTAGTTTTTCACAACATGTCTACTATGGACGTGTTTTGCATAACTGCACATGTACAACCTATATTGAGTTGCTTGCCTTTTCAATGAGGGTGGGTGGGGAGGGAGGAAGGAGAGAAAATTTGAACTAAAGTTTTAAAAACATATGTTTTAAAAAAATGTTTTCACATGCTACTGGGAAATAAGAAATACAGGAAATGGGGTACAGAAGTCTATCCTGCCCTACAGGAAAATAGAAGGGGAAAGGGATAAGAGAAGGGGAGAGAGATAGAAGAGAGGACAGACTAGGGGAAGGGATATTCAGAATGCATGCCATCTTGGGGTGGGGGGGGAGATGGGGTGAAAATTTGGAATTCAAAACTTGTGGGAGTGAATGTTGAAAACTAAAAATAAATAAATTCATATTAAAAAATTTAAAAAAAAGAAATCACATAGTGAGCACAAGGAACTAGAGTGATATTAAGTCCAAAACACAGAAATGAACACAAGCTCTAAAACGCTCGTTGCATTAGTAACTATTAAAATAATAAAGATAGAATGCTGCCTAACTGTGGCCAGGCAGCTGAAGTCATCTCCCCAAAGACAGGTTTCCTTTTCATAATTTTCCAGTCCTTTCAGCAGTCATTCCTTGTGTACCTACTGTGTGAAGGGCCCTAGAGAGAGACAGTACAAAAGAAAGAACCAGCAGAGTTCCTGTTTATGAAGAATATGCAGTAAACTCAGGGAGAAAACACCATGCATGAACTACCAGACAAGCAATACAAAGTCACATCCACAAATTCAATAAATCTAGTGCAAGATAAGCATTGAATTGCTAAGTCGATAGAGAGCCAAGGAAGCTTTAGTCAGGTGGGGTTGGTCAGGAAAAGGCTGCTGTGAGACACAGTGCTGAATAAAGATGTGATGGACATGACTCATGTTACCAGTTTGGTGAGACTGAGTCTTGGGGCTACGCCAGTGGAGCTCAAGCTGGAAGACTCGAAGTCGGATCCAAGTACGTCTGCTGTCCAAGGATTAGGTAAGCTGACCTTGGAGAAGCTCTTAACTAGAGTGGCTACATAGCGGAGCTTTTTTTTTTTTTTTGGATATCGCAACTCAGTAACCACACTAAGCCCATCTAACCAGGCAAAGAGGTATTACAATTTCTGTTGGTGTACGTAAGCTGCGCAGCTAGGTGATGCAGTAGATAGAGTGCCAGGGCCTGGAGTCAGGAAGACCTGAGCTCAAATCTGGCCTCAGACACTTATTAGCTGTGTGACCCTTGGCAAGTCACTTAACCCTGTTTGCCTCAATTTCCTCATCTGTAAAGTGAGCTGGAGAAGAAAATGGCAAACCACTCCGGTACCTTTGCCAAGAAAACCCCCAAAAGAGGTCACAAAGAATCATACATGACTGAAAACAACTAAACCACAAATAATGAAGGAGAAACTACATGCAGAATCCTCCCAGAAGTAGTCGGTGATGCAGTGGACAAAAGGCTGGGCCTCGAATCAGGAAGACTGGAGTTCAAATCCAGCCTCAGATACTACTAGCTGTGTGCCCCTGGGTGAGTCACAACCTGAGTTTCCTCAGCTGTAAAATGGTGATAATAATAGCATCTACCTCCTAGAGCTGTTGTGAGGATCAAATGAGATACTATTTTTTTAAATGCTTAGCACAGTGCCTGGCATGTATTCAGTGATATATAAATGCTTATTCCCTTCCCGTCTCTTGTTCCTTCACGTATCTCTGAAGTTAAATATAGGAAGGATATGGAAGGGTAGAGGAGGACATTTTGCAGTGTACTTGGAAGATCAGTGATGTGTCACTAACGTCTTTCCCAATAAAGGCCTTTTATTATTGTAGATAATGTGTTTCTCAGTGGTGATCGTAGGTTCCTAGACTTGAGCTGGAGCACATCTAGCCAAACCCTAAATCTTACAAATGAGAAAACTGAGATCCAAAAAGTTAAGTGACTTGACTAAGGTTACACAGGTAGTAACAGATGGGATTTGAGCCCGAGTATTCTTACTCCTCACTGAGTACTCTTTCCTCTGTACTATGGCCCCAAATCCATCTAATTGAGGAGTAGACAACACTGTGATAGACGGTGTTGTTTCATATCCCCTGATGATGCCGTAGCTAGATGAAAGGCACTGGAATTTTATAATGATACAAAATTAGCGCAAAATATTTTAAATGACATGCTTAAGAAAGTCATATATACAACAGGGCGTACAGTTAGACAGTATGTAAAGTTCCTGTGGTATTATAAGGCACACTGCTGATGGATGAATGATTTTTATACTAATATTGTGTTATTACTATTATGAAATGGAATTTAGACACTGGATTTAGAAAAATAATCTAATATATACATTTACTCACACCATGGGGGCTGTGGGCCTGGTACCTCCCACCTCCTGGGTTGGATGTGAGGAATAAGTGAGTTAATTACTATAAAGAGCTCATTAGCACATGCCTGGCACGTGGTAAATGCTATACAAATGTTAACTATTATTGTTATTATTACCATTGAAAATCATTTGGCCCACCAGAGCTATGTGGAATCAGAGAATCATGCCAGCCCTAAAATAATTTTGAAATCTTACTGTACCAATAATGATCATTGTATATGGCTTCAGAGCTAGGGATCACAGCTGAGAACATCAACATTGATCTTGCAGTGCTGTGGTCTATTGCCTTCTTACAAACCTGTAAATGTTCACTGGTGTCTTCATTAGGAAGAATGACTTGGGAGATTCTGGGTCAATAGTGTGATGTGCAGATTTATGCTCAGATGTTGGGCCTCCACAGCTGAATGTTAAGCACAATAAGGAAAAACCACCCAGATAAAACCTCTATAGAAATGTTAAACTGGCTTGGCTTTCCTCCCCTCCACCTCCACACTCCCCAGTCCCCCTTCCCTGAAACTGGAAAAAATGGACTGATTTTTTTTTTTTGCATTACTCATGATCTGTTCCCCACACTTCACTGGAACCTGCCCCACTTCTCAGTTCAAGAAGGTCACCAAACCCACTTTGGGTTAAATGCTCTTCTAGCTTACTGGAAACCTGTTGGCAGTTGATTCTTTGTTTTAAGAATGGAATATGTAATCTTCAAGGTCTCTAAATGACTCATTTTTAAAATGAGTACAAGTGTTCCAGCTGGGTTGTGGACTGTTGGTAGTGGTCAGTTCCTGGCAGCTCACCATTTTGAGACTAGATAGATTACACATGGAAAAAACAATAAGGGTCATAGGACCGTGAGATTATATATTTAGAGCTGGTGTGGACCTTAATGTCAGAAGGCGTTATTAGACCATTTTCCAGAAAGTAAAAGTAAAACAATGCATTATGTAGGTAAGTTTCCATTGGCTATAATACCCTCAATCCCCAAGATTCCATTCCTTCATTTATTCCTGTAGAATGTTTAGCCCTTTTACAATTCTAAGGATTAACCAGGAAATCCCTTCAGATGCTTGATTGTAATACTGCTTTCCCACATATTTTTCCTGACCATTTTTTTTAGAGCTAAGTAAGAGGCATACTCATGTTCCTATGAATTTTCTTTAGGTAGGGACTCAAGAAGGCCAAGTGATTGCTTTCCAGTCTCAACCCCCACTCCTAATTACTTTTAATTAGATTATATTTCTCCAGCATGGAACCACCGAATGGAGTGTATAGCAAAGACCATCGATCTTAAGACAAGGAGCGGCTTAACCTGTAAATGAATAGGACTGACTCTGGGATTATGGAAGCTAGCTGTGTAAACGTGAAAGGAGTCCGCTAAGCCAACAGTCCTTGGCCTGCTGACACAGCTGCGCCAGGGCCACTCATTCACTGCAGCTCAGAGGGATATTCAGTTACAGTGAAGAAATCATAACAAAGACAGGAAACAGATCAGCACACTCTGGATTTAACACTCTCCCCCGGGGAACTCTGCTGATTTCTAAACTGCAGATGTTTTTAACCCTGCCTTGAATAATGTCCGACACCTATGTTCTCCTCCAACAAAGTCAAGTACAGTATATAGACCATGGTGAGCTGTGTCCAAGCTGAGCAACTATCATGGAAGCATTTTATATTTCGTGTTCGGAAAGTGGCCAATGAATATATGGACTATGTTGATTTATCTCCAGCACAGTGGTTGGGTAACTGTTAAAATCAGACACCTCCCCGTCTCTTGCCCCTGCAAAATGAAACAAAACAAAAAACCAAAACAGAACAAACAAACAAACAAACAAAAATGAACAAGGTAAAAGTCAAGAAATGTATCCTTTTTTTTTCATTTTTATAACGTGCAAATGAAGTCAATTGAGAACCCTCTAGCAAGGGTGGAACATTCTCCATAATTGTAAGATTGCTCTGTTGGGTTGCTATAGTATTTCCCACTTTTTGCCTCTCTCAGCAAGCTGAGCCCAGGGAAATAAAACTGTCTTCATTCAGCATTAAAGGACATCATTGCCAACAATAACTGGATCTCAGGATATTTGGAGCTGATGATTAAAGGAATAGCATATCTCACTGACAGGATATAGATTGTCTTTCAAAAGCTCCATTATGTCTGAAGAGCTGCAAATTTATATTTTCAAGTTCTTTTGACTAAGTTACATAAACATGTCTTGTGACTTCATGAAGATGTGGCTTGCCAGATGTACCACATTTTTCATTGTGGCAAAGTTGAGGGGGAGCAGAGGAGATTTTGGGAAATCAGAAAATTTCAGTCCATAAAGGCTCTTCTCTAACAAGGAGACTTTCATATGTATGCTAAAATTCTACTGATGCTGTACTAACCTTATGCTAAGATTGCTTCATAAACAAAACCATGGAGATAACTCTGTTCAGCAGCTGTCAGGTTATTAACCTCAGTCATGGAGTAAAACTAGAAGATGTTTGCTTGCCAGATATGTTTGACATTGTCATGGAAGATGTCTTACTTGAGGCCCAAGTAAGAGTGGATCTCTCCAGATATTTCTGTTTGCAAATGACATCCAGGACAGATAGACAGGGATGTCTTTAGGATTCCAGATTTAGCACTAGAAGGGACCTTAAAGATCATCTAATCAACGCACTCATTCCATTTATTTATTTGTAGGCAATTGGGGTTAAGTGACTTGCCCAGGGTCACACAGCTGGTAAGTGCCAAGTATCTGGTCGGAGACTGTATTTGAACTCAGGTCTTCCTGACTCCAAGGCCGGTGCTCTATCCACTGTGTCACCTAGCTGCCCCTATGCCTAGAATTGAACGAGAGGAAGAGAGTGGGCTAGATTGCAAATGTTACATTGTATAGAGTTTTGAATGATCTCAAGCTAGTCAACAATGCAAAGACACATTTCAACACAAATGTTCTCCCAGCATTGTTGTAGGGTTGAGAATCTTGAAACACTGTGGCCTCCAAGCAATCTAAATTTGGGTTACCCAAAATGAAGAGACACATCATAGGTACAAGTAGGCCGAAGCATATTTCCAATGATGACATCTGACTAAAAAGTTGTAAAGGAAATATTGTCAAAGAAATGCATGATTTGAAATGCAGAGGGCCTAGCAATCTTGCAGTGGGGACAAGGGATAGGAGATGGACACCCCAAGTATTCTATAAGGAACCCATGAAATGTGAAAAGATCCTTGGGGAAGGCCTCCAGCATGAAATGTGTCTCATCTGTGGAAGATCTATAAAATTCACCAAGAATGGGCAGTCACAGATGAATTAAGACCTGCATCAATGAAAACAGCATCTGCATCAATGAGGGCATGCATTCCATGAACTGTTGAAGCCTTGAGGGAAGACTGAGAGGGTTTAGTTTTACGTGTTGGAAGAACTGAAAGCAAGAGTCACCTAAGAATTGTCACATGACCATTGTCATGAGGTGAGTGGCTTATGTTGACCATATATTAAATGCTTAACCTACATTCCTTATTTACTCTGAGATGTCTCACCGAAACCATTTCACTGTGTCTCCCATATTAAACAAGTTATGATCATCTTACCATAGCTCCTACTGACTCAGGCATGCCAGCTCTTCCCAGTTTAATTGCAGCACTTCAAGCATCCAAAAGGCAATGTGTTACGGTACAAGGAGGATTATAGTTGAAGCCAGAAGACCCGGGTTTGCATCCTAACCCTGCATTTTGCTAGTTGTGTTATTCACAGCAAGTCGTGCAACCTCTCAGAGTATGTTTTCTCCTCTAGATTATAAGAAGGGAACAATAGTATTTGTATTGCTTTCTCTGTGGGGTTAGTGTTAGAAAAAATGTTTAGTAAACCTTAAAGCACTGTGTAAAAGTATAATTTTATTGTCATTGATTTATGTGGGTGTCCATCAATTGAAGTTGGTCAAAACTCCAAATTTTTGGATGTCTTTTGTCCTGGACTGGTGATTTCATTTTTGTCAAGAATTTTGGCTATAGAAATTTTCCCCGGTGATAGATTAGCAGCAACTTTATAATTGTGGACAATCGCCTGGAGTACTAAGAGGTTTAGTATCATCCTTGCACAGCTAGCATGTCTCAAAGGCAGGACTTGACTCTAGATTTTCTTGCTGTTAAAGCCAGCCCTCTATCCATGCTGCCTCTACACCCTCATTAGGCACTTTTTACAAGTTGCCAAAAGAAATTCATCTGCTAGTGGACAGTCTTTTGGTGGCAAGACCCTTCAAATGCTGATGAGGCTAGTTTTTAGGCAACAGATGTACTATCTGTTACTGGGCTCCACGTGGTTCTTTAACCATTTAAGCCAACTGTCTTGGATCGCAAAGATATGCTCTCTCCTGTCCATTGTCACCATAGGACTGCTGTCTATGCTGCTTAAATCCACCTAGTGGATCCATCTCCACCTAGTTCTTCGTGTTCAAGCGTTCATGTTTCCCTCATCACTCTGGACTTGCCTCTATCTCCAGAAAATTGTCATACATTGAGATTTGAGAGTTGGAAGGGACCTTGGTTCTCAAGTCCAATCTCCTGCCTGACGCAGGAGTCCTTTCTACAACGGCTCTGATAGATAATCCAGCCAATGCTTGCAACACTCTTGTTACAGGGAATTTGGAACTCTGAGAGATCCTATTGCATCATGGACAACTCTGAGTGTTAAAAAGCTATCCATTATGCTTAGCCAGACTCTGTTGCCTTACAGCTCCTATCCACTGTCCTAGCTCTGACCTCTGGAGCCACACAGAGCCCTTTAGATAGTTAAAGACAACAATCATGTTCCCCTTAAGTTTTTCTTCTTCAGCTGGCTAGTTATGTTTTGTTTCTGTTACTCAAATGTCTACATATTTATTAGTCTGACCTATTTATGCAAGTTTCTCAAGGCCAAGAACCATGAACCCTACTTCCTCTGTATCCTTTACCTGACCTTATTTGGTACTTTGAACATAGTGCTCATCTCACTGAAGGTTGTTAAATGACTAATTGACTGATTAATGTACAGACCTAGTCTTAAAGCCAACAATAATTCAGTTAGCTGTTAGACTGTACAAGGGCGAAGGAGTGCCTAATACTTGAATGACATAGGTGGCTGCCCAATTGATGTGATTTAAGGGGAAGGTAGTACCTACTCTCTCTCTTTAAATATCTTTTGAATCCATGCATTTACATGCATTTGGGGAGGTAGGTGGCACAGGGGTTAGAATGACGGGCCTGGGGTCAAGACGACTCATCTTCATGAGTTCAAATCTGACCTCAGACACTTACTAGCTGTGTGACCCTGGGCAAATCACTTAACCCTGTTTGCCTCAGTTTCCTCATCTGTAAAATGAGCTGGAGAAGGAAATGGCAAACCACTCCAGTATCTTTGCCAAGAAAAACCTAAATGAGGTCATGAAGAGTGAGACACAACTGAAAAGACTGAACAACAACACTCTCCCTTTCCTACACTATTCTACCTGCTGATCTCCATTGCTCCAAATCCTGGTATAAAGGCTCAGCTTGGGTATCTGAAATATGATCACTAGAGAATCACCCCTTTGAGTTAAATTTTGTCCCGTCCCTGAAGGCCTTTTAAAAAGCAAATACAGGGGCAGCTAGGTGGTGCAATGGGTAGAGCACAGGGCCTTGGAGTCAGGAGGACCTGAGTTCAAATCTGGCCTCAGACACATGACACTTACTAGCTGTGTGACCCTGGGCAAGTCACTTAACCCCAATTGCCTTACCAAAAAGCAAAAAACAAACAACAACAACAACAACAGCAACAAAAAACAACCCAGCAAATACCTCAGGAAGAATACCACATTGTCATCAACAACTAAGTGTGAATTGATTTATCTAATTTATCTAATCACCTTTCTCAATGGAAGGGATCCAGGACTATATGAAATGATGACTAGGGAGGGGGAGCAGCAGGGCACACTGAAAGGGTTGGGGAGGAGGGACAGATTGTGAGGCATCTCAAAAACAAATTCCGTTTACTTCCAAGTTTGTTAAGGATGAAGACCCTAGGACTTGGCCATGACCAAGAGAGGCAAATATCTCCAGATTGCTACAAATGGCTCTTCCCACTTCTTCCTTCACTTCCAAGAATTAGCAGTGAGAGAAGAAAAGCCAGACAGAGGAAGCCCCTTTCTGGCTCTCTTCTTACAATTGTGAGTTAGGAGAGCTTAGAAGGAGAGGAGGTATGTTCAGGTCCCTCTGAAAGCACTTAAGGCAGCCCTAAAATCAACTTGGAGATTTAATGAAATCATGTGCAAAACACATGCATCAGTTTATCAGATCTTTTTTCCCCCTCATTCATCATCCTTCAGCACTATTCTGTTTTTTAGCCAACCAACTCACTCTGTGACCTTCCAATACTTCCCAGGGGAGAATGCCCTGAAATTCTTGCTTAGAAAACTTAAGTGCTGAATGATGATTCATTAAGCTGATTAAGCTTCTACTTCAGGAATCCTCCAATAAGAGAGAGGGGAAAAGAAAAAAAATTGATTCTTCTGACCTGGCACTGAGCTTAGTAAACAATAGTATTAGGGCAGAAGCAGGTTTTTGACTGGATCTGTTATTTAAACTCACATAAAGATCTTCTGTAGTCATCCCAGAAAGAGATCACAGGTGACTCATGTTTATTCTGCCTCATTATGGAAGGTTCTCTTCTAGGAGGCCACTTGGGACAGACCACTGAATGTGTTAGGATACTTGATGCATTGCAAATCCTAAAGCTTTCTGATTTCCCCCACCGTCTTCATCCTTCCCTTCTGTTATTCTATACATCAGTTCAAATCTTAGTTTTCTTCACTTTGGAGATAAATTTAGGAATTTCACTGCCTTCAGGGTCTTTACTCAAGTCAAGTTATATTGTGTGGTGCTCTTGTACAAACTTTGCTCTTTCACTGTGTTGAATCATGTAACCACCAGTGTACCTCACGTGCAGGCATTTGAAACTGAAAACATCAAAACATGATATATATTTCACAAGGGTTGCTGCCAAGAATTCTGATCCTACAACTCTACAAAAGATCAGCAAAGAGATAAGGCCTCTTGTGGCTAGGAAGATGTCAATAGACAATTAAATTCAATTAAATATTTATTAAATGCTTATTCTGTTTGAACCACTCTCCTAGATTCTGGGCATAAAAAGAAGATGCATCAGTCTGTTCTCAGGTAGTTTATGCTTTTTAAGGAGAGAATAGTATTTGTGTAGATAATGATAATGCAAGGTGATCTGGCGGTAAAAAAGGATGATCTGAGAGTAGTAGCTGGCATAATCATGGAAGGGTTTATAGGAGGCAGAGGCTGAGCTGAGACTCACTACAAGAATTAAGATGAATCTCTACATAATGCCAATCAGGAGGATTCCAGGTCTGGGGCTAGCTATGGGAATGTTACTTGTGCAAATGCATGAAGGCAAGAGAAGGAATGATGAGTTCTGGGAATAACAAGTAGTCCAGTTTGGGAGAATGATAAGGCTATGTGGAGGGGAAGTGAAATCAGCTTTTGAATATTTGAAGTGGCACAGTGGATGGAGCACTGGCTCTAGAATCAGGAGAACCTGAGGTTAAACCCAGCCTCACACACTTACTAACTATGTGACCCTAAGAAAGTCATTTGTTTATCTCAGTTTCCTCCTCTGTAAAATGAGTTGGAGAAGGAAATGGCAAACCACTCCAGTATCTTTGCCAAGAAAACCCCAAATGGGGTCATGCAGAGTCAGACATGACTGAAAAACAACTAACAATAATTGTTGAGACAGAGAGACAGGGACAGGGAGACAGAGACAGAGAGAGACAGAGACGAGAGAGAGAGAGAGAGAGAGAGAGAGAGAGAGAGAGAGAGAGAGAGAGAGAGAGAGAGAGAGAACTTTTCTGCTTAGTTCTGGAGGGAAAAATTAGGGTCAACTACTTGAAGCTACAGAAAGACAAATTTTAATTCGACAGAAGGAAATGTTTCCTAACAATTACAGTTATCCCTACAAATTGAATGGGCTACCTCAAGATTCTCTATCACTAGAGATCTTCAGGTAGAGTGTGGAGGACCATGTTAGAAATGTTCTAAACAGGATTCACTATTTAGTTCAGGACTGTACCTCTGAGGTGTCTGCTAAATTTTAGGCCATGAGGAAAGGGGGGAGGGGAGCTAAGGATGGTGGAATTTTGGAGAGATCTGGAAGGAAATATAGTACAACCACATCTTATTTTTCCTGTTGTTTGTTAATTCTTTGGGTTCTGCCTCACTAAAGGCTAAGAGGCTTCAGCAAGGTTTTTCCCCTTGTTTTGTATATTTATTTGATTTTTTTGGTTTATATTGACACATCATCCGTTTAATTTCGGTGTTGTTTTTTTTTTAACTTTAAAGAAGCAGCTGGAGCAGGCATAATCCTACCACCTGTTTCCACTATAAAGGCAGAGGTGGAAGACATGAGAAGACTACTCCATAAAGAAGGTCGTTCCACAAGATGAGACTCACAGAACCATGGATGAAGCAAGATGAAGTAAACCTTGTCTTGTTAGCTACTTTGAGAAACAAAAGCATCAGGCTGGGGAACTCAGGAGAATTAGATTTGTTGTGGTGCCTTCTAGGAAGTAGTAAAGTGGTATCACTGTGTTATATAAACATTTGGTTGTAGACTGGTAGCTTTAGGGAACTAGGAATTACTTGCCCCCACAGACAAGTAATGAGGCCCCCACAGGAGAGGTTATTGGGGGCTGGGAAGTTTAGATAAAGGAAGGAGACTTGGCTCCTAATGGGAGGGAGATGGGGCCACAATGAAAAGAGCCAGCCCAGAACCCACCCTCAGATAAATGAGGTTCAATCCCAGCTTCCCAAACAGAATATTGGGATGGTGGTATGCCTTTCACAAACTTTCTCCCCAGTGTGGGGCCTGATGCTGCTAATATGCCAACCCCAAACTACTATATGTTTGCTGAAATCCTAAAAAGCATCTTTAAAGGGGAATCTAAAATCTACCATGCCCACAGCGATCTAGCTCTGAGATTCCTTGTGTGAGAGGTGGATTTGAGGGTTAGGATTTTAAAAGAAGAATGGAAGTGATTTGATAGTTAGAAAGAGTTATGCCAGAGCAACAAAGGAGCAGAGGGGAGGGAAGCCAGATCTTTTTTTTTTTAACAACAGTAATATATGAAATATATGTAGCATGGTAATAATAATAGCTAGCACTTATTAAAGTTCGCAAAGTGCTTAACAAATATTATCTTATTTTATCCTCTGAACAACCCTAGGAGGTAGGTGTTATTATCCCCATTTTACAAATGAGAAAATTGAGGCGGATGACCATTAAGTGATTTGCCCATGGTCACACTGGTAGTAAGCATCTGAGGCCAGATTTGAATTTAGGTCTTCCTGACTCAGGTTCAGGTCGTACCTACTGTGCCACCTAGCTCCTAGTATTTCAATTGATTTCCTGTGTCATGGGTATTTTTTTTATGCCATCTCCTTTGTACAGATGAGGAAACTAAAACTGAGAGAGAGACAGAGACCAAGACAGAGAGAATGAGCCCATGAACACCCAGCTATTAAGTGTCAGAGGCAACATTCAAAACCAGGTCTCTCCCAACATCAGGTACAGCCCTACTATCACTGCACATGCCAGCTTTTTACTATGCCATAAGAACAAAGGGGAATGGAAGGCTGGTGTCAGCAGGTTGAATGGCCACAAAAATTGATATGTTTCAATCTGTTCTGGGGAGTTGGAACAGTGCATACTAGTAGGCGGCAATGATGGTCTTTAGCAATGATATTTTCTGGATAAGAATTTATTTCTTGTCAACCTCATCCTTGAGAAGAAGGCTGGTGTGATGGATGTAGAGCTGGCCTCAGAGCCAGGAAGACTTGGGTTTAAATTCTGGGTTATCAACCCAGGACTTATGGGTCACTATTCTGACCCATACTGGTTGAGTAACCCTGGGCATAATCAGTGCAGGTGGTAAGATTCAGACGACTTCAGGACACAATGGCAGGGCAGGCGACAAGGCCTCACTAGAAAGCTTGTAATTGGTTACTCTCTATTCATCCAAGGGATATGAACAGTCCTATTGGTATTGCAGACACCCTAATGAGGCCTTGGGGGTTTGGGGGGAGGGTCAGAGGCAAGGCAAGGAAGAAGGGTGCTCAACAGGAGAATTTGGACTTATTCTGCTTGACCTCACGGGGAAAAATTAGGGGCAATGGCTGGAAGTTTCATGGGGCTTGGAGTAATGAACAACTTCCCAACAAATGGAATAGGTTGGGTTCCCTGACCTTAGAAGCCTTCAAGCTAGAGCTGGCTGATCACTTGGGAAGAAGTCATAAAGGAGATAACAGGTTCAGCTTGGACTAGACGTCCCCTGAAGTCCCATCTATCCCTGAGATTTTGTGATCCTGGGAAAAGTGTCAAGGACCTATTGTCACACCTAAAGAACATGCTGAGCTCTGGGGTAGAGAAAAATTAAAAATGCCCCCAAGCAGCTGAACACTAGGGGTTTTCTTAAAACAGCTGAGCATAATAAGGTGAAGCAAATAGATAACCGAGTTATCACAATTGATACAGAGCAATTCTCTCAGGTTCCATTTTCTTAAAGCATTCCACTTTTACTGGTCAGAGACATCAAAAGTCTAAGTGTAGGAAGCTTCTAAACAATAGTTTTGAGGAAATGACCTACAAACAGCCCTATATAGGCTAGTTTTAAGGGACTCTAGCTACTTTCAAGATTTCTTTCTCCTGGCCCACTGGGGTACCTAGAAATAGTGGTTAGGGATTGATTTACACAATGTAGGGTTTAAATGATGAAAGCTGAAAGAAACTCCTTTGAAGCAAAAGTTCTGGGAAGTTAAGAGGTTCCCACTTCAGGGATGAAAAAAAATCTGCTAATACAGGTGTCATCTGAGTTTTCCCAAGGATGTTTAGCTAAATTAAATTTCCTTTCTTCCATCAGTTCCAAAGTGAGCCTCATAAGTAATGTCTAAGTTTTGCCTTGCCATACCTCCCACAGGATTGGCTTAAATGGGAATTCAGCACAAAGAGGGGAAAGCATAAGCTAGCTTGGGCAGGGGGGCCTGCATGAGGTTAAATGACATCTTATGTCAAAACATTCTTAAGGCATTTCAATTCTATCATTCTCTAGTTTGCTAAAAATCAGTACTATGTAAACATAATTTGATCTGATTTTTCCCTTTTCCTAGGACATTTTTGAAATGGAGAACAGGAAACAAAATGGCCCTTCAAACCACATTCAAGAAGACTGACTACTCAGGAGGCTTTTTGGCAAGGTGTCAGAGAACCTGAGATCTCTCCATTGCTCAGTTTGACTGTCAGGTGCTTACGTAAAGAAGTGCACATGGATGGGGATTTGGTTGCCACAAAAACATTGGAGGTGGGCAGGTTTTGGCTAGAATAGATATGAGAAAGAAATAGTTAGAAAGAGAAGTCCTTAGCCTCTTCATTATTCCTTTGCTAGTACTAAGGCACTAAGAGAAATAAATTCCCAGCTCTAAGATTTAAGCCTTACAGAGCATCAAAGACATGACTCTTTGAGGCTGAGAGCAGTTATTGAGGGCCCATGGTGGAAAGAGGCAGAAAAGGTTCATTTGCATTGGTTGTCTCTATTCCATTCATGACCCTCTCTTTAGGTTAATTTCATTTCCTGCCCACTTTTCCCTCTAGATTCCTCTCCCCCAAGTGCCCACAAAAATAAGCAACAGAAAGTAGTATTAAACTTTTCCTCCTTTGGAAGAAAAGTGTAATTATCTCCTCCCACCCTTCATTTCTCAGGGTAGTTTAACAGCTGTTCTTTTAAAAATATATGTATTTATATATTAGAACTTTGTATAAGACTTTGTATATCCTTGATCTCCCCAATTCCCACTCTGCCATCCCCCCCAAATTTCCTGATGTTGAAGGCAGATCAATGAGATGGACCTAGAAATGGATCAGAGAAGAGCAGAGTAGATTGCTTTTGAGAAACAGCACAATTTATTTAATGATCCTAGGATTTTCCTTGAAAGAAATGTTCTTCCTTTTAACACCAATGTTCTTCTGGTGATGTTATACAGCTGCAAGCCGTGGAATGCTACAGTCTCTGAAGAAGTTAAGTTGAGGAATAATACCCAAAGGCCAGTGAAGAGATGTGAGAAGGCGGCAGCAACTACACATTGCCAATGAGGAATTGTGTAGGAGAGTAGTGCAAAGTGTGACTCAGAGAAGTGAATTACTGAGAAAGATGGGAAAGTAGTCAATTGTTGAGAATAAGAGAGGATGACTGATGGATAGCCCATATGCTCCACTGGTTTCCATGCAGTGTCAAGAGAACAGAAGGAAGACCCTCAGGCCTTTGGTTAAATCTTCTGTGGTGAATCTGTGGAAAGACATGGATGATGGATGAAGGTTTCACAGGAAGGGCAGGCATGGATGGATTATGATCTTTACCATGGGAATATCCACAGTGATGAGATCACAGATCCACTGAAGAATTGAGTGATGAAGTGGAAATTATCTTACTGTGCCTGTGTAGACACAACTCCAGATAACTGCAGAGAAATCATATTCTGGATCCAATGCTAAACGGATACTACTAATACACCTAGATACCAACAGCAAAGAAATCTAGGCTTCACAATGGTTGGGAAATAATCCAAAAATGGGGAAGGGAATGAGCATTTAGGTAGTGCCTACAATGTGCCAGGCACTTTTTACAAATATTATCCCATTTGACTCTCACAACAACCCTGGGAGGCAGGGATTGTTCTTATCTCCAATTTGTAGTGGAGAAAACTGAGGCAAACAGAAGTTAAGGGACTTGCCCAGGGACACAGCTAGTAAGTGTCTGAGGCCAAATTTGAATTCAGGTCTTCCCGACTCAAACCCCAGCACTCTATTCATTGTACAAGGCTTAACTGTGTCTAGAAAACAATCCCCCCCAAAAAAGATGATAAATGACCATCCGTCTCCCCCAGTGTAACTAATAACATGGTGATCCTTAAGAACTGCTGAAGGCAAACCAAATTGTGAGTTTCTGCTTTACTTTTCAAGAATGAGTAGGATTGCTCCTGTGGATTTCTCTGGAGGTGCTAGTTTTACATGCTTTGGTTTGTTATTTATGCATCTTTGGGTTTAAACAAAGAGATGCTGTCAGACACCAAAGGGAAATTGGGTGGTGGGAGCTTTCAAGTTATCTTTGACTCTTCTTCTCTACCCCCTGATCTAACTAGTCAAGTCCTAGGTATTTTTCTTTCAAATACCCATCACCTATACCTCCCTTTTCATTCCTACCCTCAGTGATTTAAGGTGCTTATCTTAGGGCTAGATTATTTTTGCATCGTTATTATTACTACTACAAATAATAGCTACATTTTGCAAAATGTTTTACATGTATTATCTGATTTGATACTAATAACAAACTGAGAGGTGCATGTTATTATCCCCATTTTACAGATGAGGAAACTGAGGTCAAGAGAGGTTAAGTGACTTGCCCAGGGTGGTACAGCTAGTAGAGGTTTGGAACGGGATCTGAACTCAGATCTTCTTTATTCAGAGTCCAGAGCTCAGTCTGTGATGACCCCCCTCAGGTCCAATCCCCTTATCTTTACAGATAAGGAAACTGAGCCCAAAGAGGTTGTTACTTGTCCAAGGTCACATAGCATGTAAGAGTCTGAGTCAGGATCTGAACACTTCTCTTGATTCCAAGTCAAACATCCTCTACTATTCCATGCTGCCTCTAATCTTTTAGTCATTAAATAATAATTTTCACGAACAAACAACCTGATTCTTCCTTTGTTCCTCTACAGAGTATAATAATGATACTCCTAGAGCTCCACAGAGGAAAATGAGAAGTTCTTTCCTACCTTGATATTAGGGGAGGAGAATATTGGGAATCAGCTGCTGATCTCCAGGTGACAAAATCATGGAGGAGCTGCTCTCTCATCCATAAAATAGATACCTTTCTCAATCCACAGAAAATAGATCTGCCAGCAAGGAAAATGCACCAGATAAATAAACTGGATTGGTTTTCACCACTTCCAGCATTCTACCCCAATCTCTCCAAGGCAGAGGCATGTAGGGTTTCCCTTATTCTGGGGCCCCAGATCCAAAGATGTGGGAGGATTATTGGCCCTGCAGATGTCCCTTTAAACATGGTAGGTTTCTTCAGTCTAGTCTCTGGCAATAGAAGTAGGGCTGATCCTAGGAAAATCGTGAAGTACATGGTATTTGTCTTTATATTTTCCTACTTTCCTTTCTGTGACCTTGTCCCAATTAATCAATCAATAAGAATTGATTAAGTAATTGGCACCTATATGTCAAGCCCTATGCTAAGCTCTAGGGATATAAAGAAAAAGGGAAAACAATCACACACACACACACACACACCCCCACACACACCCACACACACACACCCCCACACACACACAAGCGCACACACTCTCTCAGTTGGAGGTGAATAAGTCAGCCCAGAGAGAGAAAAGGTGAGAATGCAATTGCTAATTTGGATATCATGTGCACAAGCTACACAGACAGCACAGTGGTGCTACACCTGGGAGATTTGGGGAAGAGGGATATTGGTGGGCTGGCCACAGTCATGACCACTCATCTACTGTTCATTCTCCAGGTCCTAAGGGAAATTGTGTAAGGAATATGCTCCTACTACTTGCAACTATCATTTCCGAGCCCCCACTGGTGCACTTCCCACTTATACAAAGCAGTCACAATGGCACAGTTAATCTTAACATGAAATTTGCTAAATGAGAAGGCAAAAGCCATAGTAATCTTAACATGATAATTTACTCAAAAAAAGGCAGAAGCGCACTGTTATATGGACTGTTACACAATCAAAATAACAATCTACTCATAAACATAGGTCACACTCTCCTACCAATGAACAGCCTCTGGGGGACTTACAAAAACCTAGCAGTGAGGCACATGAGTAGGGAAATCCATATGCCCAAGAGTAACTTACGACTTACAACAACTTACAACTGTAGCCACAGGCCTAAATGTTAGTGGTCTCTTTTAAGGAACAGTCTTGAGGGTAGGAATTGTATTTTGCTTCTTTTTGTATCCTCAGGACTTTATACAGTGCCTGGCACATAGTAGGTGCTTAATAAATGCTTAATGAATTATTGAATTGAATTACTGCAAATTACTTGGTCCTCTTCAAAGGCTGTTTACTCTTTCCTTGGAAGAAGCAACTTTTCTGCAACTCTCAGGCTTCTCAGGTAGCTTTAAGTTCTTTTACTAAAGCAGAAGCATTATACACATACTCTTTCAAAAGCCCTAAGCATTCTTGGGGTCTGCAACTTTCTAGGCACACTCCCTTGGCCGGGTGCTAAAGCAACATTGAACTATTTCTACTTGTCCTGTTTTGAACATGTTGAATTTAAGAGGTCCGTGAAATGTCTAGTAGAGTCCTGGTGATTCAGGACAGTAACTCAAGAGAGAGATTAAGACTAGATAAATATAGATCTATGTCCTCTGCATAGAGATGGTCATTGAACCCAGGGGTGACTGATGGGATCACAGAGTGAAAAAATGTAGAGAAAAAAAGAGAAAAGGGTCAGAGACAGAGCCCAGAATATCTTTCACTCTCAAAAACACCTTGATCCCAAGCGGCCCCTCCTTTCACTTCCCACCTTTGTTAAAATTCCACTTCCTTTGGTGCAACTGTTTTTTCAGATAGGGACTAGGTGTTTAGCAATATAATTAATCCAATTCATATTTAGGTGACCCCACGTAAAATGAAATGAAGCATTTCAGATAGTGTGAAGGAGAGATGTAGGAGCAGGAGGCCTACCAAATGCCATTTTTTTAAATGGAAAAGCAGGAAGGCAAGCTATTTTGGAGTTTTGTGGAGACCTTCAAAGGGGCCTCAGAGTGGTATCCTAACTACCTACTTTCCTGATTCTAGCAGTTCCTCTAATCTCTCCCTAGAGCTAGTCTGTTCATTGCTCTCTTGAACTATGTTGCAGAACCACCTTAATTCCAAGCCCCTGTTTCCATAACCAACTGCCCAACCCAACCTTGAGGAAGTCATTTAACCTCAGTTCAGTCTTCAGAAGCCTCCTCCAGACTCAAGGGTTAGCCTCTTGGGAAATATGGTGATATTAGAGGAATGGAGTCTTCCACATAGATTATCCTACCCTACTCCCAACCAAAACTGCTAATGTTGTTCAAGAAAACTCATTCTTCCTGGCTTGCCAACATGGGTTACTTAATTTTATAGCATGATCATCTGCTCACAAATTTGAATAACATCAAAGGAAACACTGGTAATGCAAGAAATTAGAGAATTGAACTAGTATTTTATCACTCAGGAAAAGGGGCTTACTCTTATTACAGAGTTTGGGAGACAAAAGGGGGGAAAGTCCTAAGATTTATAGGACCACCTGGTACTCTGTCTTCTATAAGGTCACCAACTAGAACAGGGAATATTTCCATAGGTAAGAGGAGATTTCAAAAGCCACAGTCTTTTTGGATTGTCAGCTAATGTGATACTTGTTTGATGGTAACTAGTGTGGTTAAGATTTTCATTCAGCATGTCTTTCATTAACATGAAAAGCACAAACAAAAATTTCATAATATGATAAATATGACCAGTTTACTGAATTCATTTCCTTGAGATTATTGTTAATGAAAACTTAATAGTTTTATTAATTTTGCAGATATATATGCATTTGAAGAATGACCCAATTGATTTAATGTGATTGGTGGGGAATGAACTCTTTCTCATTTTAATTTGAAAGAAGATTGACTCAAGACACAAAAGCTTTGCTACATATCTCTACGGGACTGAAAAAGTACATGAAAAGAACATAGAACAGACAGATTGGAATGAACCGCTCCAATCTGGAACCAAGGATGGATAGATCTGAATTTTCCGCTTGTTAATTTTTAACAAATGTTTAAAGTTTAGCTTTTAAGCCCACTTATAATCCCATATTTTTCTTATAAGTGTGACATAGATTGAATGATGACATACATCTTCAGAGTTCAATTCACATTAAAACACCAGTTCACATAATGCCCCTAATTGTATGATACTAAAAAGTACTGTGTCCGTTTTATAGATGGAAAATTCCTAGCTCTTTCTCTCTCCAACTCTGTTAATGTATTCTTATTCTTGGGCTCTCAGATAACTTTATGCCTTTCCAAGATTTTCCTCCTATAAAAAGTTAGTACCTTTGAACCAAATTAGCTTATTAAATATTTCCAGAGCCAATTAAAAGCCACTGTTAATATTAGCATGGGTTCATATGTTAACGCTTAATAGTTTCAACAATTCAAGACATATGAAGCAATTGGGAAAGGAAACACCTTCCTCAAATGACTCTCTAGGGCTAACACCAGGCAGGATCTCTGTCTTAGTATGGTATCTTTGCTGCTGGGCACAAGGAAACAGGGTCTTGAAGAAAAACCCTTAGTTAAGTGGATGAGTGTATTCATGGAGGGGAGAAATAGAGGATGGGAAGAATCTAGGGTAGGAATAACTATTTAACATTTTTTCCCCTCCAAAACATTTAAATCTGTCAATCTTCTAGTCTCTAATTCCCCTCCAGGAAGGAGGAAGAGGGTGAAAGAACTGAGGAGAAGCAGCATCTATTCCCCCTAGCTTGGGGTGCCCCCTATTGTACTTTTGGAAATCCTGCTGGTGGGAGGGGAGGCATTTTTATAATTGGCTATTATTTTTTCTTTTATGCAAGTCCATTATTGTTTGTATGAGTCTTAGTGTTTTTCATTAACTTACACTAAAAAAAAGCCTTCTACTTTTTAAAAATTATGTATGATGCCCAGCAAATTATTGACAGCTATTAATAAATGTCATGTAATTTTTATGTCTCATTGACTAAGAAGGTCATTTTCCCATTTTAAAGAGTCTTGCTTGTCTCAATTTCTCTGCAAACATCATGAAGTGAATGCTTTTTCACGAAAGGAGTGCTCCTTAAGGCCCACCAGCTCTCACCTACATTTTTCTTCAAGTTCTTGTTTATCTCTCTGTACTCACCTTCTCTGTGACCCAATGAGTGCTTTTTTAAAAAAAAATCCTTTTTGTTCCTTTCCCCTACTCCCACCTTTCTGAATCCTTGACATAAAGTTCCATGTGACAATGACATTGTCATTGTAAACATACTTTAGGATTTACTTTGGGAAATCTGTCTTCAGTCACCATCATGTGACTAATTGGTAAGATAATTAGAAAAGTAAAGTTTTTGATTAGGAGAGAGAAAACAGAAAAAAAATCAGAAAAAAAAACTTTTTCCCTTCCTGAAAACATTTTTTGTTTTATTTGATAGAAAAGATCAAATTATAAAATTCTTTTTAGACTGATAAAGAAAATGTCTGACATAAATGTCCCTATATTGCTTCACAGTTTATATCCCCCAAATTGATTTCCAAAATATATTCAAGAGGGAGATATATGTAAAATTATCCCTAGCAATGGTGACAACCTTGCCAGAAAGCACTTTTGCTGGACTGTCTTTGCCAAACAGGCTTGGTAATATTGTTTTAAGGCTCTGTATTTTCACTGACAAGTACAAAAGGAAGTAAGTGAAAACTTTATTAAGAAACAGGAAGAATAAAGCTGAGGATGATTCAAGATTTCCTAGACTGAGACTTCAAACATGATTAGAATAAGAAGGACATGATTTGGTCAGCAGTTTACATTGCTCCAAATCTCTTGCAGCCAAGATTAAAAGGCAGAAATAAAACGGTATCAGATTATAAAACAAACAACACACTTAGGACATGATGTCTTACAGGTGATTTCAAATGGTGTGAGTCAGAGCATCTTTAGGTCTTTTATTCATTCTGATACCACACTAATGCTAAATGCCAACGATAATGACAATAATAAAACAAAGGATGGTGTGAGACCCTGCAGCTCTGAGAAATCCGTGGCAGTCTTCCAGGAAGAATTTGCTGAGAGTAAAAGAAATAGCAGCAGCCCCAGCAGGAGTGATTAACCCTTCTGGTACTACATAGGTAAGGAGGAGGTTAAAGGAACTAGTATTCCCCCCTTCCTCTGTAGAATTCAAAATATATTCACTTAAGGATTGTTTCTTTGTTTTGTCATTTTATCCCAAAAGCCTAGCACTGTGCCCAAACACAGTAGCTGCTTAATAAATACTTTTTGGAATAAATTTGGATACTATGAGAGTCCCCACAGCTACTCTTTGGATGAAGGAAAACATGAAGAACATAAGGTTTGACAGGAGTAGCTTACAAGAATGGCCCAAGCTCTCTGTAGTAACACACTGGCCTGACCAAGGAGCACTTCAAATGCCAGAGGAGAGGGCTGAGATGAATCGAGCCTTAACTAAAATAACCTTTTATTCAAGAAACTGCTTTATACAAGGGCCTGTCCTAAGTACCAGAGCCACGAAGATGAAAAATCACACAATTTCTGTCTTCAAGGAGCTTGCATGCTAACGGAGGGAGGCAGAAGGAGGTTATGACATGCTTACAAGTAAGTATGAGATGGTGTAGAAAAGGAGAGTGATAAAGGAAAGATCCAAAGAGAGCTAAGAAAATGAGGGAGAGTCAAGGAAGGCTTGGCGAAGGTTTCATCCTAGCTGAGCCCCGAAGGAAGAGAAAGGTTTCAAAGGAAGAGATGAAGAGGCAGTATATTCTAGGCATGTGGGGTAATCTGTGGAAATGCACAGATATGAAAGATAAAAGATTAAGATCATGGAATACCTAATCATCCCATTTGGCTAGGATATAGAATGTAGATAATAGGGCAGCTAGGTAGTGCAGTGGATAGAGCACTGGCCCTGGATTCAGGAGGACTGGGTTCAAATCTGGCCTCAGACACATAACACTTACTAGCTGTGTGACCCTGGGAAAGTCACTTAACCCCATTGCCTAGACAAAAAAAAAAGTAGAATATAGATAATAAGGCTACAAAAATAAACAAGAGCTAGAATGCAGGGTCCCCTAAATGCTAGGCTAAGGAATTCGTATTTTATTCTGGACTCTCCCCACCACTACCATTTTTTTTTTTTAGCAAGGCATTGGGGTTAAGTGAATTGCCCAGAGTCATACAGCTAGGAAGTATTAGGTGTCTGAGGCTGGATTTGAACTCAGGTCCTCCTGACTCCAGGGCTGGTACTCTATCCACTGAGCAACCTAGCTGCCCCCCCCTCAATTTTTAAAGTAATAGGGAGTCCCTGAAGGATTTTAATAAGGGCAATGACACGGTTAGACCTGAGCATTAGGAAAATTATTTCGGTAGCCAAAGGATAGATTGGAAAGGGAAGATGATGGAGCGTCCTAGCCTTCAACTATGAAATGACATTGGAGGGATGCAAAGAAGCCCACTTCTTGCAAACCACCATTTCCATTCAAATTTTTTCTCCACTGGCTATGCATTTGAATTAACAAAATTTTAAATCATTAACTCTATTTGATTGCCTCAAGTCCTTGTCTCCAGGAGGCCTCTTGAGTCATTCTGGCCCCTTCCTACTTTTTGAGTCTTCATATGCTTTAGTCCCTCCCTGTCCTCTATAATTCAGCTACGCCATCCTTCTTGCTATTCCATACACTTAACACTATAGCTCTCTACTCCATGCCTTATACCTAGAATACTCTGCCTCCTCACTTCCTGCTCTGGGCTTTCCTTTCTTCTTTCAAGTCTCAGTTCAGATCCTACCTTCTTCAAAAGGTCTTTCTTGGTCTTCCTCAATCCCTCGCCTCCTCCCCCCTCTCCCCCCCTCATGCCTTCCTTTGGGGATTATGTTACATTTACACTTGCTATATTTTGTAGGCACATGGTTGCTTGCATTTCATTTCCTCTTTTAGAGTGTAAGCTCCCTAAGGGCAGGGATAATGTTTTTGTCTTTCTTTTTATCCCTAGTACATAGAATAGTATATAGTAAATACTTAATAAATACATGTTGACTAACTGACCTATAACCCTTAACCTGGTGTGCTTAACCTTTCTGTGTCATGCTCCCCTTTGGCAGAGGTGAAGCCTATGGATCCCCTCTCAGAATGGTTTTAAATGAATAAAATAAAATATATCAGATTACCAAAGAAACCAGTAGCATTGAAATAAAAATGCAATTTTTTCCCATTCAAGTTCACTGACCCCATGAAATCTATCCACAGACACCTTTGAACCCAAGGTTAAGAGACCCTGCCTTAATTATATTAACAGCGACCAGATCATGACACTGAGGCAAATAGGAAACAGGAAAGGCAAATGTTGAGTGTGAAGGAAAAAGGGAGAATGATCCACTTGAGCACTGAAGCCTGGGGTAGGAAAGAGAGACAGAAAGGAAGAAAAGAGGATTGTAGGAAGCTGGCTCTGAGGACTAGATTCACCTAAAATAGGAAGAAGTCCACCAAAAAAAAAACCCACCAGAAAATGAAAAATGCCAAAGACACCGTTTTTCTTGGATTGACCATGGATAGCACCCTTAATCATGAATTTCCCCTGAACCTGTGGCCTCAGAGCAGCAGCCATCGATGCCCTATATTTTATGAAAGGTTTCTGAGCAATTGACATTACTGTAAAGCAAACTTCCAAAACTCTGCTGGATTTTTTTTAGTTACTTGAATTTTTTTTTCCCAAAAGGATTGATTTCTTTCCCATCCTATCCCCTATAATCCACCACTGAAAAAAATCCTAATTTTTTCATGCTGTCAACCAAAAAACAGCTAAGTAGATTTTTCTAAAATCTTTCCAAAAATAGAAACAACATATATTCAGCTTAAGACCAAGTGTAGGAAATACAGATTCCCTACCCCACCCCCTCACCCAAATTTATGAGAAACTGAAAACCAGGAAGGTTAGGGGTGGGAATTATAATTGAAACAGTTGGGCAATTTTGACTTCTGTGTTCAGTACTACAGCCATTATGAAATGATGAGCTACTGTTGATTTGGTCTATATACATTCACTAAACTACTTTACCTCTCCAGCAAAAGCTATGAGATACTATTGAAAAATGGAAGTTGTGAAAAACTCAATTCATAGGCTAAGCTGTCTCTCCCAAAAGCCATAGTAGAAACCAAAACCAAATTTATTATTCATGTTTGATGCAGAAAGCAGGTCAGATTCCTTTTTTTTTTTTTTTGCAAAACTATAATTAATGGAATGGACACTAAAAGGGCTCTTTGGAGCCTTCCAAACCCCAGATTTTATGATTGTCTAAATAAATCTATAACACAGTAGATATGTCTTACAGAATCATTGGAGGCACACAGAGTTTGGGTCACATGGTTAGTTAAGTGCCTAGAGTCACAGGATTAATAAGTATTAGGGGCAAAATTTGAACCTCGACCTAGCTGACTTATAGGATCATAAAATTAGAGTTGTAAGAGATCTTAGAAGTCTTTAAGTCCAGCCTCTCATTTTACAGATAAGGACACTGAGACACAAAGAAATTAAGTGATTTGCCTAAGGTCTCATAGCTAGTTAAGTGTCTGAAGCAGGATTTGAACTCAGGTCTTCTTGTCTCCAAGACCAGTAGGCTATCTACTATACCAATCTATCTACTCTGCTGCCTTAATTTGAGAAATAAGTAAATAAATTTCTTTAGAAAATTCTTTTCCAAGAGTGTTTAAAGAAAACTGGTAGATAGCTACCTTTCTAAAATACTATGAATGTTGACCTCCCAGAAGGAGGGGAATGGATTAGATGACCGACTAAGGTCTCATCCAACAGTCTTATTATTTGAACGGTTAAAAGAAATTATGTCTGATACTTTCTTTTTGCGCCTGCTCCTTAGATTATATTACATGTAAATTCTCATAGACTCAGGAATAGCTGAATTCATTATGATTTACAGAACATAAATGCTAGAGTTATTGATATCTATAGAGATGCTTACTTCATAGCTCTGAATATTAAAAAAAAAATTCACACGGGCACCAAGCCAGATTTATGTTCTATTGTTCTTTAACACATTTCTCTTTTCAGTTTCATCCCTCTGACTTATTATTTTTTTCTTTCTTTCTGTTTAAAGATATTTGGAAAAGGTACTGCTGAAAGGACGGCCCTCACACTGGGCTCATTTAGTCATTCCCCACAGGAAATGATGGAAATTCCTAACATTCTTATCAGGGGAAAGGGTTAACGTTGCTGGTGTCAGTCTTTGGGGAGGAGGGTGGTGAGAGGAATGTGAGAGGAAAGCAATAGTTTGTTTTCTGAAACAGATGACTTCAAAGGCATTTCTCTACTCAAATTTGAAAGCCCAGTCAGGGAGATGCTTTGAGAAGGGCAGTTGGGTCCCCAAAGTCCAAGCAGGGGAACCCAACTGGGACATCAGACTGTTTGCCCTTAGCAGCATCTACTCAGGAAACTACTTCAGGGTTTTTTTCTCCACTGAAACTAGAAACTTCACCCTGCCTCGAAGAAGGAATCATCACTTGTGCTGACAGGAAAATAGCTAAGGATGAATATTTTCTCTTTTTCAAAAGAAAGCCAAATAATCCACCACACTCTAATTCCTTCAGCACCCACTTAGTTTCCTGTCAGGTAGCAGCTCAGAAAGTTGACAATAGGCACAAAATGCAAGTTTTACATATTGTGTTTGTATACTGGGAGGTGCTTAATTAACAAAGGCCTGGGAAGGGGAGGTTGGAGATAGTAGTGAAGCCTCAGGACTGGTCCAATTCAATAAATAGTTATTGAGCCCTACTATATATTTATCACTTTGCCAATTAAACTGCTTAACAAAATGATTGTCCATTTAAACTTATTTTGAAAGGGGGGACATTAAAGAGAGGGATAAGAAGGACCTTACATATCAGTGGCTATGGATAATAACAATAATTTTCATATATCTAGTACTTTCTTCCATAGGAACATTAATGTAATGTAAGCTATGAATTAGTATAGCCATTTTGGAAAGCAATTTGGAATTATGTGAATAAAGTGACTAAAATGTCCATGCCCTGACCCAGAGACTCCATTACTAGGCTTATACTTCAAGGAGGCCATTGATAAGAAGAAAATCTCTCTCTCTATGTATATATACATACATGTGTATATATGTATGTGCATACATATGTATGTATATATGTGTGTGTATGTGTATATATGTATGTATATGTATATATATACAAAATCCTGGCATTTTTGTGGTATCACAGAACTGGAAACCACAAAGCTGTCTATCAAATGGGGAACAGCTAAACAAGTTATGGTACACAAATTTAATGAATATTACTGTGCTGTAAGAAACAACAAATATGATGAATGCAGAGAAGCAGGGAAAGGCATAAATCGATGCAGAGTGAAGTAAACAGAGCCCAAATGACTACAATAATATGAATGAAAAAAACAACCACAAACAACTAAAAATGAACATTGCAAAATTACAAAGAACAAGCTTGACCCAAAGAAAGCATATGAGAAGATACCTTCTCCAACTCCTTTGTAGAGGTATGTGGGGGAAAGAGGGTAGTATCAGGAGAGAGGGACATTGTATATATTTCAGACTTATTTGATGAATTGATGGATTTGATTTATTTTTTTCTTCTTGCTCTTTCTCTTTTTTTTTTTTTAAAAACCTTTGGGATGGGATGGCTTTCTGGACAGAGGAGGGAGAGAAATACAGGAAGAAATTTAGCCAGTATACAAGTAAATGGCATCAATAAAACGTATTTTAAAAAAGGAAAACACTTTCTTCACAACCATCCTAGATAGTACAAGGAAAATAAGTAGTTTAAATATTAAATCTCTTACAGTTTAAGAAACAAATATGCATATGCATGTGAAGCTGTGAGCAAGTAAGGTTCTTTTAGGTCAAATTGGAATGCACACTTGTGCCTATTGGCAAGGGAGGTGGTCACAGATACACAGGATGTGCCTTTAAAAAAAAAAGCCCAACAGCAAACCTCTTTCCCATAAAGCCTATTCTCCAGGTTTTTTCCTTGAGACTTTATCACTTCATCTCCACAAGGAACTGAGTTCCACTTCACAGAGAATGACTTCGTCCTATTTGTTGTTGTTGTTTCACAACTTGCAACCTTATGGATCTGTTTCTCTCCTGTGATGTGACTAATGACAACAAACACACTATGGCTATTAATAATCCCAAAGCTAAGCCCCAGGGAAGCAATTTGGTTAGAGCTTTGTTTGCCAAACACTGACCAACAAATGTTTCCAGCTGCCCACAATTGCTCACTGTAAACTTTTAAATCTACAGGACTTTTACCCATGTTTTTCATAGGCTCAGCAATGTATCTCCTGCTCTCCCATCATTCAAACTTTGAGCATCCTGTTATTAAATGAATTTGTATTCCAAAAACAACAAAAGAAAGCCCAATGCAATGAAGGAAGCAAAGTTGGATTTATCTCTACCACTCCCCCACCATGGACCAGGGGGATGAGGTCAGGGAGACAGGCAAGGCTATATCACAGAACAAAGGAACTTGTCCTGGTGACTAGGTCTGCTCCTCACTACTGAGTCAAGTCAACAAGTCAAGTGCCTACTATATGCTGGGCGCAATTAGGGTTAGGGTTAGGGTTACTGGAGATATAAAAGAAGGCAATAAATAAATAAATCAATAAATCAATCAAACACCCAAAACCTAGCCTCTGCCCTTAAAATCTCATGGTCTGATGGGAGAGACAAGGTACAAGCAACTATGTACAAGCAAGACACATATACAATCATTGGTGATAACCTCAGAAGGAAAGCACTACCAAGGCTGCCTGCCACAGAGAGGGCAGAATGCTAAGAGTGAGTTTAAATCCTTTTGTCTTTTTCCATAATCTGAGCAACTTTGGGACTCTTGGAATTCACAAGTCATGTGCTCTGGAGCCCCCATCAAGCCCACAAAGGGTACTGCGTCATCAAATCAAAGAATGCCAGTGATAGAAGGGATAATAGAGACATAATCAAATCCATTCACCCCATTTTACAAATGAGCAAACTGAGCCACATAGTAATTAACTGATTTATCTAAAGCCACATAGTTAATACTTGGTTCACCTGGTTGCCAGGCAAATACTTTTCTACTCTCCCCATGCCAAGCTGGCATTTATCTTTAAGGTTTGCAAAGGGCTTAACAAATATTGTCTCTTTTTATTCTTACAGCAATCCAGGGAAGTGGATGCTATTATCATCCTCATGTTTCAGATGAAGAAATTAAGACAGATGCAGGTTACAGCTTGCCCAGGATCACAACTCTGTTCAGCACCATAAAATACTTCAAATGGAGAGCACCTACATTACTGTCATCATCATTATCACAATGACACCTCTTAAATTCATAATGCTCTTGCCTATATTGTCTTCTTTTGCTCTCACTAGACCGCTGTGAGGTGATCAGAGTTGATGAAAGAAGAAACTGAGACCTTAAGAGGAGAATCTTATCCCGTCTCCCAAGTGGTCTGTCACTAGTTACTGTCTAGACATGCATAACATTTCTACATGAGAAATAAGCTAAGGATTAAGCCTGTGTAGAGATGCAACATTGGGAAGTGGTAAAGGAGTTGAGCTTGGGATCAGAGGTTGGCGTCTGAGTCTCAAGCTTGGGTAGTGCCTTGCCTTTGAAGAGTATCTCTAATTTATCCCACTTACCAGCTGTGTAACAGCTTTGGACAAACCTTTGGACAGTTCACCTGACCTTTTTGTGCTTTAGTGTCCTCATCTTTAAAATTAGAATGATAATGATGATGATGATGATGATGATGATTATATCTGCCCTGTCTGATTCACAGGGTTGATATGAAGATCAAATGAAATAATGCATGCAAAAGTGATTTGAATATTGTAACGAGCCATCCAAAAACAGCATATTTAAGTCACTGAGAAGCAGCATGGTAGTGTGTCTAGACTGGGGTGGGGAATCTCTGGCCTCAAGGCCACAGAGGGTGGTTCTGTGAAGTTTGGATTCAGTCAAAGGGCCACACTTGAGGACGTAGAGGGCCACATGTGGCCTCAATGCCACAGGTTCCCAACCCTTGGTCTAGATAATTAGCCTGGGGGCCAGGACAACTTGGGTTCAAGTCCTTGAGTTCTGTCACTTACTAGAGATGTAACTGGGTAAGTCACTTAACTTCTCAGTGTCCCAGGCAACTCTTTAAGACTATTAAATTGCATAACAGCTGCCCATCTGCATTACTAATGGGGGTTTCCTCCCCCTGAAACTCTCTCTACTAATGAAATCACAAATCTGGAAGAAGAAGAAGAAGAAGAAGAAGAAGAAGAAGAAGAAGAAGAAGAAGAAGAAGAAGAAGAAGAAGAAGAAGAAGAAGAAGAAGAAGAAAGAAGAAGAAGAAGAAGAAGAAGAAGAAGAAGAGGAGGAGGAGGAGGAGGAGGAGGAGGAGGAGGAGGAGGAGGAGGAGAAGGAGGGGGAGGAGGAGAAGGAGGGGGAGGAGGAGAAGGAGGGGAGGAGGAGGAGAGGAGGGAGGAGAAAGGAGGAAGGGGAGGAAGACAAGGAGGAGGAGAAGGAGAGGGAGGAGAAAGGAGGAGGGGGAGAGAAAGAAGGAGAAAAGGAAGAAGAGAAAGGAAATGAAGAAGAAGAAAGAGAGGAAGAAGAAGAAAAAGAAAAGGAAGAGAAATAAGAAGAAAAGGAAGAGGAACAGGAACAAGAGGATGAAGAGGAAGAAGAGGAGGAAGAAAAACAAGAAGGAGAAATATCTATACATTTCTAGTTTTTGAAAAAAAAGCATTCACTGTTTATTAGTAAATGTGACTTTGTATGTGAGGAAACGCAAAATGTTAAATTCTTGCCACTATCCAATTCCTCTAATAAAAAGGGGTTGTAGAATTTTAAGAAGGCCTCAGAAATCTTTAGAGATTTTATCTTTTAAGGCTTATCCAATTTGCTTTTCTGAAATTATCTCTATTATGAATTTCTTCATTTCTTGGATTCCATTTAGAGAAACTCAATAGCAGAATTCCAAGTTCAAGTTTCCAAATGCAAATGAAGGGATAATCCAGAACTCCACACTTTACCATTCACACCTTGGAAGTGAACTGGCATTTTTCGTTCTCCTTCCCAAGATCATTTTAATGAAAAAAAAACTGGGGGATGTGTTCATATTAATCATACGACTAACCCATAACTTTTGGAAGACATTTTTGGATCATTATATCAAATACATTCCAACATTTTGAACTGATGCCTTTAAAATATGAACTAATTCTTTTCTTTTTGCTAACTCTAATAATAATACAATTTTCCAATGTCACTTAAGACATTTTAAGATAATGATAACTGGGGGGAAAAGAGGAAGAGAATAATTCATACTCTGATTCACTTTACATGATACACATTTTAAAAATTAACAGATAATAAACTATGCCAAATCATTTACATACTAATACCTCTCTATCCAGGCTCATCTATCCAGGGGTTAGGGAAAACTGATAATTGAAATCAACAGAAATCTCCAAATTCCAGGTAGTTAATCCTTCTACATCTCCCTCACCAAAGTTTTTATTAGAGTGACTTAACAAGTGGCAAATTGGCCTATTTCAGCCTCACTATACACTTTACTTTGCTGAGAAAAAGGTGCTAACAAATAATGGGAGCTCAGAAAAATGGCCTGGAGAAGCCTAAGGCTGATTAGTCATCCGTAGAATGATATAGCTAGAAAGAACCTTAGACATCACCTAATCTAACCCCCTCCTCCTACAGAAGAGGAAACTGAGACCCAGAGGGGGAACAAGAATATCTCCATAGTTTAAAAAAGCATAGGTTTTATAGCTGGAATAGATGTTAGAGACCATTGAGTTTAACCCCCTAATTTTACAGATGAGGAAATTGAGGTACACAGAGATTAAGTGGTTTGCTACAAGTCATATGGTGTATGAGGCCTGTGTTCCTGACTGCTATTCCAGCATTCTAGCCGCTATCCTACATGTTCAATAAGCAGTACCTGAATAATTGGGGATGACTTACTGAAATCGTGTGTATGTACATATATACATATTATATGAAATGCAAAAGAAGAGACTATTTTGTTCATTTATTGTTGATTATACTGAATTGACCTGTTGGTCTGCCCATTTCATTCCCTGCTTGATGTACTCCAGAGGCTCCATCTTTCCTGGAGCATCAAAGACGACCTCCTCCATTCAGCATTCAAAGCTCTTCACAAACTGGCTCCAACCTGCCTTTCCACACATTACTCCTCTTCAAGCACACTAAGATACAGCCAAAATGGCCTTGTTGCTATTCTTCATATGCAACACCCAATCTCCATCTCCATGCTTTGGTATACACCAGCCCCTCATGTCGGGAAAACATTCCCTCTTCAGCGCCATGTTTTAAAAAGAATCCCTACTTTCCTTCCAAGCTCAACTGAAGCACCAGCTCCCATGTTAGACCTTTCCTGAGCCACTCAGCCACTAGTTCCTAAAGCTCCCTTCCCCCATTACATTATGTTTATCTTTTGCGTGTGCTTTTTGTGCACTTTTTTTCTCCCTAGAACATGTAAACTTCTTAAGGAAAGACACTGTTTCATTTTTGTCTTTGTCTCTCCAGTGCCTAACACACTACTTACCACATAGTAAATAAACACTTAACAAATGCTTGCTGATTAACTGATTAAATAACACCAATAGAATTACAATATAACACCTGTCCCTTATTTTCTGCAATAAATAGGTCCATGAAAGACTGTATTTTTTGTAAATAAAAAATATTAAGTATGATAAAGGAGCATGTTATTTAAAGGGCCTCTATAGTGAATCTTTTATTAATGTTGTATGCTGTAAATATCTCCATAATTTTTCTAAATTCAGATTTTTGTATGTTCATTTTATTAAGGAAGATATACTATAATCAGTGAGCTAAGTCATCCATGTTATCCAGTCTGACCATACTCACACCAGATTGATTCATTCCTGTATCATTTTTTAGGTAGTGTATCTAACACTTCAGTTCTTGTTCAGTCATGTCCTCATTTGGGGCTTTCTTGGCAAAGACTCTGGAGTGGTTTGTCATTTCCTTCTCCAGCTCATTTGACAGATAAGGAAACTGAGATAAACAGGGTTAAGTGACTTGCCCAGGGTCACACAGCTAGTAATTGTCTGAGGCCACATTTGAACTCAGGTCTTCTGGACTCCAGGTCTGGTGCTCTATCTGCTGCACCACCTAGTTACTCCCATCTAGCACATTATAGTTTTTGGAGGTATATATTATATCATATGTGATATAATACATATATATAAATTTATATCTCTTCATAAACTCAACTTCATAGCATGCTGACATGTTGACATGTTATAGTGGCTGTGCTGAGTGCAGGTTACATCAGTTCTATTCAGTCAATAAATACTTATATTAAGGGCTTCTTATGTGCCAGGCACTTTGCTAAGCACTGGTACGTGTAGTACAATGAGTTAGGCAAGTCAGATCACCTCTTACTGGGTCTCAGTTTCCTCTTCTGTAAAATGAAGGAATTGGACCACACAAAGTCCTAGATCCCCCTTTGAACTGTAAAATTTAATTTTATCCTGAATGAGACATCCATTAGTTTATCTGAAAATCATCAAGATTCTTTATCCTGATTTAATTTTCTCGTTCATAACGACATCCCACCCTTCCCGGTAAGCTGTACCACCCAGTATCATTCCTTTCACTTCTTGGAATTTACACTATTCAAATATTTGTAAGCTGTTATCACATTTTTCCCTTTGGTCATCACTGTTCAGCAACTTCTACTTACACATTTAGCTCCTTAGTTATCATAAATTAATCCCTCCAATTTTTTAAATTTTATTTTTTCTTGCTTTTCACAAAGTTCCCACTAATCTCTCTATAATTTCAGAGCAATGAAACTTTCTCCTGCAAGTGATAAATAAAATTTCTCTCAAAGTCAATGTTGCCAAATGAATTCTTTTTGTTCACTGTTCAAAATACTTTTGGTGATATCCTTTGCTCACAGGTATCTCAATTTTTTTTCCTAACTGCTTTTCTGTCTCGTATTTTGTATCTGCCTGTCTACCAATCACTGCTGCTATATTATTTCCCCTTATCTTGCCTATTTCTTTTTCTTTCTTTTGAGGGCCTCCTTTAATAGTTTCTAGTTTCATCTTCATTCTCCCTTGCCTCTCCCCCACTTCAGTGAACTCCCAAACAGAATAACACAACTGCACATGACAGAAATATTGACTCTGTGGCCTTGGCCAGGGGTAGAGAGAGGTTCAGCATAAATAGCAGAATATGCTACGCTGTCTGCATGCTTATGGAGAAACTGTGGGTTTAATACAACTGTAGTCCAATCTAAAAACATTATTTACCCAGAAAGTGACAAAGGAAGGAAAAAATTAAGGGAGGGGTTTGTACTTGGGAAGTGACATTTAAAAGGAAAAAAGGTAAAAACAAGTAGGGAGCTAGTACAGCTGGGAATTGTTAACTTTAATCAAAGGGTAGTCTGCCTCTGTCTCTCTCCAGTGTCTTTCTTGTGTCTCTCTGATTCTGTCTCTTCCTGTCTCTGTCTTTGTCTGTCTGTCTGTCTCTGTCTCTGTATCTCTCTCTCTGTCTCTCTCTCTGTCTCTCTCTCTCTCTCTGTCTCTCTCCTTCTCCCTCTCTCATTCTCTCCTCTCCTTTCCTTGTCTCTTTTTCTGTCTCTCTTTCCCGCCTCCCCCCCCATAAAAGCCATATAGACAGATGGAACTTGCTTCTCCTTAAACATTCTTTAAATTCTGCAATGCTTTTGGTTTTTTGTTTTGTTTTGTTTGCTTTTTGAGAATTTGAAAAACCAAAGTACGGGATCCACAAAATGCATTCTCAAGACAGACAGTGCCTCCATGGCTGCCTCATGACTTCCAGGTTGCATCCTGGTCAAGAAACCTGAAGGAACATTTTTTTGGTTGTTGTTCTTTGTTCTCTAAGAGGACCAGAATGACATCACTACCATTGATAAGTTGATGTTAACTGAGATAGTGGTGAGGTTGGGGTTTAGGTGAGAAAGGAGTAACAGGTCACATAAGGGAAATACAGCTGTTCTCTTAACAGCTGAATCAAGAAATCTTGTGTGTTTAACCTCTGTCTTGTTAAAAGTTTACATGTCCCATCTTTACTACTTCTTCACCTAGCTAAAATGTCAGTCTTATATTCAGTGAGTAACCCCTTGGAGATTCCATCACCCTAACTCTTTTTCTAGTTGCTGCTATCCTCAATGGGCTTTACAGTTGTTAGAGGTTTATTCCCAGAGAAAAATGCATTTCTCCCACAAGATACATCTCCCTTGAACTTACATCATAACAGCTCATCTACTGGCACCAGTTTCAGTTACATCAGCCACTGACGGACATCCCATTGTCAAACTAAATACAAAACAGATCCCTGGAACCAGAGGAGTCCATCGGAAAAGTCTCTGCTAGCACATGCCCAACACTGATCTTGTTCTGATTACTCCACAATTCTTTACTGTATCTCAGCAACAACACACAAGGAATGGGGACGGTATTCATTACTTACCAAACCTCTTGTAACCGAAGGACTGCACCTCCTCCTCCTCTGCAAAATCGTCTACAAGTAAACAAAAGATAGAGAATTGATATGTTAGCACTGGAAAATAATATTGGAGGTGAAATGTGGCTCAGTAAGTATCTGCTTAAGTGGTTAGGATATTTTCATAAAACTGATCTTATGGGCATTCTTTCCTTCACATATGTTGAACACGGATGGATACAGACCATATTTCCTACGTATATTCTCACATCCAATGCACCTGACGTAAATTCTAGTAAACATCAGAGAGTGTTTTGATGACAGCTTTCTTAATCTTCTTCTCTAGGATGGGAGCTTCAAGTCTAATTAAAAATGTCTAGAAATAATACTAATAGTTTATATTTATATAATATATAACAGAGCTAGATAAACCCAGATATCTTTTTCAGATCCATTTCCTGAGTTCCCTGTCATTTTCCAATACTTTCTCTGATGTATTCAAAACCCTGAGAGGCATGTAGTAGTATTATTCCCATTTTAGAGATGAGGAAACAGGCTCAGAGGTTAAGTGATTCACAATTATGCAGCTAGTAAACAGCAGAGGTGAGCCCTTCAGTCAATTCAACAAATATCTATTAAATTCCAACTGTGTACACAGCATTGTGCCAGACAGGGATACAAAGATGGAAAAGGACACTGCAGTAGTTCACATTCTAGTAGGTGAATGAGACATATATGCAAATAATTATAATACTAATTAGAAGAAAAATCAAAACATAGCAGGAAAGACTTGGGGAAGGAGAGAGGGAGTGATCCCCTTTACCTTCAGGGATCAGGGAAAGTCTTATGGATTCCAAAAGGCAATTCAACCAGCAACTATTTACTGATTGTGAACAAGGCACAATATTCTAGGTTCTGGAGGTATAAAAATTTTAAAAATGAAACAGTCCTGCCTTCAAGGACTGACTTTATAATCTACTGCATGAGTGGAATGCTACATATATCTAGTTATAATACCAGGGGCAAAGAAGAGATCTGGGCTACGAGGAAAATAGTAGTGAAAAAAAAATCAACTCCATTTAGTGTAGAGATTGCAAACATATGGTCTGCAGGTGAGAAGCATCCCACAAGACTTCCCAGTGTGGCCTGAACCAGGTTAAAATATATTTGGGAAATATTTAACAAAATAAATAAAATTGTAAGAAAATATAGATAAATATCATACTTTAAAACTAAGTCACTATGAGACAACATGGCTCCTTATGTACGGACTAGTGGCTGTATTTGGTTTGAGTTTCTATTTGAGTTTGACACCACAGATCTTAGGAATTATGGAAATCTTTATGGAGGAGGTGATATGGTAGCTGAGCTTTGAAGGAAAAGAAAGATTTCAAAAGACAGAGATAAGGAAGGAATCTACTCCAGGCACAAGGGATAGCCTCTATCAAAGAGCAGAAGCAGGAAAAAGCTGGACAAATCTCCAGAACTAGCCAGTCACCCAAGCTGCCTGGAATGTTGAGTGAGTGGAGTAGGGCAATGTGAAATAAGGTTGGAAAGGAAGGTTGGAGCCAGTTTTGAGAAGACCTTAAGGACAGGTTAAAGAATTATATTTTATCTTAAAGGTAATAAGGAGCCACTGAATCTTTTTGAGTAAAGTAATAAAATAACCAGCAGACCTGTGCCATTTGAAGATTCATTTTGGCAGCTGAGTAAAGGACTGATTGGAAAGGGGACAACTTGGTAGCAGAAAGAACAACGGAAGGCAATGTTCCCACTATATGTGAGCGCACAAGGGTAAGAGAAGGTTTTTTGACTTTATGTCCAGTGTTTTCTCCTTTATATTGCTCTGCTTATCCAGTGAAAGCATACCACAAACCAAAGAAGCACAGGTAATTTCCTTGCTGTGTCAAATTCTTTGGTCACTTAACAAGAAAAAAGTTTGAGACAGATTTGGAAACAACTAAGCATTAAAAATTATGTAAGCCAGGCTAGCTTCTAAATAGCCTAAAATCCTCCTCCTAGATACAGATAAATACAAATGCTTAACATTCCATCAGACTGTTGCCTCCCTATTCTATGAGGGCTGAACTCAAAGGCTTCTCATTTTAAAGTTTAAATTAGGTGTGGTTGTGTAGGGCAGACTTTGCTGCTTTTCAAAACTACAGCCAAACACATTTAATGAGGAAAATTAAGGCTTATTATACCATATCTAGGTCTCTCGGAGCTCTAAGAAAATTATTATTCATCACCATTATTACATCTGATCTTGATTTACCTCAAAAATATACTCAGTTGTCATAATCCACTGATTTGTTTTTTATTTCCACTGGGTCTATGAAGATAAATTATTTGGCTAACTGACATAAAAAATGTACCATCTTCAATGATCCAAAGCTTAGCCCAATGCCCAACAGATAGTAGGAAATTAATAAATGTTTATTGACTGACCAACCAATCCAGAAAATTATGACTCCTTTCCCCCAAAGGCCCAACACTTGTCTGAAATACCCAAATGGATGAAACTGTATACTTGGAGTGCTCATTTATTGTGAGAAAATATATCTTAAGAATGGGTCTGAAGTCTGTAGCACCTTTTCTCTTCCTTTTCTATAGTCTTCCATTTTGCCAATCCTACTTATTGTGAAGAAGTAAATGAGATTGGGTGTCTGTGAGGATACCCTGAGTATATGAGTGAATTGGTTTTTCTTCGACATGGATCCACAGTTTTATGTTCTAGGTTTTTTTTTTAATTTTTAAATTTTTTATTTTTGGGCAATTAGGGTTAAGTGACTTGCCCAGGGTCACACAGCTATTAAGTGTCAAGCGTTTGGTCTAAGGCTGGATTTGAACTCAGGTCCTCCTGACTTCAGGGCCGGTGATTTATCTGCTGTGCCCCCTAGCTGCCCCGCCCCAGCTGCCCCCTCAGTTTTATGTTCTATATGGAAAGTTTGTTGACAAAAAGAGTGGTAACCTTTCTATCCATTTTGGCTAATAGTTCCTGTGAGTTGAATTGATGAGAGGCTCAGATTGCTCTACAATTAAATGACAAACCTTGTCTGTTGATAGGACAGACAACCAAGTCGCTTACACTCATGCCTGTTACACAATATTTAAAGGGGTGTGAATGTCCTGGCTCCGGTGTCTGCTGCCCTGGCCGAGGTGCTTACACCCAAAAGTCAAGTGGACTGGTTTCCTGGCAGCTCCCTTCACAAACAGATCATCTAAATAAGGGCTCGGGAGACACAGAGAGCACAGAGGATCAGGGAATGGAACTGGGGAATATGGAACAAGTCGACAAGATTATGTCTGAGTGTGGGTCAGTCTAGCAGTGTACAGGCACAAGATAAGTGGTTAAAAATGAATTTCCTTTCATAAAAAATGTTCTCAGCTGTGGCAGGCATACAACAGCTTTTCCAAGGCCCAAATGGGTTTGATGATGTTTGACTCAGCACACACAACCTTAGAGTGTCTCCTAACATTTTTCTCAAGACATGGAGAGACAAGCAAAGCGCATCCCTAACCATCTTTGTGGATGTCATGGCACAACAGGCGAGTGTGCCAGAATCCTTTCAAAATCTTCCTTCTGGCTTCTCAAACCCAAACTTAATGCCTTCCCTAAGAGAGTGGCATCTGACTTGATGCCCTTCTCAGACAGGTCTCCTGAGCAGCCTGCCACTTTTCCAGTACTGTTTTTGACATATTCAAAGCCAAAGCAAGTACTAGATTCCTAAACAAATAAGGATTTGGTTGAGATTTAAGACCCAGAGACTGAAGTTGCCTGAACTTGATTCCTGTCTTTGACAGCAACTTGTCTTCAGGGAAGAGGTGACCTTAACAAATTAAACAACAATAAAAGTGTTTAATTTAAGATTTATATCAGGGAGAACATAGTTTTTGGCTTTGGCAGATGCATTTTAGAGTTTTAATACCTATGGGGTATGCTGTATTTTGCTGCACTGTTTTGAAATGTGATTTTTTTCCCCCTCCAGCTCTCCTTGGTAACTGGCACAGAGCCAAGCTGGCTCGAGATCATGCAATATGGTATGTTGAACAGAATTCTACTGGTGATTTATTCTTTGAGTCTTGCTTTTACATAGTAATGCAAGTTCAAGTAGAGCTTATTTTACTATGTTTCTGGAATTCAGAGTCTTCTAGATTCCAGGGAAAAAAAACATTTTCAAATGGGGGGAGATGATTTTTTGGAGGCAGTCTGTGAAACTCAGAAGCATCTCTGGTACTTCCATCCAACCCCCCCTTCCCTGTTCCTTAATTTCAAATATTTAAATGCAGGTTATTTGCTGTGTTATCAAACACATGTCTACAGTGATATTTTCTGCGGCACATAGGTGGCGCAGTAGATAGAGCACTGGCCCAGAAGTCAGGAAGACCTGAGTTCAAATCCAGCCTCAGACCAAACACTTGACACTAGCTGTGAGACCTTGGGCAAGTCACTTAACCCCAACTGCCTTTTAAAAAAAACAGTGATATTTTCTCCATGACACCAAATGGATGCAAATTATGGAACACCATGATCTTGGGAAAATTATAATCACAAAAAATAAAAACAGCCGCTAGTGCCCCCTTGCTCTCTCCCTGAATTATTTCCAATTAGAGTGCCTATATCTTCTTTGTACATAATTATTTGCATGTTGTCTCCCCATTAAACAGTGAATGAGCTCTTTGAGCACAGGGACTATTTTTGCCTTTCTTTGTATTGCCAGGACTTAGCACAATGCCTGGCACATAGTAGGTATTTAATAAATGCCTGCTGACTTAACTTGTGGTGGCTATAAGCAGAGGGTAACATATTACTAAGGGAGAGCTGCCTATGAGAAGTAGTATAAGTAACATTAGATGGTCCAGTCATATGATGTGAATGAGAGACAACAATTTCCCTGTGTTCTATGAGCCTCTTTATAATTTCCTTTGTAGTAGTCAGTCAGCCTCTGCTTGAACACTTTCCATGAAAGGGAGCTCACTACTTCACAAGCAGCCCATGTTACTTTTTAAAAACTAATTGATGCAAAGCAAGATAACCCAAATGGTGCGCTGATACTCCTCAAGATACTAAAACAATAAAAGGAAGGGCCAAATGTTGGGTAAATCTCCTATGAAGCATTTAAGGTAGAACATGGACAAAAATCATACAGGATGAGGAAATTGGAGAACCAATGCCACTGAGATTAAAGATCCTTCAATATAGCTCTGTTCAAATGTTTTAGTCTTAAGACTCCTTAATACTCTTAAAATTATTGAGGACCCAACAAAGAGATTTTGTTCATGTATGTCTATTAGAAATTAAAACATCAAAGTAAATGTTGAGGAAAACAAAAACTGTCATCTCTGTAGCTCTGCTAAAGGAAACTAAATGATCCATCATAAACTGGTAGATTCCTTGGGTTTAAATAGAAGGGTCCATAGAGGTCATTTATATTATCCCTGTATCTTCCATAATCTCTTCACAACATCCCTGGCCAGGGGTCATTTAGCCCCTGCTTGAACACTTTGAGTAAAAGGCAACCCACTACCTCACAAGCAGCCATTATACTTTTTGATTATCAGGAATTAAATTGTAACAAAATAATTTAATTGTAACAAAATAAGTGCTCATTGATTAGATGATGACTAAACAAGTTATGGCACATGGCACATTCTGCTCCATAATATATGATTCAGAAAAGCATTGGGAAGACTTGAATGGATGGGTACAAAGCAAGAAGAATCAGGAAAATGACCTACATGTAGCAGAGGGTTGGGCTACGGGGGCCCAGTCCTTCAAACATGTGCAGTCTGCTCTGCCTGTGCTTCAGGCCATGCCACAACTTTCTGTAAATGTCCCTTTGTCAAAGCTGTATTTGGTTAATTTATATTGAGGAGGTATGAACTGGCAAAACAGATAGAGTTCTGGGCTTGGAGTCAGAAGGACCTGAGTTCAAATTCACTTACTAGCTGGCTGGGTGACTCTGGGCAAATCATTTACCCCCTTTTGCTTAAGTTTCTTCACCTGTAAAATGAGGAGAAGCAAGTGGCAAACCACTCCAGTATCTTTGCCAAGAAAACCCCAATGGGGTCACAAAGAATTGAACCCAACTGAAAGGACCCAACAATAGCCAAAAAATATCTCTCACAGTAATTTGTGAACCCTAAAGGCACAATAAAAATATGAGTTATTACATAGAATCACAGATCTAGGACTGGACCTTAGAGGTCAGCTACTCAAACTACCTCATTTTGAAGGGGAAGATACCAAAGTCCAGAAAGAGTTAAGTGACTTACTGAATTTATCAGTTATAGAAGCATGATTTGAACCCAGGGTCTCTGATTCCAGAGTCATCAATCTCTCCCCCATGCCATACTGCCTCTTTATTCTTTTTTTTAAAAATTTTTTATTTATGAAATAAAACAAGCATTTCCATAACATGGTAGAATTTTAAAAAGATGGTTGCACATGACACTGCAAATCTATTATGTACAACTTACTACTCCTCTAAAATATATAATAAAGTTTTCATGTAACCTTCTTTTTTTTTTTTACTTTTTTTCTTCCTTCTCCTTTCCCCTCCTCTCCCCCCATTCATCCTAAGAATGAAGAAGTACTGCATGGAATAAAACATTGAGCCAGAAGATCTCTCTAAGGTCCTTCATAACTCTGACTCTATGGCTGGTCTGAAAATACACATAGCTGTTATGACAATAAGGAAGAATTCTAGGTGATAGCTTCATTGCCAATCCAGAGCTGCAGAGAGAGCAGCTGGCCTGTGGACAGTAGCAGTGATACCAGGGCTCTTTGCTGCCATAGTCTTCAAGCAGGCACTTAATGAATCTATGCTTGGTCCAGGCTTGGTTTGGAGATTGTATTGATGCTCCATCTTTGTTCTATTTCAAAAGTGTTTTTTTTTTTTAAATCACATGTATTTGGTTTCAGTTTGGTCTGGCTGTCTAGGTTCTTAGGAGGGAAGGGACCAATAACCTCTGTTTAGTTCACAGTTCAGTCAAGAATGAATACCAGAACTTCAGTCGCTCTGTACAGCACATTCTAACAGTTGGCTCACTATTCGGTTAAACTCAAGTTCGTCATTTATAGGGATTCATGCCCTGTGATTAACCTACTAACACTAACCAGGAATTCAGACACTTAACTCACATCATAGGCAAACCATGGAAAATATGCTGCTGCCCAACCATTCAAGAAACCAAGGCTTGCTTCCATTTGCTACCTTTTATGTATTCTTTTAGAATGTCAACTCCTTTATAATGTTTCATTTTTGTCTTTGTATTACCAGTGTTTAGTACAGTGCCTGGCACTCAGTAGGTACTTAATAAATGTTTATTGATTAGTTGATGTAAAAATGAAGAAAAGTAATTCTTTAAAGTGCATTTTATCTATATTAAGTCTGTGTTTGGGAATGTCCTTGGTTTACAGCTTTCTAAAGCTTATTTTAAGTGTATATAGTTTATTATGTTGCTTTCTTCTTTTCCATCTGCCTTTCCAGCTGGTTGCTGTAAAGGATACTGCAAACATATGGAACGAATTCAATGCAGTATCATTAAATAGCTGACATATATGATTTTAAAGTGTTATTTGTATCTGCCTTTTTCCTCCCCAGCCTCAGGTTTTTCCCTCAAACAGTAGATGGACTGTGTGGATGATTTAATTATTCATGGATTGCTCAATGGCATCATAAGAGGTGGACTTGAGTTACTTTCTGGACTTCTTGTTTTGCAATCAGAAGACACAATGATTTATTCAAAAGTAAGACCTAAAATGACAGTTTTAGGTACAGCAGGCAATTATTATAAATGTAATAAGCTCCAATGCTTGTTTTGGGGATAAACAGAGATAAAATAAGATAGGCAGTCTTGTTTATTCCTTCATAGTTGAAGAAAGTTTAGGGAAATCTTTGGCATTTTTCATCCATTAAGCTAGTTTGGGGTGAATAATGATCTATACTAAGTCAACTGCCTCTGATTTCTGCAACCTGAGAACTAAAGAGTAAAGAAATAAGTTGTGTGCCCTGAAAGGCCCCTTTAGACAGCATATTAGTCTTCAGCAAATTAAATGGAACATGACTCACATTTTCATTCAGTATTTGAGAGGTTCCCATTTAATCATTTTTGTAGCTTTCTGAATCCCTTTCTCCAAAGCCTACAAGAGCTCCATGATGCAAGGAGACTCTGGCCAGAAGAATCTAAACCAAACACTGTATCTCTGTGTCACAAATGCTATGTGGTTAGAGATACATTCTATGGTGGAAAACTGATAAATGCACTTTCTTTTAAAATCACTTAACCTTATTTTTAGATCATCTAAACAACTGTGCTAAAAGCCAAGAGCTATATTACTCTGATTAAGTGCAAATGAGGAGCCCAAACTGGGCTTAGGAAACCCAATTCAAGTGAATTCTGTGTTAAATCTCTTTGTTCCTACCTCCCATGTTCAAACTGCACATTCTAAAGGGCTTGGTTTGGTGCTACTGGCTCAACTTAGATGCTTGTGATTCTTCTTAACTTAATCACTTTTGTCCTATCAGATTCATACAATTTGAAAAATAAAATGGGACCACACAAAAGCTTTAAAACAATCTAAGGTCTAAAGGAGATATAATCGGCACCAGTAGGAATACCCACAATGATGAAATTACAGATCCTGGAGATTTTGGAGAAATTGATAATAGCTATCATTCATATAGTGCTTTAGATTTTGCAAATCTCTTACATATATTATTAGCAACTCAGGACCTAAAGCAACCCCTTAAGTATGTTATGTAGCCATCTTTGTTCTCATTTTATAGATGAAGCAACAGACTTTGAGAACTTACAGGACTTGTCCTTGGTTAATAGGTTATAAGTAGCAGAGGGATGATTTGAACTCAGGTCTTCCTAACTCCACATCCAGCACTCTATCTGTTCCACCAAGCTGACTTTCGATATGTCAAATGCACAGAAATCAGGAAAATGGTTTTTGTTACTCTGTCCATTAGGAGGTTGCTAATTCTTGTTTTATTTCATAGAGATCAGCATTTTATATGTAATCTAATCAGCAATTAAACTTATGATGAAGGAAATAAAAGTAACAATATAAGTATAATATAGTAACATGAGTAATAATAATGCTATTGTTATTAGGTATAAAAAGCATGATAAATAATGACAGCGACATTATTATAATTATAATGAAAACATGATAAATCTTCCAGAACAGAAAAAAAGGACAAATAGTTTGTCTCCAGTTATACTAAGGCAAAGAATACTACAAAAAAAAGACCTAACTTTAGAAATAAAATATCAATGTGTTTTTTGAAGAATGCAAAATGATTGAGTAAAAAGACTACAGATTTGAATATTTAAATAGAAGAAAATCACACTTTATTACTTCTTATAATATCATTGCTTTGCACATAAAAGTTTACTGCTCCCTCACTGACTACAGAATTAAGTCCAAACTTTGCAATTAGACATTTGAGACCCTCTACAATCTAGTTCTGACCTAACTTTCCAGACTGTTTTCCTCCTATATTCTGTGTTCCAGCCAAGATCATTCCAATTCATTCATTCATTCATTCATTCAATCAGTCAACAAGTATATATTAAGCACCTACTAAGTACAAGGCACTGGGGATACAAATGCAAAGAAGGAAACAATCCCTGCTCTCAAGAACTTCCATTCTCTTACCAGGTGTGTGCAACTCTTCACTTGCCTGTGCTATGCCCCTCCATCTGTAATGCTGCCCATTGCATTTCCACTAGTTAAAATCTCATCCATCTTTCAAGGCAAATCCTGCTTCAGAAGCTTTGAATTTGCTTGTCGATCGATTGATTCCTTCTCCACAAAGCATGTCCTGATATATTCCCATAAAAAGTGAACTCTCTCTCCTTTGCATTCACATAACCCCTTGTATCTCTCTAGTGACATCACTTCTCAAGTTCTATTCTTTTTTCTTAGTTATTTGTGTACAATTCTTATTCTACTAGACAGAAAGTTCCTTGAGAGTGGGAACTGAAACGTATGCATTCATTTTTGTACCTCATGATACCTCATGGTACCTAACCCAGTGCCATACAGTTAGAGGACCGTGAATAGAGACTGTTTTGAGACTAATCGTTCTATGATAGCGACTAATGTTAAAATTACAAACAAATTCTAAACATTAGGGAAAACAGTGTTAGATAATAATCCAGCTTATTGTGAAATCTATGCCACAGACAGGCATAGATAATCATCTGACAAATTTAGAGCTAGAAGGAAGCATGTTGTTCAGTTGTTTTTCAGTTGTGTTTGACTCTTCCTGACCCCATTTGGGGTATTCTTGGCAAAGATAATGGAATGGTTTGCCATTTCCTTCTCCAGCTCATTTTACAGATGAGGAAACTGAGGCAAACAGGGTAAGTGACTTGCCCAGAGTCACACAGCTAGTAAGTGTCTTCAACCAGATTTTAACTCCGGAAGAAGAGGCTTGCTGACTAGGCTTGGTACTCTATCCACTGTGCCACCTAGCTGAAGGTAGCTTAGAAATAACCCCCTTATCTTACAGATGAAGAAACTGAGGCACAGAGGAGTCCTCCAAGGTTACCTGGATAAACAGTATCAGGGGCAGGATTAGAACTCAGATCCTTGATTCCAAATTCAGTACACATTCCTCCTCACCACCTTGCTCCTCTTTCCTACCTTGCAGATACAAATTTGTGTGGTGTTTCCTATAGTCCTTTGTTCTTATGTCCTTATTTGAAATTAGTCTTGGTTTACCCACTCTCAGGAGGTCTGCCAGATACAAATAGGCATAAAGCAATCAGTCATGGTGCTGATTATAGATATCTGCTTCCACCACGATGAGCTCATCACCTGAAATCTCATGATCACAGAGAATGATTCAGTGCTCAGATTCAACCCTTCCTCAGCTTCCTCGGGTGCCTCTTCCCTCTGATTACAGGGCAGCAGGTAGAAGCAATAAACTTCTCTAAAAACCTTAATTTGTAGAGGGCTCAGAATTTTCCAGCTAACTTCATTTCTTATCAGCTGCTCTGCTAAATTTTGGCTCCAGAAACATCCTGCTCCAGCCCTAGGTACTCTGTTTTGCAATGCCCCCTTCAGCTAAGATTGGAAGCTCCTGGAGGGCAGGGACTATCTTTCTTTTTTCATATGTGTATTTCCAGTGCTTTGCACAGTGTGCACCAGCAAATAGTAGGCACTTAATAAATGTTTATCGACTGACTGCTGACAGCCATAGTGCTACTTTATCCCCTGATAAAGTTTCAGAATCTCATCTCCCCACATTCATATCTCTGCTTTATGAAGAATTTGAGCCTTTGCTGGAGCACTTAGCATAGCATAAATACCTTTCTGTTGAGAGAAGAATTTTCTAGTATTGAAAATACATGCATTTATGATCAACTATGATTCCAGAGGCTTGACCATAATGAAGCACGCCCAGGGCTGTGCTGGAGCCAGCACAGGAGCTGGTTGTTAAATTTTCAGTATGGGCCCTTACACCTTGGAAATAAGCAAGTTACAAATTAGAGATTGGCTTGGTGTTTTGTTGATTGTCCAGACTTAAGAAGGTGAGAAAGTATTAATATTGAAGACTAAATTTGAAAGTGCTTCATATGTACATTCCAGCCCCACCCCTCACCCCCAGCTAGTTGTTAAATAGTTCCCAGCACCCCACAAACCACTGCAATGCTACCTATCTCCTGACAAAGTGGTAATGGGCTAGTTGCAGAAGGAGACGTGCATCTTCGGACCTGGCTGATGAGCAAATTGATTTTGCTTGATCATGTCTATTTGAGAGGGAGAGGTGTCAGGGAGGTGAGAAAGATGGCAACAGGGTAGTGGGGAAAAAAATGAAAAAAAAAATAAAAGAGGGTCATGGCAACATCTTTTTTTTTTTAATGCAGAGAAAAGAACAGAAGGAAGACCAGAAAGAAACATAGGCAAGCAAGCAATTTATATACTTAAAAGAAAAATAAAATCTAAATTTTATTTTGTGTTTGTTATGATGATCATCTATGTACATATTTAAAATAAAAAGAAAATAAAGACTAAAAGTGTGTAGTCTTTAACATGTCCCTTGTTGCGCCCTTCTATGCTTTGCACCCTACCTTGCCTACCTTCACCTAGGCCAATGTCTGATGACATGTACTAGATTGGGCAGCTTATGCAAATGGGAAAAGCTTACTCATTTTACTGATTTATAACGCAAGTTTATGGAGGGCATTCTTCTGAAACTTCAAAGGAAGTAGCTGTGATGATGTCGGTCATGGTGATGGTGAAGTAGAGGTGTTCTCAGCTGAAGGCAAATAAAATGGACAAACTGGGTCCCAAATACCAGTGGAAGGTCAGCTCTGACACATCTGTAATTACTTAAGTATACCTGACCAAAAAAATGAACTTTTTCACCTAAAGTATTTGACATATTACCTGAGATATTTAAGTTAAAATGGACTTTTAGGATTAAACGACCTTGACTTTATATAACCCATTACATAAATATAATGACCTGTTCAAAGTATATAAGATTCCACCTCAGAATCTCTGAGTGAAATGCTTACAATTATAATCCTTTTAAAAATTTCTCACATATTTTATGTGCAGGCTTCTTTCATTGGTAGAGCATCATTCCCTTTAAAAATGTCTTTCTTAGATTCCTATGTTGTAAAGAAAAACCCAGGGCCATAGAAGAGAAGAAGAAACTCCCACAAAGCAGCATAGGAGGTAAACCAGTGATTTACTTAGAATTTCAAATGTTTGACCTCTTTGACCAATCGTCACTTCCCTGGCACAGGGGAATAGTCAGCGTGCCTCTAATAATGCAGTAACATAGACTTATTTGAATCTGATGATTTGTTTTTCATGTCTCCTACCAATTACAGATACCAAGAAGGAATGTTGACTTAATTTTCATGACACATTTAAATGTCTCCATTAGTTGTTGAGTGCTCATGTGAGCTCACTGGCAGCTTAATTGTGTAATATTAATTTCTAGTTTTGTTGGCATTTGTTGCTATGCAATCATAAACATCAAGTTTCATTCCCCTTAAATGATCTACAGGACATTTTCAAAGCACTACACGAGTTTTGGCTGTTCACATTCCATTTAATTAAATGAAAATCATACAGTTGCTTAAACTTGAATTTTACCTCCCACCAGCTTTCGATGGTTTGTGTGGTTAGGCAGAAGTCTGCTAACAAGAAGAGAAAATAAAATGGTCTTTCTAAAGATTGTGCATATATGTATATTGTGTGTGTATATATGGATATAGATGTACATATACTATGCATACACACACACACATATAAACATTGTAAAGATATATTACTGTCCTTCATTGTCACCTATTTCTGTTTCTTACTGATCACCCACCAAGTGTTATGATTTATGTCTGGAAATTCTACTGCTGACAATATTTAAGTTTTTCATGGCAAAGCTGTCAGCACTGCTTATGCTCAAATTGTTTTCAGTGGTGGAAGCTAGCAGTAAACTATCCACATTTATTCATTCATCAGTAAGCTCAGCCTCTTCTAAATTGGATTGTGCTTGATTCAGGCCCAAATTCTGCCTAAGGGAGTCATTTCTAATGACAAAAGGATTAACGTCTTTACCCAGTGCAGGGTAGAGGGGGAAAAAACCACCGGGTTTGGAGTCAGAGGTTCTGGGTTTGAGTCTCAATTTTATCACTTAGTGGGTCCATGATTTTGAATAAATCCCACTTGCTTCTTCTGGACCTCAGTTTCCTCATCTGTAAAAACCTGCCTATCAAAATAAGAGCTCAATCACTTCCTCCACCTGTTAATCCCACCCCCCTCCAAACACACACAGAGAAGGAAAAAGCTTTCTTCTCTTTTTTCTAGTTTTCCCCTTAACTAACATCATCCCCTTAGACCTGTACAGAAACAGCCTCTGTATATGCTTTTCTTTTGTTCTTAAACAGAACAAAAATCTTAGACAAGCCCTGGAAAAGCAAAAGATGATGAGTCCAGAAGTTGGGGGGAGGGTGGGAGAAGGGGAAGAGGAATAGGGGTGGGGGAGTACACCACTTACTGATGAATGTTAAAACTCTTTATTACTAAACAGCATTTCAAAGATGTTTATATACAAAAGCATAAAAAATATGCAGCTGAACACCATGTTTTAATAGCAATGTCCTTCCTCCCCTGTGTTAAATTAGTCCAGTGGTTCTGTATGTATGTTGTAATGTGTGGCAGTTGTTTTCAGCTGTTTCTTAGGCAACAAATGCTGCATCAGAACTCACAAACATCCCCAAAGTTCAGAACTGGAGAATGTGATTGAGGAATGACCTACCTTACTCTAGATGAAGAATCAGAGATCCTTTAGTAAGCACTGTGAATAATTATTAGAAAATCTTAACAAGATTTATAAGCACGGTTTCATATTAAAGGGTTGGACCTGGCTATCAATCGAAGAAGCACTTCATGTTTTAATCAATTTAAAAGAATCCCAGAATTCCAGGAACAGAATACATCATTTGCTCTTTGCAAATTTATAATGATATAATTGTTTCGTTAGTTATTCCAGGGATAGAGGAAATAGAAATGGAGACAGCTGTTTGCTGAACTCACTCAGTAGACTGGTGTTAATGTTACTCATAAGAGGAGTGTGTGAATATCCTTCCTTGAAAAGTGCTAGTTATCTTAAGCATGACAACCAAGATTTAAACATCAGAACTAGAAAGCCAAATATGTACCTTACAAAGGCAATAGAAGAACATAGGGGCTAGATTTTCTTTGGCAATATTTATGAACTCCCATAACTCTTGAGGTGCCCATTGATTTTGTGTTTGGTTAAAGAAGGCTTTACATTAATGCTTTCCTTTAAAGGCTGTTTTACAGGGTTAATATTGGATTCCATAATTCTGGAAATCAAATATTCATGAAATTCTGGATTTCTGAATCATGCGTTAGTGATTAAAAGACAAAGAAATATTTCAATAACTGCACTGGCGATATTGCTAAATGCTAGTTATCATTATTGTCTTTAACTTAGAGGAACTCTCAAGTGGGTTATTGACCTGGGGGAACACCAATAGCAGTTTTTGAATTCCCAACTCTTTCCTTGTAACTCAACCATTTGTTTGGTGTTTACTTAAGGTATGCAAAAGAGTTCTTTAATGATTTACAGGAAAAGTTAATTAGGAAGGTAAATCTGCTCTAACAAAAAAATAAACATAAAGAAACTTAAGGTTACATATGTATGTGAAATTTTAAAATTGTCTTTGTATTTCCAGCACCCAACAACGAGTCCAGCTCATAAGGGACACTTAATAACTGCTTGTTGATTGATCGATTGATTTAAAACTACATATTGTTCTTTTGTAACCCTTTTCTCCATTTATGTAGGTAATGGAGAGCTGATTGTACCTCAATTATATCAAACAGCTCTAATATTTTTGGACCTATCACAGAGTTAAGAAAAAAATATTTTTTCAACAACGATATCACAAAGAACATTTTGAAAAATCGGATAAATTAAACCAATGACATGGATCATTATCCCTCTTTTACATAAGGACAAATAACCTGAAGTAGTGGAAAGTACATAGAATTTGAAAGAAGAGGATTTGTCTTTGAATCCCAGTTCTGTCACTTACTATGTGATGTTGGGCATGTTTGCCTAATTTCTTTGAGCTTCAATTTCTTTATCTGCAAAATGAAAGGGTTGGACTTTTTTGTTTCTATTTTTATTTATTTTTAAGAGGATTTCATTTCTTTCAATTACACGTAAAGACAATTTTTTAACATTCATTTTTTATAAGATTTTGAGTTCCAAGTTTTTCTCCCTCCTTCCTTCCCCTCCCTCCTCCTTAAGATGGTAAGCAATTCGATATAGGTTATATGTGTGCAATCATGTAAAATCTATTTCCATATCAGTCATGTTGTGAAAAAAGAAACAGAACCATAAGATCTTTTCTAGTTCTTAGTTAGTCAACAGGCTTTTAAGTATTAACTGTGTGCTAGGCACTGTGCATACAAAGAATGGCCAAAAGAGTCCTTTCTAATGGGAGAGACAACAAGAAAACATCTGGGAACATCAACATAAATACAAAGGAGGTAGAACCTGATCTGGAGGTGGGTCTTGAAGGTTTACCTGCAAAAGGCAAATCTGAGTTGTCTTTTAAAAAGCCAGGAAAACCAAGAGGGCAAAAGTGAAGAGGCAACATACTCCAGGTGTGAGAGATAGTTAGTGAAAAGAGAGAGTCATGTTTGAGGAAGTACAATTGGGTCAGAATAGATGGATTGGAGAGTGAGTGGAGACAAGACAAGTTTAAGCAGACTGGAAAGACAGGAAGGGTCCAAGTTATGTTTCCTTTAAACAGCAGACAAAAGACTTTAGAATTGATCTTGAAGCTCATTGAAAAGGGAGGTGATATGTATGGTAAGACACTTTAAAAAATTGACCTTGTCAGGTAGTTGAAGGATGGCTTGGAGTAGGGAAAGACTAGAAGCAGGGAGACCTGGGAGAAAGATATCTATTGCAATAATCAAGGGATGAGGGGTAGCTAGGTGGATAGAGCACTGGCCCTGGCGTCAGAAGAACCCGAGTTCGAATTCTGCCTCAGACACTTAATAGCTGTGTGACCCTAGGCAAGTCAATCAACCCATTGCCTCCAGCATATTTATATATTTAAATAATCCAGGAATGATATGATGAAACTCTGAACTAAGGTGGTGGGTATGTGAGTACAGACAGAAGCGAATATATGCAAATAATGTTGTGAAGGTAGAAATAACAAGATTTGTTAATGGGTTGAACATGTGGGATGATTCAGGTGAAGAGTCAGGGATGGCACTGAAGTTGTAAGCCTGGTTTACTGGGAGGGTGGTGGTGGCCTCAACAATAGTAGAGACATTCAGAAGAGAGGAGTGAGGTAGAATATAACAAGTTCTCTTTTGGAAATGGAAAATGCAAAAATGAATTTCCAACTGTCTGGACTGTACCTTAGGAGAAAGATTAGGGTTAGCTACAGAGATCCGGAAGTGGAAGCACCAAGTGTAGACAACTTTCTCAAGGCATTTATCCATGAAAAAGAGAAGAGCTATAGAATGATAACTAGTGTGAATAGTAAGGTTAAGTGAGAGTTTTTTAAGGATGGGGAAGAAATAGTTATGCTTATAGTCAGCAAGGAAATAACAGTAGATAAGGAAAGACTGAAGATAAAAGAGAAAGTGGTTATGATAATGGGGAGCAATCTCCTGGAGAAGATGGGAGGGAATGGGAACAGGATACATGTATAGGGTCTGCCCTTGGTAAGAAGAAGGACCACATCTTCATCTGAGGCTAGACTGAAGTTCTAGTAGGGGCATGTCTGAATGATGTGAGATGAGGAGCAGGGGAGAAAGTGGAGTTCTTGCTGAATATCCTCAAATTTTTCAGTGAAGTATAAAGAGAATTTTTTTAGCTGAGAGGGTAGAGGGAGGGCATTTAGTGGGTGATCTGAGGAGAGATCAGAAGGTTTGAAAGGACCCCTGTGAGGAGTGAGATAGCAAATCAATTAGGGAGGAGTAGAATGTTTTCCTTGCTTGTTAGGGCTCAGTTGAGATTAGATAACATAAATCTGTAATGGACCCAGCAAGCACAGTTTCATGATTTCCTTTAGCTCTACTCAGAAGCACATGAATAGCAGCGAAGGTAGTGCAGGAGGGGAGTAACACAGGATTGGAGTTTAACAAGATTTGATTGATGATAGGACTAGGAGGGAAGAGATTCAGGAGTAGAGGCTAGTGTAGAGTTGAATTGGTTCACCAAAGGGAGTTAAGTTGGTTCACCAAAGGAAGAGAGGAGAGCATAGCGTAAGGGTGAGGTTTTACAAAATAACAGAGGTGGTGGGTCGGATGTTGTACTGGTAAATGTCTAACAACTGACTCTTTTTAAAAGTGTACTCAATATACACATTTACATTTAATTTAATTATCAGCATTTCTATCCATCATTTTCTTAAGAATACCAACAAAACAATAAATCAAGCCTTGATTTATAGCATTTGACAATTTCTGGGGTATCAGTGCTCATGCTGAAAAATTTAATAATAGGCTCTCTGAAGCCAACTCAAGATGGCATAATGGATGGTGGAGTAAGGATGAAGACTCAAGTTAGGGATTGTAGGACATAGGGAAAGATAGAATGATCTAAAAAACTGTGATCAGATAAAATAATTTTGGGTTGCATGGACTCCAAAGTAAGACATTTGTGGGTAATGGCAAAGTCAAGGGTTTCTTGCCTGCACACAACTCTCTGTATAGCTGAGATGCAAAGTAAAAGTAGATCAAGGGAATTCAGTAGACTGAGTAATAGGGAAGTTAGGATATTTGAAGGAGCACCAATATGATGATGAAATCCCCTTGTATAAGGGTAGGAGATTGGGAAAAGAGAAAGACTGTGAGCCAGGCTCTGAATTCATTAAGGAAGAATTCTATGATGCTATGATCAAGTTGATAAGATTGACTCAGTGTTTTACAGTGAATCAATGACAAATTGAAGAATAGAGGCCAATGCTAGTCTGATCCTCTATTTTAGGCCAACAGTTCACAGAACTGAATTTCAGATTGAGAAGGGACCTCAGAGGCCATCCAATCCGTATCTAAAAACAAAAAGAATACCCTCCACAGCACAGTGGCACTTAGTCATCTTGCCACTTCAATGAAGGGGAACCCACTACCTCCCATTGCAGCCCATTCCACTTTGGAATAACCCTATTAACAATCCCCACCGCCTATCTATCTTATACCTCTCTTAATGGAACCTAAGATCACATTAGTTTCTTTGGTTCTTAAATGGTACACTAAGGGCAAACCTAAGACAAAATTGTAAACAGGCAAAGTTTGCCTTTAAAACTATTCCATCCTTACTTTTGTAGCCAACTTCTTCTATCATCTACTTTTCCCACCAAATATAGGATGTCTTCAGATTGCCCCTGAATCTTCAAGGTCATACTAGCTAGGCATAGAATCACAGAATCCTTAATTTGGGAAGGACCCTTGGAGACCAACATCTACCAAAATTATGACTAATGTCTATAATAATGGCAAATGGTCATCTAGCCTCTGATTAATCTTAATTCACTGATGGGTAGCTCACTGTTCCCTAAACCAGTCCACTCTACTTTTGGACAGCTCTAGTGGTTAGGACTTTTTTTTTTTGTTAAGACTCATCTTTCTATGTTTTACATGATTGCACACGTATAATCTATATCTGATTGCTTACTGTCTCAGGGAGGAAGGAATGGAGGGATAGAATTTGGAACTCAAAACTTTAAAAAAAAACCCAAATGTTAAAAAAAGGACTCCTCTTCCCAAGTTCGAATCTGGCCTCAGACACTTACTAGCTGTATGATCCTGGGCAAGTCATTTAATCCCATTTGCCTCAGTTTCCTCTTCTATAAAATGAGCTGGAGAAGGAAGTGGCAAACCATTCCAGTATCTCTGCCAAGAAGACCCCAAATGGGGTCACAAAGAGTGAGACACAATTGAAATGAATGAATCACAAAAACTGTTAGGAAGTGTTTACTGTGGTTGAGTTATCTATTTCACTATCACTTCAATCTTTTGCTCCTACTTCTGCCCTATGAGATCAAGCAGAAAAAAGTCTAAACCTTCTTCATGACAATCTTTCACATTTTTAAAGACAGCTATCATCTCCCCCTGACCTCCCTATCAATTCTTTTCTCCAGGCTAAATATCCTCAGTTCTTTCAACTGATTCTCATGTTTCCTCTTAGTTTCCCATCTTCTCCTCATCCTTGCCACACTCCCCTGGAAATTTTCCTTCTTATCAATGTCTCTCCGCAAATGTGGCACCTTGACTTGGAAACAATGTACTGTATGTGATCTGACCAGGATAGAGTATAGCAGAACCATTTCTTCTCCGGCTTTCAACATTCTATGTTTACTTATCCAGTCCAAAACTGAATTAGCTCTTTCAGCTGCACTATTTCACTGCTTATTCATATCTGCTAGAACACTTGGCCCTTTTCCAAATAGGGCAACCCCTGGCAGTGCCTCCCACAAGTATCCCATGTTCTGGACTTTTCAGTTCCTAGTTCCCATTTTGTCTCTCTTATGCCTGACTTATGTCCTATTCTTTCTGCTAGGGTGAGCTCAATAAATTAATTCAAGCTGATGTGCTAATGGCCAAAAGAGTTAGTTCTCCAGATAGTATTTACAGTTTAACGGAGGCCTTCAACCTAATGTCTTGTACAAAGCATGAAGAATCTGGTAATTTCAGGCCCTACCATCAGGTAGTCATGGGGAGAGATGTCTTTGGGTAAGAGGCCTTTAGGCATACCTCAAATTGTACCATGAAGGAGACTAGCTATAAGTGTACAGTGGGTAAATATTCTCCAGATTCTCTGTAGGCTGGTCCAAATTGCAGTGCAAATCTCCTCAAAGTAATCATTTAGTTGTTGGGGTTTTTTGGGGGGTGGGGTGGGGGGAAGAATATATTTTTTACAGGAGTAGAATCAAAACTGCAAAGAACACTGACAAACATTCAAAATGTAACTAATTTTATGACATATCTTGTTTTTTAAAAAAGCCTACCTTTTTGTTTGTAGTTTTTTGCAGAGACAAATGGGAATACTTGGGGTAAGTGGGAGTTGGTGATTTGCCCTGCTGAAGCAGTCCTCAGGCTGCAAAGTCTGAAAGCCATGGGGGTAAGACATGCTGGCTGCCCATGGTGATAAGCAAAGAGTGAATTCTGGCCAAAGGGACAGGAATGGATAACAAAAGGAACATTTAGCAATCTGGACACTCCCCCTTTTGGTAACTGATTAAATGGTATTAGGCCAGCTACCAACATGAGAAAAACAACCCTGAAGCTTCTGTTTCCAATAGGAAGAAAGTTCCCTTTCAGAAAGGGAGTATACGTCACCTGGCTTGTGGTAGGTCTCTATTGGAAATCTAAGGCAGGGACTAAAATAACTAGGGAATGTAGAATAATTCACGTAAATTGTCACTCCTAACAATATGGTGTGGTTGCCTTTTAGGAGAGTGAGTCTTCATAGTGCCAAAAATTTCCTTAAAAGTGTGTGTGGGCTTCCCAAGCTCCACCCTTTAGACAGCCACTCTGGCAAATGAATAAGTGATCACATCACTAGTCTTCTGAGTGCTGGAAACTCACTGTAAGTGTATCCGGATGGCATTTTTAAGCATCCAACTACCTAATTTGAGCTCTGAACTGGTGCCTGCTTGCATGTTTATTGAAATGTGTTATCTTAAACAAAACAAAAAAGGAAACTTGAATCTCATGTATATACAATTGCATGCTAACCTCTAAATATTTTCCTTTGATGCCCACGCAGTAATTATTTATCCGAGATATAAATCATAATCCTGCTGACAAAAATCCGAATTTCTCCCAAACAGAAGGATGCCTTGCAAAGCCCTTCTTGTAACTATTTCATTTTTTTAAGGTAAGATATTATCTGATACTTCCGTAAACAAAACTTCAGGGGATCCAATCCAGTGGAGTTTTAAACTGAATGTGTCACAACTAAAGCACATGTGTGCATCAAATAAACTTAAGCACACAAGTAAACTTAAGTTTCAACTTTAAGAGATTCAAAACCGAAAACAGCTATTTTTCCAGTCAGTGGATCTTATGGAGAAAGATGCCAAATACATTTCCCAAGCCAGCTAAAAACCTCCACTGGCACCTAATCATTGCCAGATGTTTAGAAGGCGCACCAAGAACATCACAAAATCATGGAGCAAACACACTCACACTACAACATACCAACCTCCCCGGCTGGTAAATTGCCCAAAAGAAGAAAAACGAAAATATAGGAAAGAGGCTGGGAAATACTTGAGAAAGTTAAAGGAAAAAAAAAATGACTGGGAAGAATTATTACTCCTCTCCTCCTCACCATATTTTTTCAATTAAAAAGTTGGAAACTGGAATCCGTAAACAACTACTTAGAGTTTCAAACTCCTTCAGAGACGAGGGGGAGGGGGAGGGAGGAATATTTCCAAGTTTTCACATCCCGTCTGCATGATGCATATTTCTCCTTACAGATACACGTGAACTTGCACACCCACGCATGAGATCTGCGTGGGTGCCCCAGAGGAGTGTGCAAGAAGTTCATATGGGACAGCTACCGAGCCAGCTTTCTACCTCCCTCGGTCCCCGTGCTCTCTAGCAGGAGTATGGGGCAGGTATCTCTCTCATCCCTGCCCTACACTGGCCGGCCAGGTACTGACAGATGCCCCTCTTAGCCTAAAGGCAGCCAAGAAAAGCTGAGAGATGGAGCCTCCCCAAGTCCCCAGGTGCCCACCCGCTCCTCGTCTGACCTTTCATGTTGACAGAAAAGAGGAGTCGCCTGGGAGACTTGGAGCGCCGCTTATGAAGTTTGCCGTGGTCCTCTTTCTTATTCGACTTCCATGTTCAAACACCGGTGGGACGCTGCTGCTGCTGCTGCTGCTGCTGCTGCTTCCCAAAGTGGCTGTTGCTGCTGACTGGTAACTGTGCCTGTTGCCTGTCCTTCTCCCGACCAGTCAGTCAGTCCTCTGAGCTCGGGCTCTGCGTCCCAGGCTCTTTCCAGTCTGAAAACTTGGAGATCGCACACCATTCACTCACCCGACCCGACGAAAGGAGGCGCAACTCACAAGAGCATCTCCTCCCCTTTTCACCCAGTCCTCAGAGCCAAGGGGAGAGGGCGAAGCGAGAAACCTGGGGGTAGTAGTAGCTACAGAGCTCTTTCCTCTCTCGCAACTTGGTCCTCTCCTCCGCTTTCTCTCGCTAGCTTTTCTCTGTCTCTCAGTGTCTCTCTTTGCGTGACACTCCGTGTTTACCGGGCGGGTGTCCCTCCCTGAGTCTCCCAAACTACTCGGCTGACACCAATGACCGCCAGAGCGCCTGGGGAGATCTCTGAATTGCTTTGCTCTGTGAAGATCAGAGACTAGAGTTTTAAGATAAATTAGATATGGTTCAACAAGTTAACTGCTTCTTCTTGAGCCTTAATTTTGCCGATCAAGCATAGTGAACGTCAAAAGTTCACTTTAAACTGACACAGTATGAAAAGGCAAAAAAAAAAAACCATACTTCAAAACAAAAATTATTTAACTAGCACATACAGAGTAGTCTGTATAAGTGATAGGCAACCTGAGTTCTGCTCTGGAACCCTAGTCAAGTATGAAGACCGAAGAAGGGGGCTTCAAAGATTTTTTTGAGGGGGGGATTGTCCTCTTTGGACAATTCAGGGAAAGACATGGGCAAAATATGCATTGAATGAGAAGGCACGGAAGGGCTGAAATTCCTATAAATGAAGTATCTGGATAGGTAATGTGAAGGACAAATTTAACCACCTAGTTTTCCTATGGTACTTTGACCAATGTCCTCAATATGTTACATATTGAGAAAAGAAAGAGTTAAAAGTAAAATCTCGCTTTAAAAAAAATTACCTTCTCACCTACTACCCTGGAAATAATCAGGAATGCATATTTATTTCTTGGGTATTGGACCTGATCTGTTCCTTTGTAAAAGGAGATTACTAATTCAGGACATTCTTTCAAGTTGCTTTGATCAATAATAGTATTGGCTTCACAAGAAAGGAAGGCTGGCTTGAAATCAGGAATTCTGAGTTCAAGTCTTGCCTCTGACATATTCTAGCCTTGTGGCCTTGGGCAAGTCTCTTAATTTGATAGTGCTCTAGGCATTTCTAAGAGAAGATGCCAACTTACTTTGGGAGAGGGAGTTTCCTCACCAAGGAGATCCTTATTTATATCCATGAAAGGACAGATCTACTCTCCTCACCTAAAGGTTTACACAATGCTTTACATGAATTCTCCTCTTTGATGACCCAGTGGGTAGTATATGTTATTATCCCCACTTCTCGGTCAAGAAAGCTGAGACACAGACAAGGTTGAAACAAACTTAGCAGGTAAGGAAAGCATATTATCTTCCTCTCTCCTGGCCACCATATTTTGTTTTGTTTTGTTTTTATCTGTCATCTCATTAGTGTAGGGAACACCTTATAAGAAAAATTCTCAACCATTGCAGTTCTTTTGATAGCATCTCTGCAGCTTACAGTCTTAAGGAATTGTCTGGGGTGCTGAGAAGTTAAATGAGGTGCCCAGGATCACATGGTCTATGTGTCAGAAGTGAGATTAGAATACAGGTCTTCTGAACTCTGGGGAAAACCTTCTAGCTATTATTCTATGTTGTCTCTAATTTTATAGATGGGGAAACTGAGGTGCGAAGCAGATAAGTGATTAAAGTTACATGGGTGACAGAACTAGGAATGGAATCCAGCTCTTGTGATTCTGCCCCAGGGATTTTTCCACTACACTGAGCTGGGTTTTCTGCATCCATTCTCAATTATTTAAGGAAGCCTGTGTGTTTGCCTGTGTTCTCAGAAACCACTGGAAACAGACCCCTGCGCTAGCCTGTTCAAATAAATAAATAAATAAATAAATAAATAAATAAATAAATAATTAAATAATTAAATAATTAAATAAATAAATAAATAAATAAATAAGCAAATAAGTAAATAAATGGAGGTCCAGCAAAGTTTTATATTTTGGATGAGTGTTTTGTTCAAGCAATATGAAATATTAGCAAAATATAAAAATACTGGGACGCCAACAACTTCTGTCCATGAAATAGTTGCTTTTCTGTTTGTCCATATAATAGTTTGAGGAAATATAATGTGACACAATAAAATTCAATAAGAACTCCCAAGCAGAAAAGACATTGGACAGGGACAAAGAACAAATTAGATTACTTATGTTGTTAATATTTGTGTGTGTTGCATATTCTTCCATTTTACTAAGCTTTTAAAAATTGGAGTTTATTGTTTTGTATGTGATGTTATTCCTTATTTTGCTCATTTGATCATTTTCATTCAATTCAGACAGGTGTTAAGTTTATAGGTTTTAAAAATACTTTCTAAGAAATAGGTATGAATAGGCAATCTATTGCATTCATTTTTTTTTTCGGCAGAAAAGTCTGTCTTGTAGCAATAAGTATCTCATAAGGAAATATCTCATAAGGCTGATCTCTGATCCAGCCCTATCATGGCTGAGTATCAGGGGAAAGAATCTGGAAAAAAACAAACAAAACCAGACTTCATATAAGCAAGGAGGAAGAGAGAACTAGAGCACCTTTGTTGTTGTTGTTCAGTTGCTTTTTTAGTCTTACCCAACTCTTGATGACCCTGTTTGGGGTTTTCTTGGCAGAGATATTGGAGTATGCCATTTCTTTTTCCAGATCATTTTTATAGATGAGGAAACTGAGGCAAACTTAAATGACTTGCCCAGGGTCATATAGCTAGTAAGTGTCTGATGCCAGATTTGAACTCAGGAAGAGGAGTCTTCCTGACTCCAGTAAGGCACTCAACCCACTGCACCACCTAGCTGCCCTAGCACACCTTATCTTCTTTTTTGTTTGTTGGCTTAATGTCTGGTATAGTGAAAATAATACTGGACCTGAAGTCCTCACAAAGCCAGGGTTTGAGGACCTGCTTTGCCAAATATTAGTGGTGTAACTTTGGGCAAGTCCTCATCCTTTGAGCCTCTGTATTCTCATTTGTAAAATGGGGATCATAATATATTACCTACTTCTCAGGATTGTTGTGGAAAAAGTACTTTATAAACTTCAGAGTGCTATATAGATGTTGGCTATTATAATTTGTGTTTAGTACTCACATATCTTCACCTTTCTCCTCTCCCTATCCTTGTGTAAACACATATCTCTGCAATCCCTTTTACACTCATCTCCCCTGTCAACCTCTGTGTCACCACTGGATTCTGACTCTCAATACCTCCCTCCAGAACTACTGCAGTGCTCTTAAAGTCAGCCTCAAAATTTCTAGTCTGTCCCACTTCCAAAATAGTCTATATATTATTGCCAATTCCTAACGCATAGGTCAAATTTCATCCATTTACTGTTCAAAGGCCTTCAATTGTCCCCCATCACATCCCAGTTAAATTGTAAATTCATCAGTTTAGCATTCAAGGTCCACTACAATTTGATTCCAACTTAGCAGTTAATGTTATATACTGGACCTACAATTTCAAAGGTGTAGGGAACTTCCAGAGGGTGGAGAGTGTCAATTGGACAGAGCTAGCCTCTAACCTGTGGATGGCTAGAGCTGAACAGAGCAGTCTAGAGACAGGAGAGTCAGGAATCAAAAAGAAGTTTAATTTCAAAGTGAGGGAAACAGCTTGCAAGAAAGGACACATGTGCTGGTGTTCTGCTCCCTAGTGCAAGGGACCCAAGGCAGCATGAGGAGATCTCAATACTTATTCCAATGGCTTCCCAGTGAGCTGTAGCCCTGACAATGAGGGGTAGCAGCAACAATGTGACAAGTTTAATTCATAGCAGGTCTTCATGACCAGAACATGGATACAGCAGGTGCTTGTCCGAGCTCAGAGAATACCTAGTGCTGGTCAAAGCAATACAATAATTATATGAAACAATTCTGGCATTTTGCAATGGCTGAGATCATCCAGGGGATTATTGTTATGCCAAGCTCAGGGTACACAGCTTGCTTGCTAGGCCTTAGCTCTGGAAGACAGGGTGTCTCCTAATACCTTGCCAAGAGGAAATACTCTCTCTGTCAGTAAGATGTTAAATTATTTGCCCAGGGTAACAGCCAATATATGCCTGGTGTTGCAGGCTTTAAGATGAGGTCTCAGGGCATTGAGGTGGTGCAGTGGATAGAACACCATCCCTAGAATCAGGAAGACCTGAGTTCAAATTCAGCCTCAGATAACTACTAGCTATATAACACTGGACAAGTCACAGCCCCAATTGCTTAAAAAAAAAAAGACATGATCTCTATCCACTCTGCTACACCACCACAGCTAAATCATATTATTCTCTACAGCTGCCTCAGTTTACCACCTTTTTGACTTTGTTCTTTCCTTTGTCTATGTCTAGACCCAACCCCACATGCAAGGCTCACCTCAAATTCACCTTCTCTCTAATGCCCTTACAAAGGAAAAAACACTTTTTAAACCCCCCACATTCTATATAAATATGTTGTTGTTATCATTCCTTCAGCCAGAAGTGATATCTCCCTCTTTTAAAATCACATAGTACTTTATATAGTACTACATGATTAGAGGAGTTTAAGCAGAGACTGAACAATCATGTGTTGGAAATCTTGCAGAGGGGAGAGATGTGTAGCCTAATGACTGGAGAGCTAGCTGCCTTCTGAGCCAGGAAAACTCAGGATCAGATCCCATCTCTGGCCCATACTAGCTACATGATCGTAGGTAAAACTGCTCAGGGCTCTGGGAACCTTCCTGCCACTATAATTTTCTGATGAGGTGCTGATGCTTTTGTTAAGCACCTACTATGTGCCAAGCACTATTCTAAATACTAAGGATACAAAGAAAGGCAAAAGATAATGACTGCTTCGAGGACCTCACAGTCTAATGGGGGAAGCAATATGTAAATAATTATGTCAAATCCTCTTCTTGGCTTTTAAAGCCATTCATGGCCAGGCCCCCTCCTACCTTTCCAATCTTCTTACACCTTACTCCTTTCCATGTAATCTATGAACCAATGACTTTGGACTCCTTACTATTCTTGTACTACATTCCATCTTCCCGTGAATTCTCATCGACTGTTCCCCCTGCCTAGATGTAGTTGATCCTGGAGGCAATAGGGAGCCACTGGAGTTTATTGAATAGGAGAGTAACCTGGTTAGATCTGTGCCTTAGGAAGATCACTTTGATAAATGAGTAGAAGAAGATGCACTGGAGTAGGGAGAGACTTGAGGAAGGGAGACCGAACAAAAGGCTATTGCAATAGTTGGGGCCTGAGGTGGTAAAGGCCTACTTTAGGTCGATGGCAATGTCAGAGGAGAGATATGGGCATGAACGACATGTTACAAAGGACAGACAGGTTGTGGGCTTGGGTGCCCTTGGGAGTAATCAGGAAGTTAGAAAAGGAGTTTGAATAATCAGTTAATAATAATAATAAAAAATAATAAATTTCATTTTGGTCACATTGAATTTAAGATGTATATAGGAAATCGGAGTGTATGGGCATGTAGGGAAGACTAGCACCTCTGGTGTAAGGTCTGCCTATCCCTTTTCAGGCCTCCTTTCCACCTTTGTTGTCCACCCGAGTCATCCAGCTTTCCCCTGTAGCTCCAAGAAGCTGCAGCCTGTGTAGCAGCCACACTCTGGTAAACCATTTTGGCAGATGGGCTAAACCAGGTTCAGGGTGACTGACAGGTCTCAAGCCCTTTGGTGAGTTAGGGTAGTATCTATCCTAAGCATGTGAGGATTTCCCCAGTAGAATAGATGAACATGAACAATTTGTTCCAATGAGCCTCGGAGGTGGCAGAAGCAGAGACTGTGGAATACCTAAAGCTTGGTTAGACATCAAAGATGACAAAGTCATCTATTATATTCTCAGCCATCACCATTTGTCTAGACTTTTGTCTTGCCACTGGACTCTGATGATTCTGGAAGTGAGAGTGAGGCCCATGATTTCACATGCCTCTGCCTCACTTAAATCCAATTTAGGCACAAGTCAAAAAATATAACCTATGCCATTTTACCATTTTTACCTACCTTAAAGTCCTGTGGTGACAGGCAAATACGGTGTTTAAAAAGTTCTAGCTTCTGGGAAATTTAATCATTTTATTAATAAGGCCAGCATGTTTATTAATAAAAGGATGTTCATTTGGCTATCTCTCTTAAACCAAAGACTTCTCATGGTGGGGAGCTCACAATTTATACACCCATGGAAGAGTAGGTGTTCCTTTAAATTTTTTTTTTTGGCTAGGCAATGGGGTTAAGTGACTTGCCCAGGGTCACACAGCTAGTAAGTGTTATGTGTCTGAGGTCAGATTTGAAACCAGGTCCTCCTGAATCCAGGGCCGGTGCTCTATGCACTGTGCCACCTAGCTGCCCCGAAGAGTAGGTGTTCCTGAGGGTGGCAATGAACTCTGGTTCATTAACAATCAATGAGAAAATGAATATTACAATGAGGGGCTGGGCCACATTATAATGAGGGTCCTGGGATATGTAACTGGATCACCCAAATTTTGGTACGAGACACTTGTCAATTTCCATATCACCTGTCTGACAAAAGGGAGAATCAATATTTCCCCAAACCTATATGAGTAAACACAATGAGCTGGAATCCATCCATCTGTTAGCCTAAACTTAGAATTTCTTTTACTGTCTTTGATTAGACCTCAGCCACCCTGGCAGGCTAAATCTTGGAAAGAGATTTCCCACACTGGTTAATTTCTGGATGAGGAAGTAGAAAAGGGGGAAAACCTTGGCCCTAGTTCAATAATTAGCTATTAGTAGAAGAAAGAAATAATTCTGATGGGCTATCTATATTGTTTGAATGCCAAACATGTGTTTGCCTAAAACACTATTCTTTGGACAATTCACACAAGGCAAGTGCTCACATGGAGTTGAGAAGAAGAAATCCAAGGACACTCTCAAGGTCTCTCTGAAGAACTTTGGAATCAGTTGTGAGACCTGGAAGACACTGGCACAGGATCACCCAGCTTGGCATGCTCTCATCAAAGAAGCTGCTGTGCTTTATGAGCAAAGCAGAATTGCAGTAAGTCAAAAGAAACAGGAGATGCATATATTTAGAGACATCTCCACCTTAAATGTTCACATGGACTATTTGTGCTTAGCCTGTGGTAGAGCCTTTTGAGTTTGTGTTGATCTGAGCCACAGTCAGACATACAATACCTTGACTCTGATGGAGTGATGCTATTTTGGTCCTCTTCAAGCACAAAGGACGACAACCAACATAGGTTAAGGTATCCAAAAGGCAGTCGGAGATGTGAGACTCATATAGAAATGGTAATTGAACCCACCAGAATTAATGAATAAGCCAATAACATAGTACAGTATAGGGGGAGAAGGGAATAGGGCTCAGGACAGAGCTTTGGGAGACACTCCACTGGATGTGGCCTAGATGAGGATCCATCAAAGGAGACTGAGGAGAGATCAGAGAGGCAGGAGGAGAATCAAAACATAGCTGGGTCACAAAAGAAAAAAAAGAGAAAAGAGAGTATCAAGGAGAAGAGAATGATGGATAACTTCAAAAGTTGTAAAGGGATCAAGAAGAGACCATTAGATTTGGCCATGAAGAGATCATTGGTTATTTTGAGAGAGAGCAATGTTTGGAAGACAGACAGGAAAGAGTTAAGAAGAGAATGAGAGGGACATAAGTAAAGACAACCATTGCAGAGAGCCTTCTCAAGGAGTTTAGCCACAAAAGGGAGGAGAGGTACCAGGGATGGACAGGTAAAGTGAGTGGTTTTTTTGAGGATAGGGGAGATATGGGCATGGAGAGAAGCAACCAGTAGCCAGGGGGAGAGTAAAGGTGAGTGAGAGAGTGGAGATAACTGAGCAGGCAATCTGCTAGTGTAGGCACTATGGAATGGGATCACTTGCACACATAAAGGTATTTGCTTTGGCAAGAAGGGCTGTCTTTTCATGTGAGACAAGAACAAAGGTGGAGATAGTGTTGGAAGGCATCCAATGTGAGATGAGAGCAGGAGAAGAGGCAGCTTTTAGCAAATGACTCCGATTTTTCTTTTCAGTGAAATATGAGGTAGCCAGAGTGCTCCACTGGAACATTCACAATGGCAGGGGAGATTGAGGAAATTCCCCAGTCATGTTGAGTATACCTCCTGAAGCAAAGGTTGAGAGAAATAGACAAGAGTTGGATGATCACAAAGGAGTTAAAACACGTCATTGGAGAGACCTCCTTTATCAATAAGATCGAAAATCCATTGGAGTATTTAGCTAATTCTATAAAGTAGCCTTTTGGTGATTTGACTACAGCCCTGCCACGAACCTTGGATATATATCCAATCATTTAGGTCTCTTTTATTTAGGTAAAATACTGTTTTATAGTTTTATCTACATAAGCCTCATGTCTATTCTGATAGGTTAATTCCCAGATATATAATGTATTTTGTTATCTTAATGGAACTTTTCCTCCTAGTTCTTCCTCATGAGTTTTGCTAATAATATTTAGAAAATGTGATAATTTTTGCAAATTTATTTAAACACTACTACTTTATTGAAGCTATCAGTTAAATTTCATTTTTGCATTGATTCTCTAGGCGAGGGTGCTGTTCAGGTGTATCATTCCATGCAAGTGAGTCTGAATTCTAGAAGGTCATTAGCATAAGCCCTGCCAGCCCCTCCCAAGTGAGATAGGCTTCAAGTATGGCCTGGTGATGAATGATGTGTCATTAGGTGACAGCACTACCATAAAAAATATGTGTTAAGTTCCTGCTGCTCACTCATTTCCCAGGGCATAGCTAAACATGGAATATTATGGGCCTCTAAGAAATTATGAATATGAAGGATATAATGGAGCATGGGAAGACTTGTAGGAGGCGATGCAAAATGAAGAAAGAAGAGCAAAAAAAATCCCACATATATATATATAATATATATATATATATATATATATATATATATATATATATATTATATATATATATATATATATATATATATATATATATATATATATACTCCAACAATGAAGGTTAAAGAACTAGAAAAAGGACATGGAGTCAGTTAAGGCCTCAGTTCAAATCCTCCCTCAGACCCTTTGCTAGCTGTTTGACTCTGGGCAAGTCCCTCAATGTTTCTCAGCCCTGGTTTTCTCTTCTTTAAAATGGAGATAATAATAGCACTTACCTCACAGGGCTGTTGTAAGCAGCAAATGAGATAACTTATAAACTTAAAGGGGGCAGCGAGGTAGCACAGTAGATAAAGCACCCAACCTGGAGTTACGAAGACCTTAGTTCAAATCTGGTCTCAGACAGTTACTAACTTTGTGACCCTGGGCAAGTCACTTAACCCTATTTGCTCGGTTTCTTCATCTGTAAAATGAGCTAGAGAAGGAAATGGCAAATCTCTCTGGTATCTTTGCCAAGAAAACCCCAAATGGGATCATGAAGAGTCAGACATGAATGAAATGATTGAACAACAACAAAACATTAAAGTGCTTTATAAATGCTAGCTAATATGAACAACGAAAATCAAAACTAAATGATGAGTAATTAAAATCGTCGAGCCTGGCCTCAGGGAAGAGATGAGAAAATGCATGTACATACACCCTGCTTCTTTGCAGACAGGGAGGACTATGGGTGTGGAAAAACGCACATATCATCAGAATCAGTGCATATGTTGGTTTGCTTTGCTAAACTGCTTTTTTTCCTCTCTCTCTTTTTCTCTCTTTCTTTGCTCCAAAAAATGATTCTTTGAGGAGGAAAGAAGGAAGGAATATTTTTGGAATAATAATTTGCAACAAATGATATCCATAAAACTACTTTTTCAGGCTCCTATTATGTGTGGATCACTGTGCTAGGCACTGGGTAAGATACAAAGTTTAGACAAGAGGAAGTCTCTGCCCTCCAGGAATTTGGAGTCTAGTAAAAGGATAAAAGACCAACACAGATAGTTATAATACCCAACATAATAATATTGCCTCAACCAGCAAATACTTAATCTCTTTGGCAAAAGAGATAGCAGCCAAGAGAGATACCAATCTAGAATATAAGCTCATTTGAAAAAACATTCCTGAGGAAAATGGCAGTATGTTACCAACAATGCTGTCTCAAAAATAACAAAAAGTAGCAGAAAGGAAAAAAATAGCCTTTCGAAAGGTTGGCATGAGACTCAGCTAAATAATAATAATAAAATGACACTTATGTAGTGCTCACTATGTGTCCAGCACTGTGCTAAATTCTTTACAATTATGATTTCATTTGAGAGAGAGCAATGTTTGGAAGACAGGAAAGAGTTAAGAAGAGAATGAGAGGGACATAAGTAAAGACAACCATTGCAGAGAGCCTTCTCAAGGAGTTTAGCCACAAAAGGAAGGAGAGGTACCAGGGATGGACAGATAAAGTGAGTGGTTTTTTTGAGGATAGGGGAGATATCGGCATGGAGAGAAGCAACCAGTAGCCAGGGGGAGAGTAAAGGTGAGTGAGAGAGTGGAGATGACTGAGCAGGAAATCTGCTAGTGTAGACACTATGGAATGGGATCACTTGCACACATAAAGGTATTTGCTTTGGCAAGAAGGGCTGTCTTTTCATGTGAGACAAGAACAAAGGTGGAGATAGTGTTGGAAGGCATCCAATGTGAGATGAGAGCAGGAGAAGAGGCAGCTTTTAGCAAATGACCCCGATTTTTCTTTTCAGTGAAATATGAGGTAGCCAGAGTGCTCCACTGGAACATTCACAATGGCAGGGGAGATTGAGGAAATTCCCCAGTCATGTTGAGTATACCTCCTGAAGCAAAGGTTGAGAGAAATAGACAAGAGTTGGATGGTAGGTACTATTATGGGAGCTAGGTGCTGTTATTGTTTTCATTTTACATTTTCATTTTACAAATGAGGAAACTGAGGCAAGCAGAGGTTAGGTGACTTGCTCAAGATCACACAACTAAAAAGTGTCTAAGGCCAGATTGGAACTCTGGTCTTCCTCACTCAAGGACTGGCCCTCTCTCCATTGTGCCACCTACCACCCTAAAATCATCTTCAGGCAATTTATAGATAAAATAGGAAAGAAGAAAAAATTTAGATGCAAAATGCAATAGATTTTTGTCATATTGGCTATAGCAATCTATTTATTCTCACCACTAATGGCAGTAAAACCAACACGTTTGTAGAGAACTTGTCTCTGACATGCTTTATGAGAAAGTGGCAATAGGCATTAATGAGATCAAATTACAAAGAGGCTTTAAATGACCAAATACTTATCCTTTGTACCCCAAAACTTCAGTGATTTTCAACCCCTATTGATATGGCCATTCCAGATAGCAATCCATCAATGCCTTCTCTCAGGTTGTTTGTCCTTCACTCTAGAAGAGGACTGTGATATCAGCTATGACTCTCAAGTGAACTGGATTTAAGTGAGGGAGGACTGTGCAAAGTCATCAGCCTCACTTTCTCCTCCAGAGCTATCTGGGTCCAGCAGCAAGATATGGATCAGCACCACTGGAAATGGC